>NC_137147.1:168838913-170291413 GCF_951394435.1 Stenella coeruleoalba | reverse complement strand
CTCTCCCCTTCGCTAGGGGGCGACCCTGAGCCCTCCACCCGAAGCTCGCCTTCTCCCCACGCTGCTTGCCTTAAAAGGACTAGATTCTGGAGACAAAACCAAGTGAATTTCAGAAATAACCCAGTTGCAGAAGTGGCAGAGAGGGCGCCCTCCTTCTCGCCTTACCTAAAAGACCCTGGGTTTTGTTGGAAAGCATCCGACAGGGTCTCCGGCCTCAGCATGGTCGTCTTCCCCATCTGAGTTCCATGTATCTGACGCTGTAACTGCAGAAGGGATGGGTCACAGGGCGGCTCAACAGCAACCCTTTCTCCCCAGCCCATGGAAGCAGAAAGGCCCCTTCCCTTGGCTAGACCAGAAGCTAGCCCCCTGTTGCCACCGGACACATTTTCTACACTATGATTAGGCAGGGTGCCGGTGACCTTGGGTAAGACAAACATCGTCTCCCAGCCTTAGCTTTCCCGTCTGAAAAATGAGAACAATAAATAGTCTATGACCTCCTTGCCTCATAGGGTGTTTGGATGGTAGGCTAAAAATACAGGCGAAATATTTACGTATTTAGCGCTGGCGATTCAGATGAAGAGCTTCTGAGAGAACTGAGGCCTAACCCTCTAACCCAATTCCTTTCAGCAAAACTAAAAGCTACGTTTGAGTCTCTGGTTCAGGTTTTTTTTTTTTTTAAAACTAAGTTAATTACACTCCATCATGTATTAAACAAATAACTTTTACAAAAAGGTGTAAATAGCATTTATTAACATTGCTTAGAAATAAACCATATCTGGCAATAAATTAGCATGAAGTTTTCTGGCCAGAGTTCTTCCAACAACGCAGAGTTCTGCCAAAGGTGCTGGGTGGAATCACAGACTATTGCATATTTTTAGAAAATCAGGATAAATTATATAAATTATATATTTTAAAAGAGATCATCTATTTCATTAACTCGACAGGATAATAAATAGATAAATAACAAACAGTTGATTGCCATTAGAAAAATGTGATTCTTAAATTACATTTACGTTATATACATGTACAATGTGCACAGAGACACAATCAGATCCTCTGGCGGGTCTGGGACTTCTCAGGACACAAACTCAAAGGGCGGTTCGTTTTCTATGTTGTTGAAGGAAGATTTGCTGTTGAGTTTTCTGGGATCCTCTGGGGTCCACACTTTGGCTGTTCGGATAATATTTTGTTCTTTGAGTTGTTTTTCATCAGTCCAAGAGAGAGAGTGTCCTGCGAGGGGAGGGAGGCCATAATCCGGGTCGCTGGGGGAGGGGGACCCTGAGGGGGTGAGAAGAGAAAACAGACTGTGAATGTCCAACTCTGTTCCCAACGGTGCCCTCCGGTCCGTTAGGATCCCCTCTTGGGCGCCTGGACAGACAGGCGTCTTAGGTTCCATTAGAACGACCCTCTTCCTCCACCCCTCAAGCCCCCAGCGCCTCCACCCCGCAATGCCAGAAGCTGCAATTCTGTCGGGGACGCGCACCCCCCGAGCCATGGTCACAGTGGCGGAAAAAAACCTCAGAAACGCCAGCTCGCGCTCAAGGTGGCCGGTGCCCACGACCCGTCCGTCCGTCTGTCGGTCAGTCGGCTGGTCGGTCTGTTCACCCAGCCCCTCCGGGACCTTCCCGTGCCCGTCCCCGTCTCCCCCAGCTGGGAGGCGGACGCACTTACGGGTGCCCCGATGGCAGATGATGACCTTCTGGACCTGGCTGCCCGGGCTGTCCCCGCCCAGGCGCCCGCCGCCGCCCGGTCCCCCGCCCCCGCCCGCGCCACCGCCGCGCAAGGGCAGGTCGGCCTGCACGAGTTCGCTGAGAAAGTTGATGTAGCCGATGGCCAGGCGCAGCGTGTCCACCTTGGAGAGGCGCTTCTCGTAGGGCAGCGTGGGGATGTGCGAGCGCAGCCCCTCAAAGGCGTCGTTTATGGACTGCATGCGCCGCCGCTCGCGCACGTTAGCCGCCTGCCGCAGCTGCTGCAACTCGGCCTCGGAGCGCACGCGCCGCCGCCGCCGCGCAGCCGCCGCCGCGCCGCTCAGGCCGCGCAGCCGCGCCCCGGGGGACAGCACGGCCGGCCCGGCGCACGGGTAGGCGAGGCACGAGGGCGGCGAGCCGGGCGAGTAGGGGAAGCCGCCGGGAGGCGCCCCCACCTCGCAGCAGTAGCCGCCACCACCGTCCTCCGGCTCGCCGGGGCCCCCCGAGGGCGGCGGGGCGAGCGCGTGCGGAGCCACCGAGGGCGCGGGCTGCAGCAGTAGGCACGCCCCGTCGCGGTAGCAGTACTCGTGCAGCTGGTGGCTGAGGAACTCCGCCTCGGCCTGCTCGTCGGCCAGCAGCTCATCGCCGTCCTCCAGAGGGTCCCGAGAGGACTGGTCGGTGAAGAAGTCCTCCTCCTCAAAGTAAGGGGACGGGAAGGCGTCCAGGCCCCCGGGGAAGTGCTCTAGCAGCACCGCGTCCATGCTCTGCGCCGCCGAGCGCCCGGGGGACTGCTGGCCTGGGGTGAGGGTGGTCTCTGGAAGTTTGCTGCGGCAGTTCGGCCTTGTCTGGCAGCCCCGCCCTCACGGCCCGGCGCGGGAGGCGGCGAAGACTGCCCGCCCGCTTCCAGCCCCCGGCCTCCCTGGGGAGCCCGCGGCCGCTGCACTCTGGCCGACGCCCGCGCTGCGCTGGGGAGGGCTGTGCCGGCTGGCTGGAGCTGAGGGCTGGCACGCGAGGATTCTTATAACTACATCCACAGGCGCGTGCCAGGGACCCGCGGCGCCAGCCAATCACCGAGTGCGGGGTGCCGGCGGGGAGGGGGCCGGGGAGGCTTTCCGCCCGGTGGGAGCTCCCGGGGCGGAGGGGAGGCGGGGCCCGCGCGGCCCGGGGCTCCTCCCGCCTCTCCCCGCCGGCTCCTCGGACGAGTACCTGCAGGACGCGCGGCTCCAGGGGCACCTGCGGCCCCCGGCGCCCGCCGGCGCGCGCTGCGCAGAGCCAGGCCCTTCCGCGGGGCGCCTCCGCGCAGCCACAAAAGTTACTAAGGGCGCGTCCGCGGCCCAGGCGGCGGGAGCTGATCGCGGGCGGTGCTCGCTGCTCCTTGGGGGTCGGCGCAAAAACTGCTGGCAGCCTGGGCAGTCCAGGCGGTGCGTTTCGCCACCCCCATCCCCGGAGCGCGCGGGCCTCCGGCCTGGGTTCCATTCCCGGCCTCTGTCTCGCTGCCGAACCTTTCCAGGACTCTGGTCAAGTTGGCACAGTGTGTGCCGCTGGGGTTGGAAGGCGAAGCGATGCAGCTCGCAAGGCGTTCCAGGCGCGGCTCGGGGTCGAGGGGCGCGCGGCTGCGGGGCGCTGCTCGGGATCCTGACTCCGGTATCCGGTGCTCCGCGGCCGGCCTCGCCTCGCCTCCCCTCCCCTCCCTTTCCCCGCCCGCAGACAGAAATAGGGACGCTGGAGGACGCCTTGGAGAGCGGCTCAGAGGGGCACGTTTCTTCTGAAATCAAATCGGGACCCTAGGGGTCCGGGGCAATAAAACCGGATACAAAAGGAGTCAATTGAGTCTTCTGCTCTGGAGCAGTCAGGAGGGAGGGCATGGAAGTTAAAGGGCAGAGTGGGAACCCTTTTTAAAGTCTCTCACCAGAGCCTCTCACCTTTCTGACTGGGAACTGGGACCATCCCTGAATGATTTTTTTCCTTCCCGGCCTTTAAAAAAAAAATTTTTTTTTAAACCAAACACAAAACATTTGTGCTCTGGCCATTAACACACTCTATCACAGACTACGATTGCAACACGAGTTCCTCAGTTGAAAAGTAACAAAGAAACACTTTCAAGGTCGAGGCAATTCTGTTAAAAGCCAAGCTCCAGAGAGTTCAGAAGTGCAGCCGACCGCGCGTGTTCTCTCAACAGAAGACCTAGAGTCACTGCCTCCCTGGCTCAGCCTCTTCCTTTTTCAGACACTTGTCCCACCAGAGGCTTCTAGTGGGTGTTTAGACCCCTCTCAAAAGCCAAGTCCATGTCTCTTAGAACAGCGATTTCAACACGCTTCTTGGTTTTAGACATTACATTGTATTTAAGTGAATTCTGAGACCAAAAAAATTAAGGGCAAAAGATATATAAGAAAACCAGAGATTACCCTACCTTGAACGGCCAAGGACACCAGAGAATTCTAACCCAAAGACTTACTGTTTTTCAGCAAGTTCTTTCCTGTTAGCTCATGCCCTTCCTAGTGAGGTGATAAACTGATGCAAATGTGGACGGTTTCCCTGTGTCCGACCCTGGGCTGCAATTTCCTGTATTTAGATTGACCTTTCTCACCTCAAAGGGAGGGAAGCTGTTTGCGGGGGAGGAGGTCAAGACCCCGGATCCAGCCAGCTGCTGGAATTGGGCACCCAATTCTCTTTATGTTTAAAAGACCCTCCTCCCCTCCCCTCGCCTCCCCTCCCCTCCCCTGGTTAGATTAAAACCCAGTAGGGACATGGCTTTGAATCAATCCGAGCACTTGGAGGAGTAACAACAGATGACCAGACTTCAAACCCTTATCCAAAATATTGATAACCAGTCCGTGGAGGAAAGACTGGGATTCCAGCCCACACAGGCTCTCTTCAAGAGGCCTTCTCTGATGGATCTAGATGGCTCTTGGGAAAATGTTTGCGTCTTGGATATGCGGGGGGCGGGGGAGGAGCTGGGGGAAATGGGCGTCAGTAAGCGTGTATTGGGGGATATTTTAACCCGATGTGATTTTTAACAGTCAGGGTCCCCAGAAGATCACCTTCTGTATGCTTGAGGAGTTTGTGGAAGAGTCCAGAACTTTACCTTGGGCACCCAAGCGAGCTATGGGGAAGTCCAGTGCTGGCGGGAAACCTTACTGTCCTGTGAGGCTGAGCAAAGCTAGCATGAAGCTTCTGGGCAGCTCCTGGGGCTGCAGGGATGAGCCTGGGGTAGGAGGAAAAGAAAAGAGAGTCACTTGTTCCGGTCAGAACCCTCCTCGCCCTCGCCCTCCCCATCCTGAACCATTATCTTCCCCTTAGAGCATTGCTGGCTGTCTGCAGGCTGGTGCAGGCGCTGATACGGGGACGCTGGTGCGGGCGTGCATGCTTACACACACACACACACACACACACACACACACACACACACACACACACACACACACACACACACACACACACACCTGTCCTTAAGTAAGACATGATTGTTCTTTTCTCTACTAAAAAGAAGAAAGGCTTCACTGCTAATAAAGGAAATTTTCTCTGGGTCACTGGAGGTCACAACAGTGTGGACGGCTGCCCTCTTCCTCTTGAAGCAACAGGTCGGATGAGAAGGCTGGGACGGAGCCCTGTCCCGCCAGGCTACAGGCCCCAGCTCTCATTCCAGCCCATCCCTCCACGTGCCCTGGATCCCCAGGGCAGTGGGGTGGGGGGGCATGGAGAGGAACAAGAACAAAAGGTTCCAGGTACTTCAGGGCAGAGGGACAGGGCTGGTCCCAGAGCCAGAAGCCTCTCCACCCTTCGCTAAGTTCTAGCTTCTCCGCTCCACCCTCTGTCCTCAGCAGAGACGTCCCATAACCTTGTCCTCCGCCTCAGTATAAAATAACATCCGTCCCCTAAGGTTAGGCAGTGGCAAAGTGCTTGATTCTTTTTAGGGCCAAATCCTAGTGAGGCACTGAGATTTTTTCAAGTCTTTCCAAGGGGCTCAGTGGCACCTGTCATCAGGGCCCAGCAGACTCCTGCCGCGCCGCCTTTGAGGCTGTCGGAAGCCTGATCTTGAGGCTGTCGGAAGCCTGAGGCCATCTTCAAGTTTCTGGGTTCCAGGGGAACATCTGGCAAGGGCCATGGGGCACTGAGGAAGCTTTGCTGTGTCCGTCTGCCTGTTTGTCCTTCTCTTTCCCTCGCATGCTCTCAGTCTCTCTCAGCTCTCTCTCCCTCCTAGGTGTGGCATGGACCTGAATACTTGCTCATTGCTTTCCCAGCAAACATTTCTAGAGTCTTTCTCTGGCTTTTAGGAACAATGACTGGAGCGTTGGAGCCCGGGTCCCTGACTCCTTCCCAGGATGGATTCTGGGCAGAGAGCACCCATGAAGGGTGGGGCCTCTGGGCCCTCCATCCTCTTCTCCCCCTTCATATGGCTCCACAGTGTTTGACACCCCTCAGTGTATGTCCTCCCTGCTGGAGCCCCAGGTCCCCAGAAACGGGGTGCCGTTGTCTCCCCGCCGGTGTCCCACGCTCCTCGCTTAGTGCTTGTAAGCCGGCACCTGCAGATGTGACTAGTGTCTGTCTCCCACCTTGAAAATGGTCCCATGTTAATTCCTCATGACCCAAATTGTCCCCGTCCCCCACTCAAGAACACAGAGGTGATGTCAGGTGGCTGGATTGCCCTCACCTGTGTCTGTTTCCTCTTTCTTTACCCTCGCCCTCCCTCCCCCCTTTCTGTGAAAACTTTTTCTTCTCAGTTGAGTGCCCTCATCAACCCACCCTTTAACCCTACACTCTTAGGAAAGGGTTTGAAAAATAGAATCGTGGGGCTAATGCTGAAAGGCCTCTGAAGCCAAGAGAGGTTCAGTGACTTCCCTAAGGTTGCACAGCAGGTTACCATCAATCCCAGTCCACCCCAGCCCAGTGCTGGTTCCACTGGCTGCTGAGACCAGATTTCAGCCTTGCTTCCACCCACTCATGAAAGGTGTATTTACATTGATGTGCAACGTAGTCAGTCAGACCCCGTTCTAAGCCGGCCCCAGTTTACCAAACAGCACCTTCCTGGCCTCTCCAGAGTCCTGGCTACACTGCAGATTCCAGCACCTTCTGATGTGCTGAGGAAGGAATCACTGAATGGTGCAATTCCCAGCATAAGACAAAGGATGCAGAACTAAATATGGGCTCATGGGACTTTCTCTGGCCCCCAAAGTCACACTATATAGATTATGGATGATTTTTCCACTCAGAAAGCACACTCTGATCAGGTGACATCTTATTCCATCCTGGAAAGGACTGGCCTAGGTAATGCTGAAAACCTCGACACCACTTCAAAAGCCTTCCTTGAACTAGCCCCGCCTACCTGTCATTCTCTTCATCTTCTCTTCATTCTTCTTTTTTTTTTGCGGTACGTGGGCCACTTACTGCTGTGGCCTCTCCCGTTGTGGAGCACAGTCTCTGGACGCTCAGGCTCAGCGGCCATGGCTCACGGGCCCAGCTGCTCTGCGGCATGTGGGATCTTCCCGGACTGGGGCACGAACCCGTGTCCCCTGCATCGGCAGGTGGACTCTCAACCACTGCGCCACCAGGGAAGCCCTCTTTACTTCATTCTTTATTAACTTAGCATCTCTTCCAATGCTACGATGACCTCTCTCTGGTTTTCTACAGTCCTTTCCACTAGTTTGAGCTCCTTGATTTGACGATCTTATATTTATTTGGACATCTTATATTTATTGTAAGATAGGTAGAAGGAATAATACGAAGGCTAGACAAGATGGAGATGAGCATTTTGGAGGGCTTTCACTCATGTTTATCACTTACTCTCATAATTCCGCAAAGCTGAAGGGCATCCTCCTTACTTCAACCGGTGAATAGATGAGTCTCGGCCATAAACCCAGGGTGCATGGCCCGTCAGAGAAGGAGACTGAGTCACACCACATTGTCTGACTCCATACCTCAGTTGCCTTCCATAGCATCTTCTGGCCTCTTCTTTGTCTCTACACTGAACGTAAATGATTTTTTAAAATATAAATTTACTTATTTTATTTATTTTTGGCTGCATTGGGTCTTCGTTGCTGCATGCGGGCTTTCTCTAGTTGTGGCGAGCGGGGGCTGCTCTTCATTGCAGTGCGTGGGCTTCTCACTGCAGTGAGTTTTGTTGTGGAGCACGGGCTCTAGGCATGCGGGCTCTAGAGCACAGGCCCAGTAGTTGTGGTGCACGGGCTTAGTTGCCCCACGGCATGTGGGATCTTCCCAGACCAGGGCTCGAACCCGTGTCCCTTAGCATTGGCAGGCAGATTCTTAACCACTGCGCCACCAGGGAAGCCCAATGTAACTGATATAATACGATTTTCACATGGATTCCTTTGTTTGCTAACAGAGCACTGTGAGATGACTTGGGCAGGTGTTTTTATTATTTGCAAATGATAAGATTCAGAAAGGTTAAGTCACTGTCCTGGAGTGACACAGCTGGCGCCAGGGAGCCATGAGTGGAAATAAATGGATTTCCAGCACAAGGGTGATGGGGGTGTCAGCATTGTTTTCTAGGGTTTCCCATCAGACATTCTCTGCTCTGAAGCTACTCAGCCTGAAATAAAAAGCTGGGCCGTGTCCCATCTGGGAATGAGGGCAGGAGGCATGTGGCTGCCACCAACTGCAGGGAAAATCCCAACGTCCAGCTCCTTCCTTCTAGAAGTTCCCGTTGTTAAACATTAATTTTTGGAGGATGAAACACCGAAATGCTGATATAATTATCCAAATAAGTATTTTCTGTCGTGCCAAGGTTTCTTTGATGAATAGCAAAGTTTCTGAGCTTTGTCCTTCAGTCTTGTTATTCCAAAAGGTGTTTGGTATTTAGTTAAGGTAAACACTGCAGGTCATTATTACCAGACTTCTGTGTCTTGGCCTCCATAGTGAGCAATGAAGAGGAAAAAAAACCCGAATTTAATAGAAACAGGAACTTTGAGCTTTTTTCTGTTTGTTTCTCTTTAAAGCTATATGTTTTTTCTGGCTTCATGACCATCTGTAGGGCCTTAATTGAATTATGGTGCATTTGTATAATGCAATATTCAGCTGCCATAACAAAATGAGAATGCTTTTGATGTAACGATGTGAAATGATTTCCAAGATACATCGTTAAAGAGAAAGAAGCAAGAGTGGCTAGTATACTCCCACTTGCATTTTTTTTAAAAAAAAGAGCACAGTGACTATATGCGAGCACATTTGTTTATGCAGCCAGCCGATATCTCTAGATGGATACTCAAGAAACTGATGATGTTAGCTGCACTGAAGGAGAAACTGAGTGGCTAATGGATAGAATTTTTCCTTATATACTCTTTCGGATCTTGTGATTTTTGAAATATGTGAACATATATGCAGAGTTTTTTAAAATTTTTAAATTATGATCTTTTAAATTAAAATCTTTTAAAAGATTTATTATTATTTAAAAACAATTTTTTGGGCTGCGTTGGGTCTTTGTTGCTGTGCGCAGGCTTTCTCTAGCTGCGGCCAGCGGGGGCTACTCTTTGTTGCGGTGCGCGGGCTTCTCACTGTGGTGGCTTCTCTTGTTGCAGAGCACGGGCTCTAGGTGCGCGGGCTTCAGTAGTTGTGGCCCTCGGGCTCTAGAGCGCAGGCTCAGTAGTTGTGGCGCACGGGCTCAGTTGCTCCGCGGCTTGTGGGGTCTTCCCGGACCAGGGCTCGAGCCCGTGTCCCCTGCATTGGCAGGCGGATGCTTAACCACTGCTCCACCAGGGAAGTCCTAAATTATGATTTTTTTTAAAATAAGGAATTTCTTTTAAAAGAAAACGTTTGCAGTTTATGATCCCTTCATATAAGCCCTGGAGAAGCCCTCCAGAAACATTGGCTATTATTAGCTTGTGCCATCTTCAAAAAGCGGCAAGAACCCTCTGGCAGGTGGGACCAGTGAGGGCTGGCTGGGGCAACCAGGCACGCAGGGTGCCCTGCACGTGGACCAGGTCCTGAGTGAGCCTTCATGTAATTGTCTAAGTCCCGCCTACAGTGCAGTTGAAATGGGATGGCATGGGATGAATGAAGTGTCATTCTCTGCATGAGATCAACAGCAAACAAAATTTAGAGGGATTTGACAATACAAAGGGAATTTAAAATTACTCATTAAAGCCACCACATCGTCTGCGTTGTCCACAGCTCCGCAGCCTCCACGTGACTACTGCTAACATTTTGGCCTGTTTCCTCCCATGTATTTCTATTTTCATATCTTGCACTTTTCACTTGACTGCCTCTCATCATCACCATTTCCTTATACCTTTACTGACGGGCTTGAACAGTGGCGTGATGGTTCGTCGTAGGACTTTACCGTCGGATAATTTCATTTTCACTTAAGCACCGCTCACTCCTGAGAACGCACAGTTGAGGTGGTACTTTGCGCATCTCTTGAAATCACCTTTGTGTTTTGCCCGTGGGCTGACTTTCTTCCGTGCTTGGCAGGTCACCGATTGTGATTCCCGCGTAATTTTTTCTCCCTCGCCTCAATGATACCTTAGCTTTCACGCCTACCAGTGGTCCTGAAGATGTAGGCTATTGCAGCGGCATTTTTGTTCTTGTTCCTTAAAATCCTGCCTAGAGCAAAACTCTTCCTCAGCCCCGTGAACCTGTGCCTGAAGAAGCTTATGCCAGCCCATGCCTGGTTCAAGCAGGGAAATGCCTACTATTAGTCAAGAAACTCCAGTTATTTGGAAAAGTTCCCTAAACGTCTGGAATTCAGTTTTCATGCTTGGACATTCCAAGAAATCAGCACCCCGCCAGGCCCCAGGTTTTGCCACCACAAGACTCCTCTCAGATTGCACACCACTAGAGGTTTGAGCCTATTTTTGTCTCAGAGAAAGTAGCACCCCATCTTCCACTGCCACCCCAGAGAGGCGGGGAAGCACAGAGGTCGTGAGTATGGGCTCCGGAGCCTGACTGCCTGGATTCTGGTAGCTCTGCCACTGACCAGCCGTTTGGGCAAGGTAGCTAACCTACCTGGGCCGCTACTCCTGCAAGAAGAAATGATAACAATACTGCCGTGTTGGGTTACTGTGAGGATTGAGTTAACAAATATAAACACGTACCCAGTGTCAGGCACACGGGAGTATTTGCTCAATTTTATTTATTTGTCCAATGCTCTTTATTTATTTAGCTGTAGTAGGTTCATAGGTGCTCAGTAAACATTGGTGGAGTCGATGAGGATGTAGCATCAGTTACAAGTGGAGCCCTATTAAGCAGGAAGGAGTCATTCTTGTTGGCTTCGCCCACCCCTACCTGAGCGCCAGGATTTAGAGTGGACCAATATCAAAAAAATCTATCAGCAGATACTGAGGTTGATTCGCCGCTGACACTGGAAGAGGCAGTGCACCTCTGTTTAGCTCTTCTCACAACCTTTGGAGGCAGTTAGGGTTAGGCCTGGTGACGGTGTTTGGCTAATGCTCATGGTTATGAGTCGGGGATGGAAAAATGGTCCATTCACACAGGATGGCCCCCAGAGCAAAGCCTGTGAAGGGGCAGAGCAAGACCGCAGTGCTCAGCTGGGCACGTTCACGCAGGCCCGTCTCTCCTGTTTCTCTTTTGCAGTGTCCTTCTCAGAGATATCAGTTAGACACACACCAGGGCCTGGAGTGCAGGAACGGGGCGGGGGCTGGTGTCCCCCACTCATTCCTCCATTCTCACCAGCCCTGCGGAGAAGCCAGACGCCTTTCCTCACCGGCAAGGAAAAACAAGCCAGGCTTGTTAGAAGAAACAGTCGCTCTGTCATCTGCCCGTGCCTCTGTAATCAGGGGGTCGTATCTGTAGCCTTTTACCTCTTCACAGCAAAGGGACTGTTTCCATACCCAGGAGTTTGATTTTCCTGGTGAAGGTCCCGACCTATCATTGGACCCCTCTCATTTCTGTGGACCTCCGATTTTCTGGGTCCATACTTCTTAAATGAAGGCTCCACAAGTTAATTATGTCTTTTTTTTTTTTTTTTTTCCATTTTGTGACCATGTTCAGATGCTAACCTTGAAAAAACAATAACAAAGGGTGAGCATATTCTGGTCCACCTGGATGGCTATCCAAAAACCTAGCCCTATCTTTGAACTTGGAGCCTGAATCTGAGTTGACGCTTGTGTTTAAGATTGTGGTGGTGGGGGGCTTCCCTGGTGGCGCAGTGGTTGAGAGTCCGCCTGCCGATGCAGGGGACACGGGTTCGTGCCCCGGTCCGGGAAGATCCCACGTGCCGCAGAGCGGCTGGGCCCGTGAGCCATGGCCTCTGAGCCTGCGTGTCTGGAGCCTGTGCTCCGCAAAGGGAGAGGCCACAACAGTGAGAGGCCCGCGTACCGCACACACACACACACACACACACACACACAAAAGACTGTGGGGGTACCAGTCTATTTTAATTGCTTCGGCCTAAAGAAGATATACAAATATTGTTGCTCGTGCCAAGAAATGAAATAACTACAAAACAAGCTAGATGAACAAAACTATCACAGTAGTTTACTTAACCTGGGGAGAAATGGATGTGACGCACAGTGGGTTGATTGAGGATAGGGACCAACAACACGTCAGCTTTGTAAGTCGCAAATGCTGTTACTACACAGTTGTATCATATATCACCTTAAAGTTAATTTGAACTTTATTGATTTGTAGATTTAGAAAAGTTTTAATGTGTTTGGTTTTGTAGTTATATAAGAACAACACCCATGAAGAGTTTATACCAACTTTATATTGGCAAATATTTCAGCAATTTCCTTTCTAAAACATTTTTATTGAAATATAGTTCATTTACAATGTGGTGTTAGTTTTAGATGTACAGCAAAGTGTTTCAGTTATACATATACGTATATGTATTCTTTTTGACATTCTCTTCCATTATGGGTTATTACAAGATATTGAGTAGGGTTCCCTGTGCTGTATACCGTAGGTCCTTGTTGGTTATCTATTTTACGTATAGTAATGGGTATCTATTAATCCTAAATTCGTAATTTATCCCTCCCCGCCACCTTTCCCCTTTGGTAACCATATTTTTGTTTTCTATGTTTGTGAGTCTATTTCTGTTTTGTAAATAAGTTCATTTGTATCCGTTTTTTTTAGATTCCACATGTAAGCGATATCATGATATTTGTCTTTCTCTGTCTGGCTTACTTCACTTAGTATGATAATCTCTACGTCCGTCCATGTTGCTGCAAATGGCATTATTTCATTTTTTTGGTGGCTGACTAATATTCCATTGTGTATATATACCACATCTTCTTTATCCTTAAGCAGTTTCATTTTAATGATCATTTAAGCTGACACTGAGTGAGGGCTCGTGAAAGCTTTTATTGGTCGTTGCTTTGTTTTTCTATGAAAAGTGTGGAGACTTTATATACAAGGACATATGTTCATCTATGTGTGTATATAAATATGTGAATACTCACGTAAACACATACATATCTTCAGAGTCAGGCTTGAGAAATACTGTTCCAGATGATTATCAAATACAGGTGTGTGGCTTCAGGTGAAGAGATAAGAAGGCAGAGAGGAAAGGGGGCAGGGGAGTAAAGTAAAAAGGGTGTGAAGCAAAATGAGAAAGGGGAACAGGCAGGAGGAAGAGTCTGGAAGTTTGATAGAGGAAGTGTTTGAAATATGAAAGTGTAGAGGATGGAAAAGCGTGGATGTTTGACTCTCGTAGATCTGAGTTCAAATTCAAGTATCTGTTCCACTCTTCACAGTTGTTGGCTCCTGGATAAATTATTTAAACTTGCTGAGTTTTATTTTCATTGGCTATAGACATGGGACGAAATAATAATATCTACCTCAAGGACTGCTGTGGAAAGTTAATGCAATGATGTATGTAAAGTATAGAGAGTAGGCACTCAGAGAATGCTAGTTTCATCCTGCTTCCCTCTATACTCAGTGGGTTAATCAATAAGGGTTTTTTTCTTTTTCCCCCTGAGCTTATTAAATATAATTGACATATAACATCGTATAAGTTTAAAGTGTTCAATGTGATGATCTGATATATGTGTATATTGCAAAATGTTTACCAAAATAAGATTAGTTAACACACCCTTTACCCCACAAAATTACCATTTTGTTGTGGCTGTTATGGTGAGAACATTAATGTTCTAGTCTTAACTTTCAAGTATACAAGATTGAATACGTTTTTATTAAATGTCTGTAAAGTACAGGAGAAAAAGATATGAATGAGAGGTGATATCACAGGCATTAGAAAAGCCTGAAGTGTCCTCTACCACTGGTAGCTTTCACCTTGAGCCCCGATTGTCTGTATAAAGGAGTCATTTTAAAGTAATCGTCTCGAGTTTTTTTTTTTTGACTGCACATCTTGCATTATTCTGGATAAAGTTCTGGCTTCTGTAACAAATATCTAAAGATAATATAACATTTTGGTCTCTCTTGTAATAGTCCAAGTGTAAGCAACCCGAAGTTTAAAATTTTATTTATTTATTTATTATTTTTTGGCTGCACCACTCAGCATGCGGGATCTTAGTTCCCCCACCAGGGAACAAACCTGCGCCCCCTGCGGTGGAAATGCAGAGTCTTAACCACTGGACCTCCAGGGAAGTCCCAGCAACCCGAAGTTTATATGGTGGCTAAATGGGTTGGGGGTCAAGCTTCCTTGTGACTTGTTGCTCTATCTTTCTGAAACATGGCTTCTAACCTTGAGTCCAAAATGGCTGCTCTAGCTCCCACCATCATGTCTGCATCCCAGCCAGCAAGAAGAAGGAAAGAGGAAGGGCACACTCCTTTCCTTTTAAGATCATGATCTGAAGGTTGCACACATCACTGTGGTTCATATTCAGTTGGCCTGAGCCATCACATGGCCACATCTAGCTACAAGGGAAGGTGACAAATGTGGTCTTGCGTTTGGTGGCTATACTCCCAGTTAGTACTTGGGGTGTTATCAAATAAGGAGAGAAAAGTATTCTGTGTGTTTGAGGAGGGGGAGGATTAGCTGTGTCTGATGCACCTTATTACCATTTTTGAGTATACACTCTACAGGTGAATTTATGTATATTATGTATATAAAATTGCATAGAAATAAGTGTGTATTCATACACTGCATACATACATTTTTAAACATGCCCAAAAAGAAATTTTAAGAAGACGAGTAAAAATATATTAGAAGTTCTAAATTTTTCCCTGTAGCCCAGAGGAACATCTTGTTCACTTTGGAGACTACTAGTCTATATAATGCCAATCGATTACACTTTTTTAAAGCTGAATTGTCTTTTTTTCCCCATATTATATACAAAGTTAAAACCAATGTGGAAATACTGAGAAAATGTAAATATGCCCTGTTCTAAGCCTTACTTTATTTATCTCTTTAAGAAAGATGTTTTGAGCATCAGCTATGTTCAGTCACTGTGTTAAATGCTGGGGATCAGAGATGCACTCTCTGTGCCTAATGCATTCTTGGGGTAGTAAGAGAGAGGAGAGATTATTATAATCCAGTGCAGTAAGGGCTATCTTGAGGTTTAAAGGCTCAGCACGAGAGTGAGGGGTTGGCAGGAGCTTCATAAAGGGAACAGTGTTGAGCTAGGTGAGTCTTGAGTGAGTTTGACTACAAGAGGAGGGGCAGAAGTATGTCCCTAGGAGGCTGAATAGATTGATGAAAGTAGAAGGCATGCAATAGCCCACGATTTTCCCTCATTTAGGGGCCTGAGTCCCAGCTACAGACTCCATCTCAAGCAAGCCCTGGGGCAGTGCATTTCAATGTGCCTTTTTGCATCTCCTTTCTTGGTCCTGCCTCCATCCCCTTTCCCATCCCAGGCATGGTGTGGCCTCATGGTGACCACATCTATGCTCCACCAAGACCTGTGTTCTCAGAGAATGCTCAGTGCTCCAAATTATCCTTCCTGCCCTCGTTAAAAGCCAGTTTACTTCCAGGCCATCAATCTCAGCGAGAGGCCACTAAGGTGTAAGCAACATGCAGCAACTGGACCGTCATCTCTCTGGCATTTTATTAGTGTCCTTGAAAGGTAATGCCATCCATCACAGGGATGAATTCTTACAATGTAGCCTATTGCAGTCATTTGAAAGCATTTTGGGGACAGTCAGAGATTGCCTCAAGAACCTAGAATCTCACCTTTATTTAGCCTTCACCAGCCTCCAAAACCCATTTCCCTGTATTTACCTCATGGTAGAACGTCTTCCTGTTTCCTCACATGCTCCTGGCCCTTGTAATTTGTTCAGGTGCTTGGAACCTACCAGACCGGAGGACAAACCCACTGTAAAAATCCAAGATGGAGCTAGGAAAATGTGCAGAGACTCCTAAGAGTGTTGAGATGTCCCAGGGCGAAGCAAAGCTCTGCAAACCATCATCCGTTTTATGACATTTCCCTGCCCTGATTTAAAGTGATGTGAGGGATTTATGTTGTCATTGACCTTACAGGTCCCTAGTGCTTAGGGAGCACTTTTCCTTTTCAGCTGGGCAGGTGTGAGCAGAGAAGAAGGGAAAGTGCAGAAGGACCATATTATACTTTCTGGGTGCTTTACAACAAGAGTTAACCTGAAAAGTTTCCATCATAGGACATCCCATGTGATGGGAGCTGGACGGACAAGCCACAGACCTCTGTCTTCTTCCAGGCAGGTCGTAAGCTTGTACCTCCCTGTCTTCTTTGAGGTGATATGTGGCCATGTAACTTGCTTGGGTTAGTAAAAGATGAGTAGAAATGCCATGTCACTTCCAGGAGGAAGCTTTTTTTCCCCTTCCATGTTCAATAGTGCATTTTATTGTTGTAATTTCCCTGCTACTTAAAAAAATATTATTATTAGTGATCCAAGTAACTTTTTTTTTTTTTGCGGTACGCAGGCCTCTCACTGCCGTGGCCTCTCCCGTTGCGGAGCACAGGCTCCGGACGCGCAGGCTCAGCGGCCATGGCTCACGGGCCCAGCCGCTCCGCGGCATGTGGGATCCTCCCAGACCGGGGCACGAACCCGTGTCCCCCGCATTGGCAGGCGGACCCTCAACCACTGCGTCACCAGGGAAGCCCCCAAGTAACTTTTGAATACAATACTTTCAGACTCAGGGTAAAAAGAACTATAAACAAATTCTAAACTGTATTTAGTAGGTCTGATGTTCACAGTGGTATAGGTTAGCAATTTTAAAACGACTTTCTGTGTGATCTAGGAGTAAATGAATGAGTAAATATATTGAGAATAATGAGAACTGGGTTTTTCACTGTTAGAGAAGGGAGTTATAAATATGGAAAGGAGAACGACTAGAATGTACAGATACATATGGATATAGATATAAACGTAGAGGTACTTATATATGTATGTGTACGTTCTTTTTATTTTTTTCTCCTAGCTCTGTCTGCTAAAAGGGCCGTTGTAACAATGAACACACTTTGTTCTCAGATCTTGGTTTCTAAAAACCATTCCTCACTTAAAGGTTCCAGAGATCCTTAGAGAAAGGGCTGGTTCTCTAAGGAGAATGCACCAGGGCAGAGGCAGGCCAGGAGGAAGCTTTACGAGCCTGTGTACTAACTGGACCTTTGCTTCTCTCTTCTGTAACGATGGCGGAAACTCAGCTTAAGGCAGAACATCTGTCAGCCTGGGACCTTGAGTGACTACAATGAACAGGGTCCCCCTGCAAACTCTCATAGAACAGGAAACCTGGACTAGAAATAAGCTTTTGTTGTGTGAAGACGCTAAGATTTGGAGGTAGCTACTGCAGCATGACCTGGCTTAGCTGATGTACCTGTGTTGTTGCACATATTACTCGGTGAATTTTTGTGTTAGTTTTAAATCTCTTGGTTTCAAGTAATGGAAATCAACTTGAATTAACAAACATTAAAAGAGAGCTATGATATGGGATTCAGGGCATGTCCTAGAATCCATGAGCAGGAATGTAGCTAGGCCTCAGGAAGGCAGCAGTACCAGGAGTCTCAGAGACTGAAAATTCTCCCCCATATCTATATGAATAGAACCCCACAATTGTAGCTGGGCACATGGACACCCAGAATAAAAATTGCATTTTCTAGACATCCTTGCAGCTCAGTGAAACTAACTTCTAACTAATGAGTAGAAGTGATATTCACCTTTGGGGCTCTTTGAAGAGGAAGGACATGTCCCATTTTGCTACTTTCTCTCTTCCTACTGGTTGGAATGCCAATGCAATGGCAGGAGTTGGAGCAGCCATTTTGAACCATGAGTGGAAAGCTACGTATTGAGGATGGATAAGTAACTAGATGAAAGAGTGAGTCTCCCACATCATTTAGATCCCACCTGAGGCCTGGAATGCCTATTCAGTTTTGTTTTGTTTTGTTTTTGTGAGAGAGAAATAAACTTCTATCTCTTTTAAACCACTATATATTTCAACTCTTTTATAGAACAGCCTAACCTGTACCTTTGTTAACACACTGTGATCTGGAAAGATGCCTGCACAGTCTCTCTATCTTTCCTGTGCTTCTTTCTGTTCCCCTCTGTGTGTCTGCTTCATTCTTTTTCTGTGGATCAGTTTTCTCTGCTTTCTAGTCTCTTTATAGAAATCATGGCTTCCTCCAAGATGTACCATGTTTATTTATGGAACAAACATTGAACAACAATTCTGTGCTGAGAATTGTGATTAGCACTAACAATAAATAGAACAGATCCTTTATTCATGGAGCTTACAGACTAGAGGGAACAGAGAGTAGAGGTTGAAATAAACACGAAACAGAGACAGAGTATGAGTATCTTGGCATTTGTAAATGTAAAAGAACTTTATTAAGGCTGAAGTAGAGAGAGATGATGAAAATGGAAACATAGGCAGAGTCTAGAATAAGGAAGCTTACAAGCTGTATCAAGGACTTTGGCATAATATAGAACAGTTATTTCCAGAGTGGAGAAGAAGATCCACTGGGGTATGGGAAAAAAATATTAGAACTATCACCTGTATTTTTTTTTTTTTTGCTGTTTAATCCATCATTTATTTTTTATCTGTATTTGTATCTCATTCTTTTAAAATTTGTCTGAGTCTTTATAATGTGTGTAATTGATTAGTACAATAGCACATATTTATAACTTATATATAATTAATCAGGGAAGGGTTTGAAGCCACAGGTGGCATGATCAAGTCTGCCATTTAGAAAGGATACCAAGGCTGCAGTGTTGAAAAACAGTTTGGTGTAAAGCAAGATTATAGGCAGGGAGACGGATCAGGAAGCTGCAGCAGAAGGGCTGAGAGATTACGAAGGCTTGAACTGGTTGGTAGCCGGGCAGACTGGAGAAATACTTTTAGGATCTGGTGACTTATTGACTGTGGGCCTGGAGGAGAGAGGGAAACAAAAGATGGTACTGAGGATTCTGCTCTTGGTATCAGGATGAATGGTGGGCCTGTTTACTGCAATTCTAGGCAAGATAAGGTCAGAAATTGTTCCTAAATTGGGGACCATGTAAGTTGTGAATGTGATGATAGAGGGAACAGGGGCAATTTTTCTTTGTTTTTCAGGTGGGAAATGTTTTCTTTCACCTCGTAAGGAATCTATTCTCTTCCCTTTATTCTCTCAGACACACACCTGTCTTCTTCATTCTCTTCACCATTCCTTGTCCCATTCCTCTGTTACTTTAAGAAAAGCACTCAGTTTTACTCAGTTAAAAACTAATTCTAATTGTAGATGGCACATGTAAAAGTAGTGATGGTGATGGAGCTGCAGAAAGGAGAAAGAAGTTTCTAGGTAGTATTAGATAAGGAAGCAAGGCAGATAATCTCTAAGACCTTTGGGAGTTCCCAGAAGCTTCCTTCAGACACACCTAAGATTTCTGTCTGCTCATCCTTTTTCTAGTTGGCTCTGAAAATCGTTAAATATCATTTGCTATTTTTAAAAATTGTCTTGCTTAATATCATGGCAGTGGTGTCTGGGGCTTTTTTGTTTTGTTTTACCTTTTTTTTTTTTCTAGTATTTTGGCCCCGTGAAGGCTTTTGAGGGCCAATCTAGGAAGTAAACTCCAGTAACAATCTCCTCCCTAAGGGAAAAAAACATTTCCAGGTGTTGCTTTATAGAAGCCAACTTGAGGGGTTTGAGTTCTCGGCTTGCTAGGCCTCTGGGGGCACAGAGGGGCCCACTGAGAGTACGGCGCCTTCCTTGGTTTCTTCTGGGCCGGAAGTGACCCTGACTCGTGGGGAGAGGAGGAGAGGGCCACTCCTTTAACCAAGAACATTTGTTAAACGTGCACCCAGGCTCAGGCCCATCTTTGCACAGGAAGATAGACATGAAGACGATGGACCCATGTGGGAAGTTCAGGTTAAATCCGGGGAGGCCCCTGGGGGCCCAAGCAGCCCTACCGGCGGGCAAAATGCTTGCCCGGCCCAACGCTGGCCTCCACTGGACAGTTCTAGCCTCCCGTGACCTCCCTCTGCCCTCAGCCTTGAAACTGGGTCGAGCTGGGCAGAGGCTCAAAGCCTCCCCCGACGCCCCTCCTGATCAAATGCGGCCCATAAACAACGTCCTGTGGGTCCTTCCCTCTTCCCCGCCGCCCTTGCCTCCGCCGCTGTCTCTACCACTCCCCAACCCCCCAAGACCTGGGTCTGCGCCCCAGGCCGGCTGCTCTCACCGCAGAGGAGAAAGAGCGAAACCGCGCGAGCGATGGGCGCGGCGCGGCCGGGCGCCCCTCCCCGTCTCTCCCCGGCGTCCTTCCCCCTCCCGGGCGTTTGTATAGTTGACACCTGCAGCACGGGCGGCCGCCGGGGCTTGCCGACACAAGGCGCTGGTACCTGAGCCCTTGACTGGTAATGCACCATAAACAGCTCCTTTCAGCCCCTTTCAGAGCGGGAGCGCGGAGGTCACCGTGTCGACAAACGCCTCTGCGTCCGCCCCGTCTCCCGGGCCCCGGATGCCCAGGCCTCCAGCCGCAGAGCCCGCCGGTCCGTGGGAATCGCAACACTTGTGCCGCGGCTCGGCCGGCGGGGCGGGCGGGGGAGGGAGACCACCCGGCCCTCCCCGGGCCCGGCCTCCCCAGCCCTCCCCACGCTCGTTCACAGAGCGCAGCGAGTGGAACGAATGGGTGCCGGCGTCCTCGGACGCTCGCGGAAACCAAATGACGAGGCGGGAGGGGCTCCTGCCCAGCGGCCGACGCCTACTCCCCCCCGCGAAAGGTACCCAGTGTGCATCCGGTTGGACTGGGCCTACCCCCCCACCCGCCCCCGCTGCAGGTCTTGCGCGTCCGGCAGCCAAAGGCCTGGATCCCGGTGGCGCGATCCCTTTGGGGGGGGGTTGGAGGGTGAGGGTGGTACCTGTGACTCCGGTGGCCTACAGTATGCGGCCCAGGCTGATGCTGTACACTGACGTGCGTATTTGGGGCCAGCTCGGGCCCCCGAGCCCTGTTGCAAAGGAAGTGTCACTGGCCGCGGTGGCGAGGCAACCATTCGCCATCACCCAGGCCCAACTTTGCGCCTTGAGCTTAGCGCACGCGGCGCTGAGACGCAAAGGCGGATAAAGGGGTCAGGTGTCTCCAGTGTTTCCCCAAAACATTGTCCGATATTTCTCCGAAATGGGAATGGGGTGGAGGATGACATGTCACGGAGAGGACACTCACTCGCAAGACAGCTAGGGCCACCTGTCTTGCCAACCAAGTTTCTATCTCCCCGGCTGGCGATGGGGACAGAGAGGCGGGAAGGGGTCGCAGGCACCCGAGAGCTGCTCGCGGCCGGGGACCAACGGCGCCCCTGGCCAAGGTCACCCAAGCCCGGCGAGCGAGGCTCCCAGCGAGCGAGGCTTCCGCCGCCTGGAGAGCCTGCGGGAGGGCAGAGGGACGGCGGCGGCGCGGGAGGAAGCGTGCGGCCCGAGGCCGGTGCTCTGGCCCCGGGCGCCCTCTCCCGGGGCCGCCGGGAACCGGGATTACCTGGGGAGCCTGGCTTTGTCGGCCGCGCTGGCTGTCCGCGGCTCCAGAACTAATTAAACGCCTCTTTTGGCGGAGGGAAGCCTCGCGTCCGGCTGGGGTGGGGGCGGCCTGTGGGCACGGGAATAATCAGCCCCATTCTTGCGCTTCCACAAAACCCGCGGCGCAGCGAGAAGTGAACAGCGGCCGCCTGAATGGCAGTTTCAAAAGGCGACACCTGCAAGCGCGGCCGGTTGTGAATTGAATGGAGTCAAACGCGGCTGCCGCTCGTACCTGAGCCGCGAGCTATTAGTGTCAGGCGCGCCCGGTCGCCGGGCAGGGAAGCGCGCGGCCCGGCCTCCCGAGCTGAATGCTACAAGCTGCGGCGCGGCCGCTCCATGGGAATGTCGCCACTTGTGCTGCTCGCGGTCGGGAGGGGGTGCGCCGCCCTTTCAGAGACAGACACAATTAGGCAAAATGTTCAATGAACATTATAAATGATGTGCGATCGCTCTGCAGATTGCCTGGTAAATCAAATTATATGGTCGCTCGCGGGCGATTTCCATGTGCTTTTAAAACTTAAACAGGTATTCGCTGATTAAAAAAAAAAGCCCGACTCAGGGATTCCGGAAAATACTGCTGAAAGACTTGGTGTTGAATATTCACACGTCCCCTTTGTTAGAGATTGACTTCACAATGGGCTTAGGGAGGGGGCGCGTTTGGATGAGACACATTTTTTACTGTCTTACATACTGCAGAGGAAGGCACCAGAAGTTCGCATCTATTACAACTCACAATTACAGTGGGACCCTCTTTTTCTTTTAAGACTAAAATTCTTATAATGAATGACTTGAAAGCTACTGTCATTCTAATCAGATGGAAGAAACATTCTAATCAGATGGAAGCTGGCCCGGTGCGCTTGGGGAGGGTGGGGAGAGACCCACGCTTCTCCCTGGCACTGAGTGCTAACTCAGGAGGGAGCTGGCTGGGGGGAAGCCGGGGCTCCGCGCTCCGCAAAGCCCAGTATTTGGGCCTGGGGCGCAGCTGGAGGCTCTCTGGCTACGCTCCGGGACGAGCAGCGCGCCGGGGGAGCAGAAGAGAGCCGGGCCCTGTGCAGTGCGCCCAGGGCGGCTCCAGCAGCGGCAATGGAACGGGCATCCCGGACACCCCGGGCACCCTCGCTCCGTCCCAGCGCTCTGCGGCTGGCGACTCTGGAGAAGGGGCAGCTGGAGGCGCCCAGATTGCACGGACCCCCGCCGAGGCCGGGAGCCACGCTGCAGGCGAGGGGCTGTCACCGAGGAAGAGTTGAGTCGATTTTAGCTTCTGAAAAAGGAGGCAAGGAAGCGGCAGCAATACGCTGCCTCACGTCCCTGCCGACTTCCCTCTCATTTTCGATTTTCTACTCTTTTGGTTTTCAGATAATTGGGCCAGAGGGAGGGGTGCACAACCCGGAAGCTGGTGACAGTTGGCAAATATGTGTATGTATCTTGCCGGGGAAGGACCAGCAGAAGGGAGACTGGAAATCTGGCTTTTTTGGTTCGTCTTTGTCACTGTGTTATCTTGGGCAAGTAGCTTAATCTCGGGCTCAGCTTCCTCATCTGTGAAGTGGGAATAGTGTTACCAATGTCCGAAATGTTTGCCTTACAGGATTTGTATTACTTTAGTTGGGAAGGGCAGTCTTTTTTTTTTTTGCGGTACGCGGGCTTCTCACTGTTGTGGGCTCTCTCGTTGTGGAGCACAGGCTCCGGACGCGCAGGCTCAGCGGCCATGGCTCACGGGCCCAGCTGCTCCGCGGCATGTGGGATCTTCCCGGACCAGGGCACGAACCCGTGTCCCCTGCATCGGCAGGCGGACTCTCAACCACTGAGCCACCAGGGAAGCCCGGGAAGGGCAGTCTTTATGGTGGGTTGTTATTGTTTGTTTGTTCGCCTTAGAGTCAAGAGCTATACACAAACCCCAGGCATAAAACGCTCTTAGAAGCACAAATCTCAGAAAACCAGAGTCCTGAGCCCTTATGCTCGTCACACATCTCCCCTCCCTGTGCTGGCACAGGAGTCACTACTTGCTGGGACAGGAGGCAAAGAAGGCTTTTCCCAACTGCTTCTCTGTAAGAAGAGGTGCTGAGAGTGACAAGAGCAGAGCTCAGACAACGTGCAGCCCATCTGGCAGCGCGCGCGCGTGTGTTTGTGTCTGTGTGTGGGGGGGGGTGGTTTGCGTGGGCGCCTGTGTTCGGAAGGGGTAGGTCTCCAATAAACGGACCATTTTCATCTCTCATTGTCAAAAGCTTTTCTGCTGACCACTGCATGAAGAGCCATTTATGAAGCTCATTTCAAGAATTAAGAAGGCATGTTTCATTGAGAAAGAGCATGTCTTTATTGTAGTTCTGGGTGTGAGAGTTCCGGAATGGGGAAGGTAAGGGGATCCCAGAAGAGCCAGGTGCGCTGGCCTTGGTGCTGAAGGTAACGGCCAGGCCTCCGGAGGCAGCCTCCCTCCGATCAAGGGCCATTGTCAGGGGCTGCTCAAAGAAACGTGTCCACACCCTCTTAATACCTCCCTTTAAGAGTGCGAGCTCCTTTCGTGTGTGTGTGTGTGTGTGTGTGTGTGTGTGTGTGTGTGTGTGTGTGCATCTGTAAAATGGGAATCGCATGTTAACGCACAGTAACTGGAACATAAACAGGCGCTCAATACATTTTAGTTAATACATTTCAGTTAATTGAATGGACATTTGGACACCTTTCTCTCAGCCCCTTCCATGAGTTACTCATTAAATTCAGTGTGGGAAGTTTTTGCTAAGTAATAGTCTTAAGATGTCTCAAAGGTATATGAATTCTTTCTAGCTTTTTTTGCACTGGATTTCATTATTATTGTGGGAAAGTTTGGACAGAGAGCAAAATTTTTTTTTTTTCAGAGAGCAAAATTTATCAAAGCCAAGACTTGTTCACCCAACACTCTACTTTCGAATGGTAATTCGGTTCTGTACTATCTCTGGGCCCAGAATATGGTGATTCCATCTCAGGAAAAGAGATGACAGCTGGGACAGAGTGATCTTAGAAAGGTACGTGTGGCTTTAACTAATGAATTTTTTCTGAAGTCTCTGAAGAAACTCACTTTGTACTGAGTGAAACCAGTGATTAAGGCTTCATGCATGTCATTTTGGGGGGAATATTTTCCTTGGGCTAAAACATGGTCAGAAAACTAAGAACCAATATTTCTGTTCACTTTTCTGTCACAAGATCTATTCAACCATTAAAAATCAATTTCTACAACCTGCTCATTCAAAATAGATATCAAGTAGCATGTGCAAATATGTACACTTTAATAAGATAAGAAAATAAGCAAATGTGAATATTTGGGGTAAAAGTAGGAAAAATAAGATGTAATTGGGATTAAGTTCTGTATACTTGCTATAGGTGGTCTCAAGTTTTGGCTCCAAACTTCCCAGCAGCCAATACAAAGAAGAAATGCAATCAATTTCATGATTCACAGAAAAACAACTATTTAAGATACTGACACCTGAGAGAATTTCTTCCATGTGTCCCCATAAAATGATGATGTCTTGAATGGTGACCTCAACAATGTCCCTACAGCAGGTAGATCTGGGCTGTGAGGGCTGTCTTCTCTTTGTGTTGCTCAGTGTAGCCCTGCACTGTCCCCTTTGTCTGAGTAAGGATAAAAGTGCTGAGAAAGAGACCCAGCAAATGCCATGCTTACGCACACTTTTAATGGGATTTTGGCAAACCATCCTGGGAGTCCTTACGGTACAGTTGTTGCAGCTTCTGAAAGATTTGCAAAAATACTCTGGGCACCCAGCCTGGCATCTAAGGTAAGATCAATAGCAGGGCTGCCCTTGGAAAAGAGATGTTTGTGCTGGAACCCTCAAAGCCGTCTCTGGCTTCCAGCTTTAGTGCCTATAAAAATAATCTATTTAGGGGCTTCCTTGGTGGCGCAGTGGTTGAGAGTCCACCTGCCGATGCAAAGGACGCGGGTTCGTGCCCCGGTCCGGGAACATCCCACATGCCGTGGAGTGGCTGGGCCCGTGAGCCATGGCCGCTGAGCGTGTGCGTCCAGAGCCTGTGCCCCGCAACGGGAGAGGTCACAGCAGTGAGAGGCCGCGTACCGCAAAAAAAAAAAAAAAAAAAAAATAATCTGTTTAAACTTCATATTCCTAGGCCCCTGAGATTCTGATTCAGTAGATCTGGGTAGCCTCAGATATGCATAAGATCTGAGGCTACCCAAACCTACTAAATATGTGTGTGCATGTGTGTGTGTGTGTGTGTGTGTGTGTGTATGTATGTATGTGTATATATATATATTTACAGTCACTCCAGGTATGCAGTGAGATCACCAAAATCATTTTCGTTTCCTCTGGGATGGAGTTAAACTACACTTCCCACCCTCTCCCACAGCTGTGTGGGACTGGGTAATTGAGTCGTGACCAATAGAATGTCAGCAAAATGATGTACTTCTAGCACTGGTACTTAAAACCACTCTTTTTTTTGGCTGTGCCACTTGGCTTGTGGGATCTGAGTTCCCTGACCAGGGATTGAACCCAGACCCACAGCAGTGAAAGAGTGGAGTCCTAACCACTGGACCACCAAGGAATTCCCCTAAAACCACTCTTGAATCCTCTGTGTGGGCTTTCCCCTATCTTGTTATCTGCCGGCTGGATACAGAGGGCCTGGCAGAGGACCCTGTGGCCCTGGGTGACAGCAGAGACATTAGGTGGAAAGAACCACGGCCGCTGGGTGGGAAGACCATCATTCACAACATGCTAACACACGCTGAACTATGAAATGAGCAATAACTACATCTTCATGCTGTTAAGCCACTGAGCTTGGGGCACTGTTTATTACATCTTCTAGCTTTACTTGCCCTAATATACCAGGTTGCTTCTAAAAATGTCCCATAACCACATTTGGAGAAACACTACCCTAAACAAAACTATGGAGAAGCAAATCATTCAGCCTTCTGGTGACAATTCATTAGCTTATAAGAATGACTCGAATGGTAAAGGCTCCCAGGTATAGTCCAGGTGAATGCAAGACTTGGGATAAGTGCCTCTCTACTTACATTCTATAAATGTTGTTGCCTCATAATATATACTTGGAAGTCATGATTATTATGTTTCCTGAATATTTCCTTCTTCTTTCTCTCTCATCTTTGATCCTGTCACCACTGCGGGAGAAAGATGAGTCTCAGGAAAAAGGGAAGAAAGAGCACTCACGTCTGGAGACAGTCTGTTGTGGGGCACACGCGATACTTAATACTTGCCATGCATCATCGCATTTATGCTCACACATCTTCCTTCAAATTTGACATTCATATTCTCATTTTCCATTGAAGACGCTAAAACTTTGTTGGAATTGTTGCTCTAAGCATTTAGAAACTCACAGGTGAGCTTATAGCTCTGCTCTTTTAAGGAATCTTGCTGGGTGACCAAAGTACCCCTGAGCTGTGCATCTCAGTGGGAAGATAAAAGTGCGTGAACTCAAGGTTAGTGGCATCCATGGACTTGCAGCCGCGATTTAGGGAAATCAACAGATCAGCTGACCCGGTTCTGGGAGGAGCTATTCTAAATGGGCCTAAGATGAGTCTGTTTGGATTTCATAACTTGCTTGAACTCCGATCCTGGAAAAGGGACATGTTTTGTATAAAGAGCCTTAGGAAGGCATTATTTTTGGCTCTTGAAAATCCATTTCTAGAGATCATTTCTCAGGAAATAATTTGCAATCGGCTGTACAGAAAAAGCTCTGCCATGATACTGCCTATAGATAGAGAGGAAATTACCTAAATATTGTTCAGGTTGATATGTCCTTTAATGATGCACCATTAAGTGAGATACATGGTCATTAAAATAATTAGATGAGGGTTTGTAAGAACTTTGAAAATGCTTACAGGATAATGTTAAGTGAAAGATATTAAAATATAGATTTGAATAAATCTGGCTATCTGTCATGAAAAATAAAAACATCAAAAACTAGTCATGGAGGAAAGATTGGAAAGAAATGTACCAAAGTATTAACAGTATTTGCTTTGGGAGAAAGAATTTAGAGGTGATTTTTTTCCCACTTATTTGAAGTTTTTCAAATGTTCTTTTATGCTCATGAATATGTTTTATAATGGAAATTCATAAAGTAAGAAAATTTCAAATGCAAGGAATTTGTTTTTAGGGAAATAGTTCAGAATTTACATTTCAAACTTTTCTTCTTAAAAGTGTGAAACATGGCACACAGACAGAAAAACGTGTAAAATACACAACTCAAGGATTTAGCACGACATGCACCCATGTGATCGCCACCAAGGTGAAGAAATAGAGCATGGCCAGTCCCCCAGAAGCCCCTCTCATGTCCACTCCCAATCACCAACCCCTTCCTAACGCCCAGGAGTAATGAATATTAAACTTCTGCGGTAACTACTTCCTTTTCTTTAGAATTCTGTCTCCTAAGTCTGAATCCTTAAATGCTATGATTTCAGCTGCTTTTTGACGTTATGTAAATGGAATCAGAGAACATTCCTTTGCACCTGCTTTCTTTTGTTTTCAACACGATGAGTGTGCGCATCGTCCACTGTGCTGCGTTCATTGCTCCGTAGTATTGCATTGTATGAATACGCTGCTCTTTATAGCATTCTCCTATAGACGGTTCCAGTTTGGACTGTTAGGAATAACGCTGCTATGAGCACTCTTGTACATGTCTCTTAGTGCACATGGGCAGACATTTCTTTGAGTGTAAACCTAGAAATGGAACTTCTGGACCATGGGGTATGCATATCTTTAACTTCAGGCGGTAACTCCAAACTATTTTTCACAGTGGTTCTAACAGTTTATACTCCCAGGAGCAGGAAACACGTGCTTCAACTCTTTCTGAAGTGGGAGCGTAGGGTCCATAAAAGGAGATTCCAGGGAATTTGTTTTCAGTCCCTTCCTTCCCAGGGACAGACTGGGGAAAGCCTCTGTATCAGATTGTGGAGTCTCCAAGGCCCACTGTGGATGCCTCCATTGCTATATACTCGGCAGACCAGAATCTAAGCTGACCTCGACGTAAACCTACCAATACAATGAAAAAAATCTTCAACTCGTAGAGCTGAAAGGCACTCAGAAATCACACTGGGGTGAAAGGAGTTAGACACTGAGGTGTCAAGTTCAGGATCTAAATGGATCACACAAATGAAATCTTTTTCAGTAGTTCTCAACCTGGGGCCTTTAGGAAGCCATAAGGTGATAATGCGGCTTCACCAAGTATTTTAAATATTAAATAAAAACTTAGAGAAGCCAACCATTTACTGAGGATTGGACTGGGCAGGATTTCTAAAGCTTCCTGGCTTTGCTTTCACCTGGAATTCACTGAAATCATAGTGGGAGCCCTGGCTACTTCATGCTCATTACAAGCTTTGGTTGGAAGTCATATGTTTCTCTGACGAATAAAAATAGAGAAAAACTAATTCATGCATAATCTCTTAAACCCTGGGGCCATGAGGTCTGTGGTGATGTAGAGGTTGGGAAGCATGGAAGGGGTGATCAGGCAGAACACGGGTGCCCTTGGCAACCCCTGAACACGCCACAACCGCGGGCTCCAGTAACTCCTTGGCCATCCTTACTTCCTGGAGCGGGCTCACGTGGAGGTTCGCACGCGTGACGACGATTTTTACCTATACTTGCAGGGCATAGGGTCTTAGCATTTGGCTGGCATGTTCCATCGGAGTACAAGAAAAATCACGGAGATAGCGCGCACCACCTCTCTCGGAAATACATCTTGGGAGGGAGAATGGATGTCGCCAGATGACGAGTGGGAAGTCTCTGTATTCATTCTCTGCGGCTGTCATTCAAATCACCACAAACTTGGTGGCTCAAAACAATACAGATTTACTGTCTTACAATCTGTAGGTTGAAAGTCTGACTCAGGTCTTGCTGGACTAAATCGAGGTGTCAGCAGGGCTGCATTCCTTCCGGAGGCTCTACGGGGGAATCCGTTTCCTTGCCTCTTCCGGCTTCTGGAGGCTCCCATGTTCCTTGGCTTGTTGCCCTCGTTCCTCCATCTTCAAAGCCAGTGACATGGCAGCTCTCTGGCCATTTTTTCCATTGTCACACTTCCTTCTGCCTCCTTTTTCCATGTTTAAGAACCCTGTGGTCACGTGGGGCCCTCCAGTATCATCTCTTTTTTTTTTTTTTAATTTTTTTTGGAGTATAGTTGCTTTACAGTGTTGTGTGAGTTTCTGCTGTACAGCAAAGTGAATCAGCTATACGTATACATATATCCCCTCTGTTTTGGATTTCCTTCCCATTTAGGTCACCACAGAGCAGTGAGTAGAGGTCCCTGTGCTATACAGTATGTTCTCATTAGTTATCTATTTTATACATAGTATCAATAGTATATATGTGTCAATCCCAATCTCCCAAATCATCCCACCACCACCCCTTCCCCCCTTGGTATCCATATGTTTGTTCTCTACATCTGTGTCTCTATTTCTGCTTTGCAAATAAGATCATCTATACCACTTCTCTAGATTCCACATATACGATATTTGTTTTTCTCTTTCTGACTTACTTCACTCTGTGTGACAGTCTCTAGGTCCATCCACATCTCTGCAGATGACCCAATTTCGTTCCTTTTTATGGCTGGGTAATGTTCCATTGTATATATGTACCACATCTTCTTTTCCATTCCTCTGTTGATGGACATTTAGGTTGCTTCCATGTCCTGACTATTGTAAATAGTGCTGCAATGAACATTGGGGTGCATGTGTCTTTTTGAATTATGGTTTTCTCAGGGTATATGCCCAGTAGTGGGATTGCTGGGTCATATGGTAGTTCTATTTTTAGTTTTTTAAGGAACCGCCATACTGTTCTCCATAGTGGCTGTATCAATTTACCTTCCCACCAACAGTGCAAGAGGTTCCCTTTTCTCCACGCCCTCTCCAGCATTTGTTGTCTCGTCTCTCTGTCTTAGGGTCAGCTGATTATCAGCCCTAATTCCATCTGCTACCTTAGCCGCCCTCCACTGTGGAACAGGGGGTGCCCTTCGCAGGGACTAGGGTGTGGGTGTTCTCAAAGGACTGCTTTTCTGCCTACTGCAGACCCTTCCTCACACATGCTTGATTGCCATGCCCTGGGACTCCAATGGGGAGGAGGCCCTGGGTGGAGGTGAGAAAGTATAGGAGGCTGATTGGGAAAGTATAAAAACAGCTGCCTCTCTGCTTCCCCCAGGTGAGGCAGAGGTGCAGGAAGGTGAGTCAGAAATGACGTGACTGTGCATTGCGATCCTGGAAGGGACATCCCTGGGTTTACTGAAATATCTATCGACTCCCCCGGTGTTTTCAGGCCACTCCCTGACTTGTTGCTGAGACACTGATGTGCTGGGGAGTCGTATGGTTGAGCCCACTTCGCCTGCATCTCAGGAGACATTTTGTCTGGATTTTTTCCCGGCGGTGGAGGGACTAGAAATAGCAGACAGAGAGACCGAAACTACTAGAAATTAACAGGGTCGTAACAGCTCCTGCGAAACTGCTAAGTGCCAGACATCAGGCATCAGCCCTTTATAGGCTCTGTCTTAATCTTTGCAAAAGTGGACGTCATCTATTATTACACCGATTTAGAGATGATGAAAAGAGGGTTGTAGGCCGTGTCCTTGGCCATCATGCCCCCGCAGGCAGGACCACGCGGGGCGGGAAGAAGAGCTGGGCACATCCGGGTCTTTTCCGGAGAATGCTTGTTACTCTGAAGGAAGCTTTGGGCTTGCGCTTTCTGAGCTTTTGCTAAGCATCGTGGACCGCACTTGGCTGTCTGTACCTTCTCCCTGGCAGCCTGGCAAATGGAAGCGAGAAGTCGTTACATTTTTTTTTTAATTTATTATTTTTTATTTATTTATTTATGGCTGCATTGGGTCTTCGTTGCTGCATGCGGGCTCTCTCTAGTTGTGGTGAGCGGGGGTTACTATTCGTTGTGGTGCGCGGACTTCTCACTGCGGTGGCTTCTCTTGCTGCGGAGCACGGGCTCTAGAGGGCAGGCGCAGTAGTTGTGGAGCACAGGCCCAGCTGCCCCACGGCATGTGGGATCTTCCCGGACCAGGGCTCGAACCCGTGTCCCCTGCATTGGCAGGCGGACTCTCAACCACTGCGCCACCAGGGAAGCCCTCGTTACATTTCTAATTGAGCGGATTAAACATGCCAGTTCCCAGCAGCGGATGGCAGACTGGCCCTAGGTGCCACCTGGCCCATTGAGGCCACAGCGCGGCTGAGAGGGGCGGGGGTCGGGGGTGGCCAAGGGATTTAGGTCTCCTTTGTCCCCAAACTGCCTTGTTTGGGTGGGGCTGCATCTGTTCTGGGGGATGGCTGTCCTGTAATGAGGCTTGCGGGGTTGCCGTTTCTGTTCCCTGGCCTCGTTGGCATGGGACCAGCCTTTCCAGGATGGGTGTGAGCCTGGTGCCCTCTTTATGGAGGAGGCAGGTCAGAACCCTGGAGCCTGGCTTTCCAGACCTTCATTCTGACGCAGCTTTATTTACCACTGTGGTTCTCACTGATCTCTCCTGCTGGAACCCCCATACGTCCAAGGTAAGGTGCCTAGCTGCCGCCCACCCCGGCATCTAAGTCTGTGCTGTTCCACAGTTCAAATTATTTCCTGTGTGTTACTGTTACAGCTTAAGGAATTTTCTAGAACTCAAATACTATTCTCACTCTCTGGCATCTCTTCATTCACCCCAGTGCTGAAACAGAAGAGGCACATAAATAATTGCTCATTTGTTTATTTTAGGGTGAATTCTAGCAGAAATTAAGCTGTTTAAATGCATTTTTGACATGCGTGGGCTTCTGGTAGAAATAATAGATCAGCAACTCTGAGCAACACGCATAAATATATAAAATGCTCTTTCTGCCTTACTGAAAAATGATTTTCCGTCACCTACATTTATCCGGTAAAACAAAGAGTCACGTCAGAAAATTCTTTTAGCTGTTGTGTCAGTAACTCTTTTATAGTTTGGAAATGTGGTATGCTTTCTCCTTCCTGAAAATGAGAACAATTCAGGCACTTCTGTTTTCTTTCTGCCAGTGAGCTCAAAGGACGCCCCGAAACGTAGAGCAATGGTATTAAGTACTTCCTGGGGCTCAAAGTTTCCATTCTGTCCTCAGATTATTTTTGGTGAGAAGTGGAGTGTAAATAAAGAAAAGGAAGGTGGATGTTTCAGGAAGTACAGGGAGAGAGAGACAGGCTTACTGGTAAAGAAGCATCACTGGGAGATATTTTTTAAACAGTATACCTGTTATGATTGTCTTCTTTTCAAACCCATTTGATTCCTGACCCCATCCCCCAACTTCCTTTTTCACTGGTGTCCACAGGGAGCCTGGTAATAGGGCTGTCGCTCCGGACCCCCAGCCAACAGCCCTGAATGCCGGGGACTCCTCCACTCAGGTCTTTGCAGCCTCTGCCCACCGAGCCTGGTGATGCGAGTCACAGACAGGCCTGACGCCAGTGAGTCAGTCCACCTGAGGCCAGAACAGAAGACTCCTCTGACATCGAAGCCTTGGCAATAACCGCCATGAGTTTTCCCATCTTCTCGCTTGTTTTCCCTAGTAGTGAGTTTAGAGCTGTGAGTGGGCTCTGTTTTCCAGAGCACCCCAGGCTCTAAAGCTCGAAACAGCCCCTGGAAGTTCTGCTGGGAGAGGATAGCCTCCACCTCAGCGTAGTTAACTGTTCTGGGAGCTCCGTCATGCTGTTTGTTCATAATGCAATCCTGACCCCCCCCTCCCGCTTTCCCTGGTGTCACTGTCAACACCTCTCTCCCCATCCCATCCTTGTGCAGAGGGTTTTCAGAGTCTGTGAGCTGGATGTTACATGGCGCGATGATGCATTTCATTTGTTAGTGGGAGCGCATTGTTCTTGCTGCTTATGATTTTTTTTTTTTTTTTTTTTTTTGGCCTCCCCACGAGGCAGGCGGGATCTTAGTTCCCCGACCAGGGATCGAACCTGTGCCCCCTGCAGTGGAAGCACAGAGTCCTAACCACTGGACCGCCGGGGAATTCCCATGATTTTTTAACAGCTTTTCTGAGGAATAATGAACATATCATACAAGCCCATTTAAAGTGTACAATTCAGTGGCTTTTCATATATTTAATATAGTCACTCTATACCATATCCATCGCCACAATCAACTTTTAACATTTTCGTTATCTTCCAGAGCAACTCAACACCCCTTAACTGTCACACCTCTCCCCAGCTCTAGGCAACCACGAATCTGCTTTCTGTCTCTAGAGATCTGCCTAGTCTGGATATGCCATACAACTGGAGTCATGCAGTATGTGGTCTGTGTGACTGGTTTCCTCCTCTTAGCTTAATGTTTGCAAGGTTCATCCATATTGTAGATGTATCAGTACTTTACTCCTTTTTAAAAAATTCGGAAGTACGTTATATAATTTATTTTTAACTTTTAAAAATTGAATTACAATATTACATTAGTTTCAGCTCTACAACGTAATGATTTGCTATTTTCATAGATGATACTCCATATAAAATTATGATAAAATATTATTATTCCTTTTTTTTTTCAAATAATACTCCATTATACAACTATATCACATCAGTTGATGGACATTTGGGTTGTTTTCACAGTTTGGCTATTATGAATGATACTGCTGTGAACATTTGTGTACAAGTTTTTGTGTGGACGTATGTTTCTATTTCTCTTGGGTGTACACCTAGGAGCAGAATAAAGTAACTTTAAACTTTTGAGGAACTGCCAGACTGTTTTCCAAAGCGCCTGCACCATTTTCCGTTCCCACCAGCAGCGTGTGAGGGTTCCAGTTTCTCCACACCCTCGCCAATGCTTGTTATTATTTGTCTTTTTGATTATAGCCACCCTAGTGGGTGTGGAGTGCTGTCTCATGGGTTTGATTTGCATTTTCCTGCTGGCTAATGGTGTTGAGCACTTTTCATGTGCTTGTTAGACATTCATGTATCTTCTTTGGAGAAACTATTTAGATAGTTTGTCAATTAAAAAAATTGGGTTAATTGTCTTTTTATAACCAAGCTCTAATAGTTCTTTATATATTCTAGACACAAGTCCCTTATCAGATATATAATTTGCAAAATTTTTCTCCTGTGCATGTTCACTTTCTTGATGGTGTCCTTGGAAACACAACAGTTTTAAATTTTGATGATGTCCAGTTTATCTATTCTTTCTTTTGTAGCTTGTGTTTCTGGTGTCATATCTAAGAAGTCATTTCCTAAGGTTATGAGTTTAAAAAATAAATCCTCATCTATCATCCAGTATCTTTTTTCTCTTTTCTGTACCGGTGTCATCCTCTAATTTCACGAGCAGATAACGTCTGTCCTTATGAAAGTGAGTAATAAAATGCTGACTGGCACAGGCCTGAGCACTGAGTGTGGTGGGCACAGCTAATTTCCTATCAAGTTTGCTTTTTTCCATGGTAGTGAATTTGTCACCGTGTACATGGCTGCCCAGCAGTTTCCAGCAGTTACATGTGTCTCTGTGACCAAGTTCTCTCCAAAGACAGGGCCAGTCCCAACTGCACAGAGGACCACAAGGCCCTTGGGAATGGCCGGGCCCCGGGATGGAAGAGCCTGGGTCCCTGGATGACCACATGAAGAGAGCTGCCCGCTGGCCCAGAGCACTCACTCCAGGCTATTATATGAGGTAGAAATAAATATTTTGATCTTTAAGTCATTGAATTGCGGGGCGGGGGGGGAGTCTTCTTGTTACAGCAGCTTAGACCTACCTAAGACATGAGGTAAATTGCATGTTACTCCATGCAAGTTTTCCTTAACTGTGAATTAATTGGCACCCGTAGGGTATAGTCAGTGTGCAGGTACACATCTGCATAACCACCTCTAATTCCCGGGCCTAGTTCTTTATGGTAATGTGGCTGAGGGTCCAGGTGGTGGCATCACCGTCCTGGGGTTCAAACCCCAGTCTTGGCTTATACCCCTCATGACCTTGGGCAAGTTACTTAATCCTCGTCAACCTGAGGTCACTTTTCCCAACTTTAAAATGTAGGTAGAAGTAGTACCTGTTACCTGTTTCATGGGGCATTTCTGAGGATGAAATGAGCTCACACATATCTAGTGCTCAGAGAGAGGCTGGCACAGGGAAAGTCATTGCTTGCTCCTAGCTTTCATTATTTTACACCTTGTTCACGAGGATATTATTTATTCCATAAAAATTGATGAACTCCTGTGTGCCTTGCACTCTGCTGGGTTCCGGGGCTAAAATTTTCTCGAGAAAATCCAGACAAAATTCTTTCCTCAAAGCTTTGACAGTTTAATAAGGAATTCAGATTTAAAATAATTATATAATGGAATTGGAGCTATAATTTGTTACAAAGTGTGTGGGATCTCAGAAGGACCCACTAGCCCCTGGCTGTGCGTTAAAAAGGTTTAAGGGTGGGTACCAAGAAGGAGGGAGTGATTTTTTTTTGGCTGCGTTTGGGTCTTCGTTGCTGCGCGCAGGCTTTCTCTAGTTGCGGCCAGCGGGGGCTGCTCTTTGTTGCGGTGCGCTGGCTTCTCACTGCAGTGGCTTAGTTGCTCCGCAGCATGTGGGATCCTCCTGGACCAGGGCTCGAACCTGTGTCCCCTGCATTGGCAGACGAATTCTTAACCATTGCGCCACCAGGGAAGTGGAAGGGGGGTAGTATTTTAAGAAGCTGGTTGAAATTCAGAGGCACCATTTTCCCAGCAGTTCCTGGCTACAGAATGCCTAGCCACGGCCAATGCCAACGGGAGGATGCTGTTGACCTTGATGAACAGTCTCCTAGGTCTCAAGCAGAACAGAAGCAGGAAAGAAGTATTTGTCTAGGTGACTCTTAATGCAGAGCCAACCCCTATCACAGCATAAGAAGAAAAAAAATCACTGTCAAGTCCCCTTTAAAACAGATGCTTAAAATATTAGTTGAAAATATATGAAAAGTGATCAGCTTAACCTGGTAATTGTTTATACTTATAAACCATTCTCCCATCCCCTAGCCCCCCAATATACCTGAGGATTTATTTCTCACTGTGCATCCAGTTAATGGTCTTCCTAAGGCAAGATTTCTCTAATTATTCTACTCCCTATTAAGAAGGCAGAGAATCTTCACATTGTTGAATATGTCACCACAGCGGCATTACTTGTTTGTTTAAAGTCTGTGGGTAGCTAAGTAAGAAAATACAGAATATACAGTTCTGCTGCTATGATTACTTCTCATTTTTTTTAACATCTTTATTGGGGTATAATTGCTTTACCATGGTGTGTTAGTTTCTGCTTTATAACAAAGTGAATCAGCTGTACATATACATATGTTCCCATATCTCTTCCCTCTTGCGTCTCCCTCCCTCCCACCCTCCCTATCCTACCCCTCCTGGCGGTCACAAAGCACCGAGCTGATCTCCCTGTGCTATGCGGCTGCTTCCCCCTAGCTATCTACCTTACGTTTGGTAGTGTATAGACTTCTCATTTTTAAAGGGGAAGGACGGTGGCCAAGAGGTATTCGGAAGCAGCTTCCCAAAGAGGAATCCCAACGGGCAGTGAATGGTTCTAAAGCAGTCATTTGGCTCCCTCTAGTGGACCTTTCCAGAATTACTCATTCCCCCACGTATAACCCGGTTACACACAACAAACACACTAGTTTGGACAATGGAAAGATGCAGTGCAACAGTCTACCAACTGAAACTCTCAGCTATATGCCAAGGGTGGGAGAATTGGCTAATGTCATTAGGTCAATCTAGCAAGAGGAAGAGCTTAATGGAAGAGAGAAAATTGATTCAACTCTATTCCATGCAAAAGAGACAGGGCGTTTTTGCAATATTCATATGTCAGTTTTCTAGTTACCAATCCCACCCACATCCTACTGCCTTAGTCTACAGCAAAAAGCCCATTCAGATTCAGTACATCTCAGGGTCTTGCCACCCTCAACCCTCTCCCCCCCAAAAAAAGTGTTCAAGGGACTTGTAAAGGTGAGTGACGCCCTCTATTGGCTCAGAGAAGTCCTACATGTGAGATTTTTTTTTTTCTTCATTTGGAAAAATCAGAATCTGTGCCTACACAGAGCTGTTTCTGAGCCTTTTAGAGTTCCAGGGGAACCCCCCCCCCCTCCATATTAGTTGTACCTTTATAAATAGGTTGATAAAAGATATTTAATGATAAAAATCAATGAAGTTCATGCACAATTTGTGTTCTGTTCATCGTGTGTGCGTGCGTGTGTGGTTTCTGAACTTCAGCCGGTCAGTGGGATATAGATCACAGGGGTCCAGAGAGCCTGACCCCTGTAGGACAAAAGCAGGTCAGGTAAGACACTGCTCACTACCTGGGTATTTCATTCCACCTGTGGGTCCCCTGAACTCCCTCCTCAGCCCCCAGAACCAGGGGCCATTTCCTGCCCACTTTTCTATGATGTTATATTGTTAGATGGGACCCTTGTGCCTGGAGCCCGTTGTGATGGCCGTGTCATGGGATGCTGGGGAAGGGGTGTTTGTCCTTGGCTACATCTAGCTGTCCACAGAGCTTGGCTTCAGTCCACTGACCCAGAGCAAACCGGAGGCTAAGTGTTCTCATCTCAGCCCCACATGTATCTCCTCTCACCTGACTGCAGGGGAGGAGGGTTCACATCATCTCCAGGCAACTTCGTGGGTGACCTTACAAACGCAGCTAGCTCTGGCTTAATTCAGCCATTCAGTTTTTTAAAAATGAGTTAAAAAAAAATGGGTTTGACGTACCTACCATGCACGAGGGCCTGGATGCTGTGGCAATTGAAAAGTCGGTAGAACACTGTCCTTGCTCTCACGGAGTTTCCTTTCTAGAAGACAGGTGGTGTGTTCAAGGAGAAATCTAGTGACTAACACAAGCAAACCTGGAATACGGCACTCACCGTCTTGTTGTATTGAAATCATCTGTTTAAATGCCTGTTTTTTTTTTAAGAGGATGTTGGGGGTAGGAGTTTATTAATTAATTAATTTATTTTTGCTGTGTTGGGTCTTCGTTTCTGTGCGAGGGCTTTCTCTAGTTGTGGCAAGCGGGGGCCACTCTTCATCGCGGTGCACGGGCCTCTCACTGTCGCGGCCTCTCTTGTTGCGGAGCACAGGCTCCAGACACGCAGGCTCAGTAGTTGTGGCTCACGGGCCTAGTTGCTCCGGGGCATGTGGGATCCTCCCAGACCAGGGCTCGAACCCGAGTCCCCTGCATTAGCAGGCAGACTCTCAACTGCTGCACCACCAGGGAAGCTCCTAAATGCCTGTTTCTTAAATGAAAGAGACCTAGTGCTTCCTTTTCCCCTCCCTCCCTCCCTTCCCTTCTTTCTCATCACCAGACACAAGGCCAGGAACACTGTAATGATCAGAGCAAATGCAAGTAGAGTGGGCTGGTTAAGGGAAGACTAGCTCACATATGCTGGTGGGGGAGGTGGGAGGTGGTGCCTCCCCTTCCAACGGGTGTTTAGCTGTGACAATGGGTGCCATACTCAGCACTGTACAACCATCTAACTGGGACTCCCCCCTCCCCACAATCAGGCCACAAACAGCCAATCCAGGCTTCTCTGCTGCCATCCTTTCCCTTATTCTTTCTGGTTCCACCCAGTCCCATCCAGCCCATGGATAGTTCTCGTCTTGCCTTTCTTACATTGATTCCAGTTTGCCACTGTCATGAATATGGCACTGCTGTGGCCTTTCTTGTATGTGCCTCTCGGTGCAGGCAGAGACGACTTGGTTAGCTATTTACCGGGAGTGGACCTGGTAGGGGGTAGGAGGTGGGTGTGCTCAGCTGTAGTGGACGCTACCTGTTCTGGTGACCTTGGCTGCTGAGACGATTTCCCCCCGCTTTATCGTATGTGTTTTGTGGGCCATGAATTCGGGCAGGTGGGGAGGTGACTAAGGTCACTGAGGGTTGGCGTGACGTGGTCTGGGGGCTCCCCCTCATGGCTAGTGCACGTTGGGACAGCTGTGAGGCTGGGACCGTTGGGTTCCTCAGAGAGGCCTCTTCCCACCTGGCAATCTTGGGGCTGGCGGGGTGGGGGGGGGCGGCTGTCGACGTGGCAGCTGCCCTTCCCCTCCCCTCCCCCGACCCAGGAGCGAGTGGTCAAGACCCAGGCAGAAATCTGCCAGCTGCTTCTGGAGGAAGTTACAAGTTGCAAGTCACGTTTTGGGCATCACCTCTGCCACTAAGTCCCTGTGTCCCTGCGGCTCAGATAGCCGGAATGGAGGGTGAGCCCTCGCCCCCGCCACGTCCGCCACATCCACGGGGGAAGGAGCAGAGGGCTTGTGGCTCCTGTGATTTACCGCACAGCCTGACACTTTCTTTTTATAAATTTATTTATTTATTTATTTTTGGCTGCGTTGGGTCTTCATCGCTGCACGTGGGCTTTCTCTAGTTGCGGCGAGCGGGGGCTACTCTTCGTTGCAGAGCACGGGCACGTGAGCTTCAGTAGTTGTGGCTCACGGGCTCAGTAGTTGTGGCTCACGGGCTCACTAGTTGTGGCTCAGTAGTTGTTGCTCCGCGGCATGTGGGATCTTCCCGGACCAGGTTCGAACCCGTGTCCCCTGCATTGGCAGGAGGATTCTTAACCACTGTGCCACCAGGGAAGCCCCCTGATACTTCCTTAAAGTGGTCGTGGGAGGTCTCCGGGAGTTCGAAGGCAGCCAGGGAGCGGGGGAGAAGCCCTTCCTGACGCTGACGCTGGGGGACAGAACGACCTCTGCTCCAGCCCCTTGAGGCTGGGCGTCCTGTGACTTGCGCTGCTGATGTCCCCACACCGGCCGTGGGCCAGCAGCTGTGTTCTGTCAGGGCCCCTCTGCGACTTTTTACGAGCTGACTGGTTTTGATGTCCCCAACTCCCTGTTGCTGCTTCCTGTGTTAGGGTCTTATCTTTCAAGTGGCCCAGGAATCCAGCATCTGGCTGGGATCACAGTGATGGGGCCCAGCCGGGATGATCACGGAGACGGGGGCAAATCTGGTGCTGATGAAAACAGCCTTCTTGCCTCTGCCGGGCTGGCTCTGACATTGCTGCTGCGGCAGTAGTTTCACTGCCAAGATCTTCACTGGAAGATCAATCTGGGATGTTTGATCCAGGGTACATAACTGACCAGGGACGCTGGGGCCTTGCTTGCCTCCTATCATTGGAATGCTCCTTGTTTTCAGGCCTCTTCATGGACAGGGTTAGGAAATTATTATTTTTTTAAGATAAAATGAGTTTTATATGATTACATACTTGAATTTCCAACTCAAATCGAAAACTATAGGCTTTTTATGTCACCTTATCTATCATCCATTGGTTTCTCCTTTCTTCCACACCGAAAATCCCAGTTCCCCATGACACTAACGCAACTGCTCATCTGCCAACACTATGATATGAAAATAGCTTACTTGTTTCTTCGGCAGTTCTTTTTGTCCTAGGTAATAGCCCATTATGGAGAGACAGTCAGATTACCATGTTTTAAAATTACTTACAAGTGTTCCTCTCCCTTTGGCAATGCCACTAACATGATAGAGACTTAGGTTCATTGTTTCACTTTATTCTTATTTGGGGACTGATTTTTTTAATTTAATTTTGTTTCATAGTTATGGAAAAATTTTCATGGTTTCTGACACATCTACAAAGGAAAGTTTATTTGGAGAAGTTGCCCTCTTTGGTAGATGAAAGTAACGTACTACACACAGCCCTCCCCACTGTTATATAGCCTGGAGGTCATTTCATGCTGGCAGTGGAGACGGTCTTCATTCCTGTGTTTAATTGGACAGTACTCGCCGTGTGGCTGCATCATAGCTCATTCAACCGTCACCTGACTGATGTGCACTTAGATTGTTTCCAGTCTTTTGCTTTTACAAACGGCGCTGCAGTGAAAATCCTTGTACATTCTCTTTTTCTTATTTTTGCCAATACAGCCTTAGGGTCAATTCCTAGAAGTCAAATTGCTGGGTCAAAGGATAAATGTACGTTTTCTGGTAGATATCACCAAATTGCCCCGTATGGGGTTGTGCTGTTTTGTATTCCCCAACTGTTTCTCCACAGTCTCACCGACAGAGTATGTTACTGCATTTTTGGACTTTGCCAATCTCAGAGGTGAGAAATACTATCTCAGTGAAGTTGCTAATTTGCTAATGTCATTTTTTTTTTTACCACTGAAATTAGAATAAAGAGGTAAGAAATGTTTCGTCTAGATAATATTCTCTTTAGTTTAGCGTTATAGTCATCACAGGTACGAGGGCTACATCCAGGCTTCACTAGCCTGTGGCTACAATATTAAGTCTCATTAACTTTTAATGCCCAAATTACAATAATTTGAGTTTCCCTAAATATAGCTTAAAAGGGACATAGCTATCCTTATGTCTCCCAGTTGTTCTGGGGAGTCTCCAAAGGGGACCTTGAAGGCAGCCACCAACCAGCCTCTTTGCTGCAGTCACCAAGCTGGCTGCTGGCCTGCTCCCTCCCCTGCTATGCAGCTCCTGCGGGTGCAGGGTCCTGGGGTGCGATGATGCATCAGTGGTGGCTGCTGTGAGGACACCGGTGCTGACCACTTCCCCTCCCCCACCCCCGCCTGACCACGAGACAGTGCTAGGACACCGGAAGAGGCTGGTGGAAGGGCTGCCCCCAACACTGTGCTGGACTATCTCCTGACTCCTCCCCTAATTTCTACTGTTCTCCTAAAGTATCTCCGGAAGACCTCAGTTTGCTTTTGGCCCCTGATTCTTGTCCAGAATCTTATGGAGATTTTCACGAAAAGGGATCCTTCCTTGGATGCTTCAAACCCCATCCAAGAGGCCTTCCTCCACTCGATAACGCAAACGCATACGTGCATATGGATGACGCAAGCAGATACGGAAACATGGGTTAGGGCATCACCTCCATTCACAGCATCTGGTCAGCCCCAAACGTCCTGTCCCACAGGCACCTCCACGCATCTCACGAGCACATGGCAGAATACACAAGTAGGTGGCTCTGGCTTATAACAGGAAGGCAGGAATTCCTGATTGAAAACCAACTTACATCAGTTTAAAAGGCAAAACAACTGACAAAGTGGACAAAATTACTGGAAGGTACATTTAAATACAGATCACTCTGAAGTGCACCAACATTAACAATTACGAATACTAGTGATTCAGGGCTTCCCTGGTGGTGCAGTGGTTGAGAGTCCGCCTGCCGATGCAGGGGACGTGGGTTCGTGCCCCGGTCCGCGAGGATCCCACGTGCCGCGGAGCAGCTGGGCCCGTGAGCCATGGCCTCTGAGCCTGCGCGTCCAGAGCCTGTGCTCCGCAACGGGAGAGGCCACAACAGTGAGAGGCCCGCGTACCGAAAAAAAAAAGAATACTAGCAATTCAAAAGTTTCATTTTGATCAATATTCTTTCGGAGATTTACTTAGAACAAGAGAGGAAATTTTAAATTCATGGAAAACAATGTTAAGCAAGCAGAATTAGGAAAAACATGCCGCACTTGGGAAACAATTTTCTTAAAAAATACATGAAATTCACAGGACTGGTAAACATTATGAATCTCAACCAAACACTCCTACATTTTTCGGAAATAAATCACGGTAAGTGAAAAAAATGCTTATAGGCTCATAAAGGGTTGCTAGAATTTTTTTTTGTTTGCATTTACTATTTACTGCTGTTTTTTTTTTTTTTGTTTTTGTTAATCGTTTATTTATCATGAGAAACTATTCCTTAGTCCAGATATTAGTAGTTCATAGTTCAGGAACACAGGTAAGTGACAAACTTCCATGGAACTCAACCCAAAGAAATTCTTTATATTCCAAAATCACTTTGCGCTCTGAAAGATACCAGCCTTCCTCATCTCCTCAGAATCTTTTACGGAATCATAATTTCTGTAGAAATCTGCATATGTCTTCTTTCTTGGTTCAGCCCCAGCAAACTTATAGAAAGCTGCAACTCCCAAGGAGACAACGAATGCTCCAACAATATGAAATCGCAGACGCTTGGCCAGAAGGCCACGCATCTGAGGTTTTGTCAAAGAACTGGAAGCCATGGTAGTTCTTCTCCTTGACAGCTCAACAACGACGTCCTTGGAGAAATCTGGTGGTTTTGTTTCTTTTACTATTTTTACTGCTCCATCTTCTACAATTGGTTATTCAGCGTCCTAAGCTATCATGTATTTGGTTTTAGGTCGGAGCCACTTTTGTTAAGTGCAGACCACTGAGGGGGGTCCCTGGGTTCCTGGTGGCTTCCTGTCTATGGCAAAACAATGTGACTTTTTGTGCAGACATTCTGGAAGCATCACTGAACTGAGACTGAACCATGGTCTAGGTTTCACTGAATCCACTGAAGTCATTTTGGAGGTGGTTTGGTCACCATGTCACCACGCGTCATGGTGACAGGGGCCCCTCAGGCTGCCCTTGCCCATCCCACCTGCTTGTGGATTGCCCGAGGGTCTCTGGCCCGGGAAGGACACCCCAGGGAGCAGCTCTGCCCCTGCAGTCATTCCCATCCTGGAACCTCGCTTTAGCCTAGGATCTGGGGATGACACGTGTCTTAGGCTCAGTGGAAATGGTCACCCCAGGGCCTCTCAAAGGGGCTCATCCTTCCACTCCTGGCTCAGACCCCGGGCCCAGGTGAGGTAGGCTCCACTCCCGCTGAGGATGTTTCTTCTCCATTGCACCTCATCTTGGTGACTCTCCTCAGTGCCTAGCCCCTGTGCAGGTCACCCTGCCCCTTGCCGTTTTCGTCCCCCTCTTCTTACATCGTTTGGGGCACCCATAGGTGCCCATAGGGCACCCATAGGGCACCCTCATAAGGATGAGGCCAGAGAGGCACCTAGATGTGAAATTTCAGCATCGGCTGCCTCTTGGGGTCTGCGGGTGAGTGTCTCCTGGCTAGTGTGGGCCCTCTCCCACCTCGTACAGCCTTGGCCGTGCTGCAGGTCTCGGCCCCAATCCGCAGTGTTCGGGCTCCGGGGAGATGGGTGGGTCTGAGGCGATGCAGGATGGCCACCCACTTAACGTGGAACGCTGCTGAAGACGGAACACAGTTTTTGCAGCTCTCAGAGACTCCTGGTCCTGACTGTGGCCTTGAAAAGTCCTCAAGTCCATTCCTCTGCCTGAAATCAGGATTGTACCTGAACTGTTGTACAAATTTAACATCGTAGAGAAGCCACCTAACCCAATTTCCACCCGTGAAGACCGCCTGGGGAAGAGGCTGGCGTGAGGACTCAGGAACCTCGGGTGTCGCTGTCGGCACGAGCTACTTCAGTCTCTCTGGGATTCAGTCTGTTTAACGGTAAAATGCACAGGGGTTGGACCCAGCGCCTTTTCATTCTCTTCTCTCTGTGGCATTTTATGGTGTTTGGAGTCTGTTACTCTGGGAACAGTCAGTCCTGATAATAGGATGTTATCTGTAGGCAAAGCTCATTGAAGGCTGTGGCCGGCGTCCAGGGAGAGCACAGGTGTCCCAGGCTCTCCGCCAGCACTCGCCCCGGCAGTGGTTTCTTGTCATTAGTCCCCGGCAATGGAGATGGGAGGGGAGTGCTGGTGACCCCCAGAAGCACGCCAGGTATAGGCATCAAGTCCAGTTCTCAAGTCAACGACGCACTAAGAGATTCAGGAACACCAAGAGCTTCCTCAACACTTGAGATGCCTCCAGCGACTCCAAGAGCTGGCAATCGGTGAAGACGGTGATCCCCAGCGAAGCAGTGCCCGAGGCTGAAATCAGTCTAGCAGCGGTGCTTATGGAGTGATGTGTAGAATATAGATGCTTTTAATTGCTAATTGTTCTTGAGACGCCTACCAAGGTTTTTCTTTTTTTTTTTAATGTGGCCTAAATGTTCTCCTCACAGGCACAGTAAAGGAATTACAGTTTATTCACAGGATGACACGTTGCTGATTGAAGTACAAAGAAGGGTAATCAAGGTTAGTTTTGTTTTTTTCATCCGGCTTTTAACATTTACAAAGAAAATGATTTCAAGGGGTACGCGCTAGAAAGAAACAAGCTCTAAACAGTTACCAATCAAATACTCGGATTACTAAGAATATCACACTCCACCCTCATCTTACCACCCCTCCCCCATAATCAGCATCTAAATGCAACAGGAATTACTCTTTTGTTCATGACTCTCAGGGGTGACCCCAGGACCCAGGCTTGGGTAACTTCATTGAGACAAACGTCCCTCCCTGACCCAGGCAGGGAGGCAGCCTTGCAGGATGCCCCCTGTTCAGATGAAATGAGCAGAAGTCTCTTTGTCTCCCATCCCTGTTCCCCAGAACTAGACTCGGGGGCCCCTCTAGAGTGAGTTTTAATATGGGAGAAAGGTCAGCAAGTATGAGGACAGGAAATTGGACCGATGTGGACGGCAAGCCTGCAGGATACCGGTTCTTTGATGAATTCCTCTCTTGCTGGTGTATTGAGAAAATGGCCTTTTCCTGGAGTCCTGAGGCTCCAGTGGTGTCTCACGGGGCACCTTACAATGTCAGTGGGTTGACAGACCTGGGAAACTCAAGGTCACTGGTGACATAATGTGTTCAGATTGTCCTTGCATCATGGGGGATGGATAATGCTCTTTACGGCCTATGCCAGGGCAGAATCAAGCCATGATAACCCTTGAGAAACATCCTTGGGCTATTCCTAAGGACAGGCTTTCTTAAACCCCTCAGAGCAACGGTGAGCTCCAACATACAGGAAGAAGCCCTCCAGAGTCATCAACCAGCCTTTAGACTGAGGTCTATACCTTTTTAAGGCATGAGTGCCCATGGGTCACATTTTTTTTGAATTGATAGTTCAATTTTATTTATTTATTTATATTTTTGACTGTGTTGGGTCTTCGTTTCTGTGCGAGGGCTCTCTCTAGTTGCGGCGAGCGGGGGCTACTCTTCATTGCGGTGGGCGGGCCTCTCACTGTCATGGCCTCTCGTTGCGGAGCACAGGCTGCAGACACGCAGGCTCAGTAGTTGTGGCTCACGGGCCCAGTTGCTCCGTGGCATGTGGGATCTTCCCAGAACAGGGCTCGAACCCATGTCCTCTGCATTGGCAGGCAGATTCTCAACCACTGCGCCACCAGGGAAGCCCTATGGGTCACATTTTAAACTCAGTTTTTTAGCCAAGCCTAACTTCATGATTCAGAACAAGATGTGTACACAGGTGGCAATGTGACCTGTCTGCTCCACCCTTTCCTAAGTCCAATTCTAGCCAACAGAACTATTAAGATCCTTCCATCGCTCCAAAGAAAACCATGGTTCAGAGGAACATACACGAACCAAGAAGAAAGTCAGAGAGCAGCAAGGAGGAGCTACAAAAAGCAGCCCTGCATCCTCCGCTTCGCTGCTGTTTTGTTTTTTATTCTCATTACTTGTTTCCAAATGTAACTAACCTCTGCCATTTTCCCTGGGATGGAGTCGTGCTTCTGGTTCATTGTCTTGGTTGGGGTGCGCTGGGGGGCACAGTTTGAGGCTTCTGCTTGAACCTTTGTATCACGATTGTCCTTGCTCCACAGATGGGGTCCTGCCGGCTGGGACGTATATGCGTCCTAAGTCCCCGGGGGCCAGCTAACTGACCTATGGGCTCAGTGATCCCCTGGTGAATGAATCTGGGCCAGGCCCACGTGCTCTGTGTATCCCCACTGTGACCACGGTGCTTTTGGGGTCCCTGGAATGAGTGACAGCTCAGATCCCGTATCCAACAGACCTCAAAGTTCGAGGTTTTCTTCTCTCCAGTGTACAGTGACTACAGCACAGGGCTCTGTGTCCCTTTGGGGAAAGATGAGGGGAATTAGTACCACCTTAAAGACTTAAAGGATACGGGGTGGCATCCCCAGTTCAGCTCCACTTAACACACCATATTGGAAAGAACAGACAGCCACTGTATATTCAGACCCTATGTCATTCTTCTTTGGTTCCTCTTCCGCCACACAGGTCTCCTCAGTTTCTAAAGAACACCCCTCCACGTAACCTTTACAGTGTGCATTTCCTGCTGTCTGGAATAGCTTCCCTCATCTCCAATTCTTTCCATGGTACCTTCTTAGTGAGGCATCCCTGATCACCCTATCTAAAACTGTAACCCACCCAACGTGTCCTGTCCTCTTTCCAGGCTTAATTTTTCTCCATAGCACTTAGCACCACCTGAAATTTTATTGTATTTATTAATTGATTCTGTTGCCAGTCTCCCCTACTAGAATGGATGCTCCAAACGAGGACAGGGCTGAGATATCGTGCTGTTGACGGCTGGGTCTCTGGTACCTAGGAAAGAGCCCAGCATAGGGCAGGTACCCCTTAAATATTTGTTAAATAAATGACTGAATGGATGAGTGATGTTGGCTTAACCCCCCTCCACCCCCAGGCGACCCAGCCTTTTCTGAATGCTTCCTGTCTCACTTTCTATTAGAGTCCCACCTCCACTGCCCACAACATGCCTTGACCATTTCTCTTAGGTCCTGCAGGCCAAGCAATGTAATTGGAAACAGGAGTGTTTCATGCAGGTTCTATTTTTGTTTTGTCTTGAACTGGAGTGACCTCCAAAGAATCTTAATTTTTCATACTGACCAGAGTAAAAGCTGAATGATTTTTTTTTTTTTTTTTTTTTTGTGGTACGCGGGCCTCTCACTGCTGTGGCCTCTCCCGTTGCGGAGCACAGGCTCCGGACGCACAGGCTCAGCAGCCATGGCTCACGGGCCCAGCCGCTCCGCGGCATGGGGGATCGTCCCGGACCGGGGCACGAACCCGTGTCCCCTGCATCGGCAGGCGGACTCTCAACCACTGCGCCACCAGGGAAGCCCCGAATGATTCTTTTAGTATCCCAATGAAATTATTTTGTTAGAAATTTGCTTAATGTTTTCACATCTATTTTCTTGGGTGAAACTGGTTTATAGATCTCCTTCTTTTGTGTTATCCTCTACCTTGGATGGGATTTGATGTTCATTGTTACGTTATTTTACCAACTATTAAATTGACTTTCTCTCCCCCTTCCCTCATCCCACCAACCCAGGAACTATGTCATGGCACAGGAATTACTGGAGGTTTGAAAGAACTCGCTCATGAAACTCTCCAGGCCCAGAGTCATTTTTGCAGGTAACTATGAATAATTTCTAGTCCTCTATGCACATTAGTCTATTTGGGTATTACAGATTTTACTATAGTAATTTTGATCACTTAATATTTTCTGCAAAAATCATACACTTCTCCCATCTTTTTCAGTTGAGCTCTATAAGGGCATGTGTTAACAATTTTTAAATTTCCTGTATCTGTTTTTATACCCTGCATTTCTTATCTAAGTTTAGTTCAGATATTCTTTTCTTCTAGATTAACTACTAGAAGTTTGTTTTATACTGTTGTTTTTCAGAGACCCATTTCTTTGATGTTTTACTCTTACTATATTTCTCTCCTAATTCATTAAAAATGTCTCCTTTTAATTTGTCATTTCTTTATTCTATTTTCCTTAAGATCACCTTAGTCTTTTTTTCTAACTGCTTTAAATGAATCATTAACTTCCTTTATTTTCTCTTATAAATAAAAAAAGCATTTAAGGCTATGAATATAGTATTAAAAACACCCTATAATTTTTTATATGTAGTGTTACTTCCTAAAAGTCATATAATAAAGAACTTGTCTGCTCTTTGTCCTGGGTTCCTGGGATGGAGCCTCTAAACCATTGGAAATTCCCGAGGGATGTCTGAGTCTTTGTTATTCATAATGCACACTGGACTATACCTGAGTTTATACTGAGGAGGTGACTCAGGTGGGAGCTGCTCTTGCTGGAAAGACCAACCATGTGACTAGAGGATTTCAGCTTTGAGCCACGAGGTATCAGCCAGCCCAACCTCCTGACCTCCAGGTAGGGAAGGGGGAATAGAGATTGAGTTCAATCGCGTGAGCAATGCAATCAATCATGCTAGGTAGTGAAACCCCAATAAAAACTCTGAATGCTGAGGCTTGGGTGAGCCTCCTGGTGGCTGTGCCGGGACGGTGGCGCATCCTGGCTCCACAAGGAGAGGGCGCCAAAGCTCTGTGTTGGGACCTCATCCTATGTGTCTCTTCACTGACTGGTCTTGATTTGTATCGTTTAGAGTAAAACTGTAATAATAAGCATAGCACTTTCCTGAGTTCTGTGAGTCATTCTAGTGAATTACTGAAGCTGAGGGGGGCGTAAGAGCGCCCCTGGATTATAGCCAGTTGGTCAGAGGTGGCCTAGGGACCCTCAAAATGTGCCTGGCATCTGACACGAGGGCAGTCTTGCTGGGGATCGTGCCCCAAACCTGTGGAGAGGGTGCAACTCTGGATGGTTTGTGTCAGAACTGCACTGCAGCACTGCAGTCTATATGTTATTTAATATTTTATTTTTTAACACAAGTATATAATTCAATCTCTTTACTATAGTCATTTGAAATTCCTTCTAGATCTTAAGATATAATTCAAAGCAATTATGGGGTGTTTTGTTTTTTGCTTGCTGTTGTTGTGAACAAAGAGAAGCAGAGGTGCTCCAATCCACCCATAAATAATCCATGATCACGTCATCAGTCATAACTCTCTGTAGTTATTCAAACAAGTCACGGTTTCAACTTCTTTCTGACTGTATCTCCTTTATTTTTCACACTGTGTGTATGTGTGCTGATTTGATGGTAGGCATGAGGTTCCTGGATATGAGGTTAATCTATAAGGTTGTTAATTCAATAAAAAATGATTGCGGTTCTCTCCTGTGGCCAAAGAAAGACATGCCTGGAGAGCAGATGAAAACCGTTTTCTATTAAATGGCAATTATTCCTCGGCATGCATTGCTCGGTGCTTCAGTGTGAGAACGCTCACACGGTACTTGGTTGGAGTGAGTGGCAGAGGCCTCCAGAAAGCAGGGTAGACTAGTGCAGCAATCGATGCTTCTGTTTTTTAGGAAAGGTCCTTCTTAAAAGAAAATACGGTCAGAGTGGAAATGTAACAGATGTGGCAAACACACCTGAAATTAGGCAAATCACCTTGAGAAAGAGTGCTCCAAAGGTAGGCAATGAATGGGGTGAAGAATCCTGTCTGATTAGTCATTATTTTCTGAATGGGTCTTTCCCACCCTCTTAGTGTGGGAGATTATATCTGAGATGCTATGAGAACCCAGGAGCCTGAATCATAGTCGCTGACAATTAGAGCAACTTCAATTTCTTTAGCTGTGAGAGGTGCAAAGAAAAAGAAAAGGAGCAGAGACAAGCAGAGTAGGCCCTCTGAAATAGAAAAACAAAAATGGAAATCAACATCTGATATCAAGGAAAAATGGCCACCATATAAATATACAACTATTCTTCCTGGAATTCTTTCTTTTCTAGAATAAATACAATTCCTCAGACTGTTATACAGGGATTAAAAAATAAAATATTAGAACCCAACTGACAGGCTAATGAAACTGGCACCAGGGATTCATTTTTTAACCCACACCATAACATCCAGCAAATGGAATCTGTGGTCCTTAATAATGATTTATATTTTTTATAATATGACAATAACCAGCTGTTAATGGTGATTTACATTTTTGCAACATGATCTCAACTGGCTGTAATATAATGAATATATTTTAAAACCCACAAAAGTTTAGGAGCCAGAATACAGCCCATAAGTTGTATTCATAGCCAGTATCCAGCACAAAATATCTTGATTCATCACATACCACAAGAGGAGGTAAAAGGCCTTTGGCTGGAACCTCCTTCTTCCAGTAATTCACCAAAATTATAGGCACAAGAGAAAGAGAAGAGGAACCTGTTATATGTTCTCTAGGCCTTTAGAAAGCCTGGAGTTGTTACTTTGGCCACATACATGCCAATTTGCCAGAAAGGTGATACTGCAGATGTCGATGGAAGGGCACGGTTGAAAACGCACGGCCCACCACTGCTTCCATCGGCATGCCTTTGGTGTCGTTGAAAACCAACAAGGGCAAGATTTTTGCCAAGAGAATCAATGTACATTCTGAGCACATTAAGCACTCCCAGACCTGAGACAGCTTTCCGAAACACGTGAAGGAGAATGACCAGAAAAAGAAGGAAGATAAAGACAAAGGCACCTGCATTCAACTGAAGCCCAGCCTGCTCCACCCAGAGAAGCCCACTTTATGAGAACCAGCAGAAAGGCGTCTGAGCTGCTGGAACTTATTCCCTAGGAATTTATGAGAAAAAAATTAAAAAAGGCTATTAGGTACCAAGGAAATCACAATATAAATTCCTCTGTTAAAGACCACCTGTTACATATTTCTGTGTTATATAAGACCAATATATACATCTGAAATGTGAAATGCTTCAAATACAAAGCACGGATGACTGTGCTTCTGCAGAAAACAACCAGAAAACTGAACATAATACACACAGCAACTACCTGAAAGTACTGGAGAGTAAAAAGAAGCAAATGACCTCCAGTGAAGAATGCCAGCTCTGCTTGAAGAAGGCACAAGGGAGCCACAGCAGCTGGTCTCATCTGCCCAGATTTTAGCCTGGGGCTAAGAGAAGCCTGCGGTGCACTCAGGGGCGGTGGCGGGGTCGGGGTGGGCGGTGTCATGGCAATACTAGAAAATATGTTGATAGTATATCGTATAAATGTGATAATGAAAATACACATATCAAAATTTGTGAGATGTAGGCAAAATAGGGTATACAGGAAAATTTAGAATTTTAAATGCCTATGTGGGAAAAGAAAAAAAGGTCTAAAACTCAATGATCTAAGCTTCTACTTTAAGAAACTACAAAAAGAATAAATTATACCCAAAGCAAACAAAAGGAAGAATAAAGGGTAGAAATCAATAAAACTGAAAACAGAAAATAACAGAGAAAATCAGTAAACCCAAAACCTACCCTTTGAAATAAATCCAAGAAAATTAAAAAACTTCTAGCTAGAGTGATCAAGAAAACGGAAGACACAAATTCCCAGTATTAGGAATGAAAGAAGGAGCCTCACCACATGCCCTTCAGACGCTAAAAGGATAATAAGAGACTATTATGAACAATCTAATGCCTACAAGTGTGACAATCTAGATGAAATAAACACATTCCTTAAAAGAAACAATTTACCAAAACTGGCTTAAGAAAACTTGACAGACCTATATAAATTAAGGAACTTGAATCCACAATTAAGAACCTCCCCACATAGAAAACTTCAGATCCAGATGGCTTCACTGGTAAATTCCATCAAACATTTAAGGAAGAAATAATACCAGTCTGAAAATGACTTTTTCAGAAAATAGAAGAGGGAGCATTTCCCAGCTCATTTTATGATGCTAACATTACCTTGATTACAAAATCAAAGACATCACAAGGGAAATGCAGAGCAATATCACTCATGAACAGAGATGCAAAAATTCTCAACAAGATATTAGAAAATAAAACCCAACAGGATTCAAAAAGGATACTACTATACATCATGTTCAAGTAAGGTTCATCTCAGAACGCAAGGTTGGTTTAACATTAGAAAATCAACCAATGTAATTCACCACATTAATAAAATATAGGAGAACCACATAATTATTTCAATAGATGCAGAAAAAAATCTGATAAAAATCAACACTCATGATAAAATCTCTCAGCAACTAGGAATAGGAGTCTTCCTCATCTGATTAATGTCATCTATGAAAAATCTACAGCTAACATTATATTCAATGGTGAAAGATTTCATGTTTTCTATCTAAAATTAGAAACAAGGCAAAGCAAAGATACCCACTCTCACTATGTTGATTTAACTTTGTACTGTAAGGCCCAGGTGGTGAATAAAGCCGGAAAAAGAAATAAAAGGCAGATTGGAAAGGAAGAAGTAAAACTGTCTTGTTTGTTGACAATATGATTGTGAATGCAGAAAACTCTAGGGAATTCAGAGAAAAGCTAAGAAAGTCAATTTAGCAAGGTTGCAGTATACAAGGTCAAAACACAAAAGCTAATTGTATTTCTATATAACACCAAGAAACAATTTAAACAACTCAATTTGTAATAGCATTAAGAAAATTAAAATACTTTGGGATAAATTTAACAAAATAAGAATCACACACTTAAAGCTAAAAAATATTTAAAGAAAAATTAAAGAAGACTTAAATAAATGGAGGGATATACCAGGCTCATGGATTGGGGGACCAAACATTATTATGAGGTCAATCTCCCCTAACTGATCTAATATAATTCAAGATAATTTAAAAATTTATATGGAAATGCAAAAGAAACAGCATAGCCAAAACAATTTTGAAGAAGAACAAAGCTGGAAACCCATATTGATCTGATTTTACGACTTGCTATAAAGCAATTATTAATCAACATAATGCCATAAGGATAGACATATCAATGGAACAGAGGGTCCAGAAATAGACCCACACGTATATGGTAAATTAATTTTTGTAAAAATGTCAAGGACGTTCAAGAAAGTCTCCAACAAATGGTGCTGGGGCAACTGGCCATCTGTAGGGGAAAAAAAGAGGAAGTGTTGACAAGGATGTGGAGTAACTGGATGTTCATTTGTTGCTGTTGGGAATACAAAATAGAACAGCCACTTTGGAAAACATACACAGTACCTTATGAAGTTAAATATATACTTCACTCCCAGAGAAATCAAAACGTAAGTCTACACAACAGTGTGTATGTAAATGTTCATAGCAGCACTATTTGTAACAGCCAAAAGTGGAAGCAACCCAAATGTCTGTTAGTTGGTGAATAGATAAATTGTTTACCCATGGATAGACTATGGTATACTGCTCAGCAACAAAAAGGAACAAATCACAGTATAACATGGATGAATCTTAAAACTGTTAGGCCAAGTGAAACGCTTCAAATACAAACGGCTGCATGCTATATATTTCCATTTATATAGAAGGCTAGACAAGGCAATGCTCTAGTGACAGAAATACCAGTAGTTGGCTGGGGTCAGGGTGGGGGAGGGATTAATTCATTTTAGGGTAAGGGAATTGTTCTGTATCTTGATTGTGGTAGAGGTTACATGATTGTTTGAAATTATTAACATTCAGCAAATTTTTCACTTAAAGTAACTGTATGTAAATAATATAAAATATAGGAGTTCTTGATTCTGATTGTGGGTCACAGACATTATAATAATGAAAGGAGGACTGGCCGTGTTGTCTAGAGACCTGTGTTGTAGGCTTGACTTGGCTTCTTAAGCATTATCTGATTTGGAATAATTCACTCAACCTTCCTGAGCTTCCACTCCAAATACAAAATAGCAAAAAAACATACTGTCTTTGTCTTCCTCACAGGGACATTTGTGAGGGCAAAGTTAAAAGCCTTCGGATACTAAAACCGTGAGCTATTATCCAGGAGCAATGGATAGCTAGCAGCATACCAGCACTCCCATCCGGGACAACGAGAGCTAGGCAAAATACAGAAATTATTTATTAATTTATAAATATGTGTTACATTTATTAATTTATAAATTATTAAGTAATTACAAATTATTATCTCTGTAGACAACAGAAAGGTTCTGAGGTAACAAGAAATAAAGGGGCTAAGGTTCCTGTACTAGTTTTCTATTGCTGCTGTGAACAACCAACCACAATCTGGGTGGCTTAAGACAACATTTATTACCTTGCGGTCACGTGGAAGTCTGAGAAGAGTCTCGCTGGGATAAAGAAGATGTCGGCAGGGCCGTGTTCCTTTCTGAGGCTCTAGGGGAGAATCCATTTTCTTGCCTTTTCCAGCTCCTAGAAGCTATTCACATTCTTGGGCTCATGGTCCTACCTACTTGCATCTTCAAAGCCAGCAATGTGGCATCTCTCCGACCCTTCTTCCATCATCACATCTCTCCCTGACCCCAGCCAGGAAAGGTTTACTTCTAAAGACTCATGTGGTTAGAATGGACCCATCCAGAGAATCCAGGATAATCTATCTCCCTGTATCAAGGTCTTTAATTCATTCACATCTGCAAAGACCCTTTTACCATGAAAGTAATGTATTTACAGGTCTGGGGATTAGGATATGGACATCTCTGGGGAGCCATTATTCTGTCTGCCACAACTCCAGAGAGGGAAGAACCCCACAGAGCTCCTTTTATCCTGGGATCATTTGCCAATTCTAAACTCTGCCAAGAGCCTGAGAATTTAGGCTTTGTACCCACAAAGGGCATCTACTAGGGGACACAGAAATGAGCAGAGCATTTATAACAGAGACTGGGGACCCTAAGTAAATGGCTAGTTTTCATCTTAGCACATTAGATGAATATGGGATCTGTGTAGGTCAGGGTGCTAAAACCCTAAGTGGAAAGCCTCTGAAATGCAGAGCACTGTTTTTCATCAGTTTTGTGAGCAGAGATTAAAAGTTCAAACTGTTTCAGGAGGAAAGGCCTCATAGAATTTTCTTTTTGCCTGTTGAAGACAGAGAACTTTAACAGAGAACTGGAATCCATAAAAAAGAATCAAATGGTTATTTTAGGACTACAAAAGTACAACACTTAAAATTAAGAATGCATAAGATGTGTTTAACAGCAGACTAGACAAGCAAAAGGATAAGGCTAGTAAATTAGAGAAGAGGTTGACAGAAAATATCCACATAGAAATACAGATATTTAAAAGAACGGGAAGATACAGAAAAGAGCCTTAGAGATACGTGGGATGCAATTAATGGTCTAAAATTTGTGTAATTCAAAAGGAGAGAGTCTAGGGAGAAAAAGAAAGAGGTAATAACAAAACTGATGAAAGTATCAACCTAAGATTCAAAGAGCTCTGTGAACCCCAAGCACAATAAATACAAAGACAACCACACCAGGGCACATTACAAACTGCTGAAAATCAAATAAAAAGAGAAAATCATAAAAACAGTTGTGGGGGAGGGGAACACATTACCTTCAGAGGAGCAACAATTGCACTGACAGCTGATTTCTCAGGAGAAACTACAGAAGCCATAAGACAATTGAATGAAACTGTAAAATGTCCAAATAAAATTTCTCCAAATTAGAATTCTACGTCCAGGGAAAAGGATTCTTCAAAAATAAAAGGAGACCCAAAGGTATACATTAAATATGTGCAATTTTTAAATATATCAATTGTACCTCAATAAAGCTTAAAAAAAATGAAAGGCGAATAAATACATTTTCTTACCAATAGAAACTGAGAAGATTCACCATGAAAAATCATGCACTAAAAGCAAAAGAGTTCTTCAAGCAGAAGAAAAAAAAATCCCACAAGGAAACATGGGATTTCAGGAAGAAATGAAGAGCAAAAGAAACAGCAAATATGTAGGTAAAGATAAATGAATATCAACATATACACTAACAATGATTTGTGGGGTTTATATGTGTATAAAATTAAATTAAATACATGACAATAGTAACACAAAATATGGGAGAATGTTAATGAAGTTAAAGTGTTCTAAGGTTAACATTCTTGGAAAAGTAGAAAAAATTAATAATTTTAGTATGACTGTAATAAGTTAAGGATGGATGTTGTGATTTCCAGGGTAAGCACTAGAAGAAGAGTTCATAATGCATAACTCAGTAATAAAAATAGAATACTTAAGTCTCCTTTCTGTCCATAAAGTCTCAAAGAAAATGATTTAAACACTTTCAGTAACAAATTATTCAAGACTCTCAATGTGTAAAAAAACACTTGAGTTGCTATCAGCATTGGTGTAACCAAACACCTACTACCACATGACCTAATTATTTTTTGGCATTTGGTTTAGTCATTTTTATAAAAGAGCAAATTCACAGACTTAGACAAAAAGCAAACAGATTTTAGTAAATATTTTATTTGAACTAAATTAAAGTTTAACTTTGTAGCCACTTGTATTCGTCATCACTGAAATCTAGCAAACTCCCATCGAAACTTAAGTTGTCCGTAGAGAAGCTGGAACTGGAAAGTTCAAGACAGTCTAAAGTTTTGAAAAAAATATCGTGCATCCCGTGGATCCCCCAAAGCACAGCTCATCCACAACCCTCCTCCTCGTTGCTTCTTTCCATGCTGGGACTGTGAATTAGTCTAACCCCATATTTTCTTTCCTCTTTTCACTTGATCTCTCACCTATATATGTCCATGAAGAACTTAACTGCAATGGAACGTTCAGGGTGGTTTTGTAGGAATTCTTTGGTTTGTCCATCAGCCTCCAAATGTCCCCAAAGAGTCATGCCCTCTGGTCCAAGCAAAGCCCACCGAAGTCGATTTAATGGAAATGGTTGCCCCTATGTCATTTTGTGAAATTCCAATCAAAGCCAGAGCCAGGGTTGGCTGACTCCAGGTAGTAAGTTAGAGAAGGTGTGAGTTGCTTGGTGATAGCAGCAAACTTAGCCTGGTTTAGTAGGTAATAAAACTAGCTACTCACATAAATTATGAAAATTGAGTTTGGAAATGAGGGAGTGGCGAGGGAAGGGGACTCTTGGAGGTAGTCAGTGTTTGCTTGGTTTGAACTTGAGTGCCACACTGTTGATGCAAAACCTCTGACCAGTAGGCCCAGGTCCATCAGGAAACACATGGCCAAGGTGAGCTTTGCACTGCAAGGAGAGAAGCCTCTGTCATTCCTCAACTGGGACAAGGCTCTTTACGTAAAACCAGACACATGAATCCCACATGGCCGCCCCACTCGAGTTTTTGACACTGGTGTGGGGAAAAAGTCGATTATACCAGAATTTGATTAAGAAATGAAAGGATGCAGAGCACAGTAGTGGTGAACATCTCTCTCCTTTATCAGTGAGAATGTGAGCAAGTGATTTAACTTTGGCCTTGATTTACTCATCTATAAAATGGGGATGATAATTATACCTACGTAATAGAGATGTTGTGATGATTCATTGATACGAAACATTTAAAGCACTAACAGTTCCTGGGTGAGTACTCGGTAATCTTGTAGCCAGTGTATTATTATTGTTTTTTATTGAAGACAAGACTAAGCTACATTTATCTGCTTATGAAACCAGAACATTTGAGCACCCAAGGATATCAAAGTGAATATGCTGTCTGGATTTAAGCCACTGTCTCCTACCAAGCTCACAGGAGAAATATCGCGCTGGTGTCACCTGCAGCGCTGCTCCGCCAGTTGCTGACACGCTGCAGAGTGAGAGGGGGCATAGGGACGCCAGCTATGCTTGGCCTTCCTGCTGATTGTCTCTGTGCAACAGAATGTAAAGGGCCAGCTCTCTCTTTCAGATCCTTGCTCTGCTCCCATCTCTGCAAGGCTTGAACCAGGAAAGGCTCCTTCTTGGGTCTGCAGTGCCCAGAGTGATGGGAGATAGGGACCAGCAGCACGGGAGAAACCCAAGGTGCTTCCATGACAAAAGTGCTCCTGGCCATAACACCAGATATGCAAGGACAAGCGACCTCTCTGTGGCATTTGGGGCGGCATTGGGGAAAGCCAATCAGAGAAAACAAAGACACCCACCTGCTTGCAGATGACCTCTGTGCGAGCTGGTCCCAACGAGGTGTCCACACATCGCAGGATCCCTGTGTTACTCTCATCAGAGCCAGACGTCCCCTGAGCCTCAGAAAACGAAGGCCATCCAGTGCCCGAGCAGTACTTTTTCTCAGAGCTGTGTTAGACATCATGACATTACAGCTGTGAAGGCTATTACCATACAAAGAGCATTTTATGCCCCGAATCATTTTTCTTCCAAGCACGATTCGATTCCCTTCTCCTCTGCCAGACCCCAAGGCCAGTTCTGTGAACCACTGGTTCCACAGGAATCTGCCCACTGCATCTCCACTATTAAAGACGCCATCTCGGGCTTCCCTGGTGGCGCAGTGGTTGAGAGTCCGCCTGCCAATGCAGGGGACACGGGTTCGTGCCCCGGTCTGGGAGGATCCCACATGCCGCGGAGCGGCTGGTCCCGTGAGCCATGGCCGCTGAGCCTGCGCGTCCAGAGCCTGTGCTCCGCAACGGGAGAGGCCACAGCAGTGAGAGGCCCGCGTACCACAAAAAAAAAAAAAAAAAGACGCCGTCTCATCAGGTCAAAGATTTCTTGTTCCTTTGATGTCGAAGGCATCCCTCTCAAGGACTAAAAACATGAGGAGCTTTGTGAACTGCTGCACGTTAGGAAACAGATCAAATCCCTGTGTTCTAAACGTAGGAAAGGGGGAAATCGAAATGAAATAATAGTGGTCGAAGGAGGGCATTGTGAGTTTAGTGTATCAGAGAAGCGTGAGAACTGATGAAACAGCCGTCTTCAGCCACCGGAACTTCGGGTTATCGAAATTCAAAGCCTGACTGCCTTCAGGGGTTCAGGAGCTGCCTCTGTCGCTTCTTAGCTGTGTGAGATTGGACAGGCTGCTTATTCTCTCCAAGCCTAGTTTTCTCATCTGTAACATGCAGATAATCATATCTACGTTATAGAGATGCTCTGAGGGTTTAAGGAGCTGTGCTGTGGGGCAAGTGGTGATAGATAAGCCTGGGCACCCAGAGTCATCACCGCAGGGCAGTGACCTTCCCGGGGAAGCGCCACAGGGACGAATGATGCTGGGTGATGGTGGTGGCAGAGAAGCCGGCAAGAGGAGGAGGGCAACAGGCAAATCTACTCATCAGAGACTCACTCTAAGTGCTTTGAAAGACGACTCCTTAAATCACACTAGGAAAACATTTTAAAGGGCAGGGAAATGGCTCTCTCTATCTGAGGAGGAGAGACAAGAAATGAATTGTAAATTCTTCAAAAAAAACCCCCAAAACACCAAAAACTGAGTAAAGAGGGGGGAAAAGTGGCAAATAATCAAATCCCTAGACTAGGAGCACAGAAGGAAGCTCAGTTTAGAGCACGAACCCCAGCAGAAAGAGTCTAGTGCAAGACAGAGACTCAAACGTTCTGGTCTTGGGACCCCTCTGTACTACAGAATTACTGAGGATCTCTGAGAACTTTTGTTTACATGAGTTTTGTCTATCGATACTTAACAAATTAGAAATTACAAGTGAGAATTTAAAAAATATATATGCATTAAATTATTTTTAAAAATAATAAATTCATTACATGCTAACATAACCTATTTTTACAACAATAATTCTATTTTCGAAACTGAAACAAACATTTAGTGGGAAGAGTTGCACTGTTTTATAACTTTGTAAATCTCTTTAATGTCTAGCTTAAAAAAAATGACAATTGACTATATATGCTCGTGCATTCAGTCTGCTGCAGTGCTGTTTCGACTGAAGTGTAGGAAGAGGATGTGGTCTCGCGGATACGCAGTTGCAAAAGGGAGCACCTCGAAGAGCCCTGAAATGATCCCAGGAACTCAGGTATAGCTCTGAGGTTGACTTCTGAGAGACTCGGGTGTGAAGCCAGGCTCTGCCTGTTATGTCTATGCAACCTTGGCAAGTTATTTAATCTTGTAAAGCCTCTGTGTCCTGATCTTCAGAATCATGATGGCATTGTTATTTCCTGGGGTTACTGAGAGGATTAACCGAGATGCTTTCTACTTTACTGTTTTTAGCATAGTGTCAGACACGTGGTACTTAAGTCAGTAACTATTATTTTTTAAATATCATTATTAGTAGTAGTAACAGGTATCCATGAAATTTGAGCAGCTGTGGGTCCAATGAGAAGTGTCTGCACATTCAGATTGGGTTCTCTGCAACCCTTTTTGTTTTCCAAGGGTTCAAAAATATTCATCCGAGCTACTTTGGTCCAGGGAAAAACACTTTAAGTATCTTTTAATCATAGCTTTTCCGCACTGAACATTATATATAAACTAGTGATCATTAAAGGAATTTTGATGGAGAATTATGAATATAATACTTTTTTTAATGAATGAATATAAGACTAATAAAAAGTCATTTAAAACATTTGATGGGAAACAATAAAAGTTTTATTGATGCAATTAACAGAATCGGGAGATTTTACCAGGTAATATGAGAGGCCCATCATGTATCATTTAAGAGTGAAAACTTAAATATTAAGGTGAATTAGAAATTCCAACATACATATTTAAATGATTAGCAGACTGTAAGGCCCTCCCTTGAGAAGCTAAAACCATTCTGGACCATCTTTAGTCATGTACTCTTAGAGGTGCTTCTTTTGTTTAGTTTTGTTATATGTTTATTTGCTTTGTTTTTATCTTAGTTTCTGGAAATTCCACAGCCCCCCAAACAGCAGCAGAGGCACTTGGTGATAACTGACAACCCTCATGGTAGGAGAATTTCCATTCCTTTGAAGGAATGGGAGATCACAAAAGGTTAACAATGTTACTAAGTTCCTATTAACACCTAGGATGTCAGGATATTCTGTAAAAAGGGAACTAACATCAGGCTCTCAGTTTCCTTCTATTCTAAGATTTATGACCATGAAACATGTGATCTCACAGTAGATTTTAATAAACACTTTCAGAATCAGTGTTGGGGGGGCAGGGGGAGGAGAAGGGAGGGGAATAGAGGAAGCAGGGGAGGGGCAAAGTCACAAAATTCCAAGGTTAAGGAAGCAACAGCCTGGAGTCCCCAGGGGAGTGATAAAACCCCTAGAGCGCTCTTGACTTGGAAACCCTGGACTAAATGTCTCTGAGTTATCTCCCCCAGAATGTGCACCATACTGGTTTGGCCTGAAGGGAAGTGTGCAGGCAGCAAGGAGCCCAGCAGCCAGGAGACAGTGATCCCTCATCCACTTGATTCCTTAACTGTTTAGTTTTGGTTGACTTTTCACCTGGTTTTGACTCTGTACAAGCATTTGAAGGAATGTTTCTTTCTTTTCTACTCCTGCTGTCTATTACTGAGGCTGGAGACTGGGGACAGAGAGAGAGGGAAAATGAGAGGTCAAACAAGAATCCCTACAGCTATCCACCCTCCTGAATGGGAAGCGCTGTCAGGAATATAGTCTTCATTTATAGATTCTCATTAATTAGAAAAAATTCTCAAGAGTTCCTCATTATCAGAGACACATTCATGTATATGGCCCTAAGAAGGATCTGTCTCTAAGAATGTCTCATTGCTAACATGTATCCAGTGCTTGGCATGTGTGAGGCATTGCTCTGGTGCTTTCACATGTATTAACTCATAACTCAGTTAATCCTCCCAACAACTTTATGAATTCAGTACTACTAGCATGCTCATGTTACAGGTGGGGAAACTGAGGCACAGAGAGGTTAAGAAACTTGCCTGAGGTCACACAGCAGTGAAGCCAGGATGTACATCTACAGACTTAACCACTGTACTACACTGTCTCTCCTATAAATAAATGCATCTTTAAGAAGAGTACGTTCTGGAACGTAAAAGATTCTTATGAATATATTCTTATTTTTCTCAGTCTCAGCTGCAGCAGCAGCAGCAGTGGGAGGAAAAAAATGGAACAAACTCAAAAGTCCTTAAGAAATGAAAATGGAGGGCTTCCCTGGTGGCGCAGTGGTTGAGAGTCCGCCTGCCGATGCAGGGGACGCGGGTTCGTGCCCCGGTCTGGGAAGATCCCACATGCCGCGGAGCGGCTGGGCCCGTGAGCCATGGCTGCTGAGTCTGTGCGTCCGGAGCCTGTGAAGTTGAATGAATGAAGTTGAAAACAAAGACTCAGATGTAGGAAGGAACATGCTCTTGAAAGATGACCTCACATCTTTTGCCTTCACAGTCAAAAGATGGAAACAGAACATCTGGCTGTTTACTACACAGTCACAAGGCCGTGCTTTATACTTTTACAACACGGTTCTTTGGCTAAAAGCAGAGTGGCCATCTCAAGGTCCCACTTCTCCCTTTTAATAGAACCAAAGGTCAAAGAATAACTAATGGTTCAGAAATATGCATCCATTTTACTGTTCCTAGCTTCCCCCAGGCCATCTCAGCCTGACTGCCATCTTTCTTTTTTTTTTAAAGATTTATTTTATTATTTATTTATTTATTTATTTGCCGTGCCGCAAGGCTTGTGGGATCTTAGCTCCCCGACCAGGGATTGAACCCGGGCCCTTGGCAGTGAGAGCAAGGAGTCCTAACCACTGGACTGCTAGGGAATTCCCCTGACTGCCATCTCTATCTCCTCACCAGCCACCGACAGAGTGAATGAATCCGGACAAAGGTCTGCCCTTCCGTAAGCGTGAAGGAAAATCAATCCTAATTGTTCCTCATCCTTGCAGGCGGGGTCTGGCTTTCCAAATTCAGCCCACATTAGCAGCCTAGGAAAGCCCAGGTCTGCTCAAAGCCCAAGGCACATAATGAAGCACTGCCTAATGGAAGATTCACAGAGCTGGCTTGATTTATATTTTAGTCTAAACCAATTTAGAGTTGATGCAAAAGAAAGGAAAACATCTTTGAAGTTCTGAAAAACAGGACTTCAAAGATGTTTTCCTTTCTTCTTCATCGAATCTACTTTTTTTAGACTGTTTCCTGCATGTCTAAACAAAAAAGCCTTTGTGGAGAGATTTCAGATCCTGATCGACTTAAAAGAGGCTTTGAAATCAAGGGACAATTAAATTTACTTTTAGCTACATAGAAGAGAGCATGGTATTCACTACCGTCAAGCACTGTGGGGAATCTATCCTCATAAAATTCTACATTTCCTAAATTAAATTATAAACCCATTTCTCCCTGGGAGAGATACAGTTTTAATCACATGGCCAAGCAAATACCATTATGGTTTAGATTTATTTAAATACTTTCCCAGGAAAAAAACTCTAATAGCTTTATCGTAAGGTGCCCACCAAGTTTGTTTTGTTTTTCGCTGTTTCTTGGGGATACAGAAAGAAAGAATATAGGCTAAGAAGTTAATGCTCTAAACACTAGAAATAATCAAGATAGGCAAGAATCTTAAATGAACAGCCCTCCTTATAGCAACCAGGCCAAATGAGAAGGGCAATTAAAAACATCATGGCCCCAGAAAGCAGAGCTGTATGAATTTAGAGGCTTACTCTCCTTCGGTACCTTTTGATCTTTATCTCACCTGAAAAGCGGGCTGTCACAGCACACACAGTGATACATTCCTGATTCCTTGTTGTTCAGGTAGATCCCACTGAAAGGCTGAAAGTAAATGAGATACATCACCTTCAGGTTTCTCATAACGCCAGCAGGACACAATACAGCAGATCCAAATCCAAGATTAAGTCTCCCAATAAAGGAATTTTTGTACTAATCTGACAAAGTGCAAATATCACTGGAGAGAAAATTACAACACGCCCAGTGAAGAAGCCTACAGGCTTGTTTACAACTGGGCTTTATTGTGCCAAATATTCAAATTATGACATTAATAATGCTTTGTATTTATATAGCATGTTTCACCCAAGAACATCAAAGCCTGTGAAAAAGCAAGAGAACCGCACCTCTGGATTGTGTAAGATCTTGGTCACCATTTCAAAAGAGTTATTAATACAACAGGAATCTAGTCCACTGTCTAAAACACTTTGAAATCTCCAATTAAAGACAGGATATAGGTATATAAAAAGCAAAGCTCAGTGAGATTAGCTTGTGCCTTTAATATGCTTCACGTGGTGTTTAGGACACTGCATACTTAATAAACGCTAAATAATGAGCTAGATTCTCCCAGGGCCTAAGTTACTACTTAGATGAAATTACCACGTTAATTGTGGCTTAGGAGTTTGCAGGTTCCGAGAGGAACACAAGGAGACTTGAGGCAATGAATGAGCCAAGACTAATTTTTTTTAATGTTATTTTGTAAACTGATCTCATTGTTTGAAAAAAAAAAAAAAAGACTATTTTTGCCCAGTTCCTTTCGTCATCTCCTGTCAAAGGAATGTTAAAAAAAAGAAACTCTTGGGCTTCCCTGGTGGCGCAGTGGTTGAGAGTCCGCCTGCCGATGCAGGGGACAGGGGTTCGTGCCCTGGTCCGGGAAGATTCCCACATGCCGCAGAGCGGCTGGGCCCGTGAGCCATGGCCGCTGAGCCCGCGCGTCCGGAGCCTGTGCTCCGTAATGGGAGAGGCCACAACAGTGAGAGGCCCACGTACCGCAAAAGAAAAAAAAAAAGAAACTCTTGAACAAGCCTAGTGTGAAAATCTACAAGCAGTGGCTAGTGGCAGGCACTGTCCCATTTTATGGAGAGAAGCTGAGGCACAGGGTGGGTCACTGAGTCCCAGCGCTGACTCAGGAAACGAGCAGCCCCCTTGGTCCTCTTGAGACGTCCTACCTCGACAAGTCCACAGGTCAAACATTCACACTCCTCGTGGTAGGATTAACAGCACATTTTCAGGGAGCTGCATAATGGACAATTTCAAATTAACCTACTGAGCCCACCATCTCAGCACACTTGGATGTTTTCCCTCTTTAAAAACCCTGAACTTGGCTGCAGACATCCGAACGGTGGTGAGCTGGTCTTTTTCTGGCCCGTCCCCTTGAAGGCCTGTACCCAACACTGGCATGAATGGGCATCTGGAATGAAAAGGAAGTTTCGCATCCCCCCCACCTGGGCTGATGAGGCACACATGCCAAAGGGCTACCTAGACCTGAAGGTGATCTAGAGAAGCCTACTCATGCGATCGGGACAGCCTGATAATATTCAAAATATAATTCTGTCATTGCAGGGACAGTTGGGCAGAGGAAGTGACGGGGAACTGATAGCACAGTAAGTTAAAGAAAAAAAATCAAACATAAAAGAATCCTTAGCTGATGTATTTTATGAAATGACATCTCTCCTCTGCCTCCTTACCTGATTTCCTCTGTCTGCCCTCTCACCCTTCCTCCCCAGTTTTATACAAGGCCTATCACTTATTTAGGGCTTCTCGCTTGTTCATTCCAGTATTTACTTGAAGACCTAGTGTGTATCCAGTGCTGGACTGGGTACTAAGACTGCAGAGATGGAAAAACAAAATGAAACCAAACCAACCCACAGTTCCTGCACTTGGAATCTGCTACCAAATTGGGAAGAGACACGTGAGCTGGCAGCTGTCACACCACAAGACAGGAGCTCTGATGGAGAGGTTAGTAGGGAGTGAGGATAGCACTAGGCCCTTTACTACTAGGGGAGTTTTCACCAAGGCTTTCTGGACCAGGTAACGCCTGAGATGTCTGAGATCAGGGTTTTCTTTTTCTTTCATCTTCTATCATTATTTTTCATTGCATGGCTGATTGGTGTTTATTACAGGAAATGCCAAGACACTAAACTGAGTTCTGAAGGATAAGTAAGAGTTAATCAGATGAAGAAATGGAAGAGTATTTCAGACAGACAAGCAGCCTGGGCTGGGCCCACGTGACAGAACAGGGCAAGGTGGAGAAGGGAGAAAAGGTTGCTGCAAAGGTGGGGAGGGCCAGATCATAGTGGCTTTGTCAGACCACGCTAAAGAGTTTTCGTGCCATCCCACTGAAAATGGAAAGCCGTTGGAAACTTTTAAAGTGGGTGTGCACACGATCAGAGCTGGTTTTTATCAACAGAAGGAGTACTTGACATGCACATGAAGAATGGATTGGAGTTGGGGCAGGAAGACACTGGAGGCAAAGGACAGTCAAACGGCCACCAGTTCAAGCCTAGATTTAACTGTGGCAGGAGCAGTGGAAATAAAAAGACTAGAATAGATTCAAGAATTATTTAGAAGAGAGAACTGAAATGCGTGACTGTCAGAGTCAGAGATGTAATGACTTTCAAGATACACCTTCCCCTGGGTTTTCAAAGTCTGTCCTAAGGACTGAGTATTTGTGTACTGCCCCCACCAAATTCAAGTTTAAGCCCTGACCCACAATGTGATGGTGTTAGGGGTGGGGCCTTTGGGAGGTGATGAGGACATGAGGGTGGAGCCCTCAAGAATGCGATTAGTGCCCTTATAAGAAGAGACACGAGAGAGATGACCTCTTTCTCCACCACGTGAGGACATGGCAAGAAGGTGGCCATCTGCAAACTAGGAAGAGAGTCCTTATCAGGAACTGAATTGGCTGGCACCTTGATCTGGGATTTCTCAGCCTCCAGAACCCTGAGAAATGAATGTTTGTTGTTTAAGCAGCCCAGTCTGTGGCATCCTGCTACAGCAGCCCGTGCTAACACAGTCTGTCTGCACCAATGCGAGTTCTCTCTTCTTTTATCTTTTCCATACTATGAATACATACCTGTTGGAAACAGATGACACACTCAAAAGGAATGATTTGCAGATAATATCACACAGCACTATTTACAAAGGTGGGGACAGGGCCGATGGAGACCAACAGGGAAGGTGAAGCACCCCTGGGCCAGTGACTGAGAACACGCTACTGGCCTGCGGGACACAGAGTGGGCAGGACCCGTGAGGCTGCAGCTGGAGGGGAGGGCTGCCTGCAGAAGCTGCAACCTGCATGGGAGGAACACAGTCCTAGGGGGACCCTGGATGCCTGTTTCTCCACTGTGCCCTCTGATCTTGCTGGCATCTCCCAGGGGCCAACCCAATCAGGAGTCAGAGGGCAAGGGAGCTGGTTAGTCTTCCCAGAACTCAGAGCAGAGGGAGGCATGTGGATAGCAGATCTGGAAGGCAAAGGATGACCTGCATAAAACCTACCTTCTATTGATATTTGACTTTTAGTTATCGCTTGACCAGGCTGTAAACCCCTTCGTCGTACCTAGCAGAGTGCTAGCAAATTACTGCTGTCCAATAAAAAGCATGCGCAACTGAATTTTAATTTTGAGTCACCAAATAGAAAGCTGAGGCGTTTTACTTCTCTTTCCTTACCCTCATGGAGCTAACTAAGGCTTATAGTTCTGCAACGTTCTAAAAAGTTAACTGTGGAAATGGATCAACTGAAAGGGATTTATAACATTACTTAAAATAATAGATGATGCTCATTTTGTCAAACGGCCAAATGCACGGAGTATATTATACCATTTGTTTGAAAATCCCACATATTTATTCTCCTAAACATCTGGCAGCTCATCTCCAGGCTGCCGTCTCCAGCTCCACACCCTGCGTGGCTCTGTCCCTCAGAATAGGGCCGGCTTACAGTGCTATGGGAATGCACACAACTGCACAGGGAATCACGTGTGGCTCCCCTGTGCTATCTGCACTATGGCTAATGTAGTCTCTTTCCCAGTGAAGCCTTTATTAAAATCCCACCCACAGGAAGTTTTCAAAAATACCAGTATTTCACCAGAATCTATTGGGATCTGCTGGCCGGTCTAACGGCTTTAGCATCGGTGGCGAAGTTGAGGGTGAGACCACGGTTACACGGTCATAGCACATGGACAGCTTACCTGAATTTTGCAGGGACTGCTCAATTCAAAGATATAAATATTCTACAGCTTTTGAAACCGCTGCACTGTGGTCCACTCCGTGGGGTCTGCTTCACCAATGAAAATATCTAATAACCTGGTTCAATAACTATATTCCAGTGGTCATATTTGGGACTAAGACAGACTACTTGTTGGGAAATGCAGCACAGTAAACACGGTACATACTATAATGAGGAACCACTGAGGGCTGTTCTCTCAGGAAATGAAAGAAAGCTGAGATTACTGAAGGCGGCTTCAATAATGTGTCCTTCTTATGGCCTGCAGTCATGTGACAGTCACCACGGTTTATTTTTTGAGCGCCTGTTATCTGCAGGCACCATGCTATGTGCTGGGGTATATACCAAGGATGGCAAGTGCTAAGAAGAGAAAGTACTGGTAAAAGCAAACCCATCGGGGCTGAGGAAAGGCTTCCCTGTGGGAGTGAGAGTGGGGCTGAGAGCTGAAAGGTACGTGTGAATGGGTGGGTCGGGGTGTTGGTGGTGGGGGAGGACACAGGGTGTAAAGGCCCGAATGGAGGGGAAGCCCAGGGTCTGAGAGCTGAAAGAGGATAGTGTGGCCAGAGTGCAGCGACCAGGGGGAAATGTGGCCAGATCTGAGGACAGCGGGTGGAGGTAGGGGCCAGAGCCTTTAGGGCCTCATTAGCCACTTTTCAACTTTTCTCTTTACTTTGAAAGCAGTGGGAAGCCACTGAAGAATTTGGAGCAGGGGGTGATGTGGTCAGATCTGTTTCCAAAAGAGAATGGCAGCTGTGAGGAGGGCAGCTGTGAGGAGAGCAGCTGGAGGCAAATGCACGCAAGCCAGGGCTGCGGGGAGCCTGGACCAGCCTGCAGGTGAGAGCAGCGGAGGGAAGCCGAGGATGGGAAGGTTCTTTAGGAGGCAGAATGGGTGGGCGAGGCGACGACGGAGGGCAGTGTATCTAGAGGAAGGATTCTGGTTTGCACAACTGGATAGATATTCATGGCCGAAGAAGGAGAGCAATGAAAGGCACAAGATTCGCAGAGCAGATGATGAGTTAGGTTTCGTAGCGAGATAGATTCCAACCTGTCCTGCCCTGCCCCCAACACATCTACTCAGAAACTGTCAGTCGGTGTAGCTTACCGGTTCCGTCCCTTTTTCTCTCGTGACATGGAACTGCTCTGGAGTCAGCTTCTTCTGCCACTCACTCTTGGAGAGAACTGGCTTCCGCTTTGTAAGGGACCCTGTGTCGTTAAATAGGGATTAAAAAAAATTAAAACAGCAAGGCCCAGAATGCTGAGGTTGACTTCCTTGGATTTGTCTAAGAAAATTTAGTTATTTACCCAAAGAATTAGAGTCTTTACTACAAATATTTATATTTTTAATTGTTTTTCATATTTCATTGCATTGTTCGGGATCTCAAAATTACTACTGTATAAGAGTATTTACTTTAATAGCAATGGTCGACAAATTGCAAATTATAAGGTGGGTGCTACTGACTTTCTAATGATGTCTGTGATCAAGTTAAGGACTTTTATATTTTCTATATTATTAAAATATATTTTGCTTGGAAAAAAACCAGTAAGGCACAATGACCTTTTCTTCCCTAGCCTCTCTACTAAAGTGCACCATCTCCCAGCAAAACACGCCATCCCTTCCCCTCCCCCTTCCACCCCTTCGTTCTTCACAGAGACCAGAAAGCTCAGGTACAAAATACTGTAACTGACTCATTAGTTTAATAAGAAATGAGTAATAAGTAGAGAGCCAGTTTTCCAGTCCTGCTGGGGCACAGAAGATAAGAGGCACCTGAAATACGAAATAAGGTAGAATAAATTCTCCTTGGGTTACTAAGGGGAGAAATTCATCTTTCTTCTATTACTACGTTCAAAGGAGTGTTTCCTGTCAGGATACAGCTGGGAGTAGCTGAGTGATTGGAGAGAAAAGATCGTGGAGCCAGTGGGTTATTAAACCCCTCCTCCTTGCTAGTTTATAAAGATATCTCTGATTTTGTTTGTCAAGGGAGGTCTTATTAAAAATTCTTTTGTGTGGAAAAAATAAGAGACTCCTATAGCACATACTCCTGAACGGGAAACTGAGACCTACCATAATCTATTATCATGCTTCATGGTTTTTTTCCACTTTTGTCTTCCTTTCTTCTGCTCCCTTCAGCCTCTTTTTTACAACTTTTTTTTTCCAGTGAGTGTAAACATAGTAACTTTAACCAAAGAGAAGTAGGAAGCCTAATGTATATTATAATAAATAAACGTTTTAATCATCCAAACGTTTTAATCATCCAACGTTAAGAATATGAGAGGACCTTATCATCTGCTTACACCTCAACTTACAAAGGAGAAAATAAGGCCCAAAGGGTTAGTAACTTGACCACAGCACTGAAGATGAAATGTTAACTACCTGTGATGTCACCACCCACATAACAAACATGTCAGAAGATCGTAGCTGAATTTCATTTTTGGTTACAAAAAAGAAAGTCGTAAATAATCTTTCAGCATGAGAAGACTTGTATCTTCATCACGAGTTCATAACACTGCACAATATGGTATTTTCAGTATTATATATTATTGACTGCTATGGTTGTCTACATTTTATTTAAGGGTTTTTATCTGTTAAATATATTAGAAGGTGTCCTTTCTTAAATACTTTTTATAAGGCCATGGGGATTTTTTTTTTCCAATGGAAATATACCTCTGAAATACTCCTATGGAAATATTGCTCAGTTACACACAAATTTTTCAGGAACTCAGCTCCTGGGGAGCAAAGCAAAATGTATTCATGTGATCATTATTACTGCTTAGTGACTTTCAGAGTTATTATGCAGAATGCCAAGTAACAAAGGGAGAAGGAATGATGAAATTTTTAAAATCACCATTTTTGCAATCACTAAAATAATAGACGGATTCAAGCAAGAATCATCAGGGAATTCTAAAACCCTTGGGTGAAAAGACTGTTGAAGAATGGAATAGTTACACATTTTCAAAATATGATCCCTCAAATTATCAATTTTACAAGTAAGAAAATGTACCTTTACAATGGAAAAGTCTAGAAATCACCCCCTCAACCAAGTAAGCAAGGTTAGCATCACTGACAGCGGGGCCAGCTGACATCATGTGCCTCTGGGTGGGACGAGCTGCACTGAGTCTGCTCTCGGAGAGCTCACCAGGACTTCTTAGGGACACCCAGGAACACTTCATCCTCATCCCATCTACTTCTCCATAGAAGTGACACTAGACAGTCTCTCTTCCTGGTATAGTCTACTCCCTCAGCTTGCATGACACCAAATCCTCCCGTCTCTCCAGTTCCTCCCTCTCAGCAACCTTTCTCAGCTCCCCTTCCTCTAGCCATCCTTGAATACTGGTGTTCTTTAGAGGAGTCTGTCTGTCTTAGGCTTTCTTCTATCATTCCCCCACACCCCCTCTCCCACCCTGGGAGATTTGATCCTTAAAGTACCCTCTACATGATGAGACTCCCAACCTGTTTTTTCCCTCCATCCTAGATCTCTCTGCTGAGTACTGGACCCATACACAATCCACACCTGGATATCTCCACTAAGCCCATCCCAAACAAAAGAATTTCATGTATCTCCTCCACCCCAACCCAAATCTGGTCCTCCTCTCATGTGCTCCAGCTCATCAACTCCATGTTTCAAACCAGAAAGCCAGGCCACCATCCATGCCTCTTCCCTTGCCCTTGCGCCAAGCCCGTTGGTTCTACTTCCTAAATAACTCTAGGACCTGCTCATTCTCACCCCTCTGCAACTACCTTGGATCAGGCCACCATTACCTCCAGCACAGAATATTACAGATTTTTTTCTAATTTGTATGCCCTCCCCTATTCCAACCACTTCTTTTTCCTCACTGCCCAAAACTGTTCAACGTGACATAATACCCTCAAGATAAATTCCAAACTCCTTGATGTGACTTCCAAGGCTCTTCATGGTTGGCCCTGCTTACCACTTCCAACTTCTCCCTTCTACTATGCTGCAGGCCCTCTCAACTGTGGTCCTCTGAGTTCCCCCAGAAGACATCATAGTTTGTTTATCTTTTTACTTGTTGTTAAGATGGAGTGAAGACTTCTAAGATCCTTACGTGCCAGGACAGAAACCGAAGTCTCCAATCTCTGATCTCAGTTTACATGTTATCTTCTTCAAGAAATATTCCCCGACCCCCTAAGTCTGGGTTGCAAGCTCCTCCTCTGGGTTCTCACGGCCCTCAGTGCTTCCATGATAGACACGACAATCGCAGGTTAATTTGTCTGGATGTCTCATTCAACTAGAAGCTGAAAGTCTGAAAAAACTGTGTCTTTGTTCAGTGTACCCCTATTTATCAGTGCCTTGGCATTTGATATTCATTTCTTCATTCATTTGGTCATATTTATAGAGCACCTACTATATGCCAGACACTATTCTAGATGCTGGGGATACAGACGTAAAGAAAACAGACAAGAGTCACCGCCCTTATGGAGTTGAGGTAAAGTAACTAAGAATGTAAAACTTTAGATGATTTTTTCAAAAATCACAAAGGATATTAGAGAGTGTGAGGATGTTTGTGTACGTATTTATGTGTGCGTATGCACACACACAATTTAAAATAATGAGGGAAGGCCTTATTAAGAAGGCGACATTTCAGCAAAGAGTTGAAGGAAATGAACAAACACACAACATGAATACCTAGAAGAAGCGCACTGCAGGCAAGAGAAGCACCAGGCTGGGTGTGGCTGGCGCATCTGATGAACAGCAAGGAGGCCAGAGCAATGGAGGTGGAGTCAGCAGGGAAGGTTAGTAGAAGTGGCAGCAGACAGATGATGGGGGCCAGATCATTTAGGGCCCTGAAGGCTATTGTAAGGACACTGGCTTATGTTCTGAGTGAGTCTGGAAGTCATTGGAAGGTTAGCTGAGGCATGACATGATCTATCATATTTTAAAAGGATCAGTGGTAGATATACTAAAAAAATATTTGAAGCAGGGTGAAGTCTGAAGCAGGGGAACCATTACAGAGGCTACTTTAATCTGGCTGAGAGGTGGAAACCTGGATCAGGGTGGCAGCAGGAGAGTGGCTAAGTAGCGAGACGCTGGACACAGTCTGATGGTAGAGCCGGGGGATCTGCTGATGGGTCAGATGTGGAGGTAAGAGAAAGCAAAGGGCCAAGGGTCATACTCCACAGCTTCTGGGCTCTGAAAGATGGGGGAAGACTACAGGAGGAGTAGGTTTGGGAACTTGGTTTTGAATTTGTTAACTTTAAAAATGCCAATCAGATATTCAAGTGGAGATGTCAACTAGGCAGTTGGATATATGGATTTAGAGTTCCAAGAGAGGTCTAGGATGAAAATATAACTTTGTGACTCCTCAGCCTTTAGATGTTATTTATCTTGGACTGGAAGATCCCCAAGTCAGTGAGTGTAGACAGAACAGAGAGAGAGGCCTGAGGGCTGGACTCTCAGGCTCTCCGCAATATACACGTTGAAGAAATGGGGACAAGCAGAGAGGTGGGAAGGAAACCACAAGAATGCAGTGTCCTAGTGAAATGAAGCAGGACCCTATGGTGCTTGCCCCCCGTGTCCTCAGGCTGCCTTTTGTCTGTGGAAAAACTTTAGCCAAAGAATAAGTTTAATCAGAGAAGTGAGAAAATGCAGAAACAAAGGAAAACAGTCCAACAAGACCAAATAATAATAGGTTAGTCATTAAACAAAGTCAAGGACTTTTAGTTCCTCCTCAAGGGCTATAGGTAATATTCTGAGCCATACCCTGTGAGTTGTCTTACAGATACTGAAACCCCGCAAGGTGGAAGAAGTTACATGATGACCAGGCTATAGCCACGACATAAGCAGTCACAATTCTGAGAGCTGGCCTTAAAGAAATGGAACAAATTGACCCTGGAACTGAACATTAACTGCACTTAAAACAATCAAGATGACGCTGATCAGACCACCGATGACCAACGTCAAGATGACTGTCAGAGCTGACTGCGCTGTTTCTGCGTGTAGCCCCCTCCCCGCATCTATAAAAGCTCTTGCCCACTGATTGTCAGTGGGGGGAGTCGGCCTTTGGACAGGCCTCTGCCCCCTCCCCCGCCAGGCTGCCGGCCTCTGAAATAAAGCAAACTTTCCTTCCCACCAACCTGGCCTCTTTATTGGCTTTAGAGCGGCGAGCCTGACCCCATTTTCGGTTACAGTTTCTGGCTCCCAACCTGGGGCTGCTGGACTCTCGCGATATCTGCTCCCGGGGTTTTCCCCGAGCTGAGCCGCCATGATGACGCGCCGGGATGGCTGTGAGGAGCCGCTGCTCGAGGTTCGCTGGCCCCGGGAAGGGGGTTTGGGGGGACGCTCCTAGCAGCTGCCGAAACCATGTGTTTGGGGGATCCTCCCTGTTTCTCCCCTGCTCGGCACTGGCTGTCAGCGTACGATTTTCCTTGGTGGAACGGAAACATGCTGGACAAACTGACGAGCTCCATGACCGAGTAAGTCCACGGGTGTGCAGCCGGCCAGACTTCTCTTTTGAGCACGAAGTGCTATCTGCGTATTTTGCCAATTGGTTCTGACGTGTCTGACATTGAGGGCTGTTTGTGAGCACTGAGTGTGTCATTTGGGCATTTTGCCAGTTGGTTCTGACGTGTGTCTACTGTCAAGGACCCTTTGTGTTGGCGAAGTGTTTGGGACGCCACATGGGTCACTGTCTTGGAGGATTGTGACAGTTGTGTCTTCTGGTATGTGAGTGTGTATTTCATTTGTGTGATTGGTATCTTTGCTGTCTTTTGTAAAATGGTAAGGTCAGGTTCAATTCATTAGAAAAATTTTAGCTATGAGATTACGACTAAAGAAAAAGGAAGATAATTTTTTAAACAATATATGACAATAGTATTCTTTATACTTTGGAAAAGAATGGATAAGATGAAACTCTTTTGAAATTCCAAAACCGATTCTTTTTGCATATGCAGTTAGAGAAAGCTGGCTTGATAAAATACTGTTTTCAGAATTCTGACCCTGAGAGAACCAAAATATGCATAGGAGAAAGCTTGATGTTAACTCTTATCATGTCCTTGAAATACAAACACAGCCCACTTTGCCTGAGACTTCAGCCTTGGGTTAAATAGTAAAACTTCAAAAGATGTTTGGGTTTATTAAACACACATCTTGTACCACATTAAAGAGAAATTATGCTATGAGAAAAATGTAAGTTTTTAGAGGTTATGGAATATGTTCTTAAGTTTGCCAATCAGTAAATGCTGGTATAACAGTTCAATTACTTGTTTCTTGGTTTTGTTAAGGCTTTTAAGGGTTAAAAATTGTAATATGTAATTAAAGCTACTAAAAATGATAAGGGAAGCATTTCAGTGTGGAAAGCAAGTAGGATATGTGTTGTCGGCGAAAGAAAGTATAAAGAATGGAGATATATTTGTTGAGGAAAAATGAGGATAATAATTTGTCCTACAGTTGGTTGTTTTTGGATGGGCAAAGAAAAGGGACAAATCATATGGATACAAAAAGTGATAAAAGGTTTGCGAAAAAAGGGAATTTTGAGAAAAGAATTTTGTACATTGAAAGAGTGATTAAGATTAGATCGCGGGGGCTTCCCTGGTGGCGCAGTGGTTGAGAGTCCGCCTGCCGATGCAGGGGACACGGGTTCATGCCCCGGTCCGGGAATATCCCACATGCTGCGGAGCCGCTAGGTCCGTGAGCCATGGCTGCTGAGCCTGCACGTCCGGAGCCTGTGCTCCGCAACGGGAGAGGCCACAACAGTGAGAGGCCCGCGTACCACAAAAAAAAAAAAAAAAAAAAAAAATTAGATTGCAGGCTTCTCTGGTAGCGCAGTGGTTAAGAATCCATCTGCCAATGCAGGGGACACGGTTCAAGCCCTGGTCCGGGAAGATCCCACATGCCGCGGAGCAACTTAAGCCTGTGCACCACAACTACTGAGTGTGCGCTCTGGAGCCTGTGTGCCACAACTACTGAAGCCTGTGCGCCTAGCGCCCCTGCTCTGCAACAAAAGAAGCCACTGCAATGAGAAGGTCGCGCACCGCAGCAAAGAGTAGCCCCCGCTCGCTGAAACTAGAGAAAGCCCATGCACAGCAACAAAGACCCAATGCAGCCAAAAAAAAAAAAAAAAAAAAAAGATTAGATTGGATTTAATTAGGTAAATGAACTTTGTTATTAATAGTAAGCTGGTACAAAACTGGAATTAGGTTTTCTTTCTCCCTGTTAAGAGAACAAAATTTTTCAGGAATATTGAGGTGCTTTTGATAACAGTAAGTTTCTTTCTCAAGCTAACTTCGAGTATTCCAAAGGGCCCCTAGACATCTCAGAAGAAATATTAAAGTAACTAGGATTATTTAGTATGTTAAATTATATGGAAAACATACGATAACTTTCAGATCATACTGCTGAACTGGGTAAGAAATTTGAAGAATTCTAGTGGAAAGCTACTGTTTTGCTTTCAACCACATTTTTGACCCCAGTGCTTGGGATGGAAAAAATTGCCTAGTTATCACAGAGTATAATGACTTATGAGGTGTGTCACTGCTGGCTTTAAGTTTACTGCTAAAAGCACATGTACAATGCTTGTGTGATAATTGGCTATAAGTGATAAAATGTATAGCCTATAAAATGTTTCCCCATCAGCAAACCTCTGTACTTGTTTATGTCTCACTAGTCCTCCCCACAACGTGGATAACTAGGCCAATATATAAACAAGGCCCCAAGTCCACAACACAGGGTTGAATGCAGCTGCACTTTTAACCTTTCCATTTTTTATGTAATTATAACGAATGCTTACTGTATGCCTACTAAGCACCAATATTGTGATAAAACATATTTAGGTTTTTCATTTATTCTGTAAAACAACCCTACCATTATCACTATCCTTACAGAAGAAAAAAACAGGCTTCAGCGTACCAAGTTCAAGACGTGCCCAAAGACACAGGGTCAGTGATTGACACTGTCGACTCTGAAACCTCCTTAACCACAGAACTATTACCTGCCCATCATTCTCAGTGGTTGCCTACTAGTTGTTGAATTGAACTTTCATGGTTTACTTAAGCATTCCTTAACTGATGGATGTTTGGGTTAGAGCCAGTTTCTAGTTCTTAAGAGTAGTTCTGTTAAAGACATCTGTGCACATATAACTTTGTTCTTCTTTAGAATTATTTCCTTAGAAGGAATTCCCAGGAGGGGGTGTCTGATAAGTTAGCAGTTCCTGTATTGGTGTCTGGCCAAATTTTTTTTTTTTTTTTTTTTTTTTTTTTTTTTTGCGGTACGCGGGCCTCTCAGTGTTGTGGCCTCTCCCGTTGCGGAGCACAGGCTCCGGACGTGCAGGCTCAGCGGCCATGGCTCACGGGCCCAGCTGCTCCGCGGCATGTGGGATCTTCCCGGACCAGGGCACGAACCCATGTCCCCTGCATCGGCAGGCGGACTCTCAACCACTGTGCCACCAGGGAAGCCCTGGCCAAATTTTAACGTTGCTGAAGAACCTCAGATTCCAGGGCAATTCATTAGGCTGTTTTTGACAGCACCAAGTACAAACATGGGACAAATTTCTGCTGAAACCACCACCCTATAAACGGGAATGAGAAGAGCTCCAGCCCACAGCTGTGATGTTTCCATCACCTGTGGTTCTCAGGAAACCAATGCTTGGCACACAGTAGGCACAGAACAAATAATCAGATTGGCTGACTAGAGACACCAAGAGGTTCTGAAGGCCATGGCCCCAAGTCATGTTGGATCAGCTCCCACTGCACACTGCCAGGGCTTTTATTTATTTAACACAGCATTTTGAAAACTTCAAGGGATAAAAAGCATTCCAAGTGACTAGGTACATTTTCAGCACAGATATGTAGCTTTAAATGTCTTCAGTGGACACATAACAAATGGATTCAGAGACTGGATGGCTAGGCATCTGCCCATAAAGCCAATGTACACGAGGCACTAGATTCCCCTGAAATAGGCCTGAAATACAGTGCCAGCTAACGCATGTCTCCACAAGTGATTCCGTACTAAAGGATGAAATGTAAACGTGCCCCAGTCCCACAGAGCAGCCAAAGGCGTTTTGTAGAAAACAAGACACACTTTTCCCTAGTTTGTATCACAGCCATTGACTAACGATGGTTATCAGGTTAAAGGAGGTATGGTATTAGTCCACACGTTTCCCTGGGTCCTGGAAACACAGAAATAGAGCAGGTCAGGGAGCAGATCCACAGGCATGCAAAGTCTGAACCGCCTGCTTCTCAGACGCGAAAAGCAGCATACATAACTGGAGAAGGTGGACAGTGTAACAGAGCAGGAGCCACTGCAGCAGAGAGCGCGCGGGGTGGGCTGCTGACCCAACACCTTGAGGCCCGGCTCTAGAGCGTAACATTTTATGCAAAAAAAAAAGTGTGTGCACGTTTGGAGAGAAGATCTGTAGCTTTACACAAATCCTCATAGGGTTCAGTGACCCCCCCCCCCCGACCCTAATAATATACAACCAGCTGTCGCAGAAGGAAGGAGGTGGGCGGGCAGGGGCGTCCCGAAGGAGCTTTCCGAGAAAGTAAGCGCCAGGTCCAGAACCAGCTGTCGGGCTCCCAAGTCCTGGCAAGTGAAGGGAAACCGAAAGCTGGGAAGTGGCGGCGGGGCCTGCAAGGCCCGCGTCCTACCTGCGTCCTCAGGTCCGGTACTCGCGCCGAGACCGCCCCGGTCCGCTCGGCCCCGGACCGCCCACCCGGGCACTTCTCGAAAGGGAAGGCTCCTAAGCGCGCAGAGGAAGCGCGCCATGACGCTGTACACGACCCTGCGACCCTGCGGGGCCCAGGCCGCAGGACCCGCCCACGTCCGCAGGGCCCGCCCACGCCCGCAGGACCCGCCCACGTCTTCGATGCTCCGCTCCGCCCCGCCTCCTCCCACCTCCCATCCTGTCCGGTCTCCAAGCATCGCACCGCGCTATGCTCCTTACCCCACTCTTGCCCTTTCCGCTTTCCTTCTCCTAACCGCTTCTTGCTCCTGCCCCTACCGTCTCCCCTTGGCCTTCTTTGGCCCCCTCGGCCCATGTACCGCTTACCTCCCTGCGCTGCTCCCCCAAACCTGCCTCTCCCCTTGCAGGCTCTTCCCCTGGTCCCACCCCACAGCACCCATTCCCACTCTACTCCCCACGCCCTCTCCCCCCACCCCACTGATCTGTTTTAGTTTGTTTGCATTTTCTAGAATTGTTTCTAAATGGAACTATAGATTAGTTTGCTTTTTCTTGAGTTGCACATAAGTGGAACCATTTTTTATTTTGTCTGGCTTTTTTCACTCAGAATAACTATTTTGACAGCCCTTCCTGTTCTTGCATGTAACAACTGTTCATTCCTTGTTGGTGCTGAGTACTATTCCATTTATAGATATACAACAATGTGTTTACCTAGTCACCTGTTGATAGACATTATCATTCCCAATTTTTCCTTATTAGAAGTAAACCTGCTGGGAATATTTCTGTGCAAATCTGTGTGTTACCGACCAGAGTTCTTGGACTCCTTAGTCAATAGAAATTGATAAGAGGCCAGACAAGAAATTCAGGCAAGGCTTTATTGGCACTCATACTGCAACATGAGGGAGCGAAAACAAGTAACAGGTTCCCTTGCTCGCTTCCTGAGGCAGGGCAAGCTATTTCCTTACATGGGGTGAGGGTAGGTGGCGGGTCCAGGGGCTGTGCTGGAGGGGTGGCTTGGGTGGTCTGGCCACCCTTTTGGTGGTGCTGTGCGCAGGATGCCTGTGCAGGACCCTGGTTTTGCTTCCAGGTCCTCAGAAGTGGCAGTTGTATTTTTGGTCTTTTTGTACGTGTTGTTCATAATTTGCCCCAACTCACAGTTAATTTTACTCCCTTATAGTTTCTTTGTATTTTGTTTCTGGAGGAGAAAGTTTGTTCAGGTGCAAGCACTACAGCAAAGGGTCCCAGGTCCCAGCCTGCCTCATTTATATGGACATGTGATTTCTTTCTCTTGGGTAAATAACTGGAAATGGAATGGCTAGGTCATAAGGTAAGTGTAACTTTTTAAAACTACCAAAATGTTTTCCAAAGTGGTTGTTTCCCCTTCCATTCTGGGGAGGACCACCAGCTTTACAGAATCCACCAATGCTCCTCTCTTCCAGAAACACCCTCACAGATACATCCAAATAACGTTTAACCAGTTATCTGAGTATCTGGTGGCCCAGTCAAGTTGACCTGTAAAATTAACCATCACAGTCCCAAATTGGATAAATACATAGGAAAACAACAGGGGGAACACTGTAATAACCTACAAACATTTACTATTATGAATTTAAGGAAAATTAATATTATTTGGACAATACTCAAGTCTGACTGGACAGATGGTTAAAGGATATGAGGAGATGGTTTGCACAGGGGAAACTACAAATAGTGTACAATCACTTGGGAAAATATTTAGCTTCCCTAATAATTAAAGAATTGCAAATTAAAAGAGTCCAGTATACTACCTCCTACATGTTAAATTAATAATAGGTTTTTTTTTTTAAACCGAAGTTAACAGTGCTTTGGAGACTCAAGTATACTCATGCATTGCTTGTAGAAATAGTGGAATAATTTTTCTGGGAAGAAATCTGACAACATGTACCAAGCATCACAGAATTCATTATATCCTTCCATGTGGCAAATCTGCTCCCAGGAGCAAATCCCAGGGAAAGAATTCAATAAAGAGAAACACTCGATTTTTGCGAAGATGTTTATGCTTTTCATAATAATAGAAGGATCCAAAATCATTAGCAGCTAGGAAATGGCTAAGTAACTCTTGACAAAGTAATACAATGGAACATCATATAGCCATTAAAACTTCAAATATAAAGATTATCTGGATTTATGGAATGATCTATATGAAATAATGCCAATGGGAAAAAGTAGAACACAAAATAGTTAATACTTAAGAAAAATAACGTAAAAATATGCGCTATGAAACTGATCTGAAGCATAAAATTTTGGAAGAAAACTTTTTTGATGAAAGATTTTTTTTGTATTTTTCTCTTCAAATGATTTTTAATTTCACCAATGCTTCGTATTCCTTTTAGATAAATTAGAAAATAGAAGTATACACAACACAATTCTTTTTTTTTTTTTTTTCTGTACGCGGGCCTCTCACTGTTGTGGCCTCTCCCGTTGCGGAGCACAGGCTCTGGACGCGCAGGCTTAGCAGCCATGGCTCACAGGCCCAGCTGCTCCACGGCATGTGGGATCCTCCCCGACCGGGGCACGAACCCGTGTCCCCTGCATCAGCAGGCGGACTCTCAATCACTGTGCCACCAGGGAAGCCCCACAACACAATTCTTGAACACTATCTCAGAAATCATTACTGAGAATATTTTGATGTATATTCTTTCAATCTTTTTCACACATACTATAGTTGATATGTTTTAATTACTTCCCCTTTCTCCCCTTTCCCTGAACTATACTCTTTCTTTTTTTTTTGAAGAATACACTCCTGCCTCAATCCCGCATTCTCATTTATATAATTTGGATAGGATGGCTCTAGAGCAAGATTTCTCAAACTCAGTCCTTTAGACATTTGGAGTCAAATAATTCTTTATATGTATTGAGGGTGGGGGGATGGTTAGGTAATGCTTTGCAGGATGTTTAGCAGCATTTCTGGCTTCTACCCACTAGATGCCAGTAGCATCCTCCTCCAGTTGTGACATTGCCAAATGTCACCTGGGGGGAATCACTGATAGGATACAGATGACTGTATCCTAAAACAGTTTAGGTGTTGTTTAGTGTGTTTTAAAATCTGTCAGTATGTTTTTACAACTTGATTTTATTATTCAGTATTTTGGTTTTTAAAGATTTATTGCTGTAGATAGATAGACAGACAGGTTTAGATCTACTTCATTCATGTTAACCGCTGTGTGGAATGCATTGTATTGACAAACCTGAGGATATCCATATTCTACTTAAAGACAGTAGGATGTTTTCATTCTTCAGCTGTTACAAACCATGTTACCATGCTACAAATGAACGACTTTGTACAAACCTCCTTGTTCACCCAAGTTTACTTTAGAATAGACACGTAGAAGTGGAACTACTGGATCAAAGAATAATGCATCTTCAGCTTTCCTAGGACTTCATCAGTTGCTCTTCAAAGTGGTGGTACCTACAATGTGCATGAGTCCATTTCCCCACATCTTCACCAATATTTGATGTTATGAGATTTACTAATTCTTGCCAATATGATGGATGCAAAATAAGGTTTCATTGATTTCTAATTTTCATTTCCCTGATTGTTAATGGGGTTGAGAATCTTTTCAGATGCTTAATAGCCACCAATTCACAATTTTTGTGAATTGTATGCATTCTTGTCTCTTTTTCTTTTAGATTGTTTCTCTTTTTGTTACAGCTGTGTTGGAATTCTTTATTATTATGCATACCAATTATTTGATGATTGTATGGGTTTTCATTATTTTCTCCCATTATGTGAATTTGATTTTTACTTTGCTCATGATATCTACCTTTACAGTTTGCTTATGTTCTTTTACTGTGTTTGTTCCCATATATGTGTGTTTATAATTTTGTACAAACAGTACATACTATCATCATCAAAATGTATGCATTCTTTCCAACTTGCTTTTCTTACTCAATATTTTGTTTTAACATTTTATTTTATTTCATTTATTATTATTATTATTTTTTGTGGTACGCAGGCCTCTCACTGTTGTGGCCTCTTCCGTTGCGGAGCACAGGCTCTGGACGCGCAGGCTCAGCGACCATGGCTCACGGGCCCAGCTGCTCCGCGGCATGTGGGATCTTCCCGGACTGGGGCACGAACCCACGTCCCCTGCATCGGCAGGCGGACTCTCAACCACTGCACCACCAGGGAAGCCCCACTTAATTTTTTAAAGATAGATTTTATTCATTTAAAAATTTTTTGGTTTTTATTTATTTTTGGCTGTGTTCTGTCTTTGTCGCTGTGTGCAGGGTTTTTCTAGCTGTGGTGAGTGGGAGCTATTCTTCGTTGCGGTGCACGGGCTTCTCATTGCAGTGGCTTCTCTTGTTGCGGAGCATGGGCTCTAGGCTCACGAACTTCAGTGGTTGTGGCTCATGGGCTCTAGAGTGCAGGCTCAGTAGTTGTGGTGCACGGGCTTAGTTGCTCCGCGGTATGTGGGATCTTCCCGGACCAGGGCTCGAACCCGTGTCCCCTGCACTGGCAGGTGGATTCTTAACCACTGTTCCACCAGGGAAGCCCTGTTTTAACATTTTACCTGTATGGATTTTTTAAATCTATTTTATTTCTTTTAATGGATTTTACATAATAATGATATTCTCTTGTGTTATCTTCTAAAGCTTACAGTTTTTATTTTCACTTTTAAGTTTTTAGTCCATCTGAAATTAATTTTTGTGTATAGTTTGAGGTAAGGGTCTAATTTTGTCTTTTTCTACATGGAGAGACAGTTGTCAGAACCATTTATTAAATGTTCATATATTAAACTATTTATTTAAAAGTCTGCTCTGTTCCATTAGCCTCTTTGTCTATCCCTGTACCAAAACCACACTGTTTTAATACTATAATTTTATATTAAACCTTACTATCTGGCAAATATAATTCTCCCTTCTTCAATAATGTATTGGCTTTTCTTGGCTCTTCATTCATCTAAATGAAATAAATTTCACCTTACATGTGAAATTTAGTTGCATAAAAACAACTCTATTGATGGGACTTCCCTGGCAGTCCAGTGGTTGAGAGTCCGTGCTTCCACTGCAGGGGGCATGGGTTCAATCCCTGGTCAGGGAACTAAGGTCCCCCGTGCCATGCAGTGCGGCCAAAAAAGGAGAAGAAAAAACCAAGCCTCTATTGAAGTGTTGGTTGAAATTGCGTTGAATTATTGAATTTACAAGTTAAAGAGCAATTTCTATTTTTGATAATATTTATTAAAGTAATGTAGCTTTTCATTTATTTAGGTTTTATTTTATATTTTTTTCAGTTTTATGTTATTATTGAGAAAGGAGTTGCCCATCTTTTGTTAGATTTATTGGTAGAAAACTTGTAACTTTTGTTGCTATTGTGTGTGTTTCATGTTCTAATTTCTAATTATTTGTTGCTTGTCTATTTGAATGCTATTTTAGTACATTGATACTTTATCCAGTAATCTTGACAAATTCTCCTCTTATATTCCACAGTTTTTCTTGAAGAGTTTCTTGAATTTTTTATGAAAAAAATCTTATCATTAGATCATCTTTCTTTCTTTCCAGTCCTTATATCTTTTATTTCTTATTGTGCTGACTTGGACTTCCAATAAACTTCGAAGAGATGTAGTGAAAGCAGGCATCCTTTTTTTGTTCCTGACTCTAAAGGATATGCTTCTAACATTTCTCCAGTATGCATGATATTTATTGTAGATTTTTGGTAATCTTTACTAGGATGTAGATGTTCCCTCCTATTCCTAGTTTACTAAGAGTTTTTGTCATGAATGAGTGTTGAAATTTATTTGTTGGCTTTCCAGTATCTAGTGAGATGACCGTATGTCCTTTCTCTTTTACTATGTTAATGTAGAGCATTACATTAATAGACTTTCCACTAATGTTAAGCCATCACTGAAATCTTGAGATCAACCCAACTTAGTCATTATGTATTTTTTTTACACATTTTTAGACAGTTTGCCAATATTTAATTTATGATTTTCACATTTATATTCAAAACTGAGTTGACTTTATAATTTTCCTTTCTCATGGTGCCATTGCCTGGTTTAAATATGAAACTTATGCTAGCCTCACCAAATGAGGCCAGAGGCTTGTGGATATTGTTCAAAATCAATCAGTGTATCATAATTTTAATGGCTTCGCTATTGTTTGTATCATAATAGACTTACAAATTGAAGAAGATACTATGTATCTAGTTTGTCAGTAATTTTAGTAGTGAAGATAGTAAGTATTTAATAAAACCAATTTTTAAATAATCTGTTATTTTCCTGGTCTGATTTTGCCCCCATATCACAGAGGTTTTGAGGTCAGATTCATATGGCTGGCACTTACTTTTTTCACTGAGGTTCAGCTCCTCTTCCAGAGAACTGACATTCTTATGGCTCTGAAGACTGGCATCATTTCAGATGACCTGGGTTGGCCCAGGGAACTTGAGGTTGGCCTTTGACCTCCTGGGCCATCTTCTCTCTATCCTCAGACTATGCTAATTCATTTTCTCCCATTAAAATATAAAGGCTTTCTCTGCCTTCTGTGCTTCTCTGGGTCCTCTACTTTCTAAGACTAATCTATATTTGTTTCTGGGTTCTTCAAGGGAGCGGGCCTTATCTCTAGCATGATCCAGAGAGCTGAATTCTGACTCATAGTAATTTCCCTGTTAGTCCCTCCCTCTGCTCACTATCCTTTTCATGAGCCTTTCTCTTTATCTAGGCAATACAGTTTCAGGACAGTTTCCACTGGCTTTTCGTCATATCTTTGTAAGACCTCAAGCCAGTCCTTGCAATCCTGGTATCACCCTCCTGCGGAGGAGGAATATTAAAGCACAAAGGAAGGACTAGATTTTCCTTCAGTTGCGTTTTAATTTCACTGGGTCAACTGAACAAGGCTTTCAGAGGAAACATCATTTGTAGCTTTGAGCACCTTCAGCAACTTTTTCAAAACCATGGTGGTAAATCTCTGAACATAATTACAGGGGAAGGTGAATTCTCTCTCCAGATGGCTCTCCACCACAAGTTAATCCCACTTAGTGTTACTGGTGATTGAATTCTCCTGCAAGAAGAAAATTATTTGAGATCCATGAACATTTGATGTATGGATATTTCTAAACAGCCTGACTTGGAAAAGATTAAAACAGCCTTGTATTCCCAATCCCTCAAAGCTCCTCACCAGCAGGACCCAGATTTTAATCTGCTCCAGGTGGCTAAACTCAGGAAGGCTTATAGCTCTCAGCATCTTCAATTAATGCCAAGTGTAATCACAGTTGGCAGAGTGCAGGGTGTTCTGACATATTTCAGGGATGGGCATAGAACTTCTCTGCCAAGTCCTCAGAGTACTATCTTTTGGATTGCACTTTTCATAATCAAATAGGTACCATGCGGGGCTTCCCTGGTGGCGCAGTGGTTAAGAATCTGCCTGCCAATGCAGGGTACATGGGTTCGAGCCCTGGTCCAGGGAGATCCCACATGCCACGGAGCAACTAAGCCCTTGAGCCACAACTACTGAGCCTGCATGCCACAACTACTGAAGCCTGCGAGCCTAGAGCCCGTGCTCTGCAACAAGAGAAGCCACCGCAATGAGAAGCCCACACACCGCAACGAAGAGTAGCCCCCGCTCACCACAACTAGAGAAAGCCCGCGCACAGCAACGAAGACCCAACACAGCCAAAAAAAAAAAAAACAAAGCTACCATGATTAATGAGCTACAGGCAGTGGATAATCCCCTACACTTAAAAATCAGAACCATGGAAAAAAAAGTAAGAGCAAATTATTCCACATAGCTCTGGGTTTCTCAACCTCAAAAGCTTTGTGCAGAGCCCTTCTTTGAGGACCTTTGCCATGAAGACAGCTGAGTATGATTGAGTTGTGTTATATCTGAGTGTGAGAGAGGTTGCCCACTGTTCTGCGTCAGTGTGTGTATTTATTTTGATTTTGCTCATGAGTCCAGAGGCATTTGGAATTGGCCACACTTAAAGCAAAACGAAAGCATCAAAATATTGGATATGGGAAGTAATCACATAGCTGGGCTCGCCTTTTCCTGCTTGATTGGCTTCTGGTCTGGGGCAATCTGAAACAAGATGTTTCCAGAGCTTGTCATAGGGACAGCTCTGCAATGGAAACCGAGAGCACCTTCAACAAATCATAAAAGTCCAAGTTATACTCCAGTACCAAAAAGAAAGTTCTACTCAAAAAAAATTAGGTGTTGAATATATGCTTTTCTTTAATCTGATGGCTATTGCGAGGTTAAAAAAGTGAAGCTTCCTAAATTCCACTGGAAAAACAAGGAATTCAGAGTTACAAAGCAGATGAAGGAGAGGATAATCCTTGTATTTAATGCCTCTTTAGATATACTACCAAGATGATGGAGTAAAAAATCACCTCCTATATCACCACTATAAGAAATGTACAGCATTTTTGATGTAGGTAATAGCTTGGCTTTTATGACTATCAACAGGTCATGAGAGAACAAGAAAACAGTGTTCGTGTGTTTGGACTAAAGTAAAAAAAAGCTTAGTAAGTCCTTGGCATTTCTCTCAATTTTATAAATTACTAAAATGTGTATTTAAATTAGATTTTATTAGTCATTGTAAAATGGTGCATTGACTTCATTACACATTGTTTTTAAAAGCTGGAGAAATGGATTTCTAATTCTGTTTTATCACACATGACACAAAAGTGTTTGTAATGACTTTGTGTCATGAGACTCCCCACCAGTTGGGAACATTGTCATTCTCCTATTCCACGGTTTATAGATGGAGATTACAAAGCATGTGGATGTTAAGTTGTTCGTGTTCACATTACGATAGCAGTGACGGGATTAAATCCAAGACATTATCTGTAACGGAAGAATTTGCCTCGTTATATGAAACCAGAAGCCCTCTAAGTGTTTTGACAGAGAAGAGCTGTAGAAATGATATCTCCCAACCTGGAGTGAGCCCACACATGGGTCTCAGTTTTGTCCCGTTGGATGTGGCCTGCCCGCTTTCTTGCTCTGCTGTAAACAACAACAAAAGAACGTGTTGGGCTCCCCTTAGCGCAGCTCAGGCAGAGGGGCAGTTTCTAAAGAATGTGAGAAATGCAGAAGGAAAATCAGAAGGAACAGAGAATTCTGTTCCCTCATTGGAACAGAATGCTTCCTCCATTCACCCATCGTCTCCCACAATCTGATTTCACTGTACCCAGACTCCCCCTCCCTCCCCTGGCTCCCAGTCCACATAAGCTCTTCCAATGTGCCCTCTGGAACTCTTTCTACCATAAACAAGCCCCTGCTGTGAGGCTCACGTTACTTATGTCTACAACACCCGTGACCTGGTCCTCAGTCCTGCCATCTGTCAACCTTCAGGTCACTCTCCCACATTCACTGAGGACATTTGCACCTGGCCCATTGTCTGTCTTTCCAGCCCCACTGCTGGGTGACCTGAGTTCATGCAGGCGACTGTTCAACACCCTAGCTGCAGGTCTGTTTGGCTCCCAAGTTTAATATCTTCCTCTGCTCCCTTCAGGAGGCTGGAACATCAGAATCGCTAAGCCTGGCAGCTTAAATAAAAGGTGATACCCAAAGCCTTTTGTCTCAAGCAACCACTGGAACTCCCAGTCATAGAATCAGGAATACCTCAATGATTGGGGAAATTGTTCTTAGTTCTAAGATGTATTATCTGACACAAGGCAGATTTCCAAGCTTCTTGTTGAAACTGCTAGGAAACAAGGTCCTAAAAATTTCTCTTGAGCGCAATATAGTCAGTGGGAATTATTAAGGACCCATTCATACTAATTTAATATGTATAAGTAATCATAGATATCACGATTGATTTTGTGTGCAGCTATGCTTATGTGATTTAGTGAATATAACAGATTTGTAAGGTCTTTTCCCACAGGAACTGAGCTACCCCCAAGAACCATTACACTTGGCCTGGGGCATTATTTGCTTTTGTTTTCTAATTGCTCCATCTGTTTTTGTCCGTGAATTTTTTTGGATTGAGTTTTTTGGTATTCCATTTTCCCCTTTCTGTTGGCTTTTTAAGTTATACCTCTTTGTTTTATTTATTTTTTTAATGGTTGCCCTAGGGATTACCATATACATCCTTAACTTATCACAGCCCATTATACCAATTCCCAGATAAAATCTTTTTTAAAAAAAATAAATTTATTTATTTTTGGCTGCGTTGGGTCTTTGTTGCTGTGGCTCGTGGACTCTAGAGCGCAGGCTCAGTAGTTGTGGTGCACAGGCTTAGTTGCTCCGCGGTATGTGGGATCTTCCCAGACCAGGGCTTGAACCCATGTCCCCTGCATTAGGCGGATTCTTAATCACTGCACCACCAGGGAAGTCCCTCCCAGATAAAATCTTAAACCATACACATCCACTTACTACCCTCTCACTTTGTGCTATTGTTGTTATACATCTTCAGCATAAACTATAAACTCCACAGCACATTGTTTTATTTTTGCTCTAAATGGTCAATTAACCTGTAAGTAAAAATTTTAAAAACAACCAAAAAAAGTTTCTAAATGTATCATTTCTGGTGTTCTTCATTCCTTTGTGTAGATTTGAGTTTCCAACTGATATTAGTTCCCTCAGCCTGAAGAACATTCTTTAATATTTATTGTAGTACAGACCTGCTGGCAACAAAATCACTTTTTCTTTTTTAAATCTTTTTTCACCTTCATTTTTTTTGAAGAATTAGATTTCTTTTTTTTTTAAGAATTTAAAAAAATTGAAGTATAATTTACAATGTTGTGTTAGTTTCTAGTGTAAAGCAAAGTGATCTGGTTATACGTATATATATTTTCATATTCTTTTCCGTTATAGTTTATTACAAGATATTGAATATAGTTCCCTATGCTATACAGGAGGACCTTGTTGTTTATCTAAATATTTTATATATAGTAATTGTATCTGCTAATCCCAGACTCCTAATTTATCCCTCCCGCCTTCATTTTTGAAAGATATTTCTGCTAGTTATAGAATTTTAGGTTGACAGTCCCTCCAGCCCCCCTCACTAAACACCAGCACAGTAAAAATGTCATCCTGTTTACTTCTGGCTTCATTGGGTCTTATGAGAAGTCAGCGGTAATTTTTATTCTCCTACCTCTAATGTAATCCTCCTGCCATCCCCACCAGCTGATGTTAAGGTTTGGTGTTCAGCATTTTGACAGTGATGTGCCTAGATGTAGTTATCGCTATGTTTATTCTACTTGATGTTTGTTGAGATTCTTGAACCATTGGGTTGAAAATTTTCCACATTTTTCAGCCATTATGTCTTCTAATGTTTTTTTCTGCCTCAGTCTCCTTCTTTCCTCTTCTTCTGTGGGATCAAAAGCAGACTGACAGATTGTGTTTTCTGACTTATAGTGTAGACTCTTTTATGTTTCACTATGCAAATGAAAGATTGACCTATTCTGGTTCCCTTGTCTTATCAGAGGTAGATCTGATTTTCAATCAGTTCTATTCACTGGAGAACTCTGTAGACAGCCATGATGAAATAGAAATGACTCAGATGATCATATCTATTTTGTCTTGACTATCTTGATGCTTTTTAACCTTCTTAATTCTTGGTGTAGTGTTTTAAAGGCCCATGTTTTAATTGAACATACTTATTTTTGTTATAATGAATGCATACATTTTATTTAAAGTATCTATTTTACTGCATATCTTCACAGCTGAATAAGCAGGCCATTGCAGGCTATTTTCACTACATTTTATCTTGCTTCTCTCTGCTTACCCAGATCTGTCTGGGCTTTCGGATAACTGAATTGCAAATTAAAAAGCAGAACATCACACGCCATTTCTCTGAAAGCCAAGTTCACACAAATCTCATAATTATCCACGCAGGATGTCATCTATTTTTATGCCTTTGTAAATAAATAATTTTCCCTTGAATAAAAATCATTTACTTCTTGATTCCTTAGTATTTATAATTTTCTAGAACTTTATGTGTTCACGTTATGATTTAAGAGGCATCGTGTGTAGACGCTCAATACTATAACTGCTACCTCATTTAAGGACTTAAGTCAACAAGTCTTTAGTAAGTGCTTGTGAAAAGTCATAAAATAAAGGACTTGATAGTATTTCTGTCTTCATGATGCCTCTAACCAAATTGGGCAGTCAACCAACCCACATGAATGGAAACATCCTTGTGGAGAAGCTGGGAAAGTCAGGGATAGTTTTATAGCAGTGAGATTGAAGTAGGTATGGAGAGAGAATTTGGAAGCTGGAAGGAAAACATTCAAAGCAAGAGTACCACAGCAAACAGACACAGAACCAAGCACTCTACCCGTCCCTGTACATGCTATCTCGTTTAACTTCCCCAAGGATGAGGCATTAGTCGTTAACTGACTTCTGTAGGAGATGGATATCATTCCTGCCCCTCTTTCATAGATGAAGAAATTGAAGTTCACAGATAGAAGTGATGTGCTGCAGGCTCCACAGCCAGTGGTGGGGGGGGAGGGGTGTGGGAATTTGATGGTCTGAATGCCTGGCTCTACTTCCTGTGCTCTTCTTAACCATTGTGTTCTCATACTGCTTCCACAAGGGGGATTGGATATAATAGCAGTCAAGTATCTATTCTTATTAACTGTGTGAGACTGTGGGACTGATTTTGATTTAGGATTTTGCAAATAACACTAACCCTGTATGCTTTCACCTGCCTTGCAAACCAGAAGGTTGCAAAGATTTACACCCATTTAATAGTATATTTCAGTTTCCACTCAACGGGAAGTGCCTTAAATTCACCTTCACTCCAGTTTCCAGCCTTAGCTCTGCCCTCTGCCCTGCATTATTTTAAGATTACTGTTTAGTTGTGGATAAAGTTTTATCATAACCATGATTATTACAGCTTCCAATTTTGAATTTCTAATTTCCATTTCGTAGAAGAGGTGAGACTTGAAACAGGTCTTGAAGAAGTCAAGTTGAAGGAGTAATGAGCATTACAGGCATAAAGGAAAACCCTCATCAAACCCCACTAGTTGTAAAAATATTGAATTACTATGTTGTACACCTGAAACTATTATAATATTGTAAATCACCTGTACTTCGATAAAGAAGAAAAACCATTGGTTGGACCTGCTGCACGAAAAATCCTTTTGCTGGCATTAAATTTCTAGTTTACTGTACAAATTTACATCTAGGTTAATATGTGTTGGAAATCATATCTTCTGATTAGGTGGTCAGAAGTCCTTTGCAGCCAAAGTTTGGCTTCAGCAGAATTCTACAGAATTCTACTCTGTTACGATAAAGAATAAAACCTGAGATGTGATCACATCTGAATTTCTACCTGTATTCTGCAGATGTGTCACATTACATATAAACAAAGAACATTAAGCTTTCAGATGGGATATCTGAGGTTAATGAGATTGCCAGCAAATAATATCAACATACTAACCAGTATTTAATTAATCTCCAAAAGGCAATACATTGGTTAATACTTTAATCCACCAAAGTTGTGGATATTTACTCATGGAAGTAAAATTTTCCTAGTACATACATACAAGAGTAAAAAGCCTTTTTCTTTAAGAAAGTATAAGATAAGAGTATCCATGTGGACTAATAATGTCAGCAACATTTTTGGGGTGCCACCCTATACTGAGAGAGGTATATATATTTAGTAGTTGATATAAAATGCTTGCATTAACTTTGGTTTGTTGGGCCATCTCTTCAATGGAAAGTTCTGTTATTTACTTTCTAACTTGACTTGAGTCATTGACCAAACTGTATAAGTCAGAGTTTTTAAACCATCACCACACACACACACACACACACACACACACACACACACACACACACACACACACACACACACACACACGGGGGGGCACTAATGAAAAGCTTTAGTCACGAATGCATATTCATTAATTTCCCCCTGAGGAACACTCCATCAATCCTGACATACTAATGCCTGACAAGTCAAGGTAGTTGAAGGTTCTCTTTGGGCCATGAGGCAATATTTTCCTGTGTCATACGACATGATGCATAAAGAACTTTTCTTCTCTAGGGCTAAGAGACAATGAAAGAGAAAACCACAGCACGTACCTTATGATAAATAGTGGAAATCTGAAGATCACAAGTGTCTCTTTTTCTTCTGTATAGTGAAATTTTTAGGAGTTACTCTTTCTAAGAGAAGTGAAACAACATTCTAGTTCTTTCCCTGAGGACTGTGGTTCTATTCCACTTCTTGATCCAGTCAAATGTATTCCAGAAGAGGACTTAAGCAAACTCTGACTCCTTTTTCTTTTCTTTAACTTAATTCTCTCCTTTTCCCCAGGATAATTACTTATAGAAATTGCAGTACTTGCAAGAGACTTACTTCTGATCCCCTGGCTGGAGGCTTAACAAGTTAGAGCAGAGGGTGGTGAGAGAATTCTTAAGAGTACTTGATGTGAATTCTCTGCAATTGGGGGCATACAAGCACAAGGGAGCTGTCGTCAGTTTTTGGTCAGGAGTGCCCAGTGGAGTACTCTGTACCAGCAAGTCTTGAACCGTGGTAGTGGCCTGGAAGAAGTAGGATACAGCTCCACCCCAACCAAACTCTCTCTGCCCCCTGAGAGAAGGGAAAAGTATCCTAGTCATACCCATGGCTCCACATGAAGGAGTATGGAACCCAGAGAAAGGGTAAGAGCTGTGGGGCTTCCCAGGAGACCCCCAAGTCAAGTGATGGTGTGGTCCATCCTGAGAAAGGGTTGGACGTGTGGACTACTAGAGAGGCAGAGAGGGAGCTTAGACTATTGCTCTGAGTGGTCTTCAGTGACAGAGGGGGCTGAGATGAAGCTGAACACCACCCAACTAAAGGGGAGAAGCCACCTATGAGAAGTCTACCCCATCAGTCTAAGTCACCAACTATTAGACCAAACCAAAGGCAAGCCAGAGGGCCGCCGTTCTGAGTTCTATAAAACAGCATGTCAAACCCATCTGTTCACTTGCACTTGGATAAATATCCAGCTATATACATTCAAACATCAGTTCCTGAAAAACATTTTATTATCATAACAACTGCTGCTTATTAAGTGCTGTGAGCACAGTGTTTCAGTGGTACTTCCCTTGTCCTTCCTCTACCTTTCTACCGGAGAGCAGCTGGACCCAGCAGTGGGGCCAGCATCCTCTCCATCATCTACCAAATCAACATGCTAGGGTGGGAGAAAGAATGAATAAGCAAACCATGGCCCAGACCCCACTCCTGGCTCTTGGCCCCCAAACCTAGCCTGTGTCAGGTACAGAGGGAGCTTTGAATTTAGCTAGGTTCTAATAACTGAAAGTAACCAGAAATTATAGATTCTGCCTAAGACATCATGAGGAGAATGGAAAAACTCATTTGACATAGCACCACTGAAAGTCGGGACTGAGGGGAAGGTGCTGCCTTTACATTCTCAAAGAATTGAAATTCCTTAGTGAATCATTTACATATATAATTCATTTTAGAAAGATTGCCATCCAAGGTGGCAGATTTTTTTCTAAGTTTGGGATTTTAAAGGAGCAAGGTTACTCTATCTAGAAAATTAATTTATGAGTTACCAACATTTTTTTCGGATAAAGTATTAATATACTTCTTATTTCATCCCTTGTCTTAGAAAATAAAATACAGGGAAATTACTGGACTCTGGGATGGATATTGTCATAAATGAAATAAATTCCTTAATTAGAAGACATCTTATCTCTTTAAGTATGAAGAAAGTACCACTTTTATTCATTCACCTGTGATTAGTGCTTTGAAACAGCAGTTTTCCACATGGTGACCTCATAGATAAAATGCACTCATGCATCTTACAAATTTGAGCCATTGAATCTCTCTCACCTGGAGGACCTGTCCCCATATGTCATGAGAAAGAGGAAGCAGAACTGTTAAAAAATTACATAACAAGAAATGGATAACCATTCTCCTTTTGTATGAGTTCCTTTGCTTTGAGTAAAGAGATTTTATCATCTTAAGAGGTCCAGTCACCACCACCAATACCAAAGTAAAAATAGACAAATTCCCATAATGTTAGCATACTAGTTACAAGTCTGAGCCTCTGTTTTAATGGTCATTTGGTAAAATTTTCATCTTGGCTTTGTAACACTTTTACTATAGTTTGTATTTTATCTTTGGTATTTGAGAATTTGGGATTAAAGACAATCTTTCATTATATTGAACCTTTCAAATTAAGCAATTGATGTCATCTCTTTTGTGACTTTAGGAACAAAGCGTAATGACTTTTAAAGAAATGAATATACAAAATAAAATTGTAGTCATTGCCGATGTTCTGCTTTAGATTTTATGTAAGTGCAGAGGCTTCCTGGGGTGTGTGTTAGTTCTTCACCGTGAAGAAAGAATGGTGAGAAAGGACGATGGAGTGAGCTGGGCAAAAAGTAGAAATTGTGACAAATGAACACAGAACAGTTTTTTCAGATTAATCTCTGACTTGCTGGTCAAGAGATTGAACTTGAGAAGGGCTGTAATAAATCAGGGACTGTTCACAGTTACTGATTATGGAGAGCAAGCCCCCGAAGTAAATCAGCTCTCCAGGATGTAGGCTGGTTTTGAATCCAGAGATGCACCTGTGGACCTCAGAGACCCAGGAGGATGTGTGTGGGGTATGCTTGACCATATGGCAAGGGAAACTAAAAGAGTAATAAAGAAAACATGATTTTAAAATGTTTTCTCCTTGAACAGCACTTTGTGATTTTTGTTTATCTCATGATCTTAATTCTCATGCCAGCTGTGGAGTATGTTTTGCTGCTTTATAAGAGGCAAGTGACTAACCCAAGATCAACTGGAACAGCCACTCAGACGCAGGTTTTCTGACATCAATTCCAGTGTCCTTTCCCTGATGGGCTTGACTGGAAGGGTGAGGTTAATGCACTATGACCAGGCCATCTCCCATAGGAATGTACTTTCAACCCAAGAATTGGGAAAAAGCCTTTCTTCGGATGAATTGTTATGTTTCCTTTTGATAGACAATATGAATTTTGCATTTCTATTATTATTATAATTATTTTGGCTGCTGAAAAGCTCAGAGCCCAATTTCTGGCCTAGTCTTCAATTTTGGAGATTGCATGAGGCCTTCTGATCATGTCTTTCCATTCTGTCTATATTATTCCTCACCTTTTTTATTCACACTTTCATATTTTAAGGTGGCATGGATATGCCTCTTCAAATTATTTGTGGAACAAGGTAGGATATAAATATATCAACAACAACAAAAAGCAAATTTGTGGCATTTGACAGCTTTAGGTTTCTGGAGGCAGAGCCATCGTTCTTTTTTTTTTTTTGGATTAATTTATTTTTGGCTGCATTGGGTCTTCGTTGCTGTGCACAGGCTTTCTCTAGTTGTGGTGAGCGGGGGCTACTCTTCATTGCGATGCGCAGGCTTCTCATTGTGGTGGCTTCTCTTGTTGTGGAGCACGGGTTCTAGAGTGCGGGCTCAGTAGTTGTGGCACATGGGCTCAGTAGTTGTGGCTCACAGGCTCTAGAGCACAGGCCCAGTAGTTGTGGCACACAGGCTTAGTTGCTCCGTGGCATGTGGGATCTTCCTGGACCAGGGCTCAAACCCGTGTCCCCTGCATTGGCAGGCGGATTCTTAACCACTGCGCCACCAGGGAAGCCCCAGCGCCATCATTCTGAGTCCTGGAAAACAACATCTACCCCATCTATTGAACTTGGATGAATATCCAGCTATATTCAGCTATGTTGCAAAGCACTGGAGCATCAGTTCCTGGCAAAAGTTTCATTATAACAATTGCTTTTTATTGAGTGCTGTATAAACTGCTGGGGGTGCCTAGAGATGGGCTCATGTTCCTTGGGTTCAGACAGGAAGCATCGTTCCCTTCAATACTGAGAAAATTCCTGCTGGGAAGAGGTGTAAGTCTGGCCTTTCCAAATAACCACCTTACGTGGGGAAGGAACACCCAGAGTTGTTTCATCTGTGGATTTCCATGCCCTTCCGTCTTCTGCTCCCAGTTCCTGCCTGCACCCGTGAAAACGCCGAGCTCGGAGCGCCATGCTCTTACGATTTCTTCTTTCCTCTTCCTCCTCTCAGTTCTGAAGAGCAGGACCCCAGACTTCATAATCTCACTAGCCCATGACATCCAGTCTTGAAACTCAAGGCAAACATGGCCATTCCTCCCTAAAAACCCAGTCTCACCATGTGAATATAGCAACGATATAATTAAGTATGTGAAACAATATAACGTTTCACTGTGAAGTTTGACAGAATTTTTAACACACTGGAACTTACGCCTCCAGCTGTATTTGGATGTGTTCATTCTGTCATTTTTTTTAAACAATCCAATCACCGAGTCCCATCTAGGCAGTTATAGAGGTGGTCTTTGGTATATTGTCACCATCATTAACTATGCCAATGGAAATTATCAATGAATGAACATGGATTGGGGCTAAGCTCTTTGCTGAGGTTGCCAAACCTTCAGAACCCTGACTGCAGAGTTCATGGTTGAATGCATCTTCCTGATACAAAGGACTCAGCTAAAGCTGCACCCTGAGCATATAGTTACTCATTAGTTATGCATATAATTAAACAATAGCCCATTTGTATCATCAATCTACAAATCTGCAAAGCTGAGGGCCAAGGAGTGAATGAAGTGTCATTGTGATGCAGTTATAGGTAGAATTTGCTATCTCTTTTCCAATTTAAAAATCCTGTGCTAAAATGGACAGTTTAAAAAATGATAAAGCTGTTGGGTGCTTCTGAATCTCTTTCCTTGCTCTTGAATTGTTGCATTTAGATCTTAACTCTTTACTTTTCCTTCTTAGTCCTAGACATCTTAGAGATTCTACTGATATAGAATATATCAGTATTCTTCGGATATATTTAATGTGAAGAATAGGGGAAATAGTAGTTGTGTACCTTTATTTGGCTCAGATGCCCTCAGTGTGGTGGCAGCTGTGACCCATTTCTGAATGTAGTGTTTTCCTTGTTTCTAATGACAATCTTTCCAGGGCATGAAGAAGATTAAAATTGAAATCCCCATGGGTTATTAACGAAAAGACTTTAATTTAGAAATTCTCAAAACTGCCTGTCTCCTTCATTTATAAGTCAAAATGGTAGTTAACTTTTCAGAAGTGAGTAGCATCTGCTGTGTTTCCATATATTGGGAGAGAGTCAGCCTAGCCTAAGTGGGAGATTTCTTCTGGTTCTAGGTCAGTGGTTTCCAAAGGGTGGCCCCAGACCAGCAGAATCAGTACAACCTGGAGCCTGTTGCAAATGCAGATGCTCACGTTTTACCCAAAAACTACTGAATGAGGAACTTTGAGAGTGAGGCCCAGTAATCGCCAGATCACAGGTGATTCTGATGCCACTGAAGTTTGAGACCACTGCTCTGAGTCTAGAGTGAGAACAAGTGCTTGTAATCGAATCCTGCTATGAGAGCAGTGAACTCACTTTCCCTTCTTGTACTGGAGTATGTCCAGGTTTGACCAATGCAAAGTAGTAGTAGTTAATGAATGGAACATAAAGGATTACTTTTCTTTTAAAGTGGTTTGTGGTTTTGGGGGGGCACAACTCCTTGGCCTAGGTTAATGGTGTCAGTAATCACTTAACTGTTTACAGTTAGACAATGATGTCAACAAATTGACTGGTTAGTAGCCAGTATTCTGGAGAGATGCCTAAATGTGGGCACATCCCACAGCTAATTCCCCGAGCATGACCAAGGGCACAGCAGCGATAAAGAACAAAATCTTTTTTTTTTTTAATTGAAGTATGGTTGCTGTACAATATTTTGTAAGTTACAGGTGTACTATATAGTGGTTCGCAATTTTTAGAGGTTATACTCCATTTATAGTCATTATAAAATATTGGCTATACTCCCTGTGTTGTACAATATATCCTTATTTTATTTGTAGCTTATTTTATACATAATAGTTTGTGCCTCCTAATCCCCTACCCCTATATTGCCCCTCCCCACTCCCCTCTCTCCACTGGTGACCACTAGTTTGTTCTTTATATCTGTGAGTCTGCTTCTTTTTTGTTATATTCACTACTTTGTTGTATTTTTTAGATTCCACATATAAGTGATACCATACAGTATTTGTCTTTCTCTGTCCGACTTATTTCACTTAGCATAATGCCCTCCATGTCCATCCATGTTGCTGCAAATGGCAACATTTCATTTTTTTTTATGACTGAGTAGTATTCTATTGTGTGTATCTATCTTATCTATCTATCTATCTATATATATATATCTCACATCTTTTTTTATCCATTCATGTGTTCTGTTGATGGACACTTAGGTGGCTTCCATACCTTGGCTACTGTAAATAATGCTGCTACAACACTGGGGTGCATGTATCTTTTCGAAATAGTGTTTTTGTTTTTTTCAGAAGTGGAATTGCTGAGTCATATCATAGTTCTAGTCTTAGGTTTTTGAGAAACCTCCATACTGTTTTCCACAGTAGTTGTACCAATTTACATTCCCACTAACAGTGTGTGAGGGTTCTCTTTTCTCCACCTCCTCACCAACACGTGTTATTTCTGTTCTTTTTGATGATAGCCATTCTGACAGGTGACAAACAACCAGATCTTGTCGGGCAAATTACTTCTTTCTTTTTTAAAAAAAAAATTTATTTATTTATTTGGTTACGTCAGGTCTTAGTTGTGGCTTGCCAGCTCCTTAGTTGCGGCACATGGCCTCCTTAGTTGCAGCTTGCCAGCTCCTTAGTTATGGCATGCGAACTCTTAGTTGCAGCACGTATGTGGGGTCTAGTCCCCAGACCAGGGATTGAACCCAGGCCCCCAGCATTGGGAACGCAGAGTCTCAACCACTGTGCCACCAGGGAAGTCCCTCTTTTTTTTTAAGTTTAATAATATATTTTTTCCTTGCAAATTATTTATTTATTTATGGCTGTGTTCGGTCTTCGTTGATGCGCACAGGCTTTCTCTAGTTGCGGCGAGCAGGGGCTACTCTTCGTTGCTGAATGCAGGCTTCTCATCGCGGTGGCTTCTCCTGTTGCGGAGCGTGGGCTCTAGGCGCGTGGGCTTCAGTAGTTGTGGCACACGAGCTCAGTAGTTGTGGCTCACGGGCTCCAGAGTGCAGGCTCAGTAGTTGTGGCGCACAGACTTAGTTGCTCTGCAGCATGTGGGATCTTCCTGGACCAGGGCTCGAACCCATGTCCTTTGCATTGGCTGGCGGATTCTTAACTGCTCTGCCACCAGAGAAGTCCCACAAATTATTTCTTGAACTGCAGTAAACTCGATACTGCAGATAGAAGTAGTTTAGCTCTTGAATCAACCAATCTCTGTCCTTTCTATATTTTTCTGACACAGTCTCCCTGGCTCTCGCTTTAAACATATGTCCATGCTGGCATTTTACGGTGGTTCCTATAACATTATGACAAGAACTTTGCATCAAAAAGATAAGTGCTGGCGTCAGCTACTTAACAGATCTTCCTGGGCCTTCACTTTAGGAAGAGTCAGAAGAGTGTTTTACCCAGCCTGACCAGAAAAGAGTCTTTCCCCCTTCATGAGCTTTCTTTTATTAGTGAGATGGGCAATTGCCAAGGAAAAGGTTGGCTCCAGGATATTCAGCCCCTGCCCACCTGCCCTTGGTCTCTCCCTGTGCTGGGGGCACAGCTGCCACCACCTGGCCCCAATGGCAGCCTCTTCATGTGGGAATTGCTGTTCTTTCTCAGGAAATGTCACCTTTCCTCTTAATTTCCCTGTTGTCACTAAGAGACCAGGGACCTCAAATCAAATCAATTTGAAAAAGGTAGCAATTAGCATGCATCAAATAAGACCAAGGAGTAATTACTCCCTGCATGAACGGGTTAAAAAACAGTCACACTGGTCACATATTTATGTCCTGCCATTTGTCAGGGACTTTCAAGCCTCTACTAATGTTACTTTAAAAATGTCTAAATGGAGATACTATTCCCAGCCTACCCTGAACTTGAGCCTGTAGCTGAGAAAAGGTCTCCCCAGTCTCCCAGAACAAGCAGACAGTTATTAATGGAGATGCTCTCCCAGCTCATGTACGTACTAACATCTGTTAAAATTGCATTTGTACAGGGTTGCGTGAATGATTGATATAAGAACATACCACTTTGGCTAAACACAGCTCTTACGATTTCATGATGCTGTTTCCCAGAGTTCTAGGTTATAACAACCTGACCTTGAAAGTTACAAGTGAAAGCAATCTGCTCTCATCCTGAGCTGAATGTACAGAAGAGGTTTTCCATTGGAACAATCTTCCATTTAAAGAGGGTGGGGTCTCTGACAGTGGAGGGGGTCAGACTCTCTGGCTGGGACTCCTTCGGGGCCTCCTGAGGCAGCTGTAGCCTGGACAAGTGTGGCTTTTCAGAGACAGGGTGTTATACTCAGAGAAATTTTCTCTCCTAATCTGGGGTTCATAGCTTTACTGCCTGGGTAGGGCAACTGCAGAAAAGCAGACACTGACCGTCCTGCTTGTGAGTCTCCCCAAAGGGCATTCTTAATGCTCTTGAACTTCCATTCATTGGTCTTGAACTTACAGACACTTGAACTTACATTCAAATATAAACCAGCAGCTCAAAGTATCAGAGCTGGGTCAAGCCTCAGCTGTTGCCGAATCCACATCTTTCCTGCCTTTATTTTTTCCGGTCCCGTCTCTGCATCCCTGTTTACTCCATAGTCTGTTTTACTCTGTTTTTGTGTTAGGGAATCTTACTAGGACTTCTAGACAAATTGAACATTGTTGTAGAGTGAGGTGTCCCTTGGCTTAACAACTTTCTTTCTCCTCTGTCTACCTTCTTAGAAGAATAATTTGGAGAGTGAGGGAGCAGAGAAGGTTTCTAGGGTTTTGTTGTATTATTAGAATAGAATCATTATTTTGTAACCTTCTTGCTCCTAACGACAGGCATCCTCCCCTGTGGATAAAGAGGTTGCTGTGTCTGTGGGATTTGGTAAAAGGAAGGGCCCGCTAGGGGGCGCTGAGAGCCTCAGAATAGTTCACCTTTGTGCAAAGAGAAGGCGGGCTGCCGGCCCTGGTGCTGGGAGGCTTCTAACTCCAGAGGCTCTGGAACTGTTCTGGGAAGGCCTTCATCTGTCTATTAATGGATTTGACAGAGAAGAGGGCTGCCAGCTTCCAGGTGGGAGGGTGTGGAGGGGGGTCAGGGAGAAGGGAAGGGAGGAGGGGTGGGAAGGATGCTTTTTGTAGGACTGGGGAGTTCCAGAGACATTGGGATATGGTGTTTTTGTGGACCATATGGTGTGGCGGGGGAACAGGGAAAGAACCAGCTTTGGGCTGAATTAGGGAACCAGGATGTTCCAGGTACAGGAGGTCTCAGACATCCTGGGGGCCTGGCTGTCTGGGTCTCCCCAGGGTCCTTCCAAGCTCCTGTGTCAACCTGCAACCTCCATCATTTTTCTGTTGCTTTAGAGTCACAACCTGCCTTGCTCACGTCCTCCTTCTGGAAAATAACAATGACCCGTTTTGACTTCCGTACCTGCCCAACGGAGGTGAAGATGGAGAAGGTCACTCTTTTTATAACTTCCAGCCCTTGAGAATCACACGTAGTTATGATGGACAATTTTGAGCCACAAGATGAAGAAAAAAGAAGGAAATTTTTTCTATTTGAAAATGTTTGAGACTCATAATAATTGCTCTTACTCTGTGGTAGGAACAGTTGTTAGCATTTAAGAAGGATAATGCCATTTAATCCTTGCAGCAACCAGATGAAGGAGTATTATAGTCATTCCTATTTACAAAGGTAAAGTGACTCACTCAGAGTCACACTACCAGCAGGCAGTGGAGCCAAAATTATGACCCCAGACAGTCTGACTTTGGAGCCTACCCTTAAGTAACTTATTGAAAATCAAAGTCAGTTCAGTGATGGAACTGGAATTTGAATTTAGAACCTTCATCTTCAAATCCTCTTGTACTGTATCCATCACCATTCCTCAAATGTTTTGGCTTCAGAACCCCTTTACACTCTAATTACTGAAGATTTTAAAGAGTAATTGTTTCTGTAGGTTATATTAATCACCATTTACTGTACTAGAAATTACAACAGAAATTCAATTATTTATTGGTTCATTAAAAAATAACAGTAATAAACCCATTCATGTGTATAAATAACACATTTTTACCAAAATAACTAGTTTCCAAAGTAATTTAAAAATTAGAAATAATTTTAAATAATAATAAAAAATTTGTAACTATGTGAGGTGATGGATGTTAACTAAACTTATTGTGGTGAGCATTTTGATATATATAGATATCTCAGGTCATTATGTTGTACACCTAAAACTAATATAAAGTTCCATGCCAGTTATATTTATATTAAAAAAATCGTGAGAAGAAAATTTCAATTTTCTACTCAATGTAAACGTAATATTATTTGATATAGAAAACTTAATACAGAAAAGCACAGAGAAAAGAAAAAACCAAAAATCCCTTGAAATCCCACCACCTAAAAGAGAACCACTCTGAATATTTTTTGTATGTTGTTCTAGCCTCCTGGAAAGACTATGAATTCCAGACATTGTGTCTTCCGGACACTAAAAATAGTAAACTTAAATCACAACAGTTAAAGAATTTATACAAAATCAGAGTAGGATATCTCAAGGCTGAGCTAAGACCTAGAGGGGAAAGTGAGTGACTTTTGACCTCATATTTCTGTATATACAGGTTGGAATCATAGCCCCACCATTGACTATCCAAGTGACCCTGGAATTGGGCAGGTTACCTAAATTTCCAGCCTCAGGTTTCATTTCTACAGGGGAGATAATAATAGTACCTTCAAAGAATTATAGTGATGATTAAATGAGGAATGTATACAAATGCCTAGAATAGTATCTGGAATGTAAGTATTCAAAATGTTAGTATTATCACCATGTTAAATGATTCCTGGCACCCTATATATTCCCTATTAAATCATATGCTCATTTTGGCTTTAATATTTGTTGTATGTTGGTATGTTTAATCTTAAATAATAAGGCAATTCTGGAGACAGAGATAATACGCATCCTGGTATAATATGTAATTCCAGAAGATCATGATGTCTATTCTAAGTATTATCATTTGCAGTTTTCTTTCCATACCAGAGTCTCTGATAAAGACATAGATGTTTTGGATCCCCAGGTTAGGCAGAAAAAGATCTGTGTTTCTCCTGTAAGTAATCTGTTATATAGAGGTGAGGTTAGAATACATGATCTCTGTGTGAGGAAGGGGTGGGTACTTATTACTCCATGTCCATTAAACGGACAAGTTAATGGTGCACAGTCTAGCTTTACGAGCAGCCTCCTTCACAGTCTGGAGGCTGGAAATCCTCTAAGGGTGGGCAACAAGAGGCAGAGGCCAGGAGGACACCACTGTGGAGAAGCAGTCTTCTCTTTGTAATGGACAATGCTGGGGGAGTGGACCACTTTTCATAAACAACTGTACGCCTTGACAGGCTGGTGAAGATTCCCACTTGTAACCTGCCAGCAAGATGAGGAAAAAGCAAAAATGTTTCCCAAGGATAAATTAATCTACCTAGTAGGTCAAGTAACCATGTATTTTTGGCACCAGTGTACAGATGAATGTAATGGATCTAGTAATTTTGAAAGAATTCCCAAATTATATTTCATTGTTAGCAAGCCAGTTTCTCCCCGTTACTGCACCGTGGTAGAGTCTATCATTGCCCCCAGAACTTTTCTCCTCTCTCTGTTCACTCCTTTTGCCCTGTGGCTTTGCAGTTTCTCCCACCAAAGGGGCAGAGTGTATTTCCCAAACCTATGACCTTGTGTTTAGCCACATGACTTGCCTTGGGCAAAAGAATAAGGTGCAAGTAAAAGGGTGCAAGTTCTGTACCTAGGTCTTAAGAAGACTTGGGTGTTTTCACTTGCTCTCTTGTGATTCGACCATTTCCATGAGAACATGGCTCAGGCAGGCCCTCTGGTCTGAGAAGGAGAGTGAGAGACACATAGATCAGCCAACATCCAGCATGCCCACAAACATGTGAGCTAAATAAATGCTCACAAGTTAGATGCCCCTAAGATACACGGTTGTTTGTTACGTAGCAATAGCTAACTGATACACTCACCCATCATGAGGCTGGAGTAAGGAAGCAGGCAGGTATGATAGTAAGAGAAAAGCCTGTTCCCTCCATTGGTTAAATGTGGGGAGTCAGGGAAGTAAGATGGGGAGGTCAATGTCAAGCTTCTTATTTTCTCCTTGTTCTTGAGTATCAGGGTTTGGAAAGGCAAGGAACATCCTGTGGGTTTTGGAAAACCTGAGAACATCAGGACTCAGTGGCCAATTTTCCTGGGTATAGCATGAGGGAGTCTGTCATACAGGACACCAGGGAGCCATCATCCAGCTTTGGCAGAGGGAGGTGTCTGGGCCAGTGGCCATGGCACGTGGTGCTCCTGGCTCTCCCAGTCTTCGTAAGTGTTTGACAGGAATCTGGAACTTAACTGCATGCCCCAGCAAGGGGCTGAAGAGGTCAGTGGGCTGATGGAAGACAGGTTAGAACAGAGAAACCAGAGAACATGTGGAATTTGTGACCAGAGTCAAATAGCTGGGACCGTGGTGCTAGTATTCCCTCCCTCCTTAAAATAAAGCTAGATGCCAGCAGCTCCCCCTCCCCCGGTGGTCCCCTCAGAGGGCCCAGTGGCTCTGCAGACCTGTGACCACTCAGATGCCATCTTGGGGAGAAATGGGGTGGGAGGCAATGCAGGGGAGAAATTTGCCACCTTGAGCCTGAAAGATTCCAAAAGATGATCCTAAAGATGCTGGATCACCCTCAAAGGAATATCAAACCACAGTGGCAAAGCTTAAGTTTTCTCCTTGCTACTCTGGGTATTGTGGAGAGTGCTCTTAAGAACTTTAAGTCAGGGAATTCCCTGTCATCCAGTGGTTAGGGTCTGTGCTTTCACTGCTGAGGGCTCAAGTTCGATCCCTGGTCGGGGAACTGAGATTCCACAAGGCGTGAGGGCAGCCAAAAAAAAAAAAAAAAAAAAAAAAAGTTTAAGCCATACGTCAACTATATTTCAGTTTAAAAACGAAAAGAAAAAAAAAAAAGTTTAAACCAATTTCTGAGCGTAGTTTATTCTTCCTTAGAACTCCCTTCTTTGTAATACTGTTTTCTCCAAATGGTAACACATGGAGGGTTTTAGTTTGCAAAGCAAGCCTAAAATACCATAACCCATCCAAGACTTCAGCATGCAAACATTTGCTCACCGCTACCAGTTAAAACGTATTCCTTCAGCTGTTGGCTGTCAGCAACTCTTTGCAGGCTGGTTTAAGTTGGACAGGACCGATTGTAATGGAGGGCTGAGTGGTATCACCCATATGCTGTGTAACCAAAATTGCATTTTCACGGCAGAGAGAACAGGAAAGGGATTCCAAGTGGATTTCGAATCAGTTCCTGATTCTCAAGCCAATGTCCTATATCCAGTTTCCCCTCCCTCGTTTTACATTTCAACAAAAGGCAGCAGCGCCTTATGATCCCAGAGTTTATTTGGCCAGTGTCATCTGAGAATGCGGCCGGGTGATTTGTGGTGGGAGAGATGTGTTAACTGGGCCCAAAGTGCTATCCAATATCCCAGACGTAAACCGCTTCCTGCGGGGTTGAAAAAGGGGCTGAGGCTTTTGGAAAGTTTACCTTTCATTTTCTGAGGCTTTCCAATTTCTTGGTCGCAGCTGGATGAGCTCTCAGGGCAGAGGAGATAGCCTGGGAAAGAAAAGGGGTGGCCAGTCCAGCTGGGGGCAGTGGGAGTGGGAGCCTTCCCGGGATAGTGTGCCCCTGCCTGGCTCCCAGCTCTGGGGTAGGTCACGGGGCCCAGGTCTCAGCCCAAGACGGGGGAGGAATTCCTGGGCTGATTGGATTCTCCAGGAAGAGCCTTGCACAGCAAAAGGACCTTTCAGCTCCTATATATTTTATCTCCCCAGCCAAGCACCCTTTCACGAGTATTTATTAAGGACGCCCTTGTGTGGCAGACACCAAGCCACACAAGACACTCAGGAGCTGTTTGCATTATTTCCTTGGAATTTGTTTTCCAGGCAAAACCAGACGTTGGAGACAAGAGCAGTGATCCCTGCTTCCTTCCCCAGTGCTTCTTGACTTATGATCAGCTCTTGTTCGAAAATGCTTAATTTGGGGTTTACGTGTGATGGACAGAGTTCTTGGGACTTGCTCCAAATCAAGTTGAGAGGGGAAGGACTTTGTGAGAAATGCAGCTTCTGCTTTGGAGGCTCCCCCTGGGCAGCTGGGAAGGTGCTCTCATTGGCAGGCAGGACTCTCCCCGACTGGGAGGGGTGGGGCTGCAAGGGATTCTCCGGAGGCAGCACTGGGTGAATTGCAGGGAGGAGGTCCTGCACAGCCATTGCGTGCCTGCAGATTTTTCTCCCTGAACTGCAGCCTCCCCATCTGTTCTAGCCTCTAATTACAAGCGCAAGGAATAGCTAATTTGCAGCGGCATCATAAAAAGGGGAAATATAAGTGATTTAAGAGCTGCTGTATGCTATGTTGTTCATGTTTTACACACTCCAGGCAGAGAGAAATTGTGCTCTCCCTGGCTTAAGAGAGTTCCCTCACACCAGCCAGTTTCTGATTTGACTGGACTGTGGGAGAATTTCTATGAAGGTACCAAGGAAGAGGAGCTGGGCCCCAGGACACGCCCCATGATATTCTGCTCAGTAGAGGAGGCCAGCCACTGTGGTTACTGCTCAAGGCCAGTCGTCTGCCATGATTTCCGGATTATTTGAACTCCTTGGGGAAATATATTATGTAGACATAGTGCCGTGAGTCTAACTAGGATCACTGTAAATTATTTTCTTTCAACTGTGCCAGTGATGAAATAAGGAGGGTTTCTCATAAATCATCTTAGTAAGGAGATGTAGAAAGTTACGTGCGCACACAAAGCCGTAGATTCGATCCCCTTTTCTTTCCTCGTCTTCCCCCTACCCCTCGTCCTCCTCTATCTTCTGTCTCTAGCACTAGAAGACCTTGGAAATCACCTGGAGTGGTATCCACATGGGAGAAAGGAAAGAACAAATGGTTTGGAGTCAAGGGCTGTTGTGCTCCTGGCACCCAGTGGTTATGGAAAACAGGGCGGGCGACAAACTCGCTGAGCCCCGCTTCTCTTAGGTGTGGATGGGGATGAGCAGCATCTGCCCTGCCCCCCAGGTCTCTGTAAGCATCCCGTGAATCCCAAGGTGACAGGGCTTGGTAAACCAGAAAGCACTTGCAGGCGCGTGTGCCAGCCCTTTGATCACATCGGTGAGGCAGTCAGTCCCCTGCAGTGCTCAGACGAGAGCCTCACTCTTGCACCTGGTCCCAGGTCTCACCACCTCACTCAGGATGTAGCAGACACCCTCATGGCACCCAGAATGGTGCTGACTCCTGGGGGAGGGGGCTTCGTGTGTAGGGGAACAGGCTCTGGTGGAGGCCACCAAAAAGAAGACGCTGTTTATGATTACAGCGTTACTGAGACCTGTATTCAAAATCAACATTGCCAGGAACTTATTAAAAACTTAGGGCAAATCACTTTGCTTCCCTGGTCCTCAGTTATTCTCTGCTGTCAAATGAGAAGTTTGAACAAGGTGGTCTCTAGGAATTCTTCAAACTTTAAAACTCTATTGTTATAATCTTACTGAACTTAATTAGGGCAACAGTCTTTGATTTAGTAACTGTAGATCTGAAACACACATTTGCTCTGGGACCCTTTGATTACTCTAAGCATATTATGGATGCCATTTCCATCTTTAATGGTGGTTTATGTGCAATGAGGAAGATAATACGTAAAAATTCTTTCTGAAAAGTAAAAACACTGAAATATCAATGGATAATTCATAAAGATGTGCTCTAAGAGTATTTGGGAGGTGCTAGGAAAAAATTATTTTGACAGCTGTTAAAGGGGTAAGGAAGACTTTATTCAGGACTATTGCAATAGAGGAGAAAGATTGGGCTTAACTCCCAATACAGTAAAGACTGCTGGGGAGTTACAGTTACGTAGCAGATTGAGTGGGTCAATGGATCACTTGAGAGGACATGAATCAAGGGTGGGGGGTTTTTGCTAAACTTACTTAGGACTTTTGCTACAACTAGACTAGGCTCAAGTTTGGACAAGGAAAGAATCTTTGTCAGTGGGAAGAAATAATCTAATTTCTAGGACAGCATTATCTTTTTTTAGGTGAATTTTTCATATAATTATCGAATAATAAGTTCTCCATAGTTGTTTTACAAATAAATTAAATGATGGAGGAAGGGACGAGGGTTTAGTGGAAGGATAGGTTCCTCTTTGGTTAATGAGACACAATCCTCAGATCACCAGTTTGATGAGCACTCATATTTGCAGGTGGCTTGGAATCTTGGATTACATGACTTGGGGTGAAACTACATCTGAATCAACCCCCTAGACCAGGCCAAACCCTACACTTCTATGAAAAGTAGCTGCCATTACATAATGTTTACTATGTAAAGACAACTGCCAGAATATTTATTGTTTTGCTCACGATTCCACCGTTTTGTAGGGGAAGAAAGTTTGAATAACCCTGTGAAATGTTGACTGGTGTTCAGAAAGTGCTAAGTGAATATCACAGTGTAGACACATATCACACTGTCTACACTGCATGCTTCTAAACCCTGCTCTCTTCATCACTGCTCCATCCCCGTGTATACTTAGGATCCTTGGTTTGGGGAGTTCAGTGATAACTGCCTATGAAACAGTTCAAAAAGGGGAACATGTTTTCTTGGACTTTAATCCACTCTTTTATTTTATTTTATTATTATTATTATTTTTTGTGGTATGCGGGCCTCTCACTATTGTGGCCTCTCCCATTGCGGAGCATAGGCTCCGGACGCGCAGGCTCAGCGGCCATGGCTCACGGGCCCAACTGCTCTGCGGCATGTGGGATCCTCCCAGACCGGGGCACGAACCTGCGTCCCCTGCACCGGCAGGCGGACTCTCAACCACTGCGTCATCAGGGAAGCCCCACTACTTTAATTCAAGATTTGAAAATGCAGACAATTTCGTGAGAAAGATTTTGAGCTTAGGGGTCAGTAAAGCAGATATCTGTTATTTCCTGTGCCCTCCATCCAGGCCTCTGGCTCCAGGGGCTTGGGTCGGGCTGGTTTGGGATTCAATAAGGATGAGAAGGCAGGCACACTGGCTCTGCCTTCCAGGAATTTCTGTTTAATATGGGAACACTGCTCTGAGAGGCACCGAATCATGGGGCTCACAAGTGGGTGAAAGAGCATTTAGAACAGAAGAAAGGTCGGCACAAATGGAAAGAAGTCAGAACACAAATCACCAATGGTCAAAGTCTAAGAAACATTATGAAAAATGTCCATTTCCCTTCGGCATTCTCAGGGTTGCAAAGCCTTCTGGAAGCAAAACAGAAAAATGGCAGAACAAAAGAAACAGCATCTTTCTGAAAAGGAAAAAATGTTGCCCAACACCTGCAAATATAGAGGATGAAGAAAAGAAGACCAGAGAGCCTTTTACTTCTCATTTATATGTGTGAGTAAAAGTAGGTCTCCCACCTTTTCCTTGTTTTCCTCGAAAGAAGGCAGTTTCCAAATTGTATTCACAGATTGACTTTGCTGCAGAGATGAGCTTCATTTTATTCCATCGAAAAATAATTCTTTTCAGTTATAACCCTATTTGAAAACAATGTATTTTTAGCCATTGAACAGAGCTTTTGGAGCCGTGATCAAGTGGAGCGGTCTGCCAGTTTTGACAATTGTATTTTCTTGTATTCGGGCTCAGAGTGAAAGGGCCTCCTTAAGCTGTAAATGATGGGAGAAAAATAAGCTGATTGCTCTGATCCACAATCAGAGTAACTCCAAGAGAGGGTTCTCTGCTTAATCTGGACATGATTAATTCAGCTAATGTGGATTTTTTAAATGGCTAAAAATAAACTGTGTCCCAGTTGGTTCCACCTAAACCATCCTCAGTTCCTGTTCCTCTCCGTGGATGTGGATGGTAAAGTGGGGACTTCTAGAATTCTGACCTAGCATTTCTATAACACCTCAGTGAATTGGAGGAGCTTTTTGGATAATTAGCATGCAAATGTGCATTTCCATGCAGGATTGGAGACAAGCTCTCACTCTCCTACTGAGGGACTGATTTTGTTAGAGGGCCCGAGAAGGTGTGTTTTTCATTAAGACATGCGTGACTATCAACGCAAGGGGTAAATTCCATCTTGGCTGTAATTGGGAGGGAACCTTATGAGAAATGAGCTCTTGCCCCACAGCAAGTCAAAATATCTGTGCTCTGTATTGGTCTAACATAGACTGGCTGGAAGATGTGGGCTTCTCAAGGAATGTTCGTCTGGGGCAATTCCTGCTTTTCATGTGTTTAAAATATTGTTGTAAAGGAATTTTAAAAAACCTTCAGTGATTATCCGCAAAATAACTGTACTAGGGGACTTTATTAAATCATACAATCTTACTTCATTTATTATTTCTAAATATGGTTCCCATGGGAGCGAGGGAATCAGGCCTTTGTTCTGTCTTCTTTTCGTACCTGGAAGGAGGTTCACTGGAGACAGGTCTGTCTAGGTTTTCTCTGGCAACATTCTCTTCTGTAAACAGTTCTGCTTGGAGCTTCTAAAATGTATATCTTTAAGACCAGATTTCCAAGCTGTTTGGTTTTTGTTTGTGGGAAGATATATTTCCTGTCGGGGGGATATTCTGTGGCTGGGATGACACATCCTGTCGTACCTGAATAAGACTGAATAGGGAGGATTTAGCCTCTTAGGCATCAAGGTAGAAGCTAGAAGCTTCTGGGCCCTCTTTTAGCAAGAAAGTGGCTGCCTGAAATTGAGCTCCCTGCCTTTGGAGCAAGGGAAAGCTGCATTGGCTCCAGGTTGGGGAAAAGGCTTTGTCCTTGAGTGGGTATCCTTGGCGGGGGTGGGGGGGAAGAGGATGAAAATGTACCACTTCTTAGCATCCAGGATGACAGGTACATCATTTTTTAAAAAGCCTATAAGGGGACAACCTGCTAAGAGTGATTAGTTACCTCTGGTTGTGGGACTGTGGCTGACAGTTGCTTCTTTATATATTTGTCCACATTTTAAAAGTTCTCTACAATGAGAAGGTATTACTCTCAGAATCCTAAAACAGTAATTATTTTTAAAGCTCCCCATCCTGGAGGAGGTCAGGAGGTATGATGGAGCTGGTAATTGCAGGAAGGCACCAAGGCAGGAGTGCAGCCCCGTTTGGGCTGGACCCTGCCCTTGACTCCCCATACACTGACACTGCAGCATCCAGGGATGGGGCTGTCTGCTCCCCACCAAGCAAATCTCCCATCCTCTGCAAGGTGGTCAGAAGGCCACCTCTGCTCCCCAGCCTCACCTCACAGGGCTGCGGGGCCCTCCTTTTCTGAGAGCTGCCCTTGACTGGGGTACCAGCTTCTAGCACATTGATTTATAGAGCTATTTGGTGTCAGGTAATTGCCCATCAATATCCTATTTATCACCCAGCTTGTCACAGGTTGTGGCTGCTATTCCATAAAGCCAAGGCCTTTGAGAAGGGGCCAGTGACTCAAAGCACAGGAAGAGGACTTAGGAAATGTAACACTTTCAAGTTCTTTTCTCCCCCCTTTGCTTCTTCCTGCTCAGCGCTCCCTTGAACAGGGGGAGGGACAGCGGCTGCATCCAGGGCAGGGAGCTGCAGATCCTAGCGGGACTTCTGGATGCCACACTGCCGGCTGCTGGGAGGATCTCTCTTGTCCCCGCCCTGCTCCCCAATATCCTTCCTAAATAAGTGTGTTCTGTGTTGGGGAAGTAGGAACAAAATCTGCATAGACTGGAAAGAAAGATATCAAAGCACAAATACTCTGGTTGATTAAAAAAAATGCTTTCTTCTTTGCAATAGTTTCCACACTGTCTAGAATGAGCGCATATCACTTAAAAAATTTATTTATTGAGTTTTGGCTGTGTTGGGTCTTCCTTGCTGCGCGCGGGCTTTCTCTAGTTGCGGTGAGCAGGGTCTACTCTTCGTTGCGGTGTGCGGGCTTCTCATTGTGGTGGCTTCTCTTGTTGTAGAGCATGGGCTCTAGGTGCGTGGGCTTCAGTAGTTGTGGCGCGCAGGCTCAGTAGTTGTGGCTAGTCGGCTCTAGGGTGCAGGCTCAGTGGTTGTGGTACACGGGCTTAGTTGCCCCGCGGCATGTGGGATCTTCCTGGACCAGGCCTCAAACCCATGTCCCCTGCATTGACAGGCAGATTCTTAACCACTGTGCCACCAGGGAAGCCCCGAGCGCATATCTCTTAAAAACAAAATGATACATTTTGTATGTATTCACCAATACTTGAAATTCCACAATTAAAGAGTCATTCATTTAGCTTCAAGTTTTTTATGCTTTTAAAATGCAGATTCTCTAGAAGACGTCTTTTACAGCCTGGCTGAGGAGTTCATTGTTCTAGAAAGAAGGCTTTGGAATTGATGGGCAAGCTCTGTTGAGGGGTGAGGGGTGGGGGGCTAGGAGAAAAGAGTGGAAGGAAACCAGCTTTGCCCACCACAGGGTTTGCCAGGGGTGCACCTGGGAATCAAGTACAAATGTGAGGACGCGCCCCCTTTTGCAAGGCTGAATTCCTGGGAAGCCCGGCTGTTGTCTGGAGCCCTAGAGATCAGGAAACACTGGACTTTCTGGCCAACCCCCCTTGCCCTCGAGCTTCAAGGGTTCTGTCAAGGTTCTCACCCTCTCCTGGTCCTTACTCTGCAGGGGGCGAAAAAAGGAAGCCAGAGTCTCCAGGTGTTTGACAACAGAGAGTCCCAGCTCCTGACCCTGATTAAAAGTGATTTTTCTTTTAAGAAAAAAGACACCTTTTGTCATACTCTTGAGGCTGTCAGAAGCCATCTGAGCAGATTTTGCTAGTCTCATTTTTAGATGCAAAAGCAAGAGGGCATACCTGTCCTCACCCCAGCTCACCCTTACAAGCCTCCTTGAGGAGAGGAAGGAGGATTTCCGGTTGGTCTGGGAGGTGGTTTGATGGACTGTTCTCGTTATATCCAGGGCAGCCCTCACTGAATGAAAGGAGGCTGTGAATTGTTTCTGTCCACACATTCCCCTTTATGTTGTTTATGTCTGAAAATCTGGGTCCCAGGGCATGGCACAAATGAGCCGAGGAGGGTTAACGTTTATCAGGTGCTTCCTCTGTGCCAGGCACTCTTTTAACTGCTTTACGTTTATTCATCCATTTAATTCTCTCTGCAACCCAGTGAGAAGGGAACCATTGTCATTGCCATTTTCCAGGCAAAGAAACTGGGGGCCAGGAAGTCACTTGCCTGAGACCACTCAGTCAGTGGGTAGCAGGGCCAGGATACAAACCTGGGTGTTCGCTGATGGCCTTCAGTTATGACCACGACATACAATGTCTCCCACCATGGTGTCTGGAGGTGGTCATTTCAAATTTTGCTTACATCTGTGTGTAGAAGTCTTAAAAAATAATTATAATGGAATACCTTTCCAGGCATTATGCTAATTATAATGTGCTAACAATTTACATCTGTAATTAGGAGACTGGGGAGTGAGGGATTCTGTTGCTTGAGAAGGTAAGGTACAAATATGACTCCCTGTGGAAACTATATTCCCAAATTGCAAGAATAAAAATAGCATACCAATGAATACTGGTGCCCAATGGAAGCCCGTCATCTAAATATTTTCAACGTCTAAGGATTTTAGTGATTAAATATCCCAGTGGCATGAATCTATAAAGACAAGAAAGTGGGCAAACCCACTTAAGTCAGCCCAATTCAGCGCAAGGGAGGAAAAAGTGTTTTTCACTACCTTCCTAGGTTTTCTGGCTGGGACCCTATAAATTGGACTGACAAAATTCAGATTAACAAAGGAAAGACATACACGTTTATTTATTTACTTATTTATTTTGTTTTTTATTTATTTATTTTTTTTGTGTTTCTTGGAATACTTTATTCTGACACCTCCAGTTACTGTGACAACTATGTAAATCTTAATTGATAATTACATTGAAATACTTGCTAATATTTTAATTCTAATACAATGAAATTATATTTTAGTACAAAAATAAGTATGGACAAATTTTTAAAATTTAAAACAAAAGCAGACTACTGATGCAGAATTGAGTGGAGATGGCAAAACTAATACTATGATCAGAATAGAAAAGAAGAGACTGGAAGAAAAATATTTTAAACTTTACTGTGAATGACAATTGCAATTTACCACAGAATAAAACAGAGAAGATTTCTGTTTTGTTAAAAAAAAAAACACAAACATTAGAGACATTTATAGCAAATATGATGAATTTGATAAGAAGTTCCTTCTCAACAGTCAAAAAATAATCGACTAGGAGATTGGTTCCAGATGGCAGAGTAGAAGGACGTGCTCTCACTCCGTCTTGTGACAGCACTGGAATCACAACTAACTGCTGAACAATCATCAAAAGAAAGACACTGGAACACACCAAAAAAGCTTCCCCACACCCAAAGACAAAGGAGAAGCCACAATGAGATGGTAGGAGGGGTGCAATCACAATAAAATCAAATACCATAACTGCTGGGTGGGTGACTCACAAACTGGAGAACACTTATACCACAGAAGTCCACCCACTGGAGTGAAGGTTCTGAGCCCCACATCAGGCTTCCCAACCTGGGGGTCCAGCAACAGGAGGAGAAATTCCTAGAGAATCAGACTTTGAAGTCTAGCAGGATTTGATTGCAGGACTTCGACAGGACCAGGGGAAACAGAGACTCCACTCTTGGAGGGCGCACACAAAGTAGTGTGCGTATCGGTACCCAGGGGAAGGAGCAGTGACCCATAGGAGACTGAACCAGACCTACCTGCTAGTGTTGGAGGGTCTCCTGCAGAGGTGGGGGGTGGCTGTGTCTCACCATGACACTGGCAGCAGAAGTTCTGTGAAGTACTCCTTGGCATGAGTCTTCCCAGAGTCCATCATTAGCCCCACCAAAGAGCATGGGTAGGCTCCAGTGTTGGGTCACCTCAGGCCAAACAACCAACAGGGAGGGAACCCAGCCCCACCCATCAGCAGACAAGCAGATTAAAGTTTTACTGAGCTCTGCCCACCAGAGCAACAACCAGCTTTACCCATCACCAGTCCCTCCCATCAGGAAACTTGCACAAGCCTCTTAGATAGCCTCATCCACCAGAAGGCAGACAGCAGAAGCAAGAACTACAATCCTGCAGACTGTGGAACAAAAAACCACATTCACAGAAATATAGACAAGATGAAAAGGCAGAGGGCTATGTACCAGAAAAAGGAACAAGATAAAACCCCAGAAAAACAACTAAATGAAGTGGAGATAGGCAGCCTTCCAGAAAAAGAATTCAGAATAATGATAGTGAAGATGATCCGGGACCTCGGAAAAAGAACGGAGGCAAAGATCGAGAAGATGCAAGAAATGTTTAACACAGACCTAGAAGAATTAAAGAACAAACAAACAGAGATGAACAATACAATAACTGAAATGAAAACTACACTAGAAGGAATCAGTAGCAGAATAACTGAGGCAGAAGAATGGATAAGTGACCCGGAAGACAGAATGGTGGAATTCACTGCTGTGGAACAGAATAAAGAAAAAAGAATGAAAATAAATGAAGACAGCCTAAGAGACCTCTGGGACAACATTAAACACAACAACATTCACATTATAGGGGCCTCAGAAGGAGAAGAGAGACAGAAAGGAGCTGAGAAAATATTTGAAGAGATTATAGTCAAAAACTTCCCTAACATGGGAGAGGAAATAGCCACCCAAGTCCAGGAAGTGCAGAGTCCCATACAGGATGAAGCCAAGGAGAAACATGCCAAGACACATAGTAATCAAAATGGCAAAAATTAAAGACAAAGAAAAATTATTGAAAGCAGCAAGGGAAAAACGACAACATACAAGGGAATTCCCATAGGGTAACAGCTGATTTCTCAGCAGAACCTCTACAAGCCAGAAGGGAGTGGCATGGTATATTTAAAGTGATGAAAGGGAAGAACCTACAACCAAGATTACTCTACCTGTCAAGGATCTCATTCAGATTCGACGGAGAAATCAAAAGCTTTACAGACAAGCAAAAGCTAAGAAAATTCAGCACCACCAAACCAGCTCTACAACAATGCTAAAGGAACTACTCTAAGTGGTAAACACAAGAGAAGAAAAAGACCTACAAAAGCAAACCCATAACAATTAAGAAAATGGTCATAGGAACATACATATCTATAATTACCTTAAACGTGAATGGATTGAATGCGCCAACCAAAAGACACAGGCTTGCTGAATGGATACACAAACAAGACCCGTATATATGCTGTCTACAAAAGACCCACTTCAGACCTAGGGACACATACAGACTGAAAGTGAGGGAATGGAAAAAGATATTCCATGCAAAGGGAAATCAAAAGAAAGCTGGAGTAGCAATACTCATATCAGATAAAATAGACTTGAAAATAAAGAATGTTACAAGAGACAAGGAAGGACACTACATAATGATTAAGGGATCAATCCAAGAAGAAGATATAGCAATTATAAATATATATGCACCCAGCATAGGAGCACATAAGGCAACAGCTAACAGCTACAGAAGAGGAAATTGACAGTAACACAGTAATAGTGGGGGACTTTAACACCTCACAACAATGGACAGATCATCCAAATAATAAGAAAAGAGAAGCTTTAAATGACACAATAGTCCAGGTAGATTTAATTGGTATTTATAGGACATTCAATCCCAAAACAGCAGATTACACTTTCTTCTCAAGTGCGCATGGAACATTCTCCAGGATAGATCACATTTTGGGTCACAAATCAAGCCTCAGTAAATTTAAGAAAATTGAAATCATATCAAGCATCTTTTCTGACCACAATGCTATGAGATTAGAAATCAGTTACAGGGAAAATAACGTAAAAAACACAAACACATGGAGTCTAAACAATACGTTACTATATAACTAAGAGATCACTGAAGAAATCAAAGAGGAAATCAAAAAATACCTAGAGACAAATGACAGTGAAAACACGATGATTCAAAACCTATGGGATGCAGCAAAAGCAGTCCTAAGAGGGAAGTTTATAGCTATACAAGGCTACCTCAAGAAACAAGAAAAATCTCAAATAAACAATCTAACCTTACACCTAAAGGAACTTGAGAAGGAAGAACAAACAAAACCCAAAGTTAGTCGAAGGAAAGAAATCATAAAGATCAGAGCAGAAATAAATGAAATAGAAACAAAGAAAACAATAGCAAAGATCAATAAAACTAAAAGCTGGTTCTTTGAGAAGATAAATGAAATTGATAAACCATTAGCCAGACTCATCAAGAAAATGAAGGAGAGGACTCAAATCAATAAAATTAGAAATGAAAAAGGAGAAGTTACAACAGACACCACAGATATACAAAGCATCCTAAGAGACTACTACAAGCAACTGTATTCCAATAAAATGGACAACCTGGAAGAAATGGACAAATTCTTAGAAAGGTATAACCTTCCATACTGAACCAGGAAGAAATAGAAAATATGAACAGACCAATCACAAATAATGAAACTGAAACTGTGATTAAAAATGTTCCAACAAACAAAAATCCAGGACCAGATGGCTTCACAGGTGAATTCTATCAAACGTTTAGAGAAGAGCTACACCCATCCGTCTCAAACTCTTCCAAAAAATTGCAGAAGAAGGAACACTCCCAAACTCATTCTATGAGGCCACCATCACCCTGATACCAAAACCAGACAAAGATACTACAAAAAAAGAAAATTACACACCAATTTCACTGATGAATATAGATGCAAAAATCCTCAACTGAATCTAGCAAATGGAATCCAACAACACATTAAAAACATCGTGCACCATGATCAAGTGGGATTTATCCCAGGGATGCAAGGATTTTTCAATATATGGAAATTAATCAATGTGATACACCATATTAACAAATTGAAGAATAAAAACCATATGATGATGTCAATAGATGCAGAAAAAGCTTTTGACAAAATTCAACACCCATTTATGATAAAAACTCTCCAGAAATTGGGCATAGGGGGAACCTACCTCAACATGATAAAGGCCATATATGACAAACCCACAGCAAACATCATTCTCAGTGGTGAAAACTGAAAGCATTTCCTCTAAGATCAGGAGCAAGACAAGGATGTAAACTCTCACCACTGTTATTCAACATAGTTTTGGAAGTCCTAGCCATGGCAATCAGAGAAGAAAAAGAAATAAAAGGAACCCAAATCGGAAAAGAAGTAAAGCTGTCACTGTTTGCAGATGACATGATACTATACATAGAGAATCCTAAAAATGCCACCAGAAAACTACTAGAGCTAATCAATGAATTTGGTAAAGTTGCAGGATACAAAATTAATGCACAGAAATCTCTTGCATTCCTATACACTAATGATGAAAAATCTGAAAGCGAAATTAAGGAAACACTCACATTTACCATTGCAACAAAAACAATAAAATACCTAGGAATAAACCTACCTAGGGAGACAAAAGACCTGTATGCAGGAAACTATAAGACACTGATGAAAGAAGTTAAAGATGATACCAACAGATGGAGAGATATACCATGTTCTTGGATTGGAAGAATCAATATTGTGAAAATGACTCTACTACCCAAAGCAATCTACAGATTCAATGCAATACCTATGAAATTACCAATGGCATTTTTTACAGAACTAGAACAAATAATCTTAAAATTTGTATGGAGACACAAAAGACTCCGAATAGCGAAAGTGGTCTTAAGGGAAAAAAACGGAGCTGGAGGAATCAGACTCCCTGATTTCAGACTATACTACAAAGCTACAATAATCAAGACAATATGGTACTGGCAGAAAAACAGAAACATAGATCAGTGGAACAGGATAGAAAGCCCAGAGGTAAACCCACGCCCCTATGGTCGACTAATCTATGGCAAACCCATGCACCCATGGTCGACTAATCTATGATGAAGGAGGCAAAGATATACAATGGAGAAAAGACAGTCTCTTCAATAAGTGGTGCTGGGAAAACTGGACAGCTACATATAAAAGAATGAAATTAGAACACTCCCTAACACCATACACAAAAATAAATTCAAAAAGGATTAGAGACCTAAATGTAAGACTGGACGTTATAAAACTCTTAGAGGAAAACATTGGCAGAACACTCTTTGACATAAATCACAGCAGGATCTTTTTTGATCCACCTCCTAGAGTAATGGAAATAAAAACAAACAAACAAAAAGGGACCTAATGAAACTTAAAAGCTTTTGCACAGCAAAGGAAACTACAAACAAGACGAAAAGACAACCCTCAGAATGGGAGAAAATATTTGCAATTGAATCAATGGACAAAGGATTAATCTCCAAAATATATAAACAGCTCATGCAGCTCAATATTAAAAAAACAACCCAATCCAAAAATGGGCAGAAGACCTAAATAGACATTTTTCCAAAGAAGACATACGGATGGCCGAGAAGCACATGAAAAGCTGCTCAACATTATTAGAGAAATTATTATTAGAGAAATGCAAATCAAAACTACAATGAGGTATCACCTCACACCAATTAGAATGGGCATCATCAGAAAATCTACAAACAACAAATGCTGGAGAGGTTATGGAGAAAAGTGAACCATCTTGCACTGTTGGTGGGAATGTAAATTGATACAGCCACTATGGAGAACAGTATGGAGGTTCCTTAAAAAACTAAAAATAGAATTACCATATGACCCAGCAATCCCACTACTGGGCATATACCCAGAGAAAACCATAATTCAAGAAGACACATGCACCCCAATGTTCATTGCAGCATTATTTACAGTAGCCAGAACATGGAAGCAACCTAAATGCCCATCGACAGACGAATGGATAAAGAAGAAGTGGTACATACATGCAATGGAATATTACTCAGCCATAAAGAGGAATGAAACTGGGTCATTTGTAGAGACGTGGATGGATCTAGATACTGTCATACAGAGTGAAGTAAGTCAGAAAGCAAAAAACAAATATCGTATATTAACGCATGTATGTGGAACCTAGAAAAATGGTACAGATGAACCAGTTTTCAGGGCAGAAATAGAGACGCAGATGTAGAGAACAAACGTATGGACACCAGGGGGAGAAAGTGGTGGGGAAGGTGGTGGTGTGATGAATTGGGAGATTGGGATTGACGTATATACACTAGTATGTATAAAATGGATAACTAATAAGAACCTGCTGTATAAAAATATAAATAAAATAAAATTCAAAAATTCAAAAAAATAATCGACTAAATAAGTCACCTGATATTGGAATTAAACATCGATCAATAACAATTTTAAAGATTTTTAACAGAATATGAGCTTGTAATTTTGGCCAGCTATGAAATGACTTAGATTCTTACACATACACAGGACCATTTTTTGATAGATAATAAAATGAATTATTATTTTACTTATGAATGTTTTAAAGAAACGTATGAGGAAACTACTGTAAGTGATACTTTACCAAAAGTGGGAGATTTTCAATTAAGCCAGCAAACAATCATCCATAGTCTACAAGACCTTTCTAACAACATGAAAGAGCAGTTAATACAAAATTGAAAAATTGTAAGGAATTTTTTTCAGCTTTTAACGCCTTGGGAAATCTAAGAGACACTCCCCAATTAATATTTGGGTTCCTGTTTTCTCAAATTTGAGATAAATGTTGTCAACCCCTGGCCTAAGGTATGGAACTTGTGGCATAGTTAGTTTTTAATCTTTCCTACACATTTATTTAATATAAGATTTACATGACACAGGAGCCTTCGTAAGGAAATGAATATCCCACCAAGGCCGGTAAAACCTGAGGGTCTTTATACTAGGTTTGATGAAGAGTGGAAAGTTGTGGGAAAAAACGTGATGGGGCAAAAGGATATGTGTTAATTGTAGTAAATTGAGGAAAAGTTAGCAAGGCCTGTTTGTTCAGATGCCCCTCAGAGCCCCTTGGTCTTCGGAGATAAGGACGTTCCTTTCCTCCTGGTATAAGGAGGTTGCCTCTCACATGGGGGTCTCTCAACCCGGTTCAGGGAGACCTGCCTGCACCTGCCGTTTCTCAGATTCCTTCAGCAAAAAATATTCAGTTTTCCAAGTTGCCATATTTTGGAGTAGTGTGTTCTCAGCCCTGCCATCAGCAAACAATGAAGGTGAAATAAGAAAACTTCGTAAAGCTGAAGGCATTCGCAACCAAGACGTTCAATACAACATGGGTCTCAAATTTCCTAGACCGTTTATTTCATGTATTTTTTAATTGGCTTTTTATAGACATGAACACACATTAAAACAAAAGTTTGGTTCCAATTTTTTTTTCTTTGATTTTGAAGAACAGTTATTTGCAAATCTCTGCTTGGATTAAGGTCTTAATAACCACACTTAACCATGAATGTGAAAATGTGAGCTGAAGGAACACTTTGGAGTACTCACCAAAGATTGACTCTGACCTTCTCTGTGGAAGTTTCTGGTTCATAGTTGAACTCTGTGTGCTTTTGCATCCTTCCTACACGGTGTCTTTGACAATGATGCCAACTGTACATGAAAAATGATAACAGGACATGTCCTTGGAGGAGCCACTTTTCAAGACCTCTGACTCCAAGGGCTCTGAAGTTCAGCCAGTGGCAGGCTGAAGCGAGATTTGGCTTCTCTCCTGGAGTGACTTACATTAAGGCTCTGGACTAGGTTCCCAGACAGACGCCATCCCCCTGCCCAGCCCAGGCCTTCGGGACTGTGCCAGTAACTCAATGGTGAGCCTGAAACTAAGCCTAAAAGGAAGCAGATGGTCTGTATTAAGAGATTTTCCATGACCTTCCTCATTTCATTTCCTTTCTGTGGGATTTCATATTTGTGAGCATATCCTCTGAATGTGACGGTGTAGCAGTGTTAGACTCAGCAATCCTGAGTCTCAGGGCACTCATTTCATGAAGAACATGCATCAAAAGGGAGCATTTGAGTTATCCTGTAAATGTTTTTAACTCACCAATAACTTTTATGCAACAATCATGGATCCTGGGCATGGAGATGGTTTTCCTGTTGTGAAATTTTGTGCCATTCCTTAAAGTAATAATATTATTACTTCTGAGTGGGGGACTAAAGTCCATTTCTAGCAATTCTTATCTTCCTTTTTATTTATTTTTTTATTCTCCTATTAGCTAGGGAAAATAAAAACTGCACAAGGAAAATCTCCCCATCTCATGCAGCAGTTCATTTTTTCCCTTTCCTCCTAATTCTCAAAGAAGTAAATAATTGCATACAAAGGATACAAGCCAAGCTTTCTATTCTGTGAGTCTAAGGGACCAGCATATTTATCTTTCTTTCTGTTTTATCTTTCTTTCTGTCTGTACCTCTTTGATTTGTATTAATAAAAAGATATTAAAAATTTTTTTCTAGAAAGCCAAATAAATGAAATCACACAACTAGACAATTCTGTATGCAGGATAATGACTATCAATGATTTGGCAGATACATGACTTGATAATAGAGATACAAATACATTCATCTGTGTTTTCAAAGTTTTTCTAAAAGTAAAGACCATGGCAAGAAAAGAAAGGCACTAACTCAGACTTTTCAAAGAAAGGAACCTATAAATAAACTAATTGGGCTATCACTTGATTTGTATGTCAGATATGTAAGTACTGAGAGAACAATGTTTGTTTCAGCTGTTCTCATCAGTATGATTAATGACTACTTTAAAGTGCTTGATTCCATTTGTGTGCCAGCTGTTCTTGTGTAAAACAAACTGGGACTTTTCTCAAGATAATCAGAGTGGGACTGTCTGCAGGGTTTGAGAGCTGATACCTGCGAGTTAGAAAAGGAAATGGATGGCTCTTAGCTGATCCTGATGAGATCAGACCTAGACTCCTGTGACTGAAATATATTCCTAAACAGATGCTTGTTACTGGGGGCTTGTAAATCAAGGGCCTGCCCCACGTGCAGGTTCTGCTTGGTGGAAAGGTCTGAGCCAATCGGGAGCCTTATTGCGTGGTTAGCAAGTTAAAAAGGACCTAAGTAGTCTTAACCATATGAACTGATAGTACCTTCAAAGGTAAATATACAAGATGAGTCTTTCAAAATCACAGACAAGCTGGATCAAGCAGCAATAAGAAATCATCAAACCATGGAAGTAATACTATGTCCTTTCCCAATGAAGCGACCACACACAGGTCACATCCTGGGTGTAGGCAAGGTGTTGGTGATGGGGGCATGACTTCACAATTAGAAAATTGTGTATGCAGGATCATGATTTAGCAGATAAATGACTTGATAGTACAGATATAAATGGATTCATCTGGGTTTTTCAAAGTTCTTCTCAAAGTAAAGACTATGGAATCAAAAGAAAAGAGAAGCAAAATGGGGAATGATTTCAACTATGAGCTTCAAAGACATTGAGCATTTCTGTGTTTTCACTTCCCATAGAGCAAGTTCAAAAGTAGCTGTGCCATCATTGTACCCTCTACACTGAAAGGCAAAAGGAAGTCAGAGATGGGAATGATTTTCTTTACCATACAACTACTTTCAAAAGGATCCACATGAAAATGAGAATCCCATTGTAGTCTTTAAGGTCAGTTCATTTGTGGCACAAAGACAGTCAACAAATACTGTTCAGGCTTTCCCTGTGCTGGTCACTCTGCCGGTAAGGTGGATGCCAGACCTGAAATAGCTTTCCGTCTCACTGGGAGAGATCAGAGCATAATTGCCAACAGTTGTCAGATGCTTACTATTTTAGCACTGTACTGAGCGTGTACAACCACTCTCTTATTTGTTCCTCAGAGCAGCCTTATGAGGTCATTATTATAGCTAAATGCCCATTTTAGAGACAAGGACACCAAGCTATTTGCTCAACATCTCACCGTTAAGAATAGCAGAAGCAGGATTCTCACACCCAAGTCTCTCTGACCCCAAGGACCATGCATGGTCTGCACTACTACATGGTGTCCATGTTCATGAGGAAAGGGGCAGTGCCAGGCAGTAAGCACGTGGGAAAATGTTGAGATGAGTGTCCAAGGCAGTGTCATGGAAGGTCACCAGAAGAGCAAAACGCATACTGAGGAAGCTCAGGGAAGGTGAGGCTTAACCTGAGTTTGGATTGGAACTTGTAGACCAAATATTAGTAGGATGATATTGAGGATAACTACCATACCTTATCACGAAAGCTCCTTTGGTGCTGCCAGAGAACGAAAATTGGTCTCATGAATCACTGAGTTGATCTACTGTCACCTTTCTTATATAATTATAATTAATTATATATATATATTTTTAACATTTTATAAATTTTGTATCAAAATATATCAATCATCTCTATTTAGATGAGAAATTCCATAAAGCCTCATATACTGTAAGAATTGATGAAGCTATTGGGAGATAATTCTCCATGGATCTCCCTCTTTTCTGCATGTTTTATAAACAAAGGCTTCCTGACTGCCCTTTGCTCTAGACTATCTCTTCAAGGATGTTAGTGAACAGCCCAGGAAGATATAGTGAAAAGGGCAGATGCTTCCTGCCTGTGTATTGTAAAAGCTAGGTTCTTTGAGCTCAGTGTTCCTCTCCTGGAGCACAACCCACCATGCTTGCAGGCATCCATCTGGGTCTGTCCACATTGCCCCCATGAGACTTGGGAGCAGGGGGACCTGACACAATATGCTGTCTCATGCTGCTTGCTGTGCAGTGAGGAGTAAAGTCCTTTGTCTCTGACCCAGGTATCTTGTGTCTTATGCCAGCAGCCATGAAACAGTGGCAGTTAGCTTGCAACTGGGGTGAAATCTCAGACCCTTCACGCTTCAGAAGATAGGAAAATTTTCTTTTTTAGAGAGGTCAAATTTGTCCTCATCCTTACTGAAAAATAATGCATCTCCTTTGGCATCCATTGGATTAATATCAAGTAGATTGATCTTAGAACCCAGAGAAACCAAGGAAGACAGAATGCTCTTGTGAGAGTCTCCCTTCGACGCTTAGTCAGGGTGCCCAGGGACTAGGCTCAGCACAGCCTCTCCATGGCCATACCCTCAGAGTGATCCTCATCTAAAACAAGGATTGGCAAACTGGCCCGTGAGCCAAATCTGGCCCACACCTGTTTTATTAAAGTTTATTGTCTAGCAGCATCTACTGCTGCTTCTGTGCTGCAATAGCGGAGTTGAGTGGTCACAGTAGAGACTGTATGGCTTGCAAAGCCTAAACTATTTACTATCTCACTCTATTTTTAGAGTATTTAAAAAAATATTTTTTTTATTTATTTATCTATTTATTTGGCTGCGCCAGGTCTTAGTTGCGGCATGTGGGCTCTCAGTTGTGGCATGCAGGATCTAGTTCCCTGACCAGGGATCGAACCCGGGCCCCTTGCATTAGGAGCGTGGAGTCTGGCTCACCAAGGAAGCCCCTACTATCTGACTCTTTAAGGAAAATATTTGCTAACCTCTGATCTAAAAGAAGAGACAGATACTTGAAGAATAAAGAATTCCCTCAAAACATGCTAGAGGCCAAGGTATGAACAGAACATTATCTGAGAAAAGAAAAGAAAGCTATAAACACACACATGTACTCACATATAGGCATGTACAACCCCGCCCCTCCATGTACACCCGCACCTGTCATTTACATGCATGGTCTTACTTCATCCTTGCAGCACCTTTATTAGGCATATAGATTAGGAGCATCACCTCTACAGAAAAACTAGGTTTAAATTTAAAGATTTGCCAATTACTAGCTGAGTGACTTTGGGGTAAGTTACTTAACTTCTCTGTGCCTCACTTGCTAAACATGGGTAATATCACCTATACATCATAGGGTTACTGGAAGGATTAAACGAAGGTGTAGAATATAGCCTCTGACACATAGTAAACAACATGTAACTATTTGTTATCATTTATCTCCATTTTCCAGGTGAGTAAATTGAGGGACAGAGAGGTTGAGTAATTTTCTCAAAATCACATAAGTAGAAAAAGGTAGATGCAGAACTTAATCTCAGCTCTGACTCACAAATCTGGGCTTTTTGCCACTATCATTGTATTGCTTGTCAATAATAAAGGCTTATTAAATTTATAAGGAAAATCACCATAATAAAATTTCTTTACCTTTTCCAACAATGCTTCCTATTTTTCAAATTGTGATTTGTGGCTTATTGGCATATCCTACAGGTCTTTTGTACTGTGTGAGTTCCACAAGGGTCTTACTTGAATTCACCATATTAATATATTCATGCCTGACACTCGATAGTTGTCCTTTGAAGTCAAGTCTACTTTTATTATTAAAATAATGATGTTTCTGGCTTTAAAAGCATATGCCTAGGCAAAGGTTTTGCTAGTGATCTATATAATAATAAGGTAATTTTAAATTAAGAATAGTACTTTTAAATACTAAACTCTAGATAAGTGATTTGATACTATTGTATTGCTCTAAAAATATACCCAAACTGGTGATATGTTCTATATATTTTTCATATTGTCAGTTTATCTTACCCTTATTTTTCAACTGAGCTAAAAAACAAACAAACAAAAACAAAAACAAAAAAACAAAACACCAGTAATTGGTTTATAGCCTTTCTGGGAATGGTTCTAAGGAAAAATGTACTGTCTCCTGAAACCCCCTATCTCTTATCTCCAGATTATTGCCTTTGGTGGAGGGATAGTATGGGGAAATCTTGCTGAGAAATGTGACTATTTAAAGAACTTCATGTCAATAAAAAGGAAAAGTCAATATCCATTTGATTTGACATAGTATTTTGAGCTTCTATTTTCCATGACTGACAATGCTGATTCTTTGAGAAGGAAATAATACATGTGCAATCTGATGTGTACTTGCTAAAAGTGGAGGGCAATTATTACCTAGAACCTAAGCGAGAGAGACACTATACAAAAAATCATCTCTAAGATGAAAAAAAAAAAGTCTCTTTGGTCTGCACCAGACTAAAAAATGTGGTGTCTACCTGAACAACATCTTAGTGGCTCTGCATGGAACTTTTCCCTCATTCCATTTTGATGTTTTGGCCATTGGCCTGTGAAAACTATTTCCAGAACTTGCCAGGAGGTTGTTTCTCAAAGATGTTATTTTCTGTATTGCATTTGTCATCTGTATGAAGCTCCCAAAGAAGAATTCCCCTGGTCTTTGTTCCTCTTGGGAAGCCGTTTTGTGCTTTTATCTAGTGGACCCTATTACCAATCATGTAACTGATAGCATTCCCCTCTGCACTGGCTGCTAGAAAGTTTTGAGTCAAATTTTCACTTACCTCTAACAAATACGCAGGATTTTCATGGACTGCGTTTTGAATTCTAAGCTTGTTCCTGGCCTTGTCAAACTTTCTTTCCTACACTTATGCCTGTTTTTCATTTATTTTTATCTTTTACATCTTATATATCTTTTTAATCCACTTTGAATGCTTTCTGGATCGAGAGAGACTTGGAAATGCTTAGACGGATATGTATCCTATAATCTGTGCTCTCTTCATGAAACTGGGTGATAAATATAATTACCACACCATTTGATGTAAGGAACTTTATATTGAAATAATTACACATTCTTTGAAATTACACATTGGTTCATACAGAATAATCTTCACCTTAATTTCTAAAATCAAACTCACTTTTGAAAACCTTCTAGCAAAATGATTAGATGGGTCAACTTTAGACTTAAAGCCTGGCTAAGAAAATGTATACTTCATGAGATTCATTTCCTCTTGCCATTTGAAATGGGTGCTTGCTCCCCATTTTGTGCTCAATACTGAAAACACAATTCCTCAGCAAAGATTTACTTTATACTTAGATTTCAGAATTTTCCAGAAAAGAACTTTTAAGTCATGTAAATTTGAAGTCACATTTTTGTGACCCAGCATTCAAATGTGCAAAGAGCAAATCAGAATTGTTTTTAAATGAAGGTATGTTTCCAAGTCAATATAGACAAGTGCAGTGTATGGAAATAGTTTTTAGAAATATTTTTAGTTCAGTGAAGTATACTAAACAGTGTTCTTAATGATAAATTTGGGGAAATATGAACAAAAAATTTTAGAAAGGAATTTGTGATACTAAAATAGATCTACAAATATTCAAAATATCAATAATCTTACTTTATGGGAGTGAGACAAGGCGACTGAAGACACAACAAACCATGGACTTGATTTAACCAAGTCTTCCTGGAGCATCCGGAACATGAAGAATGACAGTCATAGGGCACTGTGCTGGGAACAGTAGCTGGGTGCTTTTACACATGATTCCCAAAGGGCAGAGATGCTCCTTAGGAAACAGCGGGGTGGATTAATTTCGAGAATAATAAGCTTTACACAAGTGTAATCTGATCTCATCAGACTGAATGCTTGCCAAAAGCCTGAACTCAGAAGCACAACCAAGTCCAATCCTAGTGACCTTGTTTCTACACAAGGAGAGCATTTCTAATATTTTTATTTAAAGAAATACTGATAAAATCTACCAGTGAACTTCATAGAAAGGGTATATAATGGATTTCTTGTTTCAACACCTTTTGTGTTCATTTGGAAGTTTAGAGAAATCTGTAAAGATCTGCCTCTCGGCTTCTTAACTTTATCAGTGCCCCTGGGTGGTACATGAGGTCAACTATGTAAGTTTCCGGGGGAGGGAGAGCCCCAATCACCCCCTTTCGGGATTCATTCATCAGCTTGACTTCATTCCAGGCTCTGCCGTACTCCCCGCGAACCAGAGAGCAGCCGATGCCAATTCTGTCAGCCAGAGCCTGTGGGGAGAAAACGCGAGATCAACCAAGAGGGAGGAGGGGGAGGGGCAGAGAAAAAGCCTTGGTTGAAAGACCCACCTTGGTCGAAGGTGAAATATACACTCTTGCAGAACAACAGCAACAAAGTGCTTAGAAAGGAGGCTGGAAAAAAGGTGGAGTGTTGAGATAGGAGTTGGTAAAATGTGATAAGTTCCCCTGTTGCTCAAGATTCTGTGGACTCAAAATCTCTGTGTAGGTCCTGCTGGGAAGGGACATTTTTCAGGCAGTTGCGCTGCATTGTATCAGCACAAGATTGATAACGTAATTGGAGAAAAGCTGTTCCACAGGCTTTCAGCTCTAGTGCATCTATCAATCTTTCCATGCTCCTGGGCTGCTCCTTGGGTGTGATATGCAGTGGGATTGAATGGCAGGACTGGAATGGCAGGAACCTGTTTCTAGCCCATTTGTTCTGTGTGGTGTAGACAGGTGTTTTGGAGCCGGGGGTGGGGGTGGGGGGGCAGAACTGTGAGTGGTTGGTCCTTTTTGGGCTGCCTGATGCCCTGTCCTCAGGGGTTGCGTATGTTCCTCGGAAGCTGTCTCTTCAATTTGTCCTGATTTTAAAAGCACTTTTTAAATAATCTGGAAACTTCCTAGCCACATCATAGTGGATAAGAGAGCTGGCTTGTGGGATCTCAGTTCCCCGACCAGGGATTGAACCCAGGGCTCCAGCAGTGAGCACGCCAAGTCCTAACCACTGGACCACCAGGGAGTTCCCAGAGTCTGAGTTCTTAACCTCAGCTGAGTTGAATCTGGAAGTATCTATTTTCTTTGTGAAGTGGGAAACAAGGTCATCTGCATATAGGAAGAGGTGAAGATGAAAAGGCTTAGGAAAGAAGGCAGATGTGGGGCACAGCTGCTGAGGAAAACAGGAAAAGCCTGTGGCCAGGAGCTGGAAAAGATGGCCAGGCAGCACGTACATCCACCACCTTGGATCCTGAATTGGCTGTGGCACATCCCACTGTCGCGTTCTGCAGCCCAAGTGTCATTGTGGGAAGGGCAGGCAGTCGGATTGGTCCAGTGTGGGCAGGCAAGGTGGAGGGGCAGAAGGATGGGGGCACGAAGACAAAGGAAATCAGTGAGCAGGTTACACGGTCTGTGGACGATTTATCTAGGCTTCCATGGAGGAAAGGAGCCGGAAGAAAACGGGGAGTTGAAGAGTTTATGTAGGGGGAGTGAACACTTTTGGGAGGAATAGAAGGATAACACGTTTCACCAGTGAGTGTTGGTGTTCAGGATTCAGTGGTAGGCAAGACCTGGGTGATTAACTGCATGACTCAGGTGAGGTGTGAGGGTAATGAATTCAGTCTGCTGTAACGTTGTGAACTGAAATGTTTCCCCTTGAGATTCCTGTTTTCTTTCTGAAGGTGGGTCCCTTAAGAGGCAGTCATGAGGGTGAAGCCCCCACGATGGGAATTGTGCCCTTATAAGAGGAGGAAGGGCCCTCCCCCCACTCTGAAATATAAGGATACGGTATGAAAGCGGCAACCGCCGACCAAGAAGTGGGCTCTCACCAGACACTGAATCTCCTGACACCTTGATCTTGGACTTCTCAGCCTCCAGAACAGTGAGAAATAACTGTTTATTGTTTAAGCCACCCCATCTGTGGTACTTGGTTATAGTGGCCTGAGAAGACTAATGCAGTTCCTACAAGACACACAAGGGCAGCTAGCTACAGGGTAAACAGACAGACCTGGAATCAGGAGCGGCTTGTGGGAGAGAGGAAATGATCTAGAAACCTGAGACATGTAAGTCGTATTTAAGGTGATGTAGGAGGATGACCTCACCAAACGAAGTATGTAAAGGGAGAAAAGAGAAGAGCCTGGGACAGAACCTTGAGTTCTGGGTCAGGACCCCAACATTTAAGACAAGGGTGGAGGAAAAGAGGTCTCCAAAGGAGACTGAGATGAAATGGCAAGAGAGGACAAAGTTACTAAAGAAAGTGGTGTTAAAGAAAGAGAAGGATCAGTGACAAATTCTTTGATGTATCAAGCAAGACAGAAAACAGATCACTGTGATCCTTCTTGGGAGGGAACAAGGGCCAGACTGCAGGGAGTTGAGGATGAAACTGAGGTCAAGGAGTGACTAGGAGTTGAGAAGACTCAGAATTTTGGCTGGGAATGAGAATTATCTTCAGATAGAAGCAGTATGGTAGGTTTTGGCTCAGATAGGCATGGGTTCAAATTCCAGCTGTATCTCTGGTTATCCTTGGGTAAATTCCTTCTCTAAGTATCAATTTTCTTATCTTTAAAACAAAGGTAGTAATTTCAACGTTTGGCATATCTGAGACTCTTCACAATTATATTTATTAAGTGCCTGGCACATAAGTTCAAAATGATGGTGGTCATGGTGATAGGCGCTTATAGGAGTAGTCGTAGATATAATGAGAAAAGATTTATGTTTTCTCTTTAAATGTTTTGGACTTAAGTTTAGATTTTAAAGGTAAAACAGCTAGTAGAGAGAAAGAGATTTAAGATGGGAGAGAGGAATTGATAGAGCAAGAAATCCAAGGAAATAGGAAAGACTGGCATTTGGATTATAAACAGAATTGGCTTGGAACTGGAGGTAAGATGCAATGAGGTTTATAGGTATTCAGGAGAGGGTAGGAAGTTTATACATTTAAGTCTATGGCTCTGAAACAATTTTCTCAGCTCCTATTATACTCCAGACACTGGACACAATGGAGGAAAAAAGAAGATCACCCCCTCCCTTAAACCTAATCCTGCCCCAGTGTCCACATCTCTGTGAATGATGCCATCATTTCCAGTTACCCTGCCCAAATCCTGGAAATCATTTTCTTCTTCTCATGCAGTCTCTCACACCACCGCTAGGCAGTCAACAGCTCCTTTCAGTTTTATCTTCTATATCTCCTGCCAAACTCACCTCTCGTTCACAGCCTCCACCATGGCTTTAGTATCAGGCACCTGTGCTTCTTGCTTCAGTGACCTTCCAGTTGGTCTTCCCATCTCCAGTCTTTCCCCCGTTCTAGTTCATTCCACATTCTGTTGCCTGAGTGGTCTTTCAAAATCACTTTCCCCTTAACTTTCGGTGGTTACTCACAGATTTTAAGGTCAAGTACAAACTCACATGGTGCTTTACTGTCTGGTGCTTTAGCCTTATCCAACCCCTCCCCGCTTTTCTGGATCCAGACCAACTATTCTACATCCCTCAAATGGACCACTGACTCTCATACATGTTATTTTAAATAAATATTTGTATTGTTTAGAACACCCTTGTCTTCCTTTTTTACCTGCTGAAATCCTATGTAGCCTCTAATTCTGAGGCCACATATCACTTCCTCCCTTGAAACTTTCCCTGACGTCACCTGAGAACCCGCAAGTCTGGCTTAGGTCCCCCTTGAATGCAGAGACTGTCACTTTATTTATTTATTTATTTATAAAAAATTATTTATTTATTTATTTTTGGCTGCCTTGGGTCTTCATAGTGGTGCGTGGGCTTCTCACTGCGGTGGCTTCTCTTGTTGCAGAGCAGGGGCTGTGGGTGCGTGGGCTTCAGTAGCTGTGGTGCGTGGGCTTCAATAGTTGTGGCACTTGGGCTCAGTAGTTGTGGCTCGTGGGCTCTAGAGCGCAGGCTCGGTAGTTGTGGCACACAGGCTTAGTTGCTCTGGGGCATGTGGGATCTTCCCGGACCAGGGCTCGAACTCGTGTCCCCTGCATTGGCAGGCAGATTCTTAACCACTGCACCACCAGGGAAGTCCCGAGACTGTCACTTTAGTATCTGTATATTCCCAGACCTTGGAAGAGGCCCTGGCCTAGAGTAGGTGTGTGATAAATATTGAATGAATATGTTTCCAATAGTCTGGTGAATATACGTGTGTGTATGTATATATACACATACATATACATGCCAAATATAAGTACATCTAAATGATAGGATTAATATCATCCAGTTAATTGTTAGCAACTGGCTTACTCCACAATGATACAGACAAAACATTTTTACCTAGTGGGAAATGAGCAAAACATCTTAAATACCTTGAAAAGCAAAGCTCGATGGTAGAAGATTCCTTTTTTGATCAGTCCAATTGGTACAACATTGGATTTAAGTTGAAACTTTAGTTCACTTATATGAAGTTCCCAGCTGAAATCATGTAGTTTTTCTTTTGGAATTTTACCGCCCATTTTTTCTGCCACGTACCTGTGTCAATTACAGTGAGATTTAATCAGTCAAGTTTAATATCTCACTTTGGATGCTTTGAGTATAAATATCTGTGTAATTATACTTGTAAAAGATACTTTCCGTCTGATTTTTGTTTGCTTTACTTTAAAAAATGTATTTACTATAAGTTAACATTATGCTTACTATATTTAAACTATCTTACATAAACTGAAATTCTAACATTTCATTCAGCAGGAAGAAGGAAATGAATGCTAATTTTCCCAATATGTATAGCAAGATACAAATCAATATCACACTACATTTGTATCAACACAGTTTTTAAATGTTATCTTAATCTTGGAAAGTATTTTCAAATGTTTGAATCTGAAATCCAAGGCATTGTCTTGACATGTGGTCCTTCTTTTAAGGAATTTAAACTCAGAGACAAAGACAAACATATAGGACCATTGTGAACCCTGAGGTTCACAAATCTTTTCAAGTTTTATCATCCTTTTCTTTTAAATTTTATCATTTTTTTTTAATTTAGAGAAAGACATGGCATTTATGTAACACTGAGGTTAGAGGAGACAGGAAGAGGCAAAAAGGGAAAAATTACTAACAGTTAGGTGAGGAGGTGAGGTGCGGGGGTGTACTTTGCCTGTGAGTTTCTCCTAAGATTAGGCTCTCACTGAAGATGTCAGTAAGCACACCTGCAAAAATCCTCTGTCAGCTGAGGCTGCTACATCATGGACTAAAGGCAGGATTGTAAAGAAAGAACTTCCTCTTGCTGTACGTGGAACCAAGTGAAGAAGAATAATGGTGAAAACCAAGAGAAAGGATTAGGCAGAAAACTGACCCTCAGTGCCAGCCAGATGTCCTGTAACAGCCTCTAGGAGCCAAAGGCATGGGGACACATCTCTGTATTGCTCTCTTGGTGTGGGTTCAGGTTAAGAAAACAATTATTTGGGAATGATGAAAACTATTTCTGATAGGAACAAAGCATGAGGAAATTTGACAAGTGTTGAAATGAGCTAAGTCAGATTTCTGCTTGAGTCATCATTTCTCAAGGACACCAAGGAAAACTTCGGTAGCCAAAAACGCTCTCTTCCAGAGTCGCCTGACAAGAAGTCAGTGATCTGGCGGCTGTGTTTCTTGCAGTTGTCACATCCAGGTTTGGTGCCTGCAATTCACTTCTATTTGGAGAAGGTACAAGCTCCCACGGAGATTGCAGCTGTTGCACAAGCCAGGAGCTCACGACTGGCTGGTGTCAGTCATGAAGGCAAGCCTCCATTTCTAGAGGTTTCCTGTCAGTCATAAAGTCAGGTTCTCAGCCTTCTCTTAGAGGAATCAGATTAAATGCTCTCGTTTAGGAGGCGACCTCACTTAGCTTATACAGCATGCCGAACCATCTCTTAGAATACCCACAATCCCACTTTGGAGCAACATGAAACACAAAATATCAGACATATAACATAAAAATAAGGGATGGCTATTTGTATTAGAAAACAACTTGTGAGTTTACAAATAATTCAAAATAGGATTCCTTCATTCATAACTTCTTTAGGATCACCCTGAAAGATGCTTTTCCTGGTTTAGCTGGAGAAAATGACCTAGGCATTTTTCTTTAAGTAATTTCCAGCTCCTAGCTCTGATTCTTGGCAGAAATATGATCTAAAATAGAAATGGAGGATTTATATCCAATTCATTGTGTTTCTGCTTCAGAGTCAGAGGCAGGGTGCTATACAAGTTTGGTTTTATTATGGTGTAGTTGTTTGAAAATTGGCTAAAAAGTGCAAATCAGTAACATCAAAAACATTTTTCAGAAATTGAAAATGTGTATGTATATATAGACACTTACTTTGCAAGAACCTCAACCTGTTCCTTTATACTGGTGATGGGAAGTATGGATCTGGTCACTTCATACACATAAACACAGAAGTCAGGATCAGAGGGAGGGAGCCATTCTTTATCAGGACTTCCTTCTCCAGTCAGTTTTGGTGCTACTGCAACCTCTTCCTCCTCCTTCACTTTTTCCTCTTCTTTTTTTACTCTGCCTTTCCTTAGAGAGTAAACAATAGCAATCAATATCACAGAGTGAATAAGCACTAACTGTGCTCTGAGTTGATCTGAAGAGCATTGCAGAAATATAGTATTTTATATATACCTCAACAACAATACCATACAGAGTTTTCAAATTTTCCACGACAAAGATAGAGCTTTATAGTCTCTATATTTTGCTGGAGAAATTATTTTTCAAGAGATTACTACACGACTGATATATATTATGAAAATCATTGCTTTTCTGTACCATTGCTTATCAAGATATTTGGTACATTGTAGGTATGTAATAAATATTTATGGAATTGGGAAAAAATAGGTTGCCTCCTCAGAGAGTCTATGCCAGTCTTATATCATCTCTTGCTTCAGTTGAGACCTTCTGCAAGAAGAATTTGGATCCCACTTTTAAGAACAATTATCCAAAACATGGAAAAAGACAAAAACAAAATAAGGATGGCATGGAATTTTCATGTCATGCAGGGGCAAAGATTCATGCAAAGTTTATCTAGGGAAACGTATTTAGTTCTGTACTTAGGGTAAATAGAATGTACTTAGTAAACAGTAAAGATACTGTTTAATTAAAAGATACTCTTAATGAAAAGTTCCAGACTTAGAGAAGTTACTAGTTAACATATAGATTTTTGTTTAGTAGAGATGCAAATTATTTCTCTTCAATGGAAAAGATACTCCCAAAGGTTAAAATCTTTTTCTAACATTCCTTAATTAAATTGGATAGAAATGCATATATTCTCAAATGATCTTTGAACCAGTATTAATATCTTACTAATTCTCTCATGAGTGGAACAAAACAATGACAGGGGTTCTCATTCCAGGTAACAGGGAGTAAGCACACTTCACCCTGTGTCTCCTACTGAATACAGTCATAAAACCTGGACAGGGTGCATGCAATAGCTATTTGAAAACTCTGAAAAATAATTCACAGCAGGAAGATCAGAGAAGACTGACATTTGAATGACTACGGAACTGACGGTGAGCTTATATTTTAATTTTCCTCCACTATTCTCCAAGCTGAACTAAACATAGTCCCAAGTCTGGAAGTGGGCATCAGCACAGAGAGAGCCCAAGGAGAAGCCGATTGAGAAGCAGGAAAGAGAGACAGTGGAGGAAAACCCTTTTTTTGATTTTTTTTTCTTATTTTTATCCATTATCTTGTACCCCATCTTCTAAGGAAGCTTGTGACGGTGGTGGCAGCGGTGACATTAAGGTCCCTAAGAGTCTAAAACTGCCTTATACTTGCTCAGTCCTCCTGCTGTTTGGCTGTGGACATGGATGCAGTCATGGCAAGAGCGTAGCAGCGCAGGGTAAATAAAGGGTTTTTTGGCTTGAGGACCAAAAGGGAAGCTCCAAGGAACCAAAAAAGACAAGGGAGATCATGGAGAGGGAGGAGCTCAGGAAAGCAACCCTATAAAATTGTTTATATATTCCTAGGCTTACTTCCAAGCTGTGTGTGCATAGTTCTGATCCTAAACGGCACATACGTAGATTTTGAAGATGGAACTATGGTATAAACTACCGCCCAAGTCCCATACTGGACACTATTTGGTACACGTGCAGGGCTGATCCAAATAGCACCACAAAGCCTTTGAAAATGGGACTAATGGTGGAATGACAACCCACAAAACACTGGTTGAAATTTGAAGACTGAAAGCATCTGGGCCAATTGATTGCTAAAACACACACACAAAAGAAACATTCTTCTTAGCATAAGTGTAAGACCCATAAATAAGAACTGAAGGACTCATAACATAATATCACAATCTATGTAATTACTCAACATATGAAGAACCAGGAAAATCTCACCTCGTATGGGAAAAGACAATCAAAACACATCAGTGCTGAGATGACTCAGCTGTAAACTGTTCCAACAAGTAGGTCAAACACTCTTGAAATGACCAGGGAGTTATAAAGTCTTAGAAAGAAATAGAAGATAAAAAAATAGAATTTGCAGCTGAAAAATACAATAACCAAAACTTAAAAAACACAATTCCCTGAATAGGTTTAATAGCAGAATGGAGATAACAGAAGAAACAGTCTATGAACTTGAAGATAAATCAATAAAAATGATCCAATCTGGACAACAAAAGATTGAAAAAGCAACTGACAGAGTCGCAGGGACTTGTGGTGCAATAAATAAGAGCTAATATTGGTGTCATCGTAGACTCAGAAGAAGAGGAGAAAGAATGAAGCACAGAAAAAAAAATTGAATAAATTAAGGCTGAAATGGTTTCCTCAATTTGGTTAAAGACATAAATCTACATAGTCTAGAATTTCAGGGACTTCCCTGGTGGCACAGTGGTTAAGAATCTGCCTGCAGGTTCGTTTCCCGGCCCATGCACCAAAAAAAATAAAAAGAATCTGCCTGCTAATGCAGGGGACACAGATTCGAGCCCTGGTCTGGGAAGATCCCACATGCCGTGGAGCAACTAAGCCCATACACCACAACTACTGAGCCTGTGCTCTAGAGCCCTTGAGCCACAACTACTGAGCCCGTGTGCCACAACTACTGAAGCCTGCATGCCTAGAGCCCATGCTCCGCAACAACAGAAGCCACCGCAAGGAGAAGCCCATGCACTGCAACGAAGACTAGCCCCCGCTCACTGCAACTAGAGAAAGCCAACGTGCAGCAATGAAGACCCAACACAGCCAAAAATAAATAAATAAATATTTATTTATTTAAAAAAAGAAAAAGAATTTCAGTGAATGTCAATAAGGTACACCCAAAGAAATCCACTCCAGACACGTTGAAATCAAATTATTGAAAACTAAAGACAAAGCAGATGACGTGATTGCCTATGTAGAAAATCCCAAAGAATCTACTGAAAAAACTCCCAGAACTAAGAATTGAGTTCATCAAGATCTGAAGATATAAGAACAACATACAAAATCAATTATGTTTCTATATAGTTACAATGAACAGGTGGAAACCAAAATTAAAAACCAAAAAAAAATTTGGAGCACTTACAATTATGCCAAGAAAATTAAATCCTTAGGTATAAACTTCTAAAAAACATGTGTAGGATTTGTGTGCTGAATATTAAAAAGTGCTGTCAAAAGCAATCAAAGAAGACGTAAATACATGATGAGACATCCTGTGTCCATAGATTTAAAGATGCAACATATTAAAGATGTAATTCTCCCCAAATGATCTCTAGGTTTAATGTAATTCCTATCAAAATCCAAGCAAAGTTTTTTTGTAGAATAGAATATCTTATTCTAAGATTTATATGGAAAGGCACAGGTGCTAGAATAGCTAAATCAAACTTGACAAAGAAGGATAAAGTGGGAAGAATCACTTTGCTTGATATCAGATCTTACTGTGTAGCTACAGTAATCCAGATGGAATGATACTGGTGGAGGGACAGACACACAGATTAATGTAACAGAAGACCCAGACCCACACAAATATGCTCAATTATTTTTAACAAAGGTGCAAAAGCAATTCAATGGGAGAAGTATAGACTTTTCAACAAATGGTGCTGAGCAGTTAGACATGAATGATCCTTGTGGTGATAGAACTATTGATTTTCTTAACATGAACCTACCCATGTGAGAAAATTGTATAGAAGTTAATATACACACAGACACACACACGTAGGAGTAAAACTGGGGGAACCTGAATAAAACCATTGGATTGTATTCGTCATTATCCTGGTTGTGATATTGTACTATAGTTTTGAAAATGTTATCATTGGGGGAAACTGGGTTAGGGGTATATGGGCTCACTCTATGTTATTTCTTACAATAGCATGTGAATTTACAATTATATCATAATATTTTCAATTAAAAAATCCATTGACCATGCTTCTGTCATCTATTATTGGACTCTATTCTGTTCATTCATGTCCCGGTCTATCCCTTCATCAATACCAAACTATTTTGGTTACTGTAGCTTTACAGTAAGTCATAAAATCAGGTAGAATGATTCAATTTTATTCTTTTTCAAAATGATTTTTCACTATTATAATTTATTTACCTTTCCATAAAAGTTTTAGAATTAGCATATCTCTGTCTACCAAAAATGCTGCTGGAATTTTGATAGAATTGTATCAAATCTAGATCGACTCAGGGAAAACTGACATTTTCACTATGTTGAGTTTTCCAACACGTGAACATGGTATATCCCTTCACATATTTAGTGATTCTTTGATTTCCTTTGTGTTTTACAGTTCTCAGTATATAAGTTCTATACATGTTTTGTTTCATTTTCTCTTTCACTTTAATTTCATATTTCATTTTTCAGCCCTATTAAAATGGTATTAAAAGTTTTTGGTTTTCAATTTTTCACAGATGGTATATAAAAATATAATTGATTTTTCTGTGTTGAACTTATATCCTGACATGTTGCTAAACTCACCTATTAGTTCTAAGAGTTTTGTTTGTTTTTAAGTGGATTCCTTAAGGATTTTCTGTTTAGACAATCATGTTGTCTGCAAATAGGAACAGTTTTTCTCTCCTCACTTGTCTTGTTCATGATCTTTGCAGGAAAGCATCCAGTCTTTCACCATTAAGTATGGTAATTTTTGTGGATGCGTTTTATCAGGCTGAGGAAGTTCCCTTATATTCTTCCTATTTTGCTGACAGTTTTAGTTTTTATCATGAATAGATGTTGAATTTTGTCAACTGATTTTCTGCATCAATTAATATGATTATGTGCTTTTTCTTCTTTATACTGTTAATATGGATTACATTGATTGATTTTCAAATATTGAACCAGCCTTGCATTCCTGGGATAAACTCTGAGATGAATTATTTATTCTCTTTATATATTGCTTTGATGTGCTAATATTTCAGAAAGGTTTTTTTTCATCTATGTTCATGATGGATTTTTTTTTGCATGATGGATTTTGAGCTGTAATTTTCTTATAATGTCCTTTTCTGGTATTGACATTAGGATAATGCTGGTATCATAACATGAGTTGGGAAACATTCTCTTTTCTATTTTCTTGAAAAGATTGTTTAGAGTTGGTGTTAATTCTAGAAATATTTGGCAGAATTCACTAATGAAATCATCTGGGTCAGGAGATTTCTCTCTTGGAAGGGTTTTATGAAATCAACTTCTTTAATAGTTAAATGATGATTTTGGCATCTGTTCCATCTTTGGTGAGTTTTGATAGTTTGCAGTTTTTGATGAATTGGTCCATTTCATTTAAGGTGCTGAATTAAAGTTCTCATAGTACTGTTGACACAGTTATTGACATTTTTAAAGAACCAGCTTTTGATTTCATTGACTTTCTCTGCTGTTTTTCTGTTTTAAATTTCATTGATTTCTGTTTTTATTATTTTCTTCCTTCTAATTTTATTAAGTTTATTTTTCTAGATTCTTGAGGTTAGATTATTGATTTATGACCTCTCTATCTAATACATTTTAGTAAAATAAATCTCCCTCTCAGCATTGCTTTGGCTGCATCCCACAAATTTTGAGAGTTGTATTTTCATTTTCATTCAGTTCTTTGTATATTTTAAGTCCTTTGAGGCTTCCTTTTGTCCCAGAGATTATTTAGAAGTGTATTATTCAATTTCCATATGCTTAAAGATTTTCTTCTTGTCTTTCTGTCATTAATTTCTAGTTTGATTCTATTATGGTCAGAGAATATAATCCGTATGATTTCAATTATTTTAAATTTGCTGAGCCCTGTTTTATGACCCAGGGTATTGTAAATGTTCCAAGTGCAGCTGAAAAAATGTGTATTCTGTTGCTGGTGATGGAATGTTCCATAATATGTCAATTAAATCCTATTTATTTCTGGTGTTGTTCAACTCGTTTATATCCTTGCTGATTTTAGGTCAAGTAGTTCTATCAGTTGCTCAGAGGGGCATGTCGAAGCCCCCAGCTATAATTTTGGATTTTTCTATTTCTCCTTTCTGCTCTATCAGTTTTTGCCTCATGTATTTTGAGGCTCTGTTGTTTGGTGCATATACATTGGATCATTATATCTTCTTCATGGATTGATTCATTTTATCATATGTAATGTCCCTCTTTCTCTCTAGAATTTTTCTTTGCTCTGAAGTCTGCCTTAATACATATTTAAAAAAACATTCCTGTTTTTTAAAAAATTAATGTTTACATGGTATCTTCTTCCATCCTTTCATTTTCAACCCACCTATATCGATACATTTGAGTTTCTTTAAACAGCATATAGTTGAATCATAACTTTTTAATCCACTCTGCCAATCTCTGCCTTTTGATTGGCTCTTTTCCTTTGTTTTTCTTTTCTTGCCTTCCTGTGGGTTACTTGAACATTTTTATTTATCCATCTTGATTTATTTACATTGCTTTTGAGTGTAGTTCTTTGTATTGGTTTGTAGTGGTTACTGTAGGTATTATAATATACATATATTGGTTATCACAGTCTGCTGGTATCCATGTTTTACCACTTTGAGGGAAATATGGAAACCTCACACCCATGGAGGTCTCTTTACTGTCTCCAGTTTTAAATACCATCGTCTTGAGTATCAGATGTTTTTATAATTTTTGTTTCAATCATCAAATATGATGTATAAAGCTCATGAGGAAATAGTCTATTGTATATACCCATATTTCAGCTCTTCCTTCTTTCTTCCTGATCCTTCCAGATTCTTTCATTATTTTCTTTTCGTTGGAAGAACTTCCTTTAGCTAGCCAGTCTGTAAGGGTAGGCCAGCTAGCAGTAAATTGTTTTCCCCCATCTGGGAATGTCTTTATTTCTCCCTCTTTATTGCTGAAGGATAGATTCATCAGATAGAGAACACATGGTTCATTCTTTTAGCACTTGAAAAATGGTGTGCCATTTCCTTCTGGTCTGAGAGAAATCTACTATCATTCAAATTGGTGTTTCCCTATAGGTAATTGGAATTTACACCTTTATGAAGTCTGGATCCCATGACTCAGGTGGGCTTTCTTGGGTGGAGCAATCTCTGCTATGCTAGCAGAGACAGAGGGAGGACTAGGAAGCCTGTGTGTGACTTCTTTCAGCCTTTTCTTATGTGTATCTTTTGCTTGCTGATCTTGCATTGTATCTTTTGCTATAATAAATCTTAGCTGCGATTATATATTTGAAAGCCCCAAAATGGGACTAGGCTGGTGTAGGCAGGTAAATCTCCTAAATTATGTATTTACAAGTATGGAGCATTCTGTTCCACTAGCAGTAAATTAGGGGTGGGAATTATCTTTAAGTATTATTTGAAGCATGGTGTGGGAGGAGGATCAACTGAAGTCCATTTGAGTTTTCCCTTTAATTTAGAGAAAAAAATACAAAAATAATCCAATCAGCTGCTATTGGAGAATCACACAAAACTCTATAATCATAACAAATACTAAAAAAAAAAAGTTTTATATTTTCTAATCCAATATTCTATTTACTACAGCCGAGGAAAGAGTCTAATCATGCATTAAATGCACTAATGATATATTGTGATAAAATCTCCAAGCAAAAATGACTACTTTCCAGCTATATCATCTTAACCCTTTTCCTTTTTTGTAAGATAAATAAACTGAACACCTTACAGTGCATAGTCAGATGTTAGTAAATTAGGAACTAATCCTGGGAAGGTCAATTAGAATGGCAAGAAAGCATAAATAGGTTTACCTGTTTTCTAAAATTACAGGGTAGCTTTGTAAGATTGGAGATCTCGACCCTGTGATTACTCAGAGCCACCTATGAAACAAAGCAGGTGTAGTTCTCCCTGAGCATGCTGCCTGAAGTGAGAAGAATCATTTGGTGTGAGAAGATGACGTCCAGTACCCTGGGCTAAGCGCATCAGAGGGAAACTGACTGAGTGATTAAAAAGAGATAATTTATGGGAACCCCTGAATTGTAATTTCCTGCTGCTATAAATAGAAGTATTTCACTTGGACTTCTTTCCCATGAAGGCTGCCAAGTGGTGTAAATAAGGGCTTCAGTACTTAAATGAATTTCATTTCTAGATAAACATGGAAACAAGAGCTTGGAAATTACAAAATTAACTCCTGTAAAATTAATCTCCAGAAAGAACATCAATTTATGATTAAAGATATAACAAATTCTAGCTTTCTTGCAGAAACTTTAGCAAAACTACCTCAGAGAACAGAGATTTACTGTGAGAACCCAAAACAATAAGGATATTTTCTATGTTCACAGGTGGATGAGTAGGTAGATAGGCAAGTAGAGAGAGATAATTGGCTCAAAATTGTGTATTGACATTATCAAAGTTTAACCACTTGCTCCTTCTTGATCCCATCAACTATTTTTTTAAGTAAATTTATTTATTTATTTATGGCTGCATTGGTTATTTGTTGCTGTGCATGGGCTTTCTCTAGTTGTGGTGAGTGGGGGCTACTCTTCCTTGCAGTGCGCGGGCTTCTCATTGTGGTGGCTTCTCTTTGTTGTGGAGCATGGGCTCTAGGCCCGTGGGCTTCAGTAGTTGTGGCTCACAGGCTCTGGAGTGCAGGCTCAGTAGTTGTGGCGCATGGGCTTAGTTGCTTCACGGCATGTGGGATCTTCCCGGACCAGGGCTCAAACCCATGTCCCCTGCATTGGCAGGCAGATTCTTAACCACTGCACCACCAGGGAAGTGCCAACTATTTGAATGTATCAATTATAGGGCAGAGCTGGTGGCAGAGATGTAAGTCATGAATCCGGCCCACTTGTGGTTTCAATTTAGGTGAGAAGATTTTGGTATGTGAAAAATAATCACAATACCATGTAGCATTCAATAAATTCCACAAGGAATAAAAATTAGAAACTCAAGCAGTTCAACACTGAACAAAATCTATTCCAGTTAGGTGTCCTGTTCTACCCAATCTATTCCAAAAGGATGAGAAGGGAGTATTGTACAAAGTGGAGATATGATTTATTCTGGTCTTAGGAAGGTACATCGTGTGTGTGTGTGTGTGTGTGTGTGTGTGTGTGTGTGTGTGTGTGTGTGATGTGTGATGTGTGTGTGTGTAGTTTATTTTGTTTGTTCCACTAGGATGTAAGTTCTATTAGGGCAGAGGTATTTGTTCAGTGCTATACTTCTAATACTAGAATAATTCCTGGCATCTAAGTGCTCAGTAAATATTTGTTGAATGAATGAATAAATTCAAGAAAAGAAGGTCAGAAGGTATTTAAATGTTACCAAGAGAAAATATGTGTTTTTGGAAGACTTTTGAAGTCAAGATTTAAGGGAAGGGAAAAAAAAATGGTGAGGTATGGGTAAAAAGAGGGTTTGAGAGAAATTCTTTTATTTTTTAAATTTTAGTTAAATTTTTAAATTGAGGTATAATTAACATGTAACATTATATTGGTTTCAGGTGTACAACACAATGATTCGATATTTCTATACATTGTGAAAGGACCGCCAGAGTAAGTCTAGTTACCATCCGTCACCATACAAAGTGAACTTTTAGGATTCACTCTCTTGGCAACATTTAAATATGCTCTATATTATTGACTGTAGTCACCATGCTGTACATTACATTCCCATGACTTTATTTTGTAACTGGAAGTTTGACCTCTTGACCCCCTTCACCCATTTCGCCCACTCAATCCCCCTTCCCTCTGGCAACCACCATTCTATTCTCTTTATCTATGATTTTGTTTTGTTTGTTCATTTGTTTTGTTTTTTAGATTCCACATATAAGTGAAATTGTACAATATTTGTCTTTCTCTGTCTGATACTTTGCTTAGCATAATTCCTTCAAGGTCCATCCATGTTGTCTCAGATGGCAAGATTTCATTCTTTTTTATGGCTGGTGGTATTCTATCGTATACATATACCACTTCTTCTTTGTCCAGTCATCCATTGATGGACACTTAGGTTGTTTCCATATCTTGGCTGTGTTAAATAATGCTGCAATGAATGTGGGGGTGTAGAAAATTTTCAAATTAGTGCTTTCATTTTCATCAGATAAACACCCAGAGGGGGAATTGCTGGATCATTTTAAGTTTTAATGTTTTGAGGAACCTCCATACTGTTTTCCATAAAGCCTGCACCAGTTTACATTCCCATCGACAGTGCACGAGGGTTCTCTTTTCTCCACATGCTGCCCGAAACTTGCTATCTCTTGTCTTCCTGATAGCCAATCTACCAGGTGTGAGGTGATATCTCATTGTGGTATTGATTTGCATTTCCCTGATGATTAGTGATGTTGAGCATCTTTTTTTGTGCCTGTTAGCCATCTGCATGTCTTTTTTTGAAAAAATGTCTATTCAGATCCTCTGCCCTTTAAAAATCAGATTGCTTTGTTTTGCTACTGAGTTTTATGAATTCTTATATTTTGGATATTAACCTTTTATTGGATATATGATTTGCAAATATTTTCTCGCATTCAGTAGGTTGTCTTTTCATTTTGTTGGTGGTTTCCTTTGCTGTGCAGAAGCTTTTTAGTTTGATGTAGTCCCAGTTATTTATTTTTTGCTTTTGTTGTCTTTGCTTTTGGAGTCAGATCCAAAAATCGATTGCCAAGACTGAAGTAAACAGCTTATCATCTAAGTTTTCTTCTAGGAGTTTTATGGCTTCAGGTCTCACATTTTGAGTTAATTTTTGTTTATGGTATAAGATAGTGGTCTACTTTCATTCTTATGCATGTGGCTGTCCAGTTTTCTGAGGAAAATCATTTTAAAAACAAAAATGTGGGCTTCCCCGGTGGCGCAGTGGTTGAGAGTCCGCCTGCCGATGCAGGGGACAAGGGTTCGTGCCCTGGTACGGGAAGATCCCACATGCCGCGGAGCGGCTGGGCCCGTGAGCCATGGCCGCTGAGCCTGCGCCTCCGGAGCCTGTGCTCTGCAATGGGAGAGGCCACAACAGTGAGAGGCCCGCGTACAGCAAAAAAAAAAAAAAAAAAAAAATGTTTTAGGAAGTCATTGTGGTGGGATCCAGATGACCTAAGTAGCAGAAATGTTAAAGTATATGTTGTAAAGATCTAAAAGTCTCCAAAGATGAACAGACTGGAAGGATATGTATTTCATATCCTCCTATTTGGGGACAGAAAAACACACTTTTAAGTGTGTATAATAAACTCATGTGCAATCAACTTAAATATTTATGAAAACTAGTCTCAATAAAAAATATGGTATAGATAGAACTTGTAATTCCTTTCACAAATGGGTATAGTACGTGTTTATTGTAAGGAGAATGGTCTTTACAAGGAAAAGCTTTAGAGAGCATTACACATGTTGGTTTCTGTGAAGCCTAGGGAAGTATCAAGAAGGTGTCTGGATAAACAAAATATGAATTAATCACCTCTCCTTTGAGTGCTATGCCATAAAAGAAAGTGCAATTAAAACCTTCGAAAACAGAAATAAGATGGTGGCTGGTCACCTAATGAGAGCCTGTTGCTCAATGATTTTAATTTACATGGTATATGGTAATAATATTCATCAGGAAAAAGAAGTCCGCACTTTCACTTTCCTTGTCTGGTACCTCACACACAGTTGACTGACTTGTCTCCCATCTCTCCTCTCCCTTTCAGAAATTCAGCTGCTTTGTGGTTCTAGATGTCTCATTATTCTTTGTCAGTATTGCTCAGTATCTTTTTGGTCAACATTAAACATTCTCCATGACATTTTCAGATGAGTAGAGTTAAAATATTTTACTCTATGTCCAGGGGTCTTTAACAGTCACAAGACAAGAAAGGTTGACCAAAAGATAAACAACAGGACAACGAGATTATGACCAATCTATCCCCCAGTGGATCAAGGGCTGAGAAGGGGAAAGAGCCTGGACACACTGATCACTTAAATAAGCCAGGTGGATGCTTCCCCAGGAAGCTGAGGAGTTCAGGAGACCACAGGGAGACACCTGCCTCAGAGCCAGCCTTGTCCTGTCAAGCATGTGAAGATAAGATGGTCTCCCCCACAAATACACACAAGAGACGCAGATTGTACTTGATTATTGTTGGGCTTTAGAACTGAAAGACTGCCTTGGAATTGGGCCCAGATTTGGTCCCATGGCAAGTCAAAGTCACATATAAGCTACAGTTATGGGTGAGGTGGCAACCAAAAGAAAGTCAAGGAAGGTAACAAAGCAATTGTAAACAGACACTGTGCAGGTGGAGAGAGAAAAAGAGAGAGGGAGAGAGACAAGCAGACTAACGGTTTATCTACTTTACTCCCAGCTCCTGTCGTGCGCTGGATTCTGGGGATTCTTCTGCATCCCTGCAAGGCTGGAGTGGGTTTGGGCTCCCTGCAACTGTTTCATCCAATAGTACTAACATTTGTTGAATGTTTACTCTGGGCCAGGCCCTGCTCTAAGCCCTTTTCATTCATTAACTTATTTAATCTTCTCAAGACACTGTGACGAACAGACTACAGGTTTTTTGTTTTTTTGCGATACGCGGGCCTCTCACTGTTGCGGCCTCTCCTGTTGTGGAGCACAGGCTCCGGACGCGCAGGCTCAGCGGCCATGGCTCACGGGCCCAGCCGCTCCGCGGCATGTGGGATCTTCCCGGACCGGGGCACGAACCCTTGTCCCCTACATCGGCAGGCGGACTCTCAACCACTGCGCCACCAGGGAAGCCCCAAACTACAGTTTTGTTTTGTTTTGCATTTTACTGATAAGTGAGCTCAGCCAAAGAGAAGGTAGCCTATTTGCTCAAGAGACACAGTTTATAAGTGTGGATCTTGTTGAAAATAACCTTTTCCTGCAAAAAGTTGAGATTTCTGTTCTCTTGAATAAACACAAATGCCTTATGTATGCCAGCCAAGCGCCGTGCTAAGTGCTGGCGATGAAAAGAGAAATTACTCGAGTCCGAGCATGTTCTTGTCCTCAAGGCACTCTCAGTCCAGGGGAGGAGGAACAAGAGAAGCCAAGTGAGGAGGGGAAGGGAAGGGAAGAGGTGAGGAGGGGCAGGAGGGCAGAGAGGATGAGGGATGATCAGAAGCAGAGATCAGAACAGTGAGCAACAGAGACTGACAGGAGAAAATAAAGTCAGAAATAGAACATACACAGCTCCGAGGTCTGCGGAGGAGGGCAGACCACTCCTTAGGAGACCTTAGGAGACAGTCTCGGTTTAGAAGGTAGATGCTCAATTATATACATGTGTGCCAAATAGCCTCCAGCACCCCAGTGTTTTTCAAGGGCTTAAGTCAACAATAATTGACAGGTCATGGAGCGGGGCAGGAGGTCTGAGTGGTTTTTTGAAGAATCCAGGAAAACGCTGACAAGAGAAAGAATATGTTTAAAAATATGTAAACATGTAGACAGTGTTTTAAAATATGCCAGGCCTAAAAAGCGTGGAACCACATTATAATGGTTCCAGCCAAATTCAGAATGTGGTCCCGTTTCCCTTTCCTCTTCTCATTGCTTCCTGAAGGGTCAGGGGTTTCCATAGGCAAGACGGGGAGGGGATGTGGAAGCAAGAGGCAGGGACGAGGGAGGCTTACGGTGAAGCCAGTGCTGCTCATCAGCTGCCGAGGCAGCCACGGGGTGGGGGTGGGGGGCAGAAAAGTTCATTTTAAGTTGATTCCTACACATGGTTGGACTTTTAAAGGGCTAACTGGAGACTGCTGTTTCCGTTGTCTCTGCATTAAAGTGACTGTAGGACTTTACAGTGAGCAAAGTACCCTGAGTTCTCACCCAGAGGCAGGAGAAGAAATTCCCTCTGGGTAAGTTTTAAAGAGACAACAAGAGACACAAATAAAAGTAATTTTAATTATACTTCATGAGTCCTGTTTAGTGCTACATCTGATTCCATAAGAAGAGCTTCCTAGTTAAAAGCCACCCCTCCCTTTCACCAACTCTGTGGGTAATTAAAACTTGACAGGATTACAGTTAGGAGAAGAATACAGTAAGGAGGTTTCTACCTGGATCCTTTCTCTTTAGTGGCGCTTTTGCTAAGAGCAGTATTGCGTCCCGAAGTAGGTTCTGATTTCTCTTCGGTGGGAGATCCAAATCCAGCACTAAAATGATAACTGTTTTCTCTTGTCATTTGAAAAACACCACAACCAATTTCAATCATACAGAAAATAGCAATGCACTACATTCGCAAGGCATTTTATAATTTATAAGGCATTTTCACTTCCATTATATGTTTTGATCCCAGTCACCGAGAAGAAGCAGGGCACCAGGCATTATTCCATCTACAAATAAGGACACTAAGCCTGATCATGGACACTGAGTCAGGGGCTCAAGATCTCACTCTGGGTTCACAGAAGACAGAATGTCAAACCAGGTTTCCTGGCTTTCATCCTGAAATTGTGTGACTGTGAGAAGACTAAAATTTAAGTTGCCAAAACCTAAAATCTGAATTTCTTTTTTACTCTCAAATTAAGGGAGAGAATTATTTGAGTGTAGACAAAACATCATTTTCTTACTTGGTCTTTTCTTTACTTGCTCTTCTTAAAGAAGATGAAGAAGAAATACTTCGTCCATAACCAACGTCTGATGACTTATCTTCCATAGATGGAGTTGGAGAACTAAAATTTTACATATTTGAAATTATGTACAAATTAAAATAATTTGTCAATACTGACTTTGTCCTACTTTTAACAGTGACACATTATTTTAAAAGCAAAAAGGAGAGTTTAAAATAAGATAAAATGAATATTATAAACCTTTTCATGAGCTAGAACTAGAAATAGTTTTATAAAATGTGTCACATAAAATGTATTATATAGATATATAGGAATACAAGACCATTTTAATGGCTGTTGAAGCTTTCATTTTAGCTCTACTATTTTCTCCTTATTTTATTAAAAATATTGGGCAAAAAAAAAAAAATATTGGGCAGCAGTGGTATTCCTGGATTTAGTTCTGGAGATTTGTAAACATAATTCATCTTGGTTTGCTCCTATCTGTTTATACTTCCTTCAGTTACTTCATGTTGCCAGAAGGGTAAGAAGCCCTGATTGCAGAAATACCCATGGAATTGACTGGTAACGTGGAGTCAAAGGAAAAACCACAGTGGTGACTACTCTGTGTTCTTTACTATGTCAGGCTATGAGTTTATGGACCAGTGTTTACTTTCATGGTGCTGCTAGATACAGGAAGTAAGAAAAGATACCATACTGGGAACCTTTATGTATTCACATGATGATGGACAAACAAAAAAATTATTTGCTTCCCTTCATTCCTCCTCCCCGCAAAGACTCACGCATCACATTTACTGTTAACTAAGAGTATAGCACGTCGGTCACTTGGTTCTTGTAAGCAGAGATCCTTCAAAGGCAAAAGTTTGGTGCCAGGATTTATCTGTAGATAATTTAAGAATTGAAGAGTAATATCTGCATGCATTATATATTTTTTTAATGAATACTGATAGAATAGGTTCTTAACTGTTTGAGGTATCTAATTTCACACACACACACATACACTTAAAAATAGGAAACTGAAGCTTGTGGATATCTTTGGGCAAGATACACCCTCCAATTCCCCCTCCCCCCACCCCAGTCTCTGTAACTTGATACTCAACTGTTTCATACCGTAATTATCAGCTTGGCCCTGGAAGTATTTGAGTTTGAAAATCTATCCATATACATAAGGAAGAGCTTATCATCTGTAAGAGTAACTAATTACTAAACAGATCACTAAAAATGTTGTGAGGATAACTAACAACAAGCTAGACAAAGCCCTATACTAGCAATTTTGTCAGCCTGGTGAAGAGGGTTAGACCAGATCACCCTGTGAGCTCTTTTTCCAATCAAGTAATAGATCCTTCTCTCATCCAAGATACTTTTCATGGTTCTTTTAAAGTAAGACAGAGCGTGTCATTCTTCTGCCCAGAACCCTGACGTGTTTTCCCACTTCATTCAGAGTAAAGGCCCAAATCCTTCCAGTGGTCTACAAGACTTCCATGAGCTCCTTGCTCTTACCTGCTCTGATTTGGTCTGTTATTCCACCCCTAGTTGACTCAGTTCTAGCTACACCGACTTTGCTGTTTCTTGAGTGTGCCAACCACTCACGGTTTCTGCACTAGCTCTTTCCTCCATCTAGAAAGCTCCTTCCCCACTATCCCCAAGGCTAAGAAGTCCTTCACCTCCTTCAAATTTTTTGTTCAGATATTACCCTTTTAGTGGGGCTACCTGACCACATCAACTCCAGTGTCCTAAGCCCCTTTATCCTCCTCCCCACCCACTGCAGCGCTTATCATTTCTATCACGTGATAGAATGTATTGGTGAGATTTATTGTTTATTGTCTGTTTCCTCTCACTGGTACCATGGGAGTAGAGATCTTTGTCTCTTTTGTTCACTGACACATTTAAAGCCTGAAATATTAGAAACTTAATATTTAGAGTAAATCAGCGAGTTCTCCTTCATAAGGACATTGTCTCATTACTTTTTTTTTTAAAAAAAAACTCATGAACAAATATATTTTGTCACAGTTTTATCTGTTCCATGGCAACAGATAAGTGCTCTGGTAAGTGCTCTTTGGTGGTTTTTCTGCTCTTTTCCTCATTTTTCTTAAAGCATCTTTATGCTAATAATGTGGCACCTGTTCTTTTAAAATTACTCATCATTGAACGAGAGCAGTAATTTCTCGGTGGTTTGTGTGTATCTGTTATGGAGGGTATGGTGGTGGCAGTGGCTGGCAGAAGCAGAAGGAAGAGAAAAAGTTTTAGGCTAGCAGTTTTGGTTATTCAACATGTCTCTAATTCTGTTACCACGATACAGTGTTTCCTGCAAATACAGCTTAGCTGTGATTCTTTTATGGCCCTGTCTCCTCTGCTTCTTTGAACCAAATTTGTCCAAGCGGGTTTCTGCTACCAGCCCTGCTCACCCCGGTTCCTGAGGTCCTGCCCACCCACCCCCTTGCAAACCAAGCATATAGCTTTTGTATGTCTGAGTTCTCCATCCCCTCGGGAAGCATAGACTTTTGATGGTGCTTTCTGAGATCTGCTACCACTCTTGTCCCTCTCTGTGCTTTTTTTCCCCTTTTCATTCTTCCTCCTGTGTAACTTCTGCCTGATCCCAGGGACTTTTAAATATTTTTGAAGTCTGCAGATCATACCAATTTCCTACTTCTGCCTAAAATGGGATTTGTAGGTTTTTTAAAATTTTCCCTATTCTCCTTATTGCTTTTGGTTTCCAGAAGTAGAACATGCTGACTTAGACAGTAATGTCAAAAAGCCCTCAAGACTCTAACGTTTAGCTTCCCATTTCTCTTAACATTAACATGGAATTAAACTGTATTGTTTTAAAATCGTAATCACAAACGCAGCTAAGTAAAATAATATTCTTCTATATTACATTTTAAAATTCAGTATTACAATTTGGTTAATTTCAATTAGATTATAATTAATAGAATAAAAACTTATACTTCTATTATTGACATTATCATTATCATTAACACTGAGCCCTAGAAGTAATATAAAAGCCGATTGCTTTATATCTTCTCTGAAACTTGAGACTAGCAGCAGCAAACTAATATAAGTTCAGGTCATCAGATTCTAGTTAAAACTGTACACAAATGCAAAATCTTATAGCCAGACAAAGTTTAAGGATGAAGTTCTGATTCCCAAGTTTCTGCCTATAAAAATATAAATTATGTTAGGCGGTTATAAAATTGCAACGTAATGGCATCACGATGCAAGAAGAACTGATCACACATACTAAAATACAAATTAGTGCTGCCACTTACCCGACCAAAATCATAGACTCCATCAGTAATTATGTTACTTGATGACAAATAGCCAGTCTGGCTGTATTTCAGAGACAGGTGGTGGTTGAGCAATTTGTTATGAGCTGCCTCACTGAATTTATTTTTTCGACTTACTGATAGATTAATTTCTTCAAGGATATCTAAAGCCCTGTCAATAAAAGCAAAAAAGACATTATTTGCCTTATATAAGCAATCCAACAGTAAGTTCCCATTCATACACCTCACTAAGATCCTGAATGAAGGATTGAGATGGAAAGGTTAAAACCATTCCACCCTTTTAGGTAAACTAATCCTGCCAGAATTATGAAGACAAATCAGCCCTTTTTGAGAACATACATGCCATGTGGAAACTCATAATCAAACAGTTGAAAAGGACACTTTAGGAAGAAAAAGTTCTTCATTCAAAGCAAAATTAGTATCGGACTCCAATTTTTTCAGCTAACCAGGTGACATATACGAAGAACAAAAATGGCTCAAACAGGGTAAATCTGTGGAACCTTGAAACCCTCTTGGCTGAGTTGCTAAAGGCAGCTGACTCACAGGCTGTTGGTAAGGGAACTGACGTGGTGAGGTTGGTTAAAGGCGTCATTGTGGTGGAGCGGTTTGTGGGGGAGAAAACAAAGGTGGCACTCATGGCTTGCCCGTTTTAATTTAGCCTTGAAAGCTGAGCGACAAATAAGATTGTGTTTAGCAAAGCAGAGGAAGGTGAAAGAAGCGTTTATCAGAATGAAAAAGTGGAAGAGGAAACATTGAAGATGATTTTGTGGAGGTGACGGGAGAGATCTCTCCCGCTTCTGCAGGCGGTCCCTTCAGAGGGACTGTGACCCGCAGAGCTTCTGAACGCCCTGCGGCCTGAGAGTGGGCGTGGAGACTCTGCTCAACCTTCCTCGGGCCTGAAGACTGTGTGTCCTTCATCTGAGCCAGACCCTCCAGACCGCTCCACTCACCCAAGCCTGCACAACTCAGCGGCCGTGGGCTCATCACTGGCACAGACCATTATGGCCCAGCTGGCGTGCCGTCGTACCTCGTCGTTCTTGGAATGCAGGAGCTCTACCAGTGGCTCCAGCCCACCTGAATTTCTCAACTAGAAATGGAAGCCAAAATTTTACACATTAAGAGCACAGAACATAAACATTCATGCTTTAAAAAAAAATCTAATTTTTTGATTGTTGAAAGGGTTTTGACTATGTAAAAACATTTTAGGATGTGTCCATGTTTAGATTTGTTAAATTCAGGGGAAAGAATCAATTGCAAAAACCTTACAGACAGGAGCGCGGTGTTCTGTTCAAAGTTAAGAAGAGGCTGCAGTAAGTTACTGAGGGAGGTCATTGTGAGTTTACATGGGGTGGGTGCAGGGCAAAGAGCCTGTCCTCTTCCCTCTACAAGCGGGATGTCCCATGTTCATTCACTCTGCTGCTCACCACTGCGTGTCCATCTGGCCTGTGGGGGACAGAATCACGGGCCCCTAGAGATGCCCTTGTCCCTGGGAGGGATTTGGTAGATGTGGTTAAGGATCTGGGGATGGGGAGATGGTCCTGGATTATCAGGTTGGCCCAACTTAATTACAGGGGTCCTTACAAGAGGGAGATAAGAGTGTGAGAAGCAGAGAAAGGAGACTTGTAGAAACAGAGATTGCAGTAATCTGCTTTGAAGACAGAGGAAGGGGCCACAGCCAAGGAATGCAGGTGGACGGTAAAAGCCCGGAAACAGATTTCCCCCTCAAGTCTCCAGAAGGATCACAGCTCTGTTGATACCCTGACTTTAACCTGTAAGACCCATTTTCAGACTTCTGACCTCCCAAACCATGAGATAATAGATTTTTATTGCTTTAAGCCACTAAGTTGTGGTTATTTGTTTCAACAGCAATAGGAAACGGACACAGTCTCCAAAGCTAGGCAGGAGTAACCAATGCAGGCTAGTGCCACCTGTGTCACTGGACAGTGCCATGACGTCAGCAGTGTGGACGAAGCAATGCTGAAGCAGTTCACCAGAAGGAGATCCATTTTGTTATCACTCATATTGCTTCAAGGAGTGAAAAAGAGAAGAAAAAGAACAAGAAGAGAATCGGGGAGAACTACATTAATTACACTCTTAAAAGAAGTCACACATGTATAAAATTGTTCCAATCAGGGAAAAAAAAAAAGAAGATTCAACAGAGCTCTTGTCTCGCTGTTTGAAATGTAATACATTGTTATCTGAGCCCGGAGGACTAAAAAGAATATTCTACAGGTCTCTCTGTGTAGTATCTGAAGACAGGAGCCCTTGTGAGATACGATCCACTTCCAATCATGTTCTTCTCAAACACAGGGACTCTAACAGGGATTACACATTAGCACACGTAACCTGGGCAAGCTTTGAAAAGTTTACTTGAAGCATCTGATGCTTAGCAAGCCAAATTTCTGAACATCTTTATATCTGAGTATAAGATAGCAATCTGACTCCACGTGTTCTTTCGGCAAATATCTAATTCATTTATTAATTTCACCACTCATTCCTTCATTCATGCATTCACTCATTCATTCAACAACTGTTTATTAAGCATATACTGTGTGCCAGGTATAGATCAATGACATGGATGCAGGGAAGGAAAACCTCAGTTCCCTTCCCTAAAGCCTCAGGGAGCTTATGGTCTTTCATACAAAAACTAGTGCAAAACAGAGTTCAAGGGAAGCATGCATAGGGGGTGGTGTGAGCACAGAGCAGGACGTTGGAGTCCACGTTTGAAGACTAAAGAAAGCCGTCATGGAGGACAGGATGGCTGAGCTGGGTGTTGAAGGAGAAACAGGCACTTATCAGGTGAACAAAGGTGAGACTAGCTTTCCAAGCAGAGAAATCAAGGAGGTGTAAATAAGAGAATTTTAGAATTCAAATCGTATGGTATTTCTGGAGTGTAGAGTTACACCTGGGAAGCGAGTTCAGGCTTAGGCAGGTAGGGGTGGATCATTGCGAGCCCTTGCATAGCACACTAAGCAGCTTAGCTGTTCCCATGGGGCAGTGGCACACCCCTGGGGACTTGCAATGATGTGATGAGGGTCATAAATTTGAAAGATCAGTCTGGAGGCAGTTTGGGGAATAGGAGGTGGCAGGGGTAGGGAGGGCCGTAGAGTCAGTTGCAATATTCCAGGAAACGGATGGACTGCTCAGTGAGCCGCATGGAGGAATGACCAACTAACACAGTGTTGTTTATCACTGTGTTGCCGCTGCCTACTGCAGCGCCTGGCACATGGTAGCTGGTAAAAAAAATATTTGGTGAGTATCTTACTACCTTAATGGATGAATACAAATGAACTGAGTCAACGGGAACAAAGAAGGGGATAGAAAAAATATCTAAGAGACAGAAGAGATTTGTTAGTTGTCTGAGCAGACAGCACAGTGTGAGGACGGGGGCTCTGGGCTCAGAAAGGTGTGTTCGCAGTCCCTGATTTCCCGACCCATCAACTCTGCTTTCAGCACATTATTTCTTTAAGCCTCATTTTCCTCCTCTATAAAATAGGGATTGCAAATGTACCTATTTCTTTTCTTTTTGTAAAATTGAAGTATAGTTGGTTTACATGCTACATAGATTACATATAGTTGGTTTATTATATTAGTTTCAGGTGTACAACATAGTGATTCAATATTTTTATAGATTATACTCCCTTTAAAGTTATTACAAAACAATGGCTATATTTCCCTGTGCTGTGCAGTATGTCCTTGTTGCTTGTTTGTTTTATGCCTAGTAGTTTATACCTCTTACTCCCCTGCCCCTGTCTTGCCCCTCCCTTCTTCCCTCTCCCTGGTAACCACTGGTTTGTTCTCTATATCTGTGAGTCTGTTTGCTTTGTTATATTCATTCGTTTGTTTTATTTTTAAAATTCCACATGTAAATGATAACAGAGTATTCGTCTTTCTGTGTCTGACTTATTTCACTAAGCATAATAACCTCTAGGTTCAACCACATTGTTGCAAATGGCAGAATTTCATTCTGTTTCTGGCTGAGTAATATTCCATTGTGTATAAACACCACATCTTCTTTATCCATTCATCCATCAATGGGCATTTAGGTTGCTTCCATGTCTTGGCTGTTGTGACTAATGCTGCTATGTACATTGAGATGCATGTATCTTTTCAAAGTAGTGACAAACATACTTATTTCAAGTGAGGCTTAAATGCATGTTAAGTGCTTAGCGCACTGGCTGTGCATAATAAGTGCTCCATATTGTTATTTTTACTGGGGCGAGAGGAACAGAGTCCTAGGCTGTTTGAATGAGTGCCACACGACACGCAAACAGGAAAAAAGCAAGAGAAAAAGGTACGTTTGTAGGTTTATATCAAGTCTTTATGAAATGGGCCAAACGCACTTTTATATGATGGACTTGTAAAAACTACAATTCCATGTTTTAAATTTTTGAAATACAAGAGAAACGGAAGAGTGTGAGTAACCCATATTTATAATTTCAAGCATCATAGTAAAAGGCACACCTGAGTGTCCCCCACTCAGCTTAAGAAATGGTGCATTTCAATGACCTTGAACCCCCGTGTGCTCCTCTTCAAACACATCCACCCCCTTGATCCCCCAAGAGGCAACCAATTTCTTAAATTTGGGGTCAATAATTCTCTCACTTTTCTTTATAGTTTTATATGTATGTGCTAAACAACATATTGCTTTGCTTTGCGTATTTTTGAACATTATATAAATAGAATTCACACATCTGTTTTCTTCTGAACTTGACTTTGCTCAGCATTATGCTGGTTGAGATTCTTCTCTGTTGATGTCTGTAGCTACAGTTCATCCATTTTCACTGATGCAAGATTCTGTTTTATGAATATACCACAAATTTATGTATCCATTCTCTTAACAACCGGACAGTTGGTTTGTTTCCAGCTGTTGAGATGTTATAAACAATGCTTCCTGGTGCACAGAGACAAGAGAGTGTCTTAGGTATATACCTAGTTTTATACCTAGAATTGTCACATTATAGGGTACGCTCACCTTCTTTGCTGGGTGATGCTAATTTGTTTTCCAATGTGTTGCACCAGTTTTGAGGGACTTAAATGATGGGTAGGTTCAAATACTTGAAAATGTTTCAAATTACTGCACCAGTAGGTACGGACCAGAAGAAAGAGAAAAGGAAAGTGATGCAAATGCTCACCTCTGTCCGGGCCTCGACATCACACGCAGTTGCAGCAACGGTGAGAGCGGCTTTGCTCTGCACGACAGTGTTGGCAGAGTGCAGCGGGCTGAGCAGGGCATGCATGACGTCATGGCTCTGGATGCTCAGACGCAGAGACTCCTGCATGGCCATGTTCGTCAGCACCGTGGCGGCGTTGGCTATGGCTCCATCTCGTTTGCTGGACAGGGCGTTGATTAATGCATCGATACCATCACCTTCGGCAGCAGCGCTGGGTCAGTGAAGGAGAAATGAATGCCGTTCACCCCTGTTCAGTAAATGATGTTTGGAGCATACAACTAAGCTTATAAAACAAGCGAGTGCCTAAAGACAATTTCAGAAAGAAATTAATTTATCTGGGCGATGAACCCGGAATTGAGGCTCTGGGGATTTAAATGGAGTCTGGGGGGTTATGAATGAATATAAATAATCCTTTTCCTATGTCTGCAGCTTTGGGTTATAGGAAAATGCATGACTGCTTCTTAGAAACCCTACTACAGCTATTCATCTTTTAACTCAGTGATACTTACAAGACCAGGAAATTCTATTCAAAGAAAGTCTATTAAAATATTCCTAACCAGTAAGAAAACAAAGGTTTAAATGGGAGGAATGAGTGAGCATGGGAATTAAAAATTTTTCAGCTCATCTTCCCTCTTTTTAAGTGAGGCTGTTAACTGTAGGCAGACGTTAACACGTTTGAAGGCAGCAAATCATTTTGGGGGTGGATGTTGCTTTTACAAATTAAATATCAAGATAAAAGTCATGATATTGACAAGAATAATTTTAGTAATGTAGGCATATTCAATTGTTAAATTTCCTATTTCTAGTATAAAAACGTTTTCCCACAATTAGAAATCCTAAACCTCCTTTTAAAAACACTGTACTTTCTATAGTCCTTGCTTTGTAATCACTCAAAAAGCTCGTAAAATAGTAAAAATTTTAAAAAAAGATCATTTTAAAGAGTGGAAGTTGATTTAATTATGTTCTTTAATGTTTGGAATTGCTTCAAATAAGAGATGTTTCAAGCAGTAAGATATATAGAACATCCTGGTTTTAAAGGAAACCCCAAATTATGTTAAAAATCCATCTAAATCATCATAGAAATAGAGTTAATCAAGACAATAAAAATACATTTGAGTCTTCAATAATACGAACATCTTTTTCTAGTTTATATTTGCCACTTTTAAAAAAATTTAGGATCACAGTAGTAACCAACACTGAAAAAAAGAAGTGAGGCTATGTAGTTTAGCCCATCACTCTGTATTCTGATGAGTTCAGTTTGGTTCTGTCACTTGAATTTGCTGGTTGTGAAGGAGAACTGACAGTGTCAAGAACAGAAGGTATCACAATTATTCATCAGAGAGCAGAATACACACACAACCTCAATAAGGAGACTGCTAGCTTTAGGTGAAAGGAAGCTGTGAATCAGGCACAAACCAGCTCTGAAGGAGACTGAACAGCAGCCACTGGGCAGGAACGGAATGACTAGAGGCAACATCTCTGGAGAACGAAGGGCTCCTTCGTGTTGACCTTGAACGCACCTCCTACCCCCGGTTTATATAAATCCATCCAGAAAACACACCCTACTGATTGATACCAAGTTAAAGTCAGCACTCAGTTCCGTGTTTCCCCTCCTGCAGTTCCTGGTGTCTGTTTAACCCTCTGTGGCATCTCCTAGTCTTTCTCTGGGATGGTGTCCCTTAAAACTAAAATTTGGTTAGATGACATATGACCAAAATTTGGGAGGAAGCCCAAGAAAAATATTGAGAGGAAGGAAGGCCCTGCATCTCACTATGGCAGCCTGAGGAACAGCATTTAATTTCCTTTCCTAGAGGATAAAATAAACACTCTTAAGATAATCTCACATTTACGTCTCTCTCCTATTATTAACTGACACGGTGGTCATTTGATTTTATGAATAAGGGAAAATTTGAAGGCTCTAATATATTAGTTCACCAGGAACTTCTCATACTCAACACTGAATTAAAAAAAAATGCCAGGAAGAATTTTTAATTATGCATATATTCTAATTAATTAACATAAGCTTAAACCTTCTCAAAAAAAATGTTTCCTTTGAATTATTTTTCATGCACTTGATGCAATCAGTTCCTTAAATCAAATACTCTATGTTTTTTTAATCATTATAAACACACCTTGGCTAAAATGCACGATTCCTTTGTCACTTAGTGGTTTTTATCTTTGACAATGTTCATTTTTTAACACATCTTGGAGAGTAAAGAAAAAGCACACAATGGAGGTATTTCAACGGCATCCATGATAGAAGCCAGAAATGCTTTAGGTAAATGCATACTAGTAAATTCTGAAAGGCTTTATCTTTTGTGTGTATCAGGGAGTTTAGGGAAAATTTAAGTAAGTATGCAGGATCATACTCCATAGTTTTAGTTTCTCTAGTTTATGTAAAAATGAACAAACAAACCTGGGTCATGGAGACACAGGGATTTTCATCAAGTGTGTCTCTGCTCTCAGCCTTTCTGCTTGGATTTTGCTTCTCCCTTTCTCCTGTACGAAGGCATGTCTGGCCCTGGTTCATTTATACTCTACCTTCTGCTTTTTCTTTGCTTTTTATGGAGGCAGTAAAGGGAAGTACATAAAAACCTAGCTGTTTAAAAAAACCAAAGATTCTAGTACACAGTGGAATATAGCTTTTACTAAATTGAACATAACTGCCAGCACCGAAAGACAAATCACACAGGCACAGCTGGGAGAGCAACGTATATTGTATGTGCGTATCTGCCCATAATTTGCTACATGCAGCTCTAAGTGCAAAAAGCATAATTGAGATTAACTTATGATATGAAAAATCAAGCTATTAGTCTTACTTAAAAAAAAAACTAATTTCAGTCATAGAAATAGAGTGCAGAATTTGTACTTTTTAAAAAAAAAAAAGAATTGCATTAATTTTGTGCTTTCAAACCCAAGACATTCTGTCTTATTTTTCCCCAAGTCTAACATATACACAAGCTGAAGCCTATCCTATTTTTTTTTCCCTATCCTATTTTTAAGACATATTTTAGTCTCCTAGATGGTAGAGCATTATCCAAATGAATAGGAGGACAGAAGTCAAACTGCTTTGTTACAAAATCCAGAATTACAGGGCCATATATCATCACAGCAATCTGAAACTATTTTCTGATATTTACTATCATTAGTCTGCATCCGGCTGGAGTTTAATCAATTAGGAGTTTAATCAATTAAGAGTTTAAAATGTAAATTGAAACAGAAATTAACCAAACTACAAACCAAATATGGGAATGTATAAAAACATCTGTTTATGTCATTTGACATATGTAAATAGAAGTGAAGTTCGAATGTCATGTGTATCCAATCTGTTGACTATTTCTCTCTTCCATATTTCTCAGAACGCTTCCTTTTCTCCATCTCCATCTCGCCCACTGAATCCAATTCAACATCCTGTATCTTGTGGATTGATATAAGTACTCTCCTAACAGGTTTCCCCTCATCCCCTCCAATCCTTTCTCCATCTTACAGCTTAAGTGATTTCTTAAAAATAATTTTATTTCTCCCCTACTTAAAACTTCCACGGTTTGCCATTGTTCAGGATAAAGCCCCAAATTTCTCATGTGGCCTCTGAGGCCAAGCATGAGCTGACCCCACCTCCCTCACCAGCCCGTGCACCCCGCCACCTCTTCCTGTTGTCGTGTCCTAGGCCTTTCTGGCAACCTGCCATACGCCAGGCTCCGTCTCACCTCGGCGTGTGCCCACACTCTGGTCTCACTCCCAGCCGTCCCTTCCCCCGGATAATTCCCATTCATCTTGCCAAGTTTGGCACAAATGTCTCTTCCTCAAGGAAGCATTTCTTGACCCCCAAAACTAGGTTAGGTCTCTTTTTCACATGTCCTCAGAGCATTCGTTTGCTAAACGTATACATTTCCTTTTGTTTTAAAAAATGAGGTTTGGGCACAAGTGTTCACAGTCAGAGAAGAGTCACAATCTCGAAATATTATTTTACGGCGCCTGTTACGGAAAGGAATTCAGCACATAGTTTTTCATATTAAGTCCCCAAGCCCCACAGTTACAGCATGGGCACTAAGAGCACTAAGGAAAAGCTCAATTGCACAAATAGCGACTATTATGCTTCCCGGAAAGTACAGTGCTATTTCATGTCTGTGTGCCTTTGCACTCGTGCTCCCTTTGCCCCCAGATCCCTCCCGAACCTCTGCCTGAGGACCCCTCAAGGCCAGCTCACTCACCGCTTCCTGGGTGAGGTTACCCACGTCCATCACTGCCCCTCCTTATTAATCACCCCCTCCTCTGCCATGTCTACGCCTGGTGCCTACTTCTTAGGCAGCATGTGAGTCTTTTTATATCCCCAGTGCCGAGAAGATCGATATATTTTAATTGACTTGAATCAACTCAAGGGGAGTGATGAAAACCTCTGCTGGCGTCCAGAAGCGGAGAGGGAAAAGTACTTAGCTCAGTGTGAAGTTTGCAAGAAGGGGTGGGATCCAACAATATGGGGATCTCCGCTTGTATCACTTATAGCTGTTCTTAAAAGCAGTTTATTTCCTCCTCACGCCTAGGCTTCTCGGATTATATAGTGAAGTCATTTTCTTTTTAACTATTTTATTTATTTATTTATTTGGCTGCATTGGGTCTTCATTGCTGTGCGCGGGATTTCTCTAGTTGCAGCGAACAGGGGTTACTCTTCATTGCGGTGCGTGGGTTTCTCATTGTGGTGGCTTCTCTTGTTGCGGAGCACGGACTCTAGGTGCGCGGGCTTCAGTAGTTGTGGTGCACGGGCTCAGTTGCTCCGTGGCATGTGGGATCTTCCCAGACCAGGGCTGGAACCCGTGTCTCCTGCATTGGCAGGCGGATTCTTAACCACTGCACCACCAAGGAAGTCCCCCCCATGAAGTCATTTTTATATGAAGTTTAATAGATGAAATCTTGCACTTTAGACAATGTTTTTGGGATCCGTCCCTCTCATGTATCAAGGGATGTGGATATTCTTTCTCTGCAAACACAGTTTGTTTGGGTTGTGTCATCAGAGGACACGATTTGGTACCTCTCAGATTTTGATCCTTGCTGCTGTTTGGAGACTCACATTTAACTCATCTGCAAACGCTGGTTACATGAATCAAGGGTGACCTTGGGCCGCATAGAAAATCTGTTTAACAGAGCCCATATACAGGGGGATATGTGGAACCCGCTGGAACAGATGGTAATATTGGCAATCAGAACCTTGTTTGTTAACAGTGATTACAACCATTCCCACCAGCACGGCTTTTCATATGTCTCCGTGAGGTTTGTCACACCAAGGAAGACATATTGGTGGCAGACACGCTGCAAGTGGTGAAGAGAGGTGCATATGCAGCAGTGACTCAGTGTTGGCGAGTTTAATTGCAGGCTCCCGGCGAGTCTATACAGGTGCGAGGGGGGTGGGGTGCTGGCCGTTATGATAAGCAGATCTCCTGGTTATCACAGCCGGATCTGGAATGCTGTGAACAGGATTCCTGACTCTCATCCCAGCCAGTTTTTCAAAGGTAATGACCCGAGAAGTCGAGGGTGTTAAATTGATCAGTTTCTGAGTCCCAAAGAACCATCACCCCGCAGCAGCCCCACAGTTGCAGATGACTAATATATGTGCCCCCCAACTCTGGCTGAACCCCAGGATTGACAAAAGTATCCAAGAGTATTGTCTCCTTTGAAAAAAGTATTATTTAAAGATGCTTATCCATAGTAAGGGAGAGAATCACAATTAGCTGCAGGCAAAAAGCTTAAAATGAAGAGTGTAAAGTAACACTATTATTAAAGTGAAACCCAGACATAGAAACAGATGTGGGAAGTTTTGCATCCTATAGCAAAATAAGAAAAAAATGCAAAAAAAATATTTAAAAGTATGTGAAACCAAATTGTTTCCATCATATCGATGTGTCCTAGCAGGTATGATTTGGGAACTTCCAGAACATGCTTTTATGCTACAGTTGCTGTGACATCATGATTTTTCAAGAGAAAACTGCTAATTGCAAAGAGATGAGCACATGCCAACCCAGCACCTCCACAGAGAGCATGCGGGCTTTTGTTACCAATTACGAGGCAGTCAGTCAAGGTGCAGGGAAATCGAATGTAATTTTCTTACAAGTGACGTGGAATCCTTACTGACCTATCTGTTCAGTCACGATACTTCACTTCCATACATGCCACCTTCTGTTTCAAAACGCTGGAATGCCTGCCAATAATTAACTAGCTGCCATCAGGAAAGAACAACTGTCTTCATTTTACATGGCTGACTTGTCTCCTGATAAAATAGGAATAATGGTCAAGGTGTTAGAACATTCATAATAAATGGCTTCTGCAGTTACCAAATGTTTCTGTTTAGCCTGGAAAGCAGTCTATTTACATAACTGGATATGACAAGGGCCACAATCCCAAAGTAATTAGAGATATCACGTTGTTGATTTTCTTAACTAAAAAAAATAAGGACGCTGAAATCTCTAGTGTGATGGCACATAAACCCCCCTGGCCCTTGCCAGGACTACCCTCATCTCATCAGCTCTAATGTCAGAGAGACAGTCATTGACGAGCTGTGTCATTCCTGTGACCTCTTTCACAACGCTGGTGTCATGCCTGCCCCTCTCTATGACTTCGTGCTGTTTTATTTCATCTATACTGTTATCACTTCTGAAATTACCTTAAAATTACTCGTGTGTTGTCTGTCTCCCTGTCCAAACTGTAGACTTCATGAAAGCAGTGTCATGGAACCATTGTCATGATCCCTACAGCCTAGAGCAGTACCTGGCACATAAAGAACACCCAAGTAACTGTGAAATAGTTACAAAAGAAACCAAAATTCACAGATAATAACTTCCTTAGCCTCTGGGATAAAATTACAAAAGTGGTAAAGAGTGACCCCATCTAGTTCCTAGTGAAAGGTATGTTCCAGGCTCCCTGTGATCCTGGGTCAAGGGTAATCGCTTAGACACACAAAATATAATAGATAATCCAGATTCACTTTTTTTAGAGTTAAGAAAGATAATATTTAGTGAGCGTAAGACTTGCTCAAGAAGCAAGTCAGTCAACAGACACAGAATTAAAACCATGATGATCTGACTATCTTTTTTACAATTATCAGTCTCTTAAGCTTTAAAAAGTACTGTATTTTCTAGAAAAAAAAAGAACCAGAATCTATTTGGTTCACTTCATCATTCCTCAGGGAATGAGAAATAAGGGAGACCATTTTGATGTATAGCATAGTGGGAAATTCTTACTAACCATTGGATACATTTTTTCCTCTTTCACATTCTCTTATAAAGAGAATATAAGGAAGAGGAGGGAGAGAAGGGAAAACAGGGAAAGGAACCTGGAAGAAAGGAGGAAGGAGGAAGGAAGGAAAGGAGGGGATTGAAATTCAATTCTCCAAAGGTGCCTGCAGTCTGGAAGAATCCAAAAAGACCAGGAAGGCAAAGGGAAACATTTGGTTGGAAGATTTGCAGAAGCTCAAAGTCGCAGAGATAGTGAGCAAGAGGCAGAGAGAGAGAAAAGTCACGAGCTCCCTCTGGATGTACATAACTGACTGCCTCGGTGTGAAGTGTCCATCCCACCTCTGTGAACTTGAGCAAAGACGGTGCCTATATTTCCTCATCTGCAGAATGGATGTGATGATAATATTCCCTACCTCACAGGACTGCTTCAAGGATTTAGTGATACATTCCGTTTGGAGTACTTAGCCCAATGCCTGGCCACACAGGCCAGGTATCATCACCATCATCATCACTATCATCATCATTACCTTCACCATCACTATCAACATCATCATCACCGTCATCCACGCATACTCAGTGAGCCACAGGGGCAGAGATTTTCCTATATCCTCTCTCCATTTCTTGGATCATGGGAAAATAGGATCCTATATCCAAATTTGCATGTGTGTATGAAATTTTCATTTTTAGACAACTTTTCAGCTAGACGGTCAAATCTCCAACTCCTGCAGGGCTAGAGCAGAAGCAGTTTCCTCAAGCATCCCACCCAAGTCTCTTTGTTTAGGCAACAAATGAGTAATAAAGGCCATTTTCAGAGGGAAGAAAAATCAAGGAAAAGGATTAATATTGAAAAGTCAAAGACGAGTAAAAATGGAATTTATGTAGGTTTTAAGCACTGCTTCAACTTTTAAGAGAAAAATCACACAATATAAAGGTATCCAAACTGTTTGATAATTTCCTCTTAAAATCAGTAACAGTGGAAATTAAACCTGAAGGATGTAGCAGCAAATTTAAAATAAGTTTATGCAAATGTTAGTCTCTGCTCTCTAGGTAATGAAAGCAGCATAGATAAGTTTCTAAATGAACATTTCATGGGATTCACCTAGCCTCACAAAACTTGTAGCCGACAAAATTCATACTGTTTGTGAAGATCGACTAGGCATCAACTGACACAAAATGGGGGTATGGAATCAACTTGTTTTTATTGCAAAATCCAGCTTTTCATTCTATATATTCCTTCAAATCAGAGGCATCTATCAACACACAGCAGAGAAAGAATCTAGGCACTTAAGGGGGGTAGAAATGGAAAGTATCCACTCAGTAAACCTGGATGGAAATAAGGCAAGAATAATACTTAACTTGACCATGAAGATGCTTCCCATCTATTTTATCTATTAACTCAGAAGGCTTTTAAAATAATGAAGAACACTTTAAATAAAGTTCTTTGAGGTATCATACTGAATACAAAAGTTTGAAACATCCTTACTACAAAACTGAACTTTCTAAAAGGAAACTAACTCAAGTTTTCTTGCAGGATTCTCATATTGTGAGCATTCTAATTCAAAGGAGGCAGCATCTGACAACAAAGTGATATGTCCGAATTTTAAAACAAAATAATCTTTTCTGTTATATAAAGTCAAGAGCAAAAATTCAACTCTAGAGTAAGTACCTAACAACAAGATTAATTTATGTCGGTTAAGTGTATTATATTTATCCTATATGGTTATATAGCACAGCCGATATTCAGTCATCAGGACAATTAATGTGTCAAAATATTCTGAAATGACTTCACCTTAAAAAGAGACGAAGACAAGCATCTATTAACACACAGTTAGCAGTAGAATACTATCTCTTTAAAAGCACCACAATGGAATGCTTTCCAGATCACAATCTTTCAGTAATGTTTTAAAATATTATTTTAGACACATTGAAGAGTATTTCAAATTAAATTAGTATGCCTTTTCACTAAAATACAGAACAAACCTTCTATTACCTTTTTTGCCCCTCCCCCAACTTCTTCCTAAACTGCCACTAGGGGTCAGTATGAAGACACAGTTCCTCCACTGTTAGAAGGAATATGGAACTCTGAAAACATTTTCCCTGTGAAAAACCCTAACAAAGACAATAACCGCAGAACTTTAGCATTATCAAGTCCAACCCATACACCACGTCTGTAACATGAGTTTTCATTTTTCCCGAGACTGCATTTTAATGTTGTAAATCACAGTGGATTATTTCTATGGTCAATGTTTCTTTGATAAAAATAAAGTACTGTGAGCGACAAGATCACTTATTCTAAGTGAATCTGTGCATATTGGCCAAGAAGTATGATCTAGAATGGATGTTAAAGTTTATTCTCAAATGGTGATGGTACACATCTCTAGCCATCTCTAGAGATGTATCCCATCTCTTCCTGTAGAGGAATGGAGATGCGGAAGTGAATCTTGTGATGTTTTGCCAGCTTTGAGAGGTGGTTTTTTCCCTCCTTCAAAATGACCATCATCATTCACTGCACTACAGCCTCAAGTACACAGGAAAATATAGGCAATTTTAAGGAACAGCACTAGTCTATACTTAAGTCTACAGAATAAAAGGAATTAAAATATTTGTAAAAATAAATATACATGTATACTAACTTCCACTAACTCTATTTAATGGGGTGGGAATTTAAAAAAGCTTTGAAAAGTGCTTTGTATGCACACTAGAGAGATTTAACATTCCAAGAAGTCACTCAAGGTCAGGCCCTTTCCTAACAATACTGAATGGATAGGGAGTTGGGTCACTGTGAATAAATGAAGTGCTGTCTTTTCTTGAAGTTCTGTATGTGGAATATCTTTCAAAATTTTTCTCTACACATTACATGGCTTTCTTAGGCATAGTACCCCATGAATAATTCTACTAGGTATTAAAATTATTCAGTAAATGCTTTATTTCTATGTTAGTGAAGAGAAATATTAATACTGATAATACAAAATGACACGTCATCCATGTAGAATGAGGACGCTGAAAAGTTCCCAAAGCACTCAGAATGCACATCCATATAATTTAGGGGCATTCTGTCTCTTTCTGGAGTCCCCTTGGGGCATAATCCTTACTCATCTCTCTCATTTCCTTTATTGTGGTCCTGACTGTAGGTTACATGATGGCAGGATGGTCCCCAGGGAAGAGTTCTTTGTCTCTGGTATTGTGGAAGCAAGTGGTGGCCCAGCAATCAATCAAAAAAAAATTTTTTTAAGTAACCACTATATGTGCTGCCATTTAAAACTTCCTTGAGTCACTGCTGTTGTGGGAAGTCAAGAAGGGGTATTAAAAACAAAAAGTAAGGGCTTCCCTGGTGGCGCAGTGGTTGGGAGTCCGCCTGCCGATGCAGGGGACACGGGTTCGTGCCCCGGTCCGGGAGGATCCCACATGCCGCGGAGCAGCTGGGCCTGTGAGCCATGGCCGCTGAGCCTGCGCGTCCAGAGCCTGTGCTCTGCAGCGGGAGAGGCCGCAATAGTGAGAGGCCCGAGTACCGCAAAAAAAAAAAAAAAAAAAAGTAAAAAAATAAGAGGAGATAACAAGGTCTCTCAGATTTAAGGAAATCGCCCAGTTCTTTATGGAGAGAACATGAAGTAAGTATGAAGAATCAGAGTTAGTTAGTATGATCCATGTGTAGACAACAGAGACCTGATTACTTTCTATATCAAAATCACAGTTTTGACTTACTTCTCTATAGGTATTAAAATAATTGTAAATAATTATTTATTGAATGAAAGATTTAAAAAATTTTATATAGTGCTTTACAATTTCCCAAAGTTTCACACATGTGACTTCATATAAACCCATGATAACCCTTTTTTCTCCACCCCTATATTGCCCACGCTCACAAGTGGTAACCACTAGTTTGTTCTTTTTATCTGTGAGTCTGCTTTTTTTTTCTTAATATTTTTTGTATTTTTAAAAAATTTTTAATTTTATTTATTTTTTTATACAGCAGGTTCTTATTAGTCATCAATTTTATACACATCAGTGGATACATGTCAATCCCAGTCGCCCAGTTCAGCACACCACCATCCCCACCCCCCTGCGGCTTTCCCCCCTTGGTGTCCATACGTTTGTTCTCTACATCTGTGTCTCACCTTCTGCCCTGCAAACCGATTCATCTGTACCATTTTTCTAGGTTCCACATACGTGCGTTAATATACGATATTTGTTTTTCTCTTTCTGATTTACTTCCCTCTGTATGACAGTCTCTAGATTCATCCACGTCTCAATGAATGACTCAATTTCGTTCCTTTTTATGGCTAATATTCCATTGTATATATGTACCACATCTTCTTTATCCATTTGTCTGTCGATGGGCATTGAGATTGCTTCCATGACCTGGCTATTGTAAATAGTGATGCAATGAACATTGGGGTGCATGTGTCTTTCTGAATTATGGTTTTCTCTGGGTATATGCCCAGTAGTGGGATTGCTGGATCATATGGTAATTCTGTTTTTAGTTTTTTAAGGAACCTCCATACTGTTCTCCATAGTGGCTGTATCAATTTACATTCCCACCAACAGTGCAAGAGGGTTCCCTTTTCTCCATACCCTCTCCAGCATTTGTTGTTTGTAGATTTTCTGATGATGCCCATTTTAACTGGTGTGAGGTGATACCTCATTGTAGTTTTGATTTGCATTCCTCTAATAATTAGTGATGTGAGCAGCTTTTCATGTGCCTCTTGGCCATCTGTATGTCTTCTTTGGAGAAATGTCTATTTAGGTCTTCTGCCCATTTTTGGATTGGGTTGTTTGTTTCTTTAATATTGAGCTGCATGAGCTGTTTATATATTTTGGAGATTAATCCTTTCTCCATTGATTCGTTTGCAAATATTTTCTCCCATTCTGAGGGTTGTCTTTTCGTCTTGTTTATGGTTTCCTTTGCTGTGCAAAAGCTTTGAAGTTTCATTAGGTCCCATTTGTTTATTTTTGTTTTTATTTCCATTACTCTAGGAGGTTTATCAAAAAAGATCTTGCTGTGATTTATGTCAAAGGGTGTTCTTGCTATGTTTTCCTCTAAGAGTTTTATAGTATCCAGTCTTACATTTAGGTCTCGAATCCACTTTGAGTTTATTTTTGTATATGGTGTTAGGGAGTGTTCTAATTTCATTCTTTTACATGTAGCTGTCCAGTTTTGCCAGCACCACATATTGAAGAGACTGTCTTTTCTCCATTGTATATCCTTGCCTCCTTTGTCATAGATTAGTTGACCACAGGTGCGTGGGTTTATCTCTGGGCTTTCTATCTTGTTTCATTGATCTATGTTTCTGTTTTTATGCCAGTACCATATTGTCTTGATTACTGTAGCTTTGTAGTATAGTTTGAAGTCAGGGAGTCTGATTCCTCCGGCTCTGTTTTTTTCCCTCAAGACTGCTTTTGCTATTCAGGGTCTTTTTTGTCTCCATAAAATTTTAAGATTATTTGTTCTAGTTCCGTAAAAAATGCCATTAGTAATGTGATAGGGATTGCGTTGAATCTGTAGATTGCTTTGGGTAGTATAGTCATTTTCACAATATTGATTCTTCCAATCCAAGAACATGGTATATCTCTCCATCTGTTGGTATCATCTTTAACTTCTTTCATCAGTGTCTTATGGTCTTCTGCATACAGGTCTTTTGTCTTCTTAGGTAGGTTTATTCCTAGGTATTTTATTCTTTTTGTTGCAATGGTAAATGGGAGTGTTTCCTTAATTTCGCTTTCAGATTTTTCATCATTAGTATATAGAAATGCAAGAGATTTCTGTGCATTAATTTTGTATCCTGCAACTTTACCAAGTTCATTGATTAGCTCTAGTAGTTTTCTGGTGGCATTTTTAGGATTCTCTATGTATAGTATCATGTCATCTGCAAACAGTGACAGTTTTACTTCTTCTTTTCCAATTTGTATTCCTTTTATTTCTTTTTCTTCTCCGATTGCCATGGCTAGGACTTCCAAAACTATGTTGAATAATAGTGGTGAGAGTGGACATCCTTGTCTTGTTCCTGATCGTAGAGGAAATGCTTTCATTTATTCACTATTGAGAATAATGTTTGAGGTGGGTTTGTCATATATGGCCTTTATCATGTTGAGGTAGGTTCCCCCATGCCCACTTTCTGGAGAGTTTTTATCATAAATGGGTGTTGAATTTTGTCAAAAGCTTTTTCTGCATTTATTGACATGATCATATGGTTTTTATTCTTCAGTTTGTTAATATGGTGTATCACATTGATTGATTTGCGTAAATTGAAGAATCCTTGCATCCCTGGGATAAATCCCACTTGATCATGGTGTATGATCCTTTTAATGTGTCCTTGGATTCTGTTTGCTAGTATTTTGTTGAGGATTTTTGCATCTATATTCATCAGTGATATTTGTCTGTAATTTTCTTTTTTTGTTGTATCTTTGTCTGGTTTTGGTATCAGGGTGATGGTGGCCTCATAGAATGAGTTTGGGAGTGTTCCTTCCTCTGCAATTTTTTCGAAGACTTTGAGAAGGATGGGTGTTCATTCTTCTTTAAAAGTTTGATAGAATTCACCTGTGAAACCATCTGGTCCTGGACTTTTGTTTGTTGGAAGATTTTTTCTTTTTTTTTCTTTTTTTTTTTTTTTTGCGGTATGCGGGCCTCTCACTGTTGTGGCCTCTCCCGTTGCAGAGCACAGGCTCTGGACACGCAGGCTCAGCAGCCATGGCTCACGGGCCCCCAGCCGCTCCACGGCATGTGGGATCTTCCTGGACCGGGGCACAAACCAGTCCCCTGCATCGGCAGGCGGACTCTCAACCACTGCGCCACCAGGGAAGCCCTGTTGGAAGATTTTTAATCACAGTTTCAATTTCATTACTTGTGATTGGTCTGTTCATATTTTCTATTTCTTCCTGGTTCAGTCTTGGAAGGTTATACCTTTCTAAGCATTTGTCCATTTCTTCCAGGTTGTCCATTTTATTGGAATACAGTTGCTTGTAGTAGTCTCTTAGGATGCTTTGTATTTCTGCGGTGTCTGTTGTAACTTCTGCTTTTTCTTTTCTAATTTTATTGATTTAAGTCCTCTCCCTCTTTTTCTTGATGAGTCTGGCTAATGGTTTATCAATTTTATTTTTCTTCTCAAAGAACCAGCTTTTAGTTTTATTGACCTTTGTTACTGTTTTCTTTGTTTCTATTTCATTTATTTCTGCTCTGATCTTTATGATTTCTTTCCTTCTGCTAACTTTGGGTTTTGTTTGTTCTTCTTTCTCTAGGTCCTTCAGGTGTAAGGTTAGATTGTTTATTTGAGATTTTTCTTGTTTCTTGAGGTAGCCTTGTATAGCTATAAACTTCCCTCTTAGAACTGCTTTTGCTGCATCCCATAGGTTTTGGATCGTTGTGTTTTCATTGTCATTTGTCTCTAGGTATTTTTTGATTTCCTCTTTGGTTTCTTCAGTGATCTCTTGGTTATTTAGTAACGTATTGTTTAGCCTCCATGTGTTTGTGTTTTTTATGTTTTTTTCCCTGTAATTCATTTCTAATCTCATAGTGTTGTGGTCAGAAAAGATGCTTGATATGATTTCAATTTTCTTAAATTTACTGAGGCTTGATTTGTGACCCAAGATGTGATCTATCCTGGAGAATGTTCTGTGCACACTTGAGAAGAAAGTGTAATCTGCTGTTTTTGGATGGAATGTCCTATAAATATCAATTAAATCTCTGGTCTATTGTGTCATTTAAAGCTTCTGTTTCCTTGTTTTTTTCATTTTGGATGATCTGTCTGTTGGTGTAAGTGAGGTGTTGAAGTCTCCCACTATTATTGTGTTACTGTCGATTTCCTCTTTTATAGCTGTTAGCAGTTGCCTTATGTATTGAGGTGCTCCTGTGTTGGGTGCATATATATTTATAATTGCTGTATCTTCTTCTTGGATTGATCCCTTAATCATTATGTAGTGTCCTTCCTTGTCTCTTGTAACATTCTTTATTTTCAAGTCTATTTTATCTGATATGAGTATTGCTACTCCAGCTTTCTTTTGATTTCCCTTTGCATGGAATATCTTTTTCCATCCTCTCACTTTCAGTCTGTATGTGTCTCTAGGTCTGAAGTGGGTCTCTTGTAGACAGCATATATATGGGACTTGTTTTTGTATCCATTCAGCAAGCCTGTGTCTTTTGGTTGGAGTATTTAATCCATTCACATTTAAGGTAATTATAGATATGTATGTTCCTATGACCATATTCTTAATCGTTTTGGGTTTGTTTTTGTAGGTCCTTTTCTTCTCTTGTGTTTCCCACTTAGAGAAGTTCCTTTAGCATTTGTTGTAGAGCTGGTTTGGTGGTGCTGAATTCTCTTAGCTTTTGCTTGTCTGTAAAGGTTTTGATTTCTCCATGGAATCTGAATGAGATTGTTGAAGGTAGAGTAATCTTGGTTGTAGGTTCTTCCCTTTCATCACTTTAAGTATATCATGCCACTCCCTTCTGGCTTGTAGAGTTTCTGCTGAGAAATCAGCTGTTAACCTGATGGGAGTTCCCTTGTATGTTATTTGTCATTTTTCCCTTGCTGCTTTCAATAATTTTTCTGTCTTTAATTTTTGCCAATTTGTTTACTATGTGTCTTGGTGTGTTTCTCCTTGGGTTTATCCTGTATGGGACTTGCTGCGCTTCCTGGACTTGGGTGGCTGTTTCCTTTCCCATGTTAGGGAAATTTTTGACTGTAATCTCTTCAAATATTTTCTTAGGTCCTTTCTCTCTCTCTTCTCCTTCTGGGACCCCTACAATGCGAATGTTGTTGCATTTAATGTCGTCCCAGAGGTCTCTTAGGCTGCATTCATTTCTTTTCATTCTTTTTCCTTTATTCTGTTCCACAGCAGTGAATTCCACCATTCTGTCTTCCAGGTCACTTATCAGTTCTTCTGCCTCAGTTATTCTGCTATTGATTCCTTCTAGTGTAGTTTTCATTTCAGTTATTATATTGTTCATCTCTGTTTGTTTGTCCTTTAATTCTTCTAGGTCTTTGTTAAACATTTCTTGCATCTTCTCGATCTTTGCCTCCATTCTTTTTCCGAGGTCCTGGATCATCTTCACTATCATTATTCTGAATTCTTTTTCTGGAAGGTTGCCTATCTCCACTTCATTTAGTTGTTTTTCTGGGGTTTTATCCTTTTCCTTCATCTGGTACACAGCTCTGTGCCTTTTCATCTTGTCTATCTTTCTGTGACTGTGGTTTTTGTTCCACAGGCTGCAGGATTGTAGTTCTTCGTGCTTCTGCTGTCTGCCTTCTGTTGGATGAGGCTACCTAAGAGGCTTGTGTAAGTTTCCTGATGGGAGGGACTGGTGGTGGGTAGAGCTGACTGTTGCTCTGGTGGGAAGAGCTCAGTAAAACTATAATCCACTTGTCTCCTGATGGGTGGGGCTGGGTTCCCTCCCTGTTGGTTGTTTGGCCTGAGGCGACCCAACACTGGAGCCTACGTGGACACTTTGGTGGGGCTAATGACAGACTCTGGGAGGGCTCAGGGCAAGGAGTACTTACCAGAACTTCTGCTGCCAGTGTCCTTGTCTCCACAGTGAGCCACAGGCACCCCCTGCCTCTGCAGGAGTCCCTCCAACACTAGCAGGTAGGTCTGGTTCAGTCTCCTTTGGGGTCACTGCTCCTTCCCCTGGGTCCCGATACGCATACTACTTTGTGTGTGCCCTCTAAGAGTGGAGTCTCTGTTTTCCCAGGTCCTGTCGAAGTCCTGCAGTCAAATCCTACTAGGCTTCAAACTCTGATTCTCTAGTAATTCTCTTCCCGTTGCTGGACCCCCAGGTTGGGAAGCCTGATGTGGGGCTCAGAACCTTCACTCCAGTGGGTGGACTTTTGTTGTATAAGTGTTCTCCAGTTTGTGAGTTAACCATCCAGCAATTATGGGAGTTGATTTTACTGTGATTGTGCCCCTCCTACCATCTCATTGTGGCTTCTCCTTTGTCTTTGGATGTGGGGTATCTTTTGTGGTGAGTTCCAGTGTCTTCCTGTTGATGATTGTCCAGCAGCTAGTTGTGATTCTGGTGTTCTCACAAGAGGGGGTGAGAGCATGTCCTTCTACTCCGCCATCTTGGTTCCTCCCTCAATCTGCTTAACTCTGCTTCTTTTCTGTTTTATTCACTAGCCTGTTGTATTTTTTAGATTCCACATATGAGTGATATCATACAGTATTTGTCTTTCTCTCTCTGACTTATTTCACTTAGCATAATGCCCTCCAAGTCCATCCATGTTGCTGCAAATGGCAAAATTTCATTCTTTTTTATGGCTGAGTAGTATTCCATTATATATATATATATATATATATATATATATATATATATATATATATATACCACTTCTTTTTTTCTTTATTAATTTTTATTGGTGTATAGTTGCTTTACAATGTTGTGTTAGTTTCTGCTGTTCAGCAAAGTGAATCAGTTATACATATACATGTATCCACTCTTTTTTGGATTTCCTTCCCATTTAGGTCACCACAAAGCATTGAGTAGAGTTCTCTGTGCTATACAGTAGGTTCTCATTAGTTATCTATTTTATGTATAGTAGTGTATACATATCAATTGTAGTTATTACTTTTTATAATTTAATTTTATTCACTGTGTTTTATTTCTTAAAATAATTGTATGTTTTGAAAAATATCTAGTCAACAATTGTATTATTTTCTAATCTTTTCATTGTTTACCAATAGCCAACATTTAGTTAGTGTTCACATTGGGAAATGAAAAGCATTGAACTCTTTTCATTCTTGGAATAACTTAAAAACTCTAATTCTGATCAGATCCAACAGATGGCAGTGATGTTATAAATTAATAGTGTAAAATATTCTTATAATATGTAGACTCTGCCCCTCAGAAAATGTGAACCAAGAATAAATTCTCTCAGTACTTGCATAAATAATATAAAACTTTGATATGACTACTTGGATAAAAGAGTACAAAGTAAATATAACATGAAATTTAGCTGAAATAGTACTTCTTTCAAAAGCGAACAACTTTCTCCTTTCCAAAAAGTATTATAAATTGAGAATTGTCAGAAAGATTAATAGTGAACCAAAAAAGATAATGGTGTCCAAATTAACTAAGTGGATTACATTTTTATTTAAAATTCATTATTGCTTCTTGGTTTCCTTTTTTATCTCTTTCTATGGGGGTTGTTTTAACCTCACTTTTTACTTATTCACTTAAAAATGATATTACTTGTTTTCCCCCTGTCACTTTAAATAAGTGAATCTGGCTATTCTTGTCCTCTTTTCCTATACCCTCAAATAGTTATTTTTATTCTTATTCATTGCCTTTTGTCCACTTTGAGTGACCTTTTTCTGCAGATAATAAAGAATGAAAAGTATGGCTAGAAGACTCTTAGAGCTAAGTAGCTCTCCACTTTTTGATCCAAATTATGTGAAAACAAACAAACACCACAATACAGATGATCACTTTCTGTTTCAAGTTATGGGCATTGTCAGATAGACCTTCTGTTTTTCACTGTCCTTTTCCTTTTGGTTGTATTTTCCCCCGAAAGCCTGCTATGGGATGGGCACAATTCTAGATGCTTAGTGTGTGTCAGTGAATTAAACAGACAAAGGTGTTGGGTGCTGGTCAGAGAACATAATGAGTGAGCTGTATGGTATGTAAGAAAATGATAAGAGTTATGAGAAAAGGGCAGTAGGAAAGGAGGATGGAGTATGTGTGTGGGTGGTACAGTTGTAACCACTGTGGTCACCACATTTGGGCAGACCTGAGGGGGTGAGAGACTGAGCGGTGGGCATCCTGGAGTAGAAGAACATTCCACGCAGAGAGGATGGTCATACAAAAGGCCTATAGCAAAACACTTCTGGGAGGTGACTGTACTCTCAGAATATATCTATTTTATGCTTCATCATTTTACTCTCTGACATTGGCTTGTTTGTAAGTAAAGGGATTTGTGTTTGTTAAATTATTTTTTTAACTACAATTTTACTTATCCATAACTCAATACCTGGAGACTTCACATATCCAGAACACACATGAGAACTATCAGAAAAAAAAGAAAGGAAGAAAGAAATGGCCTGTGAAGACCAAAACACCCCTTAGAGCAGTGGCCTCAGGTCCTCCCTTACTGCTTTTATGTAAACTTTGATAAAGCTTGGTTACCTGGTATCCAAGCTTTTCACTGACTGAAAGGAAGGGATCTGAAGAGAACCTCGGCAGGGTTGTGCCTGCCAATCAAATCTACAGACAGCAGTGAATATTAACACTGCCAGCCTGCCAGTAGGAGTCAATAAAATGCACCAACCCCAAAGGCACCCCACCTAGAGGCTACACTCAGAGAGGAGGCAAGCACCCACCTTCCCTAAGGGGCCCTGACGACACCACTGTGGAGCGTAGGAGAGCCACTGACTCAAAATGATAACCATACCCCACCCCCCCAAAGTTTTGATTCAAACTCATTACAAATTTTTAAAAGCTTTGTTGATTATAGAAGTAAATTTTCAAGTGTCTAGAAGACTTTATCTAGGAAGCCTCATTCACAGAAAATAACAATTAGGCAAGATCTTTTGGTACCAATTAAAGAGATACTTATAATTCAAGTTGAAAATCTTCCACCAAGGGGTATGGATGACCTGGTTATTTATTTATCATTGCTACCAAATTTCTCATCATTCTCCTATTTTATTACATTTGGGTGTGTTTTCTCTTGCAAGAGCACAAATCTGAATCCAGGTATTTTAGATTGTAAATTATTTTATGTATATTATAAAATTCTGTTTTTAGATTATAAAAATACTTTGACTTAAAAAAGCATTTGCCAGTTTTGCAAAGAGAGTCACAGCAAAGTATGTTCCTCTTTCCTCTGGTTGATTATTTTCTTTACTTCAGAAAATTCTGATTTACCCACAACTTTCCAAGCAAAACTCAGTTACATAAAGGAAATTATACCAGCATTATATGTTGTCATAACATGCCAGTTACTACTCAGTTCATGAAATGAGTCTCCAGCTCCAGAAGGTACCCTGAGTGTAAGAATTAGAAATCCATTTTAGGCACTTGAGATAGAAGTGTAGGGGAAGGGGTTACATTTTAACAAACAAAATTAGAATTCTCAGGGCTTAACTGCATTAAAAAAAAAAAAAAAAAAAAAAGGCTAGCAATTATCAGGTATCCAAACAGCTACCAAATGCACCTGGAAGACAATAGCTCTGGGTTTTTGCCTTCTTCTCTTACTACTTAGGTGTGGTGGAAAAGCAACTTTCTAACTATTTCTAACCCTCAGCTCCAGCCCCCCAGCAGCAGAGGCAGGGACTCAGCCTTGCTCCTATAGCTAGCACTTTGCTAGGAAAGCTGATGAAATGGACTGCTTCTAAAAATCGATGCTGGAAACACTCACCAATGCCGAGTTTAAGATAATCTTTTAAAAATGATCTGGGTAGGAAACATTTTTTTACTACAAATAACCAGTCATCTTTGTTGTCTGTTCTGCTGTGGTCGGCTTCAGTAAGTACCACCCTAGAAGGATCGACAATGGGGCTTGTTTGTGTTCATTCCTTTTGATTGACTATAAAATCTTTTTCAACCCCAGTTTTCAGCATTTGGCACAAACAGGTCAAATCTGACTCCATTTCCTCCTCAAAACCATTAATTTTCAGTACCTTTTAGCTCAAAAAAGTCCAAAGTAAAAGCTATACAGACCTCAAAAAAAATCCATAAAACACTTTTATTCATGTCCCATTTCCCTCACCAAACGTAAGTTGGAAAAAAGAAATCACAATGTATGGTACATAATAGGTTAAAGAAATGACAGCAATTAAAATTTATAAAAAATTAAATTACAAAAATAAGGTTGATAGTCATAGAGGAAAAGTCAGGCAACATTTAGCCCTAATTGGCCTCCCTGTGTTGACAAAATGGAACTATACTGGCAGAAGACAAAAATCTCATAAATAGGTAATTGAGAGAGAAGATCTGAAGGCAGCTTCTTTTAGAACTACTTGCCATCCTAATTTTCTATGATTTTATATAAAACGACGTAAGCCAGGCAAACTCACATCAAATCAAGAGGGCTGTGTACACTGGAGACCTTTTAGAGTGTGTTAGGTAATATATAAATCTAAAGGCACTGGAGATAGAAGTGTTTTGTGTCATAAGATTTTTGCACTGGCATGACTACACTGTAAAAATCACTGAATATGTTGTTTTCAAATTGCTACTTACTATGACCCAATATTCTAGAAATGTGTGTGCATTCATACAGATGATGATGGCCCTGAATTTAGGAAATTATCATGTCAAAGATTGTAGCTATTAAAGGAACGTAATTTTGTTTTGATGCTTATGCATTTCAGCTACGTTTTTATTGGACATTGTTAGATTTTTAGTCATTCCATTAAGGTCTTATAAAATATTTGTGTGGGAGTATGGAAAAAGAAAGAAAGGGTAAGAGACAGATGAACTATATGATGGGGATGGAGGAGGATTTATTTCAAGTAAGAAAGGGGTAATTTTAGGCACAATGCCACAAAACAATAATAAATGAGTGTTAAAAACTAACGTACTGAGATGGTTAATTTTATGTGTCACCTTGACCGGGCTAAGGGATGCCCAGTCAATAATGGTGAAACATTATTTACGAGTGTGTCTGTGAGGGTGTTTCTGGAAGAGGTCAGCATTTGAATCTGCAGACTGAATAAAGATCCCTCTTATCAACGTGGGTGGGCATCATTCAATCCACTGAGGAACTGTACAGAACAGAGGAGGAAGGGTAAATTTGCTCTCTGCTTGAGACGGGACAGCCATCTTCTTTCCTTGGACATCAGTGCCCCTGGTTCTCACCAGGGACTGTAAAGGGACTGACCTTTACAACCTTGTTCTCCACGTCACAGACAGCAGATCGTGGGACTTCTCAGCCTTCATAAGCTCATGAGCCAATCCCTATAATAAATCTCATATATATATCTCTCCTATTGGTTGTGTTTCTCTAGAGAACCCTGACTAATACTCGTACCATATTTAGGGAAGGTAAATAAAATTTTTTTACTCTTCTTTATTTATTTAGATATACTTTTTATTGAGGTTACATTGGCCTGTAACATTATGTAAGTTCATATGTACATTATATTTCTACTTCTGTATACACTATGGTGTGCTCACCACCAAAAATTTAGTTTCCATCCGTTACCATACAGTTGATCCCCTTTACCCATTTCCCACTCCCACGCCCCACCACCCCGCCCCTTCCCCTCTGGTAATCACTACTCTGTTCTTTGTATCGATACATTTGTTTTTGTTTGATTGGGCTTGTTCATTTATTTTGTTGGTTTGTTTTTTATATTCCACATAAGAGTGAAATCATAGAATATTTGTCTTTCTCCATCTGACTTACTTCACTCAGTATATCTTCAGGGCCCATCCATGTTATCGCAAATGGCAATAATCATTTTATTTATGAAAGTTGCCTTCTAAAAATTCTTACTGTTTTATAAGGCAACTGTATCTTCTGTAGAGGAAATAGTAAGGCTTTGGGGTCTAACAGATCTGGCTTTAATTTCTAGCTCATCGAGTTGAATGAATATATGTACCCAGGAAAATTAGGGAAACTTGCAGAGCTTCAGTTTCCTCATTAGTAGATGGAATATCTAGACAATTAAAATTTTAAATGAATATAAATTACATTTCGCAGTGTTTGGAATACGGAGGACATTCCTTTTCAACCCTTCTCCATAAGTATATACCCATATATGTTGTTTTCAATGGACTTTTAAAATGTTTCTCGATTTATCTAATGTTTATGTCCTTTTAAAATTGGTTCTTTAAAATTTTTTTCTTGATTTACCAATATTTGTAGACTGTCTTTAATATTTCCAACATTAGCCAGTTTTCTCTGTTCTGGAACCTTCTACAAGATTTAGCCTGTTACCTGCATCAAATGGCCTGCACATTTTCCCAGCAAGCCCAGAAACCCTCAAGATTTTGTAATGTCTTTGGAAAACAGGCTTATCTGCTGACTCTTATTTTCATAAGGGTTCCTGAGGAATAAATAACTCAACATAGAAGCATCTGAAAGAATATGTAAACTGCCTTGAAAGCCAGGAGATTACGATGAGGACATCTTGGACTGTTAAATATCCCATAAACAAGTCCCTGTTGAATGAGTCTTTTTGTACTTACTTTGCATTAGCGGGATTACAAGTGGTCAGATTCGCCAGGGCAAGGGCCGAAGCTTCCCTTACCTCTTCATTGTCACTTTTTAGTAACTGAATTAACTGTGGGATCCCTACAGAAAAAGAAAGGTAAAATGTGACTTTACAGACATCGATGTGAACTAGAATACGGCAACCTAAAAATGTTCAAAGTGGCCTTTTCCAGTTTGCTTACCCTGATTATTGAAAAATTCTTTGCTGCCCGAATTCTCACACATTGCCGAAATAGCTTGGGAAGCGGCAATTTTAGTTCCATCGTTTTCAGAACCCAAAAGGGTTACAAGGCATTTTTCAACTTCTTGTTCGTGAAAAAGTTTTCTATTTTCAGCTTTCATAAACCAAAAGGGAGAAAAAAAAATCAGAATTTTGCTGCAAAAACTGTGCAAGTGTAAAGACTTCCGCATCCAAAATATGATAGGAATTCAAACTATTTGTTAGCTTTAGTCACAGTCTAAAATATGTACCTATTTATCCTTTAGAACACAGTGATTATGCGAAATGAATTATGGGCATTGCATTTTTTTCATTTTCCCTCATATGATATCAGTACTATGGCAGAGAAAATTCTGTAATAAGAAAGAGGCAAGCTTCAGACTTAGCAAGAACTTATTTAACATCAGTCATATGCCTGTCATGGTGCTGTGTTCACATGCGCTCTTCTCACTGAATACAAAAACCTGTTTATTTTAAATACAAAGCCCTATATTTGAAGAATGCCTAAGACGCACAAACTTGTGAGCTGGATGCTCAAGAGCAGAGCAGAGAGGAGGAGAAAGTCAAAATGAGTAATAAAGTATTGATATGATCCCAAGTCTTAAGAATTTATGATCATCTTTTATCTTGTTACAATACATGCTGACATAGCAAAAACTATAATAATTACTTAATTGCTAAGTTGCCATAAACATAAAATAACATAAACATAGCACAGTTCCGTTTGAAAACAAAGTTATGATTCTTAAGTACATACCATGATATTAACCCCACTATAAAACACTAAATTAAAACCAAAACCAAAGTATTTTTAATGTTCTTTTTGTTCCCGATGTTCCTCTATTTAGTTTGATTTTTTAATAAATGACAATCTCATCACTATACAAAAGCAAATACTGCATTGAATTAAATTAGAACATTAAACAATTTTTGTTTTGTGTTCTACAGTTAATTCTAAATAAATTACTATTTATTAAAAGCATGTACTAGAAAAAATATATATTAAACCGAACTCAGTTTTAATGCTATAACAGAACCAGAGACAAGTTGGAAAAGAAACAGCTTACAAATAATTCCTTGCTAATTTATTTACAGTTCCTAAGAAAATTTTGTCATAGGTTTGGTTCTCATTAATTAACCTTTATAAAGTCAATGTAAATGATTAAAATGGAAGAATGTGTGATATGTGCTCTTAGGATGTTGATATACAAGAGAAGAATATTTTGTTAGAATAAAGATCTCTGCAAAAAATGCTGATACTACCTTAGATTACATCAACATGTGGAAATAATTCACTACTTGTACATATCTTAATTAACTTTTTTCCCAGAGATATCTTCAGAAATTATAGCAACTAGGTTTCCACTTTTATTGTTTTGTCTTCTTTCAACAATGATTTTTAAAAATTACCTTTTTCACAGAAGCGGTATCATGGTCAGATGTCACCACCTTTGCAAATACTGTTTTGGCCTTTGTTCCTCTGATACACAGATGTATGCCGGAGCAATCTGGCCATCACTGGCACAAGCTAAGTCACTAACACTTCTGTTCATTCGTCTTAAAGCAATCATGAACCATGTCCTATAATCCTATCATTTTAATCCCTGCTCCTTTCATTTAAAACTGGAATTCAGTCAGGCCATAACTGTTTCATTAACAAGCTGCGATTAATACTTAAATCTCAAGTATATGGCCCCTAAAATGTTTTAAAATATATGTAGTCCTTATTAGTTTTCCCTGAATAAACAAGATCTCAAACTTTTCCAGAATCTCTGACTTAAAGTCCTCAGATTTATAATTAAGACTTCCAAGATGGGCTTCCCTGGTGGCGCAGTGGTTGAGAGTGCGCCTGCCGGTGCAGGGGACACGGGTTCGTGCCCCGGTCTGGGAAGATCCCACATGCCGCGGAGCTGCTGGGCCCGTGAGCCACGGCCGCTGAGCCTGCGCGTCCGGAGCCTGTGCTCCGCAACGGGAGAGGCCACAACAGTGAGAGGCCCGCGTACCGAAAAAAAAAAAAAAAAAAAAAAAGACTTCCGAGATGATGCTCAATCAACTTCACTAAACAGAACACTCTGAGTGGATTCTATCAAGAAAATCGACCAAAAGAATTAATTTGAAAAGACTAACTTTGGAGTATATGATGGTTACAATAAACAGTGTATACACAATTATTGGAACAATTTTTAAAAACTAATTTAAATACTGTGGGCAATTAGTTTCTCAACCCTGCTGGGAGTGTTCTCAAAATCCAGCTGTGTTCACCAAACCTCAAAAGTGCTGACTGCAGCGTGGCTATAATGGATTTAAAAGATGAATTAACATATTAACCAAGTACCTTCATTGAATTGCTACACTGAGAAGTATTTACGTGTTAATTACACAGAAAGTAAAGATGGCAAGGTAATTATGCTACTAATAGAATAATGTCCTTTAAAAATAACATTTGTTCAGTATCACTAAATTTAAAGGCATGAGGTTTTGTATCTGAAAATAAATCTGTATGTAATGATGCTTTTCTTTACCCATTCTCAGAAGTTGCTAGTGGGCCACCTGTGCTCCTGCTGAGATGTTAATGCAGTTCATAAACCTCATGGCAAAATGGTAGTTAACACCTTCCTCCTCCTGGTGCCAGGTCAAAGGCATACTAATTTAGGGGTGCATATTAAAACTTTACTCAGCAAACAAAACTTAAAGAGTGTATATTATGTGGTTTTGTTTCAACTGTGTTTTTGACATGCAATGACAATGCTAACCCTAACCCTAGCCTACAAAAAACTTTTATGATGATGGAAAGTAAAAAGAGAATGTTATAAATGAATATGGAACAGTATAAGGAGCAACATTTGTAAAAACCTACTTATGAATGGAGTTAAGAAAATATAAACTGGACTACATCAAAGTTTAAAATGTCTGTGCATCAAAAGACACAATCAATAGAGTTAAAAAGGCAACCCACAGAATGGGAGAAAATATTTGCAAGTCATATATCGGATAAAGAGTTAATATCTAGAAAATATAAAAACTCCTACAATTCAATAACAAAAAAAATTTTAAACCCAGTTTAAAAATGGGCAAAGGATTTGAATAGGCATTTCTCCAAAGAAGATTTTTTAAATGGCCATTTAGCACATGAAAAAGATGCTCAACATCACTAACCATGAAGGAAATGCAAATCAAAACACAAAGAGATACCACTTCACACCCATTAGGATGGCTACTATTAAAAAAAAGAAAAAAAGACAGAATATACCAAGTGTTGGCAAGAATGTGGAGAAATTGGAACCCTTGTGCCCTGTTGATGGGAATGTAAAATGGTGTAGCTGCTATGGAAAACAGTATGGCAGTTCCTCAAATTAGTAAACGTAGAATTACCGTATGATTCAGCAATTCCAATTCTGGATATATACCCTAAAGAACTGGAAGCGGGGGCCCAAAGAGATATTTGTACATCTGTGTTCATAGCAGCATTATTCACTGTACCCAAAAGGTGGAAGCAATCCAGGTGTCTATTAGCAGATGAAAGGATCAACAAATGTGATATAATCATACAATGGCATATTTTTCAGAGTTGAAAAGGAAGGACATCCTGACACATGCTACAACATGAATGAACCTTGAGGACATTATGGTGAGTGAAATAAGCCAATCACAAAAGGGCAAATATTGTATGATTCCACTTATATAAGTACTTGTAGTCAAACTCACAGAGACAGAAAGAATGGTTTCCAAGGACTGCAGGGAGGGAGAAGGGGGGAGTTATTTATTCCTGGGTACAGAAGGTTAGGCTTGTGAGACGAAGAGGCCTGTAGCTGGATGGTGGTGATGGTAGCACAACATGAATGTATTTAATGCCACTGCACTGTACGCTTAGAAATGGTGAAGTCGGTGAATTTTATACTATGTGTATTTTACAATTTTTCAAAAAAGAACAGACCTCATCTCCTTTCCTTCAATCAAAACCTGCCCTTCTTCTTGAGTTCCCCATTTCTGTGAGTGGCACCATTCTACGTCCAGCTGTCCAAGCCAGAAGGCCTTGTCCTTGGCATTACCTTCTTCTTCCCCCAACCCACAGAGTCATTCAACAAACCCATATGGACCCTCAAGCACCGTGCTGCTGGGTCTCCTTGCAGACGCCTCTGAGTCCATCACGACCACCTCGGCTCTGCTTCAGGACCCCCCTCCTCTCACCTCGAGTCCCCTTCCCGGTCTTCCTGCATCTGGTCCTGTGCATGTCTAATCTCTTCTCCACTTTGCAGCAAGAGTGCTCTTTCTCTAAAAAGTGAAAATCTGTAGGGTTCCCTCCCCCCTCTAAGTCACTTGAGGGGTGCTTTGTTGCCATGAAAATAAAGTCCAAAGCCCTTAAACTTGGCTCGTGATGCCCGTTAGCATGTGGCGCCTCATTACTTCTCCGGCCTGGACTCTCAGTTTTCTGCTGCACTCTATTCACTGGCCATTCTGAAAACTTTCAGCTCTGGAACTCACCACGCTCTGTCCCTCTCTGGCCACTACACACTGTCCCTTCTCCTCAGAGCACTGCTGAGCCCCCCCGACCCACCAGGACCTTCTTTGCCCAGCCAGTTTCCCTCATCTCCTCTAGGTCTGAGCCTGTAAATCACCTGTTCCAGGAAGGCTTGTCTGACCCGAGTCTGCGTTAGGTGGACCCTCCTGGGGGATCCTGTTCCCCCATCATCAGGCACGTTTAACACGGCATCGCGACTGCCTGCTTACTTGCCTGCCCTGGGTTTGTTGATACAAACTGGGGGCTTAATAAACATTAATAAATGAATTCATAAACAGTCCAGATAGTCTGTAGCTCACTCACAGACACATCCCTAGGTCACTGCAGTGCCAATAGCGTAATTAGTAGTAGAACTAGAGTGCAAGAGCTCTCCGTCCCGTGCTCTTTTCACTACTGTATCGAGTGATGGGTAATAAACTCACGAAACTTGTATCACAAGAGGGGCCGAAACCCAAAGAGAAGTTGAGATACGTAAAAATTTTAGGTTTGACATTGCTCATGTCTTTCCATTGCCCTCTCATCTGGTCTCAAATAACTAAGAAGGCCTGGGATAGATGGAGAACAGAACTGACCAGGTAATGACAACGCCTAAGTTCCTTTTGGGAGAATTCTGAATTAAGCAATTTTGTCAAAATTAATTTTACAGGCTGTCTTTAGATTTGGCCTGTATGATGTAACTCATGAGGCCCCTCTCTATTGACTTAGTACTGGGAGGTGAAATTTGGCACACTGCATTAAAACTTTGAAGAAATCCAGTATGGGTTGAAAAGGAAATGTTTCCCATAATATAGACATATATACAGATGTGAGTATATATGTTTAGAATATAAATCACTTAAACTAGTCAAAGCTGTCATCATTTATAAGAGGGGTGATGTGGAAGGGGGAAAATAAAATCACATCTTTTATTAAATAAAATACTCCAAATATACATAAATTGAAATTATAATTTTATCTTCAGTGCTCACGATGTAATTAATCTCCCATATTTTACAGATTTATGTCAACATAGCTTGCCAGTGAAATGAAAATTGTATTTTGTGTATAGTATGAGCATATTATTTTTCACAGCTATATAACATGGAACAGCTAGACTCCAGCTGCAACTCGAAATTACTGTATAGATATCATTCCAAATGTGGATTTATTGAAATGATGTTTTCGGGATTACAGAGAGTGCATACATTCTGTAAAATTTCAAAATCAGGAGAAATAAAAGCTTAAAACTTAATTTAGGAATGAACTGTTTAAAAATAGGTTATAATTAAATCATATTGAGTTTATTAAATCCTGGACAAAGCAATCTCTACTTTTACTTACTAGCATTGAGATGAATTTTGATCTTGAATAGTAAGTATAGTACTATCCTCAAATGACCATCTAAAAGCAGACAAATGCTGTAGCATTTGTTAGTACTAATTGAAATCAAGACTACAGGAGGAAATAGGTATGCTTAGTTTATACAAAATGAGACATACGATCATAAGCGGCTTTAGTAATTGCTCTTGCTGCATTCTTTTGAATATCAGGAATTGTAGAGTTTTCTGCAAATGATAGGAGCTTCTTAAGACCCCCTGTCTGCTGAATCATCACCATGGTATCCATATCTTCAAGGCAATTGGCCAACACGGAAAGCGCTTCTATATGAAGGTCACTCAATTCCTAATAATAAAAGCAAACACAACTTTAGAAAATTGTAATAAAAGCAATCCACACTTTCCAAATTTTATTACAAGAGGGACTCAGATCAGTCAGAACATAATGTAATTAATTTTGTTGTGACAGAGGCCCAAGGAAACAGTTCTGTTTATTAATGTGACATCTCTCTCCCTGACCATTAGTCCCATCTCTTCTCATTTCCCCTATTCCAAAATGTTTTACAGATAAAAAATAGTTGCTGGAAACTTCCAGTAATGGTATCCAAGTGGTGTTGCTCAAACAGACTTCCACCGACAAGTTTAAAATCTAAAGAAAATATTTTTTGAAAAAGCAGACAGAAGCTGAAAGAAAGTATATTCCTTAAAATCTCCAATTGGTAGAGGGAGGTATTGTGAGTGTGTGGCTTTCTTGCCTGAGGAATCTCCAGAATCCCCATAGCAGTGGAAAACTGAAGCCTTTTCTGAACAGTTAGAAATTTAAGGTAGAAATCACAGTAAAGATGCTCCACTGCCATGGTATTCTACACAGCAGTGGTTCTGATCAAGAAACTCACTTCACAGCAAAAGAAATGCAGCAGTGGGCAGATGGTCACAGAAATCACTGGCCTTCCCATGTTCCCTACCATCCTGAAGCAGCTGGCTTGATAGAATGGCCTATGCAAGACACAGTGACAGCGCTAGCTAAGTGGCTAGCTAACTTGCAGGGCTATATGTTCTCTGGAACAGCATCCTATATGTTGCTGTTACTCCCAGGAACCAAGGAATGGATATGGGAGTGGCACCACTCACTATTACCCATGGCAATTCAGTAGCAAACATTTTGTTTCCTGTACCTGTAAACCTTATGCTCTGCTGATCTAGAAATCTTAGATCCAAAGGGAGGGATACTTCCACCAGGAGACACAACCATGAGTCCACAGAACTAAAAGCTAAGACTGCCACCTGGCCTCTTTGGGAGCCTCATGGTTCTGAATCAACAGGCAAAGAAGAGAGTTACTGTGCTGATTGGGGTGATTGAGCCCACCTATCCAAGGGAAATTGGACTGCTGCTCCACAACAGAGGTGAGGAAGACTATGCCTGGAATACAGGGGGTCCCTTATGGCATTTCTTAGTAATACCATACCCTGTGATTAAGGTTGATGGAAAACTATAATGACCCAATCTGGGTACCACTACTAATGGTCCAGGCTCTTCAGGAATGAAGGTTTGGGTCACCACATCAAGTAAAGAATCAAGATGGGGCTTCCCTGGTGGTGCAGTGGTTGAGAGTCCGCCTGCCAATGCAGGGGACACGGGTTCGTGCCCCGGTCCGGGAGGATCCCACATGCCGCGGAGCGGCTGTGCCCGTGAGCCATGGCCGCGGAGCCTGCGCGTCTGGAGCCTGTGCTCCGCAACGGGAGAGGCCACAACAGTGAGAGGCCCGCGTACCGCAAAAAAAAAAAAAAAAAGAATCAAGATGAGCTGAGGTGCTTGCTGAGGGCAAGCGGAATATGGAACGGGTATCGGAAGAAGGTAGTTATAAATACCAACTACAACCATGTGATCAGTTACAGAAAAGAGGACTATAATTGTCATGAGTATTGCTTCCTTATTTTGTTATGAATGTGCGTGTGTGTGTGTGTGTGTGCATGAAATATCCTTTTCTTCTCTCTCTTATCCCCTCAGGCAACATGAGATGTACTGCCTTTACAATATGGTATTTAAGTACGGTTAATTTTACATCTTATTATGGGATGTCAAGGAGAAGAGGAAACATCATCCAAGGACTTTGCATCCTCCTATGGGGAAGGGGACAGTGTGTGTTTTGTTGTACACAGGACAGCTGGACCATGTTAAGTGGAAGTATGATCTTGTTTTTGTCTTTATTTGGAGATTAATGATTTAGGAGCTGTGTACGGATGCCAGATAGACTAGCGATGGTTAATATTTATGTTTTAATTTGGCTAGCCCACAGTATCCAGATATTTAGTTAAACATTATTCTAGATGTTTCTGTGAAGGCATTTTTTAGGTGAAATTAATATTTAAATCAGTAGACTGAGTAAAGCAGGTTACCCTCCATCATGTGTGGTAAATGACTCTTCTTGCATTACCCTAAAGAAAACTGGGGCAGACAAAGGTTAAAAGACTAATTCTAGATGTTTCAAGAAAACATAAGAACACAAACAAAAATTTAAAAATCTTAAATCAGAAGATTTTAAAAAATTAAATTATTTTAGAATGCCCTCTACCAATTGTCTGATTTAATTGTGCTGGTAAACTATGTAGCAATAAGCAAATTAGTCCATTCTACTTAGCATCATGCTTAAATATAATAAAATTTCATTTAAAAAATATTCTATAATTTGTATTTTATAACAACACTTAGGAGAGATACATCTCCTCATAGAGAGTTGAATGAATGTTACAGGTACCTTAGTTTCTAGGATCTTAATAAGATGGTCCACTCCTTGACTGTCTCTTAGCATTGCCCGGCACTCCTTATCATTTGTAATAACATCTAAGGTTTTGAGAGCCAACAACTGAATAATTGGATATTCTGACTTCAAGAGATCTAATATAGGAGGGATTGCATTTAGTTCTTGAAGTGTCGCTCGGCACTGAAAATCCTGCCAGGAAATATAAATGTTCAAATAAGTGGTTTTTAAAGCAAAATACAGTCTTAAGAATGGAGAGCTTCTATTTTTTAACAAAGAACATTATAAGTTATAATGTTCCCATCTTTTATTCTGGATTTGCTTCCAAAATAACTCACAAACAAATATAAGCAAACCCTGGATTGACAACACCAAAATATTCATTTTAACTATACAGACCTTGTCAGTAATAGGAAATAGGCATGATCTATGACTTCTCAGCAGCTACTGTTTTTTTATTATACAGAAAATTCCTCTTACTACAAACAGCATCACAATAAAATCTATGCATAATGAAATTCTTTTCACACGCTATACCCTGTTTCAAATAGTAGTCGATAAAATGAAATGACGGTATCAATTCCTTATTATTGTCATTCAGATGGATGGTTTATAAAATACTAATCTGCATGCAGTGCTGTTGGCAGGACCTGTGCATGCAAATTTACATCAGGTTTAGTTCTGACACATAACCTTAATTTAAGACATTTACAAGAGCAAGGGGTCATTAGAGTCCAGACAAGTCGCTCTGCATGGTGTGCCTGTAATCCTGGGTGAGTGGCGGAGGGAGGGTCGTTGGGGTGAGCGACAGAGAAAACAAAGCAAAAAAGTCATGAAAAGCCCCCAAACTCTGACTACTAAATCATGACATTTTAAATCAAAACAGGGTAAACTTAAAATAGAATTAAAGACAGAAAAGACCCCACTTCCAGCTTATCTTCCCTCTGTCTATCCTTCAACTGGCCTCTCATAGTCAGCTTCCTTCAGACATAAAAACTGTAGGTTGCTGCTTGCTATGGGTTGAATTGTACCCCCCGCAAAATATCTTGAAGTCCTACTCCTCAGTACCTCAAAATGTGACCTTATTTGGAAATGGGATCGTTGCAGATGTAATTAGTTAAGCTAAGGTCATGGGGGAGTAGGGTGGGTAATTATTGGTGTCCGTATAAGGTTGGTGTCTTTATAACAGGAGGCGAGAGAGCTGACAGAGGGAGAGATTGCAGTGATGAGGCTGCAAACCAGGGACCACCAAGGATTCACAGCCACCACCAGAAGCTGGGAAGAGGTAAGGGAGGATTCTACCCAGAGTCCCAGACGGAGCATGGCCCTGATGACACCTTGATGTCAGAAGTCCAGCCTCCAGAACCGTGAGGGAATAGGTTCCTGTTGTTTTAGCCAGTTTGTTGTACTTTGTTACAGCAGCCTTAGGACATGAATACACTGTTATTAGCTAGTCCTTCTGTTATGAAGAATAGTGGAGGTAAGTCTTTTCATTTCCACTTGATAAAAAATATAGAGAAATAGACTTAATGAGGAGTCTTGGCATGAAACACACAGACACGTTTTCAGGATTATTTAGGCTATAGGATGAAGTAAAGTCACCAGAGAAGGGGTATGGCTGCACTTGCTCTTCAGGAAGAGGAAAGGTAACACCAGTGGGTGCCCAGCTACGTGGCAAGGACATGCCAGGGCCAGGGTTGCATGCTTTGGGTGCCTTTTGGCATGAGTGCCTTTGTCCTCTTTTTCTATATATTTTGTCTAGATACTTTGCTTCTCAATGAAACCTCCTTCACCTTTGCTTCCATATCTCTTCTTTCACATTCTCTTGACGGCTATTTAAAATGGTGTCTTGTACTTCCAGGTGGTCTAAAGCTTATCAAACGTGTGTGGGAATTGTTCAGGAACCTGAACAGGAAAAGAAGCAGAGGAGGCTGTCCAAAGTGGCAGCAAGCTGACCTGCTGGGGGTGTGAGGGTGTGTGTGCTGGGTTGGGGATTGGAGGGGAGGGGCCAGAGGACAGGACAGGTTGTGGGCGGAGGGTGGGTAGGGTGTTTCTTCCATTATGAAGGAAAGCATCACAGTGAGGTAGCATCTTGCAACTGTGAATGATGAGTTCTGTTCAGCAAAACTCAACTTTTCACCAACAAATAAGGTGAATCCAAAATCTTGGTACATTGTGTAAGGCAGATGATACCAACCAATTGGATCACCAAGATTAGATCAACAGTTAACTGCCTAGGTCAAAACTAGTTCAACACTAATATTAGAGTTCCTGTTTTGGAAGAAATAGTACTTACCTAGTATAATCCTGCCTTAATTTGCAAGCCCATTCTATTCTTTTAAAATGCCCTTTTATGGGGGACAATTACTTACAAAACGTGAAAACTGAAAGGTATCGACTCTAAACTTCCATTATTTTTCCTCTGAATGATAACTACTAAATAGTACTGAGAAGGAGTGATTTTAATTAAAACTGGACCTTTTTTTTAAAGCTTTGTCCTTTTTTTAATGGGAAAATAAATTCTATAACCAGCTTTTGTCAAAACTCATTGTTAGAAATTAACCTCACCTGGACCAAGTTGTAAATGCACTCGATAGAATTCTTCTTCACGTCCGGGTCTGGGCTGCTTAGCAGTCTGATGAGAGGCTCTAATCCACCTTGTTCAAATATTTGCACTTTGCTGGTATACTCTGCAGACATGTTTGCTAGGCAAAGACTAGCAAACTCATGGATAACTACTTCCTCTGTGTATCAAAAACAAATAACACAAGTATGTAAAGGCTTATTCAACCATTATGTTAAACCACGCTGTGAAAACCAAAGCTCCACAGATCTTACCTTGGTTGGAGCCCATCTTAGTTTGAGAGAGTTTAATGACAATACAGAATTGGTGTTTCATAAACTATTTTCAATCAGTACTTTAATCAGATGCGAACAATAAATCATTCCCCATTTTTGAAATATTGATAGATGGAGGATGCAGAGTTACCTTCTGCGGCCAGCTGAGCAATCACAGAATTCATGACATCTAACTCCCTTAACAATTTTTTGACATCATCTACAAAAGAAGAAACAGAATATTAATGTTTATTAATTATAATAATAATGGCAATGTCTGTGGAATAGTTCCTTATGAGATAGGTTCTATTATTACCTAATTTTACAGATAAGGAAATTGAGGTTCACAATCACACAGCAAGTAAGAGGTGGGGACGGGTTTCACACCCAGGTCTGTCTGACCCCAGACAGACTATAGCCCATGTTGCTTGATTGCTCAGCTGTACGACCTTCCAAAACACTAGAAAAGATAACCATAAATGCACGAAAGTGCCTAGAACACCATCAGTAAAGTTGAGTTACTGTGCCCTACACTTGCTTATGATATAACAGTAATTCTTTTTGTTTTGTTGGGAGGATATTTTTAAATTTAGATTTTAATAAAACTAGTATAAAATGCAAATAAGAATTATCCTCAGCCTTTTCCCATAAATACATCTTGTATATGTTCCATTTGCTTATCAGAAATGCCAAAGATGCTTAAAGATAAGTATATTAATTTTTTAAAGTTCACTTTTGTATTATTTACAGGAGCCTAATTAAAGCTAGACAATTATGCCCCTGCTTCTTTCTTGCCATCCTTAACCCCCTTTTTCTGAGAAATAAGGCATAGCTGCTACTTCAGTTTTGCAATTTCTCTTCTTGGTCGGTTATCTCTTCTGTAAGCCAAGATTAGTGTTACCAGAAGTTTGGAAAAATTCACTTTGCAGCAGCTGAAGCAGATGGTCTCGGGAATTAACCGCTGGATACGTTTGCCTTTTCTTGGACACCTTTTCCTGTGTGATTCAGGGATGTGGCTGTTCCTCAACCTGTCAAAACTTCTTTCTCTCTGTTCTGTTCAAAATGGCTCAAAGAGGGATAGCGAACTTACAGCTAGCTATATATGCGCATGCATAGGCTTTCAGCGCAAAAGAATAATTGCGTTTTGGGGAAGCGTAGGACTTCATATTTTACAGTCGAAACTCCTCTGAAAAACGCATTACCTCCACAGGTCTAGAAATAATAGCCATGGCATAATAGTCAGATCCTTCCAAGTGTCCTGGTAAACTAGGCAGAGGTGCCCCCTCTGGAAAAGCATGCTGTCATTCTCTTCTCACTCTTATGAGTCCAGTCTGTGTTGTTTGCAATGATTTTTTGGAAGGTTGTACCAAAGTTCCCTATTTTTACATGCTAGAAGAAAAGCATTTCTGGGCTTTTAGATCTCCAAGTACATTCTCCACTTAGTATACAAGATAATCTTCCATCTACTTCAGAGTTTCTGCTACAACGCTGACCATGAGGTCAGGAAGATTCTGGCCCTGTGTACTCTCTGCTCCTTGTGTTTCCCTGCAGGAAGCATCTGCTCCCACAGGGAGAGGGCCCCTTGCTGCATCTGTATGTGCCACCACCCCCTTGCTGTGCCCAAACAAGTTAAAAGTTTTCATCAGAGGATTCTCTGGGCCACGAAATTCCTTTCTACATATGAATTTAGCCCAGGTCTGTTCAACAACAGATCTAGGAGGTTTATCCACTACACCACTTTCTTAAGGCTCAATGGATCATTCAGATTCAATGGCAGCTCTTGTAAATTGGTGGCATAGCTGATTAACTTGTTATTAAACTCTCTGACACCAGATTGTTCAAATAGTCCTTCTGTTCTTGAGGTTAAATCAGCAGAAATAATGGGTAAGCTGCTACTTCTGTCACTTTAAATATAATATTGATCTCTGTCCCCTTCTTTCTCAGCAGAGAACACTCTCAGATATGGCAACTTGGACTTGTGGTTGGGCCACATGAACACGTTCTAGGCAAGCAGTGGGACACCTACAATTCTAGCTTGGTTCAGAACTGCCAGCACCTTCCTTCCCGGAGTACCTTCATGCCATCTGGGTTTTTTTTTTTTTTTTTTTCAGTCATCAATTTTATACACATCAGTGTATACATGTCAATCCAAATCGCCCAATTCATCACACCACCATCCCCACCAACCCGCCGCTTTCCCCCCTTGGTGACCATACGTTTGTTCTCTACATCTGTGTCTCAGCTTCTGCCCTGCAAACCGGTTCATCTGTACCATTTTTCTAGGTTCCACATATATGCATTAATATATGATAATTGTTTTTCTCTTTCTGACTTAACTTCAATCTGTATGACAGTATCTAGATCCATCCACGTCTCAACAAATGACCCAATTTCATTCCTTTTTATGGCTGAGTAATATTCCATTGTATATATGTACCACATCTTCTTTATCCATTAATCTGTCGATGGGCATTTAGGTTGCTTCCATGACCTGGCTATTGTAAATAGTGCTGCAATGAACATTGGGGTGCATGTGTCTTTTTGGATTATGGTTTTCTCTGGGTATATGACTAGTAGTGGGCTTGCTGGATCATATGGTAATTCAATTTTTAGTTTTTTAAGGAACCTCCATACTGTTCTCCATAGTGGCTGTATCAATTCACATTCCCACCAACAGTGCAAGAGGGTTCCCTTTTCTCCACACCCTCTCCAGCATTTGTTGTTTGTAGATTTTCTGATAATTCCCATTCTAACTGGTGTGAGGTGATAACTCATTGTAGTTTTGATTTGCATTTCTCTAATAATTAGTGATGTTGAGCAGCTTTTCATGTGCTTCTTGGCCATCTGTAGGTCTTCTTTGGAGAAATGTCTATTTGGGTCTTCTGCCCATTTTTGGATTGGGTTGTTTGTTTTTTTAATATTGAGCTGCATGAGCTGTTAATATATTTTTGAGATTAATCCTTTGTCCGTTGATTTGTTTGCAGATATTTTCTCCCATTCTGAGGGTTTTCTTTTCGTCTTGTTTATGGTTCCCTTTGCTGTGCAAAAGCTTTGAAGTTTCATTAGGTCCCATTTGTTTATTTTTGTTTTTATTTCCATGACTCTAGGAGGTGGATCAAAAAAGATATTGCTGGGCTTCCCTGGTGGCACAGTGGTTGAGAGTCCACCTGCCGATGCAGGGGAAATGGGTTCGTGCCCCAGTCCGGGAAGATCCCACATGCCGCAGAGCAGCTGGGCCCGTGAGCCATGGTCGCTGAGCCTGCGCGTCCAGAGGCTGTGCTCTGCAATGGGAGAGGCCACAACAGTGAGAGGCCCGCGTACCACAAAAAAAAAAAAAAAGATCTTGCTGTGATTTATGTCAAAGAGTGTTCTTCCTATGTTTTCCTCTAAGAATTTTATAGTGTCTGGTCTTACATTTAGGTCTCCAATCCATTTTGAGTTTATTTTTGTGTATGGTGTTAGGCAGTGTTCTAATTTCATTCTTTTACATGTAGCTGTCCAGTTTTGCCAGCGCCACTTATTGAAGAGACTGTCTTTTCTCCATTGTATATCCTTGCCTCCTTTGTCATAGATTAGTTGACCATGGGTGCGTGGGTTTATCTCTGGGCTTTCTATCTTGTTCCATTGATCTATATTTCTGTTTTTGTGCCAGTACCATATTGACTTGATCACTGTAGCTTTGTAGTATAGTCTGAAGTCAGGGAGTCTGGTTCCTCCCGCTCCGTTCTTTTGCCTCAAGACTTGTTTGGCTCTTTGGGGTCTTTGGTGTCCCATACAAATTTTAAGATTTTTTTGTCTGTAATTTTTTTTTTTTTTTAGTATCTTCGTCTGGTTTTGGTATCAGGGTGGTGGTGGCCTCATAGAATGAGTTTGGGAGTGTTCCTTCCTCTGCAATTTTTTGGAAGAGTTTGAGAAGGGTGGGTGCTAGCTCTTCTCTAAATGTTTGATAGAATTCACCTGTGAAGCCAGCTGGTCCTGGACTTCTGTTTGTTGGAAGATTTTTGATCACAGTTTAAATTTCATTACTTGTGATTGGTCTGTTCATATTTTCTATTTCTTCCTGGTTCAGTCTTGGAAGGTTATACATTTTAAGAATTTGTCGATTTCTTCCAGGTTGTCCATTTTATTGGCATAGAGTTGCCTGTAGTAGTCTCTTAGGATGCTTTGTATTTCTGCAGTGTCTGTTGTAACTTCTCGTTTTTCATTTCTAATTTTATTGATTTGAGTCCTCTCCCTCTTTTTCTTGATGAGTCTGGCTAATGGTTTATCAATTTTATTTATCTTCTCAAAGAACCAGCTTTTAGTTTTATTGATCTTTGCTACTGTTTTCTTTGTTTCTATTTTATTTATTTCTGCTCTGATCTTTATGATTCCTTTCTTTCTGCTAACATTGGGTTTTGTTTGTTCTTCTTTCTCTGGTTCCTTTAGGTGTAAGTTTAGATTGTTTATTTGAGATTTTTCTTGTTTCTTGAGGTTGGCTTGTATTGCTATAAACTTCCCTCTTAGAACTGCTTTTGCTGCATCCCATAGGTTTTGGATCGTCATGTTTTCATTGTCATTTGTCTGTAGGTATTTTTTGATTTCCTCTTTGATTTCTTCAGTGATCTCTTGGTTATTTAGTAACGTATTGTTTAGCCTCCATGTGTTTGTGTTTTTTATGTTTTTTTCCCTGTAATTCATTTTCATAGCGTTGTGGTCAGAAAAGATGCTTGATATGATTTCAATTTTCTTAAATTAACTGAGGCTTGATATGTGACCCAAGATGTGATCTATCCTGGAGAATGTTCTGTGCACACTTGAGAAGAAAGTGTAATCTGCTGTTTTTGGATGGAATGTCCTATAAATATCAATTAAATCTATCTGGTCTATTGTGTCATTTAAGGCTTCTGTTTCCTTATTAATTTTCTGTCTGGATGACCTGTCCATTGGTGTGGGTTGTTAAAGTCCCCCACTATTACTGTGTTACTGTCGATTTCCTCTTTTATAGCTGTTAGCAGTTGCCTTATGTATTGAGGTGCTCCTATGTTGGGTGCATATATATTTATAATTGCTATATCTTCTTCTTGGATTGATCCCTTAATCATTATGTAGTGTCCTTCCTTGTCTCTTGTAACATTCTTTATTTTAGAGTCTATTTTATCTGATATGAGTATTGCTACTCCAGCTTTCTTCTGATTTCCATTTGCATGGAATATCTTTTTCCTTCCCCTCACTTTCAGTCTGTATGTGTCTCTAGGTCTTAAGTGGGTCTCTTGTAGACAGCGTATATATGGGTCTTGTTTTTGTATCCATTCAGCAAGCCTGTGTCTTTTGGTTGGAGCATTTAATCCATTCACATTTAAGGTAATTATCGATATGTATGTTCCTATGACCATTTTCTTAATCGTTTTGGGTTTGTTTTTGTAGGTCCTTTTCTTCTCTTGTGTTTCCCACTTAGAGAAGTTCCTTTAGCATTTGTTGTAGAGCTGGTTTGGTGGTGCTGAATTCTCTTAGCTTTTGCTTGTCTGTAAGGCTTTTGATTTCACCATCGAATCTGAATGAGATCCTTGCTGGGTAGAGTAATCTTGATTGTAGGTGCTTCCCTCTCATCACTTTAAGTATATCATGCCACTCCCTTCTGGCTTGTAGAGTTTCTGCTGAGAAATCAGCTGTTAACCTGATGGGAGTTCCCTTGTATGTTATTTGTCATTTTTCTCTTGCTGCTTTCAATAATTTTTCTTTGTCTTTAATTTTTGCCAATTTGATTCATGTCTCGGCATGTTTCTCCTTGGGTTCATCCTGTATGGGACTCGCTGAGCTTCCTGGACTTGGGTGGCTATTTCCCTTTCCCTGTTAGGGAAGTTTTCGACTATAATCTCTTGCAATATTTTCTCGGGTCCTTTCTCTCTCTCTTCTCCTTCTGGGACCCCTACAATGCGAATGTTGTTGCGTTTAATGTTGTCCCAGAGGTCTTTTAGGCTGTCTTCATCTCTTTTCATTCTTTTTTCTTTATTGTGTTCCACATCAGTGAATTCCACCATTCTGTCTTCCGGGTCACTTATCTGTTCTTCCGCCTTAGTTATTCTGCTATTGATTTCTTCTAGTGTAGTTTTCATTTCAGTTATTGTATTGTTCATCTCTGTTTGTTTGTTCTTTAATTCCTCTAGGTCTGTGTTAAACATTTCTTGCATCTTCTCGATCTTTGCCTCCATTCTTTTTCTGAGGTCCTAGATCATGTTCACTATCATTATTCTGAATTCTTTTTCTGGAAGGTTGCCTATCTCCACTTCATTTAGTTGTTTTTCTGGGGTTTTATCTTGTTCCTTCATCTGGTACATAGCCCTCTGCCTTTTCATCTTGTCTATCTTTCTGTGAATGTGGTTTTTGTTCCACAGCTTCAGGATTGTAGTTCCCATGCCATCTGTTTTAAGTGCATTCCTTTTTTAAAAAAGTTATTTTATTGAAGTATAGTTGACTTACAATGTTATGTTCGTTTCTGCTGCACAGCAAAGTGATTCAGTTACACAAATATATACGTATTTTTTTCCATTATGGTTTATTACAAGATATTGAATACAGTTCCCTGTGCTATACAGTTGGACCTTGTTGTTTAGCCATTCTATACATAATAGTCTGCATCTGCTAATCCCAAACTCTCAATCCATCCCTCTCCCACCCCCATCCCCCTTGGCAACCACAAGACTGTTCTCTATGTCTGGGAGTGTGTTTCTGTTTCATAGATAAGTTCATTTGTGTCATATTTTAGATTCCTCATGTAAGTGGAGTCATATGATATTTGTCTTTCTCTTTCTGAATTACTTCCCTTAGTATGATAATCTCTAAGACTCCACACAAAAAACTACTAGAATTAAGCGATAAGTGAATTCAGCAAGGTAGCAGGATACAAGATTAACATACAGTAATTGTTGCATTTCTTTACACGAACAATGAAATATTAGAAAGGGAATGTAAAAAAAAAAAATCCATTTTAAAATCGCATCCAAAAAATAAAGTACTTAGGAATAAACTTGACCAAGGAGGTGAAAGACTTATATGCTGAGAACTATAAAACACTAATAAAAGAAACTGAAGATGATTCAACGAAATGGAGACACTTCCCTGGTCGCTCAGTGGTTAAGAATCCTCCTGCCAATGCAGGGGACACGGGTTCGATCCCTGCTCCGGGAAGATCCCACATGCCGTGGAGCAACTAAGCCCGTGTGCCACAACTATTGAGCCTGCATGCCACAACTACTGATGCCCATGCTCCTAGAGCCCATGCTTCACAACAAGAGAAGCCACTGCAACGAGAAAAGCCTGCGCACAACGAAGAGTAGCCCCTGCTTGCCGCAACTAGAGAGAAAGCCTGCGTGCAGCAAGGATGACCCCCCAAAATAAATAAATAAATTTTAAAAAAAGAAATGGGGCTTCCCTGGTGGCGCAGTGGTTGAGGGTCCGCCTGCCGATGCAGGGGACGCGGGTTCGTGTCCTGGTCCAGGAAGATCCCACATGCTGCGGAGTGGCAGGGCCTGTGAGCCATGGCTGCTGGGCCTGCACGTCCGGAGCCTGTGCTCCGCAATGGGAGAGGCCACAACAGTGAGAGGCCCGTGTACTGCAAAAAAAAAAAAAAAAAAAAAAAAAGGAAAGATATCCCATGCTCTTGGATTAATTCTTATTTACAGTTTTTTTGTTGCATAATATTGACCACCTAATTTACTCTTGATCTTGTATACTCTTTTACATCAACCTTTTCCTAAGATGGCAAGCTCTTCAGATTGCCTTAATCAGGCCTTTAAGCCACAGAACGGTACTGATCCGTGGCCTGTTAGGAACTGGGCTGCACAGCAGGAGGTGAGAGGAGGGTGAGCGAAGCTTCATCTGTATTTATAGCCGCTCCCCATCGTTCACATTACCGCCTGAGCTCTGCCTCCTGACAGCATTATGGTGAGTTGTATAATTATTTCATTATATATTACAATGTAATAATAATAGAAATAAAGTACACAATAAATGTAATGCACTTGAATCATCCCACAACTATCCCCTGACCTCCCCGCCAGCCCCCCAACCTGGTCTGTGGAAAAACTGTCTTCCACGAAACCGGTCCCTGGGGCCAAAAAGGTTGGGGACTGCTGCCTTAAGTAATGTAATGTCTGGGCTTCCAAGGCTACTTCTCCTCACGAGGATCCTAATGAACTCTCTCTTTAGCTGAACCCTCTTCATTAAATGAGTCTCTGTTGTATGGCCTCATTGAACTAAATACAAACTGGAAGGTGAAAGAAGATAGCAGCTTCTGTTTTTGTTTTTTTTTTTTGCGGTACACGGGCCTCTCACTGTTGAGAGGGCCCAGCCACTCCGCGGCATGTGGGATCTTCCTGGACCGGGGCACGAACCCGTGTCCCCTGCATCGGCAGGCGGACTCTCAACCACTGCGCCACCAGGGAAGCCCCAGCAGCTCCTGTTTGATAAAAAGGTTTAACAAAGTAATTTAAATTCCTATCTTGAATGACCCAAGCATGGCACAAACACATAGCTCAATCACTCTAGAAAAAAAAAAATTTATTTGCAACTGCAAAAGGGAAAAGATGGTTCTCATAGCAATCCTTTAGCACCTGGAATGTTGGAACATTCTGTTGGTTCATCCACTATGAGCATAGTGGTGGAAAACCGTACGAAAATACAAATTTCTGAAGAAGCATCAGTTATTTTAAGACTGTCCAAAGATGATGATTTAACCATGCAGGTTCAGAGGTGCATTTATTTACATACTGGTCTGGAAACATGACTTTGCATTTAGGTCAAAAGACTTGTTGCTTATTTTTTATTGCAAGTTTCCTTGGACATGTATGAAAAGTGAAGCACTAGCTATTGTATTGGCTCTCTTACCAAAAAAGGAGCTCTGCAAGCAGTTGAGGATGCCATGTGTTTTATCCATGTCATCAGATAGTTCAAATAGAAAATCAGGTAAGTTAATCCCAATAATGGTTTGATTTTTTTCACCCACTTCACAGAATCAAAAGAAGGTCCTTACAAGTTCATGCAGTATACTTGAGACCCAGGCACTCAGTGGAGACCTTGAAGACAGCAAAGCTCTTTCCATGGTTAAGCTTTGCAGTTGCAGACTGCACTGGTTCTAGAGCTGGTTACAGCCCAGCCAGCCAGCTTACAGACTGTGGTTTGACGGGTCTAAGGGAGCCATCTCATTTAGCACCCAAATGTAACAGTATTCTTTACCTTTGGGGGCCACAGACTCCTTTAGAAACTCATGAAATTCAACTTAAAAACCTACTTAGAAAAATTTGCAAACAAATTGTAGGGTTTCACAGATGATAAACTTGTATATATTAGAAGATGAAAATACAAAATAAAATGAATAACAGAAATTAACATAAAAAGGGAAAAAATCACAGAGACCTAGATATTAAATTGAAAATACAAATGTAAACAGGAAATTATAACTCTCCTTTCTAAATCATTTAGAAGGAGAATCTGACTTAGCATGGACACTAATGTTAAGGATCGTAAAAGATTTTAGTGAACAGAAGGTCTACTGAACTATGAGTCAGAGAGTAAAGTTGTAATTTAGCTCTCATCTCAGTTCTGCTACTAGCCACCCGCATGACTTTGGGCAAGGAACCCAATCCTTCGAGGGATCTTTCTTATGTTTAAGGAGTTGGGGCTTCCCTGGTGGCGCAGTGGTTGAGAGTCCGCCTGCCGATGCAGGGGACACGGGTTCGTGCCCCGGTCCGGGAAGATCCCACATGCCGCGGAGCGGCTGGGCCCGTGAGCCATGGCCGCTGAGCCTGCGCGTCCGGAGCCTGTGCTCCGCAATGGGAGAGGCCACAACAGTGAGAGGCCCGCGTACCGCAAAAAAAAAAAAAAAAAAAAAAAAGGAGTTTGACTTCCCTGGTGGTGCAGTAGTTAAGAATCCACCTGCCCATGCTGGGGACACGGGTTCGAGCCCTGGTCTGGGAAGATCCCACATGCCGCAGAGCAACCAAGCCCATGCACCACCACTACTGAGCCTGCGCTCCAGAGCCTGCGAGCCACAACTACTGAGCCCACATGCCACAAGTACTGAAGCCCGTGCGCCTAGAGCCCGTGCTCTGCAACAAGAGAAGCCACCGCAATGAGAAGCACGCGCACCGCAACAAAGAATAGCCCACACTCGCCACAACTAGAGAAAGCCTGCGTGCAGCAACGAAGACCCAACACAGCCAAAAATAAATTAATTAATTAAAATAAATAAAATAAAATAAGGAGTTGCACATGGGGTGTTACAAAGCACCTTTGGTTTTCAAACTCTGTGGTATGCATGCAGAATAAAACGGAACAAATTTAAATATTTTCCCTGTTTTGGTTATAAATAATTCTATATGGCACATTCAATATGGCAGAATTAGTCTACAGACAACCCGAGACAGATTTATGAAGGCCCCACAATACGAATGATTATTACTTTATTTTAACTTCTCTGTGCCTCAGTCACCTCATATGTAAAGGAAATAATAGCACCAACCTCATTAAGCGATTTAATATATAAATACTATGTACGACAGTGCCTGGCACATTGTAAGTACTTTGTAAGTGTTGACCAATGTTATTGTAATCTACATTGGTGGAATATCCACTGCCCACTGACTGTCCTCATCCTGCCGTCCTTCCCGGAAATACTCCCAGAGCCCCCGCCTTGTAGCACAGCCACTGCTAGGGCCCCTGGAGTTTCCACCAGAAACCCTTCCACTAACTGCAAAGTGCCCCCGCCAACCCCATAACACTGCAGGTACTGTTCACGTGGTCTCCGCAGCTGAGGCTGTGATGCCACAGATGCCAGAGAAGGCTCTCCTTCCCCTCCCTTCCCCCTTCCTCCACTCATAACTGTCTCTGAAGACACCAAGGCCACAGTCCCTGCTGGACACCATGGAATGAGGGGCCCCCATTGCATCACAGAGGGTCCAGGGTATGTGAGCTGGGACAGTGCAGGAAGCTGAAGGAGGAATCTGTGCTTGTGTGTTTGCTGAGACCATGGTAAAAAGGAGAACGTAGGATGATTTTAGCCACGTGCCATGATAGAGACATGTTTATTCCTATGAGCCCAAGTTTCATGACAGAATTCAGTCTCCACCAAGAAAGTCATTTTTTATTATAAATAACAAGGCTTTTGTTGTCCAACTCGAAAATCTACCACCGTAACATGAAAATGACTTACAGACGGAAAACACGTCCTGTTCACTAGTCAGGGACTGCCTGTATTGCATGGTTTTAGTCAAACTGATATTCTAATAGAAGAGACAGCATATTTTAAGTAATACTGTTATTCCACCATATTAAATACGTGAAAATAGTAAAGCAAGTAATAGGTCTGATTTAAGGAGTAAATACATATCTAAATTTATGTTTGGCAAAATATAGCTTGCAGCTTCAAAAAATAAGTGTATCAAAACTTCTTACTCTGGGCTTGTTACAATGAAATACACATGAAGTGTAACTTACACAGGCAGACATTCAAATTACACTATCCTAACTCAAGAAAAAAACTATTTTAATTTTAAGAGACAATGACTGTCCTAACTTGTAAGACTGGAATACACCACATCGCCAACTCCGAGAGTTTCCATGGATATATGTGCACATATTTTTATATTTAAAAATATCACTTAAAATATGAAATCATACATTTGTTGCACATTACACTTATTTAACTTTCTTGTTGACATTAAAGTCAGCTTAAATAAAATTAAAACGAGTCCTTTAAGGTTAAATTTAAAAGTATAATGCATCATGTGAGATTATTTGATTAGTTTTAAAAGCAGATACTTACTATTAGAAGCCAGAATTCCAAATATCATAGTAGCGTTTCTTCTCACAATTTTGTCTTCGTGGTTGAGCAGCTTAGTTAACGGTTCCACAGCTCCAAGTTCAAGGAGGGTTGCTTTATTTTCTTCACCTGACATCACAGGTAAAATAAAATCAGACATGGATAGCAATCTCATCAAAGTTCTTCTTTGTGTCATTCCAATATCTTATTTGTCTTTCACATTCCTCTGCTTCCACACGTATTTCTCTCAGAATAAACCTTAGAGCTCAGGTATCCTGGACTTGCTACTCTCCCTTCCCTGGATGTTTACAAAGCTGGCTTCCTCATTTGGTTCTTAGCTCACACTGAACCTCCCGAGGGGTCTCTTCTGATCACCCTACCTAATGTCATCACCACATCCCAGCCTTTCTGATATCTCTTTATGCTGCTTTATTTCCTTCATACCACTCAACGATCTCCGTGCATTGTTCGCTTACACCCCTGTTACCTAACTTCCCATGAAGACAGATACCCTTTCTGTTCTATTCTCTTATAACGTCGTGCCTAACACAGTGCCAGGCATGTAATGGAAACTCAGTAATACTTACTTGCATAATTAATTATAAAAATTAACACACAGAGTCCCCTCTTCAAATTCAAGTGTGGTGGAGTTTAGGGTGCTCATTTTTCACCCAGTGGGTTTGCCTGCAGCCAGCGTGGAGGCACACACACAAAGCAGAGCCACCGGGGTTACTGGGATTCCTTAGCTGTGGCAAGAAGCCCCAGAACCAGAAGGTCAGTGAAGGCCAGCATCTGGCCTAACTGTAAAAGCAGTTTATCCCTACCCCAATAAGTGGGATATCATTCTGCAAAGTCTGGAATAATATTTAGGTCCTGATTAACTTGAGCTTTTCAATTTCACCAGCTATGAAAATGCAAATTTCATTTTCAAAATTAATTTGAGTAAAATAAAGTCTTTTAAACATTTTTGCCTCAGTTTTCTTTTAAAATTAAAATATTTTATACTTGAAGTTATAGGTTCATTCTGATAACTCAGTTCTCTGAACACAGACTTGTACCTTCCTATAGCCTGTGGAACTGCCCTGTATCTAAATGATTAAATCTGTCACTTGATAAGAATATGCTGAAATATGCATTATTGACTATTACAAACGTCCTTCTCAAATCTTCCATAATGTTTGCATTTTATTGGGGTTCTAAAAGTGAATTTCTTAGATGAAAATATTTTGTCAAATAAATTTTTTTTTTTTTTTTTTTTTTGCTGCACCACGCAGCATGTGGGATCTTAGTTCCCTGATCAGGGATGGAACCGTCGCCCCCTACATTGGAAGAACGGAGTCTTAACCACTGGACCACCAGGGAAGTCCCAAATTTTAATTTAAGGATAAATTTTAGGATACTTAAATAAATGGTGGCTTCATAGAATCAATAGAGGAATATTCCATCTTTTTCAATTTTCTAAAAGAGTTTGTGTACAATTGGTATTATTTCTTCCATAAGTGTATGGCAGAGTTCAGCAGTGAAAACATCTGGACCTAAAGTATTCTTTGTGAGATTTTTAAATTACAAATTTCCATTTTTGTAATAGATAAGGGGCTATTCAGGCTATCTATTTTTCTTTAATGAGCTTTGAGAGTTTGTGTCTTAAAATGAATTTGCCCAATTCATCTAAGTTGTAGAATTTATTGGCATTAAATTGTTCATAACATTTAGATTATCCTTTTAATATCTATAGGAGCTATAGTGATGTTCTTATTCCTCATATCAATAATTTGTCTTCTCTCTTTTTACTTATCAATCTGGCTAGACATTTTCATTTCACTGCTTTTGTCCACTGTTTTTCTGTTTCACTGATTTTTGCTCAGGTGTATATTATATCCATATTACTGATGCCTGGGTTTAATTAGCTCTTGTTTTTCTATTTTCTTAAAGTGGAAGCTCAGGTCATTGACTTGAGAGATGTTCTTGTTTTCTAACAGGCACTTGGTGCAATAAATTTCTCTCTAAATACTCTTTTAGTAGCATCCTACAAGTTTTTATATGCTGTGTTTTCATTTTTAATTTGGATTTTCCTTCTGATTTCTACTTTCACTCACAGGTTATTTATTAATTATTATTTTTTTTTTAAATTTATTTATTTTTGGCTGTGTTGGGTCTTCGTTGCTGCACACGGGCTTTCTCTAGTTGCAGTGAGCGGGGTTTACCCTTCATTGCAGTGCACGGGCTTCTCATTGCGGTGGCTTCTCTCGTTGTGGAGCACGGGCTCTAGGCGTGCAGGCTTTAGTAGTTGTGGCATGTGGGCTCAGTAGTTGTGGCTCATGGGCTCTAGAGCACAGGCTCAGTAATTGTGGCGCACAGGCTTAGTTGCTCCACAGCATGTGGGATCTTCCCGGACCAGGGATCGAACTCATGTACCCTGTATTGGTAGGCGGATTCTCAACCACTGCGCCACCACGGAAGCCCCTACTCGCAGGTTATTTAGAAGTGTGTTATTTGCTTTCCGACTATTTAGTGATTGTCCAGAGTTCTTTGTGTTATTGATTTTTAATTTAATTCTAATGTGGAATAGCATATATTTTGTATGACTGGAATTCTTTGAAATTTATTAAAGCTTGTTTTATGGCCCAGAATATAATCCGTTTTGATAAATGTCCTGTATGCACTTGAAAAGTGCTGCTGTTCTTGGAGTGTTCTATAAATATAAATTAGGTTAAATTAATTTATATTGCTGTTCAAATCTTCTATATCCTTACAGATTTACTGTCTACTGGTTCTTTCATTTATTGAGAGAAGAGTATCAAAATCCTCAGCTATAATTGTAGATGTCTATTTCTCCTTGCATTTCTAGCTTCATGTAATATGAAAGTCTGATATTAAGTACATTAATTGTTTAGGATTTTTCATAGCATCTTGATTAATTGACCCCTTTATTATTATTATAAGATGGCCATGTTTATCTCTGGTACCACTCCTTTGTCTATTTTTGTGATATTAATATGGCTATTTCAGCTTTCTTTTGATTAGTGCTAGCATAGGATATCCTTTTTCATCCTTTTACTTTCAAGTTATTTGTGTCATTATATTCTAAGTACATTTCTTGAAGGCATCATGCAGTTTGGTCTTGCTTTTTTTCTAATAAAACACTCTCTCCCTGTTAATTGATGTATCCAGACCATTTACATTTAATTTGATTATTGATGTGGTTAGGTTTAAATATACCATCTTGTTACTTATTTCTTACGTGTCTCATTGTTGTTTTTCTTTTCTTCATTTCTGCCTTCTTTGTATGAATTGAATTTTTTATGATTCCATTTTGTTCCTTTGTTGGCTTATTTGATATCATTGCTTTGTTATTTTTGTGGTTGCATTAGGGTCTGTAGTGTATGTCTTAGCACAGTCTTCTTTCAAGTGGTGGTATACTACTTCACATATAGTACACTTACAATAGTATACTTCCATTTTTCACCTTTCTACCTTGGTTCTGTTGTCATATATCTTACTTTTACATGTTTCAGACTACACAATATATGATTATTAGTTTTGTTTAAAATAACCAATTTGCTTTTTAAGTGATTTAAATAATAAACAAAAACCCCTTATATGTTACCCTTTATAGTGTTCTATATTTATTCTTTTGTGTAGATCCATATTTCCATCTGGTGCCATTTTCTTTCTGCCTGAAGGACCTACTTAATATAATTAGTAGTGCGGGTCTGCTTGCAGTGAACTATTTCAGTTTTTGAATGTTTGAAAAAGACTTTATTTCACTTACGTTTTTGAAAGATATTTTTGAAGGGTGTAGAAATCTAGGTTGAGAGTTCTGGGGTTTTTTCCGGTACTTTTTTTTTTTTTAACTTTTACTGTATTATAGTTGATTTACAATGTTGTGTTAGTTTCAGGTGCACAGAAAAGTGATTCAGTTTAAAGATATTGCTCCACTGACTTCTTCCTTGCATCATTTGTGATAATAAATCTGTTGTCATCCTTATTTTTGTCACCCTGAATGTAACATTTTTTTCCTCTGGATGCTTTTAAGATTTTCTCTTTATCAGTCTTTTCAAGAAATTTGATTATAATGTGCCTTGTAGTTCTCTTCATATTCATTGTGCTTCAGTTTCGTTAAGCTTCTTGGATCTGGGGGCTTCGAGTTTTCATCAAATTGGGGGAAATTTTAACCATTATTTTCTGAAATACTTATTCTGTTCCTCACTCCTTTATTCAGAGACTCAAGTTACACATACATTGGGTCAGTTTTGATTTACAAATTGAATTATATCCTCATTATGCATTGTATTTTCCTGCTTTTTGTCACACCTGGTAACTTTTTACTGGGTGCCAGACATAGTGAATTTTACCTAGTTGGGCAATGGATATTGTTGTTACCTTTGAAGTTTGTTCTGGGACACAGTTATCTGGAGAAAGTTTGATCCTTTCAGGTTTGCTTTTAAAATATTTATTTGATAGTACTAGAACAGGGCTCAATCTAGGCCTAATTGTTTCTAACTATTGAGGCAAGACCCTTCTGTGTACTTGCACAATTCTCCATGAATCTTGAGGTTTTGCAGTCTGGCTGATGCGAACAGGCACTACTTCTGACCCTGTGTGAGCACTAGGCACTGTTACCTCTGATCCTGTTGGGTGCTTTGTGTGACTTCAAGTAGTCCCCACACATACACATGTGGATCAAGCTGAACACTTGAGTGGGAGCCTTTACAGACCTCCTGAGTTCTCTCTCTGTGCAACTCTTTCCTCTCTGTTACTCTGTCCTGAAAACTTGCTGCCTTCATCTTCCTGGATTTTCAGGTCTATCGTCTCAACTCAGAGAGTCCACCAGGCTCTGCACAGGTTACCCCTTCCTGGGCTGTGGCCTGGAAACTCTCTGAAATCAATAGGCTGGGGCAATCAGAGGGCTAATTTCCTTTGTTTCCTGTTTCTCAATGGCCTGATATTCAGTGTGTTGCCAACTCTTATTTCATATATTTTTCTGTTTTCTTACTTGTTCTGGTAAGGAGGTTAAATCTGGCCCCTTACTTCATCTTGGCAAGAAGGCAAAGTCCCATCATTTAACTTAAGAAAATATTTCAGAAAATACTGCTAGTACTGAACATGAGACTTACAATATAAAAAGAGATGACATGTGATGACTCTGTGCTATAGATGCATGATCCAATATCTCCCTGAAATTTGACCCAGTATTCTACACAATCTACTCATGAACCATACCTTCCAGAACCACTCTGGTTTTTATCAGAATTCCCAACGATGACTAGAGTGAGGTGATGGTGATGACTAGCCAGGTGAGTATTTTACCATTTGCTAATTGAATGATTTGTTGTTCTCTCATGTAAGTCCCCCAAACAATGTTTTTTTTTTTTAACATCTTTATTGGGGTATAATTGCTTTACAATGGTGTGTTAGTTTCTGCTTTATAACAAAGTGAATCAGTTATACATATACATATGTTCCCATATCTCTTCCCTCTTGCATCTCCCTCCCTCCCACCCTCCCTATCCCACCCCTCCAGGCGGTCCAAACAATGTTTTAAAGTACCATTTCTTTAAAATCAAATTGCTCCCATTTTAGTTTAAAAAGGTTTTGTTAAAAATACCAAGCTACACTAAACTCTTCAAATATTTCCAATTTCAATGTTACACAGTATAATAAAAGTCTGATTTTATCACCACTTGGAATGAACTAAAATGTAACTAACTATCTCTTATGTTTGTAAATCCTCTATGAACAAGTCTTTCAACAGAATCTAATTTGTAACATTTACAACATTTTAGTAAACTTTATATTTTACAACAGTTTTAGTTTTACAGAAAAATTTCAAAGATAACACAGATACTTCCCATGTGTCCCACACCCAGTTTCCCATTATTTTACATTTTACATTAGTAGGGACATTTGATGCAGTTAATGAACCAATAATGATATGTTATTACTAATGAAATTCTACTGTTTATTCAGATTTCCTGTTAGTTTTTCTTTTTCTGTTCCAGCATCCTATCCAGGATCCCCCATGACATTTAGTCACTGTGTGTCCTTAGCTCCTGTTGGCTGTGAGAGTTTCTCAGACTTTCCTTGTTTTTGATAGCTATGACAGTTTTGAGAGTACTGGTTAGGTAATTGGAGGATGTCCCTGAATTGGAATTTGTTTTATTTTTTTTTAAATCATATTTAGACTGGGGCTATAGGTTTTGGGGAAAATAACATAGAAATGCCATTTTCATTATGTCATGTCAAGGGCATTTATTATCAAATGACTTATCTCTGTTGATGTTGATTTCGATCACCTGGCAGAGGAAGTGTTTGTCAGGTTTCTCTGCTACAAACTTACTCTTTTCCCCCTGTGTCCATCTTGCACTCTTTGGAAAAATGTCACTATGCACAGCCCCTAAAGAATAGAAGTTGCATCCCACCTCCTCAAGGGCAGAGTATCCGCATAAATTGGGATCCTTCTGCATTGGAGATTTGTCTTTTCTCTCCCATTTATTTACTTATTCAATCATTTATTTGTCTGTATAGACTTATGGATATTTATTTTCTTCTTTAATATAAATTATCGGGCTATAAATCCAATACTTTGTTTATTTTGTTGCTCAAATTATTCCAGCCTTGATCCTTAGGAGCTCTTTCAGCTCCTGTGACATTTACAGTTTTTTAAACTGCAATAAAGCCTTCAAAATGACTCTTCTACCCATTGACTAAATTGCTCCTTAAGACTGGGTTAGGCACATAGGGAGATATGTTACTTTCAGGTGATGCATTAAATGATATACTGATTGAAAGAATTCATCAGACAGGAAGTAAGTTAAAGACTGGGGAGAAAAGTGCCCATTATGTAGCAAGTATTTTTAAGAAACTAATGAAATAGAAAGATAAACTGAAAAAAATCCAAACCTTTTAAAGCAAATCTATAAATGGCTTCACATGCTTTAGCCAAAATTTCTTCTTCTGGAGAATTAAGCATTAACACCACGGTTGCTGCTTTTTTGCTTTCAATTGTTAAGGGATCAAACTAGAATTCAAAGAGAAAAATATCAGAGCCACATACAAGCTTTAAAAGCACATAAAACATGAGTGGTGTGTTGAAACTTAAAGAGAGCATAGTCTTACAAGAAGGATGTGGTCACTGCCCACAAAGTGCACTGTAAAATTTTTATTTAAAAACTATCACAGTTGTCAACATTGGCGGCTTTGGAATTCCTGGAGTATGGAGGGAAGAGCAAAGTATTTTGGAATCCGGCAGGTGTAGTCTCTCATTTTAGCCATGGGGAACCAAACTAGTTACTTAAGCTGTTAGAATTTCAGTTTCCTTCTCTGAATAACGGGTATAATAATACCTATTGCAAAGGATTAAGGAGCGGATTAGAGATCATGTATGTAAATCACTTAGCACATTGTCCGGCACATAATAGATGCTCATAAAATAACATATATTAGTATAGTTCTCAGCCAATACACAAGAATCCTTGAGAACCTGCATGTATTAGATGCCCTGACAGTCTCAGTGATCAGTACTTGCTTTCTAACCACTACACCCTCTCTTGAAAAGCAGGAATTACATATGTGAAATAACTAAAAAGCAAAAGATAACAGCATATCACAAAATGTAAAACTGGATAAAATCTGGAACAGGGGAAAAGGTAATATAGTATAAAGAAAAAGTATAGGACTCTAAGAAGTCCTGTGCCTTGCTGTGAGATCCTGAGAATTCATGTGGAGCTGAAATGAACAATAACAAATGCATGACCCCCGTGGGTTTTGTTTGGTCAAGGAGAAAACAAATTATTACACTATTTTTCTTCCATTTCCAGAGACCATGGAGGAGGAGGTTCTGCTTATGTTAAAGGAAAAAAAAATTGAATTTCAAAGCTTTACCTGGTTCTTTGTGTTGGCCCTTTCTAAATGGACATCTTAATGTGTTTTGAGACATAGCAAAAATTGATGTTCAGTTTTGGGTAGAGGATGGAGAGATAGATTATTCTGAATAAGGAGATATAACTGTGTGAGGTTAAAAGAGTAAAGATAGAGAAGATGGCAGTAAGCAATGACCCGAAAGGATGTGGCTGGGATAAAAATACCTCTTGGAGGGAAAATGGCTGTTGGATTTTAGGACAGCATTATCTAACATCCAAATTGAAGCTGTTGTTTGTGCATGTCTAGCTCTGTACTAGAAGCTGAAAGAGTTATCAAAGTCTCAAGCCTCTTAGACTCTTTGGGAGACAATTCATCAGTAAAAGTCTGCCATATGCACCAGGCTTGCTGCACTTACGGGTTCCAGTGACATGAACCAGTGAGAAAAAACGGCCTCTAGAAGAGCCTAGAGCAATGGCTAGGATGCTGTCTGCAACGCTGACCAGGAGAGCATAAGGGCCTGGAAATTCAGAGAAATTTTAAGGAAGAACTATTAAAAGTACCCGGTGATTGAGGCTTGAGAAACATCTTAGATAGGCATTAAAGGGTAGCCCCAGAATGCCAGAGCACTTGGAGTCATCACTAGCTCACTAACCGCATCTTTTTTAATCTGAAAAATTAGGGAGTTGGATTATATCTCTTAGATCTCTTCTAGATGTAAAATTCTAGGATACTATGAAGTACAAAAACATATGGCAGAGACAATAAATGTTGTGATGCGGAAGGGGGAATTAATTTGAGCTGGGATAAATGGAGAAAGGTCCGCGGTGGTGGTAGAATTTTAGATGTGATTTGAAGAATGGATACAATGGGGTAGGCTGAGATAAGGAAGAAGGATATTCAAATGGGAAAAATGACACCAGGAAGGTTTAAAATGGGAATGAATGCTGCATTTATGGTGGATAAAATAGGAGTTTGACTGAATAGAAAATATGTAATAGGAAGCAGAATATTACTGAAAAATAAGGAAAGATGAGGCCTCAGCAAGTGACCTAGACCTTCCCTTCACCAGCCCTCTATTGAGGATAATCAACAGAGTTCAGAGGAAAGGATTGTGACTCTAGAAATTTATACCTTGCTAAGTTATCATTCATACGTGAAAAAGACATGTTCAGGCATTCACAAACTCAACAAGTATATCAACTGTACACGTAAACAAATTACTTGGCAAATACTTAAGCCAAGATTGGGGAGGACAAAATATAAACACAGTAGTGGTGGATCAATAAATTGATAAATTGATATTTAAACTGGATGATAATGATGGTCTGAATCACAGTGTAATTCTTAAGAAGGGATTTCTGAAGTAATGACGACATAATAAGGAAAAAAGTTAATAATGATTTGGAATTAAAATTCTAGATTTTTTCAACAAAACTCAGGTAAAATTTCATTGATCTTATCATTACCTGAATTACATTATTTGTTAATTGACTGTTTCCGCCACTAGAATGTAAGTTGCCTTGAGGCCTGATCTATATGCCCAGGATGTAAAGGAATACTTGGCATATAGTATGTACTCAATATTTGTCCAGTAAATGAATGACTTTCTTCAGACAAAAGATTGTTATTTCTCTATCTCCACTACCTGGAACAATACCCAATATATGGAAATCCTCAATAAATGTCTATAAAGAAATATATTAAAGTGCCTCTGGAAACTTCTTTTTTTATATTTGTGGCCTTGAAGTGCCTTAACTGTTGTACTGTCTGTTGATGCCAGAAAAGAAGATTCCAAATCTGAGGTTCACGGAGCCATCAGTGGGCTCCAGGGACAGCTTGTCTCTCTGAAATTATGTGCAGAAATTTTGGTGTGCATTCTACAGGGAGAGAGTCCACAGTCACCATCCTACCCTTGTAAGGCCCCCAACCCACCACCAAACCCTTGAGAATCAAAGCCTTAGATCACCTTTTCCACTTAAGTCAGTTTCCCTAGCATCCTGGCTGGTTACCTTTCCTTCCATTTTAGAACTTCCACTTCAGAGACGTCTGATATTTCAGTATTTTTAAAGCTGATTTTACTAGCACGTGAATGAAAAAACTATGTTGAAGCATAGATTTCTCGTGATCTCCACAGAATGGCTACAATTCTCAAAGGAGCAGGGTAGGTGGAAATACATTTAAATATCTTTTAATGCTCCTTCAGTGGTTCAGAAAACACTTCAGTATTTTGCCATATCTTCTGGTCATCCTTAAGAAAAAGGTGATGGGGGTACAAGAAGCTTAAGAGGAACTTTGAGACCGTGAGAGTTACCACTGTAAGGGCTGTCAAAGGAGGAGAAATACCAGTGTTTGGCAGACAGTGGAGAAACCTGGCATGACATGTGTTTCTCCTACAGAGCCTGCGGCATTATAGTAATTTTTTATTAAAAAGGGCGCCGAGAATAAAATGATAGCTATAACAGAATGCCACATGACTAAATATATAATCCTGTGCTGTAATTACAGATTCCATCTGCTTTCCCATGAAGAACTCATAGTCAGTCACCAACAAGCTGGTTGTGAAATTGTAATTTCGTGCTCTGTACTGAATAAACGATGAACTAAAATTATTTACAAAGAGAATGAAAGAAAGGGGAAGCGTTTTGGCTAAGCTTTGAGTTTTAAACCCAGTCAATTAGAGAAGCCATAGACTTGTAGAGATGCTTTTCTACCTCTGTTAAGGAAATAAGACTATTAGGATAAGGCTGCCCAACAGAACTGCGATGAAATGTTCCGACCCTGCATTGTCCAGTGCGGCAGGCACAGGCCCCATGTGGCTCCTGAGCACTCGAAGTGTAACTGATGAGACTGAGGAACGGAATTTTTCCCTTTATTTTTTATTGTTGATTTTAATTAATACAATTTTAGTTATTTTAAATGTAAATAACCACATGTGGCCAGTGGCTACTGTATACATAGACAGCACCAGTCTAAAGGAACATACAATTATAAAGCTGAATTCAGTGAAAAGAGATGAATCATGAGTTGAGTGATTTTTATGCTGCCGTTAAGTGCAAATAAAAGGCTTTTTTGATTTCTGCTGGAATGTGTTTACCAAGTCAGTGGTCTCCGATCACGAAGCCAATTGCACAGGAAAAGGGAGACAGATAAACAGAAGGAAGTAGACTGCACCACTCGAGCATGGACTTTTAGTACAGACTCTCTAGACAGCACTTAAAATCTGCAAAAGGGTAAAGGTTAAAATGAAAACCGCTAAAATGGCCTTTCATTTGCTTTACAACCTGAATCAAAATAGCAAATCTTTAGAGCAAGGTGAGCAAGCCGATATTTATTCATACAGTTTTGTATATGTACGTTATTTATACATACATCTGTGATGAGGGAGAAAGATAGGAAAATAAAGTCCCTAAGAGGCTTCATTCCTAGAAAAAAAGTCTATGGCAGTTTTGGCAGTCTATGACAGAGTTAAAGGTTGAGTTCTGAGGCTGATGAAAAGGGTCCAGAAAAACAAGACCCTGGGGACATCCCACTCTTCCAGGGAACTGGGTTTGGTTGCCCAGGTGAGGGAGCAGTTTCCACTATTGCTCGTTCCTCTGATTCAACACCCACCATGCTGGTTCCCTGTATGCACCTAGCAGGAAGGCGTTGACCCATTAACATAAATGTTCAGTTGACTTGATACTTAACCACTAAGATTCCAAGGCCAAATCATAGTCTCTTGTGAGTTTAAATACTGTGGATTTACCCACTAAAGTTCAACTGCCTCTGAAACATAAGAGAACAAAATTTCCGTGCTCTTAAACTCGAAGACCTGACCATGAATTGTGATGGCTGTGCTCTAGGCCTCTGGGAACTTCAGTGGCCGGATGGGCTTTCACAGCCGATACCCCTGCCTCCTTGGACAGTTCACGCAAACTTCAACAGTTTTGTACAATGATGGACAGCACCCTCAACTACATCATTAATAATTACATTTACTAAGTTCTTATCTAATGCCTGGCACTGTTCTAAGCATCTTTTACATCTCTAACCTTGCCCCACTGCTGTGAGTGGGTATGCAGTGGACATGATTACATCCTCATTGGGGAATACCAAGGTTAGGAGATTTGCCCCAGATCACAGATGGTGGATGATGAGGTGAGGATTCAGACTCTGACAGTATAACCCTGGAGCCCATACTCAGTTACCGAATATCATGCCTTATACCAAACATTGCCTACTAACGTTGTTTCTGTTAATAATTCTTTCGTGCAATCAGTCCACAGAAAAAGTCTGCCTTTTGTTAAAGCATCACAAACAGCCTTTCAGCCAGACTTGGAATTGATTTGGGAAAGCATAATATAGTTGTGTTGGTTATTCAAGCCATAGCTTCCCCCCATTTAGGCATCTTCTTAGCTAGTGTTCTCCTTTATGAGAAGAAACGGAGAATAATAAACCATAAATGCACACATTAGTGTATGCTTTGACAATGAGAATACTAACAAAAGCAAAGGGAGCATTTTGTTTTAACCTTATCACCAAACACTCTTTTTTTTCTGTCCCCGTTACCCATTTTAACCAGTAGATGAAAGACTAATAAAAATAAAAATCTTTGGAAACAATGTTTTAGGAGATATATAAGAAGCAAATTGCCATGACTTGACACAGAAAAGTTTATTTTCTCAAGCACTTATATATCCCTCTTTTAAATCTGGTTTTTATTTCTAATTTGTACAACAAACCTTTCACAGACTTTGAAGAGGTATACCTCGGAACAAATTCCAAGTTCAGATAGTTTAAACTGTGCTATAGTGTTTTGAAGTATTAGAATTTATAAGACAGAACAGCAGTTAGATACTTTAATACTACTCTATCAGCTTTATTAACATAAAATCAGAGCAGGGGAAGGATGGAAGGATCCTCGGGATTGTCAGAGAGCAACGGTCACTGTTACACATGCCTTTGGCTGCCCTCAAGACTGCTGTGACCCAAGGAAGCAAAAGCTAGATTTTTGTTAACTTGAGGATTGGAATTGTTTCTCAGTCCTTGATTGTGCTCCTCAAGGACTGGAGTACAGAGGACAACACCAGCAAGACATTATAAAATTATGGAGAGTGTATTAGACAAATATATCTATTGTTTAATAGTTCCTTAATTCTAATTTTAATCAGAAAGTGTTTGTCGTCAAGTACTGTGTTCATGACTCCACTTTCTGGTAGTAATAGGATGTCAATAATGCTATCTTGCAGCAAAAAGAAGGGTAATGCAAATAAGATGCAGTGAAAAATTAAGAGAATTTAGAACATTTTAGGGGTATGTCCAAAGGAGAGCAGCCAGACTGATGATCTATATCAGGAGACCACAGTGACCTTCTCTGCAAAGCTTTCCTAGACCTGGGCAGACAGGTCTTCTGTAGCCTCTGTTTCCAGCTGCATTGAAGGATCATACAGAAGTTATATAGGGATATGTGTGTGTGTGTGTGTGTGTGTGTGTGTGTGTGTGTGTGTGTGTGTGTGTGTGTGTGTGTGTGTGTGTGTGTGTGTGTGTGTAGCAGAATCTAAAGAATTCGAAAGGCAACAGATCTTATTTATCGAGTGTTTTCTATGTGCCAGGCACTGTGAACTTCATATACTCTCATTGTAATCGATAGAACAACCAAAATGACTTGGACATGACAATTCTCATTTAAGAGATTAAAAAAAAAGGCTGAAATAACTTGGCCAAATTTGGCAACTTCACCAAAATAACAGTTTATGAGAGGCAGAGCTGGGACAGAGGTCACATTTGTAACCACAATGTTCCAGTGTTGTTAGGAAAATTCCTGCACTAACTTCAGATTCTTTCAAACAGTAAAATCCTGCGAGTCTTTTGACTATACACAATTTTTTCCCATTCACATTTTATTTGAAGACAACCACACCAAATGTCTGTTTCAAAATAAGTTTTTAAATTGAAAATTGAGGACATTTTCTATTTTTAACATAATCAGTAGTTCATAAACTTTAAAGAGAGACAATAAAACCCTGCTTTAATTTTTTATCATAGCTTTTTTTTTTGTAATTAGAATAGGTTCTGTATCTCCACTTTCCGTAGAACAACTACAGTTCAAGAATAGTAGTTTTTTATAAACTGATTAACTCAGTATCCCAGTAAGCATAGCAGAAACCAAAAATTGGTGAGTTTCCATTTTTTTCAGATGGGTTCTTTTTCTTTTTCTACATCTTTATTGGAGTATAATTGCTTTACAATGTTGTGTTAGTTTCTGCTGTACAAAAAGGTGAATCAGCATATGTATATATATATCCCCATATCCCCTCCCTCTTGCATCACCCTCCCATCCTCCCTATCCCACCCCTCTAGGTGGTCACAAAGCACTGAGCTGATCTCCCTGTGCTATGCGGCTGCTTCCCACTAGCTATCTGTTTTACATCTGGTAGTGTATATATGTCAGCGCTACTCTCTCACTTCATCCCAGCTTCCCCTTACCCCACCCCGTGTCCTCAAGTCCATTCTCTACGTCTGCGTCTTTATTCCTGCCCTGCCCCCAGGTTCATCAGTGCCATTTTTTTAGATTCCATATATATGCATTAGCATACGGTATTTGTTATTCTCTTTCTGACTTACCTCACTCTGTATGACAGACTCTAGGTCCATCCACCTCACTACAAATAACTCAATTTCTTTCCTCTTTATATCATAGCTTTTTAATTCAAATATTGTGATCATATTCCCATGCTATCAAATATTCAGTGACATCATTTTATCAAAATGGAATAATTTATTTAACTAAGTTTTTATTATAAAACATTTTTGTTACTTCTATAATCACTACCGCTATGGAAGTAATTTTTTGTATGATCCATGCTTATTTACCATGATCACTTTAAATTATTTTACAACTTCTAGGATCACCTTGTCCCAAATGACCAACCTATTGGACATTGTTGAACCCTGCTTTTAAAAGGGAGAGACAAGGTTTTGTGTTGTGGGGAATGCATTATTCAAGCACTGGAAAGAGAAAAAGGTGATGAACACAGATTTTTCTCTCCATAGAATTGGAAAATACAGGACTTCTAATGTCCAAATAGTCATCTTAAGACAACCTCACGTACATACCTAATAGCTATAGCATAACTTCCAGTCATTTTTTAAAATTCATTTGGATAATTAACATTAATGAGAGACTGGCAAATGTAAATTTAAAGTATTTGAAAGAACAAACCAAAACTATTTGTTCATTAACTAGGCTTATAAACATGCCATCCACATACTGGAAAAGCCAATAATTACTCTCTAATTGTGCTAATCAAGTAATGACAATGTTGTAAATGTTTGTTTACATAATGTTAGATTTCTCTGACTAATCTTATCATTAGTCAGACTTTGGACTTCTGCCACCGTGCACTCATGTATATACTGGTACATGCCAAACTGTTTCAACAGTTTATTTTTAAAACTGGTTGTTAACATGCTGCTAGTATTCAAATCAGAAACTTACCACATCCTTGGGAGGGGGCTCTGATTCCTTCTTTATCTTTTTACCCATTCTGGAAAAAGATGCCACAAATGGTTAAAATGTCATTTGTACATTGTATATGTACAAATCTCTCACTTACCTGCATTCCTAGGAGGAGATGTACTTCGTCCTCTAAATTTTACCTAAAAAGAAACTAGGCAATATATGTAGAAATTATTGCACATATACAAATATGTGCAATACATATACAAATATGTTACCTACATCCCAGACTTCACAATTTTAAAGGAACTTATTGATAAGATTGTTGGGCATTTGTCCTGGCTTCCAGTTTGGAAAGAAGGAGAATACATTAATGACATAAATGACATAAATTTTACTTACATAACAGGTAATGGTTTACCATGCTTATAGCTCACTTGTGTAGGGCTTGGGAGACTAAATCTAAATTACTTTTGAGATCTGCAGGAATGTTCTGCCACAAAAGGAGGGATTTCTGTATGCTTTCTTGCACTGATCTATCCCAAGCACCTAGAATAGGGTCTGGTACATACTGGGCATTTGACATTTATAAAAATCATTAACTCTGTTGTTCCTGGGGGTAATTATTTTCTGAATGATATCCAAGATCTACCAAGTGAACATTTGTGTCATTTTCCCATATAAAAAAATGTTTTCTCTAATGTATTCCATATAAAAAATGTTTTCTCTAATGTATTCCATAGCTCAATAAAAAAGTAATTGAGAATCTCAACAACAACAGCTAGGCCCGTGAGCCATGGCCGCTGAGCCTGCGCATCCGGAGCCTATGCTCCGCAAAGGGAAAGGCCACAACGGTGAAAGGCCCGCGTACCGCAAAAAATAAATAAATAACCCTAGAAATCTTTCATGTTTTCTCCAATGAGAGTTTGTGGGGTTATGTTTGGTATTAGGGCAATCTCAGATGGTATATTCTAGTCTCAAGGTAATTACAATAGTCTCAAGAAAATTTTGGGAAGTAGGAAATCTTTGGAGAGAATCTACAATGTCAGGGTTAGTTCAGATGGCTTGCCAAGGGACAACAGCAACTCCAAGAATTGATCACATAAGTTAAAAAGCCACATGTTCATAGAAACTCATAGTGACTTCTGAAAGACATCTATTCCAGGTCCCTAACTTGAAGTCACATAAATTTCAAGATCCTTGAGGGCCTGGGCAAGCTTATGCTATGCACTACCTCATGCTATACCTAATATGTTAAAACATTAAAATACACCCACATCCCCTGTTAAATATAATTTTCATCATAAAAAAGATTTGAAATTTTGCATTTGAAATGACTCATCAGTTTGTACACTTGGAAATTCTTGCAAAATAAGAAAATTGTTTTCAAATGTAATTTTAATATTAATAAAATACTTAATATTTTTGAATTTTCTTTTCATATTTTAGACCAAATGCTTTTTTTCAGACCCCAAATATCTTTCTTTCACAGATACTTGAAAAGCACACAGATCCCAGACTTTGTGCCTATAATGTTTCAGGCAGACACACAGACTATTCTGGACAGATGAAAATCTGACCTGTGATTTCTCTAGGAAAAAGAGATTTCACAGCTCTTTATAACCAATTCCAAGATATAGCAGCCTTTGCTTTACAAAAGAATTCCTTATGAATAACATTCAAGAAGCAAGTAAATTACACTCATAGAAAGTTACTTGAAGTCATCTGATTTTCACTCAGGAACTTATTTTTCCCATTTCAGGATAGTGGTTTTGAGTAATTGCACACTGAAAAATACAGAGGCTGGAATAGCCTAAACATACAGGATTACAGAGAACTGGCCCTTGGCAATATGGTGAAGTAGGAAGCATTTTGGGTTTTTTTGGTTTTTTTGCCATACGCGGGCCTCTCACTGTTGTGGCCTCTCCCGTTGTGGAGCACAGGCTCCGGACGCGCAGGCTCAGCAGCCATGGCTCACGGGCCCAGCCGCTCCGTAGCATGCGGGATCTTCCTGGACCGGTGCACGAACCCGTGTCCTCTGCATCGGCAGGCGGACTCTCAACCACTGCGCCACCAGGGAAGCCCCTGTTTTTGTTTTTGTTTTTGTTTTTACCATATTGGATATAACAGTTAACAGGGGAGAAAATACACAGCAGACATAGTCCAGGGGCAGTGTACCCCAGAGATGACCCTAAGGTTTTTTTTAAATTTGTAATCAACGTGGTACAACTAAATTACCTTATTTTATTCTTTAAAGACTCATTTCCCTTTAAAGCTACAGAGACGTCAAATTAAGAAAATAAATCTCTGACTTTTTGAAGCAAACTAAACCTGTTTTCCTTGACTATTTTACCACCTGCCCACTGATATTTTTATTGTGCTAAAATATACATCACATAAAATTTACCATTTTAACTATTTTTAAGTGTATAATTCTGTGTCTACTGTTCACTTATAAAGGTGGAACATTTCACTACAGAGAATTTGGAAAACAAGGAAGGGAATATGGAATTTTTAAAAAATCACTCAGAAATAAGTTCAGGGAGATCAGCACTATTTGGATATAGCTCATTTTTTGTGTATTTTCTATAGTGATTTTACCATCTTACCTGGATTTCTATCTGCTATTCTCAACTTCCCTCCTGGGACCATTTTCTTACTAAATTCTTAAACTAATGGACAAGTTCATGAAATCTCATTCTCCATTTATTGCTTCAATCATCATTAGTGGATCAGCATGTCATTTAAAATAATATTTTAAAATCCACCATCTAGCCAGTCCCCTGTTGTTGAGCATTTGTTTCCAATTTTCTGGAATTATGGACAAGGCTGCAAATGAACACTCTTATACAATAAAATTTTCATCCACATCTGCAACTGTTTCTTTAGGAGAAATCCCTAGTAGTAAAATAACTACTAGGTGAAAAGGTATGAACTTCACGGCATTGGACATGAAAACAAATCTGCTTTGAATATGCATCTTCTTGGTTATTGGAAAGGAGTCACATTTTTTCACGAATTTATTGATCTTCTTTGTGAACTTTCAGCCTATGCGATCTTAAAACATTTTCTAACGAGATTTATTTTGAGAAGGGCTAGAACAATTGGGGGCCCACTTTTTGAGTTGCTCAGAGTCAAGTAACGGAATCTTAGACCCTCAGATCCTCACTCTGGGCCTCAGTTTTGTCACCTCTTTGTTCAATAGGAGGCGGCCGGCACACTTATGAAATCCACGGGGACCACAGCCTAACACTGCGGGCGTAAGGCAGGGACCCACAGGTCCTTACGAGGTGTTCCCTCAGTTGCCCCAGATGCCCCCCACACGCGGGGCACTGTCTCCTTCCCCAAAGGCTACTGGGGCCTCTACCCTGGGTCTCTCTTCAAACCGCAGGGGTAGCGGTGCAGCCGCCCTCCCGCCTTTACCTGCAGGGAGATCCCGCCGGGCAGCGGCTTCTCAGACCTGGCCAACTGCACCGGCTGCAGCCAACTCGCGTCTCTAGTCCACTGTTGTGCCTGGTTGCTAGGCGACAGCGTGCCGCGCCTGCGCAATGCGCGCCCGCGTGCGCCGCGTCAGTGGAAGCGCGCGCTCGGCTTCCCGAGGCGCTCCATTCCCCTTCGCGAGTAGAGGTAGGTACCCGAGGAACCGTGTGCGACCTCTGTACGTAAGTCCCGGGCTTCGGGGCAGGATAAACACTGGGAATCCTCTCCTTCCAGTTGTTGAGGGCCAGCCCTAGAGACAAGTGTAAATCGGGAGGCTGGGCCGCCTCAGCAGCTGGCCGGAGGACTGGCTATGGATTCACATACTCTGAGGTGCGGATGCGTTCTCCCAGCGACAGGCCTCGGCCAGAGTCTCTGTGAGGTGACTTCCAAATCGCCACCTTCTGCCCGGACTCCGCCGAGCTGCAGACCTGCATTGCTAACTTTCCATGCACGAGGGTGTCCAGTCTGTCCCCACAGAACGTATCATGTCCCTTCAGAACCTCCTCCTCTTACACCTGTTTCCTCTTTCTGCCATTTCTCCCAATAGCCTAGAACTTCCGTTTCCCTTCCCCCTCCTCCCCCAACGCCAATCAGCACTTAAAGCAATCCGCCCTCCACTTTTTGTCCCCTGTCTATTCCCTCTCTTAAATCTTTACTGTCACCCCAGTCTAGGTCATCATTTTTTGCCTTCTAAGTGATGGTTTCGGTTTCTCTTTCCAGTGCTTTCTTGGTACCACAGATCAACCTTCCGGAAATTATTGCCCTAGTCATCTCACTCCCCTACTCAGACTTGAGCGGCTTCCTAAAGTAAAGTCTAAGCTCGTTAGCCTGTTCTTCAAAGCCATCTGCCCCCCACCCAGTTCTATCTGTGCAGCCCGCCCCTGTCCCAAACACAAGCCCCAGCGAAACTTACTGTTCCCCCAAATTTTTCCATGCTTTTCTCCTTTAGATTTTTGCTCACTCTGTTCCTTCATCATTTCATCTATTCAACAAATATTTATTAAGTATCCACCATTTGCCAGGTCATGGGCAACTTGCACAACTTCTGGAATATTCTTTCATTTCTGCATAATGAAGCCCAGCTCCAATGCCATCTTCATAAAATACTCTTTGATTGATCTTAGCAAAAAAATCTCTCCCTCTCCTGAATTCCCCTCAGGCTTTTTGAACTCCATCTGCTACCTGTCTCCGTTGGCCTCCCAGTCCTAAGAGTGTTAGATGCTTCTGACAATTGCTTCTTTCCTATCTCTTTATGTCCTCTTCTTACCTTTTCAGTTACCTGATAAACAGCTTTATACATATTTAACAGTTCTTTATATTAGATTTTGTATGGTCAAATAACATGTGATTTCCATCTCCTGATTGGACCTTGAATAATACACTCCTGTTATCTTCAGCCTCTCTCTGTCTTCCCTTCAGTATATGAATACTGTGAAGTCTCTCATTTGCCTCATACAAAAAACAAAAAGCCTCCTTTGAACCTGTAGCTCCTTCTAGCTATCATTCTGTTTTTCTCTTTCTCTTCTTGACCATGAATTTCCCCCAAAGTAGCTTGCATTTGATACTTCCACATATTTAACCTACATTCACTCTTCAAGCCATAGGATCTGGTTTGGTCCTACCACTAAAACTACCCAAATCCATTGTCTGTTACTTAGACTTCATCTTTTTTGACATCGCTGCTGCAAATAACACTCTTGATGATACCTCATACTTGAAACACCTTCCTGGGTTTCCTTGATCCTCCTAGTTTCATAAGCATTATTTAAGGTCCTTTCTGTACAGCCTGAAATGTTGATATTTCCCAAGGATCTGTCCCTGCTTCTCTTGTTATATTATAGCTTTTTCAGGGTGATCTTACTTATTTTTGTGACTTCAAATGCCATATATATAGCTCCCCACCAGACTCCAGTACTGTGCTATAGGCTCATATAGCCTTCTTTTTTTAAAATTGAAGTATAGTTGATTTACAATGTTGTGTTAGTTTCAGGGGTACAGCGAAGAGATTCCCATATATATATATATATATATATATATATATATATATATACACATATATACATATATGTACATATGTATTGTTTTTCAGATTCTTTTCCCTTATAGGTTATTACAAAATATTGAGTATAATTCCCTGTGCTATACAGTAGGTCCTTGTTGGTTACCTATATTTTATATCATGTATCCTTCTTTTTATGGAAAGCTCCACCTGGATGTCCACAGGTGTTTACCACCTAAACTCATTATTTTCCCAATATAAACATTTTTCTATTTATCAAGGGGTACCACCACCCACCTAGATACCCAAGCATGAAGTCTGACAGTCATTCTAGACTTATTCTCCCTCGTATGCAGTTATTTGGATTCCCTTAAAAGTCTCTTGAATTTATTCTCACTTTTCCATTCCCATAGCCTGGGTACAGAGTGTCACCATCCTTTGCTTGATTTCATCAAACAAGCCTTCTGACACGTCTCCCATCCTCTAACTTTCTCCTGGCTTCAGTCCATCTTCTCCAGGATGACCCAGGTAATCTTTGTAATTTGTCTCTCTCCTCGCTGGTCCCCAGTCACTCCACCACATACATGATGAGATGCAATAAGATTCCTAAATTTGCATTCAAGACCTTGTTCTGGCTGACTCCTCCCTACTGCAATAGCTTCTCTAATCACTCAAAAAAAAAAAAAAATAGCAAACTGCTCATAATTCTTCAAGGACACCATGACATTTTATGCCCTTAACTCTCCTAATCAACCTGAAACCTATCTGTCTTTCAAAATTTATTTTAGTCATGATTTCCTCCCGAAAGTCTTAATTCTCCAAACATAATAAACATTTCTCATTTTGTACCTTACACCTGCTCTATTTCTGCTATTTTCACATGATATTGTAATTTGTTTGTTAATGTGTGTGTCTCCCCACCTTGGCTGTTTCTGAATATTCTCCAAATAACTCATTTATTGAGTACTTATTATGAGCCAGACAATTATGAAGTGGTTAAAATGCAGCATTAACCCCCCACCATAACCCTGTAAGTTACAAATGAAGTAATTGGCATAGGTCACTCTATCAATAAATGGCAGAGCCAGGAGTTGAGCTGAGGTCAGCTTGACTGTCAGTCATGTTCTGAACCAACACGTCATACCAGCCCATCCTGAAAATTCGGTGTTATAACAAATTGTAAAGGGTTTTCATGAAATAATTAAAACTGCTGTTTTGATTCTGTTTTTCCCCACAGACTTAGTCTTTACTGCACATGTCTGTTTTTTTTGAGGTCCTGTTTATACAGTTGGATGAGTTTTGGCAAATGTTTACAGTTGTGTGACCACTACCACAATTAAGATATAGAACATTTCCATCATCTCAATTTCCTTCATGCCCGTTTGAAGTCAAATCTCTCTCTCCATCCCACTTCCATGGGAACAACTGATCCGTTTTCTCTCCCTTTAATTTTGCATGTTTATGAACATCTTATATATGGAACCACACGGTACACTACCTTTTTGGTCTAACTTCTTTAACTTTGCAAATACTTTTGAGATCTGTCCGTGCTGTTGCATGTATCAATAGTTTGTTTCTCTCTATTGCTGAGTAGTGTTGCACTCCATGGATGTACAACATCCATTCACTGGTTGATGGACATTTGGGTTCTTTGCAGTTTTGGACTGTTATAAATAAATCTGCTCTAAACAGTTATACACAGGTTTTTGTGTGAACATATGTTTCTCCTTCTTTGGGAAAATACCCAAGAGTGTAATTTCTGGATCTTATGCCATGTGTGTGTTTGATGTTATGAGAACTTGCCAAACTGTTTTCCAAAGGAACTATACTATATTTGCATTCCCATCAGCAATGAGTCAGACATCCAGTTGCTTTATATGCCCTACAACACTTGATATTGTCAGGGCTTTTAATTTTAGTCTTCCTATTGGGTATGTAGTGCTATCTCCTTCTGGTTTCAATTTGCATTTCCTTCATGACTAATCATGATGAGCTGATTCTCTGTACTTGTTAACCATTTCTGCATTTTCTTTTGTGAAGCATCTGTTCAAATATTTTTCCTACTTTTAATTGGGCTGTTTGTCTTATTACTGAGTTGCAAGAATTTGCTATACATTCTGGATCAGGTCATTTATCATATATATAATTTGGAAATATTTTTGGACCTGGTTCATTATAGTGGAAAATGAAATTTAGAGACCATAATCTAAACACTAGCGTTGCTCATTGCTACTAGGTTGGTCATTCCTTCTAGGCCTTCTCAGAAGCCTGGTGAAGCTCTGAATTCAGCACACATTATAAACCAGATATCTACAGATCCAGACCATGGTTATAACAGATAAGAGATCATTGTGGGGCAGGCATAGGCACTCTCTGGTTCTCTAGCCACGGCTTCTACTGGGATCTTAAAGCTGTCATTTTCTGTCTCAGAACTACTAAATATAATTAGAAGTAGTTCACCCTCCCCACATCCCTTGTAACCCTTCTGTCCACCACACTGTGCTGTGGCAGTAGTCACTTATTCTGTCAGAACTCTTCAATAGGTACTTCTTTTTAGGAGACCACAAGTGTCTCCCAATAAGCCATCCTTTCAAAGTAAGCAACTATTCAGTTTTCAAATTCAATCAGGTCAAATAGCCAGTCCCAGATTTACATCTTTGAACTTCTAAGATCAATAATCACTTCTAGTTTCAATTACTGTGTCATTTGAAGTCCCATTGCAGACAACAAAATCTGTTCTAGTTAGCAGGGAATTAGAGATTTATAGCATTGTTGCAAAGGCTGGAGAAACAGGTTCTAGGCTGATATTTCAGAGATGACTTTCAAAACAATACTGCAGAGCATAACTCACAATAACTATGAAGTGAAAACAACTTGTGTCCACTGACAGATGAATGGATAAAGAAAATGTGTATCTATGTACAATGGAAGATTATTCAGCCATAAAACGAAGGGACTCCTGCCATTTATGCCAACATGGATGGACTTTGAGGGCATTATGCTCAGTGAAATAAGTCAGACAGAGAAAGACAAATGCAATATAATTTCACTTTATATGTGGAACCTAAAAGCATCGAACTCATAGAAACAGAATAGAATGATGTTGCCAGGGGCTGAGGGGTCTGGGAAAATGGGAAGATGTTGATCAAAAGGTATAAGCTTTCAATTATAAGATTAATAAATTCCAGGGATGTAAAGTATAGCCTGGTGATTATAGTTAACAATACTGTATTGTATACTTGAAAGTTGCTATAAGAATGGAGCTTTAATAGTCTCATCATAACAACAACAACAACAAAATGTTAACTATATGAGGTGAAGGATATATCAACTAACCCTATTGTGGTAATCATTTTATAATACCTACATGTATCAAATCATCATAGTGTACACTTTAAACTTATACAATGCCGTATGTCAATTATATCTCAATAAAGCTTGCGAAAAATACTACAGAAGTGGCCAAACAAGAAAGCCAAGGAATCAGGAAGTTTAAGTCACTTTCATGCAGAATAAGGAGGATTTTCTCCAATTAGCATTTACCTTCTTCATTAATTCTTTTCTGCCTCAGCCAGTTTTTTGGTTGTTGCTGTCATGGAAAAGTTATCAAGTGAAGCAATAGTGCCTAACGAATCAGGCCAGCTCCACTCCACACAACTTAGACCTTGAAGAGAGAAAGATTTAAACTTCTTAAAGCATCTGCAAGCTCAAAATAAAAAATGAAATTCTTTTATGAAAATAGTTATACCTTTATGAAATTAAGCTCAATTTCATAGCTAAAGCCAAGTCACACACGCACAATTGCAGAATCATTCAGTTTAACAGCCTCTGTGAAAATTGTCTGTGTTTGGGACCAGCAAGGCAAAGGCAACGAAAAGATGTGATTTTTGAAGAGCACCATAAGTAGATGCGTTTATGGCATGTGAGGTGCCATAAAAATAGCACTAATCTAGAAGATAATTAAATCAAATGATTGATGAATCCACAGACATTATGAAGTGTGACGAGTTAATAGATCTAATTACATAACCTGAAGAGTAATCCTTCAAAAAAGACATTATTTATTCTGCAAAGAGGCACCAAAACAAAGACCTTAAGGTAAAATATTTAAAGTGCTAATGAATATTTTGAAACAAATAAGATGTATTAGGAATACTGCTTAAATATATGTATTGATGGTTTAATTGTAGGTTAAAGGGTTTACATCTGTAGTTTGTTCCCAAAATCCTATCAGTGAAAGAACTCAATGTTTTGATTACAGAGAAATGTTGGTGTAAAGATTTTCCATGGATCCATATTCTACATTAAATGATAGTCTCAAAATGGTGAATCCAAGCCACTGCAGTCATAGCTGTTTACAGCTTTATGCAAAAATTAAGATTAAAAAAACACTCTGCCAGTTCATACCAAAGAGGATGACCAATGAAAAATTTTCTCAAGAGTTTCTGAGCTAAAAGAATTAAAATTTTGGCTGTAAGTGTGGGTATAGATAATTCTTACTTTGAAAATTGGAAGGTTGGTTTGTTGGCTTAAAAAATGTATGAACTGGGACTTCCCTGGTGGCGCAGTGGTTAAGAATCCGCCTGCCAATGCAGGGAACATGGGTTCGAGCCCTGGTCTGGGAAGATCCCACGTGCTGCGGAGCAACTAAGCCCTTGTGCCACAACTACTGAGCCCGAGTGCCACAACTCCTGAGCCCGAGTGCCACAACTACTGAAGCTCACGCACTTACAGCCCGTGCTCCGCAACAAGAGAAGCCCCCACTCACCACAACTAGAGAAAGCCCGCGTGCAGCAGTGAAGACCCAACACAGCCAAAAATAAAATTAATTAATTTTTAAAAATGTATGAACTAATATTTTGAGTGTGTTAATGAACATGAGCCAACATTGGAAAGATCACAGGAAATATAATAATGTATACTGCCTTGAGAATTAGGACTTGGGCTTTCACTTCCAGGGTAGGTTTGATCCCTGGTCAGGGAACTAAGCTGCATGGCCAAAACAAAACAACAACAACAACAAAAATCAGTGTCTTTAGATATTATCACTGTCATGCTCCACCCACAAGTACTGTGGTTTTGTAAACTAATTAAACCTCACAACACCATCAACTCTCCCATGTTAACGACTTGAGAGTCTTAGCATAACAAACTTCATTTGATTCAATAGATATGTTCCAGAAAATATGTTTTTGAAAAGAATTTTTGCAATCTAATTATACTTTAAGAACATTGAGAGTTCACTATTTAGAGAAATCTGAGGATGAATCATTTTATGTAAAAAAAGAAAAGAGCCCTTCAGTAAAAGAAAGCAATTATATATTATTTATCTACTTTATAAATCTAAATTCGCTTAAAGTGGAGGGGGTACCTCTGTATAATATTAGGTAATTTATCATAATATGTTCCTTTTAATGTATCCTTTGAATTCATTTCCATTCAAATTGACTTAGTCAGGTGGTTGATTGTTGTAAATCAATTGAACTTGGTTAAAGATAAACAATAAAAATGTAAGACTTCTGTTTGTAACATTGAATTCAGTGTTAGCGGTGTAAGGAAACGCATAAACAGTATGGTAACCCTTCACCTTTTCTAGAGCTTAAACAGATAGTTTGCCAACATGTACTGTAAATAGTTGCTATTTTCCTCCACCGTAGACTGCCACAAGGCAGTTTCTTCCACCACATTGTGTTATTTAAAAGTTATCTGCTTTTTTGGCTGCTGTTCAAGGGAGTTCTTTGCCTGTAAATCCTCTTTATCTCATGCTAGGGTTGAAGCGAAATCTTGGCACAATTTCAGTGCATTTGTCTTGTTGTACCAGGGGAGAAAAAAATGAAGGGCCCCAGAGACTGACACTGTTCTGCAAATGGTCATTGAAACAGTGGGGAGCCCTGCTGGCCATTCAAAAGGGTAATACGACTAAGCTCCCACTGCTAAAAATAAGATCCACTCACACTAAAGGCAGCCACACCATAAAAAAGATCATTGAAAAGCCTGAAAGATAGAATTACAAAGTAAACATTACTCATCATGTACTTGACTCCAGGTCTTTAAAATCAGCTTAACTTAGTGGACTGGTTCCATATGTAGTAGTCATTTAGTTCTTAGTCTAGGTTTTACATTCTTGGACTCTGAACTCAAGTTTCTATAATTTGCACTGTGGAGATAATCTTCCTGTTTGTTACAGGTTAGAGGTTTAAGAGAAAAAATAGGATGCATCCCACTTACAGAAAGTCTGAGACAACTTATCCACTTGAGATAACATCTCATTTTGTGAAGGATGCTCCAGAATGACTTCCCCACCACTGACCAGCCCTCTACACAGAATGTGTAACCTATGCTTGTGGATACACAGCAGGAACTGCTGTCGGGGTAACGCCTGCACATGAAGGCATTTCCCGAGTTGGCTTCTGGCATTTAGCTTGTTTTTAAAAAAGAAATTGAACAATTGTGTCTGTTTAAGGAAGGATCCCTTGAACTGAGAATAAGTGGGTTGATCTAAAATACAACCCAGATCAGACTTACAAGAATAAACTATATTGAATATAATGTGGTCTGGGGACTTCCCAAGAAAACAAGCGCATTAGTAGGAGAGGGTTCTCTGAGCTCTCCTCTTGGCCTGTTATGGTGAGTTGTAAGGTAATACAGTAGCACATGGTACTATTGAGGCCAGGCTGCTGGGTCTGATCCCTCCTTGGCTTTCTTAACCAAATTGGGCCAGAGATTTTAGCTGGATCTTGACTGATACATGATTACTGCTAGAAAAGGAGGTCTGAGCTCATGCTTTTCCAATGACAGTTGGTGACTATAACCTTGACCCAAGGAGGGTTCTTGAGCCTGAATTTGGAAGGCCCTTCTTATTTGCAGGGGTGGGCCACCCTACATGGATCTGGTTCCAAAGCAGCATCATTTCAGGTATAGTAAGTTTAATTTCCACAAACTATTGAAGTTTTGTGTTTAATTTTGGGCAGAATCGTCAGACTTTCATTTCAAAGTTGTTATATTTTCCATCACTTATTTTAAGAAATGCCAAGTAAAACAAGTTTAAAAAATAAATGGAGCAAAAAATCTACAAACAATAAATCCTGGAGACGGTGTGGAGAAAAGGGAACCCTCTTGCACTGTTGGTGGGAACGTAAATTGATACAGCCACTATGGAGAACAGTATGGAGGTTCCTTAAAAAACTAAAAATAGAACTACCATACGACCCAGCAATCCCACTACTGGGCATATACCCTGAGAAAACCATAATTCAAAAAGAGTCATGGGGGGCTTCCCTGGTGGCGCAGTGGTTGAGAGTCCGCCTGCCGATGCAGGGGACACAGGTTCGTGCCCCGGTCTGGGAAGATCCCACACGCCGCGGAGCAGCTGGGCCCGTGAGCCATGGCCGCTGAGCCTGCGCGTCCGGAGCCTGTGCTCCGCAACGGGAGAGGCCACACAGTGAGAGGCCCGCATACCGCAAAAAAAAAAAAAAAAAAAAGTCGTGTACCACAGTGTTCATTGCAGCTGTATCTACAATAGCCAGACCATGGAAACAACCTAAGTGTCCATCGACAGATGAATGGATGAAGAAGACGTGGCACATATATACAATGAAACATTACTCAGCCACAAAAAGAAATGAAATTGAGTTATTTGTATTTAGGTGGATGGACCTAGAGTCAGTCATACAGAGTGAAGTAAGTCAAAGAGAAAAACAAATACTGTATGCTAACACATATATATAGAATCTAAAAAAAAAAAAAAAAAAAGAGGTTCTGGAGAACATAGGGGCAGGACAGGAATAAAGACACAGACAGAGAATGGACTTGAGGACACGGGGAGAGGGAAGGCGATGCTGGGACGAAGTGAGAGACTGGCATGGGCATATATACACTACCAAATGTAAAATAGATAGCTAGTGGGAAGCAGCCGCATAGCATAGGGAGATCAGCTCGGTACTTTGTGACCACCTAGAGGGGTGGGATAGAGAGGGTGGGAGGGAGATGCAAGAGGGAGAGGATATGGGGATATATGTATTCATATAGCTGATTCACTTTGTGATACAGCAGAAACTAACACAGCATTGTAAAGCAATTATATTCCAATAACGATGTTAAAAATAATTATAATTCTCTGAACAGTTATTTCAGGTTGTAGGGCTTATTTTAAATATGACCACTTTGTAAGAATCAAAAAATTAAAGAGAGATAAAATATTCTGAAATGTTTATTTAATGGAAGACAGACCAAGTTCACACAAAAACTAAATAACAAAACAAACTCTTAAATACAAATAATTTTCTCTATCACCTTAATCTAATTTAATTTTTCATATTAAATTAGACTTAATATATTCAAATAAAGTCCAAAAAGAAAACAGTGCCAAAATAGAGAGATTTTGTTTTTCCTCTATTCAAAATAAGATGAGTTCTTCACTTCAAATTTAGTCTCTATCTCTTATAAACAGATTCCTACCTCTACAGAAAATGTAGTTCTGTGTATATTCCACTTACTAAGCAGTTTGTTTTCATTGCAGTCACAGGATACTATTGGAGAAAGTAAGCATAAACCAATGTTACTCTACTGTTCTTACTATTTAGCATTAAATTCTAACAGTAATTAAACACTAGTGACTTTTTTCTTTGAACCTATTAATGTTCACCGTACACATTATATTTCACGTGAACCTTGCAGTTTTGGATTATGTTCGTCACATTTTTGAGCATCTTAATGAACATAATCCAAGTCAAAAACTATCATTCTAAGCTTGGCAATACTAATTACAGCACCTGAAAACTAATTCAGATAGAAAGTTAGTATGCTATATATTTATTCAAAAGAATTTTTTTAAAGAATATTATAGTTTTGGTGATTAGAAATATTTGCAATTTCTATTGTCTAACTACAGAATTTTTTCAGTTGATTCATCAGAGTGGACAGTAGCAGCTCAGACGGGAAGTTCTATTATCCACTAGTTCTGAGTACTGCAGTTTATGATTTGAAAGTTATAAGATGGTTCTCCAGTTGGCTTCAATCAAGATAAAACTCATATTAAGGGCCAAAGTTAAGGAAATGATGCATATCTGCTAAAATAATCAGCTGCCATATATTTCTTCGGCCTTAAAAACACTAGATGACAATCTTTCCCTGTGACTCAAGTAAAGCTTCTAGTGTTTGGGGAAAGTATGTAACTGATGCAAATATTTAGGTATATATTTAATTATGAATGTGGATTTGCTAGTATTATGACTATTGAGAAAACTATTTGATGGCCAAAGCTACTTTATAGAGCATTGTTGTGCATTAGTAGACAGAGCAATTAGGAATTTTTAAAAAAAGAAAGAAAAGAAAAAGAAGAAAAAAGAAATAAAAGGTATCCAAATCAGAAAGGAAAAAGTAAAACTGTCTCTATTTGCAGATGATGTGATATTATATGTAGAAAACTCTAAAGATTCCACTAAAAAAACTGTTAGAACAAATAAATTCAGTAAAGTTGCAGGATACAAAATCAATATACAAAAATCAGTTGTGTTTCTATACACTGACAATGAACAATTAGAAAGAGAAATTAAGAAAAATTCCATTTACTATAGCATCAAAAAGAATTAAATACTTAGGAATAAATTTAACCAAGGAGGTGAAAGCTCTGTACACTGAAAACTATAAACCACAAATGAAAAAAATTGAAGAAGACACAAATAAATAGAAAGACATTTCATGAATTGGAAAAATTAGTATTGTTAAAGTGTCCACACTGCTCAAAGCAATCTACAGATTCAGTGCAAACCCAATCAAAATTCCAATGGTTGGGCTTCCCTGGTGGCACAGTGGTTAAGAGTCCGCCTGCCGATGCAGGGGACACGGGTTCATGCCCCGGTCCGGGAAGATCTCACATGCCGCAGAGCGGCTGGGCCCGTGAGCTATGGACGCTGAGCCTGCGCGTCCAGAGCCTGTGCTCTGCAACGGGAGAGGCCACAACAGTGAGAGGCCCGCCTACCACAAAAAAAAAAAAAAAAAAAATTCCAATGGTGTTTTCTACATAAATAGAAAAAAATAATTCTGAAATTCTTATGGAACCACAAAAGGCCCCAAATAGCCAAAGCAAACTTGAGAAAAAAGAACAAAGCTAAAGGTATCACACTTCCTGATTTCAAGCTATATTACAAAGTTAGAGTAATCAAACCAGTATGGTATTGGCATAAAAACAGAGAAATAGATCAATGAAAGAATGGAGAGTCCAAAAATAAACATATGCATATATGGTCAATTAATTTCTGACAAAAGTGGCAAAATATACAATGAGGAAAGAATAGTCTCTTCAATAAATGGTGTTAGGAAAACTGGATATACCATACACCATACACAAAAATTGAGTCAAAATGAACTAAAGACTTGAATGTATGACCTGAAACTCCCAGAAGAAAACCTAGGTGATAAGCTCCTTGACGTTGGTCTTGGCAATAATTCTTTGGATTTGACAACAAAAGCAAAGGCAACGAAAGCACAAATAAATAAGTGAGACTATATCAAACCAGAAAGCTTCTGTACAACAAAGGAAACCATCAACAAATGAAAAGACAACCTATGGAATGGGAGAAAATATTTTTAAACCACATATCCATTAAGGGGTTAATATTCAAAATATTTAAGGAGTTCATACAACTCAATAGCAAAAAAAACCCCTCAATTTAAAAATGAGCAAAATACCTGAATAGACATTTTTCCAAAGAAGACATACAAATGGTTAGTGTGTACATGGAAAGGTGCTCAAAATCATTAAAAATCAGGGAAATGCAAATCTAAACCACAATGAGATATCACCTCACACCTGTTTGGATGTCTGTTTTCAATAAAGTAAGAGCTAACAAATGCCGGTGAGGATGTGGAGAAATGGGAGCCTTTGGACACTTGATGGGAATGTAAACTGGTACAGCTACTGTGGAAAACAGTATGGAAGTTCCTCAAAAAATTTAAAATAGAACTAACGTATAATCTAGCTATCCCACTCCTGGGTATATATGCAAAGGAAATGAAATCATTATCTTAAATAGCTATCTGCACTCCCATGTTCATTGCAGCATTATTCACAATAGCCAATATATGGAAACAACCTAAGCATCCATCGATGGATAAATGGGTAAAGAAGATTTGGTATCTATACAATGGAAAATTATTCAACCTTAAAAAATGAAGGAGGGAATTCCCTGGCCGTCCAGTGGTTAGGAGTCAGCACTTTCACTGCTGGGGCCCAGGTTCAATCCCTGGTCGGGGAACTAAGATTCCCACAAGCCCCGTGGCATGGCCAAAAAAAAAAAAAAAAAAAAGAAGGAAATCCTTCCATTTACCACATCATGAATGAATCTGGAGGGCATTATGCTAAATGAAATAAGCTACACAGAGAAAGACGAACACTGTATGGTCACTTATATGTGGAATAATTTTTGAAAAGTCAAACTCATAGACAGTAGAAAAGTGGTTGCCAGGGGCTGTGAGGTGGGGGAAATGGGATAGGTTGATAAAAAGGTACAGACTTTCAGCTATAAGATGAATAAGTCTGAGGATCTAATGTATAACATGGCAACTATAGTTGATAACACTGTATCGTACAATTGAAATCTGCTAAGAGAGTAGAACTTGAGCATTCTCACCAAAAGAAAAAAAAAAGGTAAATATGAGAAGTGATGGATATGTTAGTTAGCTCAGTGGGAATCCTTGTGTAATATATACATATATCAAATCATCACATTGTACACTTTTAATGTTATATTACAATTTTATTTGTCAATTATACCTCATAAAAGCTGAAAGAGAGAATATTCATTCTAGCATTTGCAATTGCTAGGGAATGAAATTCATTTGCTGATGGAATAATATGCAGTTGTTAAAAAAAGAGAATGAAATATATGTGTTGATTGGAAATAATCTCAAAAAGATATTAAGTAAAAAAGCAGGGTGCATTCCAGTGTGAATATTATGCTACCATTTGTGGAGAAAAGACTCTAGAAGACACACAAGCAGGGGATAACAGTTTTCGAATCTGGGGGGAGAACTGGCTGGCTAGAAAACAAGGGTGGGGAGACTTATTCTTCATGGTATAGCATTTGATACCTTTTGTGTAACATGTGATTATATTACCCATCTAATGATAATTTTTAAGTGGAAAATTAAAGCAAAAAGAAAGAAAAGAATAACAGGTAATGTGTCTGGGTAGCCCACATCCAGGATGACCTGTTAGGCTTGACAGAACCTTGGGTGTATCCAGAGTTCATGGTCCCTACCTATAGGAACAATCTGAGGTGACAGGATGCACAGCCAGCCCATTCCACTACTGTTGAGACTGCCAATGCCAGTGTTCTCCTGCTCTAACCAGTGGAGAAGAATCTAGCTGCTTAGAAACTTAGGCATTTCAGAAACAAATCTATCCCCCCTCTCGAGTGACAGTGGACACTTACCCTCTTACCATCAGAAATGGTAAGAAACTCTAATGCTGAATGAACGCCCTACCTTATCAAAGACCATTCTTGTTTTTCCCCACTGTGTCTCAGGAGATGGGAAACTTATTGGTGTTTTACCCATACTCCATCTGTGGAACTAGCACTAGAATGTTAGTTTTTTTGTTCTTTTTTTTGTTTGTTTTTTGGCCACACCTTGAGGTTTGTGGGATCTTAGTTCCCTGACCAGGGATTGAACCCGGGCCATGGCAGTGAAAGTGCCAAGTCCTAACCACTGGACTGCCAGGGAATTCCCTAGAATGTTAGTTCTTAATTAGACTAATAGTTTCAGAAGCAAAATTTTGAGATTGCTAAGAAGAATCTATTTAAAAACTATTTGATTACTTAAATTTCTACCTCACTCCTCTGTTGAGATTTTGGCCCATCATATATTTCATGAACTAACTATAAGGCCCCCTTTTTCAGGAATATGTACTAAAGAATACAGCAATTGGGATATTTATATTAGTGATTTATTTTAGTAAGTTATTATATTTTAAAACTATTGTTGTTTCACAGATTTTTCTACTTCAATTCATCTGAATGATATGAACAGGTTTAGAAATAGGTGTACCGTATTTACAAGAAGAGTTCATTAGTGGCCACAAAATCTTAGTCTTTTATATAAACTCCATCAATAACTCATAGTTCTCAGTCTCAGTGATTAGATATAAAAAGGATCAGAGAAAAGCAATAGGACAGGACACCGCCAGGTCCAGGAGAGAAGGAAGAAGGTGCAGGCAGGCTCCAAGGAGCTGAATTTCTAGAATTGGTTACATTTTAGCCAGATAGACAGTGGGGTGGATATCATTTCAGAGAGAGGAAATAATATGAACAAAATATCTTTTGCCGACTGCAAGAAAGTTATCATGACATGAGCTGACAGCCCATGAGAAGGGACAGGAGACGATGCTGGGATATAGGAAGGGACCTTATGCCCAAGGGGTTTATGCAAAGCATTTTGAGTTTTATCCTGTACATTTTGGAAAACCACTTTATAAAAAAAGACAACTACGGAGGTTCATAAAATTAAAATAGATCAGTTTGCACCCAGGAAATTCTACACCCAGACCGATCATCATATCACCAGTATGATGGGAATACTTTCTTATTCCACCGGGGTGTCCCTTGCGACACTCAGGAGGGAGGGATCATTAAGAGAAACCAAGGTTGTCTCAGACAGTGACCTACCAGGTGATCAGGAACGGAAACCGCCCCTTCCTAACATTGCCATGCCTCGCTTCCCAGATTAAACCACACTAAACTGGGATGGAGGTAAATGCAGCCTGTGTAAAAGTTTAAAATAAAAATGTCATCACTGAATGTTCCTGTAAGCATCCTTGAGCAGCACAGTACCACTACACTGCTGGTCAGGATTTTACTGCCTACGATCCCTTTACATCACCTGTTAGGGGGGAAGGTTGGTAATCCTGCTAGATAAGGAGTGTCATCTCCAGCCGCTTTTGCGGGGCTTACAGAAATCTGCCAACCTAGACCTTGCTTGGGTGTGGATGGGTTTTCCTCTGCCCAGCTGTGGCCTGGCTCTGAAAGAATGGAAAAGGGGTTCTGGCTCCTGGATTCTGGGAGAAACAGTTTGGCCTCTCTTCCCAGTGAGATTGCAGCTGGCTTCTGCTGACTCTATCAGGAATTAGTATTCTGAGACCACAGACTGCCTATTCCTCCTATGACTTAGGCCATGTATCTTACACAGTAATACCTCTTATTGTGCTAAAAACTTTTTGCCTTCTACCTGGGTCTGTTTTCATTAAAACGTGCTCTCAGTTTAGCAGGAAGTATCTCTTTGTGAGTCAAACCAGAAAAATTACCTTTCTCGATTTGTCTTACTTTGATTTCCAAATTCCTCCCTTGATGGTGGGGTGGAGAGTTAAGAGGAGGATCACGGGTTGGATTCTCCAGGAAGCAGTTGTGGTAATGAAGTCAGAAGTGTAAATGTTTTATTGTGAAGTAGAAGTTACAAAGGAAAGGGGGAGGGAGTGGGATGGGGCAGGAGGAGCTGTCAGACCACAGGGCAGACAGAACAGAGTCTCTGCCACCGGAAGACAGAACTCTGGAGCAAAGATTGCCCTTCCGAGGAGTTCTGCATTTGGAGGAAATGACTAGGCCCTGATATATTGCCGTGCTTATCACCAACTAGGGGCCATCCTGAGGATGGTGTGATGTTGTTGGCTGGAAAGCTGAGGCAGATCCTGCAGAGCCATCACCTTCATGACAAGTACCTGGAATGGTCTCCCAGAAACACAGTGAGTTTTGTGTGCATGAGAAATCTTTTTGCTTTTAGCCCCTGAGATTTGATGATCTTGAATATGTGGGTTTAAGGTTTTCCTCAATTTTGGAAAAATTTTAGCCATTATTTCTTGAAATATTTTTCTGCCTCCCCTTCCCTTCTGGCTTCTCCTGACTGATGGAAAGTACTTGGATTGGTGCCTAGTAATTGGTCCTTCTACTCACTACTTAGTAGATGCATCATAGCACTTATGAGTCCTGGAGAAGCTTTATTCCTTCCTCTGTGCTACATTTTTGCCATGTGCTTCCACCATTGTGTGTATAAAACTGTATTAGTCTCCTTGAGCTTCCATAACAAAGTACCACAAACTGGGTGGCTTAAAACAAGACAGATTTATTCTTTCACAGTTCTGGAAGCTGAAAGTCCAAAATCAAGATGTAGGCAGGGACGTGCTCTTCCTGAATGCTCTGTAAGACAGTCCTTTCTTTGTCTATTCCTAGCTTCTGGTGGTTGCTGGCAATCCTTAGCATTCCTTGGCTTGCAGATGAATCACTCCAGTCTCCGCCTCTGTCTTCATGTGGCCTTCTTCCCTTGTGTCTCTGCCTTTCTGTCTTCACATGGTGCTTTCCTCTCTGTGTCATGTGGCCTTCTTCCCTTGTGTCTCTGCCTTTCTGTCTTCACATGGTGCTTTCCTCTCTGTGTCTGTGTCCAAATGTCCTCCTTTTTATAAGGATAAGCAGTCTTTGGATTAGGGCTTACTCTAATTCAGTATGACCTCATCTTAATTTGATTGCCTCTGCAAAGACCCTTTATCCAAATTCTTAAATTCACATTCACAGATATCAGAGGTTAGGACTTCTGCATATTTTAGGAGATACAATTCAATCCACAATAACCTGTATTGTCCTTATTTGCTTATATGTAAACTCCCCTTAGTAGACTATCAGCTTCTTGAGAGCAGTAACTTTATCTTTACACTCTTGTTATCTAGCATATCATCAAATTATATTTAGCTCAATGTATGTAGACACATTTCAGTAAATGTGTATAGAAGTGTGGACTTAAAAATAAAAAAGCATAACATGAGAGTTGTGAGTTAAGTTTTATCTGGGGCAAAATGAGGACTATAGACCGGGAGACAGCATTTCAGTTAGCTCTGAGAAACTGCTCCACAGAGGTAGGGGGGAAGGTCAGTATATATGTGAATTTGGTGAAGGGAGAGTACATGAAATCAAGCACATATTTTTTGCAGAAGGTTTCTGCTAGTCTTGTGAAGGTTACTGTTAGTCATGAGGAACAGATGTCACCATGAAGGATTTTAGTACTTTTCTAGATAAGAGGAGATACAAGAATTGGGCTCATAAAATCAGCTCCTGAAATTATCTAACTATCTGAAGACCTGTTCTGCTCGTTTTTCCCAGAGCACAGAGTGCCTCATCTCTGCTCTCCACAATGAACTCCTTTCAGCGGGTGTTGAAAGTCAGCAGCTGCAGCAGGACATGGTTTAATCCTTGTAGAGGTAGATGACAAATGCCAATGTCAAGTGCCAATTTGTAGTTGACAGAAGGCAACTGAACTGAATTAGAACAATGCTTGCATTGCTAAAGATCAATCTGGGAAAAAATGTAGGCGAAATAATAAAATACTAAATAAATACTTCACTTTTTAGCTATGAATCCAAGTCTTTATATAGTATATCACTTAGGATACAAATTTTGGTTGTAGGCAACAGAAAAATCCAACTCATAGTGTCTTAAAATAAAAAGGCAATTTATTGGGTCATGTATCTAAAAAGTACAGAGGTAGGTAATTTTTCATGTGATTCATTGGTTCAATGATACAAACAAGAGAAAGTGTAGAGGTTTTCTTCTTTCAGCCATGACAGAATACCTGGTACTGGACTAGCCATAAGCAACTAGAAAATTGGACAAAATATCTGAAACAACAGTGTTTAGAAATTGGAAACCAGTCAGGACTGTAACACTTGAAAAAATGAAACAAAGTGAAACTGATGATCACCATTGGTTTCTGCCCAGAGGTACTTTCCATATTGTAGTACAGTAAGGGAGCAGCAGGCAGATGACAGTGGTCTCACTGAGCTAAAGAGACAGGGATTGGAGTTTGGGAATGCCAAGGTGAATGGAATTTACAAGGCAAAATATTGGGGAAGAGGGAACTGTACAGAGTTAGAGCTCCAAAAATGTACAAATCTGCATAAGGGTCTGTTGAGGTTTCGGCTGAATACTAAGCTGCATGTGTGTAGTGCAGAACTCCATAAGGCTTTGCAAATGAGCTATAAACTAGAAAATTCCCAGAGCTCACATTGGGCTGAGAGATGTTTTATTTTCTAATTAGTTACAATGGAGAAACCATATTGAAAAGCTGGAGTATTCAGCAGAGACCATAGAAAGGTTGCAACTTAGTAATAGTGCTAAAATAGCCTAGAGTAAAGGCCACTGTCTGCCGACCCTAACAAAGCTTATAACTAAACATCAAAAGGATCAAACTGATCTGCAAATAATTTGCCTACCAGCCATAGCAAAATTCAACACTTTTTAAAGAAAATTTTTTAAAAAATTCAGACACTCAACAACATAATTTTCACATCCAGCATCCAATAAAAAAAGTAGGGCTTCCCTGGTGGCACAGTGGTTGAGAGTCCGCCTGCCGATTCAGGGGACATGGGTTCGTGCCCCTGTCTGGGAGGATCCCACATGCCGCGGAGCGGCTGGGCCCGTGAGCCATGGCCGCTGAGCCTGCGCGTCCGGAGCCTGTGCTCCTCAACGGGAGAGGCCACAGCAGGGAGAGGCCCGCGTACCGCAAAAAAAAAAAAAAAAATTACCAGCTGTGCAAAAAAGCAGAATATGTGACATATTCAGCAGGAAAAAATTAGTTAATAAAAACAGAACCAGAATGATGATGATAATATTAGTAGAAATTGACTGTAAAATTGCTATTAAAAATATGCCAAGGAATGAAAAGAATACATAACATAATGAGGAGAGAAATGAAACTATATAAATGTAACTTCTAGTGCTGAAAAATACAAAATCTGAAATAAAAAGTTACCAGGTGGACTTAACAGCTGATTGGATTCTGCCGAAGAAAAGATCAGTGAACTTGAAGAAGGCATAGCAAATAGAAACTCTAATATGAAATGTAAAGAGAAAAGTAACTGGAAAAATAAGTAAAGATCCTTTATTATCTATGAGACACGTTTACATATGTGTAATTGGAGTCCTAGAAGAACGGGGAAAGCAGAAAAATGGCAAACCATTTTTGTGAATCTGAGGTCAAGTATAAATCCAAGGATCTAAGAATAGTAACAAATCCTAATCAAGATAAAAACAAAGAAAAATGCCTCAAGACTTAGCATAATTAAATTGCCTATGATTAAGAGCAAATTCTAAAAGCAGACAGGAAAAAATAAAAGGCACATTATATACAGAGGAACAAATATAAAAAAGAGAAAGACTTTTTGTCTGAAATTATGCAAGCCAGAAGACAGTATTAATGTAGCCATGTCAGTTTTCTTTTCTTATGGTTTATGTTTATCTTTTTCTGTCCATTAACATTCAACATTTCAGTGTCTTTCTATTTAATATGCATCTCTTTTAACATGCATGTAGTTGGCTTTTGTCATTTTATCCTGTCTGGCAGGTTTTTTCTTTTTTTTTTTATTGAAGTATAGTTGATTTACAATATTGTATTAGTTTCAGGTGTACAGCATAGTGATTCGGTATTTTTGCAGGTTATATTCCATTATAGGTTATTACAGATAATGGGTGTAATTCCCTGTGCTATACAGTAAATCCTCGTTGTTTATGTATAGTAGTTTGTACTTGTTAATCCCATACTCTTAATTTGTCCCTCCCCCTTCCCTCTCCCCTTTGGTAACCACAAGTTTGTTTTTCATGTCTGTGAATCTGTTTCTGTTTTGTATATACATTCATTTGTATTATTTTTCAGATTCTATATATAAGTGATATCATATAGTATTTGCCTTTCTTTGTTTGACTTATTTCACTAAGGCTTTGTCTTTTAATTGGAGTATTTAGGCCACTTACATTAAATTTAATTTCTGATATAGTTGGATTTAAGTCTGCCATCTTGCTCTTTGCTGTTTATTTGTCCCATATGTTCTTTTTTTCTCCCCGTTTTTTTCTTAATTCTTTTGACTTTTTTTTAGTATTCCACTGTATCTTCTCTACTGGCTTTTCATTAGAGTTATATCTCTTTGAATTGCTTGTTATTTGTTTGTTTTTTGAGGGTACCAGGGGTGGTTGTAGAGTTTGCAATATTCATCTTTACTTATAACATTCTACCATCAAATAATATTGCATCACTGCACAATATAATAACCTTACAACAATATACACTAATTACCCGTCTCCCTTGCTTTGTGCTATTATCATGCGTTTTACTTCTATATATGTTATAAACTTTACTTTACTTTACTTCTATATATGTTATAAACTTTACTTCTATATATGTTATAAAAATATAAATATAAATATTTACTTCTATATATGTTACTTCTATATATGTTATAAAATATAAAGTATTATTATTTTTGCCTTAAGCAGTCAATTGTCTTTTTATGATATTTTAAAATGAGAAATAAGTATTTTATATTTACCCACATATTTACCTTTTCCAACACTCTTTATTCAGTTGCATAGATTTAAGTTTCCATCTAGTATCACTTGCCGTCAGTAAAACAGTTTTTAGCATTTCTTAAAGTGCGTTGCTATAAGCAAAAAAATTTCCTAAGCTTTTTATTGTCTGAGAAAGTCTTTATTTCACCTTTTTGTTTTTGCTTCCATAATTTTAAAGTGCATTCTTAAAGTCACTTTTTTATTGTTGTTAGAATTAGCCAATAGCTATATCTTTTACTTAATCAGCAGAATCTCAGAAACATTTTGTTTTTTCCTTTCCCTCTACTCCCTCCTGCCTCACTCCTACTGTTTCATATATTGAATTCTTCTAAAATATTATTTGTAATTTTTATTGATTTTGCTTTACATTTTTTAAAAAAAAAATCAACACATTTAAGTGTATTTTTCTCCTTTTTTTTTTTTCCTAGTATTTTTTTTCTGTATCTCCCTTCATTATCCAATTTTTCCTAATACATTTTAGGAAACTAAAATAGTGTTAAATTTTAGTTTTTGTTTGTTTTCTCTTCCAGTTTTATTGAGATGTAATTGACATACAGCACTATATAAGTTTAAGGTATACGGTGTAATGATTTGACTTACATATATCATGAAATGATTACCATAATAAGTTTAGCAAACATCCATCATCTCATTTAGATACAGAATTAAAGAAATAGAAAAAAAATTATTTTCCTTGTGATGAGAATTCTTAGGACTTACTCTCTTAACAATTTTTATATATAGCATACAACAGTCTTAATTATATTTATGATGTTGTACATTACAACCCTAATACTTATTTATCTTTTAACCGGAAGTTTGTACATTTTGACCACCTTCATACAATTTCCTCTCCCCCCAACTCCAGGCCTCTGGTAACCACAAATCTGATCCGTTTTTCTATGACCTTCTTTGTTTGTTTTTGAGGTGTAATTGACCTACAACACTGTGTTAGTTCCTGTTACACAACATAGTGATTGGATATTTCTATATGTTTTAAAATGATCACCACAATAAGTCTAGTTACCACCCCTCACTGTACAAAAATATTACATAATTATTGACCATATTGCCCACACTGTACATTTCATACCAATAACTGGAAGTTTGTATCTCTGAATCTCCCTCACCTATTTCTCTCATTCTGCCACCCCCCCACCCCGACTCCTCTCTGGCAACTGCCTGTTTGTTCTCTGTATCTATAACTCTGTTTCTGTTTTGTTATGTTTGTTCATTTGTTTTGGTTTTTAGATTCCACATATAAGTGAAATCATAGAGTATTTGTCTCTAGCACATTTAGCTTTAATAAGTTGTTTCACTGATTTCTTTTCTTTTTTCTTTTCTTGCATTCCAGCTTTGTCATGTGCTAACCTTGGCTAGTAGGCTGGACTACATTTCCTAGAATTCCCTTTCTTGTATGTTTCTGGTTAGGATGCTCACATGTTGTTACCCATCTGCTGCTGTATCTTACAGGCACAAAGCAATTGCAGCTAAGCCTGCAATTGTTCTCCCTTCCCCTGGATCACCCTTCCACTTCTCTGACCCCTGAGTCAGGTTTGCATGTTTAGCTCTATGACACAATGGCACCAATGACACCAATGTCAGGAGTAGCAAGAATGAGCACAGGTTTCAGTCTGTCCTTACGGAGTTTCAGTTTGCGTTTGTGGGTTCCGTTCTGCTCACAATCTTTCCACGTGACGGCCTGCCCTGTGGACTTCAAGCTTCAGCATCAAATGCAGAGACAATAGCTTCATAGAGACCACTTAACTAGCTCCCACAATTGAGCAAGTGGTAACCCTGTAACAAATCTCTTTGTACATAGGGATGTAGATATCTCCACTACTGGTCCTGTTTCTCTCCCTCCCTAACGGATACACTGGAATACATCTATCGATTCATAAATGGCCTTTTATAGCAGTTCTTCTTGAATTTCCAGCTGTGGTTTTAAAATTTTGGACCTATCTGCTTTCCATACTTTAGAAGAACCTTATAGTTTTTGGTCTTCAACTGCTATTCTTATCTTCTAGAATAGTTATAGATTTACTAGTTTATTATATTTATTTTATCTTATTTCTAGGGTTTGGGAGGCATAGAAAGCCTTTGGTGTGAGCTCGGTCTGTTGTCATGACCAGATCCTTTAGTTAGTTGTTTTTTTCTAAATAAAGTATCTGAAACCACTTTTTTAAAGATTTAGAAAAATATCATCATTATAGCTAAGCCTCCTTAGTTTGGTCAGTATGAATTTGTGAAAAGTTTAAATATAGAAAATTTGAAAGGAAAGGGTGAGGGCATAACTTTCTGCATCTGAAAATTACTGGTAGGTAGGTTGATATTATATCAGAAGTAAAGAACTTTCACACATTCTCAAAAAGAGACATGAATTTCACCCTATTTAGGGGAAAGGGGGAAAATATTCTGCTTAAATGACAAACATCTTCCTTCCAAAAAAAATTTCATCACCTACTTCTTTTTTAATAAATTTATGTATTTTTGGCTGCGTTGGGTCCTCATTGCTGTGCATGGGCTTTCTCTCGTGGGCTCTAGGCACGAGGACTCCAGTAGTTGTGGCACGCGGACTCAGTAGTTGTGGCGCATGGGCTTAGTTGCTCCGCGGCATGTGGGATCTTCCCAGACCAGGGATCGAACCCGTGTCCCCTGCCTTGGCAGGTGGATTCTTAACCACTACTGTGCCACCAGGGAAGCCCCTCATCATCTACTTTATCTTAATTTTTTCATGTCACACTAACACAAATTTGGTTTTAGAGAGAAAAAAAACTCAAAAAACTATTGCATATGAAATTCTGAACTTTCAAATTAACAAAATATCTTGAACTATATTAACAAAGGATTGCCACATAACAGACTTCCTAGAGGAATCTAAATTAGCAAATCAACTGTTAGAAAAATGAATTCTAGCACAACTTAATTCTTAAATGAATTAAGTTGAATAATCTTTTTGCTCTGCTAATTGTCACTCAATTTTTTTAAAAATTTATTTATTTATTTACTTTTGGCTGAATTGGGTCTTCGTTGCTGTGCATGGGCTTTCTCAAGCTCTGGTGAGCTGGGGCTACTCTTCATTGCAGTGCGCGGGCTTCTCATTGCAGTGGCTTCTCTTGTTGCAGAGCACGGGCTCTAGGCACCCGGGCTTCAGTAGTTGTGGCACACGGACTCAGTAGTTGTGGCTCGTGGGCTCTAGAGCACAGGCTCAGTAGTTGTGGTGCATGGGCTTAGTTGCTCCATGGCATGCGGAATCTTTCCAGACCAGGGCTCGAACCCATGTCCCCTGCATTGGCAGGCAGATTCTTAACCACTGTGCCACCAGGGAAGTCCTGTTGCTCAATTTTTGAATTAATTTTTATATTCTTTTTACAGTATGACTAACAATCCAAGGATAAGGTATATAAAGCACTTTGTAAACTATAAATAACCAGAAGGAGGTAAGCCAAAATTGTTGTAACCTTTGGTTTAACTAAGCCTTAGTATAGCGGTCATTGTTTGGGGGTATATCTGGTAATATTAATTCTTCCTTGTCTATACCATGAAGTTTTAGCAGCTGAAGACAAAATAAAGTGTGCTTATGGCATTTGTAGACTAAAATCTCCCCAAGCCCTAATTTGCTTATTCTTGGCCTTTGGTCTCTTATATACAGTTAAGAAAAGAATGCAGCCTGTCTGTCCTGAGCACCAACCTGCCAGATCTAAGATGCGGACAGTGATGAATTAACTTTACTCAGAGAGAGGGCTGGCCTTGTTCCTGCACCCAGGGGTTAACTTTATACCCTTGGAATGTCCCAAGTGATAGGAATGTGTTGTTATTCATGGTGACCCCTCAAAGCACACCTAACAGTTTTTGCTGGTAAATGACTCATGGTGGACATTCTGATAGGTTATGATAAGAGATGCCTCATTGGCGGGTTCTTCCTACACCAGAAGTCTTAAAGTGAGGACTGGCCACACCAGAGAGATCAATCATGTGATTAGAGGGTTGGGACTTTGAGCCATGTGATGCTAGTCTGACCTCTAAGAAGGAGAGAGGGCTGGAGATTGAGTTTAACAGAGTAGGCCATGACTCAATCAACATGCCTACTTAATGCCTCAGTAAAATCTCTGGACACCAACATGTGGACATGGAAGCTTAAGTCTGGAGCCCTCTCAGTCCCAAATTCTGCCCCATGCATCTCTTCCTTTCGCTGGTTCTGACTTTTACTCTTTGCTGTAATAAAATCATAATTGTACATACAGTACTTTCCTGAGTTCTGTGAGTCATTCTACCAAATTATCAAGCCTGAGAGTGTCTGTGGGGACCCCTGTATTTGTAGGCAGCTAGTCGGAAGTGAGGGTAGCTCTGGGAGCCCCCAAACTTCCGGCTGGTGTCAGAAGTCTTGGGCAGAGTTGGCAGTCTGGAGGACTGTGCCCTCCATCTTGAGCTGAAGTGGATGGACTTAAGATTTGAAGGAGCTAGGGCTTCCCTGGTGGCGCAGTGGTTAAGAATTCCCCTGCCAATGCAGGGCACACGGGTTCGAGCCCTGGTCCGGAAAGATCCCACATGCCACGGAGCAACTAAGCCCGTGCACCACAACTACTGAGCCTGTGCTCTAGAGCCCGAGAGCCACAACTACTGAGCCCTTGTGCTACAACTACTGAAGCCCGGGTGCCTAGAGCCTGTGCTCTGCAACAAGAGAAGCCGCCATAATGAGAAGCCCATGCACCGCAACGAAGAGTAGCCCCTGCTCGTGGCAGCTGGAGAAAGCCCGTGTGCAGCAATGAAGACCAAACACAGCTAAAAATAAATTAAATTAATTAATTAAAAAAAATATTTGAAGGAGCTAGAATGAAAAGGATTTAGTGATTGACTGGAAGTTGGAGTACTGACCTGGGACGTGTGGTGGATGACTCCCAGGTGTCAGACTTGGGCAACTAAGTGCCATTCACTGAGTCAGAGAACACTGCAAGAGAACAGGTTTGTCAGGGAAACATCCCAGGCTCAATTGGACTTACTGAATTTGCTGTACCTATAAACCATGTGTTTGGAAGTGTCTACTATGAAGCTCTATTTGTGTGCCTGAAGCTCAGAGGAAAGGTTTGTGCCGTGGATGTATATTGATAGATCTAGGAGTTGTTGGTATGAATATATAGAAGGTATGCAAATTCAGGAGAATGATAAGCTCATCTAGGGAAGAATGTACACAAAGAAAAGTTCTAGTACAGCTTTAGCTATGTACTCTGCTCAGATTAGCCATTTAGAGCTTTATCAGGGAGTAAAATGTAGGTTGGGACAGAAGGTAGGTGGAAGAGCCAGAGAAAGTAAAACTTCATGGTTTCTTTTACACGTGGTTGCCATCTTTCTCTTCTTTTTCTCCTTCCTCCTCAGGCTGCGTTGTAATGGAAATGGGTGGGTTTTAGGCATTGTCCGCGGTTATCTGGCGATCAGGCTCTTGCTGCTGTTAAAAACTGCCTTCAGGGAGCTAGATCTCCACTCTTTTTGCTAAATACAAGCAATAACTATGTAGCTATCACTGACTGTTTTGGTGAGGTGAGAGATGTGTTAATTAACTGATGGAGGGGATCCTTTCACAATGTAGACATCTATCATATCTCCCCGATGGACACTTTAAATACCTTAAAATTTTATATGTCAATTAAACCTCAACAAAGCTGAAAATATTTTTAAAAAGTAAATTTAGAACTCTCGTTACTTTGTCTTGTGGTTTTCTTTTCTGGGAAGTGAGATCTGTTTTGCACATAATTATTAAGATTATACTAACTTATTTTATTCTTGAACGTTCTAATGCCCTATTCATCTGGGCAAAAAGTTTCTCAGAGGTACTCAATCAAACAACCTTCCCAGAAGTCTTGTGGGAAATTGGACAGGGTTCATTCCCGGGCAGATCTAGTGTTGCCACCCCATTTCCTGGCCAGGCCCCAGGACCTCATGAAGATATGGATTTCCATCACGCTCAGATACAGAAAGGGTTAAGTCATATTCTATGAGATAGAACAAACGATATAACGTGGAATCCTCAGCCTCCTTTCCTCGACACCAATATTATAAAATGATTTCACTTTCTCCAGAATAGGTTATGACAAAATAGTCACTAAGCTATGGAAAGACTGGGTTTTCGCCAATACCATTTTCTATCTTTAACCGCTTAAATAGCTCTGTGGTCGACCGGCTCTCATTATGATCTTCATTTGTCAGGTGCTTGAAAATAGCCTAGACACTTTTTTCCCCCAGAGAAAGTCACCCTACTGGGAAGGATGTGCCAGAAAGGAAGAGAGAGACATCACGCTCACCGTGGGAGCAAGGTGTTCTATTTCCTGGGAGAGCCATTTTGATCTATGCTGTTGATGAGACTGCTCTCTTTTTGGGAAGGGCCTTGAAGGCGTGCAGCTCTCCCGTCCCAGGCAGAGGGTCCTAAAGGAGAGGTCAGAGATGTGTGATTTAATCTCTAGCTTGGCTGCGTTTGCTTCCCTGCACTCATACTTATCCTCACTCTGACCCTTTGTGCCCCAGCCCCCAACCTGGCTCTAGAAAGATTTTACGTCTATAAATCTCAGATATAGCCTTCCAAAAAATATTTTTTCAGAAGAATACATAAAATGCTTGGATGCTTGCTCTGGCCTCTCATGCTCCTGTTACCAAGTATTTCCAGAGCATATGTTGTATACCCAGCTCTTCTTATGCCAAGAGAGAATTTTGCCTCTGATCAAAAACGTTTATGGTCGTCACAAAATTCTGTGCAAGTTGGTATAACTGAGAATAATTTTTTCATCATTACCCTACTCTCATATGTAATGACGATGTGAAGCAAGAAAGCAGATTAAAAAGCTATTTGAGTCTAAATCACCTTATATTTGAAACGAAATGAGAGCCTGGACAAATATAGGTAGAGCCAATTTTTTTATGTAGTCAGGGATGTCCTGCTTTCCCAAGCCTGCTTTCCTGGCATGATCCCATGAGGATTTCTTCACATTTGTGAGGGCCCATAATCCAGATTCATGGCCACTAAGTCATGGCCCTGAGCACCCAAGGACTGGCTTTCAGTGTGCGTCAGCAATATCCTCTTCCTGGTTATATAAGTAGATCCACTTGAGGGAGGGAGGGCGAGGAAAGCAATGTCTTCATATTTGTGATATTAAAAGAAAATCTGGACTTCCCTGGTGGTGCAGTGGTTAAGAATCTGCCTGCCAATTCAGGCAACACGGGTTCAAGCCCTGGTCCGGGAAGATCCCACATGCCGCAGAGCAACTAAGCCCGTGTGCCACAACTACTAAGCCTGCGTGCTGCAGCTACTGAAGCCCGCAAGCCTAGAGCCCATGCTGCGCAACAAGAGAAGCCACCGCAGTGAGAAGCCCGCGCCCCCCAAGGAAGAGTAGCCCCTGCTTGCCGCAACCAGACAAAGCCCATGGGCAGCAACAAGGACCCAACGCAGACAAAAATTTTAATTAGTTAATTAATTAATTAATTTTTAAAAATCTAAGGGGATTTTGAGGGACCTTTTGTGGTTCTCTTAATGTTCATCTCATGACCTGGATTATAGTTAAACAGCTATGTTCTTCATGAAAACTCATCCAAATGCATTTAGGATTTGTGCATTTTTCTGTACTTTTTTATACTTCAATAAGAAGTTTACATTTAAAAAATCCATTAATCTGGGCTTCCCTGGTGGCGCGGTGGTTGGGAGTCCGCCTGCCGATGCAGGGGACATGGGTTCGTGCCCCGGTCCGGGAAGATCCCACATGCCGCGGAGCGGCTGGGCCCATGAGCCATGGCCGCTGGGCCTGTGCGTCCGGAGCCTGTGCTCCGCGGCGGGAGAGGCTGCAGCAGTGAGAGGCCCGCATACCGCAAAAAAAAAAAAAAAAAAAAACTATTAATCTAATTTGTCTTCCAAAAGTCTGAGAAGCAAATGATATCGATCCTTGGCAAATCTACCTAGAGCTGGGTTGTCTAATATGGTATCCACCAGACCCATGTGGCTCTGGAGCACTTAAAATGTGGCTGGTCCAAGTTGAGGTGTGCTGGTAAGTACACTACACACTGGATTTCAAAGACATAGTATGAGAAAAGCAAAATATATATATATATATATATATATATATTTTTTTTTTTTTTTTTTTTTTTTTTTTTTTTTTGCGGTACGCGGGCCTCTAACTGCTGTGGCCTCTCCCATTGCGGAGCACAGGCTCCGGACGCGCAGGCTCAGCGGCCACGGCTCACGGGCCCAGCCTCTCCGCGGCATGTGGGATCTTCCCAGACCGGGGCACGAACCCGTGTCCCCTGCATCGGCAGGCAGACTCTCAATCACTGCGCCACCAGGGAAGCCCCAAAATATATTATTAATAATTGTATATTGATTATATGTTACATATATTAGGCTAAATAGAATATATTACTAAAACTAATCTCACCTGTTTCTTTTTGCCTTGTTATATGGCTACTAGGAAGTTAGACGTTACCTATGTGGCTCTCACTATATTCTCTTGGACAACGTGGCTCTAGAATCTCTTAACTCTCCCGCTGGGTTGGGTATGAGGTCAGTTATTGTAGATCCTGGCTTCACCCACTCACATTTAGTTTTTCCAATTCCCACTGAAATATCACAGAATATTTTATGTTCTAGGGAAAAAAGAATAATTATTTGCTTTGATTTGTAAACTTGGTTAAATATGTACACATTATACTTAGCCTTTTAAAAAATTAACACTCAACTAAATTGTGAATTATTAACAGTGAATAGTGTGAAATGTTTTAATGTTAGAAATAGTAAAAGTAAAAGTAACATGTCTAAAATGGACAAATGTGCAAAGTCAGTATTCAGGGAATCATTAGTCCAGACCACTTATAGCTAAGGGAAATAATACATCCTTTCTTGGGTTTATAGTCTTCTCCTTTGTCTACTATTTCTGCTTTCTCTTGGATATTTTTTCAGGATTGATATTCAAGCTGTGAAAACATTCTTCCATCAGCGGAATCTGGCACAATAGCAGGCTCTTCAGATAGCAGGGTTGGCATTTTTAAAATTCACTCTGGATTTGTTAAGTGGTTTGCAGCTGAGAATCTAGATGAGCTGACTTTCTACTGTATGAATTTTAAAAATGCTCAGAGACAAGCCTCTCCTGAAGAGTTAAGATATTTTGTGGGCCATGTAATCAGCACATTATCAAAATATATGCTCTTTTGATTATTATAGTAATCTAAAAATTGCTAATTATATAATAGCATGCTAACTGAAACATAATTGCAGACAATATATTATTTGATGTGTATTCCCGTTATTGGCAAACTCTGAAACTAGTTAATTATTATTCCTAGGAAGATTGAAATTTGTCCCAAAAGTGTTAGATGCAGTCAAGGCTAGAAACAGTCAAGCCTAGAAGCACTTAAGCAGGCTTAGGAAAATGACAGTTTTCCTCCATGGCAGTCACTGGGGAAACATCTACCAATGAAGGTTTGAGAAAATTGGGTACGGTAAGCAAGAGTGAGGGAAGACTCTCAGTAAATGCATTCTTCTGTTTGCAGAGGTTCTAATCCTCACTCTTAAACTGATTATTCCCACTGGAAAGAGCTCACAGTTAGAACATTTGTCCTTTTTATATGTAACACTAACCATTTTTACATTTCATAGCCATTGGAAAAATCAAAGACCCAGCATTGGTAGGACAGACTTATTCTTTGAAAGCAGCAGGACTGTCAAACTAATTTCACTTGGCATTGCACTTGACTCAAGGATTTCTCTACCTGTGTTACTGTAAACAAGGTGTTCAGGACAAAAAGAGTGGGGAAAATAAGAGAAGGAGGAAAAAGAAAGAAAGAGTCTGTCAAGTAGAGGAGAGAGGAAAGAGAATGGAATGGTGTGTCTTCTGGAAGTCATGAAAATCATTGAGTTGAGTTTATCGAATATTTTATCTAAATGGTATTACCCAGTGTAAGCCCATCCAAATTCTTTGGAAATTTCTCTGATTGGAAAAAGCAAGTAGAATGATAAAATAGCTGTAGTTAAGTAATGCTGATAATTAGTCTTTAGAACCTCTTAGGTTGGGAATTTAACATATATTTTGCTTATAGCAACCCAGAAGCCATCTCTTCCAGGCATTTGTCGGCTGCCTCCCCAGCATACATTTCTTTCTATCATTGTCCTAACAAAACCCTGACTTTCCCAGTAGCGAGGTTTAGTTGTGACTGACGCCACCCCCAGCTCCAGGGTGAGCCCTGATTGGCTTTAGTAATTCAGGATATGCTGTTTTCCAGGCCACAAGGCTCTCTTCAGGAGTAGACATGTGACCCAGTCAGTGCAGTGAGATATAAGATGTTTAGGGGCTCTCTGTGAAAGAATTATGGGAACTTCCTATAAGGTGCTCGCCCTCTCCCCTGATAGACGTGATGAAACTAGCAGTCCCAGCTGCAGCTGGCAGAAGTCTTGAGACCTTTATGGGAACCACCTCGGAAATGAAGTTGACTCTATGACACACAGAGAGGAGACATAGCTGGATCATCTTTGTTAAAATCAATGTTTTTGAGATAAAATTAACATAAGATCCAATGTACCCAATACATATATTGTTCCTTTTTAACTTTTTATTTTGAAATAATTTTAGACTTACAGAAAAGCTGCAGAAGTACTCGGAGTTCCCACAGACCTCTACCCAGATCCCTGATGTCATCACTGCTCAAGGGGTTATAATATCCGTCTTTAACTTGTCACTGTCCACCTTCAAATAATATCATACGGCTTTACATAGACTGTGATTTCACTTAATCCCTTCCTATCCTTTGTGCTATTATCATCATACACTATTTCTCCACGTGGTAAAAACCACAAATACATTGGCATTAATTTTGTTTTGCATAGCCAATTATTTTTTTTCTTATTTTTATTTTTTAATTAATTTTTATTGGAGTATAGTTGCTTTACAGTGTTGTGTTTCTACTGTATAGCAAAATGAATCAGCTATACATATACATATATCCCCTCTTTTTTTGGATTTCCTTCCCATTTAGGTCACCACAGTAGAGTTCCCTGTGCTATACAGTATGTTCTCATTAGTTGTCTATTTAATTATTTTTTAAATAAGGGAAAAAAGTCATTAATATTTGCTCATATATTTACTCTTTCCGGTGTTCTTCATTCCTTTATGTAGATCTGAATCTGTATTAGGGATCATCTTTCAATGGCCTGAAGAATGAACTTTCTTTAATGTTTTTTGTTGTGCAGCTTTCCTGACCATTAATTTTCTGTTTCTCTGTTTGCCTGAACATTTATTTATTTTTTGTCTGTCTTTTTGAAGGATATTTTTCCTAGATATAAAACTTTAGGGTCTTTTTCCCCCTTTCATCACCTTAGAAATGTTCTTCCTCTCTCTTCCAGCTTGCATTGTTTCTGATGTCAGTGATTATTCTTTTTTCCTCCTGTGTGTAATGTCTTCCCTCCCCTTCTCCTTCTTCTGCCTTTAATATTGTTTTTCACTGTCTCTCAACAAGTTGATTATAATTTTTTTATTTGACTTGAAAATTGGGGGGCTCTTATTTCTTCAGGCATCTTCATATGACTTCTGTTTTGTCCTTTCCCCTCTTCCTCCACACTCCAATTACAGGAATCTGCACCACCTGATATTCATTGCCCCACAGGATGCCAAGGCTCTGTTCATTTTTATTTTTTCTTTTCCATTATAGTTTGTGATGAGATATTGAATATAGTTCACTACTCTGTTCATTTTTTTTATCCTTTTTTTTTTTCCTCTTCTTGCTTCAGTTTGGGTGGTTTCTTTTGCAGTGCTTTTGAGTTTACTGATCTTTTTCTCCCTGCATGTCTAATCTGCTGCTAATCCTATCCAATAAAATTTTATTTTAAATATTGTATTTTCCATCTCTGGGAAGTTCCATTTCGTTCTTCTTTTTTTTTTAATATATTTATGTTTGGCTGCACTGGGTCCTCGTTGCTGCGCATGGGCTTTCTCTAGTTGCGGAGAGTGGGGTCTACTCTTCGTGGCAGTGTGCAGGCTTCTCATTGTGGAGGCTTCTCTTGTGGCGGAGCACGGGCTCTAGATTGCAGGCTCAGTAGTTGTGGCACACGGGCTCAGTAGTTGTGGCTCAGGGGCTCAGCAGTTGTGGCTTACGGGCTCTAGAGCGCAGGCTCAGTAGTTGTGGCGCATGGGCTTTGTTGCTCCACGGCATGTGGGATCTTCCCAGACCAGGGCTCGAACCCGTGTCCCCTGCATTGGCAGGTGGATTCTTAACCACTGCGCCACCAGGGAAGCCCACCAATACATATTTAACGCATAAAATATTTAAGACCATCAGAAAAAGACACAGTGAAATTCATTTAACAATCCATAAGTAAACCAGCTTACCGAATGTTCAAGTTTGTCATCCTTGCTTCAGATTATTTTTAAAGACATGACATTTAACCAGAATTGTTTAACAACATATTTGTACTCCTTTGCAGATTTTATTCCCTTCCTCAGGGGTAATCACTCTTTTGAATTTTCATTTATTTTATTGGTATGTTCCAGGAAGATATATCAAGAAAATACAACATACAAGTGTGACTAATATCTCCAATGCCTCATTTTCCATTATTTCTTATCAAAAAAGATTTTTACATGTGTGTAACTCTCGCAGTGGACACCTTCTTTTGGTCTCCTGCTGCATAGCCCTAGCTCTACTCTGAGAAGAGGACATTTGGGGAAAAGACCTTTTTATTTTTCCAGCTGTGTCATTTCTCTCAGGTACCTGTGGTTCATTGCCCACAGACCATGAGGGGTTTGCTGCCTCTGCCCATCATTGACTGAGGTGAACAGGGAAGTGCTTCCACCTACTGTCCTATCTCTCACCTCCCTGGACCTGCTCTGAAGTGAATACATACAGGAATCCATGCAGGTTGAAGCAGTTCTTGACTAAGAGGTTTGAACACCTATAGAGTTGGGATATATGGGGACTGGTGTCTGGGAAGGTACATTCACTGAGTCCATAGGTTCCTAGAATATCTAAAATCAAACAGTTCTCACCACTCAAGAGAATCCATTTCTCCTGAACCTGCCCTACCTGTAAAATTTTTCTATTTTTCCATTAACATCCTTTTGACTTCATTTCTTGCAAATGAATGCCCTGACTTTTTAGGCATAGAGAGCATTCACAGCTTCCCTGCCCAGAGTTACTTCACAATGGAGAACCTCAAATCCAATTACTTCAATTCTGAGAGAAAGAGGAAGATGGACCAATGATAGGGGAAGGAAAATCTCAGTGTGAAAGCATTTCAAAAAACATATCAACAACCTAGACAAGAGGATGATCTACTTTAAACTCAAGATTTTTCCAGTATGTGAATCGTGGGACCTCCCCACTGCCCTTTTTTTGAACTTCTTTTCCTATATAATTCTATAAAACATACTGTGTCAAGTGACAACCCCCAGCAGTAGATTATAGCATATTTCTGTCAATAGGGAACTGTTATAATATGGTTGTGCTCTATGAAACTGGAGATATGCTTCTAATTACCTCATTTTTCTTTTACTTTCTTTTATTCGGTGCCACACTTCTCTCTCCAGATCTGGTTTCTCTGTGGAAGGAACAGATAATTGTGCTCCCCAGTGATTTTCTCTATGTTTCTCTCTACCTTTATCTTTGTAAGAGACAATGGTTTGTCTACAAAAGTGTGTTGCCCCACTACTAAATTTTAGAAACCAAGACCTCTTAGAGACATCTAATATGTATCACTTATTTTCAGAGCTGCTTTATCCCTGAGGGCAAAAAAAAAGAGAGAGAGATAGCTGACCTAGGCCCCTGAATAGCTGGGGAAACCCTAAATGATTTTTCTTTTCTTAATTTAAAAGATGGCAAAATGATTTTTCTTTTTTTAATTTAAAAGAAGGTGATTTATCTGTGATGAATGGTCAAAAAATAAATGATCAGAGGCCATGTACAATCAACTTGCCCAAGAGTCTGGGTAAAGCATGGACAAGCACAGAAACTGAGAGGATTGAATCCTGGCTCTTTAACTGAATTTATGTCTAACTTTGGGCATAACATTTTCCTTCTCTGATCCTGTTTCCTTACCTGTAAAAGGGAATAATAATGTCTAACTCATAGATTTTTAAGGGGCATGTGAGGTAAGTTTTAGATGCACCTGGTACATGGTATTCATTTTTTCTGTTACTTTTTCTATTCATGTTTCCCAAAACATAAATTATTTTGAAGAATAACCTTATACTAATGCTTACAATGATTAAATTTTAGCCTTTGGGGAAATCAAGTCGATGAAAAATTTGCAATAGGAATATTTGACATGGAATTTTTAACTAGTTTTACCATTAGTATTGAAATAGAAAAAAATTTATGTTGACCAGATAGATACTTACAAAATATTCAAAACCAGAAGAAACCTACAAAGTATTATTTTAAATGTTTTATTACAAATTTTTGCTGCTTATAACATGGGAAATAACATGAAAAGAACAAATTTTCTCATTCATAAACATTTGCCCAGGGATGTTGATATTTAAGCAGTAATAGATAACTTCATCAGAAGTTTTGTGGAACATCTTTTCCCATTGACTTCAATTATAATTTCAAGGAAAAAAATTAGTAGCATCTCTTAAATTTTGTTTCAGGCACATTCTGTTTCAAGTTCATGTCATCTTCTGTTTAAGACTGACTGGGCCCAAATAACCATCAATAACTAGTTAGGAGTCACTAAATAAACTATGGTACATCCACACAACAAATGCCTACAGTTGAAAAGGACCCCTATGTGCTAATATGGGAAAGCTCGCCCTAGCATTAAATGAAAAAGCGAAATGTAAAACAGTGTATGGTGTACATATATGTGTAAGGGGTGGGGAGTAAGGATATAAATCTATATCTGCTGTATGTGCATTAAGTAATATGGGCAGGATACAGGAGAAGCTCCCTTGCTTCTATTATGGAGGGAAAAGGGAGGATAGGCACAAAAATAGGAGTGAATTTTGTAATGTATATATGTTAATAACATTTTGATTTTTAAAAATGTGATGGAGTACCTATGAGAATCTAGTTTTTTTAAGGCCATGAAATGACAGAAAAAATACTATTTAGTGGAAAAGCAGGTTATAGAGTAGTACATACAACATGATGCCATTTTTGAAAAATTGCAAGTTTCTGTGTTCATATACGTAGAGATATGGAGTGGAATTTTCACCAAAATTGTAATGCATGGTAAAATTTCAGGTCATTTTGGATTTCATCTTTATACTTTTCTGAATAATTTAATATCCGTGTTCTAAAATCAGTTAAACTATTAATAAAGGCTGACAAAAATCAAAGAAGCATAGGCAAAAAGAAAACAAAAAGCATAGGAGGAAGAAAAGAGGATGGAAGAGGAGATGAGGAAAAAACGTGGCTATGAAAATACACATCTTCAACTCCTTCAAGTCTTTGCCCACATTTCCCCTTGTCTGATCTCACAAGTCTATTAACAGTGCGATCTGTACCCCTCCGCCTACCTAGCTGATCCCCTTTATTCAGCATTTCTGTTCTATTTTTCCATAGCACTTGTCACCTTGCAACACAGTATTTTTAACCTATTTGTTTAAGTACATTTTAAAAAGCCTGGCATATAGGAGGTGCTCAATAAATGTTTGTTGAATGAGTAAATGAGGTCTCTACTGAAGGTTGGTGCTCTACTTAACTGGATGATAGAACTTCCTTCATTGACTGTTATCCCTGTTGCAGAAGCCTGAGAACTTTTCTCACTTTGAATTTGCAATTCTGTATACAAAACTATAGTTTGTTAAGTCTTTGGGGAATGGTTCAAGAATAAGAAAATTTGTAAATACATTCTGTACATTATCATAAGTCACTAAGGAAGTGGTGGTTGAGCTTTCAAACAAGAAAATTGTCACCCGTTCCCTTCTTTTTCATTCTGTTCCTTGGTTCCTATCATATTTCTCTTATTTTCTTATTTGAGATGGATCTTGTTCTTGTTGTGATTGTGACCTCAGCAACATGAGGTCATAGGGAGAGGGGTATGGGATCTGAATGGGCTTCGGGCTGGAAATTGACCCCTTTAGAGAGATCCAGCGGATTGCAGCAAAATCCAGCTTGATCCAAGCAGTGTGATATCCAAAAGGATACAAGAACAAGAATGGTTGGGTAGAAGGAGTCAAAAAAGCGAGACATTTTTGAGAGAAGAACTTAGGAAATGTTCTGAGTCACCATTTTTTAAGACATTTTTGCAGAATATAAATTCCCATAGTTATTAATAGGTTTTATGTAAACAAAAAGGGTTCTGTATTCGAATCAGTTTAAGAAACACTGAGTTAGGTGGTGTTTCTTTAATGCAAGATTTCCTGGAGGCTTTAAGATGCTGCTTTAAAGTGTGAATCTCCAAGAGGGACTTCCATTTGCAGCATTTCCCTTTTTTTTTTTTTGCTCCTGGAATCCATTTCTCTGCAGATCATCTTGCAGGACAACTCTTTCATCAAGCACATTTGATAGAGGGGACTGGTTAGAACTGGTTCCAGGTTTTCTGCCAAGCAGTTTGGAGTTTATGTCAGGGCTCCAAAGCCACAGGGTCAAAGTGAGCCCTATCTTCCATGGAATGGCAGCAGATCCGAGTGAACAGTCGGGCTTGAAAATCAGGTAGATGTGGTTTGGAAGGCTCCCACAGTCACTTTCTAGATGGGCAATTCGGGGTAATACACTAATCTTCTGCAATCTTGCATTTCTTTATCTATGAAATGGGACTAATAATGCCCCCCTCTAGGGTAGTGGTGAGGACTTAAATGAGATTATATATGAAGCATTTAGTATAATGTTTAACAGGGAGAAATTTCAATAAAAGAATATAGTTGTATTTAGTATTGGGAAGGGTCTACGTTTTTTTCTTAGTGTTGATGTTCTTTAGGCTGGTCCAGCTCTTCATTGGGGTAGGAGTGTTTTGCAACTCAATGGGCACCCCCATTTCCAAATTTCTCTCTTGACCTGCAGGGTCTGCAATGGCAGAAATGATTTCAGACTCCACAAGACAATGGGCTCAGGCTGTTGCTTTCCTCTAGATCTGGTTGGAGAAGCTCAGGACTGGGTCCTGGTGAGCTTGTGAGTACTGCAGGAGACTGTGGCTCACAATACCTTATTTCTTTTTCCTTTATCCTGCCTTCGCATGACATGTGAAACCTCAACACGGAGGCTGACCTTTAGTTAATGTAGCAAACTATATTAGAATAGAGAGTTGAGCAGGTGATTATTTCTTACACGTTGCCATTTTTTTTTCCCATCACAATGTTGAAGATTCATTTTATATTAGCTAAGACTTTTTATAAATCCATAGAGAAAATGCCAAGCTGTAAACATGAATAGTCCTGTGATGCTGCTGCATCCTTTTGGACCCAGTGCATTAGACTGCCTGACACATAAAGGACTATTTATTAGCAGGAATTCAATATTACCTACAATAATCATTATCACAAACAATAGCTTTCTTGGCCAGGTCTAGATGACTCTGCATGGGTAGTGACAGTATAACAAAGCATCTGATTTACATGTTTAATTCAATCTAATTTTTTCCTAAACTGCCTTGTTCATTTTTAATGTGTGCTTTATCCAAAAATACTCATTTGCATTTGCTTTTTCTGCTCATAATCGGGTTGTTTGGAGCTAATAGGATCCATGCATATGGCTCTCTCTGATTTGCTGTAATAGGGGACTGCTGGAGGTACACACTGGGTCCATCCAAACATTTTGTCCAGATTTGAAAGGGGCAGGTGAACACATGACTTCCTCTTACATTTGCTTATGAAAATTGATATGAGTGCTTTTTAAAGAAAATCCACAAGCATTTACTCTTTTCTACAAAAACATCTTTATTTCTAGCTTTCAATTGATTTTTTTTCAGTCTTTTTACCATTTAAATCAATTAAAATTTCGAATAAGAAAGAACAAGGAATTTGATTAAAATCAAATTACTTTGCTGAAAAGAAAATCCAACTTGGATCTGAACTCTCCTAAATTGTTCACTCAGTCAACAAATATTTATTGAGCACTGGCTGTTGTAAGACATTATGTAAGATGCAGTGAGTGAGATAAATTAGTCACCATCCCTTTCCTCAGCAGGCCTATAGTTCCATGGATGAAACAAGACTTAGACACAAATGTTTGTAATGACACCTACAAAGGAGTCATAAGGATGAAAGAAAAGGAAAGGAAATAAAATGCAATCCATCATAATTCAGACAAGAGATTAATTCTTCCTGAGGGAGGATTTGTACATGCTGAGGTGTATCCTTTCCAACATTTTCTGACTCTTTCCATCAATTTTTGATGATGCCCTTGCTCTATGCAATGGTTGGGTTAAAAATTAGAACGAGACATCTCACAGGCCCACGTACTTCTTGAGGTACACAATATATACAAGAACTTAAAAAAAATACTAATCAAGGTGCTGATTTTGAATGTAAAAGTTTAATTTCTTGTTGCACATATTAACTTAGAAATACCTCTCTTCAATATCTACAAAAGTTTGAACTAAGCTTTGAAACACTAGGGAATTAATTCTCTTAATGTTGATGAAGGGCAGAAGAGAGATGATCAAGGCCTGACCTACACAGAGTAGAAGCCACAGGAGTAGTAGATAACAATGCAGGCTGAAAATGTTTGCAAACAGATGCCCTGGAACACAGCGCTGCCATGAAGGAAACTCGGAACACATGAGTCACTTCCTCACCAAGGAGTGCGAAGGCCAACATTAGCCTGCTGATGAAGAACAAAATTTAAAATAAGCTTACTAACTTGGGGAAGTGGTCAGAATTCTTTTTTAAGTTCACTGAAGATAAATGCAGGGTGGTTACCTTCAGGAGCGGGAAATGAACTATGCAAAAAGAAGAGGAAAAGTGACTGGTTACAGGCAAGGATGTCTAAACAGGAGCCAGCAATGGAAATAGATAAGGGGGAGTCAGTCATAACAGCAGCTTTTTGTTAGGATGCAAAAACAAGAGCCTGGAAGGACAGAGAGGTCATCTTCCCTTTATGCTTGGGTTTCGCCAAACTTTTCCTAGAGCACTGGGTCCCTTCCTGAGTTCTGTAGTTAGGACACCAAGAACATGGGGAACATTCTATCCCTAAATTCAGCCAGGATTAGAAAATAAGACCTATGCAAAAAAGTAAGGGTCTGAGATTGTTCAGAAGGGAAAGCCAAGAGGTAACTAGATTGGCGTCTTTAATTGGCAAGCTTGTATATATGTATAATTCAGCTGTTTCACTAGGGAGGAAACATTTTTTAGCTGCAATATGAATATTTGGGGTTAAATATTTAGAGAACTGTCTCAAATGGGGCCCAAACCCTAGTTTAGACACATTTTTCTCTAAGGTGGACGTCCTCCTTGCTTGCGGGGGGCAGTCAGGGACCTACTGGGGTGGGGGGGTGAGGCAGTCCTTCTCTTCCTGGTTTGAATTAGCTTAACATTGGTTGACATTAGCAGCTAATCTTTTCTCTTTCTTATGATTTTTAAGGCATCCTTCCTCCCCCAGACCTACCTCCTGTTGGTGTTGACAATAATGCTCTGTACTTCCCAGCCCTGATCCAGGCCCTGCCCCTCGCCTGCCTCTTCCCCTCTCTGCCATTGGAGAGACTCCCAACTCCTCTGCTCTCTCTGACCTGCCTTCATGCATCTGGACTGAACCGAAGCCCGCTTCCCACCCCAGGGATGCTTCTTCCCATTGCCCTCACATTTCCGCCCCCCCCCCCACCACGTACTTAGGACCAGGAGGCAGGGCTGCCGTCCTCCTGGCCCCTTGCTACTACGTCCATCCCATGCTAGTGTTTCCTCTTGCAAAAAAAAAATCTCATTTTTATGACCTTCATAGTTTTCATCTCTACCTCTCCTTCTTGTCATTGTCTTCTATCAGATTCCTGGCCGCTCCCTTCCCTGTTATTTTTCAAAGTCTTAGCTTGTGGCCTGTAAGCCCTGCCACCACCCTCAGATGCTTCAATGCATACGTGACATTTGACGAAATGGCCTCATTCCTCAAGTTCTCCTCTCCGACACTTTACTGCAGGTTATCCACTCCAGTGCACGTACACTGATTGGGTCTTGCCACCCTGCAACTCCTCAACCTTCAGGATCTCTGATGCAAACGCTCTGTGCACATCACTTCTTCCCTCCTGCTCAGCTCCTCCCACTGGGACCATTCTTCAGCCTCGGTAGGACTTCCGCGTCCTTGCTCCAGCCTCAGCCTCACAGGGCGGTGACCTTCTCCTGTCTTGACTTACCTCCTCCTTCAGCAGAGCTATGGTTCAGGATTTTAGAGCACTTCCGCCAATGCTCCCCACTCCCTTGCCCTTGTCGGTTTTTGTTTCCCTTGTCTGGCAAAATCTCATCCTTGATGAAGCCAACGATCTGCGTCCAGCCCCCAGCAGCTGAACCTTACCAGGAAAGTCACACGAGAGCACGTTGGTTTTACTGTCAACGCATATAAGCTCATCTCAGGTGAACCCACTCACTGCATTTCTCTGATTAACTCACTCTCCTCCTTTCCACAAAAACTACCGCCCAGCTTCTCCCCGCTCTTGCGACCAGCTGCCCTCACACCACAGACACAGGCAAACATACACACTCTCCCCTCCCTCACTCTGCAGAAAAACAGCTACAACACAAGGAAGACTGAAGCTGTGACAGGAGGAGTCTGTCATTGTCTGGATACCAGACGTTCCTCACTCTCCCTTCCCCACCCACCTCCTCAGAATCTTACACTCTCCAGTAACGGCTCCCTCAAGGAGACTCTCTCTCCAAGGTGAATCTTTTTGTCACACTGAAGGGCCTCCCACGTACTCAGCCTCTGATGCCCACTCAGCCGTTTCTCCAGCTGTCTCATCACAGCCAAAGCACTTGAGTTTTCTATCTTCACTGTCTCCCCTTTTATGTCCCACGTGTTCCCCAACTCCTCCTTCTGGCGTCCACTCAGTTCTCCATTAAAACCAGTCTTGCTACGGTCAGCATGACCTTCGTGTCCCTAGATTCAATGGACATTCACAGTCCTCAACTCACTCTGTCGCACAGCCGTGTCTAACATGGCTGATCCTGGTCTCATTGTTTGAAACATGCTCTTTCCTGGGCTTGGGTGACATAGAACTCTCTTCTTCTCCTTACCTCTCTGGCTGCCACCTGTCCTTCACACACTTATCCTCCTATACTTGGCCATTATCTATTCAACACACAGTGCCAGGCCCTCTCTCTCTCTCTCTTTTCACTATGTTCTCTTCCTAACGTACTGATCAATCCCAAACATTTGCGGATGACTTACAAATGCCTATATCTAGACCAGACGTTTCATCAGAACTTCAGACCCACCTGCCAACTTGTCATCTCCATGTAGATGTCTCAAAGGTACATCTACAGTTCTAGAATTAAATTCATGACCTTACCATCCACCAATCCATGGTCCTCTTCTACTTCCCTTATCTCAGCAAAAGGCACTCCTGTCTTTCCTATTGTATAAGCCCGATATCTAGGAATCACCCTTAACCTCCCTTTCTTCCTAACTCACATATTTATTCTAACATCTGGTCCTGTTGGCTGTATCTCCTAAACATCTCAAATCCATTCTCAACCTTAACCCAAGCCACCACCACTTGTCTATATGACTTCAGTAGCCTCTTCCTGCAACTACCTAGATCACTACACTCATCTCCCAGGGACCACACTTTCCCCCTCTCCTCCACTCAGAAGCTGGAGTGATCTTTTGGAAACATAATTCTGGGAATGCCGTCCTTCTGCTTAAAACCCTTCCACAGCTTCCATTACTCTAAGAATAAAGATGAAACTTGAAACTAATGTATTCAATCAGATTGGATAATCAATTGTGCTTGATTTTTTTTTTTTTAAAAGATAAAACTCTTTGTTCTGCTTCTTCAGATGATGCCATGGTGAGCTTTCAGGACATGCTTCTTCATGCCACAGGGCCTTCGCTCATGCGGTTCCCTCTGTTTGGAATTGTTACTTCCTTAGTTAAGACTTCCTTTGTGGCTCTAAGTCAGGTCTCCCTACTATCAAATATCCTCGAGTATGGTTCCAGTTTTACAATTATTGGCATGATTGTGTGACTAATGTCTTTCTCCCCTACCAGAGGGGAGCTCTGTGAACACAGGTACCAGGTTGGCCTGGCTCACCACTGTCATGTCCAGTGTCAAGAACAAGGTAGACCATCAATAAACATTTGTTAAAGGAACAAATGAATGCATAGATGCATGACCAGTATTATTATTTTTTTTAATTTATTTATTTTTGGCTGCGTTGGGTCTTCATTGCTGCACGGGTTTTCTCTAGTTGTGGCGAGCGGGGGCTACTCTTCATTGTGGTGTGCGGGCTTCTCATTTCGGTGGCTTCTCTTGTTGCAGAGCATGGACTCTAGGTGCAGTAGTTGTGCCACTAGGGCCCAGTAGTTGTGGCTCTCAGGCTCTAGAGCGCCACAGTTGGCGCACGGGCTTAGTTGCTCCGTAGCATGTGGGATCTTCCCAGACCAGGTCTCGAACCTGTGTCCCCTGTATTGGCAGATGGATTTTTAACCACTGTGACACCAGGGAAGTCCCATGACCAATATTATTCTTTGTGTGAATCCATATGAATATAAATTTACTGTCTAATCCATAACTTAATTCTTGGGAAAAGGATAATTTTCTTTAAAATCAGCTCTTAGAATATAGAAGTCACATCCTTTGTTACCCACATGTTCCTCTTAGATTAAAAAAATCTAAATATTCTGTTTGTCTAACAGTTTTATTTCAGATTTCCCTAATGGTATATAATATTATTCCACTTACCATGGAATTTGAAATAAAGGAAATATTTTGGGTTTCAGTTTGAAACTTTTGGGTTCTCTTCTTTTTTCATTCACTGATTTGCACCTAAGCTTCTCCTTTTCCCTACTTAGCAGACTTTGCTTCCTACCAGGGCCTTCCGGGATGGAAAAGGCTGCACTGGGGGTTGGAGCTGCACCACAGTGGTGACGGGCAGTCACAGTGGTTCATTGTCCCGGGCGGTGCCTGTTACTCTCGGAGCACAGGACTCCTCAGCCCCAGTTCTGGTACATGTTGTCCTCGCTGCTGTTCCTCTGAGGAGTTGCTTCTCATTCTAAACTTGGCTTGGCAGTCTGAGTTATTCCTGTCTTTTTTTTTTTTAATTGAATTATAGTTGGTTTACAATGTTTCAGGTGTACATCAAAGTGATTCAGTTACACATGTACCTATATATCTATTCTTTTTCAGATTCTTTTCCATTATCGGTTTTTACAAGATATTGAATATAGTGCCCTGTGCTCTACAGTAGGTCCTTGTTGGTTATCTATTTTATATATAGTAGTGTGTATATGTCACTCCCAAATCCTTAATTTATTCCCCCCTGCTTCCCCTTTGGTAACCATAAGTTTTTTTGGTAACCATTGTTTTTTTGTGGTACGCGGCCCTCTCACTGCTGTGGCCTCTCCCATTGCGGAGCGCAGGCTCAGCAGCCATGGCTCACTGGCCCAGCTGCTCCGCGGCATGTGGGATCTTTCTGGACCGGGGCACGAATCCGTGTCCCCTGCATCGGCAGGCGGAATCCCAACCACTGCATCACCAGGGAAGCCCCATAAGGTTGTTTTTTGTGTCTGTAAGTCTGTTTCTGTTTTATGTCTGTGAGTCTGTTTCTGTTTTGTAAACAAGTTCATTTGTATCTTTTTTTTAGATGCTACATATAGGTGATATCATGTGATATGAGTCTCCCTCTGTCTGACTTCCTTCACTCCATGCAGATTCCTTCCCATGCTCCTCTTCTCCCCACCACTTAAGCACTCCTGTCCCTCAGGCCACCACCTTGCATCTCCTCTTTGCACTTTGTCTCCTCTCCTTGAGGACTCTCTACTCTGAAATACGTAATGCCAACTCAGACCTCTTTCCTGATTTGTGGATGCATGTACTCAACACCTACTTGCAGATTTAACCAGTCACCACTGTTTTCATTGAACATAAAGGTGTGACAGGCAAAATAGGATGGATGACAATTCCATAGGAAGCACCTATTCCCAGGGGCAGAGAGCCTTGCAGTGGCCTCCACTTCCCATCACACATAGGATCTACTTGACTATCACCAACCTGAGGTTATGCTTCCCCTGCAGTGGGCACGGGTTGCAATAATTATCCTCCTGCGTGACAACATCTTTTGGAAATAGAAAGTGACATTCTTGTCACACCACCAGTATAGCCCAAGATTCTAGTATGCATGATATGCTCATCTGTGTATTCTCTCTTCTGGGGTTTAGAAAGATACAGGAGAAGTCTTATAACTCCAGAAAAAATTTCCTCACTAATAACATCCATGGAGAAACTGTCATCTGAAAAATAATGGTAGAAATGTTCAGGCTCTAGCACACAAGTACATTTGATCTTTAATGTTGTTTTATACATTTACCCTTAAAATCGGGCACTATTTACAATTAAATGATTGACTGCAACATGATTATTAATTATAAAACATCCTTTGCTTTACAAAAGAAACATGATCCCTGGAAGTCCTTGGTTTGGTATTTAATCTAATTAGTGAATTTAATGCATGTCTCTGAGATTGCTCATTTTACACTTCTGCTAAAGGAAGGTGGCTAGCTTGTCAGAAAGACTTACCTACAAATCGGCTGATTAATTACGTCAATCCTTATGCAATGAGATTCACATGGAAATAGAAAAGGGCATTCTAAGGACAAAAGAAGTCCTCATGGCCATCATACTTCTTGTCACCAGCTCTAAAGAAATGTCTATTTGTGGGCATCTAATCAGTAAAAGAACTGCTTGACTATAAAGCACATTGGCTTCAGGAAAACACATATATATGGAGATTTTTATTACTTCTTATCTAATTAGAGAGTGAAAAATATACAGTAGCAAAAACCAACTTTTCAACATTTAATATAAAACTAATGTTCACGGATATGAACAGTGCCTGCATGTAACAATTGAAAAAAACAGAACCAAATTAAAAACAACATCTATGCAAGGTTATTTATACGTTTACCAGACAAAACAGTGGAAGCCTGAGGAATTTAAATCTTAACAGGCTACAGTGATTCAAAAAAGGCCTTCAGGCTGACCTAATGTAGCATTTTACTGAATACAGGGTCTCACCTCTTGTTTTGAACCATATCTAACTAAGCCTGCAATGATAGTTCATAGACCGACCGGGTTGTGCCAGTGTTCCCAGAATCTGGAGAATGATGCCACCACATTGCATGTTACAGAGCCACATCAACTCCATCCAAATTCCCTTCAATTCATAGTCAAGTAGCTAAAACTTCCACATTAAAATAAATCGAGAGTTATTACTGATATGCCTACCAACCACTGGAGTGCCTTTGAGAGGCCCATGCCTTAGATCTCTGTAATAATACATGTTTAATGAAAGATGCCTCTTTATCAGAGGGTATCATGCAAACTCCATAGTTTACATCTGTACAAGAGCATTCATGCTCTGAATCATACTTCTGAGCCCATCTCATGTCCCACCTCTCCTCCCAGGACCCCCCATTTGAATGAATGTCAGAATGGATTTGATAACAGATTCAGCAATTTGTTGAAAAGCTGATATCATATGAGAGATAATGATAGAATCTGGCTATTACCTGAGGTTACGATCTTGTCGATCTTGTTGCTTTAGACTCGAACTGTTGCATGTCCTGTGCTGATTATCATGTAGAGGCATACTTCTGCTGCATTCCTAAGGATCAAAGTGCTTTTCCCAAGTTCATCCAAGTTGGTAGAAGAATTAAATACAGAAAAACGTGTTGGGCGAACAGATCAAAGTGAATATGATCCTGGCCTCTTGTCTGTTGCTGCCAGAGCCCTCACAGATTGGAAGAACTCAAATCAGCTTACATTGTTTAACTAAATATATTTGGCTAGGATTCCAAGTCACCTTCTTGTGAGACCAAAACGGGAAAAAAATCAGGCCAGAATGCACCCTTCCACGATCAGATTTTTAAAATAGGAACTTTGCAGTATGGATGCCAGTTAGGGAATGTTGGTTTTGGGGTTAGCAGCAAAGCAGGTATAATTCTCCCCAGCTCTGGGCCTTTTGTTTGTTTTTTTCACATCAAGACAGTGGGGAAAAAAATGACATTTAGCTTTTATGAGTTTAAGCAGTTCAATCTATAAGATGTTGGAATGGTTATAAAATGTAATACTAATGACAAAAATAATCCTTCAAGATAAGATAAACCTTGCAGAAACATAGCATGATGCTGCTAATTATGTCCATCCAAAATGCCAGATTGTATCAACTAAAACTAGGAATTGAAGAAATTAAATCCTGCTAAATTTTTTATTAGATCCCCCCAAAGGAAGTCAATAATTCTTTCCATTAAAATATGATGTAATTATTGACATTAAAATGAGAGAAGGACTTCCCTGGCTGTCCAGTGATTAAGACTGTGCGCTTTCACTGCAGGGAGCATGGGTTTCATCCCTGGTCGGGGAACTAAGATCCCACATGCCACATGGCGAGGCCAAAAAAAAGAGGGGTGGGGGGGAGAGAGAGAGAGAGAGGGGGGGGGGGAGAGAGGGAGAGAGGGAGAGAGGGAGAGGGAGAGAGAAGTCCAGGTGTTTTTAATTTACAGGAAAATGCTAGCAGAAGAATAAGCAGTGTATGGTGAGCACTGTGGGCGCCACCCAGACCCCCTCTTCAGGAGGGGAACTGTCATTCCCTGCAGCTGCTGGGAGTGCTGCCCACTGAAGGCTCAGGCTGGGTCTCTCCCAGGAAGTGCCCTCCCCTGGAGGAACTCCCTTGCCCTTAGGACATGACCACATGACCCCTCTCCAGGGGCAGCCCATACCCATGACTAGCCAATGCAGGAGTATAAATCCCTAGCCACCTGCCAACCCTCCCTCTCCCCTCCCCCACACCTCAATTTGGAATGTTCTAGAAGGGCCACCCTCATCTCAGAGCTCCAAGTAGATGAGACTGAGGCCTCTGATGCAACTGCACCGAAGTTCAGCTTCTCCCTCAGCCCAGTCCTCTATTCCTCACACTGCTCCTGAGTGCACTTTCTAGCAAACTTCCTGCAGGCAAATCTCCTCCTGTTTCTTGGGGAACCTGACCAGTGACAATTCGTGACTTCCAAATCACTCTAGGGAATAAAGGGCAAAGTACAGCTAAAGTAAAATTTAAAATGAAACCAAAAATAATTTTTATAAAGAGTATTTTTGTAACTGAAAGCATGAAATGAGCTAACAAGATAAATGTGTATGTTAAAATCTCCTCTATTAGAAGACAAAGACTCCCCTAATGGATCAAAAAAACAAAATCTAACTGTGTCCTATTTTGTCAGTGTTATTTATTTCATAGATATCAGCTGAGGTCATCTTGACCTTTTAAAATTAAAATAAAATTGGCTCGAGCCTTTAGTTTTGTGTCCCTGGGGAAGCACAGTGCCCTCCTCTGATACTTCTTCGAATTCCTGGGCACTTACACTCTCGCCGTCACTTCTGTTCACCCCTGGACACTTGATCTCATTCATGACTCACCATGGTTGTTTTCCTCTCTCCACGCCCCGCCACCCCGGCTCAAGCCCTTTCCTTGATTCTCCCACAAACCTCTCACACAAAGCAGAGGTGTGCAGTCTATCCCATTTAGCTGAGGTTGGGGAGATTGTTTTAAACCACAGTGATTCAAACAACTTAAAACTGGATTTGATATTCATATACTTAAAGTTCTTTGATGACTGGAAGCAGCTTCTCATGGTTGTCTCCTAAATATAGACAATTCCCCTTCTAAACAGAGCTCTAGAATCAAGTAATAAAATATTTTTCATCCTAGTTTCTTAGTAGAAAAAATTCGAAAACTACTGAAAAGTCCAACAATAGGTGAAGAGTTACTTAAATTAAGGGCACTCCATATGGTGGGAAACTGGAGACATTTTAATATTTCTTTGTCAAATAATATTTAATGGCTTGGTAAAATGTTCTTGGTATTAGAAGTAAAAATAGTTTAAAAACATAATTGCATATAGACAATTGTGTATAGTTTGTGACCCAAAATATATATAATTTAATGTATATTAATATATATTAAATGTATATTAATAAAATTAATTTATACATTTAATGTACATTAATAAGAAAGATTGGAAGGAAATATACTAAATGGTTAACTGTAGTTTCTAGGTAGTGAGATTAATGATCATCTATTTCATTTTTTATAATTCTCTGAATTTTTTAATTTTAAAAAATGAATACATGCTTCTTTTAGAATTAGGCCTAATAAACCATGCTATTTTGAAATCCTTACTGAGGATTTACTGTGGGGATTAGAAATACCTTAATTAATTAATTAATACCTTAATTAATTAAATACCTTAATTAATAAATTAATTATTTGGGGGTTGGAAAACAATCATTTATATTAATTATCCTCAAACCTGTTAATTTTTTTATAAGGATGGGAAATCAGGGCCTTCTGTAAAGGATGGCAGTATTTCCCATTGTTTTGCTGAGTATTTGTTGAGAGAGAGAAGGAAGAAGGTGGGGGGTTGATTGACACCTAGAAAGTAATAAAAATTAACTGATTGATTCTATACTCTGAAATTCCTAGATGGTAGGATTTTGTATTAAATACAATTAATTTGCATTTGTAATACAATTGTATTAAATACTATTTTGTATTAAATACAAAGAGTATTTCTATTATCACAGGTACAGTTGTCTAGTTTATTTTTTTATGAATTCTCTATCAACTAGTTGTAAATCATAGAAGTAATGTGTTCTCTTTTAAACTGAAAAACCATGAAAGTTGTTTTTCTAAGAGAACATGAAATCTAAATTACAGAAACAGGTATACTTACAGTGCTGCCATGGTCTCCTCTATGGAATGGTAATAGTAGTAACTAGGTCACTGATAATTATCATTATAAGACCAAGAAAGTACAGTGTTCTCCCTTGAGGGTCTGGATAGGACTTTCCCTCCACATCACACATTTCCCCTCCCTCCCTGCTGCAGTTCCTCAAACCCCCTCCCCCATAACCCCCATTGAAGTGGCTTCCCTGTAACATAACCGTGCACTGTGTGCTCAGATGAACCAGCCTACCGTCCAGGGAACGTGAAGGCGCTCATGGATTGCGTCCACTGAGAAAGGCACTGGCTTCCAGTTAATAAGCCAGTGCTCCGCTAAGGAAACAAAAGATGAGTAATGGGCTAAAGCAGCTCTTATTACGACGTCTCGTCTTTCATAAAGTCTGAGGAAACGGAAAGAGGAAAAGCATTTTTCCTAATTGGCTTCAAATTTTCCTTTCACCCACTAATCAAAATCTGTTAGGAAGGAGACGCGGATTTCTTGTTCTGGCATTTTCCTCATCTCAGGCCAGCAACACCCTCTTTGTCAAGGCAGAGCTTGATTGGTTGGATCCAAAGTCACCATGTTTCCTAAAGTGGGGCTTGGAGAAGCACCAAAGATCTTAAAATGCAGACCCCAGGCCTTCCCCCAGAAATTCTGACTCAGCAAATCCAAAGCAAGCCCGGGAATCCTCATATTTTACAAGCTTGCCACTGATTCCCATACGCATGAAAAGCTAAGAACCAGATAGCAATGCTATGTGACCGTTTTAACAAACTCTTGGCAATTTTGAAGTGTGAAACTGGTAACTTCCTAAGGCCTCTGGTTCTCAGGATCTCTGTTTTTACAGATAAAAACCTACAGAATGTTTTTATCCCTTTGACAAAACATCTTGCTCTATGAACTATAAGTCCTTAGGAAACTGGTGAGAAGGGTGGAAATCTCAAGAAATCATCTACTCTCTCTCCTTCCAGCCAGAATGAATAGAAATTTGGTGCCATCATGGAGATTATGCTTTTTATTCTGTTAGTTCAGAATGTATGTTTTAAAATAGCTTTTGCTGTGACTGTATACATCAATATCAGAATTATCCATAATTACTACACATGTACATGTGTGTATATGTGTGTGAGCTCTTCAGCCCCCAAACCACTAGTAAGACCTAGAACACACTTTTCTAAATGCTATTTTTTATGATTATAAACATAATACAGAGCTACACAAAATTCAAGTATTACAAAAATATTCAAGGTAGAAAATGAAAATCTCCCATAATCCCCAAAGCAATCTCTCTCTATATGTACATATGTGTATGTACATATATGTATATGTGTATATCCAACTTTTTCTATATATGGAACATTCTTAATATAAATGGAATTCTATAAAATATAGTGTCATACAGTTAGGCAATACATGTTGGACTTGTTTCCATGGTAATACCTCCTTCTACCTCCTTTAATAGCTGGATAGCATTGCACTAAATGGCTATATGATGGTTTATTTAATTATCTTGTGAGTAGTCAGTTTGGTCTACCTTTTTATTACAATCAATACTACAAGGAGCATTCTTGATCCTACCGAGTCTTCAGATTTCTGCCCATTTGTCTCTTTTTCAAGATATCTTCCCTGATCCCTAAATTAGGTTTACTTTCCTAATACATGCTTTCACAGCACCACGGATCTCTCCACTGTTGCCTGATCCGACTCGAATTTTTCAGGTACTTGTGTGATTATTTGATTAGAATCCGAGGCCTCTTCCAGATTGCGAGCATTGTGTGTGCAGGGGTCTACCTGGTTTTGCTCCTTGTGCATCCACAGCACTCAGCGTAGTGCCTGGAAAGTTGTAGGCTCGTGATAAGTATTTTTCAAACGAGCTAATAAACCTCCTTGTGCATTTCAAAAGTGGTTTCTGTAGGATAAGTTCCTACAGAAAACTTTTTGGAAAGCCTGAACCAAAAGGTATGAGTACTGCTTTATTTTTAATAGATTTGAGTTTATATTCCTAAAAGTATTATTCATCATAGAAGAGCTTCACTTTGCTTTTCCAGATGAGGAGTATAGTTTATAAATGTAGTAGTGTATATTAATATATGATTTAAAACTTAGTATTCCTATGTTGAGGTTATGCACTAGAAATTTTTACCTATAGGGTGTATAATCAAGGAGTACTAGGATCACCACATTATAGGAAAGAGATCCTTTTTTTTATCTTAATCACTTTTTTTTTTTCTGGCCCCACGGTGTGGCAGGCAGGATCTTAGTTCCCCGACCAGGGATCGAACCTGCACCCCCTGCAGTGGAAGCGCAGAGTCCTGACCACTGGACCACCAGGGAAGTCCCGGAAAGGGATCTTTGAGGAAGGCAAGACTAGGTCCCGGAAGTAGGCGTTCAAAGCCCTCCGCTATCTCACTCAACCTTCCCTCTCAGCCCTGTCTCCCAGTTTTGGGCCCATGCAATTTGTATTTTAGCTCGGTCATATGTTCTTTTTTCCCCACCCAGCCTTATCTTTCCCCTCCATTCTACTTTTGTTCCTACCTGGAATGCATTTCTCTCTAGTCTCCCTGTCTCTTCACTGTCAGATCAAATGTGCCTTCCATCATAAAGCTTTCAGGATGCCCAAATTGGAATTAATTCCTTTGAGATGTGTGCTCTGAAGTCCTTTCTTCCTAGTACTATTATAGTACTTACTCTGTAGGGACTTGTAGTTACTAGTTAGCTTCCCAAAATTAGATTGTAAAGTCCTTTGGGGTGAGTAGACATTATGACAGATAGATGATATGTGATAGATAAATAGACAGACTTTTTATGAATGAACCATTTATTTATTTATCAAATACATATTTATAGGGTGCTTTCTAATGTGCCAGGCACGGTTCTGGCTCAGGGGATCACTCTCTTTTTTTGTTGTTGTTGTTTTTTTTGTTGTTTATTTGTTTGTTTTTTTGCGGTACACGGGCCTCTCACTGTTGTGGCCTCTCCTGTTGTGGAGCACAGGCTCCGGATACGCAGGCTCAGTGGCCATGGCTCACGGGCCCAGCCACTCCACGGCATGTGGGATTCTCCCGGACTGGGGCACGAACCTGTGTCCCCTGCATCGGCAGGCGGACTCTCAACCACTGCGCCACCAGGGAAGCCCAGGGGATCACTCTCTTTAAAGAACTTAAGCCTAAAGCAGAGAGAATGGAGTGACAATAAATAACGTCTAATGACATACTGCATTAGATACCCTGATAATTTGAAATTGGGTTTCTGACTAAATTTGTTTCATTACACTCCGATACTTTCTTAATGAGTCTTTAAATGTGTTCATTAACTTATAACATTATCATTTTTACATTATAAATTCAGGTTTTAAGAAGTTTACTGACCGTTCAGTCAGTAAAATTATATCTGCCAGTAACAGTGGTAACTTCCCAGGCTGTAGAAGGAAGTTTTGGGACTTCCCTGGTGGTCCAGGTCCAGTGGTTAAGACTCAGCGCTTCCACTGCAGGGGGTGTGGGTTTGATCCCTGGTCAGGCAACTGAGATCCCACATGCCTCTTGGTGTGGCCAAAAGAAAAGTTTTGTTTGCAGCCGCTTTACTAGGCTTTGCTGAGAGGTACAGTTAAGTTGGAGGTGAGCATGATTCCTCATTCGTTGTTCCTTTTAAAATATCAGTGCAGTAACTCTCTACTAAAACAATAGAAAACACAGCCTCTGCAAATAAAATAGAGCCAATTGGATAAGCCTTGGCTTGCTTTTTCACTACCCGTCACTACCGCCTATTACAATTGGGTCCGTCTTTGCCTTCATTCCTAAACTTGATCAGAAAACTTACTCCTATAAAATTTCTCCTAGCTTTGGCCAAGTTTCTGGGAATTCAGACCAGTTTAGCAACAAAAAGGTTTTGTAGTTTCTTACAGCTGCTGGCATCTTCTGTGTCTTCCCACTTTTACAGCTAATAATCAGGCTGTTTATCCTATTTAGGCTATTTCTGCCGATTAATCAAATATATATTATCTTTCTAGTAATATCCCATTCTCTCTGACTCTCTTGCCTCTCCTCACACAAACTAGAGAGAACAAACTAACTAACCACACCTTGTTGAATAGAGAAGTCAGAACTTTTTTGGTTAAACCTTTTCAAACCTGAAGGTTTCTGTACAACTAACTTCCCTGTATTTTCAACTATTTGTGCTTTCCCATTTGAAAGAGAAAAGTTTCACTTTCCTTCTCTGTTAGTCATCCCCTCCTTTAGCCATTTTTTCACAAAGTCACTTCCTCTATTAATTCCCTAATAATGTGCAATTTTTAAACTACTTGTGGTGCACACTTTCTTAATAGCATACGGTCATCATTCAAATCGTTAAATAATTTTTAGGTACATAAAAATATATTTAGAACTGCTCCTGGCTTTCAGATTTTCAAACAGAAATTTATCTCACTATCCTCCTAAAACAAAACAAAAATAAAAACGTATATTGCTTGTTTTCTGCCTTCTTGCCGTCCCATTAAACATTATTAAATGTTAGATGCAGCCCTGGTTTCTAAATGATCCCTCAAGGAAACTATGCTCTTTTCCATTCATCTTTCATTCATTAATTCAAAAAACATTGACATTGACTTTGTAGCGGGCACTGGGCTGGGATACACGATGCAGCTCACAAAGCAGTGGTGGGATGAATTAAGTAGAGCATGGTTACAGCTGCTACTCTCAGCAGAATCTTAGATCCCTAAGCTACCTTTCTGCCAGACCCAACCAATCATTTGTTCTAGCCTATTCTTCACAAGATCACTGAGACTCGTAACAGGTATTGGGAAAACCAATGTTGTTACTAATGTGTTTGAGATACAACGTATATGTAGTTGATCTATTAATTTCTTAAATGTTTGCTTAAAACAATTTACAAAGAGAAAACTTGCCCCCTAAAACTTTGTTTTAATTTTTCTTATTTGAAAGTGTGTTTCCTTACCTCATGTGGACTTATAAAATTCATTTGTTGGCTTGTATTCAATTAACAAGGAGTGACTTTGAAAGTTTTTGTAAAATAGGAAAAGATGGCTGAACCAGCAAAATTTCTTAGATGTGTAAAGTTGTACAAGAAGCTTGGAACCGTTAATATCAGCAAAAATATCAACAGAAAGTGATTTTCATAGCAAGAAAGAGAGTGACCTAGTACCATACAACAGCAGATGAAATAATCTCTTTAATTTTTACAAATTATCTACAACCCTCATTTATACAGTTGGAGACTCTACTTTGAGCCCCTCTGTCAGGAGCAGTGACCCAATAAAGACCCTCAGGAAAAGTAACCCCCTAAGAAAATCAGCATGTACTTGAGAAATAGGAAGCTGATAGATATTAAGCCCTAGACAAGTAGCAATTGCGTGAAGAGCAACAAATGGTGGTGGCCAAATATTTTATTCCTGTTTCTTTGATAATAGCCAACCCTCACATTAAAGGATGTTCAGCCATGATATTTGTGGTTAAATGGCTGCTATATTCTCTCCAGTTACGAAGGAATTTACATTATGTGTGAGGGGGAACTTCCTGACAGCAAACTAGTTGAACATTCAGATGGGGAGTATGCCCAGTATATTTTAGGTACTGCCCTAAATGAGTCTTCAGATGTGTTCCCATTGTACTACGTTCCCATTGTACAAACATTCTTTTCTTACTATTCTTACAAATTTATCAAATTGTATTTTTGAAGCAAGACTTGTTTAACTTACTGGACTGTAACCTTTGTCCCGCTTATGTTTTCCGTCCCCAATACCTAGCAAAGTGCCTGGTATTCATTAGGTATTTGATAAATGTTGATTGAATTAAATTTTTAAAGGTGTTATTATTTGCTAATTTCCATAAAACCTTTCCATTTGATAGATGGAGATCCTGTGGGAAAGAAAGGCTTCATTTTTTGTTAAAGCAATAAAACATTGACTAAGGACAAAGACCAAAATTACATAAAGACACATCAAATTTCTATAGAAAGGTGTTTTACTTTTCTTTTGAATTACATTGTGTAGTTAAAGATCATAAGGTATATTTAAAACTATAGAAGTTAAAATAGTCATGCTAATCATTAGTAATACTTACAATAGTAAATCTTATTTGGCCTGTGGAGAGGGGTTATCCTAGTTCATTTCAATATATATTTAGAAAGGCCTAACTATTTTTTAAATATTATAACACATTTTAATAAACAAAGGCATTTAAACTTTCTTCTCTCTCCATCCAAGCATGGATAGCATAGTGTCTATAATGTGTGGAGAACTTAGCATAAAAAGTCTTGATTCATATCTGAAACTAGACATGCTCTGATATCTTCTCTTCCTTCATTCTGTTAAGCTGGAATCACAGATGATTTAAGGCAAACCACACGAGAACCTGGGTCCTCTGTGCTTTTTTCAGAACGCTTCCACGTGGTCTAATTTGGACAGTGCCTCATCCTGGGTCTGAATGGCAGTGTGGAAGGCTGTGACTCTGTGCCACATGGATTGAACCCTTCCTTTCCTCTCTCATTCTAGGCTTAAAGAACCACGGTTCTGTAGACTAGTCTCTGCCAGGCATTGATACAAAAGAAACAGTAATATCAGCACACATGTATTATTTTATCCCAGAATATGCACCATGGTTGTGACAGCAGATCGAGCCTGCTGTCTAATGGATACCTGAGTATTCTAATCCCCTCCTGTCATTCCGGCCTTCCTCACCTGTTTCTTGTCTCTGCTGGCCGAGTGGCTAGGGTTCGTACCTGATGTAGCCTTCAGATTATCTTGTTTCGTTTCTCTTAGGAAATTCATACATTTTATAGAAAAGAAACCAGACTCATATTGTAATAAATCCAGCTTTATTAAATATCAAATCTTAGAGAGTTAATCTAGCATGTGAGTGTGTTATCTTGTGCTCTAAACAGAGTACACGCTCAAGCCTTTCCTTTTTTCCATGTGTTTAACAATGTGTCAACCTCACTGTCCGGAAACTTTCATTCTGCTTCACAAGGGCAATCTATATACTGCCCATTTTGTCCCTTTGTCTTTTTCTACAATAAATTCTTCCAGTGGAGCCAAAGAAAGAAAACAAACAAACAAACAACTATGACCTTTCCAATATATCATTTGAACCAGAGTTCAGGACAAATTAAGAGAAATATTCAGTTAATTTTGTGGCACACATACAAACATTGGCTCAACTTCCTTTTTATTTTATTTTATTTATTTATTTTTGGCTGCATTTGGTCTTCGTTGCTGCGCACGGGCTTTCTCTAGTTGTGGTGAGCAGGGGCTACTCCTTGTTGCGGTGCGTTGGCTTCTCATTGCGGTGGCTTCTCTTGCTGTGGAACATGGGCTCTAGGCGTGCGGGCTTCAGTAGTTGCAGCACGTGGGCTTAGTTGCTCCGCCGCATGTGGGATCTTCCTGGACCAGGGCCTGAACCTGTGTTCCCTGCATTGGCAGGCAGATTCTTACCCAATGCACCACCAGGGAAGTGCTCAACTTCCTTTAAAAAATACTTTATTTCTTGGCCTGAACTATCTATTTGCTTTGGGTATAGACAAAGTAAGTGGTGTGTGTGTATATAAAAAGTAATAAACAGAATATATTAATAAAACGCTTCAAAATATACTGTGCAATATGTTTTGGTTTTTCATTTAAAGAATCAACAAAGCTTCTGTTTTCATAGAAGACACGAGAACCATCAGAATGTATTTATTCTGTTTCTAGCGTGTCATTTTTCCAGACAGCGAACACAAAAATAAGGGCTCTTTCAGCCTAGACTATCACAATTCATCTGCATCCTAAAGGCAAGGGGCCTTTTCCAAACAATCATTACATTGTCCTTTCAGCAATAATACACTGTAACACTTTTCAATTGTTTCCACAGAGTCAAGGGGATTCATCCAACAGTGATAGCCGCGGGCAAAGCAGGCAGCTACACCAGTGTAAACACATCCTTTATAGCTTCTCATGGGGAAATGCAAAAATAGGTAACAGAGGCACAATATGACAAATTATTACAGGCTATTCTGACCATGCTTGAGATGTAGGTGGCACTTTCTGGGAAAATTAGAATCAAATAAAATATGTCCTTTCCCTCAAGAGCCTAACATCTATGCCGCTAAAGCATGTATTTATCTAGCCTCACTCTAAACTGCCCGTTTATAGTTTGTATTCAACACATCCAGGAATGCCAAGAGTCCTCCATCCCTGAGGAGAGACAGAGTAGCCTGTTTTGAAACCCTCTGTGGCTTCATAGCTGTTCAGACACTACTTTGCTTCACACAGCTTTCTAATTCTCCTCATCCTGTCTCCTACCCCTTCATCAAGAGGATGGAAATGGGATCTGACCTCTTTTCTCCTTCAGTGGTGCACCTGATTAGACCAATGTGGGAAAAGAGATGCTCTGAAGAAGAAAAAAAGAAATCATACACAGACTTTGTGTCCATCTACAGTCATGGCCATGGACTCAACCCAGTCTCACCTGGCTGACAAAGGAAATTACTTCTCAAGTCTTCATTAGGGCACAGAATCCATGTAAATCAATTGCTGAGATCATTATCTTTCTGTAGACCCAATCATATTCAGGCCTCAGCCCCTTATCCCCATCTACCCCTCTCCCCCCCCCAAAAAAAACAAGAAAAAGAATCACAGGTTGAGTTTGGGCACCTCGTTCTTTACCTGCCAGGTTCTAACCTGTGGTTGCACCTGCCCTGCTCCCATCCACCCACAGAGCTTGGCCAGCACAATTTGACCCCATGATGAGGGCAGGGCTAAGTCAGTTGTGGCAAAGGGAGGAACAATTGTGTGCATTTTTGCTGTTTTTTTTCTTTCCCCAGCTATTTCATCATTTTTTCAGATTGTCAGCAATATACGCTCACTTTAGAAAATCCAAAAAGTATAGACAATTATAAAGGAACAAAGTGGGAACTCCCTGGCGGTCCAGTGGTTAAGACTTTGCTTTCCAATGCGGTGGGTGTGGGTTTGATCCCTGGTTGGGGAGCTGTGATCCTGCTGGCCTCAGGCCCAAAAGACCAAAATATTAAAAAACAAAACAAAACAAAACAGGGGCAATGTAACAAATTCAATAAAGACTTTAAAAAATAATAATAAAATAAAGGAACAAAGTAATACCACCACCTGGAGATAACCCTACTGTTAGATTTCCCTACTAGAATGGTTTTTCCTGGTTCAAAAGTTTATCAACAATGGGAATGGCCAGTAAATCTTCACAAAGTTATGCTGTTATTTCTCTGCTTTCACCTCAACAGCTCTGGAATTTAGTGGTATTTCTTACACTTCATTGTAGCTGCCTATTTACTTGCTTGTTCATGCCTTGTCCTTAAGGGAGTGTATCACATAGTAGTTGGTCAATAAACACTTTTTAAATTGAGGTAACATTGGTTTATAACATTATATAAGTTTCATGTGTACAACATTATATTTCTACTTCTGTATACACTACAGTATGTGCACCACCCCAAATTTAGTTTCCATTCGTCACTATATAGTCAATCCCCTTTACCCATTTTGCCCTCCCACACACACTTCTCTGGTAACCACTACTCTGCTCTCTGAATCTGCATGTTTTTTTCTGTTGGGTTTGGTTTGTTCATTTATTTTGTTTGTTTGCTTCTTGTATTCCACATATGAGTGAAATCACATGGTATTTGTGACTTATTTCACTTAGCATAATACTCTCAAGGTCCATCCATGTTGTCACAAATGGCAAGATTTCATCTCTTTATGCCTGAGTAGTATTCCATTGTGTGTCATATATACCTCACATCTTCTTTACCCATTCATCTATTGATTGGTTGTTTCCATATCTGGGCAATTGTAAACAATGCTGTGATGAATATAGGGGTGCATATATCTTTTCTAATTAGTGTTTTCATATTCTTTGGATAAATACCCAGAAGTGGAATTGCTGGATCATATGGTAGTTATGTTCTTAAATTTCTGAGGAACCTCCATACTGTTTTCCATAGTGGCTGCACCAATTTACATTCCCACCAACAGTGTATGAGGGTTCCCTTTTCTCTACATGCTTGCCCGTGCTTGCTGTTTCTTGCCTGCTTGATAATAGCCATTCTGACAGGTGTGAGGTGATATCTCATTGTGGTTTCCATTTGCATTTCCCTAATAATTAGTGATGTTGAATACCTTTTCATGTGCCTGTTGGCTGTCCATATGTCTTCTTCAGATAAATGTCTATTTTAGCTCCTCTGCACATTTTAAAATCAGGTTGTTTGGTTTTTGTTGTTGAGTTGTATGAGTTCTTTATATATTTTGGATATTAACCCCTTATCAGATACATGAGTTGCAAATATCTTCTCCCATTCTGTAGGTTGTCTTTTCATTTTGTTGATGGTTTCTTTTGCTGTGCAGAAGCTTTTTAGTTTGACATAGTCCTATTTGCTTATTTTTGCTTTTGTTTCCCTTGCCTGAGGAGACCTATCCAGAAAGATATTGCTCAGACCTTGCCAAAAATGTACTGCCTATGTTTTCTTCTAGGAGTTTTATGGTTTCAGGTCTTACATTCAAGTCTTTAATCCATTTTGAGTTGATTTTCTTGTATGGTGTGAAATGGGGTTGTTTCATTTTTGTGCATCTGACTGTGCAGTTTTCTCACATTTATTTATTGAAAACACTGTCCTTTCACCATTGTATGTTCTTTGCTCCTTTGTCGTAAATTAATCGTCCATGTATGTGTAGGACAATAAACATTTCTTAACTGAAGTAAATCAGTGTAGTTATCCAGCAGTGAACTTCTAGGCAGAATTGGAGGCCCAGAATTTAAAGTTTAGTCTTGGTTCACAGTCGTAGCCAAGAATAAGTCAAGTTTTATCTGCTAAGGAATATATATTTTTCTTTCAGTGTAAAACATCTATGTCTTACTTAATTAGCTTGATGGAATTTTCTATCTTTGATGATTCTGACAGAAAATAGGAAGCCAGAGAATGATCAGTATTTAGCAGTTTCTAATTAGAGTACTTCCCATTGTTAACACAAATATCTTATTTTCAAACGTTGTTCATAACTCCGGAAAAAAGTCTAAAGACAGCATAAGATATGGCTGAGAAATCCAGATCTGAAGATAGAGAATGTGGATTTAAAATGTGGTTCTGGGGCTTCCCTGGTGGCGCAGTGGTTGAGGGTCCACCTGCCGATGCAGGGGACACGGGTTCGTGTCCCGGTCCGGGAGGATCCCACATGCCGCGGAGCACCTGGGCCCGTGGGCCATGGCCACTGGGCCTGCGCGTCCGGAGCCTGTGCTCTGCAATGGGAGAGGCCACAGCAGTGAGAGGCCGTGTACCACCAAAAAAAAAAAAAAATGTGGTTCTGAAATCTGCTTCCTTCAACTTTAATCAGATTACTAAACGGTCCAAAATTAAGAAACCACTTGTAGTTTCTTCATTGGTGCAATGTAGATAATGCCCACTTCACTGAATTGTTTTTAGGATTAAGTGAATTAACAGGCAAAAGTACCTGGCAGAATACCTGAATACGTGGTAGGCGCTCCAAAAAAATGTTCGTTGAATCCAAGGGAATATGCTCTCTTACCTTATTTTTCTTTCAAATTTATGTTAATTCAGTTGAAAATTTAGATGACACAGACAAATATATTTTACAAATTGCAAAAATTAACAATTAAAGAATAGAAACTCAATGGTCCCTATTAACTTTTAAATTATTCACTGTTTTTAAAACTTCCATAAAATAAATTCCAAACACAATAGATATAACAGTGAATTCTTTCAGGTATTTTATGAAGAAACAGCTCAACGTAAACACACATTTGCAGAGACTACACAGAAAAAGACTTTCCCACTTATTTTATGACGACAGCATGATCCTAACTCAAATCTGAAAATGGCATTAAATAAAATTTCCCTCATGCACAGAGGCAAATGTTATAGATAAAACATTAGCAAATTAAATCCAGTGGCATATACAAGGAATAATGCATCTTGTTTAAGCCTCTTGTTTTTAGGCGGCACTTTTCTTCCATTTAATAATTTTATTTATTTAATTTACATACTTATTGGTGCTCCGTGTGAGGAAAAATAATTTTAGATTTTTAGCTATAATTAGTAGCTCAGGTAATTATTATCCTCTTCATTTTATAAATGGAACATTTTATAAATGGAACAGTATTCAGACTCAGTCATTGGAGTTGTGTCTACTTGAGACAACCATGTGTATCATGCAGTATAATCTGGGTCAAAACATTTTTCCCCTTTTCCTGTTAGTATAGAATTTTACAGAGAATTTGTGTGAGAGACAGATGATTATCTTCTAACCCAAATAGCTGCTTGAGTCACACACTCTTGCTGCAGCAAATCAGACACAAAATTCTCATCCTGAGATCTGAGACGGTGTAAAAGTTTAAAACAGAGGTGAGCAGTCACATCAGGTGTCTCCTGGGGGAAGGACAGCTGACTGACCACCCAAGGGACACCAGCTCCAATTCCCCATAGTCCAGGACACAGCCCACCAGCTTACTCATTCCTGTCCCTGTGCAGCTTGGCTCGACTCGGGGCTGACTCACCCTTGCCAACAGCGCAAGAGATGAAGTTAGTAGACCAGCAGGCGAGCTGGTTCATTTGTAATGAACCCAACGTGTGGGTAAAACGACACTGGCGTTCCCCCCTTCCCCGCCCAGTCCACCCTGGTTGAGCTTTGTGGAACACCAGTTTATGAGAACTTTGTTTGGTAAGCCCAGAATCAGAACAAGAGGAATTAGCTGTACAATTCGCATGTTCAGTGGCAACGAGTGTTTGGCTTTTGTCCGATTCACTTAATTCCTTTGTTGCCTTCCAATGTCTCAGGTAAAAGGAAGTCCTTTTAGGCGTTGTTATTGATACCCATCTGGCTTGGGCACCGTGACTGAATGTTTCAGTCAGGATTTTAGTGCCTGGAGTGGTCAGACCAGTTAACAGTACTTCTCAGAAGGGTTCACCTTGTTGGCCAGATTCCTTGAATTTAAAAAAAAAAAAGTGTTTAATTAAAATAGAGGGAAAAAAGTAAATTGATCCAAATAATGCAGCCTGATTGCCATGGTCCTTAAACAGACACAATCTTAACCTGCCAGGAGCCAGGTAGGGTGAAGTGCTTTGAATCACCCACTTTGAGTCCCTTGCCCACAACTGTGGCTGGAGAGACAGGGCCTAATGAAGGAGGTGGGGGAGGGGAGAGAAAAGGCCAGTGGCACAGACATGGCCTTGGGTGGCCTTGTGATCACTGTGAGCTGAGGTCACCTGTCTCCCTTACTTGATAAGGACGTGAAACATTGCCAATTGTTCAGTTTCACTTAGTTCATTTTAGTTTACATCCCTCACTTGGTGCTTCTACCTTCTAACAAAATTGTCAGTGGAAACACTTTAAAGGACCATTTTAAAATAATATGTAAAAGCTCTTAAAATGTCCAAAGACTTCAAGTTAGCAAATTGTATAGGAAGAGCATCACAGATCTAATGGAAACTCTGCCCCAAGAGGAAAAGCAGGAGCCATGAATCCCAGTTTAAAACACATTGGAAATTAGCAACACCAATCAATACCATGATCAGTTTCTCCTGACAAGTTGGGCTACTTTTTAAATACCACTTTCATAAGACCAGAATTAAAATGAAGAGAGTTTTGTTTGATTTGTTGCTTAGTCTTTAAATTAAGGCTTCTTTACTGACTTGATAAAAACATACTTCAAAGTATTACATTCCAGTTATTCTGATTGCCTTTCTATGAAATTTTATTGCAGAAATGTCATCTAACCCAAGGACAAGTCAGATATGAAATCTCTATTGTTTATCACCAACGCCCACAGACTAAAAGAAGAACACAACCACTTTAACCTAGTGAAGAAGGGTTTCTTTTTCATTAGTTCCCAGCTATTTTTAGCGAACATTAGTCACAGTAGGAAGAATGTGATACAATAACTCACATGAGAGTATTAATGACTATATCAGCTTACCCTATTGACACACCCAGAGTATTAGTATTTTAACTAGGGACTACACCTCAGCATAAAAGAATACATTTCAGTTAGTAGTGGAATTTCAGGCACCAGGGACAGAATGAGAGCCGCGATGAATCAGATCACGCCACGTAGCAATGCAGCCTGATGGGGCTGAGTACAAGCGTTCAGTTCAGCTCACATCCAACTTGAGTTCTCCCTCTGAATCCTTCTAGCTCTGTGACCCTGGGCAAGTAAATTACTTAACCTATTTCAGGTTCCATTTTCTTACCAGTAAAATGTGGATAATAGTTATACCTTCTTCATAGGATTGTCATGGAAATTAAATGAAATAATGCATAGAAAGTGCTTATGCAGGGCCCAGCATATAGAAAGTCACATGAAATGGAAGCTGTTGGTTACCTATCTATCCTATAATCACAAAGGTCTGGTTCTACAACAAGCTTCCAAATTCCACATTCTCTGCCACCCACTTACACTTAATATTTCACAAATGTTCTAAGTATACAAATCTAACACCCTTGTATTTATGGGAGAAGTAGACTGTTACTTAAAACTTTTGAAGAGCTAGTTAACCCTATTTACCAGCCTATATATTTATAGGCTCTAGTTTCTATTTATCTAAATGTACTTATGGAGAGAGCCAGAAACATCTGATGTTGAACCCTCAGACTCTCTGCTTCTTTGGCAAAATACAATGCTTAATGATAATAGGAACTTGTGACTCAAAGGCTAAGACAAAGGAGAAAATGGAGAACTGAGGACATCAGAAAAAATGCCAGGGAAGCATCTTTAAAGACAGAAGGGATGGATGGGTTCATTAACTCGAAGGAGGGATTCTTTCACAATGTATGTGCATATAAAATCGTCAGTTGTACACTTTAAATATCTTACGGTCTTACTGATGAAAGAAATCAAAGATGACACAAACAGATGGAGAGATATACCATGTTCTTGGATTGAAGGAATCAATATTGTGAAAATGACTATACTACCCAAAGCAATCTACAGATTCAGTGCAATCCCTATCAAATTACCAGTGGCATTTTTTACAGAACTAGAACAAAAAATCTTAAAATTTGTCTGGAGAAACAAAAGACCCCAAATAGCCAAAGCGATCTTGAGGGAAAAAAACGGAGCGGGAGGAATCAGACTCCCTGACTTCAGACTACACTACAAAGCTACAGTAATCAAGACAGTATGGTACTGGCACAAAAACAGAAATATAGATCAATGGAACAGGATAGAAAGCCCAGAGATAAACCCACGCACCTATGGTCAACTAATCTATGACAAAAGAGGCAAGGATATACAATGGAGAAAAAACAGTCGCTTCAATAAGTGGTGCTGGCAAAACTGGACAGCTACGTGTAAAAGAATGAAATTAGAACACTCCTTAACACCATACACAAAAATAAACTCAAAATGGATTCGAGACCTAAATGTAAGACCAGACACTATAAAACTCTTAGAGGAAAACATAGGAAGAACACTCTTTGACATAAATCACAGCAAGATCTTTTTTGATCCACCTCCTACAGTCATGGAAATAAAAACAAAAATAAACAAATGGGACCTAATGAAAATTAAAAGCTTTTGCAAAGCAAAGGAAACTACAAACAAGACGAAAAGACAACCCTCAGAATGGGAGAAAATATTTGCAAATGAATCAACGGACAAAGGATTAATCACCAAAATATATAACCAGCTCATGCAGCTCAATATTTTAAAAACAAACAACCCAATCCAAAAATGGGCAGAAGACCTAAATAGACATTTCTCCAAAGAAGACACACAGACAGCCAAGAGGCACATGAGAAGCTGCTCAACATCACTAATTATTAGAGAAATGCAAATCAAAACTACAATGAGGTATCACCTCACACCAGTTAGAGTGGGCATCATCAGAAAATCTACAAACAACAAATGCTGGAGAGGGTGTGGAGAAAAGGGAACCGTCTTGCACTGTTGGTGGGAATGTAAATTGATACAGCCACTATGGAGAACAGTATGGAGGTTCCTTAAAAAACTAAAAATAGAATTACCATCTGACCCAGCAATCCCAGTACTGGGCATACACCCAGAGAAAACCATAATTCAAGAAGACACATGCACCCCAATGTTCATTGCAGCACTATTTACAGTAGCCAGAACATGGAAGCAACCTAAATGCCCATAGACAGATGAATGGATAAAGAAGAAGTGGTACATATATACAATAGAATATTACTCAGCCGTAAAAAGGAACGAAATTGGGTCATTTGTAGAGACATGGATGGATCTAAAGACTGTCATACAGTGTGAAGTAAGTCAGGAAGAGAAAAACAAATATCGTATATTAATGCATATATGTGGAACCTAGAAAAATGGTACAGATGAACCGGTTTGCAGGGCAGAAATAGAGACACAGACGTAGAGAACAAACGTATGGACACCAAGTGGGGAAAGTGGCCAGGGGTGGTGGTGGTGTGATGAATTGGGAGATTGGGATTGACATATATACACTAAAATGTATAAAATAGATAACTAATAAGAACCTGCTGTATAAACAATAAATAAAATACAAAAATTCAAAAAATACATAAATATCTTATGGTCTTATTTGTCAGTCATACCTCAATAAAGCTGAAAACAAATAAATAAGACTACATCTTCCATCAAAAGAAAAGAGACAAAAGAAGGAAAATAAGTAAATAATGAAAGCATAGCTGAATTTATTTTTTGTTTAAATTAAATTTCTATTGGCATTGTCCCAATTTTATAAGTAACAGAATAACTGCAGAAAGAGGAGAGCCCTTTATAGGTTAAAAGGTGTTGGGAGGAGAAGCAAGAGAGGTGGTGCTAACTGGCCTTGAATGAATTTGCAAAATGACTTTAAATCTCCATGAGTCCTGGACTAGCCTCTGTAGTGTTGCAAATGTAGTATGTATCTGATCTGCTTTTGTGGTAAATCTGATGACCGAAATTATAAGCTTATAATCAGGAAGAAGCTGCAAGGAACTTAGGAAAAAGGAAAATTCACTTCACCAGGACTCGTGACTGTGATCGCTGTCGGGGAAGAAGTTTTCCTCTAGCCCTCTAGGTTCTTCTGACTGGTCTTAGAATTAAATTGACCTGAGACAGATTAACAGGAGAAAATCAAACAAAAATATAATGATATGTATATGTGGGAGAGACCCAGGAAACCTGAATAACTCACCAAAATGGCTGAATCCCTCACCTTAAATACCATCTTCAGCTAAACACAAAAGAGGATGTTGGGGCAGTGGTTTGGAACCTCAAAGGGGAGGAGGGCAATTCACATGGAGGTGGAAAAGCAAATGTTGGTAAACAAATGTTTGCTGGGCCTGCAGAGACACTGGGACACACAGGGGAATTTCTAACAAACAGACTTTGCTAGGTTCCTCCCTGTCTTCACACCTAGTTCATGCTATAGTTGTCTATGGTAACAGTTCCCTTCTGGGAACAGGTCCTTTATCTGCATTATTTTAAGTAGTTAGGGGGAAGGTCAGAGTTTCTTCCTGAGTCTTTTGGGCCTTTATTGTTTTCAGCTCAAAATAACCTGCATGCCAGAGAGACATTTTGGGTGGCAAATTTTGCTCCCCTACATCACCATCTGTTTAAACATCTTACACTTTGTAGCAAACAACTAACAAATTTCCTTTCCACCAAGTTTATCTAAGTACTTTCTGTATATCCAAATCAACCAGGAATTTCAACCTCTCTTTTCAAGTGTTAGACTAAAATTGTCTTCTAAACTGGAGGGAGGTTAGGCTATGGTGAAAAGCATTAAAAATGTCATCATTCAGCTAAAAAAGATGAATCAGGTGGTAACCTCTCTAAACATAAAATTCAATGACGGGATCTATTTGTCCTCAGACCTAATGAGATTTAACTCTCAGGTGGTAAAACATGAGACGTATTATTATATAACAATTATTAGAATTAAATGAAGTGAAAGGCTTCAGGCTATTCCTCATTTTGATCTATTGATTAAAACAATATTAAGCATCTATAAAGTACTACAGTGTGGTCCCTGTTGTGTTTAAAATAAAGGTTATGACCTTTTCAGTTAGAGGCAAATGTGTGTACTTTGAAATACTCCTTCTGACCCTTATAAAACTATCAACTTCCATCTCACGAACATCAAACATTTTCTGATTTTAATTCATCATTTTAAATTTGAAATTGATGCACTAAAGCTAAATGAATCGTATTAATGGGAACCCTAGGGAACCTCACCTAGTGTCAGTGTCTGGAATTCAGAGGTTCATTGGACAAAAAGGAAGAGATTTCTGGAAAGATCCCCTGCAGCTCCCTTCCTTGTGAAGTATTTGATGACAGACACTGTCATATCTATTAATCAAATCTTCTGTACACTGTGCGGTGTCTCAGCTGTACCGTGGAAATCAAGTCCCTTGGTTTTTCCCACACTTGAACCAGAGTAAGAAAGGAGCCATACCTCTCTGAGACCAGCATGGTGGGAGCCTGGGGAGGGAAACTCAGCATCTGGAATTCTGGGTCAAATGGTCCTGCTCAGCAGATATTCCCTTGCCAGCATGAGGCTTAGGGATGATAAGGTATTGTCTTTTGAAAGACAGTGAGATTTCCCTATAATGCCTCTGCCTCTTAGTTCTGGAGCTGCTGCTCTGCCTTGAATGTCTAACTCAGAGTAGATTCTGATGGAAGGAATTTGGAGGCAGATGAGAGAGAAAGACAGTGGTAGATCTGTCTGAGGTCTCTGGAGTATTTCCACATTTGAAGGATGACAACCTGGACTTGCAACTGGTATCTGAAGTTGGGGCAGGCTTGTGGGACTGAGCCCCGAGCCTGTGGGTCTTTCTAACTCTGGGTAGTTTGTATCAGAATTGAATTGAACTGTAGTACACCCAGTTTGTGTGCAGAAAGATGGAGAATTAACTGGTGTGGGGAAACCCCACGTATTTGGTGTCAGAGTGTTGTGAGTAAAAATGGCACAGAAGAAGGAACCATAAGCACTCCTCTTCCCTAACTGTCCCATTTCTCACAAAATACAACCATGGGGGAAATAGAGCACAACCATGAGCCAGACATGAGCAGAGAAAAAGGTAAACTCTTGAACCATCTGACAACAGAGGGTTAGGGTAACTAATTAGAAGTAGAGGCTTATGGAAAAAACTCTTTATAATAATACATACTTTAGAGCGAAGCACAAACTAATATAACACCTCCATACGTGTTTGCAGGTTTTCTCAATCTATGTCACTGTTATCTAACAATGCTTATTAACAAAACCCTTTTCTTATTTGTTTGGGGTTTTCTTCTTATTTAACTACTGGCTATGTAGTTTCTTTGTTATTCAGTTGATGGATGCCTGTTACCATTTAGATTTCAATTCAGTCCTTTAAGAATGTGTTTTTAATTTCTCCCAGAAAAGGCCACATTTGGTAACATCTTGTCTCCCGGCTCCCTGGAAAGACACCCTGTGTGGCTGCCTTCCCTCTGAATGGGCAGTGCTTTGTATTGGAGGCCTGACTCAAGCTCACTGGTCCTCAAACTTGCACATTAGAATCACCTGGGAAGCTTTTAAAAATCCAGGTTTCTAGGCAGCACCCCTGACTAATTAAATCAGAATCTCTCCTGTATGAGATCCAGGCAGAGTCTTTTTAAAAGCTCTTCAGGTGATTCGGGAGTGTGGCTGAGGTTATAAACTACTGCTTTAGACAGAGGTCTTACCTGAATACTACAACCTGGCCTCTATGAAAGTCTCTGGATATACCATGATTCAAAGGAGATAACTTTTCCTCACTCATCCTCCTAAAGAAATCCTAAATAAATAAAACAAAGCAAAAGCAGCTATTAAGGTAGAGTTCATGTCCTTTCTTTCTGCTCATTCCCTCCATCTTTCTCTTAAGAGCCATCTCTCCAACCTTAGAATGAAAGGCCAAAGTAGGTAAAAATATCAATGAATGCTCCCTACTGTCTCATTTTATGACCTTTACTATTATTTCCTCTTTTTCTTTAATTTAGTTTTTTCTCTTTATTTGCTTTGTGATTCTTCTGCCTACATAGACACAATATTGAATTTATTTTGTGATTTGGGGCAGTTTAGGAACAGAGTTGGAAGTGCATGTTAACTCTTTAAGCAAAAATAAAAATTAGTCATTTTAGCCTAATATAGCTGTCCTGGGAATTTAACATTGTGTGTGTGTGTGTGTGTGTGTGTGTGTGTGGTTTATATCCTTTTTTCTGTCAATGTGGTATATCACATTCATTTAAAAAAATTTTATTGGAGTAGAGTTGATTTATAATGTTGTGTTAGTTTCAGGTGTACGGCAAAGTGATTAAGTTATACATATACATATATTCATTCTTTTTCAGATTCTTTTCCCATATAGGTTATTACAGGTTATTGAGTAGAGCTCCCTGTGCTAGACAGTAGGTCCTTGTTGGATACCTATTTTATATATGGTAGTGTGTGTGTGTTAGTCCCAAGCTCCCAATTAATCCCTCATTATTTCCTGATGTTGGCTCTTCGTATTTAGCGCCCAAGGATGTTTTAAAGTCCTTGGCAACTTGTTCTATGAGAATTAGTTAATACTATGTCTCTGTGGTTCTTTATTCAACTTCATTCAGACTGAGTCATCAATTCTATGTATTATCCAAAATCTGAATTAACACTTTTGTTGTCTCTTCATCTGAGGCAGTGTAGAATTTAAAGTTCTCATGAACAATGATGACCCCTTATTCACTCATGTATCCCAGTGTCAGTAGAGCACCTGACCCAGAGTCGTGGCCCATAAATGAATCAGTTAGTTAAACAATGAATAAACAAATGGACAAATGCTGGGATGCAGACAGCTAAGCACTTACTGAAGTCAAATCAGAGAGAAGTTCACAGGTAAGGCAGAAGTTGTGTACCTACAACCAGTGCACGGTTATCAGGGGAGAAATCAAAATCCGTTTAGGCAAAATGTCCATAGTCTCTAGTCAGTTGTCAATGAAGGTGAATATGAAGACATATAAATAAACATAGCTGAGTAACCATAACAGGCTGAGAGTAATAAAAAGTCAAAATGAGTGACGTGCATAAATTGACTTGTGTAACTTCATAGAATCTGGAGATAACTGTGGCTTAAAGTCACTGAGAAGAGCTCCGTGGACTCAAGATAAACCTTTAAACACGGGCAGGATTTGTGTAGCCAAGGCAGGGAAATGGCAGAGGCAAAAGATTGGAGTTGCGAATGAATGGGGGGCATGAAGAAGCACCCAGGAGATGAGCCAAGTTGGATCAGAAGTTTCCTGGTGGGGAAAACAGGGAGTGTGTGTGTGTGTGTGTGCGCATGTGTGTGTGCCTGTGATTAATGTATGCTGATATTTGAGTTTCATAATAATTTATCTGGTAGAAAGTATGAAGGTGAAGAACCAGAAACAGGAGTCAGTTTATTACTGTGATAACCTAGGTGCTGAGTATCTGGAAACAAGTGTAGGTAATAAGAACTAGAAAGAGTAGGTATTAAGATGAAGAGTCCATGAGACTTCAACACTGGTGTTCCATGAAACAAAGGAGAGGGAAGAGACAAAGATGATTCTAAAGTTTAGAAAATCTAAGTGGTACTCACCAAATTAATAAGAAGATGAAGGGAAAATACAGATCTCTCAACATTTTAAGGTAGTATATAAAATCTTCTTGTTAGGATTACAAAGGCAATCTTAGGTAAACAAACTGGAAGTAAAGGCCTGTTCATTTCAGTGATCGGCTCTCCAGAGGATGTATAAATTACAATGGTAAATTTAAGCGGACATTTGATATAATTTATTTTCTGAAGCACAGATGTACATTATTTTCAATACAATTAACTTCTAACTGAAAATATCTATCCCGATGTCTGACAAGCTTTCTAATTTTATCAGAGAAAAAAGGTTTTCAGTAGGGCAGTCATGTATATAACACATTCTGAAGATTTATATCATCCTTGAATTTATAGGCCAGAGTACATCTTTAAGTGATCCAAATAAAACACAAGCAGAAGGTGAACGAATAGTAATACATTTCTGTATCAAGTGCACATTCTGAATACATTTCATTTGTTTTAACTCTCAGTGAAATTGATGGAAACATCAGTATTCTTCAGCGGGACAGTCTAAAAGAAGATAGCCTTTTAAACACTCCTAGCAATAATGTTTCCAATTACATATCACAGCAATCAAGAATAGCAGCTATGGGCTTCCCTGGTGGCGCAGTGGTTGAGAGTCTGCCTGCTGATGCAGGGGACGCGGGTTCATGCCCCGGTCTGGGAAGATCCCACATGCCGCGGAGCGGCTGGGCCCGTGAGCCATGGCCGCTGAGGCTGTGCGTCCGGAGCCTGTGCTCCGTAACGGGAGAAGCCACAACAGTGAGAGGCCCATGTACCGAAAAAAAAAAGAATAGCAGCTACTTGTATCGTTCAGTAATTTTGATAAGCAGTGCCAACATCCTCTGAATAAAAAAGATTGAACTGAAGTCGTTAGATCAGATTCTTATATTTTCCCGTATCTGGGCCTTTACTCTTGTGCCATCTCACTGGAATCCTTCTCTACGTGGTTAACGATCCATATTCTACCCACACTCAAGGGTCTGCTCAAATATCATTTCCCCTTTTCTGAAATTCTGCGGCATTTGCTGTCTTTACATCTTGTCTTAGTCTGTTCAGGCTGCTGAAACAACCACCACAGACTGGGCGGGCTTATAAACAACAGTAATTTATTTCTCACAGTTCTGGAGGCTAGAAGTTGGAGATCAGGGTGCCAGCATGATGAGGGTCTTCTTTCGGCTTGCAGAATTATTGTATCCTCTCGTGGCAGAAGGAGGAAAGGGAACTCTCTTGGGCCTCTTTCATAAGGGCACTAATGCCATTGTAGGGACCTAATTACATCCCAAAGCCTCTGCTTCCTCATAGCATCACCTTGGGGGTTAGGTTTCAATATATGAATGTTGGGGGGCCATAGTCATCCCTTAGCACACCTCATTTAGACTTGTCGTGTTCCATGCTTATTATTTATCTTTTCACTAGTGACTGTGGAAGAATCTCCCTGCAGGATGGAGGAACAAATTAAATTACACCTCCTCCAGGAAGTACCCCATAGATCCAGAAGGTGGAACATTCTGCAGTTCATCTGACCTTGTCTCTTTAACGAGACAGTACCATGAAAAAAGAGACTGTGACACATGAAATAATATCTATGATATGTAGCAATCAGATGTCTTTCATGGTTTCGGGTTCAAACCTGGTTTGGACAAACTAGATATAAAGGACGTTTTTTTTAGCACAATTGGAGAAACTATAATACAAACACGATGGTAGATAAGAAAAAAAGTTAGGGACATGAAAAGTTGTAGATCGTTAACTGAAAAAAAGCAACTAACAAGTCAACACAAACAGTAGGACCCCCTAGAAAAAAGATGTGGAAGGCTATACACTGAGCATTTAATAGTGATAATCAGTGGGCAATGGAATGGGATCTTTTATGATCTTATTTCTGGCTTCTCTGCATTTTCTAACTTTCTACAATGTACATAATCTACATTTTTTTGCAGTAAAAGTTTATCTTTTTAAGACTGAACTCTCCCTGTATCCCAGCTAACCTGTCCCTGCCTCCTATCTGCTTCCGCTCCCATGTTACATGTCAATTGTACCCAGATCCACCCAGGAGCCCCACCAGAGACCTGGCTTTCCCTCACCCGCCACAGATGTTACCTCCTCAACATTCTCCAGTCTGTCTACTTCCCTCCTTCTCTTCTCCCACTGATCTGGATCCAGGCCTGATTATCTCTTACTGGGGGTTAAGCAGTAGTTTCCCAGCCAACCTCCTTGTCTCTGGTCAGCTTCTCTTTTCCAGCAGCCACCACAGTGAGCTCTCCAAAATGCCCGACGGGCAGTATTATTCTCTTGCTTAAAATCTCAGTCATTCTGTATCCTCCACAGGATATGATCCAGGCTCTTAGTATGGGATGGAGGTCTCTTCAGGACTGGCCCTTGGGGATGCGTGTCCTTCTTCATCCCTTGCCTCACGCTGTCCTAAGCTCCAGCACTACCATCTTGCACACATTGTGCCCTTACACACCTCACTCCTTTTCCTTGAGCTTTTCCTCTCTCTTGAATGTCCCTCCCCTCTCCCCCTTACCTACACAAGCCGAATTCCTATAATCCTCCAGCAAACCTTCCTTGGTAGTCCCTACACTCAGGCTGGGTGTCCCTCTCTCTGCATTCAGGGACTGTGCGTGCTCTACTGCTGTATTGACCACTTAGCTCAATGTACAGAAACCATTGGTCTTTGCATCCGCATCTCCCACTAAACTAGAGGCTTTTCCCAAGGAGGCATTGTGAAGTTTCTTGTTCACAGTCGGGTAGGTCAAGATGCCCCTGTCGTCAAAAGCTGATCTGAATGGTGCGCCCCTTCAGCAGTGGGATTCCCAAAGCTTGTCCAAGAAGCAGCACCAGGACTGCAGACAGGAAGTCTGTCCCCAGAAAGAGTAACGCCCACCCAGGGATGACGATGGTGGATTATCTCTGTGCTTGGCTGGATTGTGAAGCTACTGGAAAGCCACCAGCCTCCTGGGTTCCAGATGCCAGCCTGAGCCAACCCTGGGATGCTCTTTCCACCTGGCTTCCTGCCTTCTAGACCCTGGTTTCATTCTGGCACAGATACACACACATGCTCTATGGCCTTCCAAAAGTATTTTCTGTAGAAGTTGACCCACTTTATTCAAACTTCCTGTGCTCTAGTTTAGTACCTGAGACGGCTCCTGGGCAGTAGACCCTATGCTCTAGTTTAGTACCTGAGACGGCTCCTGGGCAGTAGACCCTGATGACCAGTTGCTCCCTTGTAATTCCCAAGCCTAAGACTCTAAGCCTTGTTTTTCCAACTATGTCATAAGCTCCCCAAGAACAGGACCAGTGCCTGTGTACGTCCTGGTGTTTAATGCTTAGCTCAGTGTTTTACATGTAGCAAATTCAGCCCATCTTTGGGAGTTCACTTATTTCCTGATTATTATCTTTCAAACCACTCATAATTCCGTGCTCTATTTGCTAACACTATTTTGACATTTCAAGAACAGCCTGTATCCTAATCATGGGTTAGTATCTTTAACCATATCCTCATCTTCAGGTGATTTTAAAGTCTGCTTCCAGTCCTTTTCATCTACACACTCCCCATTAATTCATTTCTCCTCTGACTTGCCTCTTAAAAATTAATTTTAGTGCATTTTTATTTTATTTTTAAAAATTTTATTGAAGTATAGTTGATTTACAGTGTTGTGTTAATTTCTGCAGTATATCAAATTGACTCAGTTATACATATATATATTATTTTTCATATTCTTTTCCATTATGGTTTATCACAGGATATTGAATATAGTTCCCTGGGCTATTCAGTAGGACCTTGCTGTTTATCCATTTTCTATATACTAGTTTGCATCTGCTAACCCCAAACTCCCACTCCTTCCCTCCGCCACCCCCTCCCCCATGGCAACCACAAGTCTGTTCTCTATGTTTGTGAGTCTGTTTCTGTTCTGTAGATATGTTCATGTGTGTTGCATTTTAGATTTCACATATAAGTGATATCATATGCTATTTCTCTGTCTGGCTTACTTCACTTAGTATGATAATCTCTAGGTCCATCTGTGTGGCTGCAAATGGCATTATTTCATTCTTTTTAATGGCTAATATTCCATTGTGTATGTATGTATGTGTCACATCTTCTTTATCCATTCATCTGTTGATGGACATTTAGGTTGTTTCCATGTCTTGGCTATTGTAAATAGTGCTGCTATGAACACAGGGATACATGTATCTTTTTGAATTACAGTTTTGTCCATATATATGCCCAGGAGTGGGATTGCTGGATCACATGGCAACTCTATTTTTAGTTTTTTTGAGGGACCTCCATACTGTTTTCCACAGTGGCTACACCAATTTACATTCCTACCAACAGTGTAGGAGGGTTCCCTTTTCTCCACACCCTCTCCAGAATTTATTTTTTGTAGACTTTTTAATGCTGGCCATTCTGATCAGTATGTGGTATATTTTTAGCACATTTTAAAGCACTTTTTGCCAAAACCACACTGGGATCAGCTATATTCTGGAAATATGTGTGTTTCTTTTTCAATTGCCTTCAACTGGATTATTAAATTCTCTTTTTTCTTCCAAGTTCTGTAGATGTTGTTCTATTACCTCCTGTGTTCAGTGCTGGAGAGGAGAAGTCTTAGGCTAAGCTGGCTTTAGTTCTTTGGGAAATAATATCCTCCTAAGCCTTCCTTCTCCCACTCCATGGAATGATGCACAGTCAGCTGTCAGCCACACGGCCAATGTGGGGCCTGGATTCCCCTGGCTAGAGTCCTCTGAGGCCCATTAGACCGTTAACTGCTGAGAAGAGACACTGTGAGGGCCTGGAGGACAAGGTAGGGACTAAGCCTGGGTTCTGGGCCCCAGTGTCCTCAGGGTTCAGAATAGGAGGGCAAGAGAAAGCAGACAGAATCAGAGCAGGATCAGGGAAGCCTTCTGGTCCATTTCAGGAGCCTGAGATGTGATGTGAGTGGATTACTCAGCCTAGATTCAAGGACTGGGGATAGAAAGATAGGACCCTTTCTAGATTTAAACATTTACCTACAATATGTACTTTGTTTTTGCACTGTCTTTGCAACATGCATGTATATCTTCTTTCTGTTAACTTCCTCTACCTGCCTATGATCACCCATCTCGAGCCTTTGTTCTTAGATTTATATGTTAAATGTTATTAGGTTTATAAAAAGATTTTTTTCTCTGTTCACTTTTCATTATTATTTCTGATCTATTTTCTCTACTTACTTTTTTCATAACAATTGGCAGCTCTCCATACCTGCCTCTTTATTCAGATTTTTTCTTCAGGGCTTCCCTGGTGGCTCAGTGGTTGAGAGTCCGCCTGCCGATGCAGGGGACACAGGTTTGTGCCCTGGTCCGGGAAGATCCCACATGCCGCAGAGCGGCTGGGCCTGTGAGCCATGGCCGCTGAGCCTGCTTGTCCGGAGCCTGTGCTCCGCAACGGGAGAGGCCACAACAGTGAGAGGCCCGCGTACCGCAAAAAAAAAAAAAAAATTTTTTTTCTTCAGAAGAAAACATAGGAGAATATCTTTGTGACTTTGAGTTAGGCAAAGGTTTCTTAGATGGGGTATAAAAAGCACAGACTATGAAAGAAAAATATGATAAATTGAACTCCATCAAAATAATGTTTGTTTCTTGGAAAATACCATTAAAAAATGGAAAGACAAGCCACAGATTAAAAAATATATATTTATAAAAGATATATCTGAGGGACTTCCCTGGTGGTCCAGTGGTTAAGACTTTGCCTTCCAATGCAGGGGATGCAGTTTGGATCCCTGGTCAGGGAGCTAAGATCCCACATGCCTCGCAGCCAAAAAACCAAAACATAAAACAGAAGCAATATTGTAACAAATTCAATAAAGACTTTTAAAATGGTCCACATCAAAAAATATCTTTAAAAAAATTAAAATAAAAGATATATTTGACAAAGGACTTGTATCTGGAATATAAAAAAAACTCTTAAAACTCAACAATAAGAAGATACACAATCTGATTGAAAAATGGGCACAGAAGTTTGACTAGACATTGACAAAAGAAGAATATTTTAATGGCCAACAGGCAGATGGAATGATGTTTAGCATCATTAGGCAGTAGGGGAATACAAATTAAATCCTTAATGAGATGCCACTATGTATCCATTAGAATGGCTAAATTTAAATGACTGCTAATACCAAGTGTCAGTGAGAATGTTGTAGAGCTGGAACCCTTATGCTTTATTGGTGAGGATTTAAAATGGTACAGCCCCTTTGAAAACAGTTTGACAGTTTCTTTAAAAGTTAAGCAGGGACTTCCCTGGTGGTACAGTGGTTAAGAATCCACCTGCCAATGCAAGGAACATGGGTTCAAGCCCTGGTCTGGGAAGATCCCACATGCCACGGAGCAATTAAGCCCATGTGCCACAACTACTGAGCCTGCGCTCTAGAGCCCGTAAGCCACAACTACTGAGCCCGTGTGCCACAACTACTGAAGCTCACGCGCCTAGAGCCAGTGCTCCGCAACAGGAGAAGTCACCACAATGAGAAGCCTGCGCACCACAACCGAGTAGCCCCCGCTCACAGCAACTAGAGAAAAGCCCGCGTGCAGCAACGAAGACCGAACACAGCCAAAAATAAATAAATTTTTAAAAAAATTTAAAAAGATAAGTTAAGCATACATTTGCCATATGCATGCACCAACTTACCAATGTATTTACCAACATTTTCATTCCTAGGTGCATAGCTAAGAAAAATGAAAACATATGTTCCTACAAAACTTTTATGCAAAAGCTCATAGTAACGTTATTCACAATAACCCCCAAAATGGAAACCACCCAAATGTTTATCTATGGATAAACACAATGTGGTATATCCATACAAGGGATCCAGCTATTAAAAGAAATGAACTACTGAAATACACAACACAAATGAATCTTAAAAACATCATACTAAGTGAAAGGAGTCAGACACAAAAGAGTATATACTATATGATGCCATTCATAAACATTTCTGTAAAAGGCAAAACTAGAATGACGGAAATCTGATCAGTGGTTCTCTGGGACTAGGGGCTGAGGTGGGAATGGGAATTGAGTGCCAAGGGGTACAAGGAAGGTCTTGGGGTGGTAAAAGTGTTCTAAAACCTGACTGTGGTGCACAACTGTGTACATTTAACAAAAGCCATCAAACTGCATGCCTATAACGCGCAATTTTATTGTGTATAAATTATACCTCGATGCTGTAAAAAGAAATATTTCCTTTGCATTCTAAATCATTTCCTTGAGCTAGTCATCAACACATGAGTCAATTTTCTAGTGTTAGGTAGAATAATACTTTTTATTCCTTTCAATTCAAGTTTTATTTTAGTCTGTGTGTATGTGTATGTTTATTCCAAATATACTTTTTTATTGAGAACTAAGGAAATATTAACTACATTTTTCTTCTGTTCCATGAGCAAATCTATTTCATGGGGACAGGGTAGGTTTTTCTCAAAGCAATAATACATTATAAATTTGCTGGTAAATTTGTTCACAATTCTATTTGCCTTCTATGTTCTTGTTTTAGAGGGTAAATTTGTTGGTCTTTGATGAGTATGTTGGGAAGCTGTTTCCCAAGCCTGGAAGTCTGGATGGGAAGGCTCAGGGTGGGTGGAAAAGAGGGTCTGTGGGACTTGGGATCTCAGAGCAGAAAGCAGGAGAGGGCTGGGGCTTTGCACTCCACCCCTGCCTGTGGAGAGCAGGACTCAGATTGCGGCCTAAGCACAGGCAAGCAGGGCAGTTAGTTATGTCCAAGCCCGGATCATCAGGCATACAGCGCAGACTGGAGGCCGGCTGAAGAGACCTGGGGCCACAGGGAAAGGCCAGTCAGGGGGCCAGGTGGGCGGAGCTGCCTCTCTTCTTCCCCTGAGGGCAGAGAATTGGAGAAATACCTACAGAATCTGGAATGGTTCCAGTTCTTCTGATTCTCACAGTAGCTCCTGGAAATTCTCTCCTTTATGGATGGATGGATGGGAGGCTGGGAAAAGAGGCTCGGAACTTTCGTGCCTCTCCACCCTCCTCCAAGGTTTCCAAGTACCCCTGTCGTGGCTCTTGAAATCCCTAAGTAGCACTGGTTCCTATAAGAGCTCTCAAGATGCGAATGGGCCCAAGGAGCTTTGTTTTTCAAAGGAAATGTAAACGCTTCCTTAGGTCTCTAAAGAAAACATGCCTTTGGTTCTCTTAAGGTGGGCTATGTATTCTTAACAGACAATGAAACAATTTCTTTTCCGAGTTGCACCTTAGGAGTAACTGCTATTAGAAAAGTCTTGTAAACATCTAATTCTTCTCTTCTAAATCCCATCCTCATCCTCCTCCTGCCCCTCCCTCCTTTCCCATTTCTTACACAAAACAGTTGCACATTTGTGCCCCACTACAGGCCTATCCAATGAGATGTTCCCTCTGCAGAACGGGGACTGTGTTAAAGAGCAGCTTTGTGTTTCCCGTGGTCTCTAGGACTGCCTTGCCCTCAGTGACTGTTCAGGACTATTGTTCAATTACATTTAATTGGGCTGGAATAACCATTTGGGAAGAGGCAGTGGGGTGCTGGGGATGCAGAAGCCTCTCAATAGACCTTCAAATGTAGGTGGAAAGGGAGAGAGATGAATGTGTTAGAGGATAATTCCAGAAAGTAGGAGGGAACAAAGGACTTGAAGAACAAATAGGCTCTGAGAGAGTCTTATGAAAGCAGCAGCATTGGCGGGCGACTACAGAAAGGAAGAGACGCTTATTATCCGAACACTCAAAAAGGCTGGCATATTGTCCTGGCCCAGTGCCAGGCGCACATGATGATCTGGCGAGGATTATCAGAGCTTTTCTGTTAAAGCAGGGATCACATGTGTGCTGAGAATGTGTTCTTTCTCTGGGCTTGAGGTGACAGACGGCCACATCACACACCATCCTTTTTCCATTCCGGTTCCAGCCAAGCAGTAAACCCAGTCATCACCCAGTCTGTCTCAGCCATGTGGTTCAGCCAGCTGAACCAAATATTTTCAGAATGTGGAATGTAAACAAGGTTCCCACTGTTAGCAATTCTGTGTCATTTACTTGTGGTTATTTTATTTTACTTTAAGTCACATTTAAATTCAAAAGATTGCCAGCCTGCATGATGCATGTAAACAAATCAGAAATATAGATTAGAATTGCAGCTGATTAGTTAGCTGTGAAAGTGTCTGTGGAAATGGAAGAAGAGGAGAGAAAATCTATTATGCTCCTGGGATATTGCTTCTCCACAGGAAATTCAGTTGTGAAAAGGGCTTTAAAAGCAATAACTTTAGTCATTTGGGTTTTCTACACACTGATTACAGTAAATGCTAATAGAATACCTAGGCCACCAGTGCTCACGTGACACAGCTTCACAAAGGAAAACAGGGAGCGATTCCGAGATGGAAAACAAAGTCCTGGGAACCTGCCTTAGCAGACGGTGATCACCAAGTGTGTGTCTTTCATGCTATTGAAGTTGTTTTTCAAGAAAACACAATTTCCCAGGTCTGTTATTTCCCGTTTGAAAATATGTGTCTACGGTGTATGCTGCTAAGTGATAAAGGTGGGGTGAACCTTCTGCTACTCACGGAGAATCGAAATTGAGACTTGCCTTCATTTATAAATTTCCTCTGAAACATACTCTGTCTTCCAAATCAATAGGGAGCTAAAGGAGGCATAACAATTTCATTATTTACCCATAGGCCTATAGGATTGATTGTTTCCTGGCACAATGCCATGAATTATACATTTTCTAAAATGTTGTTGACCCTTTATAGTTACATTGCCCACGTTTTTGATATTATTTGGGAGTTGGTAAGCTAACGTGAAATTTTGCTTAAAAAGACATTTCTCTGAATTTTTCATGGTACCTTCTGAACTGTGGTTAAGTAGCAATCCTGGGGTCACAGATAAGTCAGGCAGCAGCAGATGTACCCCTGCGAGCTCACCGTATTCCATCTTCCCTGGCTTCTTCCTCCTTTACCCCAAAGTAATTGGTTTCCAGCTCACCCAATTAGTCTCATCACACTTTCTCAAGTGACACCAGCTGTATCAAGACTCAGAAGAATATTCCTCGGGATAAAGCCCCATGGAATAACGTTGTATGCCTTGCAAGATTAGGCACCTGGAGGACTGGAGGAACAATCACCTTGAACCACAGATTATTTGGGTCATTTGGCAAAAGGAAAAGCAGCTTCGTCTAGCGGGTGAGATTTGAAAAAGTTTTCATCTGAGAAGGAGAAATAGCTCAAGAACGGGAGCTTGGCGTGCTGGGAGATGTGGGCAGGGGGTAATCGTACTTTGAGTTAATGGCTCTGCAGGTAGATTTTGTTCTCACACCTGAGCATCTGACAAAGACATGTGAAAGTTCATTGTTGTCAGGTAGAGCCCAGAAACCAAACGGAACCTTCCTCCCATGGGAAAGATGGAAGGTTAATCTTCCCGTACACTTCCTTTAAGAAACATAAATTTCAACTCAATCTGTCGTTCGTTTGTTCTGAAAACAAATCATTTATGGTCGATTATGGAATAATGATTGTCAATCTCTTGGGAATACGTTGCTACACTTTTCTGTGTTCTCTGTGTCTGGAATCTCCTACTTTTCCATTGCATGCGCCCCTTCTCATTCCTTTTAGTACGCACATGGACAATGTGGAAGCCAGACTTTAATTAGGCATCTGATTAAAAGCCACATCTTGAGCATTTTTGTGAGAACTGTTTTCAGGGTGAATAATTCTTATTGAGAGAGGAGTCTTTCTTGATCTAACTTGAATTTCCTTGATCTAAATTTAAACCATGCTTGCCCATTTTATTATGAGGAGAAACATTTATTCCTCCCACTCAAAATTCCAATTTGGCTCATGAAGGAAGGGGCATCTACCTACACCCCTAAAGGGGCATTGGCGGGGGCATTGAAGAGCTTGACATCCATCAGGCCACACTGCACTCATATGAAGGGTCGCTATGTTCTGTCTGGCCCAAATTCTCCCTTTCTGGATAGACAAGGGGGACCATTGCTGTCCTCTGCTTCCTATCCCCCAAGGGTCCCAAAGTGCACTAAAACCCACCCCATGCCCCTCTCCTTGAAGACTTTCAAGGAAAGGAGTTAGGATCCTTACTTTAGCCCTAGATTGTAATCACATTCTCTAACACACTTTTCCTGCATTGGTGGGTCGGGAAGTACAGGGGAGGAGAGTCTTTGATCTGATCTTTCTTTTTCTTTCCTGTTGTTTTTTTTTTTTTTTTGGCTGTACCGCGTGGCTTGTGGGATCTTAGTTCCCCAACCAGGGATCGAACCTGGGCCCTCAGCAGTGAAAGTATGGAGTCCTAACCATTGGACCACCAAGGAATTCCTTGATCTGATCATTTTTTAAAAGTATGCCTATTGGTCCCCATAAGATAGGTCTTAATTGAGTGCATCTGCCAGAGGCTGGAGGCGATAGCGGTCTTAGGCCCTGCTGTGGTCTGAATGTTTGTGTCCCTGCCAAAAATTCATGTGTTGAATTCCTAATGCCCAATGTGATGATATTAGGAGGTGGGGTCCTTGGAAGGTCAGGAGGGTGGAGTCCTCATCAACAACATTAGTGCTCTTATAAAAAAAGAGACACCAGAGAGCTCCCTAACCCTTTCCACCATGTGAGGACACAACAAGAAATTTGCAACCTGGAAAAGGGCCCTCACTCAGCCTTACTGGCACCCTGATCTAGGACCTCCAGCCTCCAGAACTGTGAGAAATAAATTTCGGTTGTTTATGAGTCACCTACTATGCGGCATTTTTGTTTCGGCATCCTGGATGGACTAAGACAGGCCCCAACACCTAATACCCAAATATCTCCATAGAGATTATTGTGCTTATAATTATGCTACATGCAAAATAAGACACTTGGAGTGATCCAAAAAGGAACATGCCCTGATCTCCATCCTCAAGAAGTTTTCTGATTTATCTCTGTTGGTTGATTGATTCCAGGGACCTTTCTATTTCCTGTAGGCCTTGTTTTATAAGATGGTAATAATTTTATAGCTTCCTTTCTGGACATTTCTAGTTTCTAAACTGTGATTCTGAGAGTACACAGAGTATGCTGCTAAGGTCCCATCAAAATGAAATGCTACTTTCTGATCTTGCAGAGTCAAAGCTTTGCATATGTGTTAAGCTGTAAAACTAAGCATCCTTGTCTAAACAATGGGCACCACTTTGGCTGTTGATGGAGCATCTGCGAGTGTATCGTGCCCTCTGCCAGGCTCACACTTCTAGTGTCATCCAGCTGGGAGCAGCTCTCCCTGATTCAAACACACATGCAGCACGCATTTTAGCACTTAGCCATCCTCTCTTGCTGTTTAGTTCAAAAACAGCACACAGGTGAGGGAGCCAGGTTACCCAAGAATTTAGACTAAATGTCATTGGCCAGTTCAAACCTTAGTGCTGTACATATGTTTGGTTATTACAGTATCTTCAGATTTTGTCTTTCAAGTTTTGGTAACAATGGCTCATGTTGATAGCACATTGCTGTTCCAGCTTCCTGAAGCCTGTTTTTTCAATTTGATTTGTTACTTCTATTGGTTTATCACTGGGTAGGGTTCTCTCAGGCTGAACTAAGAGTGTTTAAGATGGTTGTAGGAGAATTACTTTTCTTTCTCAAAGGCAATTGGCAGTTGCAAAAAAATCCATCAAAGGACTCATAAGTAAAATATATGTTATTTTTTATTTGAAAGGGAACACATACTATTCACATACTGTTTAAATTAAGAAGAGAATAAAACATTCTATTCAATAAAAACAGCAAATGATAGAAATGAATACACTGGTTCTATATTGTGGACTAATTAAAAGACCCAGAGAGAAAAGAAGAATAGAAATAGAAAAAGAAAAATAGTCTATGGCCATTAAAAAAAAAAAAGAAGAGAAAAGGAGGGAAGACCAAATAGAAACAGAGATACAGAAAAAAATACAAACGTATGGAAAAGCAAGAGAGAGAGAATCTTGTAAAAAGTAACAGCAAACAGTGGCTTTTTAATATGTTGCCATTAAACAATGAAACGTTTTTATAACTAGAGCATAAATGAAGAAGTGATCCTGGAGACCATATTCAGAGCAGATACCTGAGGTAGAACCTGAGGGCCAGTGTTTTCCCAACTCTGCTTTTAAGAAAGAAATATTAGATGACCCAGCAATTCCACTCCTGGGTATATATCTGAAAAAAACACTAATTCGAAAAGAAATATGCACCCCAACATTCATAGCAGCGTTATTTACAATTGCCAGGATATGGAAGCAACCTAAGTGTCCATCAGCAGGTGAATGGATAAAGAAGATATACAGATGTGGTATACATCTGTATATATGTATACATATACAATGAAATACCACTCAGCCATAAAAAAGAATGAAATTTTGCTATTTGCAGCAAAATGGATGGACTTGGAGGGCGTTGTGATAAGTGAATAAGTCAGAGAAAGACAAGTACTGTATGGTATCATTTATATGTGGAATCTAAAAAACACAGCAAACTGGTGAATATAACAAAAAAGAAGCAGACTTACAGATATAGAGAACAAACTGGTGGTTACCAGTGGGGAAAGTGAAATTTTGAGGGGTAATATAGGGGTAGGGGATTAAGAGGTACAAACTATTAGGTATAAAATAAGCTACAAGGATATATTGTATATCATGGGGAATATAGCAAATATTTTATAATAACTATAAATGGAGTACAACCTTTCAAAATTGTGAATTACTGTATTGTACAGCTGTAATGTATATAACATCACTTCAGGCGGGGCACCAAGTAGGAGTTTGAAAGGGAAAAGAGTAAGTCACAAGGCATAAGAGCACTGCTGTCAGCTAGTTTCCACACACCGTATAATCAGTCTTTCCCATAAACCTGAGGAGAGACCATTGGAAAATGGTGGGAAAACTGTAGTGAAAGCACAGCAGTGATTCTATCTGAACTGGAGTCCTCCCCCATCCCAGGAAACCCCCTTTACTGCCCAAATATTCCCTCACTTCCCTGAAACACAGGATACACGTGTAATCATTTTAAGTGAACATTTTGTAAGAGTGGGGCTACATTCAAGCCCAACACAACAACATATGCCTCGGCACTTGGTGTGGGACAAAAAAGATGAGGAGTATCAAAAGCAGAGAGGAAATCTTTGGAAAGGGATGGGAAGAGATTTTTTTTTTTTTTCCGGTACGCGGAAAAAAAATGTTGTGGCCTCTCCCGTTGTGGAGCACAGGCTCCGGACGCGCAGGCTCAGCGGCTATGGCTCAGGGGCCCAGCCGCTCCGCGGCATGTGGGATCTTCCCGGACCGGGGCACGAACCCACGTCCCCTGCATCGGCAGGCGGACTCTCAACCACTGCGCCACCAGGGAAGCCCAGGGAAGAGATTTTATTTTAAGGCAACCTTCGATTTTTTTTAAATCTAGCTAATTTTAACTTTAAAATTAACTAACTAGTGTGTTAACTGACATGCTTTTTCCTGGGGTGTAACTTGAAGCCTGTGGCATTCCCAATGTGCCATGTGCATGACACCCTACACGGGGGCTGCCACAAAGTGCGTTTTGGTTTTCAAGAGGCTGCAGTTTTAACTAGCCATGTTCTAAGGCATCACAAGGGTGTGTGTTCTGGTCCAGTTGCGTTTTAGGGTGTTGCAAGAAGATCTGGCATTTATCCAACTCATCGGAAATGCTGAATGAAGCAGTTGTGGTTTTCATTTCTAGGATCACCTCTTTGCAACGACCATGCCCTCTTCTCAAAATAAAAATAACAACTTGGGAACTATATTAAAATCTTTAGATCTCCTTTTTAAAATCTTTAGATTCTTGAAGTCTCTTCTGATTTCTCAAAATTTGAAGTTAATGACCCTATCCTAACTTTAGTCAATATCCCAAGTATCCTATCATTTAAAAGAGGTACTTTCATCCATAAGCTAACCTCACTTTCTGCCCTATTATCAGAAAGAATGTAAATTCAAGTTTCTGGTGCAATCGACCTTTATTTTTAAAGACTGAGGCTAGAAAGTCCTTCCCCTAATAATGGTAATGTATCAGTGGTCCCCAACCTTTTAGGCACCAGGGACCGTTTTCATGGAAGACGATTTTTCCCTGGACCAGCGGGCGGGGGCAAGGGGGATGGTTTGGGGATGATTCAAGCACATTATGTTTATTGTGCACTTTATTTCTATTATTATTACATTGTAATATATAATGAAATAATTATACAACTCACCATAATGCAGAATCAGTGGGAACCCTGAGGTTGTTTTCACTTGCCACTCACGGATAGGGTTTTGATACGAGTCTGCATGCAATTGATTTATTATGGTCTCTGCAGTCAAACCTCTCTGCTAATGATAATCTGTATTTGCAGCCGCTCCCCAGCACTAGCATCACGGCCTCAGCTCCACCTCAGATCATCAGGCATTAGATTCTCATAAGGAGCGGGCAACCTAGATCCGTCACATGCACAGTTCACAGTGGGGTTCTTCCCCCTTGAGAATCTAATGCTACCGCTGACCTGACAGGAGGCGGAGCTCAGGCGTAATGCGAGTGATGGGGAGCGGCTATAAATACAGATGAAGCTTTGCTTGCTCACCCACTGCTCACCTCCTGCTGTGTGGCCCATTTCCTAACAGGCAATGGACTGCTACCAGTCCATGGTCCGGGGTTGGGGACCCCCGATCTATATCTTTCCATTCCCTATTAAGAGAAAGGAAACAATTTTCCTTTTCCTTTCTTTTTTTTTTGTTGTTGTTGCATCCATCCCAAATTCATTATAATTCAAGAAGGAATCATCTGACTTACCCTTTTTTAAAAAATTGAACTATTGTTGATTTATGATGCTGTGTTTATCTGACTTACTTTTTGAACTACCTGTGAAGAAAAGGGCTGTGTAAGTAAAAAATGAGCATGATTACAAGGCCAATAACTGGCCCCCCTAAGATAAGAGCTTTCAGCAACTTTATGCGAATACATTTGCTTACAATTAATATAACAAATATAAACACATTGCTGATGGGAATTTAAAATGATACAGGCACTTTGGAAAACAGTTTGTCAGTTTCTTAAGTTAAACATACACTTACCATATGATCCAGCAATTTCACTCCTAGGTATCTGCCCAAGAGAAATGGAAACATATGTCTGTCCAAGACTTCCACACAATGTTCATAGCAGCATTATGCATGATAAGCAAAAAGCTGGAAACACTTCAAAAGCCCATCAGCTGATGAATGGATAAGCACACTGTGGTACAGCCATACAGTGCACCAATAAAAAGGAGAGAACTGTGGATACAGTCAACAACATAAATGGACCTCAAAAACGTGATGCTAGTGAAAGAAACCAGACACATAAGACTACGTATTGTATAATTCCATTGATGTGAAATTTATAGAAGGGATAAAACTATAGAGACAGAACACAGATCGGTGGTTACCTTGGGGCTGAGATGGGAGTGGGGATCGTCTGCAAACAGACATGAGAAGCCAATGGGATGATGGCACTGTTCTAACACTGGATTGTGGTGATGGTTGCACAACTGTATAAATTTACTATAACCTGTCTAGTTGCCACTTAAAATGGGTGAGTTTTATACCATGTAAATTATGCCTCAGTATAGTTGTTTTATAAAAGAGCATATATAGTAGCAGAAAAAATAAAATCTGTGACTATCTATTTACCTTTACAAAAAGAAACCCAGGAAGGATAAACCAGAAAACCACCAAGTTGGTTACATATAAGGGGATATGGAAATAGGGGTTGAGGAGGGAGTGGCATTTATATGAATATACCTTTCTGTACAGTTTTTCTTTTGGAAATATAACCTTCTACATATTCAGAAATTAAATTAATAAGGATGGGATGGGGAAAATAAAATAGAGAGCAAACTGAAACAAATCAGACCAGTTAGATTTCAAATGAGTTGTATAGCTACACAGAAGGAAAACAGAAAAAGAAAGAACTAATCTGAGCAAGGTCTGAACACAGTATTGGACTGTATGCCCTCAGTTTGTGGCAGAGTAATGGGGCACGGAGGAAATTACAAATAAATCCTGAACTCTTTTCAGTAGGTTTGGTTTGTGTAGAGGCAATAATGAAGCAATTCTGAAATCATTTTAGATGTTTTATGCAAGTGAACAAATAAGTAAATGTATTGTATTGGGGATTCAAGGTTCTCACTGAAAAAAAAACCAAAAACCTCATGCCAGTATGGAATAGAAAAAAGCAAGGATAAACCCTGTGGGGCTGGATGGATTGAAATTATTGCTATGAATGCATGATTTCTAAATTATTTACATGTATTTATGCATACACGTATATGTCTATGTATATTTGCATATGTGTCTATATATGTATGTGTACACATGTGTATACATATGTACATGTATTTGTGCATATGCTATCCATTGATTTTCTAGCTCGCTCAGTTGAGGGAACAGTTAAATTTTATGTGCATATTTATACACATATGTGTGTATACATATATACATGTGTGTTCATGTGTATGTATGTATATGTATAAATATCCATTGAGTTTCTAGTTCACTCAACTGAAAGGTGCAAGAAGGAAAGACTTCCAGGAGAAATGAGCATATGTCACCCCAAGATCTTGGTTTCTAACATCTTTCCTTAGGAACCAAGACTCTTCATAGAAATGGCTGAATTCAAGGCTGGGGTAGGCAGGTACAAGAAAAGCCTGGAAAATCTTTTTACGCCAGATATTAAGGAAGTGCTCACCATGATGCGGAGAGGGGTATCACATATCACAGGAGCCAGCTTGTAGGGGCTCCACTGGCCATAACAGGTGCAATTTGAGCATGCAAATAATTATATACAGAAGTGAATTATAAATCATTGAAAAAATAGGTATAATGAGTGCATACCTATAATAAATATAGAAATAACTGAGACAAATAGGGAGGGTTCCTGCTTAAAATGGAATACCAAGTGCCACATGGTAAATGGAGAGGGAGTGCTAGAATTGGAAAATAACCATTTTGCAACCATGATAGTAAGGATCAGTTCAGCAGAAATCATCAGTGGATGCTGAATCCAGAAGGAAATTTTGATGAGGAGCAAAATATTTGCATGGACATAAAGTGTATCCCTCAGTATCCCTTGGTATCCATGAGGGTTTTGTTCCAGGACCCCCGTGGATACCAAAATCTACAAATGTTCAAGTCTCTTATATAAAAGGGTGTAGTATTTGCATATAACTTAGACACATCCTCCCACATACTTTAAATCATCTCTAGGTTATTTATAATACCCAATGCAATATAATGCTCTGTAAATAATTGGCAGTACACTGCACATTCAAGTTTTGACTTTTGGAAATCTCTGGAATTTTTTTCCGAATACAGTAAGTCCCCTACATACCCCTACATATGAACCTTCAAGCTGCGAACTTTCAAAGATACAAATGTGCTTTCACACGTCCAGTCACGTGAAGTTAGTTCACGTGTCTGGCGTACATTGTCATGTGAATGCATCCTCTACAAGTTGTTGTGCAGCTTGCCCTCCATCTCCTGTTGCTGACGATCCTTCAGCTCTACCACGTCCCACCTCCTCTCCCTCCTCCAGTCAGTAACTCTTCTTGCCTGTTCACTCGATGCCAGCCCCTGTGTGCCAGCTGTTGTGCTGTACTACTGTCCTTTTCAAGGTACTGTACTGTAAGATTAAACATGTTTTCTTTATTTTGTGTGTTTGTTTGTTTTTTATGTATTATTTGTGTGGAACATATTATAAACCTATTACAGTACAGTACTATATAGCCAATGGTGTTAGTTGGGTACCTAGGCTAACTTTGTTGGACCTAATGAACAAATTGGACTTACGAACGCGCTCTCCCAATGGCAATCACTGGTATGTAGGGGACTTACTGTATTTTCGGTCTGAGGTTGATTAAGGATGTGGAACTCATGAATATGGAAGGCCAACTGTATATGAGAGACAGAATGATGAAGCAAACGGCTGAAATGTTAATAGCAGGTGAATCTGGGTAAACAGTATTCTTGCTAATACCCTTGCTCATACAACCTTTCCATGCTTGAAATAGTTTCCAAATAAAAAGTTTAAAAATTGAAGGAAAAAAACCCTGAAAGTAGCCTTCCACCTCAAACTCCTCTTCCCAGGAGTAGGTCAATGTTAACAATTTTGCATGTATATTTCTAGATCCATTTCTATGTATTTTTTATTGTGGTAAAATATACATAGCATAAAATTTACTGTATTAACCATTTTTAAGTGTATATAGTTCAGTGCATTAAGTGCAAAAAAGTGGAATGCTTCTGGATTTATGTGTCATCCTTGTGCAGGGACCATGCCAATCTTCTCTGTGTGGTTCCAATTTTAGTCCACGTGCTGCCGAAGCAAGCGCTCTAGGCATTTTTTTTTTTTTTTTTTTTGCAGTACGCGGGCCCCTCACTGTTGTGGCTTCTCCCGTTGCGGAGCACAGGCTCCGGACGCGCAGGCTCAGTGGCCATGGCTCACGGGCCCAGCCGCTCCACGGCATGTGGGATCTTCCCGGACCGGGGCACGAACTTGTGTCCCCTGCATTGGCAGGCAGACTCTCAACCACTGCACCACCAGCGAAGCCTCTAGGCATTTTTAAACGCGCATGTTCCAACATTATAAATGTAATCATACTGTACAAAGGAAGAAAAAGAAAAAATTGAAGGTGAAAGGTAAACATTCCTGGTAAAACAAAAAATTTGTGACTAGCAGAACTGCAGGAATGTTAAAGGAACTCTTCAGGCAGAAGGAAAATGATAACAGTTGGAAATTTTAATCCACATAAAGGAATAAATAACACCAGAAATGGTAAATATGTGGGTAAATACAAAAACGTTCTTTCACCTACTTAATCTCTTTAAAAGATATTTGACTATTTAAAGCAAACATAATAAAGTGTGTGGGGTTTATAATATATGTAGAAGCAAAATGTGTGACAACAAATAGGACAAGAGGAGGAAAATAGAAGTATCCTTTTGTAAGGTTCTTACATGTCACATGAAATGATAAAATATTATTTAAAGGTAGACTATGATTACTTATGATCAGTCGAATAACCCTAGAGCAGCCACTAAAAAAATGTTTAAAGGAGGTATAGCTAGTCAGCCAATAGTGGTAATAAAATGGAATCATGAAAAGATTAGATTACTACAAATGAATAGAAATGAAGGGAAAAGAGAACAAAGAATAGATTGGGACCCATTGAAAACAAGTGCCCAAATGGTAAATTTAAACCCAGTCACATCAATAATTACATTGAATGTAAACTGTCTAAACACTCCATTATTACATAGATCAAATCATTATGTTGTACACCTAAAACTAATACAATATTATATATCAAGTGTAATGCAATTCTTTTAAAAAAGCGCTCCATTAAAAGACAGAGATTGTCAGATTGGATAAGGAAAAGCAGTACTCAACTATATGCTGTCTGTAAGAGACTGACTTTAAATATAAAGACGTGAGCAGGTTAAAAACAAAAGGGTAATTTTTAAGTTATCTAAAAAGTTTATTAAAAAAGAGTAAAAAGATAAATATATGCCACACAAGCTCTATGCAAAAGAAAGGGAATTGACTATATTAGTATTAGACAAAACAGATTTTAGATCAAGGGATCATAATAATAAGGGGATTAATTCATCAAGAAGACAACAATGCTGACAGGGCTTCAAAATACATGAAGCAAATAGAAGTAGATAGAAGTAGAAGAAGAAATAGACAAAATTACTGATAGAAGTAGAAGAAGAAATAGACAAAATTATTATTGTAGATTTCAATGCTCCTCTCTCGATAATTATTAAAATATGTGGGCCAAAATATCAGTAAAGATACAAACAACTTGAATAACATATCAACCAAATTAAATTAATGGGCATTTATAAAACACTCCATCTAACAACAGCAGAATAAACATTATTTTCCAGTGTACATGGAACATTTACTAAGATAGACCATATTAGGGGCCATGAAACAAGGCTCCAATAAATTTTAAAGGATTGAAATCATTTATGCCATATTCTTTGACCACAATGAAATTAATTAGAAATCAGTAATACAGCCGCATAGCACAGGGAAATCAGCTCAGTGCTTTGTGACCACCTAGAGGAGTGGAATAGGGAGGGTGGGAGGGAGACGCAAGAGGGAGGAGATATGGGCATATATGTATATGTATAGCTGATTCACTTTGTTATACAGCAGAAACTAATACACCATTGTAAAGCAATTATACTCCAATAAAGATGTTAAAAAAAAAAGAAATCAATAATAGAAAGATATCTGGAAACACTCCTGTTTGGAAATTAAACAACATATTTCTAAATAACACATAGGTCAAAAAAAAATCACACGTGAAAATTAGAAAATATGTTGAACTGAATGAAAACAAAAGCAGCATGTATTAAAACTGTGGTATGCATCTAAAGCAGTGCTATAAGGGAAATTTGTTACTTTCAGTGCTTACATTGGACAGAAGAAAACTTCAAAATCAAAAATCTAAGCTTCCACCTTAAGAAACTAGAAAAAGAAGAGCAACTTAACCCAAAGTGAAAGGAAAGGAAAGAAATAACCAGAAATCAATAAAATAATAAATGGACAAACAATAGGGAAAACCAATGAAAGCGAAAGCTGATCTTTTGAAAATAAAATTGGTCAATCTCTAGCCAAGCTGAATAATAAAAGTATATAGAGGACAATTACCAATATCAGGAATGAACAATTCTACATACACTAAAATGATAATAAGGGAATATTATGAATAACTTTAAGCCAATAAACTCATCAAGTTAGATAAAACAGAAAAAATTCCTAGAAAATCAGAACTAAAGCTCACTCAAGAAGAAATAATTTAAATACCCCAATTTATATTAAAAAAATTGAAGTAGAATTGAAGAAGACCCTTAAGTCCAGATGGCTTTACTGGTAAATTCTACCAAATATTTAATGGAGGAATAAAACCAATCCTACACAAAAAATTAGAGTGGAGAAGACTTTGCTATTTATTCTATGGAGCTAGCATTACACTAATACCAACACTAAAAAAGGAAATTAAAAGGATAGAAAACTACAGGCCAATACTCCTTATGAACACAGACACAAAATCATTAACAACATTTTAGTCAATCAAATCCAGCTGTATACAAAAAAGGAACGCATCATGACCAAGTGGGGTTTATCTCAGGAATGTGAGATTCATTCAACATGCAAAGTTTAATAAATGTAATCCACCACATTAACAGACTAAAGAAGCTGTATGATCAGCTCAATTGATGCAGAATAATATTTCACATTTTTAACACCCAATCATGATTAAAAAGTCAAACAAACTCTCAGCAAGCTAGAAATAGAAGGAAATTTTCTCAATCTGATAGAGGAAGTCCACCAAAAACCTATAGCTAACACCATACTTAAAAATTTTAAACTGAATTATTTTCCCCTAAGTTTGGGAAGAAGGCAAGAATTCCTCTTTTGCCATTTCTATTCAACAGGAGTTCCTAGTCAATGTTATAAAGCAAGAAACCAAAATAAAAGCCACACTATTTTGAAAAGAAGAAATGAAGATGTCATTATCCACTGGCTATGTGGTTGCACATGTAGAAAATTCTAAGGAATCTACCAAAAAGCAACTATAACTTGGAACTAAGTCGATCAGAATTTGTAAAGAATTCACAAAACAATAATAGGACAACCTGATTTTTGAAATGGGCAAAAGATGTGAACAGACACTTCGCCGAAAAAGATATACTAGTGGCAAATAAGCACATGGGGGAAAAAATGCTCAACATCATCAATCATAAGGGAAATGCAAATAAAACCACAATGGGCTACCACTCTATACCCTCCATAATGACTAGAATTTTTTTGGTTTTATTTGGGCAATACCAAATGTGGACAAAGATGTGAAGCAACTAAGACCCTCATACACAGCTGATAGGAATGCAAAATGGTACAGCCACTTTGGAGAACACTTTGTCAATTTCTCATGAAGTTAAATATACATTTACCATATGACCTGCAATCCACTTCTACATATTCACCAAGCAAAATGAAAATCGACATCCGTGTGAAGACACAAATATTCATAACAGCTTTCTCCATAATAGTCCAAAACTGGAAACACACCACACGTCATCAACAGATGAATAGAAGAACAAATTATAGATCACTCCCTGGCAATGTGAAGGGACAGACTTCTGAGATGTGCAACAACATGCCACACTGAAATTCGGTTTTGTTTGTTCTTTCACTCCCTTAGCTGCCTCTCCACCACACACACACACACACACACACACACACACACACACCCTCTGTCACTATGTACCCCTTGAGATCAGGAACTGTCCTCTTTTCCTTTGTATTCCCAGTGCCTAGCAGAGAGCCTGACCTATAGTAAATGCCCGGGAGTTATGTATTGAATGAAAGAATATTATTGCTTTTCAGTATTCATGATGTTCTTATTGATGCCAAGTCAGCTTGCAGCTTCCATATTCTGGGGCGTTGGGCTCTTTTCTCGTGTACTCTGGTGAAGCACGCCATCCACTTTGACTTCCAGATGACTGGTCGGCCGAGTTGACACTGGCAGTAATGGAAGCTTCTGCACTCCTGCTCCAGTCTTTCCTCTTGATCCTCAAGGGGTTTGAGCTAAGGTTTCTTCCATCCCTCCTTTGGGCTCAGGCACAGTGCCAGCCTCAGCCCCAGTGTTTGAATCATATGCTCCTTTGGCCAAGTTTTAAGAGCCAACTTGCAATTTGGCCGTTGCAATATGTTCTGACTCCTTCACATGTGGTTTGAGCTCATTGATATTCATGAGCTTGCAAACAGGAGACCCATCTCACTGGGAGGCTGGGCAGTGGACAAAGGGCCCTTTCCTGGTCTCCCTGTGATGTTGACCAGGCTGCTGTGCCCACTGAGAATAGCCCAGATGCTTCTAGAGGGATTCCTTAAGTCCCTGTCCAGATGGAACAGGTCTTTCATCCCTGAGCTTTGGGTATCTTGGCCTCCAGAGATGAGTACCCAGAAGCCCACGTCGCTCTGGAAGACACTGACTGTGTTTTCACTTCTTGGGGACCCTGATGTGTATTTGATTCAGTTAAAAATGTGTAACCAGGTCCAGCATCCCACAGCAGCTAAGAAGGAACGCCAGAGCAGAGAGTAATGTCCACAGTGGCAGAGGTTGCTGCAGTTTCATGGGCCAGCAGCCGAAGAGATTGCTTTTTCTTGAAATAGGTTACTATTTCTTTTTTTTCTGGTTAGGTCATAGATTCATAATACAAGCATGCTTTTGCTTCCCTTAATTCAATTAAGCCATTTTCCAGAATAAGCTCTCTAGCTCCTCAACTGAGTTCATTAACTGGTGTGTGCACATGCATGTATACGTGTGTACATGTGTATGTAAACAAATTAGGGGCCTAACCTAGACGGGCCACACTTTCAGGGAGTTCCAGCACATGAGGGCCTCCTGCCAGCTGTAGTAAAATAACAGTACTGGAATGTTTGTATTCAGATACATAGGACATACTATGTGTCAGGCACTGTGTTAAATACTTTTCAAGGTTTATCTCCTTGAATCCTTATGAGGACTATGGGAGGTAGGCCAGTCTTAGCCCCAATTCACAGATGAGGGAACTGAGGCTTATCAAGGTGAAGTAATTTGCGCAGAGCCACACCTCCAGAAGTGATGGACCTGATTTTCAACCTCAGCAGTCTGGCTTCAGAACCATGCTTTTTACCAGCACATGTTGAGTGATGGGTCAGCCCTTGGAATAACACCATCAGATAAAGAGGGTGGACAGCAGCCAACTCTAATTTTATATTGTTGGCTGTGGACGAGCCACCTTCTGCTCAAAGGGAAGAGCCCAAGTGTCTGGACTCTGACTTACAGCGCTGGTTAATTTTTGGCAGAAGGGACTGTTTGGTGTCTCTCCAACATCCTCTAACCTAGATGCACAGGAACTTGACCGTGGTTCCTTGAGGTGGGAAGGCGGGTAGTGATTTTCTAGGAGCCGGTGAAGAACCGTAACTCTGTTGGGAAGAGAGCCCTCCTGACTTCTGAGAAAGCAATGGGAGGATCCATTCCTTTGCTCATTCATCAGATATTTTTAAGCACCTCTTTTAGGGGGGAGAGGAAGGCAGCAACAGACCCTGCCTTCATAGAGCTTACAGTCTGGCAGAGAAGATGGCAGTTAAATGAGCAATTACAATGAGGTGCCTGAGAGCAATGCTACAGGAAGTGCTGGGAGCAATGGGTGCATGGGCCCTGGAGGACACTGTCTCCCATTGAGAAGTAACATCAAGGTCAAGGTCGGGAGACTGGAGAGGCTCAAAGGCAAACACCAGGATCAGCCCAATGATGAGGAGAGGTAGATGAAGAACACAGGGGGCTGAGGAGAGCCCCGTCTGTCCTCGTCCCAGGACATTTTAAGTGACCATCAAAAAATGTCATGAGCAAAAAAAAAAAAAAATGTCATGAGCTCTCAGGGGCACCAGAACCAAAGGCCAAGGGAGTTTCAGGGTTCTGGCATTTCTGCTAGTAGGCATGCAGAGCCACAACGTTTCTTATTCTCATTGCTAACATCAACCACGCCGCTAACCAACTTTGATCTATAGAAGCTTGATTACATTAAGCACTTGCTAAAAGAAGTTTCCTTTCTTTCCCTAAATACCATATTTTTTTTCACATATTGGATCTGCCACCCTCCCAGGGAGAGTGATTCATTTTCCAAAGTTGATTTTTCTAAGAAGTAAATTCTCATCCACTTTGAAAGCCTACCACAAAGTGACGTGGCAAAACCCGGGGAACAATTGCAATAATTAAAGACAGTGTTTCAAGTTTTCCCCAACTTTTCATCAAGTGCTCCCACAACAGAGAGGAGTCAAACCCTGCCCCCTGGAAGTTTGGAACATCCTTACAGCTCTCAGGAAGGTCTTCGAAGTTTTTCTTTTTTTTTTTGCCGTACGCGGGCCTCTCACTGTTGTGGCCTCTCCCGTTGCGGAGCACAGGCTCCGGACGCTCAGGCCCAGCGGCCATGGCTCACGGGCCCAGCCGCTCCGCGGCATGTGGGATCTTACCGGACCGGGGCACGAACCCGTCTCCCCTGCATCGGCAGGCGGACTCTCAACCACTGCGCCACCAGGGAAGCCCTTTTGTTTTATTTTAAAATGTTATACCAACATTAGTGAATTTTGTGTTAACTCTGTAACATCACAGATTATTTTAATATGAAAACAGTATATTGCAGATGAAATCCTGCCATTTGTGACAACATGGATGGACCTTAAAGGTATTATGCTAAGTGAAATAAGTCAGATAAAGAAGGACAAATACCATGTGATTTTGCTCATATGCGGAATATAAAAATAAATAAATGAACAAATCCAAACTAACATAGATACAGAGGGCAGAGTAGTAGTGGTTACCACAGGGGGAGGGGCAGAGGTGGAGTAGGAAATGGGTAAAAGGGGTCAACTGTATAGTGATGAATAGAAACTAAACTTTGGGTGGTGAGCACGCTGTAGTGTATACAGAAGTAGAAATGTAATGTTGGACACATGAAACTTATATAATGTAATAAATCAATGTTACCTCAATAAAAGAAAAGAAAAGAAAAACTGTATTTGTCACCGAATCTTTGAATAGTTGATGCTCCAGGAAAATGAGCCAGCTGCATGCTCCAGAGCAAGAAAATCCTTTTCACTCTTTTTCATTACACAGTGCTTTTTGTTAAAACCATAAAAACCACCAGTAAGTACAAAAAATTTAGAGTGAAATTTGAAAATATTCTACAACACTTAACAATGGTTTCCCCCCCACTTTGGGCTGGTGATCCTAAATCTAACCCAGAAGGCTGCAATTCATCCTAGATCTCTTTGAATCTCTTTGAATACAAAGATGTTGTTTTTTAATCTATAAAATGGGGACAAAAACATTTGCCGCATAGGGATGTTATAAGGACTAAATTGAATTAGCGCATGTAAAGTATTAGGCAATAATGGATACCCCATAGAAATCTGTTTCTTTCTCATAGATGCATCTCAGTGCAATCTAGACAAACTGCACAGAAAAAAAATCAGTCTTGGGCTTCCCTGGTGGCTCAGTGGTTGAGAGTCTGCCTGCTGATGCAGGGGACACGGGTTCATGCCCTGGTCCGGGAAGATCCCACATGCCTCAGAACGGCTGGGCCCGTGAGCCATGGCCACTGAGCCTGCGCGTCCGGAGCCTGTGCTCCGCAAAGGGAGAGGCCACAACAGTGAGAGGCCCGCGTACCGCAAAAAAAAAAAAAAAAAAATCAGTCTTGCTAAATCAAGATAGAATTCTTCACCGAATTATCTGAAAGTCAAAATACTTAACATTTAAAACAGATGATTAAGATTTTGGAAATTTCATTTCTGCTTTCAACTCCCCCGCTACTTTAGAAATTCATTAATTCCTTCTGTGCTGTGGTCTTACCATCCAAAAGTTGCAGTAGTAATACTGACTCCTTATGGAGATAAATGGATGAAAGAAAGACACTTAGACATACATCAGTGACTACTCTGTGTACCATCCTTGACCATAGTCTTCTAAGTGCATTTCAGAAGTTTGATGAGCACCATTCTGATAGAATGAGAATTTCTCTTCTCCCAGGAACAGACAAGAAATATGAGGGAAAAGGGACAGGCCGACCTGCCGCAGGTGATGTAGTAACCACTGAGCTGGCCATTATAAGAACATTAATGGCCCTGACTTCCACATGTCACAGAAACCAGCACATCTATAAAGGCTGGTGTTAGACTGACAATTTGGAACAGATGATCAAAGACTCCCTGAGTGTCTTTTTCTAAAATTACTGCACAAGAAGACTGAAAAAAGGGGAGGAAAAAAACGTCATTGGACCTCCAATCTCTAACTTATGTTTTCTAAGTCACAATATGAAATTCTGTATCATCAAATGACATTTAAAAGAAGAATCAATGATTATGTATGATTAAAATAAATATATATATATATTCTATTTTTTAAAAGCACTATGAGACCTAAAATGAGCTATGTAATGCAATAAATGAATTCAGTAGGAATCTGAATGAGATAAACCTTCCTATTACATTTTTTGCACAGTAAATTGCAATGTATTATTATTTTCTTATAAGCAACAAAAAATGTTTTAATATTTAGGTATAAGTCACTGAGAATTATTTTTATAGCACATTTACTATATAAATAAAGCACATTTATTATATAAGTAAATTATATATAATAAATATTATAAATTATACATTATTATTATTTATAATAAATATAAATTATGTATGATAAATATTATATATAATAAATATAATTTATTTATATAGTAAATGTGCTAACTTTAACTATCTTAATTAAATAAAGGACTGTTGCAAAAGATTTGATAGACAGTATTCAAAAAAAACCTGAGGCAAATTCTCCTTCTTACCTTGGTAAAGAGAGGGAAATATTGCATAAATGACTATGATACCCTGAAGAATTATTACATTTCTTTGATAAATATGATAGATGGAAGTGGTCTTGGAAACAATAAGCTAGATATATAGGGTGACATTTTATTGTGCACATAGAATCCTCATTAGTTATGTGTTAGATGTATTTAGATCATACAACTATTGTTGGCATTTTCCTTAATCTATTTGTTCATTTACTGCCTTCATAATAACCACAGTGCCCTGCAAGCAGAGTCTCACAAATTTAATCTTTTCCTGTTTGGTTGCATTTTCATATTTACAAGGCTCTTTGGAAAAAAGGAAGACCAGAGGAAAAAGATGCCAAATTGTCACATGAAATTAAATCTATGTCGTAAAAATGAAATGGTGCACTCAGCGCATGGCTGTGCTCTTTGCAGAATTAGATCTACCATTGTTTCTGGTCTTTCATGCTGCTAAGAACTACTTCTCGCTGTCTGGAAAATTCCTTTCTGAAATGATCTGTGCCGTACTTCATTTAAATTGCAAGATAGGATAATCTTCTGCATTTCACTAGCATTTCTAGAACTGATGTATATAGATACATCAGCCTAAAGACAGAACACTTGCTCATAGGAGTAGTTAAGAGACACAAATAGAAAAAGCACTGTTTCTGTATAGCCATCTGAGACTGACGCTAATTATCGAGGATAATCTTTTGTCTTGATCTGAGCTGTTAACACTTGAAAATCTATTTCCTGAAATTGGCTTCTTGTTATGAATATCAAGGCATGTGAATCTCAAATAAACATGGAGGAGGCAGACTCATTTTAATTTCCTAAGAGTTACAATCAGATGTTTTCATATATGTGTATGTTTATATCATGTTTACTATTGACATAAGATAATGGAATGGCAATAACAATGTGAATTTGTTGAATGCCCCCTATGTGCCAGGCATTGTGCTCAGTATTTTTCATGATTTATTTCCTTTAATCCACCAAATTCTATGAGGTAAAGACTCTTATCCCCATTTCACAGATGAGAAAACGGAGGTTTCGTGCCATTAAACAACTTGCCCAAGGTTGTACAGTCAGTAATGGTGAAACAAGGATTTGAAATGAGACATTTTGACTCCAGCTCTCATGGTCTTAAACTATTATTCTACCTCAAAAAAATTTTAAGGTAACTTGAAAGATACACACCACATATTAAAAGAACATGAATTTGGAGCACATGGGAAAGAGGTTAGAGAAGAGGAATGTCAGTGGAGCCAGGAATTAGGCCAGGACGTGAAATGTACAGGATTTGCTTAGCTTGAACCACAGATGTATTCTACGCTTTCTAGCAGTCTTTGCAGAGACCAAACACAATGATGGGGCCTATATCATCAAACCAAACCATATGATTAAGAAGCACAACTATTCTTTATAGTCTGACGATAAAGACAGCCTCTTAAGGATCCTCGTAAACAGAACACCACGTAATGTAATGAAGTCCATTTTCAACAGAGTCCTTACAGTAAATGCGATGGTGCATTTCACAGGGCTCTTTCTTACTGCTCTGCCAACACAGGCAAATAGCACAATTCATTTAAAGCGATTCTCCAGAAAGCCAGCACCACACGGCCTGGATATGCAAGGGCCATCGGCAAGACCGGGGACACTCATGAAGCCAAACAATTTGCTTTTCAAATCGAAATCGAAACCAAAACACAAATAATAAATTTACTGCCAAGTTTTCCCTCACTAACGGTAACAGCTTTTTGTCTGTAGTTGTGATATATGTACAATATTTTTCAAGAAGTACAAGTAGGGCTTCCCTGGTGGCGTAGTGGTTGAGAGTCTGCCTGCCGATGCAGGGGACGCGGGTTCGTGCCCTGGTCCGGGAAGATCCCACGTGCCGCGAAGCAGCTGGGCCCGTGAGCCATGGCCGCTGAGCCTCCGCGTCCGGAGCCTGTGCTCCACAACAGGAGAGGCTGCAACAGTGAGAGGCCCGCGTACCGCAAAAAAAAAAAAAAAAAGAAGTACAAGTAACGAAGCATAGAATTGATATCTTAAGCAAGAGGGAGTTAAAATAGCATGTGGTTACCTTTACAGGTATCCATGACTTAGAAACACGTAATTTTTACATCTGCTGCTACACATTCCCCTCTTCTCTTGTCTGTCTCTTCCATGCTACCATGACAGGAAACACTGTGGAAAACCGTATGGAGCTTCTAGAAAACCTGAAGGTACAGAAGTAGACAAAAAAGAAGTTATAAAATTCAGTTGAAAAAAACCTGCTTATGAGGTTGTATCAAAAGGTCAGATTTCAAGACAAAGCTGGTCTTTTTAATAATCTTTGTTGGACTTCCCTGGTGGCGCAGTGGTTAAGAATCCACCTGCCATATGTATATGTATAGCTGATTCACTTTGTTATAAAGCAGAAACTAGCACACCATTGTAAAGCAATTATACTCCAATAAAGACATTTAAAAAAAAAAAAAAGAATCCTCCTGCCAATGCAGGGGACATGGGTTCAAGCCCTGGTCCAGGAAGATCCCACAGGCCCAGAGCAACTAAGCCCGTGTACTACAACTACTGAGCCTGCACTCTAGAGCCCACGAGCCACAACTACTGAGCCTGTGTGCCACAACTACTGAAGCCTGCGAGCCACAACTACTGAAACCCGCACACTCTAGGGCCCGCGTGCTGCAACTACTGAGCCCGTGTGCCGCAACTACTGAAGCCCGCGCCTCCATAACAAGAGAAGCCACTGCCATGAGAAGCCCGCACACCGCAACAAAGAGTAGCCCCTGCTCGCCACAACTAGAGAAAGCCCGTGCGCAGCAATGAAGACCCAATGCGGCCAAAAATAAATAAATTTATTTAAAAATGATAATAATCTTTGTCCCCAAATTATCTTGCCCCACACTATCTGAATTGCTTCATTTCACCTTGTTAGACTGCAAATAAATACCCAGGAGAAATAGTTTGGGGCTAGCAAGCATCCTCTTTTTAAAACTACAGTTTCTTCTGGCTGAGTTAATGATCTTTAAGTCATTCCTATCTAAGTATGAATTAGTTTAATCAATGACTATTCTTCTATCACTTAGCAAAGGAGATTTTCCTGGGGAAATACAAATACACAAGGTATTTCGAAGCCTCCAAAAGGGAAGAAGGCAGGTGCCCAATTATTTCAGAATTTTCCCAAGGTAGACCTTTCTTTCACCCAAGGAAAAGAGAAAAAGATATTTTCCTCTACCGTCCTCCTCTTTCTCTTCTAAGCAGCAAACATAAAAATAATCTGAGAAAGGGTAGCATAAAGGACACATTTATAGTGATAGAACAGTTCTGTATCTTGACTGTGATGATGGTTACATGAATATGTACATGTGATAAAATAGCATAAAATTAATGCACATACACAAGTGCATGCAAAACTAGTGAAATCTGAATAAGGTTGGTGGGTTGTACCAATGTCAATTCTCTGGTTGTGACACTGTAGTTTTGCGAGATGGTACCCTTGGGGAAAGAAGCTGGGTGACGAATATACGAGATCTCTCTGTATTATTTCTTACAATTGGGTGTGAATCTGCAATTATCTCAAAATAAAAGTTTTTTGTTTTTTTTTTTTTTTTTTTTTGCGTTAAACGGGCCTCTCACTGTTGTGGCCTCTCCCATTGCGGAGCGCAGGCTCCGGACGCGCAGGCTCAGCGGCCATGGCTCACGGGCCCAGCCGCTCCGCGGCATGTGGGATCCTCCCAGACCGGGGCACGAACCCGCGTCCCCCGCATCGGCAAGCGGACTCCCAACTACTGCGCCACCAGGGAAGCCCCAAATAAAAGATTTTAAGAGAAAAAAGTTTAAATCTTAGAAATAGACTTTTTTTTCTTTTTCTTTTACTTTGTATCTATATGAGTTGATGGCTGCTCACTAAACTTACTGTGGTAATCATTTCACGATGTATGTAGGTCAAATCATTATGCTGTCCACCCTAAGCTTACTTATACAGCTGCATGTCAGTTATATCTCAATAGAACTGGAAGAAAAAAAAGATCTTACAAATGGATCTTTCTAAATTCCTGGTGTGACTGTTGACCAAACTCACCCTGTGATTTCACATTTACTTGCCTTCGTTTATCTAATTTGTGCTGAACTCTCATGTATGCTTTTTGATTTTCTTTTCCTTTACCTGAAAAAAAAAATCTTACCCTTTATGATCCAGCTTCGAAGACTCCTCTACAAATTTTTCTGTGACTCTGCTCACCTAACAGAATTGAACAAGTCTTATCCTGTGTTTCTATAGCATCTCAAATAGAGTAATAAAGGCTAGTACATGTTTAGCCCTTACTATACCCCAGGCACTTTAATCTTTACAACAACTCAGAGAGCAAGACGCTAGTACTCTCCCCATTTTACAGATGAAGGAATTGAGGTACTGAAGGTAAAATAACCTGCCCAGCGTCACACAGAGAGCAAGTGGCAGAGTCAGCTTACACAGCTGAGCAGTCAGCCTCCAGACGCCCCAGGGTAACTGGTGTATGTCCTGCCTCTTCTATGAATCACTGGTTATCACACGGCACATGGTGTTGAGTCGTTTGTATTCTCACCTCTCTCCCTTCCTCCAAAGGAAGAGTCGCCCATACTCGCTTCCTCCCCTTCTTCATCTCCCACTCGCTGTTCTACCCATTAGGATCTGGCTTCTGCCCCCACCACTCCCTTGAAACTAGAGTTGGCCCTCTGTGTCCACAGATTCCATCGTATCCACAGGATGTGACCAACCGAGGATGAAAAATATTTGAACAAAAAACGCAGAAAGTTCCAAAAAGCAAAACTTAAATTTGCCACTCACTCGGCAACTATCCGCACAGCATTTACATTGTACTCGGTATTCTAAATAATCTAGAGATGATTTAAAGTATATGGGAGGATGTGCGTAGGGTATATACGAACAGCGCCATTTTCTGTAAGAGACTTGAGCGTCTGCAGACTTTGGTATCCTGGGGTGGGGGAGCGGGGAGGAGGTGGTGGTCCTGCAGCCAACCCTCCTGGGGGTACAGAGGGACAACTGTACACTCACAGTGGTCACCAATGACCTGAAGGTTCTCAACACTTTTCTGTTTTTCCCTGACTACTCAGTTGTGTCAGAAACTTCCGACCCCTCTCCCCCTCTGGAAACAATCTCTTCCCTTGGTTTCCCCGGCCCCTCCCCGTTTTCTGTTTCTCTTTCCCTATTGGCTGCTTCCCCATCTCCTTAGTTTCCTTAGCTGCTTGCTCCTAAACTTCTGTGCTGCCCTCCCCCACCCCAGGTCAACTCCTATCCTACAGCCTTTTCCTAGGGAGCCTCCTCCACTCCCAATTCGTTCTTTGCAGCCCAGATATTTCTTTTGACCTCAACATCCACATAACCAGGTGTTCCTACCCCACCCTGGTTTCCTAGGTAAACCTTTATCACAGCACCTCTCTTTTATTAATTTTTTCTTAGCATCTTGCATAGAGCAGATGTCCAATAAATATGTTTTTTAATAAGAGAACTTAGGTAAAACAGGTTGGAGGGTGTTTTGGTAAATCAGGCCAAAATGATGTTGCTATAAAGTATAAAACTCCACTGGAGAAGAAACTGGATTTAAAGACAGAACAGGCTGGGCTTGGGGGCTGATAAAATGCAGAGCTGGGAGCGAGAGTCAAACGTAACTTCCAGGTATCTGAGTGTAATGTGTGCAAAGAGAGAAGGTTGGCCCTCTTCTTTGATCAGCTTTCCAGATAATTACCAATATTTCATTTTATTTTGTTTTGTGCTGTGTAAGATAGACACAAGGAAGGAAGATCTTCTTCCCAAGCGTTGGTTAACTGCACCAGTTCCACTAGCCTATAAGCACCATGAGAACAGAGACCCTGTCTATTTTGTCCTCAGTGCCTTGCCCAGGGACTAGTATATCCTAGGCATGCAACAAATATGTATTATTTTTCTATTGAGCATCTTCTGTGTACCAGGAACTATATTACATGCTTTGCATATATTTTCTTCTTTAATACTCACTACAATTCTGACACCAAGTTCTGATGTGTGGGGTTCTCACCGCACACCAAGCAATTCTTAGACACCAACTGAGTGCCCCACAATTCAACTCAGTTCCAACACTATCTGCTTGGAGATAGTGTCAGATCCAGTGGCTTAAGGGGTCCTACAAGACTGCCCCTCACTTCAGAGGCCAATCTCAAGCGCAAGTTATCACCTGTGCTTCTGACAGCTATAGATCCAAGGTTCCCACAGCCTACTCTTTGGTCTGATTAATTTGTTAGAGTGGCTTACAGAACTCAGAGAAACATTTTACTCACTAGATTACCAGTTTGTTATAAAAGGATATGACTCAGGAAGAGCCCGGTGGTAGAGATGCTTAGGGCAAGGTATGGGGAAAGGGCACAGAGCTTCCAAGGCCTCTGGGTGCACGACTCTCCCTGAAACCCCGTGTTCACCAATCTGGAAGCTCTCCAAACCCCATCAATTTGGGTTTTTATAGAGGCTTCATTACATCAGCATGATTGATTAAATGATTGGCCACCAGCAATTGATTTGACTTCCAGCCCCTCTTCCCTCCTCAGAGGTCATGGGGGGGAGGGGGAGACACAACTGAACGGTCAGACTTTCCAGTCACCAGTCACTTCTGGCAACCAACCCCCATCCTCAGGTGCAGTCCCAAAGTCACCTCATTAACATTACAAAAGACACCTTTGTTGCTCCCATCCCAGGAAATTCCAAGGGTTTTAGGAGCTCTGTGCCAGGAACCGGACAAAAACCAAACGTATATTTTTCATTATATATCACAGTATCACACTCACACACACACACAAAAAACACATTTTAGGAGTGAGGATGGTTTGGAAAGGTTAAGTGGCTTGTTCAAGTTTATACTGCAAGTAAAGTAGCTAAGGCAGGAGTTAAACCTAAATGGGTCTGTAAATCAACTATACCTCAATATTTTAAAAATAATAAATTTTTTAAATATGGGGGAAAAAACCTAAATGGGTTTGGTACCAAAGGCTAACCTTAAATATGATACTATACATCCTTCCTATATGTAGTTTAATTTTCCAGGGAGATAAATTTATGTAATAGTGAAGAAACTTTGTATTCTATTACAAGTTAATCACTAAAATTATGTTGCCTATAAGTTTAAATTATATATAATGGCCCATCTCTGGGAACCCTGCCTCCCAGGTAATGAGCTTTAATCTAAAATACCTTTGTTTACCTCACAGGAAACATCCTGACCAGGCCCACCTGTGAATAACTGCAGGATGGAAGAAAGTAACACATCCCCTCCAGAGTCTGCCCGGAGCCAGGACCTTACTCTCTCCCTTTTGGTATAAAAGAAGCTTGAATTCTAACTCGGGAAGATGGTTCTATAGGACATTCGTTTGCCATCTTCTCGGTCTGCTGGCTTTCCAGATAAAATGGCTATTCCTCGCCCCAACACCTCATTTCCTGATTGATTAACCTGTCGTGTGGCAAGCAGTATGAACTTAGACTTGGTAACAAATTTTGGTGAAGCCAGCCAGGAGCCTTGCTGCTGTGGCCAGTCTGCCCTGATTGGGTTCCAGTAAGGCCCTAGCAGCTACTGGGACCTCTTGTCCTGAGGATCTTCCCTTCAAAATTACCCGAAGCGGCACCGGCTGCCCCAGCACTTGGCAATTGGAGCAAGGAATGGACATCTGGGAGCTGACAGGTTCCATACAGTAGGGTAAGTCGCTCCAGGGTGTACAGCCAGAAACTTCATTTCTTCTCCGTTTGGGGCTTTCATTCTCCAGAATAGACCGGTTTGTTTTGTATTTGAGTGCGGTACCCTGTTGGAGAGAGAAAGTGATGGCCGGACTTTCACCCAATTTGTGAAGCAGTTTGTTTATTCGGATGCCAGCATTTCTGTGTGCCCTTTGTGCTTTGTTTGTCCTGTATTTAACAATGCTTGGCCACAGTAGCTGTTAGGATCTCCACAAGGGGTTTAGGCAGGGTTATCTTGAGACCCAGTGGACCATGTACTGTCCCCCTTGCTGTGTTAATTACATCGTTTGTGGTCTCCTGTGTTGTTGGCCTGGATCCAATAGCTCTCCAAAGAGTCACGTTGCATGGGGGTTGAGTTTGTGGTTCTTGTGCTGTGTAAAACCCTCAGACCAAACTTGAGGGTTTATTTAGGATTTTCTGTTTTGTTTTAGTACCATTTCTCCATTTACAGACTGATGTCAAGTGGAGGAAAGGAACAGTAACAAAAATACCTGTCCGTTCCTGTCTGAAAGTGGGACATTCTCAGGGACAGGAGAAAGGTTCCACTTTGTTCCTAGAATCACCAAAAGCCCCATCCCAGAATTCAGCCCAGTTGGTTGATGCCAAGGCAAGAGGCATCCTTTTAATGGTTGGAGATTATCAGTTGCTATTTATGGTTTTATGGTGGCCTTTGGGTGGCTCAGTAGCTATTCTGTGAAGGATGGTGAACTCCTCTATGTGCAGGCATCTGTGCTATTACATCAGGGTGGGGAAAAGTCAGACAGTTGTCACCTTATGGTAAAAGGAACCCAAGGGAAAATCTGTCATACAGGAAGGAAAAAGAAGGGAGTGAGGATGAGGCTATGTTGCTCCAACCTCCGGCCAAGCCGGCTGTCCCTGCTGCCCCAGCTGTTACGGCAATATATCCACCCCTTCCCCACCTCCCATTCCCAGCCAGCCCCAGTTCCCAACACTGGGGCTCAGGGAATGGTTGAACTGGCTCCCCTTCCTTATAAGGATCAACTAGAAAATCCTATGTTAGTTCCTGGGGCACAGGGGCCTGGTCTGGTATCCCTGTCTAAGACCTGACAGGGCACCCAGTTTGGGCCAGGAACCATTCCTGAGGCAGGGCAATTTCCCTTATGCTGTATCCCAGAGGGAGCCTACATGCAAACAGCCAGCTGGCTGGGTTTCTATGGGTGGATAGTCCTCTCCCCACCTCAGTCTTGTTTAATTGGAAAGATCGAAACCCCCCTTATAGGGAGGATCCTCTCTGAACGATAGAATTTAAAAAATTAAAAATTTTTTTAATTAATTTTTATTGGAATAGTTGCTTTACAATGTTGTGTTAGTTCCTCCTGTACAGCAAAGTGAATCAGCTATACATATGTATCCTCTCTTTTTTGGATTTCCTTCCCATTTAGGTCACCACAGAGCATTGAATAGAGTTCCCTGTGCTATACAGTAGGTTCTCATTAGTTATCTATTTTATACATAGTGTCAATAGCATATATATGTCAATCCCAATCTCCCAAGTCATCCCCCCACCAACTCACTTCTATTTTTGCTACCCACCAGCCTTCATGGACAGACATACACATTCTTCTCAATGTGATGCTTTCAGGAGATGAAAGGAGAATGGTCATTGATAAAGCCAGGGAATAAGCATACCAGCTCCACCTAACTGACCCAAATGGTGCACCTGAAGCCCCCTTGGCAGTACCCATAGCTGAACTAAGTTGGGACCCAGTGAGGGAGGAATGTCCTTATTAGAGCACTACCAGAAGTGCATCTTGGTAGGGCTTTGAAAAGGGGAACCAAAGCAAAAGAGTTTGAACGAAATTCAGGAAATTCAGCAAAAACCAAATGAAGACATCTCTGAATTTTTGGAAAGAATTTATCAGGCCTACAGATATTATACTGATGCAGATCCCAAGGCCCCTGAAAATACTAGAATGGTAAATTCAGAGCGCCTCAAACATCCGGAGAAAGTTGCAAAATTGAGATGGTGCATTTGGAATGAACCCTTCTCAGTTGGTAGATGTTGCCGTTAAAGCGCTCAACAACAGGGAACAAGGGCAGAAGAAAGAAGATGCAAAGGGGAGCACCATTTTTCTGGCATTGGATTCCCAGAAGGCAAGTAACCCAAAGAGAGGTGAGGCCCCCACTGGGGAAGGAGCAAAGCACCCACTGTAAAGAGGAGGAACGTTGGAAAAGAGATTGCCCTAGGCTAAGTAGGAAGGCAAACAATAAAAGACAGGAACATCTCGTATGGTAGAAGGAGAGGGGCACATTCATATTCTGATGAATGGAGAGGTCCAGGGGCTTTGGATGAGCTGATTGACTTTCTGATAGACTTCAGGCGCAGTATACTCTGTGGTAAACACCAAGGTGGCGCAGAAAGCATCTCAATCCATCCCAATCACAGGAGTCTCTGGAGTAGAAGATCGTTCATTCTTACAACGTCTAGAATGCCAACTAGGAGACCTCACCCTGAAACATAGTTTCTTATATATGCCAGAGTGTCCAGTCCCTCTTTTGAGCCAAGATCTTCTTTGTAGAAAAGGACAAAGAGAGGCCCAAAGAGTAGGGTTTCACTCCTGATCATACCTCACCTGCCTGGAAACGTAGAGCGCAAGGAATTGTTTTGATCCCTGAGGCTATGCGCAGTCATAACAGTACCCATCACCGGAGAGATGCCACCATACCATGGATTCAAAAGTACGCAATGGGGCCTAACCTACCAAAAGACCATCCAGCGAGGCACTCAGAATTGCATGATTTGTGCTAAAAATAACCCAAAGACTGCTGTCAGACCTCCCAGATGGGAGCTCAACACAGAGGAACCAGCCCCACTGAGGACTGACAAATAGACTTTACTCAAAGGCCTCGAGCTGCAGGAAATCTCAGATACCTGCTAGTGTTTGTGGACACTTTTTCAGGATAGATAGTAGCATATCACACCCAGGTAGAAAAGCCTCCGAAGTGGCTAAAGCCCTCCTTAAGGAAATTAGCCCTTGGTTTGAGTTAAAGCATTGCAGATTACCCAGTTTTGATGTGTTTTATTGAAAGAGTCATGTCTAAAACTGAGCCCACGAGAAAAAAATTTTTTTTCTCCTAAAAGAGTGAAATTGTAGAGACTACTAGGTCGTTTCCTTTTTAAATGATCTCCCCTCCTTTAAAAAAGAAGGGGAAAAAAAAACCCAAAACTGTTGTTTAATGTCCCAGAAAGTTTTTTGAAACAAGCAGTTTGTCCCTTTTTTCTAAGCACAAGGCCAAAAAATAGGAATTATTTGGCTTTCTCTTCTGAGGCAGATCTGTGTAAGCCTAGCCTGAGAAAATCCTCCTTGCCCATTAACTAAGGGAGCTGTCACAAAGGAATTCTGGGAATCATGATATGCATTTATACACAAACCGTCTGAAAGGGAAACAAAGCTTGACCTGGTTTTCTTCAGAACGAGACCACACTTCTTTTTTTCTGCTCCCTTTAAAGATGGGGGGGCGGGGAAACAGCTTCAAGCCAACATTGCTATCTTCTCCTAAATGCTGTTAACTTGAGTCACCAAAAGGAAGATGGTTAGCTATCTGGTATAATCTGATTTTATAGGTATTTTGACTCTTGATTGAGTAAAAACATGTTGCTTATCAAAAGAACACATTTACTAATAATAGATCATCTTTGCTGAGGATGTCTAAGGCTCCTGGCCCTCTACCAAGCACTGTATGTGCCAGTTTATTTAATCTTCAGAACCCTGAAAGGAAGTGCTATGGTGAGCCCCATTTTACAGATGCCTAAACTGAGGCTTAGGGAAGTTGAATAAGGTGGTTGGGACTAGAGCCATTACTCTTGACCACTGGGCTCTAAACTTACAACTCAGTTATGGAGCCAGAACAAGAACCTGCAAATATATATTTTTTAATTTTTATTGAAGTATAGTTGATGTACAATATTATGTAAGTTACAAGTGTACAATATAGTGATTCACAATTTTTAACGGTTATACTCCATTTATAGTTATTGTAAAATATTGGCTATATTCCCCACGTTGTACAATATATCCTTGTAGCTTATTTTATACCTAATAGTTTGTTCCTCTACTCCCCAACCCCTATATTGCCCCTCCCCCTCCCCACTGGTAACCACTAGTTTGTTCTCTATATCCATGAGGCTACTTCTTTTTTGTTATATTCACTAGTTTGTTGTATTTTTTTAGATTCCACATATAAGTGATACCATACAGTATTTGTCTTTCTCTGTCTGACTTATTTCAATAAGCATAATGCCCTCCAAGTCCATCCATGTTGTTGTAAATGGCAAAGAAGAACCTACAAATATTTAATAACACCAGTCAGCATACGCTGTCTGCCAAATAAATGGGATGAACCACTATCTACATGGAGCCCAGAAAGGGGATGCTTTCACTGCAGCAGAGACCTGAGACTAGGAGGCAGAACTAAAAGGAGGACTGGCTTCTGGTTGAGTGGATATACTGATGCTTCCACCAATAGCCTCCACTGAGGAACAGTAGTAAAAACCTCTTCAGCAGGCTAAGAAGGAAGTTATTTTTTACAAACACTTTATGTTGTTCTCTATGTGTGAAACCAGCTTTATGAACAGGCATTCGATCCTAGGAGATGTGTATAGAGAAGCCATCAGTTTGCCGTTGGAAATCTCTTTAATTCTCCCCCTTCTCACCCACTAGAGGAGTAGGTTCTTGGATTTCAAGGCCCTTCTACTGCGGCCATGAGTTTTCCTTCTAGTGAAGGAAATCCTAGAATAAATGTGGCCGATTATATGCCCTTATCTTGAACAGAAAGAGGAAAAGGTCTTTTTTCTTCTCCCATTTAAAATTGTCATATCTTCTCTGCAGTTTTTGGCAGACCTTTCAGGAAATAAGTTAGACTGACAATTTGGAGATCTCAGTAACTTTCTGGGCTACTTTATTTATTTTTAAAATTTATTTATTTATTTATTTATGGCTGCCGTGGGTCTTTGTTGCTGCGTGCTGGCCTTTTCTAGTTGCGGCGAGCGGGGGCTACTCTTTGTTGTGGTGTGCGGGCCTCTCATTGCAGTGGCTTCTCTTGTTGAGGAGCACGGGCTCTAGGTGCATGGGCTTCAGCAGTTGTGGCACGTGGGCTCAGTAGTTGTGGTGCACGGGCTTAGTTGCTCCACGGCATGTGGGATCTTCCCGGACAAGGGCTCGAACCCACGTCCCCTGCATTGGCAGGTGGATTCTTAATGACTGCGCCACAAGGGAAGTCCTCTGGGCTACTTTAAAATATCCACTGTATTATGAATACAGTCTAAAATCATTGAAACATTGATTCTTTGTATTTCAGTAAATACAACAGCTGCCTTGAATCAGAATGAGGAACAATAATCAACTGAGGGGAAAAAAGGAGGAATTTTTATGGGAGCTAAAATGTCTTATGTGACAGAAATATTTTAATAACTGCCAAGCACCTTACCCCATGCAAATATTGACTTCAAAGAAGTCACAACATTAAAGTTTGTTATTACGTCCTCCTTGCATCCTACACAGAATATAGGACTTCAGTACAGTTGGATAAAAAAAGTGTTGACCACTTAACACAGCAACTGCAGTAGCCTGGGCTGCAAATATGCCCTTCCTTCAGGGGTGCACATGTAGCCTATCTTCGGAGGACAGATTTGAAACAAAGGAAAAGGAAGTGGTGAAGACAACTTCATCTTCAGATGTAGCAACAAACAGTGTGCAACCAAATGGGGATTTAAGAGGGTCTTGTATTTTACACAATATGTCGCCCTTTGCTTTTTTTGGGTTCATTTCATGCAAATACAGTAAGATGTCAGAGCTACAGACAATTTACATGTGAGAACTCTCTGCTACCTAAATCGAAGCCTATGCAAATTGTACACTTCTCCTTAATCTCACCATTGATCAGACTCTTTGCCAGCCACTAAACTGTGACAAAGCATCTCCTTTATTGAAATAACACGTTAGCATTTCATAAATGAGTCCCAAATATTTGTGAGCTATTTTCAGACATAGTATTTATGAAACTATTAAAAACTCATTACTCTTGCCATCTTTTTTATGAGCTGAGTATTAAGCACAGGTTATTTATATCATGGTCCTAGAGACACTAGTAATTTTGGTCTGGGAGATATTTGCATTTAAGATATATCATGCAACTGGCATAAGTTTATTTATTTAGCATTATGTTTATACACTTATCTGTTGGTAACAAGTCTAGCTTGTTCTTTTAAAGGGCTGTGTAAAGGGAATATATCATGTCTTTATTTGATGAATGTAGTTGAAGTGTCTTATGCTTTGAAGTGAGAACAGAGCAGTGTCTGGAGAAATCTGAGTTGGACGTTTACTCTCTCCATTAAACCGGACCAGGAAGGAAATAGGACCAACCCCAGGACAAAAATTATCCTGAGGTCTTTCCCTTCTGTAAAAAGAGTCTCAGACTTCCCGTTCTGTGTGGAATAGATGGAAAACATGTTAGAACTGACATACACATGTCAGAGAGAGAAGAAGAAACATCTTGGGGCATCAAAAGACCCCCGGGTGTGAGAGCATCAGCATCTGGTCCAAAGTGTTACACACACTTTGTTTTCTCCCAGTTAACTTCAAACGACACACGTGTGTGTGTGTGTGTGTGTGTGTGTGTGTGTGTGTGTGTGAGGCCAGCCTGAATGATGCTAGCTTCCTTGTCCATGTGTCTACTGTCTCATTTTTCAGAAGCTCTTGCCTAAGACCAGTTTTGGGCAGTGGCCTGAGTATGTGAAGCGGTTATACTGATGGGTGTACAACCATCTTAAAAACAGTCCAGGGCGAGTTAGACGGTGTCCAGCAGAATTGGTAGGAACCCCTGGTCTTGGAAGCCAGAGTCCCTGTTCCTGGTGCTCTAGTTGTTTTCCTTGATTCCTGATCCTGAGAACCAGACCCCTCTGTCCTGGATCATTGCCTGCAGCCATTGCCTTGGACTTCTGTAGGCTTGTTTCTCCACGCTATAATTTTGATTTGCTAAGTAGGTCCAAACTGGCAATAACAGAGTGAATCCTACATACCAAAACTTAATCACACAAATGACCCTAGACCTCTTCCTTCCCCGACCTGTCACATCCAATTTATCACCCTGTCCTCTCAATTCTACCTCCTAAGCCCACGTGGAATCTGCCCTGGGGGCTCCAGGCTCACCGTCCTCTCACCTTAGGGTCTAATGACCTCTTACCTGGATAACTGCACAGGGTCTTCTCTAGCCTTCTCTGCATGCTCCCCCTCCAGCCCCTCCTCTCCAGAATGCTGAGGCGGGGATGCCCCAAAACAAAACAGCGATCATACCTACGCCCCTGGATAGGATAGAAAGCCCTTTCTTGGTTCTCCATGGCAGCTCCCCATGGCATCGAGAAGGATGTTAATGCAGCTGGGTGTGCCCTTCAGCATCTTTCCCGTATCCCCGGCCCCTCCCTGCCCTGTCATGCCTCGACCACACCCACGTGAAACCCTTTATGCCCCAGGCCCCTGCGCATACAGACTCTGAGCTCGCTCTTTTCCTTCGGGCACTTGCTCTTTTGTACGTAGCATTCGCTGGGCCCTGGGACCCTGCTTCTCCCCTGCTTCTCCCCTGCTTCTCGTCCTGCAACTACCAGAGCATGCGTCACACTGTAGACTCATGGAGACAAGGCAGAACAAGGGGGATGTGCGTAGCTGGTATAACTGTCAGAAATTCTGAAGAGAACACATGGCACCATCCAAACCTAATCTGAAAGAGATGCTGTTATTGTTTAAAGCAAGTAAAAGAATAAAAAGAAGGTTTTCAAAGAACTGGAACTTTTGAGTTCTAGCCTCTCAAGAATAGTTTTTCTGTTCAAACAAATGACTACTGGACTATCTCTCCGGCTCTTTCTCTCTCCTGAAGGTGCCTCTCTCCGCCCTAATGACTGCAGGATAACAGTGTGGAAGAATATTTTTTCACCCTGTCCTCTGTCAACCTGGGTTTTGTGTGTACAGCAAGGCCACAGTCACAGCTTTTATATGGCCAACATGAATTCAGAATGGACAGACCTTTCCCCCCAGACATACAAGCAGTTGATAGCCACACAATCAATCAGATTAAAGGACACAAGAAGGAAAAAAAAGTGTGACATTAGACGGCATTTTGAGGAAATATCTAGTTGACAAGTCAGATAGATACCCTGGCATTTTCACCTCTCACCCTCTGAAGGGTTTAGTTTCAGTTCCTCCTCTGCCCTCATCCCTGTCTCTCAGTTTAGACTGAAACAATGAAGAGATGGAAAGATCAAACAAATAGATCTTTGTGAAACACCAAAAAGAAACAAAGAGGAACAGTGGAGTCTTGAGGTGGGAGGAGGGGGCAGAGACTGTGTCTGCTTGCCTTCCTGGCTCAGGGGGTAGAAGGAGAAGAGATGTAGCCATTGACAGGAGTTAGAGGAGGGCTGCCCACCTCCCCCCATCAAACCCTAATCCCAGCCCATGATGATGGGCTGCTCTTTAAATACAAGAGTATTCAATTTAGAAAATCGTCTGCTGATATTGCAGAGTGACTCTGGGGCCAGACTGCCTAGTATGGATCTTGGCATCTCCACCTACCGGTTAAGAGGTCCTGGACAAGTTTCTTAACCTTTCTGAGCCTCAGTCTCCTCATCTTTAAAATGGACATGAAATTGCACCAACCTCCCAGGATTGCTCTGAGGATAAAGATGAGTTAAGATAAAACAGAAAGCATTCAGAAGATTTTCTCAAGAAATGGTAGCTATTATTATGGTAAGCAAGATACGTAATTATTTTGGGCCTTGGTTTTTCAATCTGTAAACTTGAATTTGTTTTTACCAACTGGTCACTTTAAAAATTGTGGTATGAAAAAGCTGGGAAAATATGAACTAACACGTCAACTTGGGAGACGTATTGAGAAAGACTTCATAGTCACGAAAGCGTTTAACAAACAAGAAAAAAATAACCCTGTCCACACTTAATCTCACTTCTTTCAAACACTTCTCCCTACAGATAGCGTTCATTCTAGCTGCTCAACACATCAGCAGGCAGAGAAGACAACCATCTGCCTTGAGGAGATAAAAATGGAGTTTCTTCATCAACCCTCCAAGTTCCTGTGAAATCCAGATGAGAGGCTGAGTTTGTGGTCTTGTTGGCCAATCGTCTGAAAATTTAGAAGCTAACAGCTAGCTAGAATTTTAGTACAGACAGTCCCCAACTTGATGATGGTTTGACTTCGCGATTTTTTTGGCTTTACAATGGTGCAAAAGCAATCCAAATTCAGTAGAAACATACTTCAAATTTTGAATTATGACTTTTCCCTGGGCTAGTGATATGCGGTCCAATCCTCTCTCATGATGCTGGGCAGGGGCCATGCCTCCCAGTCAGCCACAGGATCACGAGGGTGGACAACCGATACACTTACAACCCTTCTGGACCCAGACAACCATTCTGTTTTTCACTTTCAGTACAGCATTCAATAAATCACATGAGATAGTTAACACTTTATTATAAAATAGGCTTTATGTTAGATGATTTTGCCCAACTGTTGGGTAACATAAGTGTTCTGAGCATGTTTAAGGCAGGCTAGTTTAAGCCATGATGCCCTGGACATTAGGTGTATTAAGTGCATTTTCAACTTTCATGAGGGGTTTATTGGGACGTTTCTCCGTGGTAAGTTGAGGAAGATCTGTACACTTTATGTGCCAGATCATGCATTAGCTACATTACATGTCCACCCACAGGAACCTTATGAGTAGAACTATGGTTATCCCATTTGACAGAGGAAATACTAAGGTGCAGAAAGGTTGAGTAAATGGTCAGGTCTGTCTGACTTCAGATGCTGTTGGCTCAACCACCGTATTATGCTCCCTCTTTTGCTCCTAAGTATACTGCATAATGTTATTTTTTTACTGTTTAAGTGTGTTGGGTGGGGGAAATTTCCCCCTCTACCCTTCTTGAGTTTTTGTGGCTGGACTAATAATAAAATTGACACAAGACAGATTAACAGGAGAAAAAGAAACAAATTTTCATTTATACACACAGAGGTCTCAGGGAAATAGGACCTAGGAAGTGGTCAGAGCAGACAGCTTTTATACTTTTTAGACAACAAAACAATAAATTTGTGAGAAATTGACAAGACAAAGAAATTCAGTTTTTGAGTGCCCAGTAAGTGAAGAATTTAAACAGAGTTTGGGCTTGGGGTCGTAAATTAAAGAAGTAACCGGATTTGTTTATATAGGTTTCTTGGCCTGTATTCCCTATCTCTAACGTTAAGGGTGTCCTTCCACCTCCAGATGCAGGGAAGTCACCTTTTTTATGGGAGATTTATTTCCTGCTTTCAGGGAGACAGAAAGGAGGATCACAATGTCCATCTTGCATTGGTCATTTTTTAAGTAACTTTAATTCAAAATAATCTGCCATTGTGGCATATTTTTGGGTAGCCTGCCCTGAGCTCCTGAGCAACATTTGATATTACTAATTTTGAAGTATTTTTCAGTTGCCAAATCCATATTCTAGAAATCATTTACGGATTTACTAAATGTGCTTTCCTGGGAAGGCCTGTCCTTCTGAGATGACATCTTTTCTACATTTGTGGATTAAATGCCCTTTTGAAAAATGGTCTCAGGCTGTGCTATAGTCTTGAATGTTTCTGTCCCTCCAAAATTCATATTTTAAAATCCTAACCCCTAACATAATGCTATTAGGAAGTGGGGCCTTTGGGAGGTGATTAGTTCATGAGGGTGGATCCCTCATGAATGGGATTAGTGCCCTTATAAAAGAGGCCCCACCTCCTAATACCCTCTCATTAGGGGTTAAGTTTCAACATAGGAATTTTGAGAGAAAACATTCAGTTCATAACATGGTATTAGTAGAACGTAAATTTTCCTTCTTTTTAAAGAGAAAAAACAAAAAACCTCTTATGGATCTTGCCAATTATTTCTTTTAATGGATAGACTAGAAAACTAAGAATATTACAGCATCCTTTGCAGAACCTTCACTAGTTATTTAGACTGAAGACCTCATGTCTCTATCATCGCTCTCTTTTCTGGAATCACAAGAACTTGCTCATACATCTTGTTAAAATGAATGGTCATAACTTGACTTGAACAAATCAAGTGAAAAAAGATCTTTTTAAGGCAATTAGGGAAATTAATTATGGACTGAGTCATATGATACCAAGGAATCATTGTTACTTTATAAGGTATGATAATGACATTGCTGTTATTTTTTAAAGTCCATATTTTTTAGAGACAGATACTGACATATATAGGGGTAAAATGACACATCTGGTGGGTTCCTTCAAAATACTTCAGCAAACTGAAAAAGTGAAAGAAAAAAGGGAGAGATGAAGCAGACACGTCGGTCTTAATAATTGTTTAATCTGGGTGATAAAGAGACATTTGTAATTATTTTAAATTTTTCATAGTAAAGATAAATATAATCATACGTAATTATTCAAATCATGTTGTCAAGTACCAATATGTTTTTTCCATTATTAACTATGTGGACTTGAATGATTTCCTCTTCTATGAAAATGAGGTGAGAATATCCAATTTGTAGGTTGTTTTGGGGATTAAATGAGATGCCTGGCCCAAAAGAAGTATTCAATCAATGTTAGTGCCCTACCCTCCACTTTTCTCCCCCCTCTCCCAAGCTGTATACAAATTCAGAATCATAAAATGATATTTAGGTAGTAGCTATTCACTTTTACCAAAGGAGGTACTATGGACTCTTAAAAACAACAAACTTCTCTAGTGTAGCTATATGATTCAATTTATAACTATAAAACATAAAGACAACTTTGCAGAAACATAATTTGTGTAAAATTAAGATATTGTTGGAATAAGAAATAATTGTCATTTGACATGGTGGTTATAAAAGTGTTGCTCCAAAATTAAATTTTTTAGAAATTCTGAATATTTTCAAAGTTCTAGTTTATTAAAATTTTTGTAATAACTATATTTTATTAGTTTATGCAGCTAAAGTGTAGCTTATTATGTGGCTGGAAAAATCCTTCAGCCTGTATCACAGTTAAGTTGCTTAAATTTCTTCTTAATACAATTTTATGAAGCTCCTTTGAAGTTGTAAGTGATGCTGAAAACTTAGCAACTTTTCTGTAGCAAAAACAAAAAAATAGGTTTCTCTATTGCTATAAATAATTATTAGTAATTTCCATAGGTATATTCACTCTTTTTATTGGTGTAATATGTTAAGGTTCTTAATGAAATAATAAAGAATAATGTCTAAATTAGAGAAAAAAGATCTTTGAAAGGTTTGACGAATCAAAGCTGCAAGGGACGCATTAAGAAGAAAACTGGGGCTTCCCTGGTGGCACAGTGGTTGAGAGTCTGCCTGCTGATGCAGGGGACACGGGTTCGTGCCCCAGTCCTGGAACATCCCACATGCCATGGAACGGCTGGGCCCATGAGCCATGGCCTCTGAGCCTGCTTGTCTGGAGCCTGGAGCCTGTGCTCCGCAATGGGAGAGGCCACGACAGTGAGAGGCCCGCATACCGCAAAAAAAAAAAAAAGAAGAAGAAGAAGAAAACTGATCCAGAAGATATATTTTTCCCTAGCTTATTTCTCAGATCATCCTATTATTGATTATTGAGTGTAAACACAGTGCTATAAAAGGTACTCAATTTTTTTTTTTTTTAATTCACAAAAGACCAAATGCGTTTACTATGCTTTTGCCACATGGATATTTTAAAATTTTCAATTAAGACCTAACATTCATCATCTTCACTAGCACACTCGTGTGTCCAGACCCTTTTAAAGGGCATTGGAACAATTTCATAAGTTAAATCCTGTCAAAAATAACCTATCAGGCAGATGACAAAAGGAACCCTTGCTTTGAAGCTTGAAAAAAAAAAAAATTGCCTTTCACTTTGAAAAATCATCTGTCTTTAGGATCTGTTTCATGTTTCTTCAAACGTTTCATGTCAACCTTTCCCCAGAGCAAAATCTGAGATGAAGTTGAGTAATTTATTGTCATGCTTTAAACATGTTATATTTATTCTTCCCTTTGATACCTTTTTTTCTCTGAGGTCCTTGGAAACACTGAACAATGAATTGACTCTTCCTGTGGATGCTGGGAAAGGGGACGCAATTAGCCAAAAGTACGGAATAAGAGGTAGGAGACCAAGAATGGGGAAAGTGGAAGGTAAAGTTTCTGGGCCTAAAAATAAAAGGTCAACCCAGAAGTAAATATTACGGATATCAACAGGGGTAGGGTCCTTGCATCTGGTGTAACTTAAAGAAATCAAACCAAGTCCAGTAGTCTGTTTCAAACTGGAGAAGAGAGGGAAAGGCCTATTTATTGGCTGTCACAAACTGTGGTCAGTAGGTTCTTTCCATGTTTGTCTTTTGTCATCCTCATGACAACGCTGTGAAATACTGCCCCTTTCTCAATATGCAGATCAGAGACTGAGACTCAAATTATAAAATAGCTCTTACATGCCTTTTGTACCACAGCAGAGCTCCGTCTGCTCATTCTAAAGCCTGTGATGCTCCCCTGTCAGAAATCATCTTGCTGGAACATCAAAGTCCTGTTCTGTCTGTGGCCTGTTATTTTACTCAACTGTGGTCCCAAATCAATCAACAGCATATGAAAGAACAGATGTAAGAAAATCCTGGAAATTGAAGTCTTTTAAGACATAAGTTAAAGAAAATCAATGAGGAAATGCATCCAAATGGGACAGAGAAAAAAAATCAGTATATTTGGTGAGTTGGTTTAAATGACCCATTTATTATCCATATTCATGGTTCTTTATCTTTGCTTGGATCATAGGACCCTTTGAGATTCTGATGACAGCTATGAAGCTGCACATTCACACAAATGTTCATAGGGCTTAAGGACCACCACCCAAGTTTATTTGGGTTAATAACCCACACTCTATATTATTCAGAGTGTAAAATACATTTAAATGTGATAATGTTTATGCATGTAAATTAAGGACTTTTCAGATAATTTTATGTACTCTGCAAAACAAATTGCCTGAAACTTGACTATTGGAGATCGTACAACTTTTGAGTGGACCATTGATGATTTGCATAATTTTGGACCCATCAATGTCAAGTGTTAACTTGGGCCTTGGACCGTAAATCCATCCATCTTAAAGAAACCACATTAGTAGGGAGCCATATAGGAAAGCTGTTGTTGGCATGTAAAAACAGTATCGCGGTTACTGCAAACAGTATCATGGCCCCCAAAGCTCTGGCGAAATATACCCCAGGGTGAATGCAAATTCCGTTGTTAATTTCACTTTCACCTGTTAGATGAAGTGACATCTTTTTTTTTATAAATTTATTTATTTTATTACTTATTTTATTTTATTTAATTTATTTATTATTTTTGGTACGCAGGCCTCTCACTGTTGTGGCCTCTCCCGTTGCGGAGCACAGGCTCCAGACGCACAGGCTCAGCGGCCATGGCTCACGGGCCCAGCCGTTCTGAGGCATGTGGGATCTTCCTGGACCGGGGCACGAACCCATGTCCCCTGCATCAGCAGGCAGACTCTCAACCACTGAGCCACCAGGGAAGCCCACTTACTTTATTTTTTTTTGACTGCATTGGGTCTTCATTGCTGTGCGCAGGCTTTCTCTAGTTGTGGCGAGCGGGGGCTACTCCTCGTTGCGGTGCATTCTCATTGCGGTGGCTTCTCTCGTTGCGGAGAATGGGCTCTAGGCACACGGGCTCAGTAGTTGTGGCTCATGGGCTCAGTAGTTGTGGCTTGCAAGCTCTAGAGCACAGGCTCAGTAGTTGTAGCACAAGGGCTTAGTTACTCCACGGCATGTGGGATCTTCCTGGACCAGGGATCAAACCCGTGTCCCCTGCCTTGGCAGGCGGATTCTTAACCACTGTGCCTCCAGGGGAGCCCCATGAAGTGACATCTTAATTATTTCATGTAAGTTAGTACATGACAGGGCAGGCCTGGGCCAAGGGTCCAAAACCCGACAACCCCCAAGCATTGAATGCACTGGTTGGCCCTCTCCCAAGGGAGAAGGAAGTTGTGAATGGAATAAGGACTTCACCACCCACCACTGCCTCTCTTCCCTAAAAAGTGAGAAGCAGCTAAAAGAGCACAGGAGAAAAGTGAGCCAGCAGATTGAGACAATAAGACAGACTCCACAAAAAAAGATGGTGGTGAATAAGGTGGGGCAGAGTAATCAGCTCTGCAGACATTGTACATATTCCTAGGTTGCAAAAAATTGGTTTGCAAAAGACAGCACTTTAGGAAAGTGAAGCTGGCAAGTTAAATTAGTCTACTTCCGTTCACTGTTCTTACTTAGCTTTCCACATTTTTATGCAAAGCATCTATTACTTAATAGTACCACCAGCAAGGCGTTTTCTAGCGTTGGCTCTGCCACCAATTTGCTTTGAACACTCAAGAACTTCTCTTACACATGAAGGGAACTAACAGGGCTCTCCAGTTTTTCTAGTGTTCTGAGAGTCTGTAATGCACTGCAGATACATATGGAAAATTTTCCAGTGGTACAACAAAAACAGGAAATAGGAAACTGCTGGACCAATTCAGATGAGGGTTATTCTCCACCCCTCCCTGCCTGAAGTAAGGGGACAACTAGAAGTTGGTCTGCGGGGCTGCTGGGGTCGGGTGCGGGGGGATTTGGATGTTTGAGTGGATAATTTTTTTTCTTTTCTAAACTAAAAATGAAAGCCTTGAGACAAATTCTCAAAGTAGGCAGTTTATTCCTGGCACCATGCTACTCTCTGCCTTTCTGTCCCAACTTTGGGGCCTCCTTGGCTATATATTTTCTCCAGTCCTTCCCACTCACCCCCCATGAAAGCATGGCTGGGACTTTGCAGGCTCAGCAAGCCCAGCCCTCTGAACTGCTTCATGTCTCAAAATTCTTCCATAACCCCAGCAAACTTGGTACCCTTTATTTTTTAGATACTTTAAGAAAAGCAACCTTCTTGAGCCAATTTGCACTGACATGAATGACTAAGAGTCTTTTAACATTCAAAGGCATTTGCATTTTTTAACAATATCCTGGAGAGAGAGAGAGAAAGAGAAAGAGAGAGGAGAGGAAGCCAGCTTTTCAACAGGTAGGATGTTGGGGAAAGTAAAATGAGATTTTAAAAGAGAAAAAAAAAAGGCTTTTAGTTTGAGAGCGATCTGAGCATGTGAATGCACCAGATCTACTGAAGGAGATTCTTATACCTGCTTTACATGATCCCTTTTCCTCCTCCTTTTCTGAAACTGGAGAGGCTCTAAATGCTCCTTCCTGACCCCCTCCCTGCTGCTTGACAGCTTTTATGGGAGTAGCTGAGGCTCCAGCATGGAGATAAAGAATAAACATTTGCAATTGTCTGTTATTTATAAGTCAGGAACTGTTTGTATTTATAAGCGTTCTAAAATTCCACTTCTAAAATTGTGACTAATAACTCCTTTCTCAAATATCATGTTAATGTTTAAAAAGCAACTCAAGAAATGGAAATCATCCCTCTTTGAACCGTACCGGTTTGCTCCTAACTCTGTTTCTGATCTTCTGAAAAACTCAAATGTGGAAGAAGAAAAAAAACACAGAAATTAAAAGATATTCCTGGTGTCTGATTAGTTAAGAATTAACAAGTGCACAATTTGGGAAACCACCCATATTGCAATCTTTCTGTGTCCCTTTGAGATTTATAAAAGTGATTTGGAGGTAATGAAAACAGGATCTGCAATTTTCTAGAAATTGCCCAGTATTGAAAAAAATATATGTATACACACACACACAGAAAGTATATGTGTGTGAATATGTATATGCATGTATATATGTATACATATGTATATATTTGTGTGTATATACATATATAGACACATACAAATATATTTGGATTTTACTCTAAATCTGTATATTTTATCCTCCAGCTCACCCCACTCATTTTAATTGATAACATCATTTTGTAACCCTTTGCATTAGAATAATAACATTTTAAAGCTATTGGTTTTAAAATAGATCGAAAACAGCAAATATGCTTAACACTGGGCTGAAACTGAAAGTTGCAGCTTTCATCCTTATCACACAGTTTTATTAACACCAAAACTTTTAAGCTGTTATGTAAATAACTGTCAACAGAAATAAAATATGTGATTGCCTTTGCTCATGACGTGGACATGATTTGAGATCTGATTCAATCTGTGCTCTAGCAAAGGTTATTTCTATCATAGACCATAGGAGCAATAACCAGAATACCAAACATATATATTGTATTTCCAGATATTTGGAATTGTGCTAATCTGAACTGTTAAAGGGTCCTTTTGCACTGGATCAGCAAAAGGTCAACCTGCTAAAGTTGCTAGACGGGAAAGCTGTTTAGGTGGCAGAGCCTTCATCAAAAACTTAAGAAAAGACAGTATAGTTTTTTCTTGATTTTTTTTTTTTTTTTTTTTTTTTTTGGTAGGCTCTCATCCTCAATGATAGAAGCTACATTAAGGAGATTTAGGAAATTGTAACTAGTGAGACAAAAATGTACGAAAGGGCAAAGGAAAATAGAAAAGGTCCCAAGGCTTTCTTTTGTCTATGATAAGCTGTTTTTTTCTAGTGATGTAACCTTCCCTTGGCTTTGGGCTAGATCACCGTTTAACAAACATACAGTCTCCTCTTCAGCAGAGCCATGTGCTCTGAAATCCACACTGTTAGCACTAGGAAGGCACATGTTTTCTCTGCACAGTCCAGACACAGGTTGGATCCAGGGCATCAGAATTGGGTAGGAAAAAGAGTCTGGAGTCAGAGATGACTGAATTCAGATCCCACATTTGCCATTCATGAGCTGTGTGACCAAGGGCACTTTCCTGAGCCTCTGTTTTCTCATCTGTATGATGGGGATAAGAGAACCTATCTCATAGGTTGTTGGTGTGTTAATGTGCGTGTTGCACCTAGCATATAGCGGTATGGTGGCTGTGGTTCTTCTTAGAATGGCCGTGATACAATGACACAAGAGCTCTAATGTACCCTAATCTACCTTTTATAATCTGTGAGGATTTCATGGCTTTTGTGCATAGGACTGTTTTTCTGGATGAAATGTCACATGATGGAATAACTGCAGTGCCCTTTATAGGCTCTTCAAACAAGCAGCGCTGGGAATAGGAATGGGGCAACGTAATACTAGGTTTGAACTCTCACCTGATAAGTTACTTTTAAATGTTACCAAAATGGTGTGTCGAAGGGTATGGAATTTGTTCCCTCTTGATTGTCTCCCATTAGAAGTCCTGGGTTTAAGCCCAATTCCACCAGCTATTAGCAGGGTGATGCAGAACAAGTACCTTTACATTTTGAAATTTCAGTTTCCTCATATGGAAAAATACCATACTCATATTTCAGGGCTGTTATGAGCATTAAAATAAAATAGTGTAGATAAAAGAGCTGTGTAAGCTGTACAGTTCTAAACAAATATGATTACATTTGTAACAAAAATTAGTCATTCAGCAATGATATTCAAACCTTGTTTTAAAATTACTCCCTAATTACAGAGTTTAATATAAGCCAGATCTTTCTCAAAGCTCATCAAAGATAATTGATGTAAAGAAATATCTCACCTCATTTTAAGGGGCTATGGAATAAGGATTAGGATCATTGTATCAGGAAGGCTCTTCTTATTTACCATGCTGTGTGAAAGAAGTCTTTTTCATATTTGAATTTTCAAAATAATTAGTACAAACCCAATAATGAACTCATTGAGTATAACTGCTAGTCAAAATGATTGCCTTTTTAAAAATTCTTTTTTCTTTATTTCAAAAAGCATACATACACACACATACACACACGTATTTTTGGAAGAAACTTTAGAAGATACAAATAAGCAAAAAATTTTTTAAATCACTTGGAATCTCACTACTCAGAGGTCACCATTATTAATATTTTAGGTTACAGGATTTCATGTTTTTTTTATATATAAATATATATGTAGAGAGAGAAATATAGATACGGCTATAGACTTTATTAAAATGTTGTCTGAAATCATTTATCTCATAATATGACTTTTTGGTTCAATAATTCAACCCAAATATTTCCATGCCATTGCAATACCTTTTTAATGGCTTTCTTATATTTCATTGAGGACACAGCCCACATTTATTCAGCCTAGCCTGTGCTGTGAAATGTTTTGTTTATTTTCATTTCTTTCTGTGTTGAACAGCAATGTCATGAACATTCTTGCAGCTACATTTGCAGCTACATTCTTCTCGGATAGTCCTGGTTATTTCTTTAGAATAAATTGCTAGAAAAAGAATCACTGATTCAAAGAGTGTGTAAAATATTGCAGCTTCTTGTACATGTTGCTACATTCCCCTTCTGAGGTGATATGCCAGATTGATGCTTTCATTAGTATTTTATTAGAGTGCCTATTTCCTTCTACTCTCTTTTCTGTTTTACTATTATTGTACATTTTTATAACATATTCATTGAAGAATGCTTAGAAAGCATAAGCAAACAGAAAAAATTAATATTTTCATAATCTCAGTACATGATTTAATATTGTTAGCATTTTGCTGTATATATTTTCAGTCTTTATAAGTATTTACATTTCAGTGTGTATATTGTGGCTTTTTGACTTCTTTGATGTATTTATTTTTCTTGTGAATTTGTAAAAGCCCTTTTACAAAACACAAGTTACAATTTTTTTCCTGTTTTTTTATCCTTTAAGTTTTGTTTGTGGTATATTTTGATGTACATTAAGTTTTTTAAGAGTATATGTGTATGACTTGCATAATTCTTTAAAAAATTTTTTGTATTTTTTAAAAGATTTATTTATTATTTATTTATTTTATTTGTTTTTGGCTGCATTGGGTCTTAGTGGCAGCATGCGGGATCTTCTTTGAGGCATGTGGGATCTTTTGTTGTGGTGTGCAGACTCCAGGATGCATGGGCTCTGTACTTGTGGCACACAGGCTCCAGAGCGTGTGGGCTCGGTCGTTTTGGCACACAGGCTCTCTAGTTCAGGCACATTAGCTCAGTAGCTGTGGTGTGTGGGCTTAGTTGCCCCGTGGCATGTGGGATCCTAGTTCCCCAACCAGGGATTGAACCCACATCCCTTGCGTTGTAAGGCGGATTCTTTACCACTGGACCACCAGGGAAGTCCCTGATGTATACTACGTTTTTATTCTCATTACCCAAATCTATCCTTTAACCTTTTGTGTTATGCTTGAATAGGCCTTCTACATAAATTTTCTTTTTTTTTTTAAGTTAGCTTCTTAATCCATCTGGAATCAATTTGGCATCTAGTGTGAGGCTGAGAATCATTTTTTTCTTAAATAGCTAGCCAATTGCTGTAACACTTTTTTTGTTTTGTTTTGTTTTTTGTTCTTTTGCTATAACACTTTGATTTTTCTTTTAAATCATCTTTTTTGTGATCAATGGGAAAGTCTTCATTTTCTTTGGACTTTTAGCCATCTTACTCTGTTTAATTGAGCTTTCTGGCTAGTACTGTGCCAGTACCACTGGTTAAATTATTATTATTTTTTAATTGCTCTGAACATGAACAATTTCCTCATTTATTTATTTATTTACGGCTGCGTTGGGTCTTAGTTGCTGCACGTGGGCTTTCTCTAGTTGTGGCGAGCGGGGGCTGCTCTTCGCTGCGGTGTCGGGGCTTCTCATTGCGGTGGCTTCTCTTGTTGCAGTGCACGGGCTCTAGGCGCGCGGGCTTCAATAGTTGCAGCATGTGGGCTCAGTAGTTGTGGCTCGTGGACTCTAGAGCGCAGGCTCAGTAGTTGTGGCGCACGGGCTTAGTTGCTCCGCGGCATGTGGGATCTTCCCGGACCAGGGAGCGAACCCGTGTCCCCTGCGTTGGCAGGCAGATTCCCAACCACTGCACCACCAGGGAAGCCCCAGGTTAAATTATTTCAGCTTCATCATAAAAGCGCATATAGGAGCACAGCAAATTCTGCCTTGTTATTTCTCCTTGGGAATTTTTCTTGGCTTTGCTAGAATGCTTGCATTACCAAAATAATGATTGCCTTTAAAAAATATTTTGACAGCATGTTTAGAGCCTTATGATGTCATGCTAAAAGAGAAAGTATTTTTTCTAATTAGAAATAAGTGTGTAATTGCTCTGTCCTCTCGTTGTGTCCTGTGCACCACGCTGAGGGGCACCTAAGTCTTTATTTTAGCAGTTTCTTCATGCCTGTGTCTCCCCCAGGATGACCCTCATGTGGGAAAGAGATTTTTGTTTTGTTTCTTGTCATGAGTTCCCCATCACCTGGCACTTCTCACACTGTAAGCAATCAAAAAATTTTTAAGCTTGCTGAATAAATAAATATCTAATTATAATACATCACTTTAAAATATTTCATTATTCTCTAAGAGAGCTAACTTTGTATCATAAGCTCTGCTCCTGTTTCCTTCCTTCTAAAGAATAGATGTAAACACACACACACACACACACACACACACACACACACATACATGCACGCACACACTCCAAGGATTATACACAAACAGAATTGAGAGCATCAGTGAGCGAGGCATGAGTCACTCCAACGTCCCAAATGGAAAAATAAAATGGCAGAGGGAAAGAGAATTTCCAAAGTACATGGGAAACAAATTATATGTGGAAAACAGCAAATTTTTCTCTTTTCTCTGATAATTTACTTTGCTTATTTTCATGAAGATAGAAAACAAAGCAAGGAAAACCTGATCCCTTTGTTGTAACTCAACTGCTGAGGACACTTCAATTGCATCAGCTCCCTCCAGCCAGCGTTCTGCCAACCCGAGACACACACATGTTGATTCATGTTGGTACACACAGGGCTGGCACTTATCGGTGCACAGATTTCTTACTGTTCTTCAGTGGTTCTTATGGTTTCTTTATTGGTAACCCAAATTTTTGAAAATTATTTTTAAAGAAATGATTTGACCCATTTTCCACCAAAATTTCTAAGCATTTCTTCTCTATGCTACCCCTCTGTTCATCAGGTGGAATTCCAAATAATAGGACCATAGAATAATCTAGCATTTCATTTTCTTCAATAACTAATCATTGTACATCTGTGATTAATATGTATTAGAGAATTATGCAATTTAAAGGCAGGAGCCTGTCCACGGTTTGAAATGCATTAAAATAAGTGATGGGTAATATCAAACAAAAGTTACCTACAAAGTACAAAAGGGTTTTTGCAGCTCAGTAAGTTTTTAAAAGCTTTGGTATTTAGATTTTTATGTTTGAATTACAATATTATACGTAAACCCAGCACTTACATAGTGTTTACCATATGCCAAGAATTGTTCTAAGTGCTTTTCTCATCCTCAAGACAAATGCTAAAAATGAATCCTGAGATGCATGCACTGTTATTATCCCCATGTTACAGATGAGAAAATTGAAGTACAGAGAGATTAAATAAATGACCTTCCCAAGAGCACACAACCAGTAAGCATAGAGCTGGGGTTCAAACCTAGGTAGCCAGGTCCGGCTTAACCATTACACTATTTACCAATTCTGGCTTTAAAATACGAAAACATTCAGAGACCATGAAAGCAGTGAATTTTATTTGAAATTACTGCACTGTTGGCCAGAAGGTGATGACGAAACATGACTGATAAATTTGGAGATGAGAGTATCTGAAAATCAGAGCTAAACCTTTTTCTATTTTAAACCAGTGTTTTACTGAGAATGAAAGTGATAGGTTGGGGACTTGGAAATAATCAAGAAAGTAAAAATAGTTACATATTGAAACATATGAATTCTTGAGATAAAATATTTGGAATAATAAAGACAGAAATCTTGCAGGGCATCATCAATGAACTCTGTTCCTCAGCTTATTCAAAGAAATGTGATGAGAGATGAATGGCAGCATGCAAGAACAGCTGTCGATGTGTGTAACACACACCCAGAAAATATCCCAGGCCACATGCAATAAAGCTCAGATTTTAAATGCATCTTGATGTGGCTGCCCTACAAGCCTTGACCTCATCGACAGCAAATCAGACTTGATTTGAATTACAACAGATGGCCAGCCTAATGAAGGCAATGCCAACAAGAGGGAACATTTTAAGAATTAAGTGTGGAGAAGAGACAAGAATGTTAAATGAACATTGTCAATCAATGGGTCTAATGATCACGAGGATTTGTGAAAATATTTTAAGACTTAAAAATACTTTCAACATACAACAGCATTCACCCATCTGCAAAGAAATGATCAAGTTTTTAAGGGACTTATACGTGGAATATAGATATAAAAATGCTGTATACTTTAGAAAAAGCATATTGGACACTATTATGTTTTATTAGCTTGACTGAGAAGTTTCTGGAGATTATTAAAAAACCGGGAATTGTGTCATAGACTTTTTCACACAGGTGTGCATTGAATCCAGTGGTTGGCTGATAATTCCTTCCAGATTTGGATTTATCTGTTGCTTCCAAATTTTTATTATGTGCTAACATTACAGAAATTCTTTCTAAAGAACTTGAAAATGAAGCCAAAGATATTTTTCTTTGTCTTCTAAACCTAAAGCAATATTTTGTTATCATCTGAGAGAAATGATGGATATTTTAAAATCATTTGGAACAGAACCAGTGAATAACACCGAAAGTATCCTGAAGAGTTTCAAACTTAAACCCTTCCTTTCAAAGGAAAAGAAAAATTCTAAGAAAAATAGATAATGGCTATTTGTATCAAACATTTTCTTTACTTCATAGGAAGAGTGGAATAAAATTATTGGTCATAACTATAACTGGGTACTATCATATGGAATTTAAATATTTTTAGAGAGCAATTATAGCGACATGAAATAAATTCTAGGTTCACTATTTAAATGGAGTGAGCCATGAAATACAGCAATAACCAAACATGTATAACAGTTTTACAAGGATGAGGCAAATGTGATCCTAGAACTTCAGTTTGAATGCAACTACCAAAAGCTCAATTTCACCTACCATGATATCAACCTCAGTGACCCTGGCTGTTTATTTAACATAATTTTTCTTGTACTGGTTTTGTGCCTGCTCAGAGCTATTATTTATCGCTTTGATTTGGCCAGTCACTAAAACAGGTGCAGGCCATTTTATATGCTTTTCTTCCTAAAAACCTATTTTAAAGAGTCACAATACAGTCGAGGAAATGAGAGCAGTTCTGTAAGGCTAGAAGTAGATTTGGGCAGGAGCAAGGAAGTCAGTGGCGAGACCTAAGATTGGGAAAGTCCATGGCTGTAGGCAGAAAGCTTTTGAGAGCTGTCTGCAGGAGTTGGCACTTTCTCCCGAGAGTACTTTAGGATAGTGATATGGTTGGATAGGCATTTTAGAAAAAGGTCTCTGACAGCTGTCTAAAAAATGTATTGGGGGAAAATAAAAAGAGGCAAATGAGGAGACCAGAAATAGACGAAGAAAGATATGAGGGAATGGGATATATTCAAGAGAAGGGCAACTCCTAACATTTGGAGATACAAGCTGGAGAGGAAATAACTCCTGAGTTTTTAAGTGTATCATTGTAGGGAAAAGTACAAAAGTGATCGTTTTGGTGTATCCCCAAACTCTAGTTAGATGAATGGCATCCAGTCCAGTGGTTTCAAAAAGCAGCACCATTTTTATAGTTTATTTGGGATTAAATAACGCAAAAAGGAGACAGTAGCCAACCATTGGTCAGAAAGATGACGTATGAACTTTTAGACCCCATATACACAAATGGCTCAAAAGTATGTTTCCAGCCAGACCTCTCATCTGAGCTCCAGCCCATCTACCCCACTGCCTACTTGGATATCTTCTCAGGAATCTCAAAAGCATTTCAAAATTGACGTGTCTAAATCCAAACTTAGGATCATTCTCTCCAAATCTGATCTTCTTTCATTGTTCTCTCTCTCTTAATGATTCTTTTCATTCACCAAGAAAGAAGCCTAGCAGTCTAAACTGAAAAAGCTACATACTATTTGATTCCTTCTATATCACATTCTGGAAATGGCAAAACTATGAAAACAGTAAAAAGATCACTGGTTGGCAGGGGTTGGGATGGGAGAGAGGATGAACAGGTAGAGAACAGAGGATGTGTAGGGCAGTGAAAATACTCTGTATGATACTATAATGATGGATACATGTCAATACATATTTGTCCAAACCCACAGAATGTACAACACCAAGAATGAACCCTCATGTAAACTATGGACTCTGGGTGGTTATGTTGTGTCAATGTAGGCTCATCAATTGTGAAAAATGTGCTACACTGGTTAGGGGAGTGTTGATAATGGAGAAGGCTATGCATGTGGGGGTAGAGGGCATAAAGAATTTTGCTGTAAACCTAAAAGGGCTCTTTAAAAAATAGACCCTAAAACAAATTTTAAAAAATAACAATTAACTGTAATGCTCTTTAGACTTTACAGGTATGCAAATAAATAATTTTCAAATTAAAAAATAAAAAAGAAACCTAACAGTCACCTTTGATAGGTCCCTAGAAACCTGCCATTTGCAATAGCTCATCAGTCAGCAACACCTGTTATCTTACTTCCTAACTCTCCCTTGCATCCATCCATTCTCCCTGCTCCCAAGGGAGGCACTGCACAAATCTAGGGACAGCCACTCTTGTAAACAACAGAGTGAATAGCAGAGCTGCCTGGGGTTGGGCAAGGGTATGGCCCTGTCACCATCACCAGCCTAGCATACACTGTTATGGTCTCTTGCCTGATTGCTGCAACACCTGCCCTGTTCTGTTCTGGCCCCACTGAATCTGTTCTTCGTACTTCAGACAAATTCCCAAACCCACATCTAGTTATGCATCTTTCCTGCTTAAAACCCTCATGTGGTCTCCCATTGCTCTTAGAATCAAGACTCGAGTCCTTAACAGGGTCTCCCAGGCTCTGCGCAGCCCTGCCCCTCCCCACTCAGCCCCAGCTCACATGGTTTCCCCGAGCTGTTTCTGATCCATCCCCACTGTCTTCTTTCAGTCCCGGGAACTGCCATGCTCCCTCCTCTCACTGGGATCTGCACGTGTGGCCCTCTGTCTATAAAATAAAGCTCTCTGCCTGGTTTATCCCTACCCATCTGTATCAGTTAGATGTTACAGCTAATAAATATTTCAAAACTCAGTCTCTTAAAACCACGATTACTTGATCGTGGCTGGAGATCGGTGGGTCAGCTGGATGGTTCAGCTGCTCTGGGCCAGGCTGGGCTGATCTCAGCTGACTCGCTCGTAGGTCTGTGCTTGCTTAACAGGTCAGCTGGGGCCTAGCTGTTCTTGGATGGCCTTGCTCACATGTCTGGCAGTTAGCTTGTTGTTAGTGAAGGGGTCAGGGGCGACTGGGCCATGTGTCTCTTAACATCCAGCAGCCTAGCTCAGCTTATGCATATAGCGGTGTCAGAATTTTCAGAGGGAGAACCATGAACCCTCTTAAGGACTAAGTTCAGAGCTGACTCACCATCACTTCTTCTGCTAAGGGATGTCACAGAGTCAGCCCAGATAAAGACGGTCATTGAATAGATTCCCCTGATGGCAGGAGTTGCAAGTCACCTTGCAAAAGGAGGGAAATAATTGGGACACTTCTGTAATTATCTACCACATTATCTTTTAGATTTTGCCTCTGGATAAGCTTCCTTGGGGGAAGCCCAGATTAAATCACACTATTACGGACTTGCTCCAGGAACCACTCCTTCACTGCACTTGTCACAGTTGGAATTCCACATGTATTTGTGTGATTTTTTTTTGCTTAAAGTCTGTTTCTTCCCCTCCCCACCCACCCTGCTTCTTCCCAGACTTAGAGGCCAACAAAAAGCTCATGTCCATTCGTGCTCGCCTTGGTATCCCCAGCATCTGGCACACAGTAGGTACTCAATAAATATTTGCTCAATGAATTATTTTACTTTACATTGTGTTAGTTTTAGAACAGATTCCCTGTCTCTTAATAAAATGCTTTAAAAAAAAAGTGACCTTTTGCTTATATGGGGGAGGTAGCCAGAGGATATTGAGTCCTGTCCACAGCAGACCCCCCAAGTGATAAAGTGAGAATTATCGCCTCTTTGGGACATGTGGTCAAGAAAGAACTGCATGGAGAGCCACTGGGTGCTGGACAGTAGCTTCAGAACTTAATATATAGAGACTCTTAGGGTCTTCTCGTTAATTGAGGCAACACATATGCACGTACACACACACACATACACGCACCTGCGTGCCCAGGAAAAGCAGCAGGTTATTGGGAAAAGAAAATGAGTTCCATTGTAAATTTATTGAGTTTAAGGTGTCCAGAGAACATCCGTGAATCTAACACTTGGGAGAGAGCTCAGGATTGAGACGGCTGGGGAGCTTACAGTGTAGACACTGGTGGGTAGCTGCAGCCATCGAAGCAGATGAGCTTGGGCAGGGAAAGAAGAGAAGCCTCAGCATGGAACCCAAAGGACAATAATATTTAAGAGGCAAGAGGAACAAGCAAGGAGCAGTGAGGGACGCTCAGAGAAATGAAAGCGGAATTGAGAAACAGCCAGTCTCAGAAGTTAAAGGAGGAAAGGGCCTCAAGAAGAAGGAAGCAGCCACTAGCTCTGAATGCAGCTGAGAGGTCAAGAAGATAAGATGCAAGAAAGACTGGTTTCCAAACGACAAACGCTTTAAGGTTATGAATTCTTTTCCCTCAAGGAATTATTTCCACTGATGTGTATATTCTAAAAGTCTTAAATACTGTGTAAGTTGCAAGAAGACAATTTACAAGCACAGCAATTCACATATTGTCCATTTTGTGGATGGACTTCTACTTTGGTTGATTAGGTAAGCCCTGTTCAAATTCCTGTTCCCTTCCCCCTGTGCTGTTTGGCCTCTCATTTATATGCATAGGTGAAGTTATTTTGATAATGTTCACTGCCACTTGCATCAGCAAAAAATGCCAGTATAGCTTAAGTATAATTTATTCCTATATTCCACTTAACTTCAGTTAAATATCATTGTGGCAAAGTACCTCTAAGAATAGCTTTTTTTTAAAAAAAAAGAAAGACTGTCTAATAAAGCAAATAGGACATGTTCGATCTCTACCAGCAAGTGAGAAGGCTATTGCTGGAACAAATTCATTCAGTTGTTAAATAAATGTTGGCTGTTGAGCTATCAACTGAAAAATGTATAGAATTCTCCTCTAAGTTCTGTCTTTTCAGAGAATTACAGTACAATTAAATTATAAAATCAATGCAAAGAGAGGAAATATTAAGCAAGAAATACTGAATGTTCCAAGTATTGAGGAAGCCCATGTCTTCCTTTGTAGATAGTTTTCTAATGTTGAACTAATCAGAAGCACGATCGTTCAGCAATTTTTTTTTTAAAAAAGGCTTTTTAGAAGTTATCTTATCAAAAGTCTTTCAGATCCATTATTTTATTATATTTTTAAATAGAATTGAGCTGTAACAAAATGGGATACGTAGTGCAAGAGAAATAGTCTGACTTCTACCTACAACCAGGTAGCTACACAAAAATTTTTCCAATAATTTTCAATAATTGAGGCTCTAACTAAACACTTTGATATTTCTACCCTTATAGATACCTGGGTTTTGGTTTCGCCATAGATTTATTCCTCAAAAAAGAAGCTGTCATTTTACTCCGGAAATAAAACAGTGATCTTGTTCCCCAGAGCATCTATTCTATAAATAAAGAAACTGAGCCTTCAAGAAATCAAATGATTTGCCTAAGAGGGCAAAGGATAGAGGCAAAACTAAGGCTAGCCCCCAAGACTCCTCCCTCCTGGTTTCCCCACCCTAGTATATAAGTATTTATAGTAATATGTAAATAAATTTTTAAAATCAAATGTTATTTTAATCTAGTAGGATAACATTATCTAAGAACAATAACCTTTTTAAACAAAGAAACCTTTTAAAATGTTGCTATCTTGTTCTTGAGGTTGTTGTGTTATTTAACAAGGTATGTCAGTGAAAGATTACATAGTATTTGCATTTCAAGGAGTTCATTAGAAAACATTTCAATACTTACACTCAACCAGAGGCTCTGATAACGTCATTTAACAATGAAAATGTTAATGAGAACTTGGTGCTACACTGTGGTAAATAATACTTCATATCAATGTAATGTTAATCTAAAGAGAATGGATAGATTGTGAAAATAGCCACAAATTCTTCCCTCCCTGCATGCATTCCCTTGTGAAGTGACTTTACAGATTCTCCTACTGGGGAGATGGAGTCTATTTCTCCACTCCTTGACTCTGGGCTTGGCCATGTGACTTGCTTTGGCCAATGTAACATCAGCAAATGAGACTCAAGTGGAGATTGAAGCACTTGCACATTAGAGCCTGCTCTCTTTTATCTCCTGGGGATTCCACTACCATGTGGAAAAGCCTGGGATTTCTACTGGTTAATAAGAGACTAAGTGATGTGGTCCCAGCTAAGAGGTGAGCCATCCCAGCTGAGCCTCCAAGACTAACGAGCTCCCAGTGTACCTGGATGCTGACCATAGATCCATGAGTGAGTCCAGCCAAGACCAGTAGAACTGAGCTCATTCCAAATTGCTGATCCACAGACTTGTGAGCTAACTGAAGCCACTGAGTTGTGGGGTGGTTTTTTACCCAGCAAGACCTAACTCATCCAGGGAGAGGGAACAAAAACCATCAGAGATATATTAATGTTTGGTAAACAAAGCTAAGCTAGAAAGAAAAGAATATTATCCTTTTTATCTAAGAAAAGAAACTAAAGCACAATGAAGTCCCACAACTTTCTCAAAGGTCACATTTTTAATATAATAAAGATTATGGACAAAAACAATCAAAATAGGTAACGTACCAGCTGTGTTCTAATTACTATTCTGTAATTGTTCCAAATACTGTTGTTCTATCAGATTAAAAGTGATTTGGATTTTGGTATGCTGATCACTATTATAACTAAAAATTCTAGATCATCTAGGCTGTAGCCAGTTGGGTTGCAAAGTAATCAAAGAGAATGTTCCCCTAGTTGTGGGAGGCTATATTACGAGATTTAGAGTGACTAAACTTTAGTTTTCATTGTTCCAGAATTAGAATGGGAATATGGAGGGTTTTCCTTACTGATACTTTGAGTGTTCTAGAATCTCTATATATTCCATGTATCTTTTTATGGGGCTGTGTTCAGGAAAGACTGTCTTCCTCCCACGGTTCTCCCTGACTCTTCCCACACACTACTACTACACTCACAGGGCTTCTGACACCAAGTGTAGGGATTTTCCCAAATACAAAAAGGTTTAAACAAATATTTTTTAAAGTTTAGACTTTAAAAAAATCTCATTGGCAGGTACAAGCCTGTACCTTATACTTTTTTTTTAAATTAATTAATTAATTTATTTTTATTTTTTTGGCTACATTGGGTCTTCGTTGCTGCACATGGGTTTTCTCTAGTTGCGGTGAGCGGGAGCCGTTCTTTGTTGTGGTGCGCGGGCTTCTCATTGTGGTGGCTTCTCTTGCTGCAGAGCACAGGCTCTAGGCAAGTGGGCTTCAGCAGCTGTGGCACGCGAGCTCAGTAGTTGTGGCTCATGGGCTTAGTTGCTCCGCGGCATGTGGGATCTTCCCGGACCAGGGCTCGAAACTGTGTCCCCTGCATTGGCAGGCAGATTCTTAACCACTGCACCACCAGGGAAACCCACCCTGTACTTTTTATGTTGGAAATAATGCGTACAAATGAGAATAACTAAAGACTATTTAAATGCATTTTTCCATACGTCTGGTACAGATTTTCTTAAAATATAACTCTTTGATTAAGTTTATTGATTATGTAGATTTAATCTACATTTTAACTTATTTTCTAATCTATTTACTTCTAAGGTATTTTGTCAAATTTCCTTTTATATTAAAGCAGTTCTTACTTTTTTGTTTTTGAGAAATAAAATGCTGCAGGTACAGCAACCTTTCTTATCCCATTTATCTCTGTTCCTCTCTGGGGGTAACAACTATCTGTACTACAATGGTGAACTTCCCACCCTGTTTTTATATTTTCATTACATATATATGTCTCCATGAGTAATATATAGGATTGTTTTATGTATTTTTAATACATACACTGTAGGGAAGGAAAAAAAAAAACACCTTTATCTCTATCCTCCTAGGTTCTGTGGCTGGGTCCCTGGAAATTAAACTAACAAAGACAGATCAACAAGAGAAAAACATAGTTTATTAACACACATGGTAGAAACTCAGTGATGAGTAATTCAAAGTGGCATTAGAACTTGGGGCTTATATAGCATCTTGACAAAGAATAATACATTTGTAGAGAAGTGACAAGACAAAGGAAAACGTGGTTAGGCTTTTAGGGGTGGCAAACTGTGGGAAGGTAAATGTATGGGGAAACTAAGGGAAGACAAGGGCGGCTGAGTGAGATTTGTCAGGCAAAATCCTCTCCAGGCTGATAGATCGAGTCTCTAGTCATCCCTGGACATGAAGAGTGATCAGGTGATGATGAGTTGTTCTCCTCTTATGTACAGCACGGTGACTACAGTTAACAGTTCTGTAGTGTATATCCGAAATTTGCTAAGAGAGTAAATCTTAAAATTTCTCATCCAAGAAAAAAAATTATATCTATGTGGAATGATGGATATTAATTAAAGTTGTGGTGGTCATTTCACTATATATACATATATCAAATCATTATGTTGTACACACCTTACACTAATACAATGTTATATGTCAATTGTATCTCAACAAAATGGAAATTTTTAAAGATAATAAACCAACAACAAAAAGTTCTCCTCTTCCTGGTACTGGAGAGAGTACATTTCCTTTACAAATGGAAATGTATGTCCTGCTTTTCGCCAGACAGGGGGAGGGCAGAGAGCTTTTTTTTTTCCTGTCTGCTGTCTCTTAATTTATTTAAATATGTATCTTTCTGCGATATTTTTAAAATTCAAAATAAAGTAGCCAAGCTGTAACCCATTTATTTTTTCCCCAGCTTTATTGAGATGTATTTGATGTGTAATGTATCCATTTAAACACGTAACATCAAGTTCATTCATTTTAGCTGCTGTGAAGTCTTCAATTCAGTCATCCATTCTCCCACTGATAAAATTTAGGTTGCTTCTAAGTTTTTGCCATGACAGTAATTCTTTAGTGTACACCTTTGTATGCACTTTTGTAGGAATATGTAAAGGCATTTCCCAGAGAAGTGGGATTGCTGAAGAACAGGCAATTCACATCATCACCTTCCCTAGATATTGTCAGATTGTGCTGAGAAGTTGCACGAATTTACATTCCACCAATTTACATTTACTGGAATGCAGTGGCTAAGATTTCTGATTTCCTCACATCTTGACTAATTCTTTGCGTAATTAGATTTTTTAAAATCGGTGCCAATCTGATGGAAGAGATATGGAACAGTTTAGTTCAGGTTAGATTTCTAGATTACTCAGTAATCTGTTGTCACATGGCATCTAACGTTGCAGCTGAGAGATAGATACCAGTTTAACTGTCATCCTTTTTAGGTGACTTATTTCTCTATCTTTAATATTTTTCTTTGTCTTTGACATTAGACAGTTTACTGTAACATGATTAGGTGTTGATGTTTTAGTTCATTCGGGTCTAGACTAGGTGTCCTTACATTAGAGCCTTTATAACTTATCATGATTGAAAAATTCTCAATCATTATCTTTTAAAACACTGTCTCCTGACTTCTGTTTCCAGCAATTTGGTAAAATTTGGTGTAACCATCCAGGTACAGAACCCTTTTTAAGTTATGGATAAAAATAGGAAAGCATATGTTTCAAAAAGATGCTTCTCTGCTGTCGAGAACGTAAGGGAAAACAATCAGGCTGTAAAGCACTTGAAAGCATGATTTCAAATCACTCAACCCAGCGTTTAACCTGAGGGCATCTGGAGATCCCTGATGCCCCAGAATCTGAAGGCCAAGCAGAGTAAAGGGCAGACTAGAGGAGGCCCACAAAAGCCAGAACATTCCGCTAAAGATGATTTTGTAAATGGATGAACTAGGAAAGATATACCTTGAAAAAAAGTAGTTGCCTGTGTCGGCCTTGACTCTGGGTAGAGTAATAAGAGGACTGACAGGTCTGTAGCGCTTCAGCCACAGTGTGTACTCACGCAGCTTGGGGAGCCAGAGCCATACTATTTGTAAGGCAAAACAAGGTCCAAGCTGGCATCGTCTCTAAAGGAACATACGTTAAGCATAGGTCCCAAGGAATGCCAAAGTATTAAGTTCCAAACACACAGTCCTATTAACACCTTGAGTTTAGCCCAGTGAAATCCATTTCCGACTTCCGGCCTCCAGAACCAGAAGATAATAAATTTTGTTGTTTTAAGCCATGCATTTGTTACACTCCCCCGCCCACATTCCCCATCCAAGCTCTCTTGGAGAGACCCCTGTCTTGAGGGAGAAGCAGCCCCCTGACATGTCAGAGTGTTCTGTCAGATTTACTGTGATTTGTTACAGCCTCAGGAGGAAACTAAAAGTCTGGCAAAAAGCCTTAAGTTTTCCCGTGGATTTAGTCGGTTTGCAGAAAGTAGCCTGCCCAGCACTTACCAAGATGAATGGCAAACTTTTCTGGCCCTTCACCAGGAAAGTGGCCGAGTTCTTTCTATTGTTCTCTTCATGGGTGGGGCTGACTTTTGAGCTCAGGTTTATGCACACGACCCAGTTCTAGCTTTCAAACCTGTGCAGAACCTAGGTCATGACTCCTAGGATTTGAAAACTTTAGCAGATGGCCCCTCAGGCCTTTTTCCCATCAGCCTTAGGAAACAGGGCAAACACGGCATCATTTTCACCTAGTTATATCATTTCATTCTTTATTTCTGGCTTCTTTTTTTTTTTTTTTTTTTTTTTGCGGTACGCGGGCCTCTCACAGTTGTGGCCTCTCCCGTTGCTCCGGACGCGCAGGCTCAGTGGCCATGGCTCACGGGCCCAGCCGCTCCGTGGCATGTGGGATCTTCCCGGACTGGGGCACGAACCCGTATCCCTTGCATGGGCAGGCGGACTCTCAACCACTGCGCCACCAGGGAAGCCCTCTGGCTTCTTAAGGTATCTTTTTTATTTCTGCTGAGCTACTTACTAAAAACATTTTTGTTATATTTTGTTATTTCATTTCCAAATAATATTAGGTTCAAAAGGACATTCAAAATAAAATTACAGACTATTTGGAAAAGAGCAAAAATGAGGAAACATTAAACCTGTGAGATGCAGGCAGAGTGGTAATTAGAAAATATTTACATACTTTTTTTTTTTTTTTGGCCGCACTGTGAGACGTGTGGGATTTTAATTCCCCAACCAGAGATTGAAACAGGCCCTTGGCAGTGAGAGCATGGAGTCCTAACCACTGGACCACCAGGGAATTTCCGAAAAAAATTTATGGATGTAAAGGCATATATTAGAAAAGATGAAAGATTAGAAATTAATAAACAAAACATCTAATCATTCAAGAATCTAGAAAAAGAATAAAGTAATCCACAGAAAGTAACTAAGAAATTTTAAAATTAAAGCTATAAAATTATTTTAATCAATAAAACTTTTTTTTTGAAAGGAAGAATAAAATACTTGGAATTCTGTCAAATAAGCTCAAGAAAAAAACAAAAAAAAAATACAACTTGAAATTGTACATAACTCCAGGTATAAAAGATATTAATAATTTACAGGAGATTACTATGTAGAAATTTATATCAATAAAATATAAAACCTAAGTGGATAATTTTCTAGAAACATGTATCTTATCAAAATTGAGTCCAGAAAACTGAACAGGTAAATAACTACCCTCCAAACCCAGACATAGACACTCTGACAAGAGGGTTTTATGAGTGTTTTCTGCTGTACCAGATGAACAGATGGATCCTATTTTATTTAAATGTGATAGGAAAAACATGTAAAGTTTCAAACTTATCTGTTACCAAAACTATGTAAGATTTGTTAATAAGAATATCATTATAAACCAATCTCACTTATGAACATAGGTATACTAAAATGTTAGTAACCAAACGAGCAGATTGTTACATGTGTAATGTAATACATCACTGGAAGAAAAAAAAAAAGATTCCATTGACAAACGGGAGGGAAATAAGCAAAATTCTTAGAAGTAAACCTAACAAGAAATGCAAAGTCCTATACGAAGGAAATATAAAATTTTACTAAAGGTAATTTTTAAAAATCTTAAAAAGAGAGAGAGAGAGGTGTGCTTTGGTGAGAGTCTCCATGTTGTGAACTTGTAATGTTTCCGTTTAGTCTACACATTTAATGCAATCAATAAGACAAGTTTATTCTCAAGTTCATAAGAAAGAGAAAATGCTTAAGTACGGATAACGGATTACTGGAATTGCAGAGTCAAAAAATATTCCTGTTTAAGTGAAAATTTTAATCCTAGTATGTATACCCATTTACATCTATCTATAGAGAATAGTCTACTAAATACATGGTGTTGGACATCGCCTCTTACCATGAACACAAACTCCAGAGGAATTAAAGAGCTGTAGCTGTTTCTTTAAAAAGATGGAACCATGCAAAGAAAATATAAATATTTTTATAATCTTGGAGAAGAGAAATGGACAAATTTGATTATCTAAAAATGTAATAGATCTTCAAAATAAATGACCCCTTAAAGTTGAAAACTAGCAGTAGACTGAGATAAAATATTTGGAACACATGCAATATATAAAGGATTAATATCCAGAATAAAGCACCACTACAAATCAATAAAAAATCAGAAAGACTCTGAACAGACAATGCACAAATTAATAAATACAGTCAGTGTAATGCGTGCTGTGCTGTGCCCTAGTCCTGAAGGATTTATTCCCCCAGCTGCTGAGAGGGTTGCTGGCTGACTGCCCTCAGCTGTCAGCCTCTCTGGAAATGACCCTCAGTGGAAAATAGTTGCCTCATCCAAGGGTATGTGCCTTCCCAGGGCAGCCTTCATCCAAGGACTGGGCAGCACAGGGGTGTAAGGGCCTGGCACCACGTGCTACTCAGGACAACTCCGAAGGGCCATCCTGACTTCAGAGTTCACCAAGAGGTCAGCTGAGGCCTTACTTGTGCAGCCCAACTTTTCCCTCTGCCTGTTCCTGTCTCCCTCCCTTCCCCCATGGATGGTAATCAAAAGAGCACTCCCCAATAACTTCCTGCACCCTAATCTGCGTCTCGGCATTGTCCTCCTAGAACTTGACCTGCAACAGTCAGTGAACATGGAAAGATGTCTTACCCCAGTTCTAATTCGAGAAATGAAAAAAAAATTTTTTTAAATCAAAGATCCCATTTTGCTCATTAGGTTGGAAACATTTTCAAAAACTGATAGTATCAGGGTCCGTGAGGGTGTGGGAGAAGAACATTTCATACACTATCAGAAAGTAAACGGGTACATTATCTTTGTAAAGCAATTTGCCATAACCTGTCGATTCCACCTATAGGTACCTATCTTAGAGAAATTCTGGTACCTTTGTATAAAAAGACATATATAAAGATGTTTCATCGAAACATTTTTAATAGTGAACAACTGCAAACAACGGTACGTGTGCTGGTTTATAATCTCAGCTTTCCTTCCTTTGGGGAATCACCTCTTCGCATCTCACTTAGTGCAGGTGCAGCTGTCATTTACAATAGGCCTGTGATGGTTAATTTTATGTGTCAGCTTGACTGGGCTAAGGGATGCCCAGATAGCTGGTAAAACATTATTTCTGGGAGTGTCTGTGAGGGTGTTTCTGGAAGAGATTTGCACTTGAATCAGTAGACTGAGCAAAGAAGTTCCCCCTCGCCAGTGTGGGTGGGCATCATGCAGTCCATTGAGGGCCTGAATAGAACAAAAAGGTAGAGGGAGGACAGATTTGCTCTGTGCTTGAGCTAGGACAGTCACCTTCTCCTGCCCTCAGACATGAGTGCTTCTGGTTCTTGGGCCTTTGGATTCACACTGGGACTTACCCCACTGGCCCCCTTGTCTTAGGCCTTTGGGTGTAGACTGGAGCTACACCACCAGCTTTCCTAGACCAATCATGAGACTTCTCAGCCTCCATAATCACATAAGCCACTCTCATAATAAACCTCTTTCTGTAGATCTATATCTATACCTATGTCTATATCTATCTCTATATTTGTATCTATCCTCTTGGTTCTGTTTCTCTGGAGAACTCTGATTAATACGAGCCCCTTCCTCTATCTAGGCACAATGGCAAGCACAGAACTGAGTCCTGATCAACCACAGCATCTCATTCACCTGTACCAGTGACAGATCCAGAGGGGTACCCTGATTCCACCATGGCCAATCTGAGACCTGGTCTGGAACTGATGGATAGACACTGGTACAGAGGAGTTAAGCCAGGGGCTGTCAGGGACCGTCTTCCCTGGCCCATGAAGAAGCCTGTTGGTGAAATGAAACCAACACACACACACACACACACACACACACACACACACACACACACACACACACACACACGGGCTGATCAAGAGATGGAAGCACTGATCTTTGAAGCAATCATTCAGTCTCCACATCCAGCTATGCCTAAATCTTCTACTTCAGAAAATCAGCAGTTCCCCTAATTTTGCTAAAACTGGTTTAAAGTGTTTGTAAATCTTGCAGCCAAAAGAGTATTAACATAATTTGTTGAGCATTCATGACCATAATTAGGGGACACGTTAAATAAGTGACAGTACCTATGTACCAGGAGTCAGCAAACACTTTTTCAGTAAAGAGCCAGGGAGTAATCGTTTTATTTTAGGCTTTGCAGCTCATACAGTCTGTGTTCACCTCTGCTGCTATGGCGAGAAGCAGCCACAGACAAGATGTAAATGTTGACTGTGGCAGTGTTCCCATAAAACTTTATTCATAAAACCAGGCGGCAGGACTTCCCTGCTGGTCCAGTGGTTAAGACTCCATGCTTCCAGTGCAGAGGGCCCAGGTTTGATCCCTGGTCAGGGAACTAGATCCCGCATGCCACAACTAAGAGCCTGCATGCTGCAACTAAAAGATCTTGTATGCCGAAACTAAAAAATCCCACACGCCGCAACTAAGACCCGGCGAAGACAAAAAAAAACAAAAAAAAACCAACCAGGTGGCAGCTGGATCTGGTCCTCAGGAAACAGTGTGCCAAGTCTTACTGTACCATGGAACCATGAAGTATTTTAAAAGTCATGTTCTTCTATAGATACTCATGTAGTAGGATAATATTTTGTGTCATAAACCCATAGCTTTTCATTCTCAGTAATTCCTTTTAACCTTTCTGCATTGGAGCCTTTGTACTTGTAGATGTTCTGCCTGAAATACTCTTTCTGCAGGTACCTGCCTGGCCGGCTCCCTTCCTCTTTCAAGGTCATGATTCAATGTCTCCTCAGGGAGGTTTTCCCTGGCAGTGCTATCTAAAATTGCAAGCACTCTCTTTCTTCCTCCCTTGCTTTGTTTCTCCTTAGTTATTTTTCCTATATACATATTCTATATTTTTCTACCCTGAATGTTCTATGAGGACAGGTCTTTTACTCTGTGTTATTCTCTATTCCAATGCTTAAAACAGGATCTGGCACATAGTAGATGCTCAATAAATATTTGTTAAATGAATGAATAAAAATGACACCATTTGGCTTCCCTGGTGGCGCAGTGGTTGAGAGTCCGCCTGCCGATTCAGGGGACACAGGTTCATGCCTGCCCCGGTCCGGGAAGATCCCACATGCCGCGGAGCGGCTGGGCCCGTGAGCCATGACCACTGAGCCTGCGCGTCCGGAGCCTGTGCTCCTCAACAGGAGAGGCCACAACAGTGAAAGGCCCGCGTACCACCAAGAAAAAAAAAGATACCATTTATTGACCACTTACTCTGTGCCAGGCTCTGTGGAAAGTGCTTTATTCATTACATTAATCCTCACAACAACCGTCTGCAGTAGGTGCCACTAAATCTCTGATCTGTATCTGGGCAGGGAAAATGCTGGCACCTATTTCCACAGAGAAAGGCCAAAGAGCAGAAAATACAAAGCGAAAATCCTTGGCTTTTCCTTCCAGAATAGGTCCTTGAAACTCAGAGAAGGTAATCATCTTGAAAGCCAGGGCATTTTCTTCAAGGGCATTTTAAAAAATAAGAAATGTGAGGTTTTCGTGTAACCAAAAGCCAAGTATCCAAAGGACTTGAGCATAAAGGTTATCCTTAAATGATAGTTGGGGATGAACATATGCCTTTTAGAGAGAGATGGGGAAAAACACTTCTGGTGTAGCCTGGAGATTTTCTCAGAGTAGAAGAGCAGCAGAATCCGTCCCTGGTAAGGGGTAGGAGTCCCAGATCAGAGAAGGTCCAGGCCTTGATGACTGGGTGTGTCCCAGGAGGCTGAGAGCCTCACAGAGAACAGCCAGGGAAGGACCAGGGCATGGAGCAGTGCTGACTGATTGAGGCTCCAGGGGGAAGGGCCAGTAGCCCAGAGCCCAGGGGATTCTCTTAGGGAACCTGGATGGCTGAGGGGGGAAGGGTAGGTGTGAAGGGAACTGGAGTTGGGCTGGGAAGTTTCCTGACCGCAGGGGCCTAAGTAGAAGAGACTGTGCTGTGAGAGGGGTCATCTCGGTGGACACCAGGAGAAGGGGATGCCCACAGTGCATCAGTGGTCCCCAGGCCACAGCGCATAAGCCCCCTGTCCCCATCCCAAGTCACTCCTAGGAAGAGGGGAATTGACTTTCACTGACGATTTACATACTGGAGACGGAGAATAACTCAGAGTTGACCGAGTTTATCCAGAAGGGACTCGACCAAGTTCTCTGCGGCTCAGCTAAGAACTGAGCTAAAAGCTAAATGAAGTACACAATGGATTAAGAAAAAAGACAATTTTGTATACATGAGATTTGTGATAATGAGATCAGTCCCTGTTACTAAACTATGGAAAGATCTCCAAGGCATAGTGTTAAGAAGAAAGGAAGCAAGTCGTAAAACAATATGTAAGGTATATTCCCCTTTGCAGTAGTCTTCCCCACTTTTATCCTCAGTTTTGCTTTTTGCCATTTTAGTTACTCATGGTCAACCTGGGTCCAAAAATATTAAATGGAAAATTCCAGAAATAAACAATTCATATGTTTTAGATTGTGTGCCATTCTGAGTATCGTGATGAAATCTTGTGCCATCCCACTCTGTCCAGCCCAGGCCTTGAATCATCTCTTTGTTCAGCATATCCGGTCAGCTAATCACTTGGTAGCCATCCTGGTTATCAGATTGACTGTTGCATATGGCAGTTCTTGTGTTCAAGTGACCCCTGTTTCACTTACTCATGGCCCAAAGAGCAAAAGAGGATGCTGGCAATTCAGATTATGCCAAAGAGAAGCTGCAAAGTGCTTCCTGTGAGAAGGTGAAAGTTCTCAACTTAATAAGGAAAGAAAAGAATCATATGCTGAGGTTGCTACGGTCTACAGTAAGCACAAATCTATCTGTGAAATTGTGAAGAAGAAAAAAACTCACGCTAGTTTTGCTGTTAACACCTCAAACTGCAAAGTTAAGGACACAGTGGGTGATAAGGGCTTAGTTAAGGTGGAAAAGGCGTTAAATTTGTACAATAATATTTCTCAAGAGAGAGAGAGACCACCGTCACATAACTTTTATTACAGTAGATGGTTGTAATTGTTCTATTTTTTTTAATGTATTTATTTACCTATTTATTTATTTTGACCTCCTGTTACTTCACATCCTCACCAGCATTTGGGTCTGTCAGTGTTCCTAATTTTGGCCATTCTAATAGTGCAGTGGTATTTTATTGTTGTTTTAATTTGTATTTTCCTGATGACATATGCTATGAAGCATCTTTTTATATGCTTAATTGCCTGTCTGTATATATTCTTTGGTGAGCTGTCTGTTAAGGTCTTTGGCCCATTTTTTTTTTTTTTTTTTTTTGCGTTTCGCGGGCGTCTCACTGCTGTGGCCTCTCCCATTGCGGAGCACGGGCTCCGGACGCGCAGGCCCAGCGGCCATGGCTCACGGGCCCAGCCGCTCCGCGGCATGTGGGATCTTCCCGGACCGGGGCACGAACCCGCGTCCCCTGCATCGGCAGGTGGACTCTCAACCACTGCACCACCAGGGAAGCCCATTTGGCCCATTTTTAAACTAGGTGTCTACTTTCTTATTGTTGAGTTTTAAGTGTTCTTTACGTATTTTGGATAACAGTCTTTAATCACATGTGCCACTTGCAAATATTTTCTCTCTTCAAATGCTTTTTCCCCCAGTTTTGTTGAGATATAATTGTCATACAGCATTGTATAAATCTAAGATGTACAGCATAATATCAGTAATGTGACTTATGTTCGTCATGAAATGATGATCACAGTAAGTTTAGTGAACATCCATCATCTCATAGAGACACAACATTAAAGAAATAGAAAATAATTTTTTTCTTTGTGATGAGAACTCTTAGGATTTACTCTCTTAATGTTCGTATATAACATGCAGCAGTGTTAATTATATTTATCATGTTACATTACATCTCCAGTACATATTTATCTTACAACTGGAAGTTTGTACATTTTGATCACTTTTATCCAATTCTCCCTCCCCCGACCCCCTACCCCCCCACACACCCCCAACCCTGGTAACCAAAAATCTGATCTGTTTTTTCTATGAGTTTGTTTGGGTTTTTAAAAATTTATTTATTTTATTTATGTACTTTGGGCTGTGTTGGGTCTTCGTTGCTGCTCGCGGGCTTTCTCTATTTGTGGTGAGCGGGGGCTACTCTTCGTCGTGGTGTGCAGGCTTCTCATTGCAGTGGCTTCTCTTGTTGTGGAGCACGGGCTCTAGGCACGTGGGCTTCAGTAGTTGTGGCATGCGGGTTCAGTAGTTGTGGCACGCGGGTTCAGTAGTTGTGGCGTGCAGCCTCAGTAATTGTGGCTCGCGGGCTCTAGAGCGCAGACTCAGTAGTTGTGACGCCTGGGCTTAGCCGCTCTGCGGCATGTGGGATCTTCCTGGACCAGGGCTCAAACCCGTGTCCCCTGCATTGGCAGGTGGATTCTTAACCACTGTGCCACCAGGGAAGTCCCTGTCTGTTTGTTTTTGAAGTATAATTGACTTACAAAATTATGTTAGCTCCTGGTACACAACATAGTGGTTCGATATTTCTATACATTTCAAAATAATCACCACAATAAGTCTAGATTTGATCTGTCACTGTACAAAGATATTACATAGTTACTGACTATATTCCCTACACTGTACATTTCATATCTGTGACTCATTTATTTTGCAACTGAAATTTCTATTTTATTATTAGTTATTGTTGTTATTCCCTTACTGTGCCTAATGTATAAATTAAACTTTATCATAGGTATGTATGTGCAGGAAAAATCATAGTATGTACAGGGCTCAGTACTCTCCACGGTTTCGGGCATCCACTGAGGATCTTGGAACACATCCTCCAGCATAAGGGCACATTACTATATACAAATGGGAGCAGAGGGAAGTCGGAGGGGGAAGGGAGTTGGAGAGGGAGGGAGAAGGAGAAAGGAGAGGGGGATGTGGTGGACGAGTGGGAGGGAGACTTTCTCTTTTTAGTTCATGACCTTCTATACAGCTTGAACTCTTTACAGGAATGCACTTAACTACTTTTTATGTAAATACAACAATGAAATAAAGTGATGCAATGATTATGCTGCATTTTTTTTCTCTTTTACTCAAGAACCATCATTTCAGGACCACCCTCTCTGGCTCTGACCACCCAGTTTCCCTCCTTCCTCTACCTGATCCAGTGATCTTCCTCCATGTATCCCTACGGTCTCACTATAGCATGTATATAGCATTGGAAACAATTGACTCATGGATTTATCTTCTCCACTAAACTATGTGCTCCTCAAAGCAAGGATGCGTCTTAGTCGTGTTTGTGCCCAGAATCTTCTAGGACCTCAACACATATGTGATGAATAAGGAAAAAATTATCATAAACCTATTTCTGACTTCAGATTTGTCCCTGAGTTCTATTTTATCAGGTTTTAAAATATTACTATTATGATCTACTTAAAATTTGAATATGAAAGCTAAAACATAAAAAGCCTGAATTAATAAAGGGAAAGCAGCATTCTTTGTTGAAAGTTAGTTTTCTGCCAGCTCTCTAAGGAAGAGCCATGTCATATTTAAGATGAAAGCACAAATAAAGGCCATGAATATAATGAATGATCAACAATCTCCGATCTTTAAAATTCAGGCCTAGAATTTTATGTAATAATGATTTCATCTGTAGCCTCCTTTTAGTACATTTAAATATTAGCTGGCACAAAAATATTTAGGGGAATTAAAAGGTACTCTTCTGAGTCTAAGCAACCCAGGAAGTCCATCCCCCCCTCTTTAAAATGTAGGAGACATGACTAAGGCATGGCTGGGGTGACAGAATGGACACCAGATTATGATGACTGAAATTGACCAGCACTTTACAGGCTAGGCACCCAAACCTAAAACAGTGAGAAAACTCAGGCATAGAATTCTGAAATCTTTGTACAGGTAACAGGGAAGGTTCAATGGTTTTGCATATTTCTGTATAACTTTCAGGGGTACAACTGGGGTGCGAAAATGGAGGCTCCCCAGGTTTGGGAGATTCAATAGTTTTGCATACTTCTGTATAACTTTCAGGGGTGCAATTGGGGTGCGAAAATGGAGGCTCCCCAGGTTTGGGAGAAGTGGTGTGAGGACACTGATGTGCCTAAGGGATGCCTTTACAGCACACCTCCTGACTGAGAGCTGCTTCTGCTTACGCAGGAAGCAGGAACAGCTAAGTTCAGGAACTGAGAGCAGCGAGGAGGAAGTGGAAACAGCCTGGGTAGGTCTGGGAATCTCTCAGGAACCTCTCGTTCCTCTTTCCCACTTCAGTTCTTCCCCTCCCTGGCTTGCGGGACTAGACCTGCCCGGGGTTAACCAGCTCAGACCCTGGCTGCTACCAGGATAGGAAGGCTTTTGTCCTTTGTTAACTCTCAAGGCTATTGTTTTCTATCTTCCATTTGGTTCTCAAGCGTAGTGGGAACCATCCCATCTCAGACTATTGGACACAGCAGCATGAAGATGGCTGTGATCATTTTCTTTATGCTGATTTCAGGTTACATTTCTTTGGATGTGTTTCAAATATACACATCAACTCTCTCTCTTAGGTTTTCTTTAGTGTAGCATCAGTATAGCAGATACTAGATGTGAGAATTAAAAATACTTCCGTGAAAGCAGACTTTAGGGGAGATTTCCTTTTTTGTGAAGAGCAGCAGGCACTTAAACCAGGGTGCCCTTTGGTTGCAGGAATGTTAAAAAGGGCAAATGAGGCAGTGGCTGAGATCTCCCACTATGTGCCCCGTTAAGCTGAGGCCAAGTCGGCACTTCCTCCACACCCATCCACGTTAAAACACGACTGCCCCTCCTAGATGAATTTGCCCACTTTTCCCTTATCTTTATTGTCAAGATGTTAGTCCAATTCCCCGTCATCTCTTACCTGGATTCCTGTAATATTTACCTTGTTTGCCTCTCCATTTTTTTGTTTTGTTTTGTTTTTTTGCGGTACGTGGGCCTCTCACTGTTGGGGCCTCTCACTGTTGTGGCCTCTCCTGTTGCGGAGCACAGGCTCCACACGCGCAGGCTCAGCAGCCATGGCTCACGGTCCCAGCCGCTCCGCGGCATGTGGGATCTTCCTGGACCGGGGCATGAACCCATGTCCCCTGCATCGGCAGGCGGACTCTCAACCACTGTGCCACCAGGGAAGCCCTGCCTCTCCATTTTGACATTTACGTTCCTTCAATCTATTGGGTCCACAGGGATCTTTTTTTTTTTTTTTTTTTTGCGGTACACGGACCTCTCACTGTTGCGGAGCACAGGCTCCGGACGCACAGAGCTCCGGACGCACAGGCTCAGCGGCCATGGCTCACGGGCCTAGCCGCTCCGCGGCATGTGGGATCTTCCCGGACTGGGGCACGAACCCGTGTCCCCTGCATCGGCAGGCGGACTCTCAACCACTGCGCCACCAGTGAAGCCCCACAGGGATCTTTTTATAAACAAATCCTCAGCTTCCCAAGGGCTCCCGTTGCACTGAGAATAAAATTCAAATCCTTGCCAGGGTCTCAGTGCTGAGCCCTGCCTGCCTTGCCAACCTAGGCCTCCTGGGGTTCTAGAACGGGAGTTCTCATGCCTGATGACCCCCTCTGTCCAGGCTGCTCTCCACCCCACTGTTTACATGGCTGACTGTTTCTCATCTTTCAGGCTTATGTATCTTTTCCTTGGAGAGGATCTCCTTGACACTCTGCCTATTTTCTATCAAGGTGCCGGGTTTATTACCTTCAGAACCCTCATCACAATCCGTAATTATAGGATTGTCTGTTTACTTGCTTCTACTCTATCCTCTCGATCTGTAAACTCTATGAGGGAAGAGGTCATACGCAGTACCTACTATGGTACCTGGCACATAGTAGGTGCAATCGATAAATAGTAGCTGCATGAACACGTTTTTTTCTTAAGCGTCAATGAAAAAATAAATGTGGAAAATACCAACCGCCTTAACAACAGTCAGACTTAACTCATGCCACAGCCATAAGGGATTGGGGCAAATTCACAGGCACCCTGCAGGGTTTCCTATCTTCCTAGTAGGGGCAGGGTTCCCGTGTTTTCTGCATCTGGACACCGTGGACTTTTCCCTTAGCCGGGACCAAAATCTCAGGCGAAAATCTTCTGATTCTTCTGGTCTTTTCATTCAACCTTGACTTCTGAAGGTCACACCAATTTGTATGGACATTGTTGATCAACAAAGAATGGAACCTCCCTTCTTCCCAGAACTAAGTGCCCGGTATTCTTATTTTTGGAGGCTCCACCCACTCATTGTATCAAGCATACTGAGATGAGTTCATATCCCACATTTAATACAATTCTTTTGCTGTAAAATATATTAGAAAAGGTGGTTAGAATTTTGCTCTTAGAATTTTTGGCTATGACTGACATTTAATTTTTGATTGGCTATTATATTTTTAGGCAATCATTATGCATACTTGTAACACGAAACCTAACTCACAAACAGCTTCTGTCATGATTTTTTTTTCAAATGTTTATTTTTTTAATTTATTTTAGTTTTTGGCTGTGTTGGGTCTTCATTTCTGTGCGAGGGCTTTCTCTAGTTGAAGCGAGCGGGGGCCCCTCTTCATCACGGTGCGCGGGCCTCTCACTGTCGCAGCCTCTTTTGTTGCGGAGCACAGGCTCCAGACACGCAGGCTCAGTAGTTGTGGCTCACGGGCCCAGTTGCCCCGCGGCATGTGGGATCTTCCCAGGCCAGGGCTCGAACCCCTGTCCCCTGTATTGGCAGGCAGATTCTCAACCACTGCGCCACCAGGGAAGCCCTGTCATGATATTTTTTATATAAAATCTAAAAAACTTGTTAATATTATGTTACGTGTTGTGCACAGTTAATAAAGTGTTTATTAGAATATTAATTTTGCAGTTTTCTTTTGGAGTATGTATTTTTTTTCCTGATTTCGAACTTTTTATAAAAAATAAAAAAATAAAAATTCATAGGCCCTATGCATTGGGGATATGATGTCTAATAGATAAAAACAACACTATTCTATTTTCCTCGTATTTGTAGCCTTCCTTTCTCTTAAGGACTTTTTGTGAACTCAGGGAAGCTTCCCTCCCCTCTACATGTAGAAAAATGGCCTGTTCCACTAAGACTTGTTTTAACAATAACTATGATAAATAGCAAGAAGTAACTTAAAAAGCTGTTCTCTTATAGAAATTGAACTACTATGTTAAATGCCATTACTGTGTTATTTATTTAATGAGGGAAGATGGTTGCATCTTTTTATAAAAGATGGATTTAGACAATAATTTAAAAATTATTATAAAAGACATGAATTTTTACAACAGTACAATGTATTTTCTTTTAGTGTTTTACATGTATACATACACAAATACATCTTCTAATCTTAATATACAATATACAATTTTGTATCCTATTTTTTCACTTATTTTAATATCATGATTAATGTCATTACATTTTATGTGAAATTACCATTTTTATTGGTTGCATTATAGTCTGCCATAGGGATCTACTGTAATACATTTCATTGCTCTGTCAATGTTGGAAATTTCTATTTCTGTTATGAAGGTATACATAATAAAGATATGATGATATTGGAGATTGACTCCTGTCCTCCACTCAGCTTCCTGTCTCCCAAGGGAGCGACTAAAGTCCTCTTCGTCTGCTTGGGGAGTGGAGGGGAAGGCAAAGCAGGCTGGGAAGTGGTCACCCTAGTGTTGGCTTTTTTATATACTGTCTTCCCTGTCCGATCTGCCCAAGTCAGGCCAACAAAATAACTGCCAACCAAGAGGAAGATTCCTGGAATTGCTGCCACTGTCCTGGAAGTGCCAGCCAGCTGCAGAAGCCAGAAGAATCACCATCATTTTCAAATGGGTGGACAACCCCTGCCAGCGGGTGCCAAACCACAGCCAGCTCAGGAGGCATTTGGACGGCACGGCTAGACCCTCAGAACTCCCAGATGGCAAGCTGTGTTGCATCGTGTCAACATCTTCCCCCCGCAAAAGTAACTCATATGTCACAATTGAATTCTTGGATCCCATTTATTTGGCTGGCATTCTGGCTGAGTTTGACTGTATATGCACTTTAATAATGGTCTTCTAAAATAATACCATTTTTAATGGCAAGGCTCTGGCTGACACTACAGAAGATCGAACGGCCTTGTCCCACATTTTGCTCTGATCTCTTCATAGAGCAATGGAAAGCATAACAGCTTCCGAACAGCACTAAGGAAGTTACTGAATTTATTTTCTCAAGGAAGAATTCTAATTGAATTATTAAATTGAGGAAGTATTTTTTTTTGATGAAAAGGGTAATAAAATAAAAATTCAGAGCATCCACCCTATTTCAACCTCCATTTCTGGTATTGCGTACCTTAGTTAACATAACACTTTCACCGTACTCTTCTAGGACAGTAAATAAACTTGATTACAGTAAAAGAAAGTATTTTTTTAAAAAAGTAACAACAAGCAGAAGCAAGTCAGTATTGGGAGGCTTTCAATCTTCCCAACATTTCTTTCCTGCTTCTTGGTGAACTTGGCTGCTGGAGCATTTCTGGCAGCTGTAATGGCCTTGGAAGCTGGATGAACAGCCCAACAGGCCAAATGCAAAGAGGTGGGAATGGCCTTCTCCTTGACTGACATGACCACATCCCCATCCTGAGATGGAACTTCCTTCCTCTTCTTTCTCTAGCCACGCCCCTCATCAAGACCATTGTCGATTGTTGATGGTTGGGGTGCTTCCACCCTTGATATATAAGCAGCCTGAATGAGATGCTGAACCAAAGACATGTGTATTGTTTTGTTATCACACAAACTCCAAAGGAAAACAGTGATCAAATTGCTAAGTTGTTAAATCCAAATGTGGCTAACCCTCAAGTTTAAATATTATGCCTAACCTAACCTAATTTCCCAATAAAGTATTTCTAAATGGACCCCTCCACACACAGTTCCTGGGTGTTGAATCTTGTAACTTTGATGTGAGAGATGAAAATTTCCTTTTCATTTATTCATCAAAAGTTTGCCATAGGTGCTATGGGAAAGGGAGTATGTTAGGTTCATTGGAAGCATACAGAGTGAGTATAACACAGACCCTGCCTTCAAAGAGTTTGTCTCCCAACAAGTCAGGAAATCACTTAAACTTCTCTAGATCTCCATTGTCTAATGTAGATAATCTGAGAACTGGGTTAGGTACTTTCTGAGGTCATTTCTGCAACTCTAGAACTCCTACACCACATACATCCTCTGCAGAGTACAAAGGTAGTGTGAAAGGTCATTGGCAAAAATCATCTCATGACCTATTCCTGAATGGCATTATCGTAAATGCCATTCAAAGTAAGTTAAATCACCCAAAATTCTGTCCCTTAACATGATTCTATTACAAACTCTGGTTTCTAAGAGAGTAAATCTTAAATGTTCTCACTGCACACTCACACACCCACCCACACATGGTAATTATGTGTGATGTACGTGTTAACTAAACTTAAGGTGGAAATCATATATATATATATATATATATATATATATATATATATATACATCATCAAGTTGTTCACCTTAAACTTACCCCATGCTATATGTCACTTATATCTTAATAAGGTTGGAAAAATATTTCTGTCCTTTCAAAGCTACAGGTCTCCTCATTACTATCTGAAAATACCACGTGGATTTTCATCTCCATGCCGGCACCTCAGTCTGCCCCTAACAGGGATGACACTGTGCGCCCATCCAGACCTTGCGCCCTCCTAAGTGAAACCTCACCTGACAGTGCCCACACATATCCATCTTCCCTTCCTGTAGGTTCATTCAACACTTTGTCATCACTAAATTCAGCTTTTAAGCCTTCACAGCTAGCGTGTCGTCTTCCATTATTAATATACAGTTAAACCCAATAGAGCCGTCATAGAATAAAGTGCTATGGAAGCACTGAGGTGGACGGATTAATTTCAACTAGGGGGACCAGTGAGAGCACCAGGGAAGAGATAATATTGGAGCACAATTTTTTTCATGGACAGGACCTGGTAACAGGGTTTATGTGGAGTGGTGGTGAGAGGCAATAATCAGTGATGATCCTAAGCTTTGAAGCCTGGGTCAATGAAAATTTGTTAAACGAATGAACTTGTGGTTGGAGTAACGCAGTGACATGAATGCCATTTTCAATATAATAGAAAAATGAACCAACATGTGAGATGAAGGACAATGTTGAACTTGGTTTTAGACAATTTTTAAGCTGTCTGTGGGCAATTGATGTAGAGATGTTCAACGAGGCACTTCTCTGAGGTCAGGGGAGAGTTTATGGGTCATCCACAAGTACTCTGCATTTCATCTTGTATGTATACAGTGCTGTATGATTTATAGAGTGCTTTTCAGAGCCACTGTCTACTGTTGATTTTGATTCTAACGAACATCCTATGAAGTAGGTAGGGCAGGATTATAATTACCAGGCCCAGAGTAGTCCCTAAAGTGACCGTTGTGTCTGATTACTCTATTATTTTATACATTTATTTATTTTTGGCTGCATTGGCTCTTCGTTGCTGCATGTGGGCTTTCTCTAGTTGCTGGCAAGCGGGGGCTGCTCTTCGTTGAGGTTCTGCGGGCTTCTTATTGCAGTGGCTTCTCTTTGTTGCTGATCACAGGCTCTAGGCACGCGAGCTTCAGTAGTTGTGGTGCGCGGACCCTAGAGCACAGGCTCAGTAGTCGTGGCGCAAGGGCTTAGTTTCTCCGAAGCATGTGGGATCCTCCCAGACCAGGGCTTGAACACGTGTCCCCTGCATTGGCAGGCGGATTCTTAACCACTGCGCCACCAGAAGTACCCTGATTATTCTATTATTAACACAAAGAACCTGAGGCTCAGAGAGGTTCTCTGCTCAAATATGTGGGAGAACTGGGCAACCCCACCTCTTCTCACTGCAAATTCAGGTTGTTCTTTTTTTAAACCACTAAGAGTGGTGATGGTTGAGGCTGGGGGAGCAGATAACATTTGGGACAATAGTATGAAGCAAGAGAGAAAGAATAAGAGGATGTTGGGGCAACCCTTGTGTTTAAAAAACAGTCAAAGCAAAAAGGAGCAAATGAAGGTGACCACGTGACCTGTCACTTCCCACCCTTCGAGACTCATCAAGCTCCTTAAGGGATCAGGATCTGTCATGCTTTCTTTCCCTGAGAGAACCAAGCAGGTTAACTGGTACACAGTAGGAGACCACTATACTTGAGGGGGAGTATTAATGACAATAGATATATAATGACTTGCCCAGTGGGCTGAACAGGGTTATGATTACTGGGGAAGATATAGGGACAACAGGTTTTTAGACATACTTGGAATGGCAGCTTCCTGAGGTGGTTCAGGTATTCCCAGCATTAAGAAGGGCTAAATTTAGGTGTACGTGTATGAAGACAGTGAAAAGGTTTCCGCGGAAGGTGAGTGAGATGAATTAAACGGATATAGGAAACATCGCGGAGGATTTGACATAGAAGGTGCAATTTGGGGCATGATTCTCCTGGCCAAACCAAGGGCTCTAAATGAGGAATCAGGGTCCCATCTAGGGAGGGCGTTAGTGGTGGTGGGAATGAGAGCCCAGCGGCTTAGGTGGGAGTCTCCCTTCTGCATGCATGTGGGAAGGCCCAAGTTTAGGGTCCAAAAGGCCCCATGGTTAAAGGCACAAAAGGATTAATAAGTTCATTGCAGGGCTGCTTTGGGAGGCGGCCAACCATGTGCCCAGGTCCTTTCCCTCGGTGCTAGGGAAGCCCTGGTCTTCACGCAGCGTTTCACGTCTCACTAGCTCTCCTGATTCTTGGCACCGGTAAGCGGCGATGCCCCGAGCCTCCTTCCTTCGCCTGACCACCGTCTCTGGGGGCTCCTCTCCTCCGATCTCCCTACTCTCCCCATCCTTCCCTCTTTTCTCCTGAGCTGCAGAAGGGATACCTTGCGGGAGTCCTCACGCTCCCCGCGCCGCACGCCCACCCCGCGGCCTCCTGGGCCGGCGGGGAGCTGCCGCCCCGAGCTCGCCTGCGACCCGGGGGCGGCCAGGCCGCCGCAGAGCCGGAGCGCGAGGGCGCAGCTTAACGGTCCCGCGGCCGCGCCTCGCGCTCCGCGCCCCGCCCGGCGGCGCCGCAGCTGCTGCCCGCCCGCCCCCTGCGTCATGACGCCGGCGCCCAACGCGGAAGCCGCTCGCGGCGCGCCCGGTCCAGCCGCGGGCTGAGCTCGGAGCCGCGGCGGGCGCGGGAAGCGGGCCGGAGCGCGAGCCGAGCGCAGCCTCCCTCGCCAGCCGGGCAGAGCGGGCACCGCGGGCAGAGCGGGACAAGCGTGCCGGCGGCCGGAGCGGGGCACGGCGCGCCGGGGCCGCCGCCGGGGGTGATGCAGCTGCCTCCCCGGGCCGGCGTGTAGAGAGGGCGGGTCCCCGGCCTCGGGAGCGCGGCGGTGGAGGGGACAGAGGCGGCGGCCATGGCGACCCCCGGCAACCTGGGGTCCTCCGTCCTGGCGAGCAAGACCAAGACCAAGAAGAAGCACTTCGTAGCGCAGAAAGTGAAGCTCTTTCGGGCCAGCGATCCGCTGCTCAGCGTCCTGATGTGGGGGGTAAACCACTCGGTAAGGGCTCGGGCTGCGGTGCGCGGTCCCTTTCCTCGTCCTCGTCCTCCTTGTCGTCCTCCTCGTCGTCGTCCTCGTCCGCCGCCTCCTCCTCCCCCTCCGCCCCCTGCAGCTGCTGAGGGGCGGGGAGCCCGAGCGGGGCCCGGGCCCTACGGCTGTTTGCCCTCCGGGGCTGCCCGTTCGCCGCGGCGCCTCGGTGCCCCCAGCCCCGCGCCGCGCGCCCGCCCCTCGGGGCCGCCCAGGCGCCACTTGGACCCCCTAGGGACCTAGGGCCGGATGCAGGACGAGGGGGTCCCATTTGCAGTGGAGCCCTGCGGCGGGTACCAGTGTCGCCCCCGGTCCGTGCGTCCGCTTGCTGGCCGATCTGTCCCCTGCAGCCCGGGAACTGGGAAGTTTGTGCGGGGCACGACTCCTCCTGGGCTGTCACCCCAGCGGGGGCTGTTGGGGCGAGAGTCCCGGCGCTTTCTTTCTCTGCGGGGGCGGCGGGGGAGGCCGGGTCCTCCGCCGTCCGGCAGGTGTATCTGCCCGAGGCTGGGAGCCTATGAAGCCTCCCCGCACCAGGCACAGGGGTGAGAATACTGGCGATCGCGGAGCTTTGGGCAGCGGCTTAGTGCTTAGGTCCTTTTTTCCCTTTAAAGGCGATATTCTTGGACGCCAGGAATCTTTTTGGCAAAGATAAAGCCAATGTAAATATGGCTCTGGTGTTTAGCATCTTCCTCTGCTCCTCTCCCGCATAGCCCTGCCGCTGTGCCCGCTGAAGAGCTGCCTGGCGGGGAGTCTTGCTCCCCAGACCTCCTCCCCCACCTTGGGGAGCCAGGCCGAAGTCGCCGACTGCGGAAGGGCGGCCTGGGGATGACAGCGGGAGGGGGTCTCGGCGGGCGCGGTGGACGGCTGTATTGAGTTGACTGCACCCGTTTGGGGGGGTTTGTTTCAGAGGTTGGAGGAGACGGCTTGGAAAGGTTAGCGTAGCCCGCTAGCCCGAGGTCCTGGAGATGCGCCGCTGCGGGCTATGCGGACTGCGGTCTGAGGGTCCGAAATAGTTTCCTGCTGATCTTCCAGCGAGAAACTCTTGCAGTTTTAATCTTCTTGGGATCAGGAAATCTGATAGGAGCTGTTGGCTGAGCCATGAAAGTTTAAATGAGCCTGTGAATTTTGACCATGACCTTACCCACTGCAGTCGGTTAGCTTCTGAGGAGAAGTGTACGCTTGCCTTCCGTACTTTTGATTTCGATGGATGTCTGTGGGCCCTTTTCAGCATAATAGAAATGACAGAAAACCATGTTGGATTTCGAAAGAACATTCTCGGTGTAGTGAAGAAGTTGGTTGAAATGGCTCAAAAGCATCGTATTTGTATTTTTCTTTCCCAGGCTGAGCTGGGGAAAAGGTGAAACTGTATCAGGATTGATCGATTGTGCTTGCAAGCAGTGACTGTTTTTAAGAAGGTTGAGACTTGATTATTCCTATCAGCCTAATGCCTGATCGCCTGGAGTTCATTTTAACTTCCTGATAACTTCTTGAGCAATTAGGAATGCAAGCTTTTGCAACAGCGGACACTACTGCATCAAAAACCCCCTACGTTTTATTAAAGTAAACAAAGTGTTATTTTTCCTGTGTAATAAGTGTACAGTTTAGAGTTATGTTCTAAATTTAAGTTTTTTTATTATGTTGCTGTTAGTTGCTTTTTAAAAAAATAATATTGTTAGTTCTGTATGTATGGGTGCTTTTATCTCCTTTGAAGTTCTGGTGTTTTGGTCAGGAGAGTGTTTGTGTCTGAGCGTTTAATCTAGTAAAGTAGTGATGATAATATGCCTCTGAAAGGGTGTGCTGTCTGGGAATTAGTCCCAACTCCAGTTTACTTTAGAAAACCTTGTAATTGTGTGGTGTTTTACTGTACCCACTTCTGTTGCTGCTTTATACTTTTGAATTGCTACATTTGTTTTAGAGTTTCTTGCTAATTGGAAATATTTTGAAACTACTTAAAGCTTATTAAAATAATGTGATTTGTAGATAGTGCATTTTCTTTTGCTTTCAAGAGAAGTTAGCAAGTCTAAGTGTAGTCATCCAGAGGAGTCATTTCCATAGTATGCAGTATAACCATGTTATTCATTCAACAAATATATATCAGGCACATTGTGCTAGCCTCTGTGCAAAAGATTGCTAAAAATGCCCCTCACATTTTTGTCCAAATATTTTTATTTTTAGGGCTCGAGTTGACATAAGAAAGGTCTGTTTCACAGGCTTCTTTTTAAAAATGTTTATTTTCTTTCTTTTTTTTTTTTAAAGAAAGGACGGGTATATAAAGATGAGATCTACACTCAGGTGCCATGTGTTTCTGGTTGATTTCATTTTAGGTAGCAAAGTCTTAGATAAATGTTTTCATATGACCTTGTATGCACCAAAGTCTACAGTATAATATGAAAATAAATTTGTCGGTTGTATTGTGTATGAATGGAGACATTTGAGAAAGCCTAGTAGAGCAGGAAGAGATCATTCAAATCAGTCCTTCCCTACATTTCTAATGTGATCAGGATAAATGGGAAAAGATGTCATGAACATAGCAATTTCTTGCTTTTAAAATTCATGTGCATTTGTCTTAAGGACATTTAGAAATAACCATATATTTGGAGCACTAAAGGGGAACCATAGTCATCTACTACATGGAGGATCCTTTAAGCATTTTACAAGATTGGGAGTCATCTACACACCATAGTAAAATGCTCATTGGATCCATGTTCTAATTCTTTCTCTAATGCTGTTGACCTTGGGCCTGTTAACTATTTTTGTATCGATATTTGTATCTGTGAGTTAAGGTGACTGGAATGGATGATTTCCAACTTTTTTTCTAACTTCAAGATTCAACTCCTTTTACAGTCGAGTAGGTTCCTACCATTAAGTTAGGAGCCCCAGACTAGGAAGAATAATAGTGTATAACAAAAGTTGCATCGCTATTATAACCTTGCAAATGCAGCCACACTCAGGGAATTTTCAAGGCCATGGTTGGGGCAAGGAAATCTGTGGTGATTGCAAGAGATGTGTGAACTAAGAGTTTGTGGGATAGATTGTAGTCGGACTGCGTTGCAGTCTATTAAGTCCAAGTCTATTTGATTGAAATATAGAAACTTGCAGTTAAGGTGGAAAATTTCAAGTCCATTGTGGTGGTAATTCTCAATGACAAGAATAAGCTTGACTTTGTGTGGTTAATTCGATATGTTACTGCTTTCTGACTTAGACTACCCATCAGTGAATGGATCACTGCCAATTTTTATTTTAAGTATTTTAAGCGGAGAATATAATTGAATACATAAAGGAAAAGATGACTTGAGGCAATTTTGTCTTGTTACATTTGGAATTAAACTAAAAACGATGAGGGAGTTAGCTTCTTACAATTATATTTTAATAGTGTGTGGAGCATGCATGTAGAATGTTAGGAGTCAAGCCTTGTTTTAAATAGATATTCTAAAAGATTTTTATGCGGAGTGAAATGAGGGCCTTTTAGAAATGAGTATTTAAAAGCCTATTTCAATATCTAAAGGAAGACCTTTGCATAGAAAAAATTGAAAGGGCATAAAACTTGTTTAAAACAAACATAGTGTTTCGAAGTAACCAACATTAGTGTTCCTTTTTTTGGTTGCAAGCTGTGGAAATGTGGATGAGCAGAGGCAAAATCTGTAAATATTAGGAGGGTTTTGGAGGTCACGGTGGAAGGACAAATTGGTAAGCAGACCAGGAGAGCGGGGCTGGGGCTGGGCTTTGGCAATAATTGGAACCAGGTGCTTGGGTGTCGTTGGGTGCGTTTGGCTATATTCTTGCTCATTGCTGTCCGGTTTCCTCCACAGGGCAGGGAACTAATACTTCCTGAATTTCACATTTTGTAATTTCCACCCCCCAAAAGGGTCTTTCTGTCTCCGATTCAGTTATAAAAGTCCAATGGAAGGATTCTGACTGGTTTGGCTTCCATCATTTGTGGCATTTCCCTAGACCAAGCCGCTGAGAAAAGGTGGCAGCTCTTGCCCATTGGAGTTGGGGAAGAACAGTTCCCAGAGAAGGGACAGGTGACATCAGGCAGGTATCCATCCTAGTGTTAGAGCTAGTACTTACCTAGTACTCGTCTAAGATTGTCTTGGTGCCCATGCGCCATGTTTTGTGTGTTTTGGCAGATAACGCAGTTTTCTGAGCTGAGCATCGTAGCCTTTGTTATATTCTCAACAAGGTCCTGGAATTGAAATAATATTGAAGAAATAGTGATGTCTTTTAGGTTCATGGGTTTATATTTGGGCACTGAAAAAGGTAAAAGAAGGAAACTAGGGTTTAAAAGTGAAATAATTATGAAATAGTGTCTGAATGGAACGTAATGAAGCAATTAAATGAGAACAGTAATGAGCTAGACATTAGATGAACCCAGTGAATGGAACCCAAATAACCATTCATTCAAGAACTAGTCTCACACAATTTTTCTCTCTTCCCTTTACTTTAGAGAAAAGAAGAATGCCAAGCACACAACACACACAACACACACACAAAGTTTATTATTAGGGAAATATTTTCATACCCCCTAAAACTTGGGATTACATCCTGAGAACAGAATATATTTTGTTCTCCATTTATTGACTACCTTAGAATGAACTTGAATATTCAGAATGATGCCCTTGGCAAGACCATGATTTCTCTTTCTATGATAGGATGTCTGCTATGTCTTTAGAAAGATTTTCAGCAAGAATTGTAAATAAACAAACAAAATCTACCTTATGTTGATTAGAAAATGCAGTCACCCAGAGTAATTAAATCTGCCAACATACCCTTGGAGATACAAATTTTGGAATTTAAGGGAATTGGTGCAATTTGGCCAAATGGTTTGTGTTCAGACAGATTAGGTTCAAATTCTGCCTCCATCTTGATGGGCTGTTTGAGCAGATAGATGATTTATTCTCTTGAGCCTCAGTTTACTCATTCTTACAAATGGAGATGATGATGATTACCTCACAGTATTATTTTGAGGGTAAGATAATGTATTTAAAGCCTAGCACTGTAATTGGCACATAATAAGGATTCAGTAATTGATACCTAAAAATGAACAAATTCCGATGCTGTTAGGCTGGTAGCATATTAATAAGCGCTAGACAGGTGTTTCTTAAAATTTAATGTGTGTTAGAATCACCTGGGGACATTTTAAAAATGCAGATTCTGACTCAGCAGGTCTGGGGCGAGTCCTGAGATTCTGCTTTTGTCCCACTCTTAGGTGATGAGACGCCGCTGGTCCACAGCCTGTACTTTGAGTAGCCATACAGTAGAAGGAATATCGTTAAAAATAAGGAAAAATGTTCAGGATTTGTCCTCTGACAGCATGTGATGAATCCTTGGAAGAATGGTGACCATGTGATCGAGCTTGAAAAGTTAAGAGAAGGAATTGTGTGTTGAGAAAGGATACACAGATTTTTGATTTGAGACGTGTTGAGTTGCAGGTGATGGTGGTGGACAGTCTAATGACTGTGCCCACCTGTGGGGTGTTGGAAGGTAGCATTGGGGCTCAGGAGAAGGTTAGGGCTGGGATGGAGAATTGATAGTTATCCATGCAGGATTGGTGGTTGAAGCCATGGGGGTAAATTCAATCTCTGAGGGAGAAATAGGAACACCTGGGACGCTTGGCTTTGAGGGAGGGATGGAGAAGGAAGAAATGTGAGACAAGAGAAAAGTCAGCCGGAAGGTTAGCGGAATTAGATGTGCCGGAGACCACGGTGTTCATGGATATACTTTTGAGACAGTGGTTGATTCGGATGTGTGTGTGCAGGTGTGAGAGCTTAAAGATTTATGGAGCCAATGAGTAGAAGTGGGGCAGCTTCTTCTAGAAGGTTAGAAGGGAGGTAAAAGATGCCGTTTTATTTAGGAATACCTAGGTATTTCCCTTGACTCCATATCTTAACATTCTCACCTCTACCAACCAAACCAGGTTTATTTCCTTTCTTGAACAGTTAAAAATACCTCCTAGCTTATTTCTCGGTATATACTTTTAACCACATTTCCGCTTTTAGTGCCAGGGACCCCACGGGAGTCCAGTGAAGGCTGTGGATCCCTTCTTAGAACAATGCTTTTGAACAAATGAATGAAAACACATAGGATACATCCTACCCAGTTCACAGATCCCCTGAATTCTATCCACGGACCACTTGAGGGTTCATGGAACCCAGTTAAGAACCGTCGCAAGAATAAGTTGGGGATGGTGTGGGGTGGGAAGCCCAGCGGCTCGGAAGAATAGTAGGAACAGGCAGAGGTTGAATTAATTACCTGCCGAGATCACAGTGCTAGTAGGTGGTGGGATTCAATCTCGTACCCTTAACCGTGGAACTGTGCTACCTGGGACAGGCCCGGGAGTTATTCATTTCTTGGAGATCTTTTCTTTCCTTCCTTAGTCTTAAAGGCTTTGACAAAGTATTAGCTATTAGCATGGAGAAAAAGAGAAAACAGTTTTTCCTTTACAGAAAGAAGAGCATTGCTTATATTCAAAGCACGTAGGAAGAGGGCATAGATAAAACTTCTTTATGAAAAGTCTTGTAGGGAGTTTTAAAACAGTAACCTACCTAAAGATAAGCCTTGACATTCAAAGTAAGCATAGTTTTTCACCGGTCCGCAGTGGTTTGGAGTTCAGGCTCTGAAGCCACACTGTCTGGTTGGCTGTGTGACCTTAGTCACAATTCTTTTAGGAAAGGAGATATTAATAGTGCTTATTATGGAGGTTATGTGGGTTAAATACGTTGGTACTTGTAAGATGCCTAAAGAGTTGCTGGCACATGGCAAGTTCTCAATAAATGTTAGCTTTCATTTTATCATTTTTAAAGTATTTTAAATGGCAAAACATGGAAAATTACTAGAGCGCATGTTAAATTAATTGTTCTCTTATCCTGGTTCACAGACAAAACATCACCATTGCACTTGGCATCCTTGTGCATCTTTGAGTTACAAGTTAATCATTTTAGAGTTATCTTTGTGCCCTTGCTTTGATGTCTTTTTCTGCTTTGTTATAATGTTCTTTTTTGTATCTTTAACGCCTTGATCAGGCAGTTCAAGGAGTCAAAAATGTAATTCAGATTCATTAGTTACAGGTTGTGTCAGCTATTAATTTGATATTTCACCTTTTTTTTTTTTTAACATAAGGACACTATGCAGGACGCTTGGGATGCAAAATAAATATATTGTGGACCGTACCTTCAAATTGCTCATAACTGCAGGGGAAACAGACATATGCATAAACATGTGTATAAACGACTATAGTATCAGGAATGCTGGGGTGGAGGGTGTTATATAGGGTGGTCAGAGTATAAACCTTAAGAAGAAGACATTTGAGTAAAGAGATGAAGATGAAGGGGTTGGGCATGAGGATATCTGGGGGGAGGGCATTTTATTTAGGCAGAAGCAATAGCTCATGCAAAGGCCCTGGGGCTGGTGCTGACTTGGCATGATTAGAAAACTGCAAGGAAGCCTGTGTGGCTGGAGCAGAGTGAGAAAGGGGGAAAGTGCGGGGGGTTTGGAGGTGGGGGCGACTGGGTCATGATTACTTCTGCCCAGGACTCTTGGAGAAGGTTCAAGAGGATGTGACATTGAGAGGCCCTTGAAGATGGAATAGAATCTCCCAGCTGGAGGAGGCAAGGAGGGGTGTGTGTGGCCAAGGGGAAATACTGGCAAAGGTAAGCCGACCGAGTGAATGATGCTGAGGGCTCTGCTGTGGCCGTGGCCTCGGGCCTCGCCGCTCACTCCAGGTGTAATCCACAGACGCATGACAACAGCCGTCACCCAGGAGCCTGCTGGAAAGGCAGAACTGTGGGCCTCTCTGCAGACCTTCTGGGGCAGAATGTGCATTTTAATAAGACAGGGGATTTGTAAGCACCTTCCAGTTTGAGAAGCACTGTCTGGGGTAACTCTTTGGTTTCAAACCCTGGGGTTCAGGGAACCCTGGAGGTGCCTCTGAGGCTGGGGGGAGGGGGCTGAGTTGGTGGGGGAATTTATCCCTCGCCTCAGCCTCATCCACAGCAGCTTGGTTTTGTTCTCATCGTTGTCAACTTTTTTTTTTTTTTTTTAATTGCGGGCAAGGAATACATACTGTACAGGTACAAGGGAAAAAAGGTTCTGCCACCAAGAAGATCGAAAACCACAGAGGTGAATGAGGGGGAGTGCTAGGAGATGGTTGAAAAGGTAGTTTGAGGGCAGATTTTCAAAGGCCGAGGAGGCTTTGTTTGCCAGAGAAAAACTTAACAGTTCTGACAAGGGCCACTTTAAAATTTACCATCAAAAGCAAGTGGTACTCAACCCTGGGACTGTACTATTCTCTCTCAGTGTGTTCTCTGCTCTTTGAATCTATTTCTTACTTTTCCACTCTCCTTAAACTTCCCTCTGGTGTTTTGTCCCTCTGTCTCCCCCACCCCCTAGCTGATTACCTTTAAGGCTTTAGAAGGCGTTGAACACGTAGAAGGTATCGCCTTCCACTCTCCCTGCTACCCAATCCACCAGCTTTTGGACACCGAATCCATCAGCCTGCAGATGCGCTGGAGCACCGTGCTGTCTAGTTTGCTGGCTGCTAGTCGCAGATGGCTATTTAAATCTCATTTAATTAAAATTAAATCTTATGATTCAGATTTCCCTAAAGTGCTCGATAGCCACCTGTGGGTGGTGGCCACCGAATTGGAGAAAAAGACTTTTTCTTTCCATTGTTGCCTCACTTGGTGTTGGACGGCGTTCCCGGCTCTGGGACCTCCCATCTCGGAAACAAAATAAACAGCCCTGACAGCGGAAACCCTCCTTTGGTGTCACATCTCTCATGTTAGCGTCCACTCTCCTTCTCTGCTCCTTGTTAGAGCAGAAGTTGAAAACCCTCGCCTGAAGCCGCTCTGTCCTGTGGTCTGTAGTGGCTGTCCGGCCCCCCTGCGTCCCACCTGCCATTTCCACCTTCACCGCTCCCGGGAAGCTGCCCCTGTCAGCCTCACGTTCGTGTTTTCAGATCCAGAGGCCACCTTCTTGGTTTTATTCTTGTTTTCCTTCACTCCTTAGGTGCCTTATCGAACTCTTCATCCTTCTTTCAGCCCCTAAATGTTAGAGCGCCCCAGGACTCTGTCCAGGGTTTTCTTCTGGAACTACAGAGTGTATTTCATCTGCATGACCTTATTTGTTTAGTCCCGTGGCTTTTCACGCTCATAGTTAAGAAATGGACATCTTTCCTTCTGACCTCCCTGCCGGGCTCCATATTTCAATTTCTTATTTGGTATTTCACTTGACTACCTAACGGGGCACCTCAGATGTGTCCCCACCAGGACTCCTGGTTCCCTCTCCCTGCCCTGCCCCACCTCCCGTCATGCCCTGAACTAATTTCTCCCTCATCTCAGTCAATGGACCACCATCTACCCAGGTGCTCAAGGCCCAAACTCAGGAACCAACCTCCTTCTCTTTTCCTCACCTCTCCCTCCTGATCCGCATTTCTGATTTCTGACTCTGCATACTTCTCTCTTTCCGTATGAATTCTCTTCCTCTAGAACATGGCAGGGGCCCTCAGGTCCCTCGGGTGGTCCCTTTGCCCTGTCTCAGTCCCAGTTCTCAACAGCAGTAGCAACGTAAATGATGTCCTGTCACTTCTTCAGAGAAAACCTTCCAGAGGCCTCCCTATATACGTATAACTGAATCACTTTGCTGTACACCTGAAACTTACAAACATTGTAAAAAGAAAAAAATAAGTAAAAAAATAAAAACAAACTTGAGGGACTTCCCTGGCGGTCCAGTGGTTAAGACTTCACCTTCCAGTGCAGGAGGTGAGGGTTCGATCCCTGGTCAGGGAACTAAGATCCCGCATGCCTCGTGGCCAAAAAACCCAAAACATAAAACAGAAGCAATATTGTAACAAATTCAATAAAGACTTTAAAAATGGTCCACATCAAAAAAAAATTTTTTTAAAAACCAAATAAACAAAAAGTACAAACTTGAAGAGGAAAAAAAAAAAAAAGCCCGAGCTCTTTCCAGTGGCTTAGACTTCTTACTGGCCTGGCCCCGACGACGCCCTGTGCCTTCTCCCTTCCAGCCACGCTGGTCTTCTGTTCCTTACACAAGCCAAGTTCAGAGCAGCCACAGAGCTTCTGCGTTTACTTTTCTCTTTGTCTGGAATGTTCTTCCCTCGGGCCCCTTGTCATTTTACTTTGCCAGCTGAAGGGTTGCCCTCTCCGAGAGCCTCCCTGACCACATCTAAAGAAGCCCCTCCACTCGCACACAGCTCTTATCCTCTCTGTGACACTTGACACTGTCGGAAAAGGAGGTGTTTACATGTTTATTACTTCTCTCCCCCAGCTGGGCTGTGAACCTGTTAATAACTTCAGCTCACCAGCAGCTGAGACCAGGTCATATTTGCTGCCACCTCCCTGCACCCGGAACGGTGCTTGCATGTAGCGGGTACCCAATAAATACTGTTGAATGACTTAGTGGAGCCGCTGAAGTGCTCCACGGGTGTGCTGTGAGCCCTTCCACGTTGAATTTTCATCAGCACGTAAGCTCTGTTTCTGCTAGGATTGAGCAGAGTGTTGAGAGCGGTTTGCTGAGCGGGTTGAGCAACGCCTGGGAGAGTAGGGGAGGACTCGCTGCAAGCTGGTGATAAGAGATGTGGGGTAACCACAAGCTGATGACAAACCAAGAGCCGATGGCCACAGCCGCCTGCGAGAACTTTGCCTTGTGAACATGGCAGAGAAGTTTCAGGGAGAGTCAACAGCTTCTGTCCTAGAACCTCACCAAGTCAATTGTGTGGAGGCCTTGAAAGCATTTCTGAACAATCCGAGACCTTATTTCATAGAAGAGTGCACTGCAATGTCATTTTTGCTTTATTCCCCGTAGTTGGGGCCTGTTAACAGCCTCAGGTATGCCTCTCAAAGTTCTAGCGTTCAGAAACGTGCCGTAAGTTAAATTTAAGATTCTTCAAGCATTGTGAGAATAGCGATGATACTAGTACCTTGAGTCTTCCGGGGTATCTTTCTGCCATGTTACGTTTCTGCTGGTTCTTAGTCATGGTGCCTTGTTCCCATGTTTGCTTGGTAATTTTGGCCATGAGCTGCTCATTTGCCTTGAACCATTACTCGAGGAGGATTTTCAAGTCTTGGAGTGAAAGTGTGTCCCTCTAGAGAGGATTGTCTCCTGGCCCAGGTGGCTTAGGGGCACTACAGACCCAGGCCATTTTAGACTAAGCTCACAGCTTGGGAGTTTTTGGACTTGCTGGTGATATACATTTGGGCTGCAGTCCCCTGGGGGTGGAATGGGTTTATTCTGGGATCACCTTTACGCTGAGGCTGTGACCCTTTTGGATCCTACCCTTACGGAGAAAGGGTTTCCTATTAGATCCCCACCTTGGGGATCCGACTTCTGTTCCTCTCAGCCCATGGGACCATCAAAGCCGTCAGAGCGAGTGGCTTCCATGGGAGCTCACAGCTCTCGCACTCTGCTTTCACTCAGATTTTGGCAAGGTAACTCCTGCTTCTTCAGCGCTTTGATGCCTTTAAGGAGATGTTTGAAAAAATATTTTGTTCAGGATGTTTAGCTATTTTCAGTGGCAGAGTTGATCTGAATAACCTAGTTCCACCCTATTAGCGGAAATGGAAATCAGCATCAAAGTTTCTAAACAGAGGGAGTGACAGGCAACAAGGGAGAAGTCAGAGCCCCGGGGTGCTCGGGTGTTTCTGTGGCCACCCCAGGGATGGGTCAGTGACGGGACTCAGTGCCACCAGAGGAGACTCTGCTAAAGCCATTGCTGTCCTCTGGGTAAGAGGCGACCAGAGTCTGAACTAGGGCAGTTCCGTGGTGGCAGAGAGAGGGTGTCCCCAGAGATGTTTGGGAAGTTGACTGAGCTGGATTTGGTAACTACCCGGGGGAAATGGATGGGAAGGAGTTGAGGGCGACCCCAGGTTTTCTAGTTTGGGTACCTAAATAGTTTTCTTCCGTTCACACTCTCCATTACATTAACGGTTATCTTTTGGGCTATTAGCCAAAAGGAGTTCTTATTATCTGCACTTAGGTTACTCATATGTGGAAATGATGTTATTTCCTATTTTGGTGTTTTCACAAATCTTCCAATTTATAGGTAAATCCAGCATTTGATGTACTTCATTTTGTAAAATGTCATTTTCATATCTAAAGTTCTACTACCAATAACCTGTAATTGGTTTAGGGTGGTTTTTTTTTTTTTTTTTTGAGGTGTTTTCTTTAAGGCCTTAGAGGAAGCATTATGAAAAAGACAGTTTTTGCTTGTACGGAGTTCCTAGTCCTAGTGGGAAGATAGGCATGTAATTATGTAAACAAGGTGCTAAATTGGTGAATTAACAGAACTGCCTTCAAGGTTTATTTGGTTGTAAATGACAGTCAGATCAGCTAAAAGAAAACACAGGGAGGGGTGATGGGGCAGCTCCTGGAACAGATGGGCGTTGAGAGTCCAACAGAGACCAGGATCCAAAGCTCCTCCTTCCTCGCTTTCTCGCTAATCTTTGCATCACTTTTCGTGAACCTTTTCTCTAATAATATTGTCTTTTCTCAGCTGCTTTGTACAAGTAGACCCCACACAGCAACAATGTTTATTTGCCCCCAGATCCAGGTCCATTCGGATGGCATTTAGTCACCCTACATCCTAATTTTAGATTCCATAAGAGGGAGAGAAGGGTAGAGACAAAAGAGAGAGCGGCCATCAGATCAGACAGCTGCGGCCATTGGGTCTCCTGCCGTGCAGGCTTGGCTGCTGGGTGGCACCTGGGTGGAGGGACAGTGATAGTTCTCAAGCCTTGGAATCCTTCTGGACGAGGGACCCCTCTCCCCAGGTTGTGTGCACAGATCTCCAGACAACAGAGGCTTCATAAACTGCCCAGGGAGAGTTAGTGCTATTTGAGTTGTATCTTGATGAATGAGTTGGCATTCAAAGAGGCTGGAGAAGACGGTCATAGGCAGAGTAAGCAGCATGTACAAAAGCATAAAGGAGGCTTCCCTGGTGGTACAGTGGTTGAGAATCCGCCTGCCAGTGCAGGGGACACGGGTTCAAGCCCTGGTCCGGGAAGATCCCACATGCCACAGAGCGACTAAGCCCGTGCGCCGCAACTACTGAGCCTGTGCTCTAGAGCCCGCGAGCCACAACTACTGAGCCTGCACTCTAGAGCCTGCGAGACCCAGCTACTGAAGCGCACGCACCTAGAGCCTGTGCTCCGCAACAAGAGAAGCCGCTGCAGTGAGAAGCCCGCGCACCGCAACAGAGAGTAGCCCCCGCTCGCTACAACTAGAGAAAGCCCGCGTGCAGCAATGAAGACTCAATGCAGCCAAAAATAAATAAATAAATTTATTAAAAAGAAAGAAAAAAAAGCATAAAGAGCCTGTGTCATTTTCAGGGACCTGCTGAACCTTTCCTCAGGTGCCATTATGCTTCCCATCTTCTATTTTTACAGTTCTGTTTTTTTCCATTCTCTTGCATGTATTCCTTTTTTTTGGCGGGGGGGGGCGTGCCTCTTGGCATGCAGGATCTTAGTTCCCTGACTGGGGATAGAACCCGTGCCCCCTGCAGTGGAAGCATGGAGTCTTAACTACTGGACAGCCAGGGAAGTCCCACGTATTCCTATTTAAATTGCTTCTGTTTACATTGATTCCTTTGGGCTTGGTCATTTAGGATTCAAATCCTATCTGCAAGTTGCTGGACCCCCTAACATTCAGAGCTTAGTGCTATTTGTAACTGTAATAAACATGCTCTGTTTTTGTTTCCACCTGCATGTTGAGGAAGGTATTCTGTATTAACCGACCCCAGAATGAGGGACCTGGATGGCACTGCAATCACATAACCTGCACAGAGGCACCTGGGTGGAAGGGGCAGTACTGCCAACCACCCGCGGCAGAGGGCCACAGCTCCCTTTTTGTAATTTGCCTGCACAGAGGAAGTTCATCTTCTGATGTGCACAGAGGTGCCCTGTGTGCTAGCAGCTGCCCTGCTTTTCTCAGGTCATGCATCCCAGACTTCTCATCTGGAATTCCTAAGTGTTGGTATCCTGGAGGAAGCTTTCACGCGGTGGTCAGGCTGGATGGAAGAAAAGAAAGTGGGGTTTCCTTTACAGATTTGAATCTACTTTAGAAAATGCGTAATCATGCAGGCTTTTTTGCTATGTGCGTGTTTACATTACACAAATTAGTTTACACAAGTTTGGTCAGTGGGGAGTGCTGACATACGAGGCAGAAATTGGTCCCTACACAGTTTTCCTTGGGCACAGCACTGTTTAATGCCTCCAGATAACAGCAACTGGATGCAAAAATACCCGATGTGGCCAGAGGAGCAGACCAGGTAGGACAGCGGGACACCTGTCCCCCTTGTCCTTGCTCTTTGCTTGACTCAGGTGGCCAGGTCCAATGTCTTGGAAGAACTAATTTCATGGTTCTGTCCAGTCTATGTGCGTTTGGTTCTAGTCTGTATAAACTCAATCGTTCCTTATATTATTTGTGTTGAATGATCTTCACAATTGTATTTTTAAAGGTAAAATTTCTTCTGTTTTTCTCAGGAATTAAACAGTTTTGAAGACGGACATGTATATTTTTAACATTTTTTTTTTCTTTTTTTCTTCTTTTTTTTGCGTTACGCGGGCCTCTCACTGTTGTGGCCTCTCCCATTGCAGAGCACAGGCTCCGGACGTGCAGGCTCAGCGGCCATGGCTCACGGGCCCAGCCACTCCGTGGCATGTGGGATCCTCCCGGACCGGGGCACCAAACCGTGTCCCCTGCATCGGCAGGCAGACTCTCAACCACTGTGCCACCAGGGAAGCCCAACGTTTTTTTTTTTTTAAGCCTTCCACAGGTTTTGAGTGTTCTCCCTAAAATCTATTTTAGTGTTAGGCAGAACCTAAAGTTTTTCAAGAACACCTATCGCATTATAAATAGAAACATTTGTATTTACAGTTTATTTTGCATACCCGTACACCCAGGTTGGAATCCCGCTACACACAAACATACACACAATCGCTGTCATTGTTTTTGTTTGTTTGTTTGTTTGTTTTGTTTTTCTAAATAAATTTATTTTTGGCTGCGTTTGGTCTTTGTTGCTGCACGCAGGCTTTCTCTAGTTGCGCTGAGCGGGGCCTACTCTTCGTTGTGGTGCACGGGCTTCTCATAGCAGGCTTTCTCTTGTTGCAGAGGCTCTAGGTGTGCTGGCTTCAGTAGTTGTGGCTCACGGCTCAGTAGTTGTGGCGCACGGGCTTAGCTGCTCCGCAGCATGTGGGACCTTCCCGGACCAGGGCTCGAACCTGTGTCTCCTGCATTGGCAGGCAGATTCTTAACCACTGCACCACCAGGGAAGCCCAGTTGTCATTGTTTTGTTTCCAGGGATAACCAGGTATGAATGGTGCTGGAAGCCTTGCTGACTGAGTCATCCATAGTCTTAAAAAATTTGAAGACACTCATCTAAATAAGCAGAAACTTAATTTCTTTACTCTTGAATTTCCTGAGTCATCCTCCTCCAGCCCGACCACGTTGCCCTCTCCGTCTTTCACACACCCAAGGCCTGCGGTGTTCATGCATCTTTCACACGTCTTCCCTGACTCCTGAAGTTTCCATGTTCCAAAATGACCCGTTTCACTGTGCTGCTAATTAGCTTTACCTTTTTGAAACCGTGCTCTAGCTTTCTTCTGTGCCCAGAAGCCTGAGAAGAAACTTTCTCTTCAACTAACCGCTCCCTCATAGGACCAAGACCCCGGCTCTTACTCCATTAGGAATTGGAATACGTTTCCGCATTGAAACAAACAGCCACCTTCCAAATGAACACTTGGAATACAACCCATTCATAAACTAGGCTCTGCCTGCACTCAGGTGAAAAGTTCAAATGCTTTGGCATAGCAAGAACTGTTCAGAAACAACTGTGATAAACCCAGAAGACACTTCTTTTTTTTTGGCACATTGAGCCAAAGTAGGAGGACAGGAGCAAATTTAAGAGGCATTTTAAATGAAAAATATAGGTTAGGAGAAGCTAGTGTGTCCCTTTGACTTACTTTTCTTTTGCAGTTTCAGCATCAGATATTCACAGATTTAAAACATGTCAATGAAAATTTGGTCCAGTAAATAGGCCACAGTGAATATTTTTGTTTTGTGTTATATGGAACTTCTTTTTTCTTACGTCTGTTTAGGTGAACTAGAGCTTTTCATGGTTTTCAGTGGCATTTAAGAGGAGAGACGTGTGTGTGTGTGGGGGGGGTATATTTTCTATATGAAAAACTTGAAAAATATTGACAAATATAGTGAAGAATTACCGTGATCATTTTATCCAGAAGCAATCAATGTCAATGTTTTGGTGGGTATCTTTCCAATATCTTTTTAAAAAATCTCTTTGAGATTATACTGTCTCTATATTTCCTCATATCATTAAGTATTCTTCACAGTGACAATTTTTAATGACTGCCTAGAAGTCTAATGAAGTTTCAATAGCCTGTATATTGGTTCCAGTTCTTTGCTACCATAAATAATGGTGCCATCAACATCTCTTTGTATAAAACTTTTTCTTATATTGGATGATTTCCTTAGAACAGATTCCCCTTTGGGGGAGTTACTTGTTCAGAGGGTATGAATATGTTAAGGCTCTCAGTACATGTTGCCAGGTTGTTTCACGGAGGGGCTGCACCAGTTTGTAGTCCCAGCAATGTGGGTGAGAGCCCTTTACCACATCTCCTACTCTTTTTTTTTTTTTTTTTTTTTTTTTTTTTTTTTTTTGCGGTACGCGGGCCTCTCACTGTTGCGGCCTCTCCCACTGCAGAGCACAGGCTCCGGACGCGCAGGCCCAGTGGCCATGGCTCACGGGCCCAGCCACTCCGCGGCACGTGGGATCTTCCCGGACCGGGGCACGAACCCGCGTCCTCTGCCTCGGCAGGCGGACTCTCAACCACTGCGCCACCGGGGAAGCCCATATCTGCTAGTCTTGATTGAGTATTTCTAAGTTGAACAGGAAAGATTGGAATAAAAAGATACATTTTTCTTCACATATATATTTTTAAGAGGATGCTAACTTTTTCAAGCTCTGTTTAGAGAAGCTTTAGGCAGAATAATAAAAGGGGTGCCCACATGGGCAGTATGGGGGCGTCAAGTCTGGGGGATGGAGGACTGGCTGCCAGGTAGGCTGGCGGACAGAGGAGTCTGCCCTCTAAGGAGAGCCGCTTTCAGCTGACCCACTTCTCACAATTTCGTTCTTCCTTCTGCTTTAGAATCCTCAGTGTCTCTGAAAATAAAGCTTGATAATTTTCTAACTTCCTTTCTTCCTTCCTTCCTTCCTTCTTTCCTTTCCTTTCCCTTCCTGCCTTCCTTCCTTCCTTTTTCTTCCCTTCCTTCCTTCCTTCCCTCTCCCTCCCTCCCTCCCTTCCTTCCTTCCTCCCTCTTCCTTCCTCTTCCTTCCTTCCTCCCTCTTCCTTCCTCTTCCTTCCTTCCTTCCTCCCTCTTCCTTCCTCTTCCTTCCTTCCTTCCTCCCTCTTCCTTCCTCCCTCTTCCTTCCTCCCTTTCCTTTCCTTTCCTCCTTTCCTCCCTCCTCTCTCATTCTTCCTTTCCTTTCCTTCTTTCCTTCCTCCCTCCCTCCCTTCCTCTTTGCTCTGACATAGAGTGGGACGGTGGTGTGGGTCACTGGAAGTTGGTGATTTGTCAGGCAGAGTCCTTGGATCTCAGAAGCAGTGTGGTATCCACTGTTTGTGGTTGACTCACTTTAACTGGTCCTACCCTACGTAACTTATGGTACACCGAACCCGATGGCGTTTATCGGCAGGCAAAATTCTCCAGCTAGAAGTATCCTAGTCAGGAATTTGTCATTAGTTATTTAGTCTTGCTACTTCACATCAGACTTGACTTATGAATGATTCAGATGAACCTGTTCAGAAGATGTCATGGGCGTCCACCGGAGTCCACAGTCAGAGTGTATGTGTTTGCTTTTTATCACCCGTGTGTAGTCCTGTTGTTGGCTTGGAGCTTGATTGTGTGTGCTGTGCGCTCCGCTCGGCCTTATCTGATGTAAACATGTCAGTCACCTGTGCTGACTTTACAGCCATCCTGCAGCCTGGCAAGGCTGGGGAGGGGAGGTTGAAGCTTTAGCCGATTTTAACTGTGAGTGCCCGGCTCCTTACTGTTTAGATAACTGGTATACAGAAAGGAGAAAGCAAGGTAATTTTTCCTTGCGGCAGAAATGAATGAGTATACCGTGTATTTTCATAATATAATAAAATTACCTATTTTAATTCTTTTACACAATATAAAAAGTAACATTTCTCTTTTGCGGAAGAAAAAGAACTGAGAACATTGAAGAAAGTTGAAGGAACAAAGGTAGAACTCTTAGAAAGAAAGGAATTCTTATAAACCAGAGCCGTCCAGATTAGCTGTTATTTCCGCTTCCTGTGAATGTGTTTTGTTGTGACAATAGTAGATACAGTCACCAATTTTCGGGAGGCCTAATTACTGACTATGTCAGATGGATGCAGGCTTTAAAATTAGCCCCTGGGGAATACATTTGTTTAAAAATTGAACCTTAATTGATTTTTTTTTAAGCTTGAATTAGAAAATTAAGGGCCTTTTATAAAAGATGGTAATATATATTTAACTTGAGTGATTGATTACCTAAGAGAGAAATATTCCTATCCTGTAATTATTTTAAAATATTAAATGCTTGACACAAAAAGCAGAAAATATTCTATCTTATTAAAGAAATCTCTTTATTCACGTGTTATGAGTCACAGACCATTCTGAATAGGCTTTGGGAAGTGTGTTGAATGAGAACATAGTGTGACTTCAGTTAAATAAACAATATCAATTTTTCATTAATTTCAAAATAAGGACTTTTAGAATTATGAATATAAATCTTTCATATTCTTTTTGTTTTAAAAAATTACCTTGTTTCCTCATGTGAAAAATTTTTGCAAGAGTTCGAAAAAGCTTCAGTGCACAGTAACATTTTGAAAGGAATTGTTGTTTTCCACTTAACCAGAGTGGCCAAATACTATTTCAGAACAAATTCATCCCCATTTCTGCAAATCTGAAACAAAAGACCATTTAAGAATTCATTTCAACTTGGTATTTATGAGAAGAAAAGACTGTTCTGATGATATGCAGAATAGTGCTAAATAATGAGTTATAAGCTAGAAATATTTACCTAAAACTATTGGATACACCAACTGAGGAGAGACCTTCTATCCTGTGTTTCGTTAAAAAACAAAAACCAAAACACAGATCTTTCATAGTAGTACATGAATTGGAAATAATATGAATGTCCATTAGTGTGATATTTGGGCTAAGTGAAATAAGATGTATCTGTATATTGAAATACATTGAAACTATTAAACATGTTTATGGAGGTGAATGTTCTACTATGGAGAGGTGACTTTGAATATTGAGTGAGAAAGTAGCCAGTGCATTTAAAAAATATTACATGCTTTTCTGAGGAGGGAAGGGAGTGTAGATAATTTTTCACTTTCTACTTATATCTTTTTCTGTGTGTGATTACTTCTGTCTTTTTATAGTTTGATTTATTTTCCCCACTACTACTCATTGCAGTACTTTTACAGTTAGAAAAACAAGACACGTACTAAGGTGTGATGGGTGGAAAGAAATCTTTTACATATTGAATTTGATGAGGCAGAAATAACTTGTAAATTTCTGTTTGTGAACTAGATATACTTGCTTGGTACAAGGGATTCTTTTCTTTGGGGAGCCATCCCAGGAAATCCTTTGACTTAAGGCGTTATTTATTGTATTGGGAGAAATGATTAAGTAAATAATGATTCTAAAGGTTGTTACTTTTTTGCAAGCTTGGGAAAAACAAAGATAAATTGGTGTGATTACCACAGATTTACCAGGTGTCCAAGTTTTTATTGTGCATCACATCAGGGGAAAAAATCTGAGCACATGCTCTCAACATTTGCATTTTAATTTATACGTGTCATGTGTGTACTACTGCATTATTTTATGTTTTATAATCTACAGGAATTTTAAAAGGATGCACTAAAGATAAAATAAATATTAAAGCTAAGAACTTGCTCTTGTTAAAAATTATCATTGATATGTTGTGGGGTGTTTTTTTTACCTTAATGAAGGTACTGTGGATGAATTTATACCATTGTCTTTAAAAATCTCGGTAAACACTTAGCGGGGAAGCAATTTGAAAGTCTAGTCCTACATTCAGTTTATTTTGCTATTTGGTTTTAAAACTTAGAATAGCTGAAAAAAAGGTTACCTCACAAAGGTTTATTGATCCAAATGGACGAAGAGCATTATTGGCTAAATTTATTAACTAAAATTAATTCTCATTTTTAAACAATCTACCAGTTATGCAACAGTTTTGGTTAAAATCTGTCTGGTAAATTTCTATTTTCATTATGTTCTCACAAAAGGTATTAGAGTTTATATTAATAAGGATGAGGGAGTTCAAAATAAAAAAACCTTTTTATATTTATTGAAAATGTTAAAATAGGGCTTCCCTGGTGGCACAGTGGTTGAGAGTCTGCCTGCCGATGCAGGGGACACGGGTTCGTGCCCCGGTCCAGGAAGATCCCACATGCCGCGGAGTGGCTGGGCCCGTGAGCCATGGCCGCTGAGCCTGGGTGTCCGGAGCCTGTGCTCCGCAACGGGAGAGGCCACAACAGTGAGAGGCCCGAGTACCGCAAAAAAAAAAAAAAAAAAAAAAAGTTAAAATAGATTAGAAAAGTATTTCTAAGTTCTCTATAGATACAAAAGCACATCTCTTTTCAAAATGCTTTCTCCATAGTATGTTTCTTTCCAAAAGGCAGCTATTTTCTTGCACTTGTTAAAACCTCATCTTTACCTTGAAGGGATTAAGTAAGCTCACTGGAAAAAAAAAATCTGCCAGTCCAGTTGTGATCATAGAATACGTCAGTAAATTTAGAACAAATTCTTCTATGTATTTTGCCATAAAGTAACTATATCACTTCTGTATAGTACAAAATATTTTTGTGGTCACTCTTCACCTCATTGCTTAAAGGTTTTTTTTTTTTTTTTTTTTTTTTTATAAAACCACAAAGATGACGTCCTACCGTAAATAAACCAGACGCTTGACATAGGGCCATCTAACGCGAGTGAACCCAAATGAGGGTGCTGATGTTGATCTAAGATGCATTTCTTTCCTTTTAAGGTAAAAAGAACGATGAACGGATGTTCTGGTCATTTTTTCTTGCACCAGTAGATCGACTGTCTTGCTTACTCCTCTCCCCATACACACCCCTAAGGAGATTCTTCTAGTACAGTATGTAAATGAAGGAGTGACTCCAGCTTTACATCTCTTTCATCAGATTCTTTTCATTTCTTAGATTCCATCTCAAAAATCATAAAATGTTAGAACCGGATAGTGCTTGCGACTTTTTTTTTTCCCTAATGGCTTCATTTTGCAGATGAGAAAGCAGACACAGAAATAAAGAGACAACACTCAGTGATAGAGCCGACGTTTCCCGACTTCGCACCAGGCTAGTTTTTGTTAAATTCATCTCTGGAGAGTGTGTAGATGACCAACAGCTGCCCAGATGTGGACTAGTGAAGATTTGTTGATAACTAGCTTCCTAAAGACTAATTTCCTTCCCACATCTCTCTGCTGTGTTCTTTTGCTTCCCAAGCATATGGCCTTGAAATCATCTTCATCTTTCTCTTTCTCCTTCCTTTTATCTTAGACACATATGCTTCGTCTAGATATTACTGAGTCTTCTTTCCTGAGAAGTAGCCTTCTAAGTGAATCAAGATGCAGTGTATCATCACTCTGACTCTTTTTCTTGATGAAGATGAAATCCTTATAGGTGTCAGCTCTCCAAAAACCTTTGAGGCTTTTAACAATGAAAATATAGGTAAAATAAAACAGAAAGCAAGCGGGGTGAAAATATCAAGTTGGAAAGAAGGAGAGGGCCATATATATTTACTATAAACTTTTGCAGTCTTGGTTAAGGACATTTGAACTTGAGACTTAGGTTTGAATTTCATAGCAGCCCTGAGAAAGCTGTTATATAACTATTCTTGTCTAATGGGAAGACAAATACTAGTTTATTTCCATTCCCTGGTTCTGAGGGGAATTTGCTATGAAGGGAGTTAAATGACAAAATGAATGACCCCGATTGAGTAAAAGAGGATTAAAATTATTGGATATGCATAACTATTTATTACTGACTTCAGTGGAAGCCAAGGGCAGAATGTGACACGGGGACTTAGTAATGTAGGCCAAGTGTATGGCCTTCCCCTCGTCTGGCTTTATACAGAGATAAAGCTTGAATAAATGATTGCTTTAAGGAATCAGCTTTCCAGTCTGGCTTGGTGACAATATGAAGTCATTCTTGAGTGGCTAAGTGTTTTCTACATCGCTGACTGAGAGAAGTTTCATATACTGTAGGTATGTTGGTAGGTAGGTAGTGAAGACCATGTAAGATGAGAACCTGACTCGTGGACCCGTCATAATGAAGGGCCATCTCTGTCTAAGTCAAGGTCACAGGCAGGACCTGGCTCTTTCTCAGAAGCATTCAGTAGCAGTACTAAGCTGAAGCCCCCAAATCCTGAGCTCTAGAGCAGGGAAGACAGCGTTTAGGGTAGAGCTAGCACGGACCTACCTGACAGGAGAAGAATCCAAACACAGCTTCCGTAATATGCCTATTTAGGAGCATATCCTAGCCTACGCTCTTCCTCAAATGATCTGGTGTAGGTTTTAGACTATTTTCTGTTGCCTAAGAAACTGACGGTTTTCTGATACATGGTCCAGATGGACAATGCCAATAATTCGTTTTCAGTAATTATTAGAAATGTGATGAAGAAAAGCTTATTTCTGAGACGTTAGCCGTGTGCTGCCTCGAAGTGTGTTCTTGAAAGTCACTTACGAAAGCCCTGTGGGTCCAGCCTTTGCCGAGAGCTGCGTTTCCTTTCTATCAGGGGCTCACAACTGAAAATGCAGGAAATGACATCCAGCTGTCACAGTCATGGATAAACCACCTCATCCTTTGTGGCATCAGGTGGGGCACACATAAATAAAGAACAATTCTAAGTGTTAGAGAACTTGTATTTTGTACAAATGACGGTGTAAGGACTTATATTTGATGATGAAAAGTAAGGAGTAAAAAATTTTAAAAACTCAGTAACCAAAAAGTTCTCTAAGTCCTTCTGGAGGAAATAAAAGCCCAGCCCCCTCTTTCTCATGCGACGACGCATATACACAGAAATCTACTGGGATAGAAGTCAGTCATCCCGAGAAGGCGGAGAAGGTGTGAGAGAATGAGGAGAAACCTGGGGCTCCGTCATATACAGATGTGAAGAAAAAAGTGATGGATCTCGAAAAGCACTCCCGGTTTTTGACCTCCAAGGTCCTGTGAGACAGAGCAGGAGGGAAGATGACAAGGACTCAGGAGGGCACAAGCCTGATGTCGTCGGGCTGAGGGCGGGTTGCCAGGGAAAGACCTCGGGGTTCAGCTGAATCCCAGCCGCCATCCTGAACGCTGCTAGTGAGCACGGAGTGTCGTGGGCAGTGTGGACGGCGGCTGTCGTTTGGCAACAGACACTAAGCATCAGCGTCGTCTGAGCCTCCAGTCTTCTTCAGGCCTCCCCAGAACTCTTCGGTTTTCATATTTGTCAAGTGTGAGTACCATCCCCTCCTCTGCCTCTCCCAGTTTGTTCTGTGGGGACACATAAGATGACGTGAGCTCGGCGATTAAGGACACTTCCAATCCTTTAGCGGGAGCAAGCGCTGACCAAGGGGCAGGGGTGGTAGAAGTGTTTGCTTGAGCACCCCACAGCCAATTTATACCCACTGCTCTTGTGTTTTACATTGACTCCCGCTGTTAATTTTTCTTCTCGTTCGGAGGAAATACATATATATTGATTTTACAATCCAGGCAGCGTTGCATAATAAACAAAGGGTTGGCCTTATTTAAAATCTTCTAGTTCGTGGACCACACGTTACGATGGTAAATAATCTCAGGAAATCTTCGAAGTTGAATGATTTCCAAGGAGGGGGTACCCTAATCATTTAAGTGGGACCTGATCCTGTATTGGAGACTTATGAAAGACAGTCACACGGTGCCCAAGAGTTCAGATTTAGGAGCCAGACTGACTGGGTTCCAATCCTGACCCCATCACTTGTTAGCTTTGTGATCTTGGGCAAGTTGATTAACCTCTCTGTGCCTCAGTTTCCTCATTTGTACAATGGCGGGGGATAGTACTAGCACCTAGCTCATAGGGTCCTTCTCCCCTGCCCCCCAAATAGGGTAGTTTTGAGAATTAAATGTGTTCATATACACAAAACTCCTAGGACAGTGCCTAGCACTACCTGCTTTTTATATTATTGTTATGATTCTACTGCTGCCACTGATGTAATGCTAATAAGGTTAAGATTAATACACATTTAAAGAAATAATTAGAATACAGTATTTTCCAGGGATAAGCAATTACTACAAGACTCTTTTTTTTTTCCACACTCCTCAGGGCTCAGTTGTCCAAAAAGAGTAGTAAGCAAATTTGGGCCTTGTTCAGGGCTGTCCTTAGAGTGATCCATCCTTTTTTGACATGAAAGCTTTTGCCAAAGAAAAGCTTGAGCTGTCAGTGAAGACCCTACCGGGCGTTGTACCAACACCCTCCGTTTGCCGTGGTCACGCTCCGTTAGTTGCTTTCCTCGGGTTCCACTTTCCCAAGGTAGATACACCAAAGCCATATATTCCTTTCATGGTATTCATGGAGGAATACCTGTGTCTGTTTCATCTGAGGGATCAGTGACATTGCAGACCAGTCGGCTTGTTAACATTTCTAGGTATGTGAAAGGGGAAGAAGGGCTCTGGGTGGAGCGGCCTGGAGAAAGGGCGGGGGGTGGGGAGTGGGGGGGGGGTTGGAAGGAAGGAAGGACCTGGAGCTCAGGGGGCCCCGCCCCAGCAGCCCCGTGAAGGGTTCCCGCAAGCCCCGCTTTGTGAACTCACCTAGAAGGAAAACCTTGCCCAGAAAGGAGAAAAGGGTAGGTCGGTGTCTTTCCAGTTGTAGACAGACATGTAGCCGAATCCTGACGTGATTCCTTTCTCACATCTAAGTCTTGATGTAATTGGTTATTTGGAGATGTGCGGATAAATTATCATAAGCCCAGATCTTTGGGCTCTGGGTTCCAGGCATGCACATACGTAAAGAACTGAACGGAAATAGGAGTGCCTCGGCTTTTGTGAGTAAAACACTTCATGCTTTTAGAAACCGTGCAGTTTTCCTATCATATGCCAGCACTACAACTGAAGAAATATAAAAGTAAATCCTATAAGGTGGTTTTTAACCTTGTGCTTGATATCTGAGACTGTGTACAGGTTTATTAGGTGCAGTCCTTTGTTTTAAGTCTGTGCAGAATCCTGTTTTCTATTGACACCCTATTTTAACTCTTGCGTGTTACGTGATCATTTTCAAATTTTTCTATTCATATTGCTTCCTTAACGTAGTCAGAAAATGTGTCGTAGTGTTTTCATTTTGGTGGGCCCTTTTACTCCTCTCTAATAAGATGTGAGCTGTATTCCTTTTCAAAGTTAAAATATTAAAGTGGTGCTAACCCACTCGTTACCACACTGGCCTTTGTCCGTAGATTAAAACGGAAAGAAGAGCTTGCTTGCTTGCTTGCTTCAATTACTGATTGTCTCTTTAAGGTAGAATCACTGCCAGGAAGAAAGTAGTCTTCGACACCTATTAATATCACTTTTCAAGTCTCTGAAAGGAGCCCAGGGGTTCCGTGTCCTCTCCCTCCATTCCTTTGTGGTGTTTGATGAAGATGTAATACACAGAGCTGATTGGAGATTAGATTTCCTTCGGTAGATAAGAACAACTGTCTAGGAGGTCAAGTTGTCCAAGGATGAAGTCAGCTGCCTGGGAATAATGAGTTTCCTGTTCCTGAAATTCTCCAACACTGCTGGGTCAGCACATTTCACAGTTTTTTCCACGGTGGTAGACAAGACTCGTAAACATTCACACCCGGAGCAACTCCCATGGGCACATTGGGTTTGGGTGGCCTTCCTGACCCCCAGCCTTAAGCCCACCCCTAACCCCTCGGTCAGGAATGGATATCAAAGCGAGAGGCAAAGAGATACAGTGGTCTTGAATCTACTCACATTCCTATGTAAAAAGTGAATTATTACAAAACTGTAATTATTACTGGTGTCAAATGACCAAGAACACAGTTGCTAACTGAGCAGTGCCCAGTTTCCAGCATTGGAATTGACAGCGGCTGCCCCCAAGGCCTGTCCTTATCCAGGGGTGGCAGCACCACGTAGGTGATGGGATTAGGTAGCTTTTAACTTTCTTCTTTTATTATTAAAGTATAGTTGCTTTACAATATTATATTAGTTTCAAGTGTACAACATAGTGATTCAGTATTTTTATAGATTATACTCCATTTAAAGTTATTATAAACTATTAACTCTACTCCCTGGGCTCTACAATATATACATGTATCTCATTTTATATATCGTTGTTTGTACAGGGTCAAGTTTTAACTTTCTTGACCCTGGGGCCTTGATTCTGTATCATGACCAAAAATTCACAAGGAAAAATTTTATTTTAATGACTCACTTTTCTTGTGAAATGTATTGCAGTTGACATTATGATTCAGAGAAGTAGGGACTTATGTCCTAGCCCATTCTGCCTATGTCCCTATGTAGCAGTAAGTACTTGACCCAATACTAAATATAAAAATCACTGGGTAAATAAAAGAAAATCAACTGAAGAATATGCACAGGTACTCTGTTAAACTCCTCTTAAAAATTATAGGCATAAAATCTCTTATGCTGTCATTATACATTATAATTTTCATTCCATGTCTTTAAACACTCTCAAATGAAAGCAGAACCATTTTAAGAATCAAAATCCTATTGAAAATGTAAACCTGAGAATTCCAGAAAAAAAGTACACATGGCCTATCTGCCATAGTTGACATTAAACGACAAGATTGTCACCAGTAACGAGGAGTTTTTTCCTTTGCATCTGTTGCACGAGCATGAAAGTAATCCTTCTTAACCCGCTGTTTTTCGAGGCTGGACACTTGCCGAAACAGCCGACAGTATGAGCAGTCAAGCAGCTGTACATGTTGGGCTAAAGAGAAACAGCTGCGAGCAAGATGGGCATAAGAAATGCTCTAAGGACCCACCAGAGCACAACTTGAAATGATTTGGCCGAGCAGTGAAATGCTAGGAAACAGCAGTAATAGACCGGGCTCTTTCCCAGAAGTTTTCAAAGAACTCGAGGGTATTTTTACAAGTCCCTCTGCCATCCACCAGAGACATCGTAACAGTTTTCAGCAGGTGACTCTGCTTCCAAGGATGATGCCCCAGGTGACTCTGGTGTCCTGTAGACCAGGAATCCCTTTGATAACAGGGAGCTTGAGCTGATAGTGTATATTGGGAGGGAGCTTCCAGTTTTCTGATAGACATAAATGATGTTTCACTAATATAGTTTCCTTTTGAGGTAGGAAATATCTTTAAGGGCATAAGTAGAGCTGGTATGTGTGTGTATATATATATATATTATTATAAACATGTACACAAAAGGGTATAATGACACGAACAAGTGCAGTTCAAAGAATAATGGTAAACACATTGGCTGTAAGCTGGGGTTTGGGTGGGGGGCACAGAGAGAGAGGCTTAAAAGTTTTTCTACAGCTTCCTCTGGCAAAAGAAGTGGAGGGACTGGCTGTGAGAGAAGAAACAAGGGACAGGACAAAGGATACTTAGTGTTGACTGTTAATATCACAGACGTTGATGCTGGTTTTTAATAAAAGGGGACCCAGTCTGTAATATCTTTGAGATTGCCTGAATTTATGTTTTGATATTAAGCATTTTCAGATAGGAAAATAACAAACCAATGGGGAAGAGAAGGCTGAAGGTGATCTGCCCCAGCTCTGAAGCTGTAGGAGTGGGCAAGCCAGGCTACTACATCGTGTACAGAAAGAAAACGGTAAGGCAGTGCATTTAGAACCACTACAAAAAAAGAGCCTACATTATATGTAGCCAGTCATCGGGCTCCAAAGTTGTATTTCAGGATCATTCAGACTGTTTCTAACAGGTATTTGGCTCATGTGCTGCCTGTTATAGCCGATGACGTCCAGGAAATGCTGGGCGGTTCCAGGACAGTTATAAATATTTCAAGATCTTACGCTTTGAATCATGTGCACGCTTGTGTGCGCGCCGTGTGTGTGTGTGTGTGTGTGTGTGTTGCTATTTGGTAGAAGGGCTACAAGAGCGCTGGAAAGAGTTAAGAGGAACAACTAAAAGACCTACCAAACCAGGAGAAGAAATTAAAATCAAAAAGGACTCTTCAGTCTGGAAAGATGAAACTGTGATTACAAACCAAAGCAAAAACATAGGCTCATCTGACTTCTTTCCCAGCCCCTGCAGACCTGAACAAAAGTTAGTTGTTGATGCTTGAGGAAGAAGGTTTATAATAAAAGAAAATAGCTTTTGTTTTAACGTTTACAAAGCAGCTGTACCTTTGTCACGGGCTTGACCTTTACACAGCCCTGAGAGGTCAGAGGGCATGGGTCATCATTCACGTTTGACGGATGAGAAAACAGCCCAGGGAGCCAGTTGGCTGAGCAGACACTGTTGGGGGGGTGGGGAGGAGCAGGGGCGGGAGCAAACCCAGCTCTGACTCAGGCCCCGGGCAGTGGTCCCACCTCCGTGTTTGAAAAACTCAGGATCAATACGCCCCACATGTGGAGCCTGTCTCTTTGGTGACTTAAAATGTGATGGCAGACTCTAGGTAATGAAGTACAAATGTAAAATGTGAATAGTATTAAGATCCTCAAGGAAAGCCTTGACTCTGTGGTGGTATTAGCATCACTTTGGAGAGTCAAGGTCATAGACAGTAACCTGTCATCTCTTAGCTCCCTTGGTGAAAGGTTGGGGACTGAATAGGATAAGGTTACTGACTTGATCCAATATAAAGTCTCGTCATTTTTGTTTGTACTGTACTATCATGTAAAATAAGTTTTTTTTTTATCTTGGTATCAGAGATGGCCTCTGCTAGGCAAAAAAAAAAAAAAAAAAAAAAAGCTGAAGGATCCAAACGATCAGTCTTGTTTGAAAAAAGGACTGCAGGTAACACGGGAGATGATGGAACGCTGCTCCTTTCCTGGGGCAGGGGCGCTGACAGCATTTTCAGAGGCAGATCATGCATATTTAAAGATTACCGGACCATCTGTGCCTCTTCAGATGCCTGGTGAGAATGCCAAGTGTTCCAAACAAGGGTTAATGTGGTATGTTGACCCCTTAGCTGACGTCAGGTTTGAGTTGTCCCTCACTGAATAAAGACTAAGAGCCAGATTCAAATGCGAGGAGTTCACAGACGAGGCAGGTTCAATGTCAGAGCAGATACTCTTAGTATTTTAGAGGCCGTCATTCCCTCTGTACCTGGCAGCTTGGTCCTGCCACCATACCATCACCAAGAGCGTTGTTTGTTCCTTTCGTATGTTTTGAGCTAAACTGACAAGTGTCTAGTTGCCTGCACATTTTTTTTTTTATGTTCCTGGATACTGTTAATGTGATCATCAGTATTTTTTTTAATCATTTGAATAAAACACTACACTAGGAATAAAATAACCAGAATAGGGTAGTTTTGTCATTTTTAGGTTGCTGGCATTTTCTAGTAAATAAAGGCAAGGTGGGCTCGCTTGAGGTTGGAAGGCTGACACAGGAAGAGCACAGGCCTTACTGTTGTCAGTAGCAAAACAAAAAGAAAAGAAACCAAGAATTAAAGTAGTGAGAAAAGTTGAACGGAAGGTAAAACGGCTCTTCGGTAGAGCAGTTTGAGGGCAGTGAGAACTTTGGTAGCTGCAGGTTGAAGGTTCTACACAGGAAATGCATGTGGCTGTGTGTGTATAAGGTACTCAGCGGAGTATTTCCTCTCTTGGCATTTTAATATATCTTTTGAATCAACTATAGCGCAGGGGTTGGCAAACTATAGCCTGTGGGCCAAATCTGGCCCCCTGCCTGTTTCTGTATGGCCCTTGAGCCAAGCATGGTTTCTGCATACAACCTAAGAATGGTTTAAAAAAATTACAAGAATATTTCATGACGGGTGAAAATGATATGACATTCAAATTCCAGTGTCCATAAATGAGTTTTATTGGAACACAGCTACACTTGTTTCGTTTGTATACTGCCTGTAGCTGCTGTTGTGTTACAGTCAAGCAGAGTCAACTAGTTGAGACAGAGACTGTATGGCCCACAAAGCCTAGAATATTTACTATCTTCTCTGCTATAGCCAAATATGACTAAAATCGAGTTTTCCCTCTTTTTTTTCTGTGATTTTTTTTTTTTTAAATAGTGAAGTTTTAGCAAATGGAATGGGGCTGTTTATCAAATGAAGGGGCCAGCATTTTTTCAGTAGACTGCATCTCTTACAAGAACAGTAGAAAATAGGGGCCAGGGGCTTCCCTGGTGGCGCAGTGGTTGAGAGTCCGCCTGCCAATGCAGGGGACACAGGTTCGTGCCCCGGATCCCACATGCCGCAGAGCGGCTGGGCCCGTGAGCTATGGCCGCTGAGCCTGCGCGTCCGGAGCCTGTGCTCTGCAACGGGAGAGGCCACAACAGAGGCCCGTATACCGCAAAAAAAAAAAAAAAAAAAAAAGAAAGAAAATAGGGGCCAGATAGCAGCCTTTCACCAAATACAAAGTTTATCTGTTGTGTTAGGGCTGACTCTACTGGTAATGGGTTTCTCTGGGTGTGTCTCCAAACTGCCTGCAGACAGGTTCCCCAACAATCCCTCCCATTCTTGCGTCACGTACTGCTTCTCTCCTCGACAGGCAGAGTCTGTGCTCTTCCCTCTGAATCTGGCCCATCTGACTTGCTCTGACCAGTGAAATATGGGGATTGTGATGCTCGGTGGCTGCAGGTACAGGCTTCCTGCAGTCCGCTTTCGCCCTCTTGACCACCAGCCTCCAGGAAAAGAGGCCTGAGCTGGGCTCTCACATGGTGAAGGAGGGAGAAGGAAGGCCGTCCAGCTGACAGCCATCACCAAGACCCAGAAGTCAGAGTGGGGTCACCTTGGAGAGCGGAGTGGAGCCCTTCTCGAATTGTGAGCCCACAAAATGGTGGTGGTTTTAAGCCACTATACTTTGGAGTGCTTTGTTATGCAGAATTAGCCAATGGGAAAAGTTGGGGGATATATGCGACTTTTTACTATGAAAAATGAAAGGGAAAAATATTCTCTAATATACGATATTAATAAAGGATCTGCAGTTAAATAATAATTACAGTCACATGCTTGCGTTCCTGGTGCATGTGGTTCATCTGAAAAATTAAATAGCTGCTTTTATGATTGTAAAAATAATGTATGCTTGTTGGATAAAATTTAGAAAAAGGATAGAAAATTCTAAAGCACAGTATTTAAATTGCTCACCATTCTGCCATCCTAGAGAGAATCCTTTTTTCATTTTTTTACAAATATATTCTTGTTTTATAAAATTATAATTATATGTAGTTTTGTACTCTGCTGTATTTGTTTACTATTATACCATCATTAAATATACTTCAAAAACATGGTTTTTAATGACCACAGCAGCCTATTTCAGTGGATTATAAAAAATTCACATAATTCAAAGGTATTTATTACAAGGTCTTCATCTTCTATTTCTAGGTTTGCTAGTTAGAGAATATTTTTACAGCAAACTTTTTTTTTTTAACAGCTTTATTGAGCTGTAATTCACCTACCATACAAATGTACAACTTAAGTACCATTTAAAGTGTACAATTCAGTGTCTTTTAGTATATTCACAGGATTCTACAACAATCATCACAATCTAATTTCATCCCCTCTGAAAGAAACCAAACCATATCACCCTCCCAACCCCCATCCCGAGCAGTAGGCAACCATGAATCTCCTTCTTGTCTGTAGTTTCATATAGCCTTTTGTGATTGGCTTCTTTCACTTAGCATAATGTTTTCAAGGTTCATCTGTGTTGTAGCATATAGCAGTACTTCATTCCTTCTTCTGGTCAGATAATATACCATTATATGGATACATCCCATTTTATTTATCCATTCATCAGTTGATGGATATTTGGGTTGTTTCCACTTTTTGGCTATTATGAATAATACCACTTGAACATTCACATACAGGTTTATGGGTGAACATATGTTTCTGTTTTCCTCAGGTATATACCTAGGAGTGAAATTGCTGGGTCATGATGGTAACTTTAACTTTCTGAGGAATTACCAAACTGTTTTCCAAGGCAATTGTATCATTTTGCATTCTTACTACCAATGTATGAGGTTTCTAATTTCACTGCATCCTTGCCAACACTTAATACTGTCTTTTTGATTATAGCCATCCTCGTGGGTGTGCAGTGTGTTTTTGATTCACACTCCCCTAATGGCTAATGATGTTGAGCGTGTCTTGATATGCTTATTGGCCATTTTTATATCTTTTTTTTTTTGAGAAATCTCTATTCACATATTTTGCCCATCTTTCAATTAGGTTGTCTTTTTATTACGGAGTTAGAATTCTTTCTGGATACAAGTCCCTTATCAGAGATGTACTCTGCAAATCTTGTCTCACATTTTGTGGGTTTTCTTTCCCTTTCTTTCTTTTTTTTTTTTTTGGCGGGCCTCTCACTGTTGTGGCCTCTCCTGTTGCGGAGCACAGGCTCCGGACGCGCAGGCTCAGTGGCCATGGCTCACGGGCCCAGCCGCTTCGCGGCACGTGGGATCTTCCTGGACCGGGGCACGAACCCGTGTCCCCTGCATCGGCAGGCGGACTCTCAACCACTGCGCCACCAGGGAAGCCCTCTTTCCCTTTCTTGATAGCATTGTTTGCAGCATTAATGTTTTCAATTTTGATGTTAGTCTGTTTTATCTGTTTTTTGTTGTTGTTGCTTCTGCCTTTGGTGTCATATCTAAGAAATGATTGCCTAAGCCAAGGTTACAAAGATTTTAGAGAATTTTAAAATATGTTATTTTATTCATTTATTTTCAACTCTACAGCTAGTACTGACAGGGGTTGGGTTTTTTTTTTTTTAAATGCAGACCCCCTCCAGGACAATACATACGAAGCACATTTTTAAAAATAGCTTCATAATATTCTATGGTGGAAGAAAAGACTATTTTCCACAGACCAACAGAGTGAAAGAAATGCAGAAAGTCTTGGAAATAGCCACTAAGAACAGTATCTCAGTGTGCCCCATCTTCTATGTGGATTTATTTTGGTGGTCCACATAAGGACACACACATACCCAGCCTATGTTGATGTGTAAACTAATGGGATTGCTCTGGGAAAGTGGAGCCTGTGCTGGTTCTTTGCTGAGGTCCCATAACTGATATTTAATTTCTTATGTATTGTTGAAGGGGGGATCGGCAGGGCTAAGAAGGATGTACCTGATGTTTTTCAGGCGTTTGTGACAAAATAAAGACATTTTAGAAATGAAAGTCAAGCAATTAAAATCAAATATTATTTTTTGTATCGTTTATTCCTACTGGTTTAAAAGGAGTGAAAAACCTAGAGGAGTTTTAACTGATGTCCTGGCCCTGTAAAATCTATTTTAGCATAATTACTGGTCAGCTTTTCACCTAAAAGTACCAGAGTGGCAGGGTATGTTTTAGTAGTTTTAGATTGTTTTAAGAGCCCTTAGTGGCCTGTCGTATTTGACTCTACCGTGGGACACACTCAGCCTCCTTTTAATAAATCTTCGTATCATTGCTGTTATTTAGACTCTGGTGAGAGGGCCACTTTGATGCCTCAGTGACTGACTGAGAGTTATCGTTTAGCTTCATTAACAAATTTTTTTCTGATGGTTTTAGAATCTGTTGTTGCCTGTTATGCGTTAAACTAAGTAAATCATTTATAGGAAACTAACAACTAGAGGTGCTTTTGAGGGCATTAAAAAAAAATCTTTCTATTAATGGAAACTTTAAGACTTTTCAAAAGTAGAGAGAATAGGGCTTCCCTGGTGGCGCAGTGGTTGAGAGTCCGCCTGCCGATGCAGGGCACACGGGTTCGTGCCCTGGTCTGGGAAGATCCCACATGCCGCGGAGCGGCTGGGCCCGTAAGCCATGGCCGCTGAGCCTGCGCGTCCGGAGCCTGTGCTCCGCAACGGGAGAGGCCGCAACAGTGAGAGGCCCGCGTACCGCAAAAAAAAAAAAAAGAAAAAATTAGAGAGACTAGTGTACTGAACCCCCATGAACCTGTTCCTCATCTTCAGCATCTAGCATCTTAGAGCCGATTCTGTCTCATCGTTCTGTGCAGTCATCCTGCATGGCAGCCACAGGGCTGTGGCTCTTGAACACGTGGGCTGTGGCAGGTCTGAATTTAGATGAGCCTCGAGTGTAAGATACCACTTCACAGCCGGTTTGGACATTCTGCCCTCCCTCCTCAGGGAATCCTTCCCCGACTCCCATATCTAAACAAACCTTCCCTCACCCCTTTTCCCTGCAAACCCCTTGTTTGTTTGTTTCCTTTATAACCACAACTTTACAGCTGGTGGTTATTTAACTGTTTGACTTGCTTGGTAAGTTTCAGTCTGACTTCCCACAGTAATGTAACTTGCAGGAGGGGGGATGGGCAGCACGGACATGCACGTGATTCGTGGTGACTACCCGGTGAGCGAGGGCTCCATGGTCGGAATATTCAACCCGGGTAGATCCCACACCTCCTTTTTTGCAAAACATAATTGTAATCTCCTTTACTGTCTTGATGTGAAACTCACAGATTACAGAAACAATCTACACACATAATTAAAAAAAAAAAAATGAACAGAGTGCCCTAACTAGAATGTCCAAGAGAAATGTAACTTGTAAAAAGCAGCTAGCTTCCCCTTCTTTGCTTCCAAGTCTGTCAGTCTATCTGTCTGTCTGTCTCTCTTTGCTGTAGCATGATTCTTAGGAGTAGAGGTGTCTAAGAAGCATGGAAACTGCTTTTGAAGGGACGATTCACCCAAAGAAAGTGAAGTGAAATGAAAGGGATTACTAGGGAGACAAGTGTCGATACAGATGTCAAGGCTAGTTAACAGTTTTGTAAGTACCCACGATGAGCAAGGTACTATCTGCAGTTGCTTTAACGCTAAAATGTTAGGGAAAGTGAGAGTCGGCTTCCCGGTGGTTAAATGTTTCATTGTCAGCATGCATGAAATAGACATGACACCACATTAGAAAGAGGAAGAAGCAGAAGCAAAGCAAAGGTTCTGTGTAGAACCAAGAGGGTGGAGTAGAGAAGGTTTGCTTGCACAGCACATTTCTGCAGAAAATAAGTTGGTCTTTAGTTGGCGAGATGACTTCATTTGGCTGTAATCCTCTGGGATGGCTCTGTGAATTCAATAAAACAAAGCTAAAGAAAAACCTATTCTGTTTGAGGGAATATATAATTAACCCACAGAAATTAGTGCCATCCAGTATATTACTGAGGAAAAAGGATTAAATACTGGTATGAATAAAAATAGTATCTATTATTGTTCTCCCTGGGATAACAATTAAAAGGACTGTCAATCATTCTGTGCAAGGGTCTAGTTTATTATTGGTTGGGTTGGGAACAGTGTCTTCTATCTCCCTGTTACATAATAGTCCACAATTAGGTGAATAGTGGGATTTTTTTCCCCCTTTTTTCTTAAGGGTCTGGTGTGAGATGCTACAGGACCAGAAAAGGCAGTTATGGTTGTTTTGGGATTGTGTTTGGTATATGTTTGAGTGCTGTTAGAGGGATTTGTATACCTTTCAAAATTTCTTTGTTGGTATTGCATGCTACTTTTTAGTTTAATATATCCTCAACTTGAAACCAGACCCCCAGACCAGAACGGGGACACCTGGTTCTAGTTCTAGGTCTGCCTTTGACTTTTGTGGTCATTTAAATTAATTAATTCATAAACATTGATTGCATTTTCCTGCATTAATTTCTTGGAAAACAAAGCACTAGACCCCAGTTCCTGCCCTTAAAAAATCAGTTTAGTCATGATGATAAGCATGATGATAATGTGTATGGACTATTTTGTGATGTAGGGAAGGAGCCCAAACCATTCTTGGTGGGGAACAGTGGGGAAGACTTTCTGGAGGAGTTGATACCTGAACTCAGTGGAAGTTGCCACCCTGGGGGATCAGGCGATTTGTAGGATATTTGGGCCAGAGGCAATCGCACAGCAAGGCAAATAGTATCTGGGTATTTTCAGAGGACTTAGTGGTCAGAGGAGTTATTGGTCCAAATAGTATCTGGGTATTTTCAGAGGAGTTATTGGTCCACCTCCTGGACCAGGAGGCAGGACATGAGATCCCTGGATCTGTTTCTGCACCTGAAAAAGAGGCTGAGTTAATATTAGAACACTTCCAAAGAACTCATTAATTTTCTTGAAAAATTTTACATTGCTACTATAGGAGAAGAAAAATGTCTTTTTTTCCCCTTTGCCCATCATAGATTCATTGGCTGGGGCCCTGTAAATTAGGCTGACAAAAGACAGATTAGCAAGAGAAAAACAAATACAAGTTTTTTAACATGTGCATGATACACACACCTGTGAGTACCCAGTGATGAGTAATTCAGAGGACTGGCGAGAATTGGGGGTCTATACCCCTAGTTTAGAAGGGAAAAGGGAGGGACAGAAGGTGCTTTTGGAAAAGCGAATGACCTTTTGGAAGTCACTGGAAGTCATTGGAAACGGGCCCTTAGAAGAATAGATGGGAGATGTAAGAGTTCGTGACAACAAGATCTGTCTGGGTGTGGTGCTGGCTTCTTTTTCCCAGAAGGGAAGATCAGAGTTGCTGCCAGAGATGGGGTCTATGACTGTGAGTTCTTCTGAGAGCTTCTGCTTTTAAGCAGAAGCTACAGAAGCTACAGGATTTCCGGAACTCAGATGCCTTTCAGCTTAAAATAATTCTTATGTCAATGTGGCATATTTTGGGGTGTCATGTCTTGATCCCCTTTGCTTTTCCTTGGTTGATAACATATTACCCCTCAGCCCACCTTTTTAGGACGTTGAGGGCTGGGTATTTACTCTCTGGCATTTGGCATCGTTTTGAACAAGCACATCCTGAATCAAGGTTGGCATGACTCAGGTTTGAGATGTCAGACTCTTCCTTACGTTTCCCGGTCTGTATCTGTTGGTCTTTATCTCCGTGTCTGTCTTGTTCTGTAGGTCTCCATGTGTCTCTTTTTGCCCCTTCCTAATCTCTTCTGGAATTTATCCCTGCATCCATCTCTTCTGGACCTAAATGCTTGTTTCTGTTTTCTCTAGTCCTTCCCCAGTTCCCATCCCCCATACGTGTAGCTGTCCCACACATTTGGCTGGATTTGCCCCTATGCATATCCTCAGGTATTCTTTTGTATTTTCAGATATTTGCACTAGTGAGAAATATGCATAAAAAGAGACTGAAGTGAGCATGTTTGTAAGGTTAAATCACTGTGGACAAGGAATCTCTTTATCCATTTTTGAAATTCTCTGGAAGCAGAATGTGAAGGTGTAAATAGATTCACTGTTTGAGGACACTGCCCCTGCTGATATGTTATTCATGGTGTAATGGAATTAAGGGTGTTAGATGGCTAGGCTCCTTTTTTCTTTTTTAACAATAACTGCATATTGTTGATTGGTCTTTATCCTTAAAAGAATTAGAATTACGAGGAGTCTTTTTGAGGGAGAACCTTTGCTTTAGGTTGAGATATACCTTATATGGTTTTCGTTGTTAGAATATATGTAAGACATAGCTGCATATTTTTGTAATAATTTTGATCTACGTTGGAGCTTTGGTTGCTGAAAGAAATTATTTCATACCAACACGTTATTAGTTACTTTGATAATTTATTCTTCCCAGGGGGTGCTAGTCCAAACATTTTTATGTTTCTTAATGGTAATGGGCCTGCATCCTCCGTGAAAGAACAGCTTTGCTTTTACATTTAGCTAGAAGAAGATTCTTGGAGGAAAGTCCTGGACTGCTAATTCGTGTGTGTGTGTGTGTGTGTGTGTGTGTGTGTGTGTGTGTGTGTGCATATATGTGTAGATTCTAACTAAATCTGGAAATTAAGGCAAGTAAGAGTGAGAAGTGTCTTTTCTCAGTAACCTTTTTTCAAGTCTCAAATGACATTCCCTCAAGAAGTCCTGCCCTGGCTTGTTAGATCTGGTTGCACCCCTTTGCCCCCCGGCACCCCGTGTGTAATTGCTTACATCACGCCCATGATTACTCACACAGCGTGGAAGCTCCATGCAGCGGGGCCTTGCAGTCTTGTTTATTGCCGTATCTCCAGCAGTGCCAGGACTCAGGCTGCCCCCCTCCAGCTGCGTGCCCTAGTCACATGGTCCTGAGGATGAAATGAGATGGTTTAGGTCAACACCCGAGAACAATGGCTGACCATAGTACGTAATCAGTGAATATCAACTCTTGTTAAAAATTAATCAGTGCTTTGTCTCCGTCCAGAAGAGACCAGCAGTTAAGGTTCACTAGGTTTTTCTTCCCCCTTCGTTCTTTGCATTTTTATTCATATTTCTACAATTGTTTATTACTAAGGACATTAAATAGTATTTAATTAGCTATTTTGATAATATTTTAGACCAATATATTCTTACTTCATATATATGTGTGTATATTTATAAATATATATGCTTATATATACATGCATATGTGTATATATGTGTATTATATATATACATGTATTATATATACACGCATAAGTATATATAAAAGGTTTTCCCCAACTCTTCACTAAGAGATTACCGTAAGCACCAGTATTCACCGCAGTGCCTGGTGAGTATTCAGTAAAGGGAAGGGCATTCACACAACAGTCATTAGTCACTGGATGCCCAGTGTGAGGATGCCAGTGCGAGGATGCCAGTGTGATGTTTTCCTTCCTGCTCTCTCACTTGGAGTCCATTCATTTCAGGACCTTTGTGCTCATTGCAGCTATGACCGTACTTGCAATCAAATCATAGTTTCCAGTGTCACACTTATATTAGAAGTGAAACTAATCAACTGTCTTGCCTTTTTTTTTTTTTTTAATTAAAGGTTAGAATTACATTACTGTCCCTGGCAAGAATTTTTAGTGGAAAAAGATAACCAAGCATTTTTATGATTAATGATAAGTACCAGTTCATTATAATATGTCAAGTAGTCATATTATAATGTATTTTTTAAGATTTCCGTGGTGTGAAGTAAACTGTTTTTAGGTACCATGGAGAAGTACAAAAGTGAGTTCTTACTGATTTAGCTTTGAAAGTTATATAAGCAATATAATCTTATGGTAAAAGCAGAAAATATGGATGAGCAAGAAATATAAAAATTACAGTCATTATTAATTGCACTGCTTAGCCCCTGGAATAGATCCTGGAACACAATACATATGTAATAAGTGGTTGTTGAATGAGAGGATGAATAAATGAACCCCTGGACTTTATAGAAGGGAGGCTTCCGAGCAAATAAGGGCACAGCTGTTTACATCTGGGAGAAATTAATCAGGTAGAACTTGCAGAATGGGTGTGCAGTCTTTTTAATTGTCAGAATGAGTTACATTATGTGTGTTGTTATGGTTACTCAGTTAAGACTGCACTTGATGAAAGCACTAAGAGACAGTATAGGTCATTGTAATGTTGCATAATCATTTATACCTGGATAAATGCTGAGACCCCTCCAACACTGTGATGAAGCCTCAGCTAGCACAACCTCCCTTTCTGTAACCGTGGTCAGTATGTCAGCAAACAGATCATATTCATTTACACTGCGCTTCTGCAAATAAACAAATGTGCAGATCATAAATCAGAAAACCAGTCCTGTTTTTTGCTAGCAATGATTATTTGGTAAAAATTTAAAAAGTGAATGTGCCGAATCTTCCAGTCCTGCACTGCCCTGGTACCTACGCCTGGAACTTCGTGAGTTGAAAACCATCAGTATGGTTGCTGTTCTCTGAGCTGTGACCTCCTTTCCAGCCAGAGCTTTGCCTCGTTCCACCACAAGCCTTGCTCTTCTAACTCAGTGGAGATGAATTATGGGCCAGGGTTGTCCTTTCTCCTTCTCTCATAGCTTAGTTTCCACTTCAGAGAGGTTTTTTTTTTTATCGTTTATATAAACATACCTTCCCTCCCCTCTTTTCTTGATCTTCAACCTCTCCTCTTTCTCTTTGTGTACCAAAAAAGTCTCCCCTAATTATAGTTGAAAAACATATGGTTAGCACTTGTGACGCCTATTAGAGAATTTCAGAACCATACATTCTGAATTAAAGTGAGGCTTAAGTAGTGTCCTCTGTCTCCCGAACTCTTGAAAGCTCCGTAGAAATGTTTAAATCGTCTTTCTCTCCAGTTAAGCATGTTTTTCCTAAATAAATTTAAACTGATAATTTTCTATATAATAGTAGTGTATTATTAGCTAGCAAGAAAAGAATGGGTATTGAAACCAGGGTTTCACTAAAAATGAAACATGTAGAACAGAAGCTAACAGAAGCCAGCCTTCAGAATTACAAATGGTTTTTTCTCTATACTTTTTTAACTCCCTAAATTACCCACCATAATTTTGTGTTACCTTCTTAAAAATTTTATTTTATTGAAGTATAGTTTATTTACAATGTATTAATTTCTGCTGTATTACTTTTAAATATATATATGCATTACAAATTCATAAATACTTATAATTTAAAAAAAAAACACAACAGAATATTGTTGTGACTTATTGTGACTTGATACATCCCCAAAGTTTGCTATTAAATTTTTGCTATTAAATTGTCTCATTTGTTTGTTTTACAAAAACAGCCCAAATTATGTTTTGCTTCAAGCACCAGGCTTCAAGATGAGTAAAAATTTCTAATATAATTTCCATTAGTGTTTGGTTTTTGTTTAATGTCTAATGTTGATGATAGAATGGATATTGCAAAGGAAATTATTTTCTGGTATTTTCTGCACTGAAACCCATGTAATAGTATTCATTTACATATGGGTCATAGAATTTTGTGGACTCATTTGGAAAACCAACTTCTATTTATAACATTAAATTTTAGGGAAAATGCATTTTGAATTGGGAGCTACTTAACTTGTAAGCCAACAAAGGGCTTTTACTTTGTACCATGTTGAAACACGATCCAGAAGCATCTAGTTCATCTAGCAGAAGGAAAGCTTTTTTTGGTAATTAGCCAGGAAAGGCCTTAGTTTTCATTGACAACCCATTGTCTTTTAATTCGCTGACGAAAAACACCTACAGAGAAACTTCTGGAGAATTTTGAAAATTTTAATGCAGAGATTTTAAAAGAACAGTTTAAAAATATTACTTATGTAAGTCCACTGAAAACTTCAGGATTTTCCATGGCTAAGAGTCATATCAATCATGAAAGCATGACCTATCTTCTAAAATATTTCAGAGGGGTTTTAAAACTGGTGTTCAAAGTTTTTTTCCAATGTTCTTTCTACAAGTGGGGAAAAGTGTCTGAAAGACACATATATTTTCTAATTAAGAAATACAAGTAAAGGATTCACTTTAGAAGAGAGTTTTAATCTTATAACCCTCCCATATTAATGTTTTGGTGTGAAAATGTGTGTCCAGGGAAACATGTAACATGAGAATTCATTCCTTTGTTAGGTGTTAATTGTTTTTATGACCATTAGTTTTATAAATGACCCTTTGTTTGTTGAAGAATGATTAAAAACCACATAGATGTGACTTTCCCACTTAAAACTTTTGGATGAAAGCCAACACATTCAAAGCCAAGGAGTTTATAATGAGATTTTAAGGTATTTGCTACCATAATTGTGATTTGATATTCTATGAAATAATCACGCAGTATTTCAAGAGTAGTATGCTGGAAAAAAAAAAAAAGAGTAGTATGCTGTATTTGAATACACACATCAAAATTTGCTGGTTACTTTCTTTTTCCTAGATGGGAAATTTAAGACTATTTAATGGAATGTAATTGAACTGTATAGTTATTTTAATTTCCTTGCTACTTGATTGAGATCTTGTTCTTTTAAGCATCATATGAAACCATTAGTACCCGCATTCGTACCTGGTAAAATAAGGTGTTTTACATGATGTGGAAAATATTATTCTGAATCTGATGAATTTTTGTGCCAGTCACACATTATTATTATGATTATTTTTTTATTTTACAAAGTTACAGTCTGTGTATTAGAAGCATGAGTATTTTTTTCTTCTCATTTTATTTGGTATAATTATTAATATTGTCAAAGTCTTTTCCTTTTTTAAAAGTAAGTTTTCCTAAAGTAAGTAGTGAATTGGATTCACCTGCCCTTTTTACACATGGCCCATAGAATGGCATCAGCCAGTGATGAACTTTCCTGTAGAGATTCGAATGCTGGTTATTCTGATGCTGTACTGGCATATCACTCATCAGCCTAGAACTATTAAAACCTCTTTGCAAAGGTAATGGGAAAATGTGTATTTGGGGAGCAAAGGGGTAGCGTTTATCAAATGCAAGTGACTGCTGGAGCAGCTCTGTTTCAAATGGGGCTTCAACTCCGTGTCTGACGGGGCCTGTGGAAAAGTGCGTGCCCGGAAACAGTGCAGTGAGCGCTTAGGTCCTTGAGCAGACCTGCAGCTGGGGGTTGTGGCCACTGAAGGAAAGCGTCTGATGATAAGCCAGCTGCAAGATGTTTTCGGGTTTGGAGTTGCCTTCCGCGTAGAATGTTAGAGCTGCCCCTTGGTTCTCCCTAAGTATTTGAGTATATCGTTTTGGATTGATAAAATTTCAAAACAGACTTCCTAAATTAAGGCCTTCCTGCTGCATAAAAAGGTATTCTTTGATAAACTGGGGAAAGAGGACTTGAAAGGTCCTGGTTTCCTTTGTGACTTTTGTATATACTCAGTGTTTCCCCCCCTGGAGTTTAGATGGCTAGCATAAAAAACTGTGGTTGATAATCAGTAAGTTTGTCAATATATTTTAAAGTCATTATAACGCTCAACATTTTTCAGATGTTGATTTTGAAGTTCATGGTGGAAAATTTTATTTTCTGTGTTCCTTAAGTAGTATCAATAATTAGAGTGTTAAAGATGTTAAAAAAAATAGTGTTAGTGGCAAACAAAGATAGTATTAAAAGTAGCACAAACCGTATCATTAGAATTTGGGGAGAATAATTAAAATGTGGTCAGTGGGTATTTAATTTTTTCCTCAGGATATAAGTGATAAGTCAATCTCTACATGGTCAAGTTTATTAGAAACCTATCTCAAACATTGTAAGATAAGGCTATATGTTTATAGTCTTTCTGGAAAATGATCTGGAGATAACTATCAACATTAAAAGTATATATAGACCATAGCCACAGTCCCACTCATGTTAGTCTTTCCCTAGAAATAAAAGCACTGGGCAGGAAGGTCTTATATATACAAGTACATTTATGGCATCATTGTATATAGTGTCAAAATACTGGAAACAAAGTGAATAACCTTCAGGAGTGGAATGGCCAAATAACCTGTAATACACTCATACTCTGGGATATTGGGCAGCTATTAAAAGTGAGTTAGACCAATTGGGTAAGAGTTAGACCAGTCGGGTGAACTCTATGATGTAGTTAAGGGAAAGAAAATTTCAGACAAGTGTATGTAATAAGATTCCGTATTTTAAAAATACAGAATGTTTCTCTGCATTGAGTTCTTTTTTTTAATGTGTGTGTGTTTTTTTCCTCTCTGCAGTGCTTTTACTGTCATATCTTGGGAGGGGCAGGAAGGTTAGGGGAAAAAAGTGAAGTGATGAGACAGCTATAGAGCCAGTTGTTTATGTAGAAGTATCTGTGTGTGTATATGTATGTATATGTGTCTCTATATGAATGTATTGAGTATATGCATAAAGATATGTATATAAAATGTTTAAAATATTAATGTGGTCACCTTAGGTATTAGTATTATAGTAATGTTTTTCTGTTTTTTCCTAATTTTTCTCTATTTGAATTTTTTTCCCCAAAAACCCCATGTCAATATAATGTGAACAAGAATAAAACTTCTTACAGCGGGGAACAAGTGAACAATGTCGTCTAATGTTCAATTGTGTGTTCCTGTCATTATGATATAAACCCCAAACCTTTAATGAAATGTGCTGCCTATGCAGAAATACATTTCTTTACAAAATGAAAATAATCTTTGGCTCTGGGATAGTAATTTGTATACATCATAAAGCTATTTTCTTTTGTGTTAAATCTGTGTAATAAATACCATTTATTAGTATTAAAACTTAAAAAGTAAGTTTCAAAATTGTAGAATTTTTGTTTAAAAACACATGGATACCAGACTGAAAACATAAAGGGAAAAATATAGATATAACCACATAAAAATGAAAACGTCTTATCATCAACGCTTACTATAGTAAAATCAAAAGAAAACAATGGAGAAAACTTGGCAACCATAAAAGCATACTATTTTGTGTGTGTGATCAAGAAAAAACAATTCAGTAGAAAATAACATGATAAACATGAACAAAAAAAACCCAGAGATAAAGAAATATAAACAACCAGTAAATACAAAAATGTTCAATTATAGTAGTAAGCAAGGTAAATTAAAACAACAGTTATACATTGCTGATAAGAATATAATAAGGTCGGGCTTCCCTGGTGGTGCAGTGGTTGAGAATCTGCCTGCTAATGCAGGGGACACAGGTTCAAGCCCTGGTCTGGGAAGATCCCACATGCCACGGAGCAACTAGGTCCATGAGCCACAACTACTGAGCCTGCGCGTCTGGAGCCTGTGCTCCGCAACAAGAGAGGCCACGATAGTGAGAGGCCCGCGCACCGCGATGAAGAGTGGCCCCCGCTTGCCACAACTAGAGAAAGCCCTCGCACAGAAATGAAGACCCAACACAGCCAAAAATAAATAAATAAATAAATAAATAAATAAATAAATAAGCCAAGCATTTGAAGCCCTTTAAAAAAAAAAAAAAGAATATAATAAGGTCTTTCCGGGCAAGAGTTTGGTGTATATATATATATAAAATTATATATACGTATATAATTTTATATATATTTTAGTGCCTCAAATTATGCATATCTCTGACCCAGTAATTCCGCTCCTTGGAATTTATCATGATTTAGCTAATTAGAAACATCTTCCAAAAAAAAGTATGTACAGTGATCTTTATTATGCAGCTCTAAGGGCCAAATATGAAAATTATAAATGCACAACAGTAAGGATGGTTAAATTATGGTATGGCTATACATAGTTGAGTCTTATTAATACTAATCATGATGTAACTGTATTTATATGGAAAATCAGTACAAAAAATTGCAAAATAATATATATAGTATGATTTCCATTTTTGTAAAAAAAAAATATTTATAGAGTATTGCATGGAAAAAAGTCTGGAGGAATATATGTTGAGACACAGTGATATCCCTGGATGATAGAGTGAGTGATTTTTATCTTCTTCTCTTTGTATTTGTTTAAGCATTCTGAGATAACCTCAAACTTTTAATGAAATGTGGTGCCTACGCACAAGTGCATTTCTCGACTTATAAATGTAGCGTGTAATATTTTCACTTTCTACAATGAACATGTATTACTTTTATAATTAGAATAAAATGACTTTTCTCATTTGATAAAATGAAAAAAAGAAAAAAAAGCCAAAAAAAGAAAAAGCCAAGTGGAAAACCACATGGAAAAAACACACAAAGTTCAAAGTTAGAGGGGAAGAGGAGGGTCAAAGCAGTGAACATTTATTAAGCCCCAACTGTGTGCGAGTTCTTTGCATACGTTATTTCAGTTAAGTATTCCTTTATTTACTAAGTTAGCAAATATATATTAAACACCTACTATTGTGTTACAGTCACAACAAACAGACCTCTTTACAGAAAAAGAAATAGACCCAGAAATATGTCTTTGGAGATCATATGGTGCGTTAACTGGAAAGCCAAGGACTGACATCCAGTTAGAATCTCCAGGATCCTCTCAATTTACCGCTGACACGAAGCTCGAATGGTTAATCTGCCAGTGGTCACCAGACTGTTGGTAGGATTAGCAGAATTTGCATCCTAATTCCAGGGTGATCCCAGAATATTAGAGTTTACCAGCTGCCTCCCCTCTCTTCTCATCCTGGGCTACATATTCTGGATGTTGGAGAACCGCATGTGGGCTGCACTGCTTGTCCCAGACCTTCCTTCATGTGTGCATTCCACCCTGTGTCCAGGCATGGTCAGATGGTCAGAATTGCATCACCATGTTTAGATGTCCCTGCCATTGGCTTTTAGCCATTTCCCCACCTCTCTGAGTCCAGATACACTGTTAGTATAATTTCTTTGTTTCCTGGCGGGGGTGCTGTTCGTTTCTAAGCCATTCAGGCGGTCCTCAGATCAGGCCAAAGGTTCCTTGTATGTTGCTTGACTTCACATCTTGTCAAATAAGCTTTTAATCTGGCTCAGGAGTGTATTTTCCCCCCAGATGAACAATGATGTGCCTTGCATATTAAAGGGCAAAAGCTGAACACTGAAGGCAAGAATCCTTAATTATGTGTAAAATGTTTTCAACTGCATCTGCTGGCATGCTCGCAAGTATCAAGTTGAGGTTGCCTCTTAGAAACCTCACAGCGTTACATTTCAGAAATCCTCTTCAGCATTCAGCAGAATCCCACTGAAATGTTGGACCCAAACCAGAGAGAACGCTTCTGATCTCACAAAAGCCTCTTGGATCTTTGAGTTATATTTAGGAAAGTGGAAAAGGAAAGGATTTGGAATGTGGGAAGAGAGGAGATAGAACTGATGGAACAATGAAATCTGATAGAAAAATGAGATTAAACGATTTCAGTCTATCTATAAAAATGAAAATGTGGTGGAATAGGAAGGTGGAGAATGTAAGTAGATAAGAAATGGTGCAGATCCAGTATTGACTAGATATCTGATGTTGACCTGATACTGATTTGGTGTGGAGACTAGATAGCTTTTCATTTCTGCTTCCTCCAGAGTCATCGGTGGTTACTTACTTGGGTTTTCCTCTTGTCATGGCTTGTGCCCAGCTTTTCAGAGTCAGATGTTTCCGAGTCAGATGCTGTCGTCTCTGCTGGTTAAGGAATTTTTATTCTAACTAACTGTGAGCTCCATTTTGGCCTCTGACTGAATTTCATAGGATTCTTTCCACATCCCATCCCCTTTCCTCATTTTTCCCAGTGTTCATCTGTGCTTTTCCTCCTGTGACTTGTTCTCTCATTTTCAGCCTCTTCTCTCTGGTCCTCAGCCCTAGATTCTGCGTCAAGTATCTGTAACGCCCTGCTCAGAAATACCAAAAAGAATATACTCATTTATTGACTGATTCATTCAAACAGCGTTTGGTTGGTACCTACTGCCTATACCAGGTGTCAGGGGAAGGGGAAGAACATCAGTAAAAAGCAAGTTCCTTGCCCTCAAGGAGTTTATGGTTTAATTTAAAAGAACCTTTCGATTTAGACCACTGATTTCGACAATTAGAATGAGGTGCAAAGAAAAGTGTCCCAGAATGTGAAGGGCAATGGGCTGGCTGCTTGCACACCAGCAAGGAGCAGCTGGGAGGGAAAGGGCTGAGTGGCTGAGGGTGTACTGTGAGCCTTGAGCTTCTCTCCAGCGGTGATCTCATCACCCTGTGGGTGGGATTTTCCATTTCTGGCAAGGAATCCCTTTGCTGTCCAGGCACACTGCTTTTCTGTTTCCTCATTAATATTGTCAGCCCTGCTCTTCCATTATTAGGAAACATCGCTCTCAAAGTCTGCTCCGTCTTGCCTTCTGATTCACACTTGGATTAAAATGGCCTCCTCTGAAGGCTTATTGATTGGTTCCACCTTGGGGACGGGGTCTGGAGGGAGGAAGGTGTCCTTGATGATGGGGGTTCCATGGCCCGCTTCAGAGCAAGTGACACTGCACGTCTTTGTTCTCATGTATTAAAAGCATTCATACAGATAGTATACCCTCATATACACAAGTCCGAATTAAAAACAAGATGAATTTGGAGGATAAGCATGCATCTTTCCTGGGAAAACTCCATCTGATTCATTTTAGGCGCTTGCAGATAACAAATGATTTTGTCATGCTGTGGTTTTGCAACTGTGGGTGTAAACAAAGGGTCTCGGTTAAAACACTCAAGTCTTTAACAGTGTAAATTAACTGGGGTCGTGTCCAGGTTCCATGGCACAGTTTTTGCTTTAAAAAAAATGCTGCAAATTTTCTTGAGTGATAGAGGCTGTCAAGTATATTGAAGTATTTATTGTCGTCAGGAGATGGAGGATGTACAGATTATTAAAGAAAAATGTAAGGAAATGCTCCATCTGAAATTAAGGTTAAGATTCTTGGAAATTATTAGCAATATGAGTTCAATGCATAAATCTCCTTGTCTTTCAGGAATAGGTCTTTTGAGCAAAATGAGACAGGCCTGTACTCGGGTGTGTGCTGAATGGGATCTGTGAGTCATAGAGCATATAGATCACCTAGGTTCTTTTCTCTCATCTGCCTTCCTGCCTGCCTTTAAAAAAAAAGGAAGGGAGGGAGGAAGGAAGGAAGGAAGGAAGGAAAGAAAAGAAAGGAAAGTCAGTTTTCAGGTGAACGTTTATTGAACGCTGATATGTGCGCAGCATCGTAGCAAGGAGGAGGTGCCGAGGATGTAGGGATAAGTGAGATGGTGTTCATGCCGTCAGGGAGCCCACATCTTGCAGGGCAGACAGGCATGGAAACAACCACCAAAGCTTGCCGCAGGGTGTGATAAGGGTACACTGTCTGCAGTTTGCAGCTGGGAGAGACTGAGTTCTTCTGTGGGTGGGAGGTATGTGGGAGGGAAAGCTGCTTAAGACCAGGACGTTTCAGCTGCATGAGATCAACAACCCTACCACAGCGCTGTCACCCTGAAAACAGCCTCTAGAAAGATCCCCAATAGATTCCCAATAGGTCTAGTCCCGTATGACCTCTGTCCAGTTTGTCCTTAGGGTGAGTCATTCTGTGGCTAAAAGGTGTAGAGTGGCGTGTATTGTGCGTATATGAGGTGATACGTGCTTAAGAAAAGGAAAGTCGTTGACACCTGCTTAAAGCTAGATTTCTCCAACTGAACTCAACTCTTAGAAAGAGAAGGAACCAGGACCCACCCAGTCCAACCTCCTCCTGAGCTGAGGCCCAAGGGCTGGGGCTGTGTCTGGCCCGAGGGGAGCCAGGGACAGCTCCAGATCTCCCAGATTCTGGTTGGTGCACATTCCACAGCCCTGAGCTGCCCCAGGCAGCCTCCGGGAGCCTGGAGATCTGCTCTGGGGCCTTCTGGAGCCCTTATCAAAAGGACCTGAAAAGCTGTGGGTTTTGTGTGGGATTAAATATGACTTTGTGATCTTGGGTGAGTTATTTAACTTTTCTGAACTGAGTTTCCTCTTCTTTCAAGTGGAGATAAAAATTCATATCTAATGGAATTGTTCTGCAGACATTAGGGAATAATATATGTAAAATGCCTAGGATATTACTGGGTTTAGGATAGCGGCTTAGAGTTAATTAAAAAGGACATTCTCATCTGCATTCCTTTGGGATCTTTCGCTACATAGCAACTATATAATCCCTGTGGGTTGATGAGATAGAGATCTGGTAAAAATCTAGTGAAAGAAGCTTCTCATTTTTTTTTTTTTGAGGTTTTTCTTTCTTTTTTTTTTTTTTAACAGATAGGTATGGAATTTCTTCTAATTGCGATTCTTGAATTTGAGTAATTTTCACTGCCTCACTGTATTTCGACCTTTTTGTGGTTTAAACCGATTATCCTTCTTGTTTTTCTTCGCAATGTATTTGCATCATCACTTCAACATAAATTTTTTTTAAAGTTCTCAGATTCCTATATGTATGCAAAACATGAACGTACCATGGCTGATTTCTCCACCAGAGCATGGACTTCAAGTGTTAAAGATGGTATTACGTTGCAAAGTGTTGCAATTCTTTCCAACAATGAAAAAAATCTCTTTCATTGTACTTTATGTCACATTCAACACTTGGAGTCATTTTTCATAACTGTTGCATTTTCTAATTGGCAGTATTTTTCTAAAATGATTTATATTGTGGCATGACATTTTGTTGCCACATGTTCAACTTAGAGCAAAGCCTTGAAAGTCTAATTCTGAAAAGATCAACAAAAGTTTATCGAAAACAGTTTCCCTCTGGGTTGAGTCAAGTATTTTTGCATTTTACTCATCGCCGATTGCTTAGAAAAAAATTACACGTTTCTTTTTCTGTCTGTACATTTGGTGTCACATAGTTCTGTAGCAGTGACGTCAGTATGGTTTGTAACATCCAAACTGGTTGGTCCTATTTGTAAGTCCAGTTGAAAATGATTTCACAATAGTGCCAGCTTATATCCATCAAAGAAAAAAAAAAAGAAAAGATACTGGTTCTGAAATTTAGTATGATTGTAGCCATTTAAAAAGGCATAGTAATAATAATATTCCCATCTACTATCTCCTGTCTCATGCCTGGACTTTAAGCTTTGCAGGTAGACAGGCCAGCTATGCTATATGCCTTTCAAAGAGTCACACGTGGTAGAGAACACATTTCCAAAATTCAAGCTTGTCATCAAGTCTTGTCTTCCTTGGTGGGTATATTCTTTGAGAACACATTTATATTAAGAGCAAAGAGGGGCTTCCCTGGTGGCGCAGTGGTTGAGAGTCCGCCTGCCGATGCAGGGCACATGGGTTCGTGCCCCTGTCCGGGAAGATCCCACATGCCGCAGAGCGGCTGGGCCCGTGAGCCATGGCCGCTGAGCCTGCGCGTCCGGAGCCTGTGCTCCGCAACGGGAGAGGCCACAAGACTGAGAGGCCTGCGTACCGCAAAAAAAAAAAAGAAAAAAAAGAGCAAGACGATTAACGTCAGGACTTACCTGGCGGCGCAGTGGTTGAAAATCCGCTTGCCAGTGTCGGGGACACAGGTTCAATCCCTGGTCCGGGAAGATCCCACATGCCGCGGAGCAACTAAGCCCGTGCACCACAACTGCTGAGCCTGCGCTCTAGCACCCGCGAGCCACAACTACTGAGCCCGCGAGCCACAACTACTGAGCCCGCGAGCGACAACTATTGAAGCCCATGCGCCTAGAGCCCATGCTCTGCAACAAGAGAAGCCACTGCAATGAGAAACCCGTGCACTGCAACGAAGAGTAGGCCCTGCTCGCCACAACTAGAGAAAGCCCGTGCGCAGCAACGAAGACCCAATGCAGCCAAAACTAACTAACTAAATAAATAATGATTAAGTTCTAGCCATCTGCTGTACAACATTGTGCCTATAAGTTAACAATACTGTATCGTACACTTAAAAATTTAAGAGGGTAGATCTCATGTTAAGTGTTCCTTTCACAATAAAAAAAAAAGGAAGAAGGACAGAATGTTTAGTGCTATAGACTCTAAATTAGTTCTAGTTTTTAGTCTTTTTTGGTTTTGTTTTTGTAAAAATAGTCTTTCTTTCAGTGACATGGGTCTTTTTCTTTGCTTTGGAGTGTGGAGATTAAAGACACCCTTTTGGAATCCTTCAGGTGAAGAGACAAATCTGCAATTGCTCTTGGAGGAATTGTTATAACCCCAACAGAAGTAAAAAATAAAATTTAAGAAGTTCCTTGAAAAGGCAAATGTTAGTCCCTTGAAATTTGGAGGTGTTGACAGAAGACTGGTGCTTTGTTCCTAAAAAATCACTCATTGCCCTAAGTGATCTGGGGTTATTCTCACCTGTTCTTCCTGGACACCCAGAGGGATAGGCAGAGGGCAAGAAGCACGGCATTACCAACAGCACTGTCTCCACCAGCAGGCTGTGATGGGATTGATACTTAGAAGACTGTCTTATTCCATTTGGAAATATGAGTTCTGAAAAGTAACAAACAGATGTTCGGTGTGTCCTTCGCAGTATTAGGTGCTAGGACAGAAACAAAACAAAATAAAACATATTCCTAGACCCAAGGTCTACATTAAACATCGAACACTGTTCTCGATATTGTTGGGAGCCAGAGGACACTTACTTAGGCTCAGGGAATTTAAAATCCAATTGGCAAATAATTTAGGACTCTAAGATCAGTTTTAATACCTCAAGCTGGCTTGATCAAGAAGGGCACTTCCTGTCCCACATGTACAGAATCCAGGTGTCGTTCAGCCTAGAGGCTCCCAGAGTTCACCACTCCCTGCGTCTTCCTTTTTATCGCAACGCCACTTGCTTGGTGTTTGCTTTATCGTCATCCTTGTGGTGGCAAGATGGCTTGGACTGCCCCAGCTCTACATTTTTCATCATTGAGTCCAGCAGGAAAGTGTCTCTTGCCCTAATAAAAGTTTGAATAAAAGTCTTGGGCCTGTCACTGGTTCAGACTGGGTCCTCTATCCCTGATGGTGTTCACGTGTTCCACTTCTGGGGCTGGGCTGGAAAGCAGAGAGGGGCTGGTTGCCCCAGGTAAGGACACGGGATGCCGTCACCAGAAGGAGCTGAATAGATGCTGAGTGGCAAGAACAGCAGGTGTCCATCACAGGGAGACAGGACTAATCCAAGAGGAAAAAAAAATCACATGACATTAAACAGTTGGGGGCGATTATATAATTATTTCATCAGATGTGCTATACGAGTTGAGAGTAGGGCTCTCAGCTGAGGGCTGGAGTGATGAGGGCATTAAAGCTTCTTAGAGCAGACGCACGTGAACTTGGTCCTTAAAGATGGGTAGAATTCTTGGTTTAACTCTCCCAAGATGCTGACGAGGCTGGTGGCTCATGCTGTCAGAATTAATGGTGTCCCTTCCAATCCTTTGTGAGTCTCCAGTGGAACAAAGCAACACTGCGTAATAGACCCAGCCGTTAGCCTGATAAAGGAACTGAGAAACTAAACCCTCCACCTGAGCAAATCATGGGTGTGACAAAATATGGGGGTCAACAGTATTTTTTTTAAATGATGAATTATGGTTCAGATGCATGTTAGAATATTTTCTAGCCATTTAGTCATGTTTACCTTTCAATAAATAGTTACTGAGTACCTATGCACCAAAATATTTTGAAGACTTTTTAAAGGAGAAAAGTAGGCTGCAGGATGGTTTCAGTAAACCCCTACAGTTAGGGGCTCAGCCATCTGCAAACGATTTTGAACCCAAAAAGGCTAGAAGGAAATCCATCAAAATGATATGCGGTTGCCCCTGTTCTGGAGACTCACCTGTATTTTCAAAACAAATAAAATGTGAACCAGCTAAATCAAGAGGTGGCGGTGTCTGAAACGTGGAGCATCAGGCTTTGCAGAGGTAGAGCAGGGATCTCTGCAGTTGTGAACGTCAGGGCAGAGGTCACAGACAGGCCTTCCACTCCTGCAAAGAGCTCCAGCCTGGAAGATGCCATCCAGGTGTGCAGAGACAGGTGCAGTGTTAGCGAAACTTTCCACAGTGCCTATCCCATTGGTTTAAGAACTCCTCCTTCCCTGGAAATCTAGGGAGTTCTGCCTCCTTGGCGTTGGGTCCAATCATTCTTCCACCTGGTGGTACCCCAGGACCTCCGTCAACTTATCTTGCGTGCGCCCCATCTCCTGCCTCTCAAGAGGCACTGTTTCATCCCCTGATTTCTTTCCCCTGCCTTTTCCTCGGTGAAGCTCCAGACCTGCTCTTGCCAGGGCCTTCCTCTTTGGCTTTAACTTGAAGAGTCGCAGGCGTCACCCTTCATAGTTTTCAAAACAGTCTCACACATCTCGTTGGATACCTTGTGATATAGCCAGACAATGTTCTAACCCCTATTTCAAAGTGTGAGGAGAGGGCTAAGGGGTTTTCACTCGCCTGGAATCACATACCCAGGTCCTGTGGCTCCCGATCAGTTTACTTTCCGTGGCACTGCGTTGATTCACACTTTCGGGAGTGCTTTCGTCTCACCAGCAGAAGGACCAGGTCCTTTGCTGGGAATTACATGGTGACCCCCCCCGCCCTTGCATCTCTTTATAAGCTACCACCATTTGAAGGCCTTGCTTCTCAGAGACAACTAAATTAGTTCTCTTCAGTCTAGCTAACCACCATCCCTCCTAACACCTTTTAAATCCTGAAATCTTAGCCCGTGTTGAGAACACCTTTCACAGATGTCGTTGTTAATAGAATTCTCTAGTTTGTAATTTTTTATACTTTGTGATTGGAATCATTTGTCCACTAAGGATCTGTGTTTCTCCGTTTTTTCCCCTCCTCCTTACACTGTAGGTTCTTGGAAAGCAAGAGCTATGTTTTCCATTTCCTTAACGGTTGATGTTTCTCCTAGGGGAAAGTTCAAGAAGTGCTGAGTAACTGACCAGCCGACCTTGGGGAAATAGAATCATTTTCATCCTTCAGGAACCTTTTCATGGCATTTCTGGAAATGATTATGAGATTAAATTTTCCTGAAAAATTTCCTGAAACATCTGTTTTCCAAAATTAAATTGGAAATAGGAATGGCCTTGGGCATCTCTGCCCAGCAGAAAGTCATTTACCATTCCAGATCCCCTAGCCAGGAGATTTCCTTTATTCCGAGTTATTAAAATCTATGCCCCTTGGCAAGCAGGGACACGATGCACTTGCCCCAAAATCCAACTTTACGAAACGTACGGTCACTTCAGAGGCTACAGCTGTTTGGTCTCGGCAGTAATACTGACCTACAGTTATTCAGATTGCAGACCTTCACCAAAGTCTCCACCAACTTTGGGAGTGTCAGATTGACATCTGTCAGAGCTATGGTGGGAATTTCAGAGCACCGCCTCCCAGCAGGATTCTTTAAGCCGACAGAAGAGGTGTCTGTGCAAGTTTCCCCCCAGTCGTTTTCTCACCACCCCGTTAGAAGCTGCTGATGGGCAGGAAGCACCTTCCCCTCTTCTCTCTGTCTCAGGGCAGCGTGTGCAGTGTCTCTGCTGACTGAAGTCTCTGAGAAAAGATGAAGATTGCGGGGTGGAACCTGTAGCCTGCTGATGCTGGAGTTCACCTCCCCGGCGACACTGGGCAGTGCAGAGAAGACAGAAAGATTGAGAAGTTTGAGAGTTAGCTTTCTGCATCAGCCTGGCTCAGGGTCTCGGGAGACCTTCTCAGAGTTGTCTTTGGCGAGGCCCCGAACTTCACTTACATCCAGTTTGATTCACACCCCCAGGGGTGGCCTTTCTCATAAACATTTTAAAGCAGCTTTGAAGTAGAGCACGGAGCAGCATTTTCCATTGAGAATTATTTGTTTTCTGTTCATCAAACCAGCTATCATTTTCCATTTCCCTGCATCGCACATAATAAATATAACCTGAGTTCTAAGACTGAACTTAGCACACAGTAATAGACTTTTAAAAAAATTTTTTTTATTGAAGTATAGTTGATTTACAATGTTGTGTTTATTTCTGCTGTACAGCAAAGTGATTCAGTTATACATATACATTCTTTTTCATATTCTTTTCCTTTTCTGGTTTATCACAGGACACTGAGTATAGTTCCCTGTGCTATACTGTAGGACCTTGTTGTTTATCCATTCCATATATACCAGTTTGCATCTGCTAACCCCAAACTCCCAATCCTTCCCTCCTCCACCCCCTCCCCCTTGGCAACTGCGAGTCTGTTCTCTATGTTTGTGAGTCTGTTTCTGTTTCATAGGTTCATTTGTGCCATATTTTAGATTCCACATGTAAGTGATACCAAATGATATTTGTCTTTCTGACTTACTTCACTTAGTATGATAATCTCTAGCTCCAACCATGTTGCGGCAAATGGCGTTATTTCATTCTTTTTTTATGGCTGAACAGTATTCCATTGTAGATATGTACCACATATTCTTTATCCAAGTGACAGACTTTTTTGATTCTGAGTTTTAAGACACATTTGACTATCTTAAAAGCAATCGTTCACCTTCGACCCATAAAATAATAGGCTTGATGACTTTTTATCACAGATATTTAAACTTTCTGATTTTAATTATTTCTTAATGAAAGGTAACCACAGTGTTACATCACTCTGAAGACATTGCTTTGCCAGAGGAATCACCCCACAAAATGTCACAGTTCAGCTGTAAGTCTATAAGACAGTCGCTAAAGTGGATAGTTAAAAATTGCCACGTGTGTAGCTTATAAATTTGTTCATGAATATCAAGTGGTCACTCAGCCCACGTCAAGCACTGTCCGAGTCAGAGTTCAGTTACAGAAATCAGAAGCTACTGCAGCTGATATAACTAGATAATAAAGGGGCTTCCCTGCTGGCGCAGTGGTTGAGAATCCACCTGCTAATGCAGGGGACACGGGTTTGAGCCCTGGTCCGGGAAGATCCCACATGCTGTGGAGCAGCTAAGCCCGTGTGCCACAACTACTGAGCCTGAGCTCTAGAGCTGGTGCTCCGCAACAAGAGAAGCCACCGCAATGAGAGGCCCGCACACTGCAGCGAAGAGTAGTCCCCGCCCGCCGCAACTAGAGAAAGCCCCGCGCAGCAACCAAGAGCCAACGCAGCTAAAACTAAATAAATAGATGATAAGTAATCAGATGGATTAGTGGGTATTAACAGTGGCTCAAAGAATCTTGGTAAATGCAGAAGAAGCGGCTCTAGGTTGAGCTGGAGGTAGGGATTCTGGTTTTATATCCAGAGGGCTACTGTCAAGGAAGTTTGAGAAATGTAGTTTTTAGCCCCCAGCCTTGGCAGTACAGGAAGGCACACAAGAAGGAGTGGAAATGGGGAATGAGTGCTGGCCAGGCTGTCCGATCCGTTGAGCTTGAACCTGAGCGGACTCTTGGGTGGCACTAAACTTAAGGGTCCTGGTCTGCTCTCCTGGGGAGACAAACACTAAACACATGACACCAGTAGCGATAAAGACAATCACGATGAGGCTGAAAAGGGCATGTACAAGATGTAACTTAATAGTAAGTGGACTTGGGCTTCCCTGGTGGCGCAGTGGTTGGGAGTCCGCCTGCCGATTCAGGGGACGCGGGTTCGTGCCCCGGTCCGGGAAGATCCCACGTGCTGCGGAGCGGCTGGGCCCGTGGGCCATGGCCGCTGAGCCTGCGCGTCCGGAGCCTGTGCTCCGCAACGGGAGAGGCCACAACAGTGAGAGGCCTGCGTACCGCAAAAAAAAAAAAAAAAATAATAATAATAATAAGTGGACTTAATCTGAACTGGAGGTGGTGGTGGGGTGCTAGGCTCTTAAGGAAGATGCCTTTAAGCCTTGAAGATGGAGGTGAGCTTGCCAGGTGAAGCAGGAAGTGGGGTGGGTAAGAGAGTTCCAGGCGGAGAAGCACACATGAGACCTGAGGCCCACTGGAAGGAGGCGAGAAGGCCCGTTGGGGGAGTGACGGGTGACAGGGCTGCAGAGCTGGGCAGGGTCCTATCAGGCAGGGCTTTGAGATCCCAAGAAGGATTGTTTCCTAAAAGCAGTCGGAAGTCATCTTTTGAGTATAGAGTGATAGGAGATGAGTGTTTTGTTTTTAAACAACCCCCGATTTTTAAAAAATATTTATTTATTTATTTATTTATTCATTTATTTGGCTGCGCCGGGTCTTAGTTGTGGCACGCGAGCTCTTTTAGTTGCGTCATGTGGACTCTTAGTTGTGGCATGCGGGATCTAGTTCCCTGACCAGGGATTGAACCCGGGCCCCCTGCATTGGGAGCGTGGAGTCTTAACCACTGGACCACCAGGGAAGTCCCGCAGATGAGTGTTTTTAAATGATGCCAGCAGAGACCAGTTTTGAGACTAGTGTGGTAGACAGACCAAGTGGTGGAGCTGGCTTGGATTACGGTGGTGGAGATGGAGAGACGCAGATACGGATGCATATTTAGGAAGTGGACTCTCCAGGACTCAGGGAGTGATTGAGTGTCACGGGTCAGTGTGAAAGAAGTGTCAAGAATAAAGTTTCCTGGGGCTTCCCTGGTGGCGCAGTGGTTGAGAATCTGCCTGCCAATGCAGGGGACACGGGTTCGAGCCCTGGTCTGGAAGGATCCCACATGCCGCGGAGCAACTAGGCCCATGAGCCGCAACTACTGAGCCTGTGCATCTGGAGCCTGTGCTCTGCAACAAAAGAGGCCGCGATAGTGAGAGGCCCGCGCACCGCGATGAAGAGTGGCCCCCGCTTGCCACAACTAGAGAAAGCCCTCGCACAGAAACGAAGACCCAACACAGCCAAAAATAAAAATTAATTAATTAATTAATTAAAAAAAATACAGATTCCCAGCCCCACTGTAGACTTTAAAAAAAAAAAAAAGAGTAAAGTTTCCTGGGTTCTGGCATAATTAACTGGGTAGTGAGTGCTTTTGACCCATCTCCATGGAGCTGTCAGGAAAGCCACTGGATCAGAGGAAAGTGTGAGCTGGGGTTATAAATCGGAAGTTGTCACACCCAGCAGCAGAAGAGGGAGCCTTGGGAGAGGGTGTAGCACGAGAGGGCCTGAGCCCAGCCAACCCTGACACGCAGAAATGGGCCAGAGCGGGGACAGCCAGTAAAAGATGGAAAAAAAAAAAATTCAAGCAAAATCAGTATATTTCCAAAAAAGAGGAAATACTTCATCAAGTTTGGTGGGGAATCTTTATTTTTTGGAATAGACCACTTCTAAAAACTGGAGAGATGAATTCAGTATGTGCTGTTCTGCTAGCAGCTAGACCATACCTAGAAAAGTTCATTTAAAATAATGAATTTGGGACTTCCCTGGTGGTCCAGTGGTAAAGAATCTGCCTTCCAATGCAGGGGACGTGGGCTTGATCTCTGGTCAGGGAACTAAGGTCCCACATGCCGCGGAGCAACTAAGCCCGCGAGCCACAACTGTTGAGCTTGCGCGCCTCAAGAGAGCCCGCGTGCCGCAAACTTCAGAGAGAAAACCCTCATGCCACAACTAGAGAGAAACCCGTGCGCTGCAACGAAGAGCCCACGTGCTGCAACAAAGATCCCGCGTGCCACAACTGAGATTCGACACAGCCAAATAACAATAATAGTAAATAAATATTAAAAACAATAAAATAATGAATTTATTTCTATCATGTTAACTGTCAGCGGCATACCGTGAGTGATACCTAAATGTGAGACTATACTTTTGAGACCAGAAATCCCGATTATTAACAAAATCCAGCTCAAATGTGGCCTCACATCGATAGAGCACTGTTACAGTGTGCCCTGATATCTCATGGTGCCTGTTTCCATTTTACAGTTGAGAAAACTGAGGCTAAAAAAAAAGAGTGACCTGACAGCCAAACATTGACACCCCCTAATAAATTCCTCAGATGGATCATCAGATCAGCTGTCTGTCACCTGAGAAGTCCCCAAGGGATGAACAAGTACCGATAACAGAGAGACTGGGGGTGCTCTTGTTGGTTTCCTGTAGCCAGATGGGAGGGGAGGGTGGTGTGAATGACCTTAAGGGAAACACAGCAAAGAAGGGGCTGGTGGTCGTTTGGTGAAGAAAAAATCTGCTTAAGCATTTTGGTCCAGGATCAGACCTCCCTCCTACACTGCACAAGGAGTCATGTTTTGTTCCTCCTATCGAGTTAATCCCCTGTTCCGTTGTGTAGCCATGGGCCCCATGGCTAGACAAGGTACCAGACGCAACATGGCACTTGCGTAGAAAAGAAATGGCAATTTGGCATGTATTGGGGCTCGGAATATTTTCTCACATTCCAGAGTGATTCCCATCACTCTGCCCTTTATGTGTGGAACATGAATCATTTGATAGCCAAGTTAATATTTTCAAATGTGAACCTAACAAAGAAACTTTTCTTGAATCGAAAAATTATAGTCGAAGGAGAAAGAAACTTCGAGACATCATAGATTCATCTGATAGTCAGTGGAATACTGGAAAATGTTAAATTATTCATAAGTTGCTTGCTAACTGGTGAATAAATGCATGACGGAACATTTAGAATTTGGCAAAGCCTCCTAGAGAATCCATTAAACAAATGCATGCATGCTCAGTCTCACATTTGCAAGAATTTCTGGAGAAATTTTCTCAAAACTTGAATGACATATAAGCTAAACTCCAGTTAGCACTATGAATGAAAATATCCCAGTGCCTATGTTAGTGATTTTTTTAAATCAGCGCTTTCCGACTTGTAAAAATGAGATTTTGAGATTACTTCTTGATGGTAAGGTATTGGTGTCAAGAATGTGCTTATTGCCCCTAAGCAAATACCTTTGGGCTACATTCTCATAATCAGAAACATCTCTCTGCTTTCTCATTTCAGGAATGTGTTTCTCCAGCTTTTATTGGCCAAATTGATCTCTCATAGACATTGTGGTCTGGCAAAGACACTTCTTGCTAGTTAGGCTTGGAGTAGGTTTTAAATAGTTACATTTAATTATATTTGTTGCCTTGAAGCAAGTGGAAAAAACACGCCTGTTTCAGACCACAAAGAGCAAGACATTTTTGTGATGTTTGATTGTGGTTAATCAATTTTCTGTTCTTCCTGGAGTTAAACTGCATTAAAAAAAAAAAAAAAAAAGTGTTCCAGGATCCCCTCCCATAAAATCAGAGAGATTTATGAAATGACCGAAAAGAGTCAAACTCACATTAATGATTGTTTTTCAGTCTGAGGAAAAATACTTAAAAGACGCATAGAGTTCATTGTCTGGGACAAGTGGTTAAAGATCTTCAAAGATATTCATAAAAATTTGAATAGGAGGAATAATGAAAAGAAGCTGTTCCGTGGAAGAAAATTCCTTGATATTACTTTTCCTCTTCTTTGATACGGTAATAACCTAAGGGCCATTTAATGTTGGCGAACAGAAGATTCACAGAATGACTGCATTATGCAGCTTTGCCCCTTCATTTAAATGAGTGCTAGTTGTTTTTGTTGTCCGAATATTTTCTATTCATAATATCACTGATTATTTGGTGCCTAATATTCTTTTTTCCTTTTTCCTTTACTCAGTCTATTTTAAGATACAACCTTTGCAGAAAAAGAGGGAGAAAACTATATGTATAAACACTGAATGGTCTGTTAATATCCTGCAGAGGCTCACTGACTGGCAAGAAGATCAGTCAGGCTGGAACATCCCGGGATGGCTTTGAGGGGGAGAGAGATCAAATTTGAACAGCCTTCAAGGATGGGTAGATGTAGGAAAGGATTCGGGAGGGTTTTTAGAATGATTTCCCAGGGGTAAAAGATACGGTTGAGATGTTCTCCTTGATATTTTATTTTTATCTTCTAAATGTTTTTCTTGGAACATAATTCTTAATTCTTTTCTCACATTGTATTTTTTTTGTGGTTCTCAGCCCTCTGCTTCCAAGGGCTACGGCTGACTTCTGTTACTCACTGGAGATTTTATTGCATGAAATCCAAAAGGGTCACTTTGCATATACTTGTTGTCAGTAGCATATTCTCATTGGGTCACTGTGGCTTAATTTGCCAGCTTCCTCAATGGACCCGATGCACAGCAAGTCTCCACAGCCCCATCCTCTGTGACCTTTCAGGGGCAATTCCCTTGTTACTTGGAACACAGATGCGGTGGCTAGTTGTGGGAAGAAGCATTCCCTGTCAACCATCGCACCAGTCACTTTTCATTTTTTCCATATAGTTGAAGGCACACTGAATACTTGTCAATTTTTTCTGTTATTGTCTTGCACGTTGTGATGGGTCTCAGGTGGGGTTTGAGAGGGGATGCCTTAACCATCGAATCGTGCGAGTGTGTGTTTATCTCTAACTAAAACCTCCTGACGCTCCTTTCATTTTCTTGTCTGTGTCCCTACCTCTACCTACATCCCAAACCCTTTCACAAAATAATGGCACATCTACTTTATGACAAAGCAGGAAAACACACGCACACCACACACACACCACACACACACATACCACACACACACCACACACACACACCACACACACCACACACCACACACACACCACACACACATACCACACACACACCACACGCACACACCACACACACACACCACACACACACCACATGCACACCACACCACACACACACCACACACACACCACACACACACATACCACACACACACCACACACACACACCACACACACACACCACACGCACACCACACGCACACCACACACACCACACGCACACCACACACACACCATACCACACACACACACCACACACACACACCACACCACACACACCACACACACACCACACACACCACACACACACCACACCACACACACACCACACACACACCACACACACCACACACACACCACACACACACAACCACACCACACACACACCACACCACACACACACCCCACACACACATACCACACACACACCACACACACACACCACACACACCACACACACACCACACACCACACACACACCACACACCACACACACAACACACACACACCACACACACACCACACACACCACACACACCACACACACACACCACACACACACAACACACACACACACCACACGCACACCACACGCACAGCACACACACCACACGCACACCACACACACACACCACACACACACACACCACACCACACACACCACACACACACCACACACACCACACACACACCACACCACACACACACCACACACACTACACACACACAACCACACCACACACACACCACACCACACACACACACCACACACACATACCACACACACACCACACACACCACACACACACCACACACACCACACACACAACACACAACACACACACACCACACACACACCACACACACCACACACACCACACACACACACACAACACACACACACACAACACACACACACACACACACAGTATTTAGACACCGAATTATCTGGGAAGACTTAGAATGTGATCCTCCCTCCTTGCTGGTGCTACTGAATGACAGGCGTGTGGCCACTCTTAATAGGCTTCTTGGAGCTCAGGAAACAATGAGAAGAATAATGACAATGGGAGTTATGAAACCTTGTATTATTTGTGGGATTTTTTTTTTCTGCCACGCCTCGAGGCTTGCAGAATCTTAGTTCCAGGGATTGAGCCCGTGCCCTCGGCAGTGAAAGCTCAGAGTCCTAACCACTGAACCGCCAGGGAAGTCCCAAAGCCTTGTCTTTATTCTGCCTTTGCCAGAGAGCCATAAAGTCTCTTTTAGAAAGTGGGTATCTGTCCTCTTTAGAAAAAAACTTTGTAGTGTAAGCAAACAATATTGTTTATTTATTTTAAGGAGAGAAAACATCCATGGCGGTCAGCCGAGTTGACAGACTAGTCAACTTTCATCCTGTTTGTTTTTTTCCTGCTGATTCTTTTCTGTAAGAAGACTCAGTCTTCTTACAGAAAAGAAGGCAGTAATTAAAGAAAAGACTATGTCAGCCAATTTATCTTGAGAATGATCTTGGTCTTTCTTTGATGTGTGCGTCTAACACTTGGGGGTCGTCCCAACTCTGCAGGTAGGGGTTATAAAGAGAGCAGCTTCCTGGAGATTCTTCCAGGGAGATCACGCTGGCTCCCACCCCTGCTCGGGTTCAAAAGGGGAGGAAAACATGTCCCTCGTAAGTTAGAAACTCAGTGTAGAGACTGTAGCTTTTACTCTGATAAACAGATGGCATTCCCAACAATTATTCCCAGCAGAAGTAAGGGTGGTCTTGACTTCCTGCCATCCAAACTCCTCTGCTTCCTGTCTCTCGGAGCCCAAGGCTGTGGGTAAGAAAAATGTGTGTACTTAAACCCACCTAGAAGCAAAATGCAAGCAAAATACAAGCTCTCAGTTAACTTCTTTGGTGTGAGGTGAAAGAATAAAAATGCAGTATCAGACGGTTTGAATTATTTTTTAATAAAAAAATTATATTGAAGTGTAGTTGATTTACAATGTTGTGTTAGTTTCTTCTGTACAGCAAAGTGACTCAGTTTTATATATGTGTTCTTTTTCATGTTCTTTTCCCTTATGGTTTGTCACAGGATACTGAATATAGTTCTCTGTGGTTCACAGTAGGACCTTGTTGTTTATCAAATTATTTTTTAAAGTAAAAATAGAGTTGGAACTCCAAGGAAATCTTAACCTTCCCTTCTCTTCTCTTGGCCCTTTCTCCAGCTACATTTGGGGACAGGCCCTGTCTTCATTGAGAGACACATCATCACCCCAGAGGTGGGTCCCTCATGACCAGAGAGCCAGCCTGCACAAAACAGAGAAGATGTTTCTTTGTAGTGCATGTGGAAAGTTAGCTTTCGGATGTGGTCCTGTTTGTTGATCTGCTGTGCACTACCAGGGCTATCAGTTTCCTAGGGGAGTTGATCATGAAATGAAAAGTGTTTTACCTGGGTTAATTATGTTATTAAATATTATATCCGATTGTAGCTGAGCAGAAAGAGGGCTTTGTCTCTAGGATACCAGGGTGCTTTCTGGAGGTTAAAGCTTGCAGCATGGCAGGGACCAGGGCTACCGACACTGCTAGGACCTGTCTGTTTCATCTTCTGCTTCAGCCCTCTCCAGGCCAAATTGTGGAGGATGCTGACAGCCTCCATTCTTTGTATCTCATCATTCAGCGGCAGGGAGAGGCCAGCGTGAAGCTCCCCAGTCCAACCTGGGGAAGAAGATTCGTTGCACCTGCGTGGGGCTGGGGCCAGCCCTGAACAGGGCAGCTTTGGCAGGGAGTGGGGAAGTCTGACGACCAGGGAATAGGGTCCTAGTATATGTCAGTAGAGTACTGTGTCCTGTGTTAAACAGGTGGGTGTGGGGAGGGATGTGAGTGGTGAGCAGGGCATTCAAAAGAGGTGGCTGAGTGTGCGTTAGATGAGTAAATATGAGGTCTCTTGAAGACAATAACAGTTCACTTTTTATGCCAGTGTCATCAGCTTAATGTGATCTCTGAGGATCTGTTTTCTGAGACAGACTGTGTTTGTCGTGACACAGTGGCCTTGGTAAGCTCAGGACCATTTCAAAATGCCCTCAAGCCTGTTTCTTCATTTATAAAATGAGGGAGTTATATTAGGGGGTCTGCAGGGTACTGGGTACCCTCTGAATCTAAAACTGCTTTTCTGTCTGCAGCGTCATTTGTTGTAGAATATCATAAATCTACCATGAGATTTGATGATAAATTTTAAAAGTGCTGTTGCCCTGCAAGCATACGTTGCACTTGTCTACTTGATAAGGTTTGATATGGTAGAGGCATTACAATATTTTTTTCAAAATGGAATGTGAAACATATTACGTATTTTTTTCCCCAAAATCTTTCTCTTGCTTCTTGGAACTGTGCATTGCCTTTTTGTTTGATAATTTTCCCCTAGATCTCATTGGGCTCCACCTCTTTGCTACATGCTTATATAGAGTCTTAAATGTCGTTCTCTTTCATCTAACTACAACTGCTTCTCCTTTATCTAAGCTGCACTTTACTTCTGCTTTGCAATAGGGAATACAAAACGGAGCCATGTTTAAGCAACTTAGTGTCGATCACTGGAGTCTAGATTCCATTTTCCCACAGGCTGAGAAGAAGGTAAGTAAATTGGACCGAGCAAGAAGCCTGAATATTAGGATGTGCCCATAATTGTCTTTTTCAGCAGAACTCCATGAAGAGGGCTGGCAAGTAAGTCCCCAGGGCGGTACCCAGGTCACCGGGAGTGCTGCCTTATCACACAGCATCAGCATAATCCACTCCCGGGGTCCTTTGTGGGGCAGGGGGTCTCGGCCAGCCTGTCTGCCTGCCACAGCTGCCGTCCTACCAGCCTATTCTGCTGCTCCTTAAATGCTTTCCCCTAATTTTTTATTCCCATGAAAAAGACGTGTTGGCCAACAAGCTGACACATCTACGGGATGAATCTCGTTTCTCATTTCGCCCTGCCCCAGGACTGGCATGCTCTTGTGTCTGTAGAAGGAGCACTTGAGTGTTGCCAAGGTTTCTTTTGGTTCTAAAATACCTGGTGCTGCTACCAAGGGAGATATTGAAGGCGTGAATTTCCCAGATGTAATACCGTCATCATCCTTCCATGATTTATGAGTCCCTATTATGTGAAGCTAAACAAACATTTTCCTTCAGTATTCTAGAACTAATGAAAAATCCAGTGGGCTTCATGTAAAGGATTGTGTTTTAATAAAAGTGGTAATTCAAAACACCTGTTTAACTCGTGGCTCTCAATTCTAATCAAAGCTCTGTTAATCCTTTGCTTGGGACATCTTGATTTTTCTTTTGCTTTTTCTTAAAAAAAAAAAAAGACAACATACCCATTTGATTGAAATTTGATTCTTCTCAGTAAAACTGCCAGTTTTAATTAAGTTTGAAAATTGGAATACAGCTGTGAGTTGGATGAAATTCAGCATAGTAATTTCCTTCTTGTGTTCTGTGTGTTCTGCTTGGAGAGATTGTGGATTTGTGTAGATGAGGACATAGCACGACTAATTGTTCCCGCTTCGATGAATTAAATACAACTTTTTAGTTTTGTCGGTGTTCATAAAAGTCCTTTTATGCGTATTGAAGTAAGAGATCACTAAAAAAGATGCTCAGTTTTAAGCTATAGGTACTTCTTTTTATAGCTATAGCAAATAAGTGTTTTGATTGGGAAAATTAGAGGCATTTTGGGCTTGGAAAAATTGTGCTCTGATTTTAAAGAAATTTTAGGTACGGTATCCGTCTGCGATGGTGCACGCTCTGTGTTTTTACCGATTTGCATTCTTGGGTGTGTTATCCACTTTTTTCCTTACTCATTTCCAAATCTGTTTGGACCTGATAAAAGTTGAGGATATACATACTTTTTTAAAAAAGCTCTTGATCATGACCCTTGAATGGTGAAAGTAAGAGAAATGCATTTATTTTGTCTCAATTAATTAAAATATTAATTCCTTTTAAGCCTTCTTTGATTTCTCTTAAGTATAAACAGGGGAGCCCGGGAGGGCGTTTTTGGCAAGCTGAGCTGTGGTTTCTGTGAGCAGTTTCTGGTTTGCTTACTTTCATGGTTAAAGTTGACAGTGATCTAAATGTGCTTCAGGTATTTTTTCCTGGTCTCATTGGATTATCTATTTGCCTTTTACTTTATTTTTTTCTCTGATATCTTCCTTTTGATGGGTGTCCTTTTTTTTTTTTTGCGGTACGTGGGCCTCTCGCTGTTGTGGCCTCTCCCATTGTGGAGCACAGGCTCCAGACACGCAGGCCCAACGGCCATGGCTCACGGGTCCAGCTGCTCCGCGGCATGTGGGATCTTCCCGGACCGGGGCACGAACGCGTGTCCCCTGCATTGGCAGGCGGACTCTCAACCACTGCGCCACCAGGGAAGCCCTGATGGGTGTCCTTTTACTGAGGATTCCCCCCGCCCCGCCCTGCCAACTCTGATCACATGTTTGGGTAATTGTTTTTCCTATCAGTATAACCAGACTATTGATTGATTGATTAAAGTATAGTTGATTTACAATGTTGTGTTAGTTTCTGGTATACAGCAAAGTGATTCAGATATCTATATATAGATGTATATATAGAGCTGTATATATGGGTTATTACAAGACACTGAGTATAGTTCCCTGTGCTAGTGGGTCACTGTTGTTTATCTATCTTATGTACAGTCATGTGTATCTTTTAATCCCATGCTCCCAGTTTATCCCCTCCACACTCACACCTTTCCCCTTTGGTAACTGTAAGTTTGTCTTCTCTGTCTGTTAATCAAACTAATTTGATTTTGCTGCCTCTGGTTGAAGGTACAGGCTAGTGCATCTGGTTCTGGCCTCGAGAATATACCTGCCAGCTTAACTGCCCTGTTAGTCACAGCACACCCTCAGGGTGCTATTAACAAAAATACTTTTATTTATTTTCGAACAGATGCCGGAGATCAGTGAAGATTAAAAAATGTGGATAGTTACGAGAAAGATTTTTACTTGGGTATACCACTGCTCATATTTTAGAGAAAAACTGTAATAAATATTCCAAGACACTGTAATTTTTAGACCATCTCCTTCTTTGAACTTCAAGGCCCCACAGAATTCTTCTAAAACAAAAACCAAAAAAAGTGTGTCAGAATTTCTTGTGATTGAACATAGAATAATAGTAGAAAAGTGTTTTTCTTTTTCCTTCCCTTTAAAAAAATTCCTGTTCATTTAGGGAAATGGTAGTAGACAGTTTCTGTTTTAAATGTTTATTTTGAAAAATGTTTAGATGAGATCAAGAAAAAGTGGGAAAAAAAGAAGAGGGAAGGAGGGACAGGAGTTGTGGACTCTTCCTGCCCTTCCTTTTGGTTTCACACTTAAATATGGGATACTTTCAAGACATCCTTTAAGGATAATTGGAGGCAGGAAGTCAGGAAAATTGATTCTCTGGAGAGGGGAGGAGAGAAGTTACTGAGACAGGTTATAAGTTTAGGTCAAATCAACCATAGAACATGGCCACACATATATAGAAAGTTAACAGGGAGCTATAAAGAGATTATTCAAAGAAAAGGGACAGTGTGGTAGAGACAATGGAGTTCGTTTAATATGATGTGCTTTTAATATCTCTACACCTCATTTTATATCATATAGTGTTTTTATAAACATTGCTTAATCTACCTCATCAGAAAGGTGGATTATTTATTTATTTATTATTTTTGCTGTGTTGGGTCTTCGTTTCTGTGCGAGGACTTTCTCTAGTTCTGGCAAGCGGGGGCCGCTCTTCGTCGCGGTGCACGGGCCTCTCACTGTCACGGCCTCTCTTGTTGCGGAGCACAGGCTCCAGACGCGCAGGCTCAGTAGTTGTGTCTCACGGGCCTAGTTGCTCCACGGCATGTGGGATCTTCCCAGACCAGGGCTCGAACCCGTGTCCCCTGCATTGGTAGGCAGACTGTCAGTCACTGTGCGCCACCAGGGAAGCCCCCATATAGTGTTTTTAAAGTCAAATCCTAATGCTTTTTATTTTTATTTCATTTATTTATTTATTTATTTAGCTATTGATTTTTGGCTGTGTTGGGTCTTCGTTGCTGCTTTCTCTAGTTGCAGTGAGCGGGGGCTACTCTTCGTTGCGGTTTGCGGGCTTCTCATCGCGGTGGCTTCTCTCGTTGCGGAGCACGGGCTCTAGGCACACGGGCTTCAGAAGTTGCAGCACGTGGGCTCAGTAGTTGTGGCTCACAGGCTCTAGAGCACAGGCTCAGTAATTGTGGTGCAGAGGCTTAGTTGCTCCGCAGCATGTGGGATCTTCCCGGACCAGGGCTTGAACCCGTATCCTCTGCATTGGGAGGCGGATTCTCAGCCACTGCGCCACGAAGGAAGTCCCAATCCTTTTTACTTTAATTATATTAACTTATTCTTAGCAAGTACAGTCAACCAGGAAGATGACACCTGCTTCAAAATGCAGGTTATTACCCCAAATGCAACCCTCCTGGAGCCCCGATGGAGATCATTAGTGCAAATTCCACTGTAGGTTTACAATGAACCCGGGGGACCGTTCAGAAAGAGGGATGAGGAGAGAATAAGGCAGCCAAGTTGCAAGCGCTGGGTCACCGAAGGGCAGATTTTCCAGAGACAATGTTTGTTTGCAGAGCCATCACAGAATTGCCTTGGCGCTTATTTTCAAATTATCCATTTAAATCATCCTGTGAATCCTGTGAGTCAGAAATGCCTGTTTCAAAGCGTACTGTGAAACCCTTTCAGTAAACAAGTACTGTACATCCTGGGACTCTGTGTGCATCAAGGCTAATTGTTGCAGCAGCGTGGTTTTCAGTTGCTCTGGTGCTGGTGGCAGCCGGAGTTCTGGGCTTGTCTCGGCCCCGTGGTTACTGCCACCCTTTAGCCTGTGCACTTCATGCTCCTTGCCTTGCTGCATGTTACTTCATCGAGCACCACCTGGATGATTCCATCCAACCATTGAGCCTGACTTGACGAAGAGGAAAAGACCGTGCACCCCGTGTGCACTAGGGCATGTAAAAGGCTGGCTGTCTTGCGGACAGTGAGTCTATGAATAGAGTCCTTACACACTAAACTATGCCTAGAGTCTGGTTATGACCGGGCAGGTTTGTACAGCCCAGAGCACATCGGGCTGAGGGGTAGCACCTCTGGATTCTGGTTTTGACGCTAGAAGTAATTAATTTGTGGCGCTTTAGAAATGAGTCACTGCTTTGGCTTTAATTTCCTTGTCTTTTGGTCATCTCTAGAACCTCTCTGTTCTTAAATTCTGAAATCCATATTTGTAGATTATTATGGATGGAAACAACAGGTGAGAATGTAACAGTTTAAAAAGAGCCATCTGGGAATTCCCTGGCGGTCCAGTGGTTAGGAGTTGGTGCTTTCACTGCGGGGCGTGGGTTCGATCCCTGGTCAGGGAACTAAGATCCTATCCTGCAAGCCACAAGGTACGGCCAGAAAATAAATAAAAATTTAAAAAATAAAAAGAGCCGTCTGGTAAAGGTGTTCAGTGCCAGAGGGACGAACCCCAGTCTCAAATCTTGGGGCCATTTTCAATCTTCTGTGGAGACAGAGTGAGTTAACCTTTCATTCTGAACGTCAGACTTCTTCCACATTTGCTCTTTCTTGTCTCCCCACATACAGGTGCTTTGCCCCCATCTTTAAAATGTTCCGCAACAGTTAGTTATTGCTGTACAATAAATCACCCCAAAACTCAGTGGCTTAGAAACAACAGCTCTTTATCCGGTAATGATCCTGCAGGTTGGGCCAGCCTTTGCCGGGCCGTGCTTCTGGTCTCACGCGGCTGCCGTTACCTGGGGAACCCACCAAGGCTGGCTGGCCCCTGATGGCCCCTCTCAAGTGTCTAGTGGTCAGCTGAGGCTGTCACAGCAGCGGCAGCCCAGAAGGACAAGCCCAGGGCACAGAAACTTGTCAGGTTTGTGCTTATGGTCTTGTCTCCTCCGCTGATGTCCCACTGGCCAAAACGAGCCACGTGCAAGGCCAAGACCAGAGTCAGTGAGGCAGATGTGCTACCTGAGGGTGTGAATGTGGGAGAAGGGATCCACTGGGGACCGCTAATGTGCAGTCTACCACATATTTATCCCCTGAACTTATAGTTTAGAAGTCTGTACTTCAGATTTGAAGTACACATTTGTATTCCTTGTCCTAGATAGTAAACTTTCAGAAAGTAACAGTGTAGGTTTTGCTTAACAATATCTATGCCCTGTAGTGAAATGGGGAGGGGGCGTGTGAATGATTTGTGATGATAGGGGTAGATGTCTGTATCCCCGAGTGTGGCCAGGAGGGAGCATTCCCTGCTGCTTTCTGGTTCCTCCATCTCTGAGTACTCCTTTTTAGACTCCTTTGCTGAGTCCTCTTCCTGAAGATTCTGGCCACTTTCTTCTTTCATTCTGAATGAGTCCCTTTGCAGTGTTATCAATTTCTATAACGGCGGTTCTTCTGAAAGCTTTAATTACTATCTCTTTGCAGGTTACTTCTAAATATTTTTGGCCTCAGAACCACATTTGTAACTGCGTGTTAGACTTCTCCACATGAATAATCTGTGCACACCCAAAATAATACATCTTCTATGCACCCGAAATCTACTTCTCTTTCTGTATTTCCTATTTTCGGTAATGGTTTCACTGTTCTAGTCTCAAAGGCTCAAAAACCTCTTAAGCGTTCTTAGCCCCTCCCTTCCCCCCTCCCCTCCTGGGTCCCTGCCGCCACATCCTGTGCCCCAGCTCATTGCCTCAGGCCTCACTGTGGCCTCCAGGCTTCATCTTTGCTCCAAATTCCAGCCCACATAGTAAAGAGCTAAATCCTTAGATGGTCCTTGTCCTGTTACCCTCTGGCTCAGGACCTTCTGTACCTCCTCACTGCCCACGGAACAGAAACCAGCCCTCTGGACCCGGCACGCAGACTCCTGTCAGTTGGTCCCTTGAAGTCCTCCACGTCCCTGGCCATCCAGTGGTTAAGACTCCGCGCTTCCACTGCCGGCGGCGGGGGTGGGGGTGGGGGACGACGCAGGTTAGATCCTTGATCGGGGAACCAAGATCCCGCCTGCCGCGTGACACAGACAAAACAAAACAAAAAAACTCCACGTCTTGGGCTTCCCTGGTGGCGCAGTGGTTGAGAGTCCGCCTGCTGATGCAGGGGACACGGGTTCGTGCCCCGGACCAGGAAGATCCCACATGCCGCGGAGCGGCTGGGCCCCTGAGCCATGGCCGCTGAGCCTGCGCGTCCGGAGCCTGTGCTCCGCAACGGGAGAGGCCACGGCAGTGAGAGGCCCGCATACCACAAAAACAAAAACAAAACTCTACGTCATTTTCCAAGTTAGTGCCACGTTCTCTTCTTATCCAAACCCAAGTCCTTTCCCTCCTCCAAGCTCCAGCTCCAGCATCTCCTCAGACAAACTCCGTGGATAACAGTCTCTTCCTACCTGATGCTGGTAGCACTTTTTTTTTTTAATTAATAGACTGTATTTTACAGATATTTCAGATTCAGAACAAAATTGAGGGAAAAGTTCCAGAGTTCTCCCTCACCCCCGCCCCCAGGCGCACCACTACCATCACCATCCTGCACATCCAGGCAGTACCTCCGTTCCAGTCCATGAACCAGCACTGACACCTCATTACCAACCCAAGTCCATAGTCTACATTGGGGTTCACTCTGTGTTGTACATTTTATGGGCTTTGATAAATGTACCATGACATGTATCCAGCATTATAGTATTATCCAGAGTATTTTCACTGCCCCCCCAAACCCCCTGTGCTCCACTTATTTTTCCCTCTCTCCCCCCAAAGCTGCTGGTACTTTTCACTCAACTTACATATGTCTGTTTCTGTCACTTGGTTTTGAGCCCTGTCGTCTTAGTCTCCCTTCACTACATAGATCTCTAAAAAATATGGATACGTATATTACATCTTTAAAACCTCACCTGAAGAGCAGTAAATGTCTCCTATGGAAGGTCTGGATTTTACACAAATTGGTATTTTTGCGGGGGGAACACAGCACCAAGTTTACGAGGTTGCCTTTGGAAGAGAACAATGAACCTTGACAGTTAGGGAGACATTCTTCAGCTTAGCTCAGGTCAACAAGTATTTGGTGAAATTAGAGATAATCTTTGCTTCATGTAACAGTTGTGCTCCTTCCTCAATGGTTTCTCCATCGATTAAAAAATCTGTGCTTCCTAAAAGCTTTGTACTCTGCTGAATTGAGAGACAGAGACAGAGAGTTGGGCCGTGGAAAAGAACACTTCAGTGGATTCTTCCTTAGAGCCACCTCCTTTTCTAATGTAGAATAACCACCTCTTAATTAGCTTTCTAAATTCAGACTTTTTCAAGATGGTGTTTCATTATAATTAAAAAGTGAGTAAACGCCAAACAGGTTAGCAGTAATGTATGCAGAGCATGATAACTGCTGCAGAGAGCTCAACAAAAGCATATACAGGGTTCTAACGTTGTGTGAACAGCATTGTCAGCAAGTGTCTAAATGTTCCGCAGATCTGCAACCACTAAGGAAATGAAGGTTCACAGTAAACAACAGATATTATAGGAAAGGAAGGGGAGACACCAGAGAAAGACATCATCACAGTTTCTCAGAACAAAAGGTGTGATGTACCGTTGTCTCAGGTTTGCTAATGGTCATGAAGGAAACGGGCAACGTAACTTCTGGAACACAGTCCTGTTTTGGTCAAGCCTCCTTCCCCCATCCTCTTTCAACTGAGTTCTTTGGTCCTTGCTGTAATCTGTGGCCAGAAATTTTCCAGGCGCTCGGGGTTGCCTTGGACTCTCAGCTGCAGTGCGTCTGCTCTGTGGAATGTCAGCTGTAGTTTCTCACTTTAGTTGCAGACTCATCAGGTCTCTAAGCCAAATAAGCATTTCTCCTTTTTCCAGTTTTATTGAGATATGATTGACGTACAGCACTGTATAAGTTCAAAGTGTACCGTGTAATGATTTGACTTCCATACGTCATGAAGTGATTGTCACAGTAAGTTTAGTGAACATCCGTCATCTCATAGAGACACATTAAAGAAATAGAAAAAAAAATATTTTTCCTTGTGATGAGAACTCTTAGGATTTCCTCCCTTAACAGCTTTCATATATAACACACAGCAGCATTAATTATATTTATCATGTTGTACATGGCATCCCGAGTAATTATTTATCTAAATAATCACATTTTGATGTAACCACAATTTGTTTTAAATGAAAGTCAGCAGAGATTTACTAAGGATCTTCTCTGGAGCAGCACCCCGGGGATATTGATGACAATGACAGCCAGGCTCGATGACCAAGTGCCAGGCAGTGTTGTAGACTCAGTGGGGTCCTCCCAGCAACCCCAAGCACATGGGCTTGTGCTCCGAACACTGCGTCTGAGATGCCTCGAAAAGATACACTATCTTTGTCTACATGTAGAAGTTTCACTTCCTATGGCCAGTTGTCCCCAGGCTGGGGCGAGAATTTGAGAAAACAAAACTACCCTAAAATGCTTAGTATTTGTTGTCTCACCTCTTTGGTTGTCACTTGTATGAAGTGTTTTTAGAGCATAAAATTATGAACAGCTTTTGGGTGTGGCATCACAGAATGACAGCCCAGTTGCGAAGGAATCAGCGCCGTCCGGGAGGGGGAAATCTCCCCCTCTCCCCCTCTCCCTACCCTCTCCCCGTGCTGAGTTCACGTGGCTGGACTAAGAATCAGATCCACACAAGAAGAATTCACCAGAGAAACAGAAACACATTTTAATTCATGCGCAGGGAGGTCTCACAGAAACGGGACCTACAGAGTGGCCGAAGTAGGCAGCTTTTACATGTTTTAGACAAAGAAATCAATTTGCAAGGAATTGATGGGACAAAGAAACTTAGGTTTGGAGTACCCAATTAGTGAAGAATTTGAACAGAGTTTGGGCTTGGGGTCATCAATGAAAGAAGTAACCAGGTTTGTTTATATAGGCTTCTGGCCGCAACTCCCTATCTTTGGTGATAAGGGTGTCCTTCCACCTCCACAGGCAGGGAGGGCATCTTTCATGGGAATTTATGTCTTGCTTTCAGGGAGACAGAAAGGAGGGTCAGAGTGTCCCTCTTGGGTTGGCAGTTTATTAAGTCACTTTAATTGAAAATAGTCACTATGCCATTGAGGCACATCTGGGGGTGGCCTGCCCTGGGCCCCCACAGCACCCCTTCCCTCTTGGGCTTCTTGCCCCATGTCCCTCTCCCCCGCCCCCCCCTTTCTCCCTGCACCCTCTCCTCCTGGGAGGAGCACCCAGAAGGTGCAGCCTACACTGAATGATGAGGGTAACATTGTTTTTTCCCTCTCTTTACCAACTGACCGGGCAGAGCTAGGATTTTTTTCCTGAGGAATTTCTACTGTGGGTGACTGGGTAACCTAAAAAGAGCAGAAAACTGTGTAAACTTAAAGTGGACAAGTGTACTTTACATAGAGCCTTTGGTTTGTTTTAATTAGTTGCCATCTGCCCCCTAAGCAGTTTTCCTCTGGTTACTTTAAGTAATTGAACAGGCAGTTTTTTGGTTTGTTTGTTTCTTTTTTAAATTTGTGTCCTTTTTATTTATTTATGTGTATACAAGACAAGGGGCAGTTGAGTGCCATGGCTGAGAGCCCAGGTTCTGGAGTTGCTCTGACGGCTGAACAGAATCAGGCCACACTGTGTAGAGGTCACTGTGACCTTGATCCAGTCACTGAACTGCTCTCAGCCTCCTATCTGTTTAGGGCTGGAGAGTCTAACAGTCCTGTTCATTTCACAGGGTTGTTAAAATGATTACCTAAGAAAGACTATAAAGCAATTTGCAGATACCTGACACATAGTAAGCCCTAAATAAATGTTAGCCTTGAGAATGTGGTGTTGTTAATTTTTAGAAATAATGAATGTTGAGGATGAAAAGGTGCTGCATAGATAGAAAACCAAAAAAAATAAATAAATAAAAATAAAACAAAAAATAAAACCCAACTGCTTTCCAAAAGTAAGGCTTTTTTTTTCCCCCTCTTGACTGGGAATTATTCATAAAACTTGATAATGAACAGAGTCAAGAATATATCATTTCTATTCCCCTTGACTTTTTTCCCATAATTTTAATTCTTAAAAAAATAAGCATTAAGGATCGATTCATTGATTCATTCATTCAACACTGAGCCAGGCACTGAGCCTGGTGCCTGGGCTGTAGATACCTGTCTTACCCCTGAGGGACATGCTTCTTGTTCATGGAATAGAACAGATGGCGCTCTTATCCCAATGGGGCATGAGAGAAATATTCCAGTTAATACTATATAAAATGCATATGTGGCATAAGAGCTGCAAATTGACATAAGACCAAGTTAACTTCAGTGAACAGGGTGCAGATGATTGAGGAGAGAAACGATGGATGTTCTATACTAAAAACACAATTTTAATTTTTTTTAACTTTTTATTTTAAAATAATTTCAGACATAAAAACGTTGCAAAAAATAGTACAATGAATTCCCATATACCCTTCATCTAGATGTTACCATCGTACGTAGCCAAGAATACATTAATGAAATCAGAACATTAACACTGATACGATGTTATTATGAAATTAATAGATCTTATTCACATTTCCCCAGTTGTCCCATTTTAGTTTCCTTTCTGGTCCAGGATCACATGTTGCATTTGCTTGTCTTATCTCCTTAGCCTCCTTCCGTCTGGACCAGTTTCTCCATCTTTTTGTGTCTCTCTGGATCTTTACGCTTTTGATGAAGAACACTAACCAGTTTCTTTTAATAGAATGGCTCTCAGTTAGGGTTAGCTTCCTAATGATTGGATTCAGATTAGGTGCTTTTCATCAGAATACCAGGTTATCGATACTGTGTCCATCTCAGTGCATCATATCAGAAGACATGCGATGTTGATTTATCTCAGTACTGGTGATGTTAACTTTGATCTCTTGATAATAGTGGTATCAGCTTCCTCCACTGTACAGTTAATTATTTTTCCCTTTGTTCTTAATAAGCATTTGGTGGGGAGACACTTGGAGACTATGTAAACATCCCGTTTCTCACCATACTTTTGCTCATTAATTTTAGCATCCATTGATGATTCTTGCCTGAAACAGTTATTACTGTAGTATTTGCCAATTGATGATTTTTTTTTAAATTGCCATCATTCCTTCTACATTTATTAGTTGGAATTGTATTGTAAGGAATCACTTCCTCTTCTCCTCTGTCTGTTTGTTACCTTAGCATGAACTCATAGATTCTTATTCTTTGGGTTACAATCTATTATTACTGTTATTTACAAAAAGGTTATTTAAAAAATTATATTTGGGAGAGGGAGTATCAACACCAAGTTCAAGTGCACATCGTTTGGTGTGGGGAGTGTACCATGGTCTTGTCTGGGCAGCGTACATGACTTGGCTCCTGACCTGTGAGAAGTTGGCATCTTAGTTCCTGCCAACCTTCTTTCCATTCACTAGTGTTTGCTCTTGTAAAAAGAGTGAGAGAGTTGATGTGTCAAACTTGGCCTGAGTCTTTGGCTTAATTGGGATGGAGGACAGAGGGAGCGGAGAGGACTCAGAACTCAGGTGCATCGCAGTAACTGGCAGGTGATGAGTCAGACCTCAAATTTGCACACGTGTCTGAGCTTTAGTGGGTGTTGTGGTTCCTGAAAGTAAGACTTGTAGAACATGAGTTTTCTGTTAGTCGTTTCGAGTCTTTTGCTCTCTTCTCTGGCTCTTTCTAAAATTTTGCTGATAATCACACAGTTGCCCATGTCTAAAAACAGAACACCATGGTCACTGGTGTAAAGTGAATAAATGCAGCAGTTCTAGAAGCTGCTGACTTGGTGGACTCACATTTACAAGGTAAAGCAGAACTCCATTCCATGTGTTATAAAGATCATCTCTATCTAGTTAGATGTTTAACAGTCATTTAGTAATTCTGTATTTTAATATCTAATTAGAAACGTGTAACATATTCTGAATGGCTGCAACATCTACCATCTGAATGGTAGAACATTTGAAACAATCTTTGTAACATCACAGTATACAATACACGCTGTCAGGACTCTCAGTTTTAGTGTTCTATGTCATAGGGTTAGAGGAAAGAGTATAAGCTGCGTAATGAAACTGTTATTGCAATCATCAATGTACTATAAGTCATTGTTAAAATTGGCAGTTGGGTGGAGGAAATGGTATTGTATCATTAACAGCTTCCTATCAAACAAGAAGGCAGTCTGTCCTATATACTCTATTCATGCTGTGGCCTCTGGTTGGAAACCTAGCCTAGTGGGCAAGCAGTTAGTCAGGAGGAACCTGCTTATCAAGTACAGACCATCATGTACACGATCCAATCAACTAAAAGGTCAGACTTTTGGGGAGAACATCTGTCCTAGTCCATTTGGGCTTCTGTATCAAAATGCCACAGACTGGATGGCTTATAAACAGCAAAAATTTATTTCTCACGTTCTGGAGGCTGGAAGTCCAAGATCAAGGCACAGGCATGGTCACGTTTGGGTGAGAGCCCTCTTCCTAGCTCATAGCTGGCATCTTTTCTCTGTGTCCTCGCTTAACAGAAGGGTGTAGCCATCTCTATGGGGTCTCTTATAAGGGCACTAATCCCACTCCTGAGGGCTTCACCCCTATGACTTATGCACCTCCCAAAGACCTCACCTCTACTACCAGCATATTTAGGGGTTAAGATTTCAACATATGAATTTTGAGGGAGCACAAATACTCAGACTATAGCAATACCTAATACCGCTTTCTGTTTTCCATCATTTAGCGAAGGTAACATATCTTTTTTTTCTTAATCCCGTTTTGAAAGAAATCTTTTAGAAAGGAAGGTTTTCCCCCCTCTTTAGAATTGAGCATAATTATTGCCATCAATAATTACAGGCTCTGTCATCTTTGTTGTGAAGTAATACTTTACATAGGAAGTATATATCCCTCTAGAGTGTTAAAAAAAATAGAAAAGATAGGAGAAAATGGTGAGATTGGGTTAACAAATCAACAAATTAGGAAAATGACATTTTCTAAAGCTTTGGTGAGATTAGGCCTATCTTCTCAGTAAAAGTGGTAAACCACCTCAAATATTACATTTGGCTATGTTATTATTTGTATTTTAAATTTATCTACAATGTTGTTTACTTATTATCCAAAAGTCACTCTTGCTTTTTGAAATACAACATAGAATTTTTTTTTTTAACGGACAGCCTTTTTTTATAGTTAACTCGGTTGATATTTTGCTTTCCTTGAAATAAAAATAGTCATCCCCCTCTAGGTTACTGTGTCATTTGGGATATTACTGTCCTTGTCTTAGAGTAATCCAGGGTCTCTCGAGCTCTTGATGAATCCACATTTTTAAAGAACTCAAGTAGATGACATTTAACCAGATGTTAAGTAAAGTATTAAGCAAAGCATGCTTATAATAGCTGATTTCTTTTTCTTTTTTCTTTTTCAGGCTTTCAATAGTGTTTATTTAGAGATGGTGAGATTAAAGATGCTTGTGTATTAAAACAATACATTCTTAAGCTTTATTGAACTAAGTTTGATTAATGCTCTATTCTGTTTGATTTGCTGTCAACAAATTATATGGGAGTGGGAGAGGAACTTGTGTTTTGTTTTGTTTTGTTAATGTGAGGAATTACTGTTTCCTTAGTGTAAAGTAACACTTTAAAGTACTTAGGGCAGTGGTCCCCAACCTTTTTTGCACCAGGAACCGGTTTTGTGGAAGACGATTTTTCCACAGACCGGTGGGTGGGGGGATGGTTTCGGGATGATTCAAGCGTATTACATTTATTGTGTACTTTATTTCTATTATTATTACATTGTAATACATAATGAAATAATTATACAAGTCACCGTAATGCTGACAGGAGGCGGAGCTCAGGCTGTAATGCGAGCGATGGGGAGCGGCTGTAAATACAGATGAAGCTTCTCTCGCCCGCCTGCCGCTCACCTCCTGCCGCTCACCTCCTGCTGTGTGGCCTGGTTCCTCACAGGCCGTGGACCAGTACCTGGGAGTTGGGGACCCCTGACTTAGGGTACCGTTTTTTCTGTGATTTCTGGGCCTTTGGATGATGTCAGAGGTTCATGTAGTATAACGATGATTTAAGTAAGAGATATGAACATCCTTTGTAAGTTTGAAATGCTATGCCGATGTACAAAAACAAACGTTATCTTCCTCAAGAATTGCTCAGCTGGTAGAATTAGATAGGGTTGGAGAATATTTAATTTATTTGATTTTATGCCAGTAAAATGATCTTTCCATAAGTCATCTTGCATTCTATCAGCCCAAACTTCGATAACTTGGTAAATAGGAATTAGTCATTGGCATTGCAGGTTTTGGTTTTCTGAGGGATTGATACAAAGAGCAGGACTTGTCTTTGCTAGATAAAATAGTAGAGTCCCTTTTAAGTTTATAAGTGATAGATTTAGCTTAAAATCTGTTCAGCAACTATTTCTTGTAGTTGGTCCCTGGGCTGGGCAGGAATGTACAAAGATGAATAAAATCTAGTTTCCACCCTTAACGTGCTTATAATCTATTGGGGTAAAAAAGCTGACTGTGGGCCAACTTTTCTTGATATGAGAAATTTTGCTTTATTCTGCCGTTACGGCAAATGCCTATAGTCGCATAGTCTCCATAGTTTGTCCTTAGATGAGGGGTCATTGGGGCCCTTGAATAATTGCTGTCACTGAATATCACGGGGATTCTTAAATTCAACAGTAAAGGCCTTGATCATAGTTAGAGGGCGGTGATGAAAAGCATAATTTGTCATGTATTGTAGCAGGGTTTTAAGTGGCTTTCCTTCTCTTTGTTCACATATTAGATTTTGGTTTAACAAATGCAGGTTTATTTCAAATATTTCTTAGAGCTCACATCCTCAGTGAGCAGAAAAAAGCAATACAGTAGTTTTTGGCTGCCTTCCTGTTCATGGTCTACCACAGAGAGTCTGAGTTTTGTTTTCGTTTTTATCTTGAATTGGTACCAGTGAGCATTGGTTAAAACTCTCGTTCTTCACTTTCAAAGGTGTAAGTGGTTCCTGTGTGTCATCACTGAACATTTCCATCAGGCCACAACGACTTGCTTGTGGCCAAAAGTGTCCTTTCCTGCTACTGAGAGACATAGGAAAATTCAAGTCCTTTGGCCTCTCCTGAGATACTGTGTTGACCTGTGACAAAAGGGGAAAAAAAGAGAACATGAGAAAAATTAGTAATTAACAGTGAAACAATAAAATTTTGGTCTTTCTCTACTAGAATTAAAAAATATTCATGATTCTCATGGAACTTCACACAGCATTTCCTTGATTTTACCTTAAGTAGGTTCAGAGGTATCAATAGAAAAAAACCAAATTACCAGGAATGAACTTATTCAGAGAGGACAACACATGAATTTGGAGTTATGTCACGTTTCTCTCTAGTAAATATGCCTTCTACCTGAGATGTGACTGATAAACTTTGTTTAGCTCTTTAAGTCATGTTTTCCAAAGGCAAGCATGCTTCAGACACTGAACCTTTAGCCTTTAAGATCAAAGAGGAAAATATATGTGAATGCAAAAGTTGACTCCTGAAGTGAAGGTAAAGGAGACGTTCCTGAGAAAATATTTAAAAAACTAATGCACTATTTTAAGATCTGCCTCTTAAACCTCATACCTTACCTTGGAGAGACCACTTAGGGCAGCCCTGTGTCCTGTGTTGTTCCTGAGAATATATTTGTGATGCTGGCACAGGGAGTGGATTAAATGCCCTCCTGCAGTCTTTTCCTTATCTTAATGAACACTATTAGCCTCAAATGATTGAGAAAAAAGATGATCGAAATATAATGAGGGGGAATTCCCTGGCTCTCCAGTGGTTAAGACTCCGTACTTTCACTGCTGTGGGCCTAGGTTTGATCCCTGGTCAGGGAACTAAGATCCCACAAGCACAGACAAATTGAAAAAGAAAAAGAAAGAAATATAATGAGGAAAGAGAAACATTTGGATCTTTTGTAACAGCTAAGAGTACAGTTCCCTGTCCAGACTTTTAGAAGTTTCCAGGTTTAAAATAGAGACACAGATGTAGAGAACAAATGTATGGACACCAAGGGGGGAAAGTGGCTGGTGGTGGTGGGATGAATTGGGAGATGGGGATTGACATGTATACACTAATATGCATAAAATAGATAACTAATAAGAACCTGCTGTATAAAAATAAATAAAATAAAATTCAAACAAGAAAAAGAAAGAAGACAAAAAAAAATCAAATGAGCAGTGCCTGGATTAAATCTGGTGTGTTGCAGCCTTAATTCATGTTCATAGCATGTGGAGAATGAGAAATTAATGTCGGTTGAGCTAATTAGGAATTAAGATTCTCTGTCATCTAATTCTCTGGGGATTTTTGCTTACCTATTTTTATAGCTGATAGAGTACATAGAATGTAGTGGGAGGAGGTGGGGAAAGGAGAGATTAATTTATGCAAAACTCATGTGATGACAAGTACTCTTTTTCCTAAAATAATGAAAACAAACAGCATTTTTTGTTCTTTTGATAGTTTGTGAATTAGGAGTATTTGTGGATAGGAGATCTATATTCGTTGGTGTGACATCTTTTTGAAAATTAATGAATCATGAAATGGTGACTTTTTTTTTAAACCAGGTTAATATAAAGTGCTTGTTACTTGCATTATTTGTAAAACACTTCAGGACATTTATTTGTGAGTATATATGCACCTAAGTAAAGGGTTAAAAAGATCCTGTTTTCAGCCATGAAGAAGAAATTAGCCGAGCTAATGATTATTTTTTTAAACCACACCCCTGTGCTTTACAGCAAATGGAAAATAAATTTGTATCTGTACAAAAAAGTGATTTTCTGTAGTTCAACGTGATGGAAGTGTAGGTATTTTAACTGAAATCTAAGTTGAGCTTATCCTCAAATTTCAGAAGCATTTTCAGTGACAAAAGAAAATTATGTAAGAAATGTAGTTTGGTATGTCTTAGAAACAGTATCCTATTGTTCTGAATAAAATAGCTTTGGTCTGTTGTTTGTTAAACAATTATTTCTTTTCTGGACAAAACTTGAGTTGCCTATTGGCTTTCATTTTTTAGAAAATGCATTTACACATGCTTGGAATAGTCTTTTAGGCTAAAGAATGTAACTCACCAGGAAAACATGATTAATTCAGCACATCAGATAAAAAGGCTCAGAAGCAGGTTACTCTAAAGTTTTTGAACAAAATGTATTTTAGAAATGGGGGAGGGGGGAGGAGAAATTAACCTAGAAGATTGTGATTAGAAGATTGGATACTAAAAGTGCGGTTAATCCCTTGCAATCATTTGATATACATTTATATTCCCAACTTTCAAAAGTTTGTGCAAACTCCTCCCACCTGTGCTAACCGGACGCATCCTCCCACAGACCCACAGAAGGGGCTCAGCTGGACCCCTGCTCCTTTGTAAAATATGGGGCCACAGGGGTGGCTGCAATACCATTTCTTTCCATGGGGCACCCCCTTCGGGACTGTAGGGTCCAGTGTCAGAACCGTGTGTGCGAGGTTGGCACGAGCATAGGGCTTAGCAGAGAGGTGTCTAGTTCTACCTTTTCTCATGATATGAGGGAGGCCGTTTACCCTCTCTGCTGAGTTATTTAACTTTATTTCTCATCTGCGCAGTGAGAATAATCCTACGTCATTGTTACGAGGGAAAAAGCAGGTATATAAGAAGGTTTTGGTGGGGACAGTTTTTAAAATGAGCTGTTGCCATGGCCAAGCGAATGCTGAACCGTATGCCTGCCTCTGGCCAGCACAAATGTATCAGGATCAAGCTTCTTCCTCACTCGTGATCACTAAATGCTCCGAGCAGCAGAGGGCCCGCTGGCTTCCTGGGGGGAGGGTGCGGGGGGGAAAAAGAGGGGGGAGAGGATTCTGTCAAAAATACCTGGGGACTTTTTATTCTGCAGAACACACAGCCAAATTCCTGTTCCCCACCACAGGGCTAGTGGATGGGTAACGATAGGTGCATTTTGAAAAATCCCCCATAGAACGCTTTTTTTTTTTTTTTTTTTTTTGCGGTACAGGGGCCTCTCACAGTTGTGGCCTCTCCCGTTGCGGAGCACAGGCCCCGGACGCGCAGGCTCAGCGGCCATGGCCCACGGGCCCAGCCGCTCCGCGGCACGTGGGATCCTCCCGGACCGGGGCACGAACCCGTGTCCCCTGCATCGGCAGGCGGACTCTCAACCACTGCGCCACCAGGGAAGCCCTACTCCAGCTATTTTTGATCACACATCATGTGGATGAAATTTAAGCATGCTAACATGTATACTTATTTATACATAATGTTCGTATGCAAATCTTAATGTTGTGTACATGTTACAGCATCTCCAAAAGTGAAAAATGGTAAGATTAAATATGTTAAAATAATTTTAACACTATAAAAAAGTCTTTTGCCCTCATTAAAAATGATTAATTTTTTAGTGAGAGAAGTATACTTTGTGTATTTGAAGAAAAATTTGTCTTAATATTGATTTTTTTTTAAAGCTACCTCTAAGGTTCCATGTATTTTGTTTTTATTGGAGTATAGTTGATTAACAGTGTTGTGTTAGTTTCAGGTGTACAGCAAAATGACTCAGTTATACATATACATGTATCTATTCTTTTTCAAATTCTTTTCCCATTTAGGTTGTTACAGAATACTGAACAGAGTTCCCTCTGTTTTATAGTAGGTCCTTGCTGGTTATCTGTCTTAAATATAGCAGTGTGTACATGTCAATCCCAAACTCCCAGTCTTTCCCGCCCCCCACCCCGCTTCTTGGTTTTAATGGCTTTTGTTTAATGGCTGAAAAATATACTCACAAAGATTTATAAATGGAAACAGAAGAGGTGTATCACTAGCCATTGTCACTAAATCATCATATGCCTTGTCTCGGCCCATCCTGCCAGTTTCAGTTGACTTGACAAAGCTTTTAGTTGACTTTCAGTTGTTAAATTTTAATTTTCCTGAAAACTTTAAAATTTACTGGAAGGTATTGTTGTTTTTAAAGTTTTAACAAATGGGTTCAGCACACAGTAGTAACAAATAAGCTTTGAAACTATTTGGCAAGATTTCTAATAGGCTGGAATATTCTACTTCCAAGGCTTTGAGTGTGCTGATACAGGAGTTTTCAGATGGCATAGTTACACTGTTTTTGGCTACAAGATCACAAAACAGTGGAAACATCTCCCAACATCTGTTTTCTTAGAACCTTCTCTTTTCAAAGCTTTGGTTTCTCTTAAAAAGCAGTTATTTTCTTACCCCATGTTGAGTCTTTACTTTGAAAGGAAGCTTAACACATGTTTATTTTTTTGCTTCTCAGTAGCATGCTACTGACAGGCACCTCCCACCCCTGCAAAGGTCCACGAATTTGGAACACTTGTGTTTTCGCGAAGGAAAAGTGCATGGCTCATGCCTTAAATTCCACAGCTTTTTAAAGTACAAGGGCTCTGCTTCCCTCTCAGCCACACACAGTGGTTCTTTGAATATATGGGATCATTTAGCAAATACCAAAAGCAGAAACATGTTAGAATCCTCTTCACTTTGATGCAGCTATAAAGGAAATCATGCAGGCTACATAATTTGTTCTCATCCTCAAGTCTTAAGATACTGACCAGTATTTTCTGTGTATCTGCCAGTAGTATTTGCCGACAAAGGAACTCATTTGAATTTGGTGCCATATCGGTTTTTCATGTACTTTTGGCCATTTTTACCTTAGTGGGAATAATGAGTGGTATGTGGTTTTTAATCCTTGGCTGTTAAAGGAACCCAGAAAGTAGCTTCAGTATGTTAATCATTAAATTCGTAACATTTTGTGGAGTGCTAAACTTGGTAGTTTAGTATTACATGATGTTAAACATCATTGAAAAAACTACAGCTGTTTGTCTTTGGTTGAGTGCTTAGTTTTTAAACGACTTGCCCATTTTGATAGCTGTCCTCCATCTGTCATCAGCTAATGTCTCAAGGTACAACGTACTAAGACTTAGAGAAGTGTACGTATATCAGTTAACCAAAATGTATGGGAGTCCACATTTTAAACAGTCTTCTCAATAATTTCAGTTGTTCTCGAACCATTCTTGTCCTATCTGATTAAATCATCAGTTCTTTGACCTCATAAATAGTCAGTGGAGAGAATGTGGCAGAAGCTCGGCTCTCTTAGCGCTGCCGTAGTCTTGTTAACTGGTGCTTGTGTTTTTAGTATTAGTTTCACTTGGTGGTTTCTTTTCGGGTATCCTCTTAAGCACAGGTCTGTTTTTCGAGGGTTGATTTAGCTTAGTTAAATCCAGATGGTATGTTCTGTAAATCCACCCCGGTGGGCACACGTAAGATGCAAGCCATTGCAACACACCAGGCATGGACAAAGCTGGGCTGTTTCCCGCTGCCAACCCCTCCACTGCCAAGACGTGGGTTCCTACTATTTCTTCAGGTGATCTCCCCTACAATATACAGCACATGACAGTTTGATATATGGATTGCAGAGGCCATATGTCAAACTGTAAAATAAATTTCGCGAAGGTTAATTTTCTTAGATAAAAGATAAATAGAAATGCTCCAATCTCCTTGCAGGGGCACATGCACTGCTTGTGGGGAACCACTGACTTGGAGTTACATGATATGCCCCTGAGGTAGAAACTTCACGAGCACTTTGGCTTTCCCCTCCATCATTATTATGAGAATAAGCATGTGAGGAACTTCACCTCCACCCCAGACCCCCAAACCTGCTCCTCTAGCTTTTAGGTACTTCCTATAAGTTTCATATACAAATATATGAATGTATAACATTTCTCAAAAACAGAAATGAGGGTGTATTAAAGGCATCTTGCTCTTTTCACTTCATACTGTTTCTTAGAGAACTTTCCATATTAGCACACACAGATATTCATAATAATAATTTCCCCTGGTATTTACCCCTATGCTTATAGGTAATAAGCTTATACTGTTGTTTATGAATTTGTCAATTATAGATATCACCTGTTGACTTTCTGCCATGATAGATGATGCTATATTTCCTGTTCCTTTTCATTTCTCCTTCCATCCCTCCTTTTGGCTAAAACAATACACAGCTTTTGGTTAAAGGAATAGTGTTCACCTTACTAGGCCTCAGATTTTTTTGTTTGTTTTTGTTTTTTTTGCCGGTGGGGTGGGTTTTGGCTGCACTGCACAGCTTGTGGGAATCTTAGTTCCCTGACCAGGAATCGAACCTGTGCCCCCTGCAGTGGAAGCATGGAGTCTAACCACTGGACTACCAGGGAATTCCCTGCCTCAGTTATTTTGAGTACTTTGTGAAGTACTGAATTTGGTGATTTAATATTATGTGATGTTATATATCACTAAAAATTGTAGATTTCTTTCAGTTCTTTTCTTCCATATTAGAAGCTTTCCTTCTATATCTGGTGGTTCATTGCTATCCATTCAGATTTCAGAATGAGATGTTGGAAAACAGATCCCGCCCTCTGGGCACGTGGCAACGCCTGACCTGCTGGGCTTTTACATGAAGGTGGGTGGGGAGTGGGACAGCCTTTCTCAGCGGTTGTTCCTTCTGAGAGGCGTGGCCACTGGATTTGGGTGTGTCTGGAGCAGAGCAGAGAGCAAGGGCTGAGGTCCCAGGGGTGACAGCGGAGATTTCCACTCCTCCCGTGCCCCAGCCCAGCCCTGCTCTGGGCCTGGTGTTCCCAACTCTGAAGCCTCCTGGGTTCAGTTCTCTAAAGAATCCATCCCCTGTCTCCCGCGGGGAGCCGTGGTTGGCAACGGGCAGCGCACCTTCTGTTACCTGAACCCTGGGCGCCTGGCCTCTGCATCTCTGAAGCAAAGTGGCCATGGGCACTGAAGTAGCATCTTTCTCTCCTCTTCTATCAGTTAACAATCCTCCCTTTATTTTTTTGTCTTTGAAAGATTCTTTGACATTTCTCCTCTTATGTTGTCCATGTTACAGTTTTCTTTGTTAGGGTTGTTTTTTCCATTGCAAGCTTCCTTTATTGTCATTTTAGCAGGGTTTCTGGAAGGGAAGGAGATAAAAACGCATGGTCAATTCATCACTTGACACGGGAATCCGGGAAAGCTATATAAACTGCATAATGGTAACCTTCCTCATATTGTTCTTTCTTGTGCAATAAAACAAGCCGCCCCTCTGTTCTGCTGATGGAAAGGAAAACAAAATTCAGCCCTAACCAAGTCAGGAGTTCAGTGCTTCCCTTCTGGAATCTTAATATAGGTCCCAACTGCTGAAAAAATCCTTTTTTAAAAAAAAAGAAATGCTGAACTATACATGTTCACCCCCTTCTCCATCATCTGGTAGGTTTTATTGATCGTGTGTGAGTGATAGGTTTACTAAATGCATGCGATCTCTCACTGACTTTTCAGCAGATGTGGTCCCCTGGGTGTACCGGGGAGATAGCTGTCTTCCACACCGGACCCCACCCTGTCTTCTCCGTAGCCAGCCAGGCCCCACTCCTGGAGGGCTGTGGGACTTAGGGCCCCCTGCCAGAATTGCTGCCAGCATCGGGTCTTCCAGTGCCTTATGGAAGCCTCTCTTTCACAGTCCACTTGGGGGACCCTCCTTTTAGGGTGACCTCATTGCAGGATGAATATCCAGAAAGCCATCAGGAAGTATTCAGTGATTTTGGCATATGTTAGATCTCTGACTATGAGAAGTAAAATATGTTCATTGGAAACTTTCAGGATCAGTTTCCAGAAGTGTTGCGTCCTTGCTGCTAGCATTCATCTCCCCCAGATGAAAGAGGTTTATATTCATTCTATCTTCACTAAGTGTTTTGAGTGTTGTATTTGGATGTCTTCAATGGCAGGTGTCAGAAACCTAACTTCCGCTGGCTTAGAGGGTTGGTTGGTTGGTTTGCGTATCTGGGAGGTACTGCGTGGGTAGGCTGGCCTCAGATACTCCAGGTCATCTCATCTCCACCTGGCTCTCGTCTTTCTCATTCCACCTTTCCTGTGAGTCCACCTTGATGCTCCTCTGGAGACATAGTCACAGGCAGCTGCAGGCGTACATCTCTGTTTAGCATCCCTTCCACATCTTTATGTCGATTTCAGGGAAGGCCCAAGATCATGCCTGTTCCTGATTATAATACTGGAGCTGTGGCTTATCTTTCTACCTTGTCCCTGCCTCCTCCACCCATATTAACGCCATACTTCATGAGGTCTTCTGTTTCTTCTAGGATTAAGAGAATCTCTGGGGACAGTTGTTTCACGATTCATTTACGTTTGGGAGACTGTCTCCTGCATGCCAGGCACTGGAGCCCAGGGGTGGCCAAAACCCTGGGATGAGCAAAGACATTAGGCCGAAGACTATAGGGAATGGTGGGTCCTGTGCCCGACTAGGGGCGCATCTCTGCCACTACTCAGCGCCGGGTGAGTGATGCTGGGCAGGATGCCAGATCTTCCCTTTTTTCAAAGAAGCCAGAGATCTAAATCCGTATGTAAATTTTCTCCAGTCTGAAAAAAATTGGTGATTAATTCAGACATTTTCTAAATCACAGTCTAGGCCAAACAGTATATCATTTGCAATCTCTATCTTCTCCAACTCACTTTTTAAAAGTATAAAGCGAGATCATGAGAGTTGGGGGCTTCCCTGGTGGCGCAGTGGTTGAGAGTCCGCCTGCCGACGCAGGGGACACGGGTTCGTGCCCCGGTCCGGGAAGATCCCACATGCCGCGGAGCGGCTGGGCCCGTGAGCCATGGCCGCTGAGCCTGCGTGTCCAGAGCCTGTGCTCCGCAACGGGAGAGGCCACAACAGTGAGAGGCCTGCGTACTGCAAACAAAAAAGAAAAAAAAAAAAAAGAGAACAATTTGCCCAAGGGTAGGCAGTGATGAAGTGGTAGGAGGACCAGGGCTCTGTCACAGGTCTCCTGACTCCAAGCCCAGGCTCCTTTTGAATGGACCACATTCACATTGTTTTCATCAGCAAATTTTTCTTGAATTCTTTTCAAGCCTGTATTACCTCTGTAATAGCCTCTAAATCTTTGGTCTATTTCAATAATTTCATGTCAGAGTCTTTGGGAGGTAAAATTTTAATGTGACTTCATTCTTTTTGTTGAAGTTGGCCACAGGTCAACCAGTGAGAAACACCCATCAGAAGTGTCTGATCGAGCTTGAAGATACCACGTTGACAGATGGTCTATGGTAGAGTGTACGTCTCTGATACAAATTAAAGTAAGATTCTAAGCAAGAGTTTAAGTATTCCTGATGATGTTTTAATTTTAGTCAAGTAGTCATTAATCAAAAGATTGATTTAATGATCCTTGTTCAACACAAAAATCCCCTTAAGGTTACTAACTTGGGCTTTTGACTTTATAGATGCTAGAATGGCAGACCTTTGTACTCTGATTCACATCTCTATCCAGCTTTGCTATCGGAACACTTTTATTTGTCTCGTCAAAATAAAACATTTATTTTCTAGACATCTAAAGGTAGCTCACATTTCAAAAGAAGGCTTTAATTGAAACCTACGTGTGTCTTTGCTTTTGTCTTATCTGCACACAGAAAGATATTAACTTTTAAAATATGGTAATCTTAGTAAATGAGTGTTGATGGAGCAGTTGTTGAAAATTGACCTCTTGCCTCAGGACAGATAAAAACACAATTCACAAACATTTTCAACTGCTTGTTTTTTCCTGCCTCTGTAATTGACTCTAATTTGCCGTGTCTGCTCCTGTGAAACCTCAGAACTTTCAAATTGCTGTTCAATTTGCAGTCTAAGTTGTAATGAGAGCCACACCTTTCCAAGAGTGGGCTTCATGCTAGAATCATATTGAGACATCAGTTTTTTAAATTCTAAATTATTTCAACCTATATTCTTTACAAGATTATAAAACTATTTCCAAATGAGAGCTGATGTTCAAGTTAATATATATAATTTAAAACATAGAATAAGAAATTAGGTATCAAAAAGTAAAAATAAGATTAAAAATTTTAGGTGATCTTCTCCCACTGCCACAAACTTGTTAAGAAAATTAGTAGAAAAAAGTCCTTTTATGATATTCTTTGTTCTGAGATTGTTATGGTTGCTACCACCACCATAAAATAGAAACTTCAGTATGTAAATTGGTGGCGGTATCCCCATTTTACAAAGAAACAGATATAATTCAAGAATTTTTTAGAAGTCTTCTTCAGAAGGTATTTGGAAGGGGTGGTCATAGGTATTGCACCTAACTTGGACAATTCGGTACACGCCAGGCAGGCTACCTAATTGCTTAAAGTTTGTTATTACAACCCTTAATGTTATTACACCTCTCTGCTTCGTGGCTGCTCCCCAAGCTACCGCTCCCCACCCTCTCCAGAAACAGGGAGGCAGATGGTCTGGACAAGAGTGTGGAGAGACTTGCACAATCTTGGTGACCTTTTCTAGGTCACGCTATGGAAACTATTTTCTTAAAAATGCGCCGGAGGTCATTTTGTACACCTTTGGGGGAGAACCAGGGAAAGTTCCCATTCTCATTTAAACGACCCCTGCTGTTTGTGGAACAGGGACCAAAGCATTAGACCATCCAGCTGTGATTTGTTCCAATCGCTCTTGGAACACCCTCAACTATTATCTCTTGGTAGTAGTAATTTTAGTTTTCCACTCATTCACTTCCTAAAGCCAATGAACCCTGGGGCAGAAATGTTCAGAGTAAATTATCGGGTGGGAGGAATCCTATGCTTATCAACCATAGAGTCATAAAGGAATTTTGTGGGGTTTTTTTTAGGATGAGTCCAGTAAGTGGAAAGTATCTATTTTCAGACACTGATATGAAGGAATACGGAGGGGGGAAAAGAGATTTTTTTGTTTTAACATTAATGGTGAATTTGTATCGCTTTTTTTTAAATTGTGAAGTCAGGATTCTTTTGTAGAAGCTAGACGCAATTGCAAAACTTGTAAAGTCTAGGGGATCTGGTATGACATATTTATTGATTTCCCTAAGAAATTAATTAAAGTTAAAATAGTATCCAAAATTACAGTCATGTCAAGTTACACATTATAGTTCTTTTTCCCAGTGGGTCCTTACTGATCTTGAATCCTTTGTGGTTATGTTGTTCCGTTTTCTCATTGTTCAGTCTACCCTCTTTATTATTATTATCATCAAGTTGTGTTTTAAAATATGCATTCATATTTAAGTGGTAGGAAATGTTCAGGAGATAAAATAAGCCTGGTTCAATCTGTGTCTTGAGATTTTGAGGAGGAATAAATAGCCCTTTTAAGATAATTCCCACTCCTGCCGTGTCCGACTTGCTCCAATCTGGGACGTGCTCCCCCCACCAGTGCCCATGTACCAGCTTCCATACCCAGCACCATACCCCGCGGCCTGACGTGCTGGATGCCTCCTGTTTCACCTGAATGTGGCATAATTTGTAGTGAATTGTCTATTATAATCAGATTAAATATCTCAGTGTCTACTGCGTGTGAGAGATTTCTGGGTTTTTTTCAGTCCTTTTTGTGTAAACTTGGCTGAATGAAAACCAATACAATTCTGCATTCGTCTGGGAACATAGTATCTAGGGTGCATATATCTGAATTAATGAAGTGTCATTAATAATGCCTCACGATTTATAAACATGGTTTTGACTGAAAAAAATCATGTAAATTAGTGAAGTTGATTTTTTATATGTCTCAGTGTGAAATGGCTATGCGAGGACACGTCTGTATGCCTTCACTTCAGAACCATTACCAGCTGGGTCTCACTTATTTATTCCTTGTCCAGTAGTTGTTTATCATTCCCAGGTTTGCAGCTTAACCGCAAACTCGGTTTTCTTGCCAGTGTGAATTCAGTGTTACCTCTGCAGGAATGACACCCCTTGCAATCAGCAGATTTAATACACAAAACAAATAAACAAAGACCATGTTTTGCAGCATTGGAGGTGACTTGAGTGGGATAGAAGTTTGAATGTTTTGCTGAAGAGAGTGATCAAGATACCTTTTGTGAGTTGGGTCATTTAGTAATATAAAAGGAAAAGTAAGTCACATGAGTTTTACTGTACCATGTGTTAATCATACTTTTCATAAGGGAAAACTCAGCAATTTGCTTTAATAAATAATGGCTTTCGGGCTTCCCTCGTGGCGCAGTGGTTGAGAGTCCGCTTGCCGATGCAGGGGACGCGGGTTCGTGCCCCGGTCCGGGAAGATCCCACATGCCGCGGAGCAGCTGGGCCCCTGAGCCATGGCTGCTGAGCCTGCGCGTCTGGAGCCTGTGCTCCGCAACGGGAGAGGCCGCAACAGTGAATGGCCCGCGTACTTTAAATAAATAAATAAATAACTACTTTGGAAATCAATTTCGTATCCTTTAAGGATACTATTTATGATTCATTAGGATTTAATGAAACTTTGAGGAATATTTATTTTCTCCTTTTTTTGTGTATTTTTTTGTTTTTTATTGAAATATAGTTAATTTACAGTATTTTCCTTTTTTGAAATGACAAAGGATGTCAGAGAAATGAAAACTTCTCAGTGATACAGGTCTTTGCAAAGTTAGATTGTGCTTATTAAAATCACAGCTGATGTCATTGTAGGTTATGGCGCGTATCCAATTAAACATGCATTTAATCATTTATTCTAAACATCTGTTTAATTACTCCTTAAAGAAAAAAAAGGAAAGGACTCCTTTAGAAGTTTTTAACATGATGAAGACTTGAATTTCAGGTGGATGGTTTCTGACGTTGCTGTGACTCTTGCCTCAGAGGCTGTCAGGATCTCCAAAGGATCTTAGGGTCAGCCAGCCGTGCTCTCTGACTTGCATATTTGAGGTAACTCATGTGAGTTGCCTGACTGAGGAAGGTTTAGGCTGGACTAGTTTACCTAATCTTACTAAGCCTCAATTTTCTTATCTGGAAAATGGAGATAATAATACTAGTACCTACTCCATTTGGTTAAAGATCAGATGAGATACGGTGTCTAGAGTGTTGAATGTGATGCTTGGCAGGTGTCCACTAAGTATGAGCAGCAAGGTTAATGCCAAGTATTAATGTGAGTCAAGGCCAAGGGTAGCCTAGACCTCACCAGCTCCCCCCACCCTCCTCCCTCTACCATCCTCCATGTCAACAATATCTTCCCCTCTACACACTCTCCCCCGACTCTAGAATTGTAATACAATCAGGAACACTTGGGCACTTTGTACTAAACCTTTTCCTCACCCTCCCACCCTCCACTTTGCCCTTGTGTCTGTTGACGTTCACAACAAAGCTTCTTTATTTAATGTCTTATGTTGGGCTCCGGCACTGTCCACTCTGATGCCCAGTGGCTCAGCGGAAAGACTGGGCTGGTCCACATCAGTCTGTTGGACTGACACGGTATAAACAGGAACAAGAGGCCCTTCCCAGGGCACCGGGGAGAAGCCTACAGCTTCTCTGTGTGGGAGTATCTACAATATACAATCATGAGCGTTATAGGACTCTGAATGTGACTGTCAACACAAATAGAAAATGAAAAACTATTTGCCCAAGTGGTTTGACAACTATTAAGTATAAAGTGGTATTGCACCTTTGTTGTGAGAGTTTATTAAATATTTGCAACCTGAAGGAACTTTAAATGTTGCCTTCATAATACAACTACTGCTTCCAGTTTATTATTTAACTAACCAAATAAAAGTTTAGTAAGTAAACTCCAAAAGCACTTTTATCTCCATAAATTAAAAACTATTTGGATTTCATGATGCATGCTTATTCCTGCGGGGTGTGTTATTTTTTCCTTCAAAATAGTAATGGTTAACACAAATCTTTTTGTTTTCTTTCATGAATATTATGTAGCATATATAAATGAAACTATATATGTGTGTGTGTTTCCTATATGTATAGAATATCTATAAAGACAGGAAGAAAAGTATAAATGCTTTGTTAAAATACTGATGTAAAGGGCTTCCCTGGTGGCGCAGTGGTTAAGAGTCCGCCTGCCGATGCAGGGGACACGGGTTCGTGCCCTGGTCTGGGAAGATCCCACATGCCGTGGAGCGGCTGGGCCCGTGAGCCATGGCCGCTGAGCCTGCACGTCCAGGGCCTGTGCTCCGCAACGGGAGAGGCCGCAACGGTGAGAGGCCCGCGTACTGCAAAAAAAAAAAGTAAAACTGATGTAAGCTAATGATAATAAACCATTATTAGTTGTGCCACCAGTTTCGAGGTAGGCCATATAGCAATAGAATGGTTGAGCTAGGTAGAATGCCAAACTAATAAATTAAAATTTTCTCAGACTGAAGACTTTGAAACCCAAGAATTTTGTCCTAAAGTCTGAAAGTTCACAGTCCATTGCCCTATGTGGAAGATAGAAGTTGACAAATAAAATCAACTCAGACTTATTCAAGATGATAGCTCATTAAGGTGAATTAGAGACAAGGATATATTTTAGTTTGTGTGATGTCAAAGTAATAGGCTACAGGAGAGAATTATCCAGGCCTTTCAATGATCAGGCAGCGCTGTAGTTAATATTTTGGTAAAACTTATGAATGACTGGTGAGCCCTATATATAAAAAAATTAAATGTGCTTATAGAAAAAAGGGGGGGCTCACGGATACACTATTGAAAAATATTGTTCACTACTTAAGAGGTTCTTTTAAGTGGTAGAGCCTGTGGTTTGTGAAGTGTTTGTGTGCAAATCATTAAATCTAGCTATTCACCTGACCAAGGGGTGTGGGGAGAGGATGGGGGGGGGTGGCTGGCGCATGGAGAGAAACCCAAAGGAAACGTGAAGGCATTGTGAAGGAAAGGCATTGTGGAAGAAATGCCGATGCAGTAGCTGTCTAGTACAACTCAGTGGCAAGCTCCTCCTCGATTATAAAGGCTCGGCCGTACCAGGGGGTGCTGTAATCTGCACAGTGAGACATTAGCATTAGACTGGGGGATCGCTATGGGTCTCCGTTATTTTATTTATTTATTTGGAAAAATGAAGAATATTTAATACACAAAAAAGCACAACAGAATCAACAGGTCTTAGAAGCATTACATAGTGCAAACACCAGAAAGATACAGAGCTATTAACTTGGCGGTGCTTGTAAAAGGTTCGGCAGGAACTCATGAAAATCTCTCCTTTGCTACGGGTCTCTTTTAATTTCACCATGATTGGCTTTGACTTCTCATCTCTTTTCTTCTCAAATAACGAGGGCCAAACATTCCCTTCTTCCTGGGGAACTCTTGGTTTGTGAAGACGGAACTTGTCGAAATGTATTTAAATGAAACACTAGTCACGTCTCTCCATCTTTCAAGAGCCACATCGGGCTTCACTCCCTCCCAGAAGCCCTTCCGCACACCTGTCACAGGTCCCTGCCCTGAGTTCCTGGGACACTTACTGTCTGGACTCTAGCTTTCCTGCTCTGCTGCTTTGTCCTTCACACTGTGTATGTGCTGCCCCATCAACTACAGTGGGAAACTCTTTGTGGTCGGGGATGAGTGTTTTGTACTGACTTTCCATTTCTGAGTGATTATCCTAGAATTAATTCCATTGCTCTCTCCGTGACACTTTGTGTCATCTTTCTGGCACACCCAACTAGCAAAAACCTCAGACCCAAAGAAGCCCAATCATCCTCTATCAGCAGCTTCTTCCTGCGGCCCGGCTCTGGGGAATGCCACTGCACGGGTTCACCTGGTGCCCTGCACACTAACCATCACCGCGAACGGACTCCCAGCTCTGCCCCAAAGCCCAGCCACATTTCTCTCTTCAGACTTGTTCTCCCACATCCTGCAATCACTTTTTCAGCTTCTCTGTGTTCTCTCTAAGCCCCCGCACCGCTCGGCCTGCCTCTCCCCCTCAGCAGGTCGTCATGGCTCTCCTTCCCAGAGAAAAGAGGAGCCCGTGGAGGGAACCCCGTCTCCCCTGGGGCAGGTTCTGCCACGCTGCACAGCCCCTGTCCCCTTTCCCTCTTCTTGATGGAGGGACTGACTGCCTCCCCAAAGCCATTCCCTTCAGGCAGGCTGGGAGTCCGGAGCCCACACCTCCCCAAGAAGGAATATCCCGTCTTTAGACTCAGCCCCTTCCTCCATCCCTCACCCCTCCGCATCTCTCTCCTTCCAGACTTCTGAAAACCTAGCCAGATCCGGGTCTGCCTTCTCCCACCTCCCCCTGCTCTCCTCAGCGTTCCCCAGCCTGGTTTCCTTGGCTGTCCTCCATCAGAGCCCCCAGCCCAAGGGCCCCAAATGCTTCCAACTGCCATGTTACAATCACCGTCCCACTCCGCTTCTCAGAAGCATTCGCCACTGTTCGTCCCCTTCTGTTCTCGACTCGCTCGCTCCTTGCTGCCCACGAGCTGACCCTGCTTTCACTCCCTCCCTTGCAGGCAGTTCTTCCTGTTCGCCTTCGCCGCCCCCGTGGATAACCTGTGTCTTACACACAACGTACCTGTTTTCCTCTCTCCCACCCCACTCCTCGTCTCCCCTGGGAATGTCAGAGCCACAAGTCCACCTGCCTGCCTGACACACATAAGGTGTCTCAAGAGCACATCAAATTTCACAAGTTCAAAACTGGACTCTTCCCTTGAAGTGCGCTCTCTCGATAGATGCACTACGCTGTCCTGTCCCACAAGCCCGTGTTTAGACCCGTGCTGTATCGCCAGAACCTTCTCCCTTCCCCTCCGCCCCGTGCGTCCTCTCTTGGAGCGCTCCTGTGGCCTCTTACAGCCCTTTTAGGCGGTTCAGCGCCATCCCGTCTCGTGCGCCTGGATTCCTGCACTCCTAACACATTAAGCTGCCGTCTCTCCAGTTAACTGAACCCCCCACACACAACCCCACCACAGGGCCTTTGCATCTGCGACCCTGCTTCCTGGAACCCCTGTCCCCTCCCCCTCGTGCTCCAGGCTGGCCCCTCCTTCACCTCCATCCCCGCCCTGGGCCACGCCTCCGTCCCGCTTGCTCATAGCCCGATGACCTCCTTCCTCCTGACACTAGTCATTGTTGGAACTTTACATTTGTGCACTTCTTCAGCTAACATGTGGGCCCCTCTGGACTGTGGACTGGGTGAACACTGGTCTCTGCACGGCGCCCAGCAGAGCGGATGCTCACATAACAAGGCTGGGTATGGAACACATATCGATGAGGGAAATTCACAGATCACACATTCCATTTGGGCTGGAAGGTTTTCATGTTTTTAGAACAAAACATTTTTCAGAGCAGGCTCTCCAAAGTTCCTCTTTCCCTGCCGGCTTTCTAAGGAAGATACTGTTGTTACCAACACAGATCGCAGCAGCACAAGAGTGGAATGGATGGATTTCCATGTTCCTGCTGCCAGGTGGGGTTTTGCTTTCTCAGAAATCACTGGAAGCACAGATGCGACAGGAATCACTTATTATGTTCTCGCCAAGTTTCTTCTGTATAATTTGGTGAAAGCAACATGAAGTTGTCTGCTCCTTCACTTTTCCTTGTCACCCTGTAAATTTCCTTTGTTTTTATTTATTCTCTTCTATTTCCCATACGATATTGAGAAATGGATTTAATTGCCATCCAGCTTCATTCTAACTGTGCTTGTCACAAGTCTTGGTTTCCAGGTCTTATTCTCTCTCTCTCTCTCTTTTTTTTCCCAAACTTTGATATTCCAGTGCTAGCATAAAGAGATATAGATTTTAATTTTTTACAAATATACTCTGAGAATTAGTTAATATTATAAGATACATGAGTAAACTGAATGGGAGAGATTATATGATTTTAAATCAGTCTAGTGGAAGTTTCATACATTTTTATGGGCCATAACACAGAGGAGATTTTAATAATATAGTATAGAATGGGCTAAAAGTGATGTCTGATTGCCATAATTTGATAGGAACAGAATTGTAATTTGGCTTTGCACAAATGCAGTTGATATAGCGTTATCCCAAGAAAGCTATTTGCTTGGGAAGGTTATAGAGATCATCAGTTTATACGGGCTGAGGATTAACTGGTGATTGTAATGAAGGTCGTTTGAGGTGAATATAAAGTGGTTATATGTTATAATCCAGTACAATGCATTTAGGGGATTATTCTGATTATCTTATTCTATAATTAGATTATGTCATTTGCTCTTTTAAACATCTGCTGCTGTTTATAGCTGTGGTCCCCAAACAGTGCCCTGGGGCACTGCAGCAAATTCACAAGGAGTAAGGAGGGAGATTTTAAAATTTCAAGGGAAACAGGGCGCTCTCTACCTCTGTGAGACACCATGCAAACTGCTGGTTTGAGGGAGTTCACAATTTCAACTTTGTACTACTTCCTGTAGCACAGTGATAATCTTTAGGAAGCTGGAATCTCAACGGTTATATGAAAAAAAAGCAAATACCACATGAAAGTCAACGTGGATCCAGAAATGAGGGTGGTGGTATCCAATCTGAAAATCTGTGCAGTGCTCAACATAATATAATTCTATACTAATTATTATAAGTAGTAAATATTGTATGAATATATATTTTATAACTGTAGCTGATAGTTTGCATATATTTTTTTTGTCATAGGGTTTTTAAAGAAGTATTAAATTTTTAGACCAGTCAATTCTTTAACATGATTCAAAAATCAAAAAGCATAAAGAGAAACACGGTGAGAAGTCTCCCCCATCTCGGTCGATGGCAGCTCCATCTTCTAATTGTTCAGACCAAAGCCTGTGAGTGGGCCTGAGCTTCTGTCGTTCTGACACCCCTGCTCAGAGCTCCAGGAAATCATGTCTGTACTTTCTGAAAATATCCACAATCTGACTCCCCGTCTCTAACTACACTGCTGTCGTCCTGGTCAAAACAGGGTATTACGGGACTTCCCCGGCGGTCCAGCGGTTAAGACTCCGTGCTTCCACTGCAGGGGGTGTGGGTTCAATCCCTGGTCGGGGAAGTAAGATCCCACAGGCCACAAGCCGCGGCCAAAAGAAACCCAAAAACCAAAACAAACAGGCTATTACTACACTTGCGTGTAACTAGTCTCCCTATTTCTATGCCTGTGCCCACCACCCCGTCATCTTTCTAAGCCCTAAGTTCACTGATATCATCTCTTTATCACCCAGAAGCTGCAAGAGCTCCCTTATCTTTCAGAGTAAAAGCGAGTCTTTCTAGTGACCCGGAAGGCCCTATAGGAACCCCTTGCCTTTACCGCTGATCTCAGCTCTTACTGTTTCTGCCCTCACATAATCTGCTCCGGCCACACTGGTCTCCTTGTCCCAAGCATACCAGGCATGTCCCTACCCGAGGGCCTTTGCACTGCAATGTTAAATCTCATCTCCTCCAAACTCTGGCCTACTTGAATCCACCCTGTTTTAAATACTTCAGTGACTCTCACCTGTGCCCTGATGCGTGCTCCCTAGCTCTTTTGTCCTGCTCTTTTTCCTTTTTCCATAGCCTTTTAACATAGTAGATAATTTACTTCTAACACAATAATTTACTAAGTTTATTGTTTTATCTTCTGGCTCTTCCCACTAAAACAGAAGCTCCAGAGGGCAGGCATCTTAATCTGTTTTGTTCCACAGTGTATCCCAATCATCTGGAAGAATACTTGGCCATAATATAATAGGTATGCATCATATTGGCTTCAATATGTTGTTTAAAAATCTCTATCTTTCTTAATTTTGTGTCTGTTTAAACTGTCAATAAAAGCACATTCAAATGTTCCTCTATAATGATGGCTCGCCCGTTTTCCCTGAGGTCCTAACAATTTTTGCTCTATACTTTTCAGGCTAATTAGGTGCTTATAAAATATGAATCCTATCTTCCTGGCTAATTGAACCTTTTATCATTGTGCACAGACCTTCTTTATCCTTAGTGATGCTTTTGTCTTCAAGTTATTAGTTTATTTGATACTAATAAAAGTAGGCTAGCTTTTCAGTAATTTTTAGTACTATTTAATATATTTTTTCTGTCCCTTAGCTTTTGATGTATTTGAGTTCTTATGTTTTAGGTGTGTCTCATGCACATACCTTATAGTTTTTAATTCATTATGACAGTCTTTATGTTTAACTGCTAGCCTATTTATGCCTATTGTGATTAGGTATATATCCAGATTTATTTATATCACTAACTTTCTATTTGTCCCACTTTTGTTGTGCAAATTTTTATCTCTTGCTTGCATTTCTTTTTTTATTTTTAAAATTTACTTATTATTTATTTTTGGCTGTGTTGGGTCTTCGTTGCTGTGCACAGGCTTTCTCTAGTTGCAGCGAGCGGGGGCTACTCTCTGTTGCGGCGTGCGGGCCTCTCACTTCAGCGGCTTCTCTTGTTGTGGAGCACGGGCTCTAGGTGCGCAGGCTTTAGTAGTTGTGGCACATGGGCTCAGTAGTTGTGGCTCACGGGCTCTAGAGTGCAAGCTCAGTAATTGTGGTGAACGGGCTGAGTTGCTCCACGGCATGTGGGATCTTCCCGGACCAGGGCTTGAACCTGTGTCCCCTGCACTGGCAGGTGGATTCTTAACCACTGCGCCACTAGGGAAGCCCCACGTTTCTTTTTTTTTTAATTGAGTTTTGTTTTCTTATTCTGTTTTTCCCCTTCTACTAGTTTGGAAGTTATCTACTGTGTTTCTTATTCTTTTAATGTTTGCCCTTGAATTTGTAGCATAATACTTAAAGTCTGCAGTTAATATCTTACCTCTCCTCCTGAACAATACCATGAGCATTATAACCGTGGCCATCTACTTTCCAACTCATACTCTGTTGCTATTCAGTGTGTATTTCTGTCCTTTTTAATCTCATAAATTTGGCATTATTACTTTATATAGATGATGTTTACTTACATTTGTCCTCATATTTACCAGTTTATTTACTTACTAATTCTTTTTGTTATCTCAGACCTTCCACCCACAATGTTTACCTTCTTTCTGAAGTATATCTTTAATAGAGTCTAAATAATGTGCTTCTAAAGCTTGTAAGTTCCTCTAGGGAGGTGTGTTGTAGATAAGTTCTCAGTTAAAAGCCTTTATTTTGCTCTCATTTTTTTGAAACATAGTTTTTTTAAAAATTTTTATTGGAATATAGTTGATTTACAATGTTATGTTAGTTTCAGGTGTACAGCAAAGTGAATCTGTTATACATATACATACACCTACTCTTTTTAAGATTCTTTCCCCATATAGGCCATTACAGAGTACTGAGTAGAGTTCCCTGTGCTATACAGTAGGTCCTTATTAGTTATCTAATTTTTGTTTGTTTGTTTGTTTGTTTTTGCGGTATGCGGGCTTCTCACTGTTGTGGCCTCTCCCGTTGCGGAGCACAGGCTCCGGACGCGCAGGCTCAGCGGCCATGGCTCACGGGCCCAGCCACTCCGCGGCAGGTGGGATCTTCCCAGACCGGGGCACGAACCCGCGTCCCCTGCATCGGCAGGCGGACTCTCAACCACTGCGCCACCAGGGAAGCCCCTAGTTATCTATTTTATATATAGTAGTGTGTATATGTCAATCCCAATCTTCCAATATACTGAAAGATAGTTTTAATGGGTTTGTCCCACATGTGTTTTTTTCCAATATCCTGAAGCAGTAAGTCAGTTCTGACACTGTCGTCCTGGAGATCGAATCAGACCCCACAGGTTATTAGCCCAGTCCCACAAGACTGCCCCTTCCGCGACTTCAGTTACCACTCACAAGTCCAGGTTGTTACGTGTGCTTCTGAGCAACTGGCTGCAAATCAGAGGTTCCCACAGTCCCCTCCTCCAGTTCCATTATTTTGCTAAGCGGCTCACAGAACTCTGAAAGACATTTATATATGTTTACCAGTTTATTATTATTATATGTTTAAACATTTGTTTAAACATTTTATATGTTTAAACATTTATATATGTTTACCAGTTTATTATTTATATATGTTTACCAGTTTATTATTATTAGTATCAAATAAACTAATAACTTTAAGACAAAAGCATTACTAAGGATAAAGAAGGTCTGTGCACAATGATAAAAGGTTCAATTAGCCAGGAAGATAGGATTCATATTTTATAAGCACCTAATTAGCCTGAAAGTACAGAGCAAAAATTGTTAGGACCTCAGGGAAAACGGGCGATCCATCATTATAGAGGAACATTTGAATGTGCTTTTATTGACAGTTTAAACAGACACAAAATTAAGAAAGATACAGATTTTTAAACAACATAAACATAAAGGATACCGATGCAGAGGTACATAGGTCCCGAGTGCAGGAGCTTCTGTCCCCATGGAACTGGGGTGCACCACCCTCCTGGCGTATGGATGTGTTCACCAACCCAGAAGCTCTCCAACTCTTATTGTTCAAAAGTTTACGCAGAACTTCATCTCCAGCATCTCCCCTTCCCCTTCCCTGAGGTCAGTGGGTAGGGCTGAAAGTTCCAACCATCCAGTCACTTGGTCTTTCTGGTGACCAGCCCCCTCCTGAGGCCATCTAGGGGTCTGAACCTAAGTCACCTCATTAGCATGAATTCAGGTATGCCCCGAAAGGGCTTCTGGTGAACGACAGAAGATACTCCCGTCACTTAGGAAGTTGCAAGGGTTTTAGGAGATTTGTGCCAGAAACCCAGACAGTGATCAAAATATATTTCTTCTTATACCACAGTATACAATTTTATGTTGACAGTAATCTTCCACTCTGAGGATATCCTTCTACTGTCTGTGGGCGTCCAGTTTTGCTGTTGGGAAGTGAGCTGTCAGTCTGATAGTCATCTCTTTGTTGCGTTGTGTCTTTTCTCCCTGGCCACTTTTCTTCTCTCGGCTTTTGGTGTCCTTTAGTCTAGCTGCAGTGTCTCTAGGTGTGGGTTTCTTCTGTGTACATTGGGTATTATGCGTGTACAGATTTATAAAGTCATGAAAAATTCTCAACCATCACATCTTCAGGTATTATCTCTTCCCCATATTCTGTATTGCTCTCTTCCTCTAAGATTCCATTTAAACCCACTCCACTCCCCGTCTTAACCATCCTCTCATATATTACGTTTCCATTCTTTCTGTCTGTGGTCTTCTAGGTAGTTTTCTCAGATCTACCCTCTGGTATACCAGTTATCCAATCTGCTGCGTAAATACTAGGTCAGAGGCTTTTGGTTTTGTTTTCAAGTCAACAGTTACAGTTTCCATTTTGTAAAATTTTTATTTGATTCTTTTTCAAGTCTGACTGGTCATTTTGAAAGTCTCATAGTTTACTCATTTTTGCTAGTCCATCTCTTACTCTCTTCATACGTTTTATTCATAGTTTTTATCTTCTGTTCTGTATCTGATTGTCCTACCAGCTGAAGCCTTGAAAATAACATCAGTCTTTGTTGCTGTTGACTCCACTCTTGTTGTCTTTGTGAACTCCTATTTGGTTGAACTTAATCTGTGGGAATCCTGGAGGTCTGTGTTAAGGGTGTTTTCTTCCAGGCACCCTTTACATTTACTTCCACTGGGTTTTGGGACCACTTTCACTTCCTTCAGGGGTCCTAGTTTAATGTTGAAGTCTTGGGTTGAGCTCCGCAGTTACGCTTTGACCCAAAGTGTGAAATTGGCATCTATCTTCAGAGAAACCCCTCCTTTCACGCTTACCTGATGGTCACCACATGCCCTATGGACGATTAAACTCACTTTAGGGGAAGGAAGGTCTTGAAAATTTCCTTCTGCTTTCTGTGAACCCAGCAGTGGGTTAACAACTCTGCTCCATCAAGAAACTCATTCTGTTTGTTTTTGTAACTGAGAACCCTTCCAAGTATCTCACATTTACTGGAAGTATAAACCTTTAAAGTGGTTTTTATTACTAGCAACCAGGGAGTTATCACTTGGGAGCTAAATGCAAAAATAATTAACCAAGAGAAGGTTCAACTTTTTCAAAGTCAGGTGTCAAAAGCTGTCCCTGTCCCTGCCATTCACTGGAATGTAAACCGAAATGGATTTAACCTTTTGTTCTCTGTAACCACATAAAGATGTGTCTTTGTCTTGACCCCTGGCCAACCCATCTCCCTCTCATCCAGTTGCAGGGCCACATGCTTCCTTCCTTTCCTTCATGAAGGTTCCTGTTCTGGTAAATTCATGCCCTATCCCAATACTTATTTTTAAATTAGTTCCCACAAGAAAGGTAAAGACCACATGAATGGCAGTGTTCCTTTTTAGTACCCCGAAGTGTGAAGAAATAGTCTTATTGATTAATTCAACAAATATTTATATCAGAAATTAAAAAGCCCTCTTTCTCAGAGAATTTTTGTTTGTTTGTTTTTGTGTTTTTGGATTTTTTGTTTGAGAGAATATTTTCTTTACAGAGGGAAATTGACCTGGACATGGGATCAAAGGAGCTCTGGGTCAAGGCTCTGGAGGGGCAGTGGGAGGGTGGACGGGGAGAAGCAGGGACGGCTGGCCCTGAGGGTTCACCCTCCAGAACCCCTCCCTTGCCCCTGCCATCCAGGGGGCCAGCGGCAGACAGGGCTGAGCCGGGGAGTTGCAGCCGACGTGGGCTTGGGGGCAGTGGTGACGGCTGATGAAAAGAGTGGGGAAGGCGTCAGAAGAGACGATTTGGGGCAGGAACAGGGAGGAATGTGGGCCAGGAAGTACAAGCATCCAGGAGGTTTTCTTGGTAAATTACGTGTTTAAGTCAAGCACTTCCTACCTAGATACTTACAACCTGTGCCATTTATTTTATATTTTTCTAGATCAATGAACTGAGCCATGTTCAAATCCCTGTTATGTTGATGCCAGATGACTTCAAGGCCTATTCAAAGATAAAGGTGGACAATCACCTTTTTAACAAGTAAGTACAAGCACAGCCTTTTGTACAACTTACGTGGCTGCCAGGAGTGTGAATTCGAATTTGACTTTTTGTGAATTTCTATAATCACATTATTTTTCAATGGGTGAGAGTGAAGTTTTGCTGATAAAGTTTATCCTGTGATCAACATAACCATCTGTCATTTTCAGAGAAGCAACAGCAGGCCCTCTTGGGTAATATCTTTTTGCATACGGCATATTGTTCTCTGTGAATATCTTATATGTTAAAAGTGATGTTCTCATTACTATTTAAATGTTTGAAGCTGTACATTGCTTGGATTCTTTTTTTTTTGGGGGGGGGGCAGCTATGGACCTCAGCTCTCTTACACAAAACTCTCCTGATGATTCCTTTATGAACAGAAATGACTACTTCCTAAAACAATAAAGAATGAAGGTGTATTTTTATAAAACATAATTGGATGCCATGTTGGGCATTGAGACTATTTCTCCCTCTTTTGAATGTCATTTTAGACATCATTATGGACCACCTTCTGTGGCAGGCAGTCCATTGAGAGCCAGACATACACCGATGTATAAGAAACAGTCCTGCCCTCGGGGGTTCACAGTCAGGCGGGTGGTTGAAAATGGACACATATACAAATCACCATAACTTAGTGTGTGGAGTACCCCAGTGGGGGCACGGGGTGTGTGTGTGTGTGCCTGTGAACACAAAGGGGGAAGCAATTCTGAATGAGTGGGATGAGCCCCAGAGAAATCCCTCCCATGTGAAGATCAATTGTGAAATTCCTTAATGGGGCCATTGTTCTAATGTGAAGCTGATGTATTAATTATTCTCATAATGCCCTTTAAAGGTTGACCTTTTGAAGGGATCTTTTCTATGTGAATATAGAATGTGGTATGTATATAAAAGATAAAACAGGTCAATCTAGGAGTGAGAGTCAGTCTTGTTTTGTAAGATTTCATCAGCAGGCAACCCAGGACCAGTGTGGGAGCCCTGTTTGTGGCTCTCTGTGCTGCCCCTCCCGGCCTCGCCAAGCTCTTTGCTTTTCCTTCACCGTTTCCCCTGCGTGTCTGTCCCTTCTGTCCCCCAGATCCTACTGTGGGTTCTGGTTGGCCCCTTGAAACCCACCTGTGCCTTCTGTGGGTCGGGAACCCCAAGTGCTTCTTTGGCTGCAGGAGAGCATGATGGTGGCAGATTCAAGTCTGGTTCACTGTTTGTACGTCTGAACTTTATTCCACAACCTGTTTCAGAGAAAACATGCCGAGCCACTTCAAGTTTAAGGAATACTGCCCGATGGTTTTCCGTAACCTGCGGGAGAGGTTTGGAATCGATGATCAGGATTTCCAGGTGAGTTGCTTTCGTAACATTCGTTTCACATGGGTTTCATCGTGCCTTTTGCGCTGTAAAATGGGATTCACATTTTTGTCATGACAAGTAATTAGATAAGAGTAATTTTCATTTTGTATGAGAATTTTTCAGTGTTCTTTCTGAAATAAAGGGTTCTTTCAGTTAGGGACCACTATACAATATGATTTCAGTAGTCCGCAGAAGAAATTATTCTTTGGGAAGGGAGCAAGCCTGTGAGTTTTATATAATATTCTCACTTACAGATGAAAGTATTCTGCCCGCAGAGCTTCCTTTTGATTTTCTGCCCTCAAACGGGTTGGCAGCCCCTAGGGCTGTGTATGTGTGTTGAATTCACATTTCCTTTATTTGCAGAGGCCACTTAGGAATCTTAGAAATTTGTTTTCGTTCTTGCTGATTTGCCGAATTGGCCCACCCTGGCCCTCCCCGCGGTATTTTGTCAGAGACCCCCTTAGAACCCTGCAGTGCCCAGCGGTCTAGTGACTGCAGCACCGCTGTCACCACCAGGAGCCCGCCAGTCCCAGGGACACTTCTGTGCAGTACCGTCTCCTGCTCTTGGGACCCACCATGTAAAGATGTGCCCTGTTGCTTTTCTCCCCATGTTTGCCCAGTTCTCAATTTCAGCTTTTAAAATCGCTGTCAGATCTGGTCATTTCTGGTCATTTCTCCTGAGAACAGACCAGGCATCAGTTACCTGATTTTCACAGAGCTGGCCAGATTCGTAGAAGCCAAGGATTTTTTTAAGAGCAGAAATCTAAGGCAGGAGATACAAGGGCTGCTTTCTGGTCTGTTATGGCAGGCCGTTTATTTTACTGTAAGAGTACTGACTTATTTTAAATGTGGTAAACACTTTCTCTCGTTTGCCCCAAACCAGAAATCCTTTTATCTTGCATTACGTGTCCTGTTGCTGCCCCGGGTGACCTTACAAGGTGAATACTGGCACAGCTCACCCTGTACTTTCCCTTAAAGAACAGGGCCCTAAGGCAAATCAAGCTTAGCCAGCATGCTTTCTTATAGATCTGTGGGCCTCCCTGCCCTGCCCCATTGTTGAAAGTTTCCAAGAATCTCTCACAGGCTCACTCAGGCATGAGAAGCCTTGAAGCTGCCATGTTTTGAAAAAGCAACGCTGGCCAGGCTGCCGGTGACGTTCCCTCCTCTGTGGACCTGGCCAAGGTTTCCACGGAGGTCCGGGCTCTGAGCAGAGGCTCGGGTGCGCCCCGGAGAGGGCTGAGGGGAAGTGGGCGGGGAGGGTGTGAGCGCTCGGTTTGCTTTTAAAAACTGCGATGGAGCCAGTGTTCAGGTGTGGGCTTCATGTGTAAGAGAGAAAGAACTTCGATCACACTTGGACTTGAATTTACTGCTGCAAAAGCCAAGTCACCTTTAAAGAATAAATTTTGGAATTGTAAAAAAGCCTCGTATAAAATAAAAAGGAATCATTCTACATTATGTAAGAACTGTTATTACATTTCAAGAGGCCTATGAAAATAGTATGCTTTGAAAAGAATGAACAGCTTTGACATCCTAAGAAAATCTCCTCTGACTCTGCTGCTACATTCAAGTGTGTATCTTCCTTTGTGCCCCTCCTTTTTTTTTTTAATTTTAATTTTTAAAAATAAAATAGCGATACTGGCGTTTCACAGAAACTGACTTTCAGGGCCTGTGCTACAGGATCTTGTTAAATTCCTCAATTCATTACCACAGTGAAGTCCTTATATTTCTTCTGAGAACCAGCCCTGTTAAATGAGATCCAAATGGATCTATTAGATCCTTAGTTGCTGAAATACTAAGACAGGAACGGGGTTTCCCTCTCTTTTTCCCCCCTAAAAACAAAACCATGTAAGTTGATATTTAAGTAAGTGCAAATTGCTGATACAAACTTTGAAGGCAAATTAGGCGAGTGGAGGATGATTCACACGGAACTAATTGGCAAGTCTGTTAAGCTCTTAGCGTGAGAGATCAGTACAAGGGAGAACCGGTGTGAGTGTAATTAATCATTTGAACACCACTCCTTCCCTCAGCCATGCCTGGTGCTTTTGGCATTTAGATTGCTGCTTTCTCTTTGGCAACTGTATTTCTATTAAAAAATAAAAAAGTGGGTGTTTACAGTAACTTTAGTAAACCAGACATACACAGTCCCTCTGCACCCACAGATTCCACCAACTGTAGATCAAATTGCAGTTGGAATCTGCGGATGCGGAATCTGCGGATGCGGAATCTGCGGATATGGAATCTGCGGATGCGGAATCTGCGGATGCGGAATCTGCGGATACGGAATCTGCGGATACGGAGGGCCGATTGTACTGGCCCCATTTCTATGTACCTTTCCCAATGTTTGTACCTCTTAAAATTTTTTCAGCTGGGGCAGGGCCCCTGAGTTTAAACGGAAGATAAGATCGTACACATGGGGCTTAGCCCACCTTGTTGGCTACTTGGTTTGGAAAACGGAGGAAGTTGTGCCAACAGTGGCTCTGGCTTGGTGCGTCTGGGTGCCTGCGCGCCGCAAGCCAGGGAGGCGGAGTGCAGTGCGCTTGCGGGGGCCGGCGGGGCTGTGGTCTCGGCTCTTCGGCTCACCACTGCCCGGACACTTCATTCACTGTGGCCAGAACAGGTAACAGGTATCAGTTGACACCTAGTGCCAAACTGAACTCTCTTTCTCAATCTGATTTAAAAAGTGGGATCAATGACCCGGCGTCTCATCCTCTTTGGAGGCACTGGATGGCTCAAGGGGCCCAGGCCCCTCACTGTTCCCCTTGCCTTGCTCTGTTTAATTTTCAGAAGCGCTTGCTTATTGGACAAATGACTTTTAAATCTCTGTGGCGGAAAGGAGTTCCACCGTGCGGTTCATTTAGTATTCAAACCTTCATGTTATATCAAATGGATAAATGTCCGCCACCTGCCTTGCGTGTGTGAATGCAGTTTTGCTGCACCTGAAAAAAGTCAGTATCGATCCATCTGATCAAAGTAGAACATAGTAATTAGCCAACTTAATTGACCTCCGTCAGCCAACTTAAACTTCGTGAAAGGAACTGAGAAACATCCCTGCTGTCTCCGTAAACACTTGTATCTTTCCTCTGGTTTTGATTTCTTGACAATGTCTTTTAAAAACAACTTCTTTTTCTTGCTGTTAAAGATAAATTCAAGCAACAGTTCTAGAATACTCATTGTTAACAACAGTGTCACTGAACATACATATGTAAACCTGTGTGCGTATGTGTATGCATGTATGCTCAGTGCTTTCAGATTCAAAATTTTCTCCAACTTATTAGGGCTTTTTAAAATCACTTCACTGGTTTGTAATATGCACAGAGGTGAACTGTGTTCTGATCATTGTTGGGACAATGTGACTCCCCATGACGGTTCTTTTAAGATGTCTTTCAAGTTGAATGCTCCCCCAGAGGCCTCGCTGTTACGGTTGCTACAGTTCTGTTCTTCCATCTCCTCTGCCACTTTAAGCTCCGCTCCCCATAGGTGGATGATTTCACGCACGATTATCAACTCAGTGTGTGTTTATTTGCACCTACTGTGTGTAAGGCTCTGTGATAGACATCATAGGGAATGCAGAAGAGAAGAAAGGATGAAGGAATTTTTTTTAACTATTACATGACAGATTCTGTATTAGATGCTAATGAGATTTACAGAAACCCAGGCATCTTGATTTTTAATGTTCTTCAAGAAAACCTGCATCCCTCTTTCCAGTCTCTCATAGTATCAGAACCTCTTATGACAGGCCTGGGAAGTCAACTAGAGGCTTCGGTTGAAGTTTCTGAGCTGCAGGAAGGATTGCCCACCAGAAACCAAAAATTTATACAGGATGGCGATGATGCAGTTAAAGCTAAATACACCATATAATAGAAACTGAGCCCTCTGGTTCTTTGTGGAGGATAATACTAGGTTTGCTTTTCCCCTGCCGCATCTTCCGAATTAGAATCGCTCGTTATTCACATTGGATGCATTTTCTTCTTTGTATTGGTAACAGAGGATTCTAATTTTAAAATAATTAATTTTAAAAGCTAACGTTTTAGGGCTTCCCTGGTGGCGCAGTGGTTGAGAGTCCGCCTGCCAATGCAGGGGACGCGGGTTTGTGCCCCGGTCTGGGAAGATCCCACATGCCGCGGAGCGGCTGGGCCCGTGAGCCATGGCCGCTGAGCCTGCGAGTCCGGAGCCTGTGCTCCGCAGCGGGAGAGGCCACAACAGTGAGAGGCCCGCGTACCGCAAAAAAAAAAAAAAAGCTAACGTTTTAAACTTTTGATGTTCTTGTTTCAAGTTTAAAAATAAAATTCTCACGATGAATAGCGGACAGAAACTCCACCTGGGCTGGAAGCCAAAGGGCACCCCTCAGATTGGACGTCTCTCCTGACAGACTTTAGGGAAAACTCGCTCCCAGCCCATCAGCATCCTCAGATTTTTTTCACGTGCTTTTTCTGCTGTTTCTCAAGTGTTGAACCAATTACTGCCCCACCACAAACTGACCCCACCTGACAGCTCAGCCTTGCTGTTGGCCTGCGTTTTCCGTTCCTGAGCCCACGTTGGGTTAAGTCTCGTTTTCAGCCGAGCGCTGACAATCATCCCTGCCAGGGAGCTCCTGTCCAGGGCAGATGCTGCCTGTTTGCTTATCAGGAGCCTCGGACACAGGCCTCTGGTATTTTAATCTGAGTCAAGTACCAACCTGATCTTTGTAAAGGCGATCTCACGGCGCTCAGTGACGTTCCTGCAACTTTTCTTCTTTCTCTGCTGGTCATTACCGTTCATATCTGTTTCCTTCTTTTCTGGTAAGTTGTTTCATGATTAATAAGTGTTCAATTGCACAGTGTTCTGCCCCCCTCTGCAGTGAAAGCCATTCCACGCCTGGGATCACAGCTCAGACTTTCTTTGAAATTCCCCAAGAGCATAACACAGGGCTTTAAACACAGTGGGCTTTTAATAAATCCTTGATGATGATGTTAGCACGTTGGTCTTTCCCTCCCTGATGAGGTCAGAGGACCATCTGCTCACTCAGATCCGTCAAACGCAAACCCAGGTCCAGGCTGTGGCTCCCGGCTCCTGGGCCGTGTGATTTGAGGCGTGTAATCGTAATCCTGAGTTGTCAGCAGGGCAGGTGTCAGGTCCAAGAAACAGGTAGCCCGAGTTGGGAGAAAGAACATTTTCCTGCGAGTTGAGAAGCTGGTTTGCGTCTTGGATCTTCAGTGACGGATACTGTGACTTAATCTGGTCGCTTAGCCCTGGTAGGTCTCAGTTTTCTCATCTGTGAAATGAGGGAGAAGGACTCCATGCTCTCTGAGGCCCTCCCAGCTGTCACATTTCTGAATCTGTTATTAAGTCACGGCCAATAGGTCACTGACTGTCACTCAGGTTCCTGTACATGATACTGCCGTGTCTCCTTTGTAAGGAGCTGGCTTTTACACATTTGAGCATGGCAGAATTGATTGTACATGGCCTTCCTGTTGACTAAATGGAAAAACTTTCATACATTATTTTTAGCAGAAATACAAACTCATATCAAAATGGAAAAAAAAAAAAACCCAAATGTCTGTAAGACTATATGAGTAGTTCAAGGGTATTAAATGTTCAAAATGCTTGGGTATTGAAAAAATGGATAGGGGACCGTAATGGTTGATGTTGATAGATTGTGACATTTTATGAGAAGTATAGAAAAATTGGTGGCAAAGATGAGCTAATTAAATTGACATTTCCTCCACCCCCCTGGAGGCCCCAGTAATCCTGGACCTCCCACTGTGGAAATAAACATCTTCAAGGCAGACTTTTAGAGGCTTGGAGGCGAGCACCATTAATCCCTTTCTTTGGGGAAAGGAGAATAAATTTCCAATTATAAATGCAGGAAGGCCATTCAAGAGTGAGTTTCATCTCTCATTATCTTCCTTTATTTCTCATTGAAGGCTGACATGGCACTAGAGATTCAAACACAGCTCTTGAGGTTTGAGATGTGGTGTTGTAATGCTACCCCCCGGGGTTCTTGGACTCCTTAATCAACAGAAATTGATAAGAGGCCAGACGAGAAATTCAGGCAAGGCCTTACTGGGACTCATACTGCAGCACTAGGGAGCGAAAGCACGTAACAGGTGCCCATCCTCGCTCACTGAGTGGGCAAGCTGGTCCTTTAAACGGGGTAAGGGTGGGGGTGGGATGGAGGGGGGCTTAGGGTGGTCAGCCCCTCCCCCAGGTGGTGCTGGGCGCAGGGATCGTGTGCAGGACCCTGCTTTTCTCCCGACACCTCAGAAGTGGCAGTTGTGTTTTTGGTCTTTTTGTATCTTGTTCACAATCTGCCCCGACTGCATGTAGTTGTTTTTAGTCCCTTACAGTTTCCTTGTATCTCTTGCTGGAGGAGATGATTGTCCAGGTGCAAGCAGTGCAGCGGAGGGTCCCAGGTCCCAGCCTGTCTCTGTAGATCTGTGATGTACTTGGCTGTGGAAAACAGGAGTGGTGGACAGTGAGCTTACTTATCCAGAGGCAATCGTCCAGCAAAATGGACTAAATCATCCTGTTCTTACGTGCCCTGCATCTACTAGCTTTGCCCTAGCACTTTAATTTTTTTTTTTTTTTGCGGTACGCGGACCTCTCACCGGTGCGGCCTCTCCTGTTGCGGAGCACAGTCTCCGGACGCGCAGGCTCAGCGGCCATGGCTCACGGGCCCAGCCGCTCCGCGGCATGTGGGATCCTCCTGGACCGGGGCACGAACCCGTGTCCCCTGCATCGGCAGGCGGACTCTCAACCACTGCGCCACCAGGGAAGCCCTAGAACTTTAATTTTTGTCCAGCGGTTTATGGTATCCCCAGCTCCCCAGCAAGCCCGGCAGCATCCTCAGAAGCAGCGTGGGCTGGCTGTCACGGGTCCACCACACTGGACTGAACAGGGAGCACCCATGATGTCGCCTCGCTCGCCCAGACACGGCCCAGGGTCTACAGCCGGACCCCTCGGGGTGCGTGTGCTCCGGGGACTCGGGGGAAGAATGTTTGGACCAATCACAGCCGCCTGTGTGCTGGATGATTGTGCAATAGGAAATGTCCCGACAGGCAGATCTCTAGGACAGAAAGTGGATGAGAGGTTTCCTAGGTGGGGGGTGGAGGGAGAATGGGAGGGACTGCTCATGGGTATAGGGTTTCTTTTTGAGGTTGATGAAAATGTTCTAAAATCCGTTGTGGTAATGGTTGTTTAATTTTGTAACCGTACTAAAAACCATTGATTTGTATGCTTTAAATAGGTAAATGGTCTGGTGTGTGAATTATAGCTCAGTAAAGCCATTAGGGAAGAAGAATGTTTGGAGTTTCAGATTAGTCTATATTCAATAGGAGAACTTTTTCCCCCTCCACCATTGATTTCGGCTGCCTTTTTCTTGATGTAGGGGCTTATGTTAATAGTATTTCCACTTAGAACAAGTGAATTTAAGGAATTACATAGTTTATAATATACAACTATCAAACGTATAGGAGAAGAGGGTAGCCAGTGAATAAAAGCCAGTTTGTTGCGGTTTGCGTACATTTATCATTAGATTTCCCCCAAACTAAAAGCAAATCATCGTCCATTTGCTAAGTCTCCACAAACTGAAAGCAGTAACACATTAATGAACCCTAATTCGTAGAGCAAGAAGGAAACCTAGAGACCATTAAGTCCTACTGTCTTTCGTTGCAGATAACCAGATAACAGAGTAAGGAGTGGGGGGTCTGACTGCCCTCAACTTCTCACTGCTTCTCTTTCTGCCATACATGCTGAGACCTGAAAACCTGAAAAGGACAGAAAGGTAGTAAAGGAGTGACGGTTGTGGGCAGACGCTATGTCAGATTTCTATTACGTCTGTATTTTCAGTGTTGAATTAAATAAGCCTTTTAAGGCTCTGCATTGAACGGGATTGTGGATTTTGTGGTAGCCCAGTACGTTACACAAATGACTTTCCAGACCGGCATCCCAAGGTTGCTTTTCCAAACCTTCTCTCCCCTCAAGCCCTCCCACAGCCCGCCGCGGCTCACCCTCCTTGCCCTTGCCGCCACCTCAAGGTCACTAGAGGCCCGGCCGTCAGGCTCCCTGACGTTCCCTCCCCTGTACCTTCAAGTCCGTCGGCATCTTCAGCCAGCCTGCTTTCCTCCCCTCCTCGGGAAGGGGTCACCCCAGCTCTGCTGGCTACCTCCCCCGTTCTTTCTCCATCTTTTAAAGAACTGGCCTACTCTCTGCCATCCCTCCTGCCCTTTGGCTGGAGAGGATGCTGGGAGCTGAGCAGGGGCCACGGATAGAAGGGAGACCTAGTGGGGCTGGAATTTTTGACTTGAAACTTAACTTGTGTAAAATGTTTTAAATTCTTTTTCAAACTGCAAGTGGTTCTTATTGAGGGCTGTGGAAAGTAAGCCGTGAAATGGAGAGTATGAGAGTGACAAGAATGTGGTTCTTGATCTTCACTGGGTACGAACCAGAGGCTTGGCCAGGGTGGACTCAAGAGCCAACTGAAGGGACTTCCCTGGCGGTCCAGTGGTTAGGACTCCTTGCTTCCACTGCAGGGGGCACGGGTTCGTTCCCTCGTCGGGGAACTAAGATCCCGCCTGCCACACTGCAGCCAAAGAAAGGAGCCAACAGGAAGAACCCATTCCGTAAGTCCTTCATTTTTGACTCACCAGCTCACAGAGTAGTTTGCTAATGTTGATCTGCACCTCTAAATGTCTTCTAGGTTGAAATTTGCTATTTATAATAATAGCTACCATTAAGGAGTGCTACTGTTCCAGGCACTATTATCAAAACTCTGTCTTATCTAATTTAACCCCCAGGCAAACTTCTAGTGATGGTGATTCTCGTCATTATTACCTTTCTACTAGTACGGAAACTGAGGCACAAAGAGCTTAAATAACTTGCCCAAAGTCACACAGTCTTAATGTAGAGCACCCGTGTATATGCTTATCCTGTCTTCTAGCTTCAATATCAGAGCTGTTTGGAACCTGAAAGGTCATCAGACCTCTGCTTATGACAATATGAACCTGAGAGAATATGAATAAACTAAATGTAACACAAGAGATAGTTTTGATGTTCAGAACCCTCTGATGAGTGTGTACATCGTGGGCTTAGAATGTCTGCTCTTCTGATGGCTTCTAGACTAGGGTAGGTCTATTAGGATATTTCAGAAGACCAGTCAGGGGGTGGAGGCCTCTGCAAGGCCTTCCACGGATGCCGTCCCACTCAGGTCTCAAAGCAAGTGGTTTCTGCCCTCTGGGCCTCTGTCTTCTCATCTGTAAATTGGGTGGTTTGGAATAATCTCCAGGGTTGCCTCCACCTGTCATGCTCTTTGATTATGACGTTTATTTACACATAAGGGGACCCTCTGGGGCTTCTGGAGGTCACTCCCCAGCTCTGTTTCTCTCAGGCCTTTCTCCTCCTGGCCTCCCAGACTTGCCCAGGCATCCTGTATGAGGCTATGGTTCACTCTTCCTTTGTGACACAACAAGGGACACTGAGGAATTTCAATATTCAATTTCTAGATAGCAGACTGTTTTGACTACATTCCATGTGTGTCCGCAACCTCCTTCCCTTAGCTCGTCCTCTCGTTCTTGCTGAAATTGTCCAAGTACATCTGGAACCTCTGATGTGTTATTTCCATGCTGCTCTAAGAACTATTGCCATCTCTCTTTAGTCCTGGCCCAGATGTCCTAAGCCATGATCATGCCCCTGCTCAGATGGTGGTTGGACTCTCTTGTGACTGGACTTCTGCTGGAAAACATCAAATCACCTTCTGAGGCCTGTGCTGCCCTGCACTTCCTAGAGCCATATCTTCGAGGAAATACATTTTTTAGAGTCATAGGAGGTCTGAGGGAGAGACCTAGTTCAGCCTGCCCCCTCCCCTGGGCTTATCCTCTGTCACTTTATAGTCCCGGGAACTGAGGCTCAAAGATGCTGAATGCCATATCCAAGGGTTGGTGAGTGGAGAGAATGTTCTAGGTCCCAGACCAGCACCCTGCCTTACTCGGTACTGCCCTTACCAACACACACTCACTTCTATCTCATGTCAAAGGTTACAAAAAGTCAGTGATTGGTATTAATTAATGGCAAAAGTTTAGCCTTGTCTTTGTAAATTGCCCCTTTTTGTTACCTCAGAGGAAGCTTTTAGGCGGGAGCCTTAGGCATGTCACTCGGTTCCACTGTACCCCAGTTTTATTATCTTCAAGTGGAAAAATGCACCTGGCTCTATCACATAGGAATGTTGTGGGAATAAATGAGTATGGATTTTTCCAGGCCTTAGAGTCATTCCAAGGATCACACATTGTGTGTAAAATCGCATTCACTCTTCTGATCGTCTGTTTGTCTAAGGCTTTCTTTAAATCTGATTCGTATATTTTTATATTCATAGTGATTATAAAAGGTACATTCTGAATTTTGACACAGTGTGATTGTTCCTAATTTCACTGGTTATTGGAAAACAATGAGCCTTAAAAAAATTCCTCCACACATTGGAAGTAGATATTGTGGGTTGGGACTACTTACGTGATTATTGAAAAATTGAGTTAAGGCAGAATCAAGATGAGAATTTGTAAAGTTTTATATGCCAGGCCATTATGGGAGGGCCTATGGCCTTATACAAAATCTGTAATAAATAATTATCAATGTCTGAAACTGAAGGGAAAGGCAAAGAATTTGGGAGGAGATAGCATCTGTGCTAAGGAGTTTGTACATTTTTGACTCTGCCTTTCTAGCCCTTTAGTTTGTCAATCCATACGTTGCTTTGAATGTAGTATTATTAAACATTTCATTAATGAATTAATGCAGTGAATGCAATGAACTATCATTCTTCACTGTAAAGTTTCACATTTTAATGAAACCAGAGTTGGACAGACTATAATGGGACAGGCATTCAGGCAGGTACGTTTGTAATTATAACACACTTAATACACTAGACTCTCCACACTCTGCACCAGACAAATCCCCTCGTAGCCACGATTCAGTAGACTCTTGGTTCTCACGTGTGGTCTGCAGACCCGCTGCAGCTGTATCGGCGTCTTCTGCTGCTTCAGACGCCCCATCCCAAACCTGCCAGGTCAGACGCTGCATTGTCACGTGATCCCCAGGTGACTCCGTTGCTCATTAGAGTCTGTGAATCACTGACTCTGCAGCTTTCAATTCTGTTCTTTCCCACTGGTCCGTAATAGAATGTTACATTTTCATATCCAGTACGCCTAAGAAAACAGGCTATGAAACTGATGCTGCTGTAATTCTGTCCTTTGCTAAATATAATTATCCTTTACTATTCCCCCCTCCCCCCAAAAAGTTATTTTACATGTGTTGTCAGTTTTACAGCGTTTATAACCTGGTCCGCCTGTCTTTCATTAAGTTGATTGTTCCTGCTTTGAGTTTTATCCCTGAAAGTAATTTGTAATCTTACAGTTCCTAGTGTTCTTGTTTTATTTGGAATAACCTTTTACAAATTAATGTTTGGGAGGAAAAAGACCCTTAAGCCAAGAGCAATGATTGCTTTTTTTGGCCAGTGTTTAAAACCCCCGAAGAGGGCATTCACTTTGACTTTCTTCCCCTTTGTTCTTAGTAGGAAGTGGTATAAAGGAGGAGTTTTATGTTTGAGGGAAAAAATCAATATAAGTAAGAATCAGACTCTTGTTGTTATAGCCATTTTCATCCTGAAAATCCTTTTCCTCCTTCGCAGCCTATCTGATGAGTTTCAGCTGTCTTCATCATTTAACATGGCCAGTTCCTGCTTTTTAAAATCATTGGGAGTTACACTGATTTCCCGCCCCCTTCCCGCCCCCTTCTCAGGTTTTCTGATAAGCTAAGGAAAGCAAATTCAGTTAATTGGCAGGAGTGGCTCTGCACTTGGCAGTTGTGCCCGGCTACATTCAGATCAGGATGTGCTGTCTCAGGATGCAAAGACAGCAGCCGAGGTGCCAGGGCTGGTCCTGGAGGTGAGAATGCGCTCACTTCCCTCAGCCCGAGGAGGCCCTCCACAAGTTGCTGCACCACCGCAGTGTCTTTAAGACCTCATACGGCTCAGTCCTGGTGGATTTCACCTGGGAAAGAAGGAAAGGTTAAGGAGGCTTGAACATTCTAGACTGATGGGGAACTCTCACTGACAGTCATGATGCAGGGATACCACCTGCCTCTCTAAAGATATCTGTGTCCCCCTAACTAGACAGACTTTGGTTCATTGGGGCTTTCAAATGCCCACTTTGGGAGAGGAAGGTGAAGTGGGACTGTCTTTCCCTGAGAATCCCTCATACGCCGTCCAGGGGGGCTGGGCAGGGAATGGAGGTCGGTTCTGAAGGGCACAGTTAGCAGAGGCGAAGACCAGGCTTCCTCAGATGCTGGGGGTTTGCTGATCCACTAGCCTGGTGACCAGTGTAAGACGGTTGGGGGAAAGCGGGACAGACTTCCTGGAGGCTCTGGGAAAACAGCTTCAAACAGGGGAGTCACAGGTGAGAGCAGGGGAGACAGCAGGAGTGACAGTGAGTATGGAATGGAATGCTAGATCCTGGAGTGAAGTGATTGCAGAAGAGCGCCCACTCAGAGCCCTGCCCCATCCTCTCCAGGAGATGAATCATCCTCAAAAATGGCTGAAGTGGGGTGGAGGATGGGCCAGGTCAGAAACTTCTGGAGCTGGGTTAGAGCACACCTGCCCAGGCCAGGCCCTCCCAGGGCAGCCATGGGCCACAGAGTTTAGTAATTAAGTTGTTTACTACTTGAGTAGTTGACTAGTTGAGAACTTGGGTTCCGAGCCAGCCACACTGCAGATGGCATTCTGGCTCTTCCCCTTACTAGCTGTGTGACTTTCTCCCAACGATTATACCTCTCTGATCCCCATCTCCTCGTCTGTACAACGACGGTGATATCACTAGTAACCATTTCATGGGAATGTTATCAGAGTTGGGAGAAGTCCTCTGTGTATAACGCTTGGCAGAATACCTGTCATACAAGGAAACACTCAGGGAAAGTAAGATGTCCTTTCATGGCTGGAACCTAATTTTATTGAGAGGGAAATCTCAGCTCTTGTCCAACTCAGAAGAACAAGGTGAACAAAGTAACTTTGATTATAATTCTAGACATTAGAATTGCTGTTTTCATTTCTGCCATTTGAGGTACAATGAATAGAAGAGTTGTTCTCCTACTTAGCAACTTCTTCCAAACACAGATGTTTTTGAAAACTTGTGGTGACAACAAATGACCTGGAAATTAGTCTTTAACCGGTTTTCTTCCCTCCTCCCCTGTCATCCCACGGGAAGAATTCCCTGACCAGGAGTGCACCCCTTCCCAACGACTCCCAAGCCCGCAGCGGAGCCCGGTTCCACACGTCCTACGACAAGAGGTACATCATCAAGACCATCACGAGTGAAGATGTGGCTGAAATGCACAACATCCTAAAGAAATACCACCAGGTAATGTTTATCTTTATGTGAAACTCTGAGAAGGTTGACATTTGTGACAAATTATCATCAAGGCCAAAGATTTAAATATATAGTTAGGACATGACTAGAACACATTTGACAGAAAAATTCCCTCTAGCTGTGTTTTTAAAAATTACTGTGGCCGGATTACCGACAGTTAACATTTAGGAATGAATAGATCGGTGGTTAGTAGACGTAACACGTTTAATCTAAATCCCCTTCTGTACAGTCGTTGTGATGATTACCACTCTGATTTTAAAATCACTCTGCTTAAGGTCTGGCAACATTTCGGAAGTGCTTTTGCACGTGCTGGAAGTGAGGTGCTGACCTCTGAGTATTTATCCATTTACACCTGCAGATCCTCTCCTGCTTGCACTGGTCTCTTCCTGTCCTGGCCCCAGAAAGGCCCACCCCCACCCCCACCACTCACAATCTCCTGCCCAGAGAAGTTTCTGATTTTAGAAAGTGTTTGTCTACTCACCACCTCCATTTCACGTCAGCGTTATCCCCTCATCATCACCTGGGCATAAAGTGAAACTACCCTTGGGAACAGCCATCTCTTTCTGTTTCTTTCCCACCCCCCAATCCCCCCTCCCCGACTCCCTTCCTCAGTACGTTCCAGCACAAGGGCCTGGAAGAGCACACGATCCCAGCCCCCAGCTAGAGCTGTATGAGGCCGTACTGTGAAGTAGTAACAGCGTGAAGTCCCACGTCAGACAGTCCTGGGTGCAGATCTCAGCCCTGTCACTCACTCATAGCCACGTGACTTCCAGACTTTAAAGCCTCAGCTTCTTGATTTATACGGTGGAGATGGAAACATCAGCTGACTCCGGAGCCCTGACGATTGTAGGGCAGGTACTCAGCACAGCGTCTGCCACACGCCAGGCTCTCCACACGTGGTGGTGGTCATAGCAGTCGTCAAGTCCTACCCCAGTGGCCAGTAACAACAGTGTCACCTTGAGAAAGTGTAGTCTCATGGCATGAATATGACCATTGATGGAAATATCGCAGCAGCCACCTTGAGAACTGGCGTTTAAACCACACACTGAAACACACACACACATACACACACGCTGTTGCTGTTAACCAGGGGCTTCTCAGGTGTTTAAACCACCACATCAAGTACCAGCCTCTCAAAGTGACTCCTTCAAAGGTACTGCTTGGTTGGATTTGTAGGCTCTGAGGTGCCTGTAAAAGTCAGCTTCCTTCCTTTACTGTCACGCTTTCTGCTGTAACATCAGGAATTATTTCTTTTTTTTTAATAAATTTACTTATTTATTTCTTTCCTTATTTTTTGGCTGCGTTGGGTCTTCGTTACTGCATGCAGGCTTTCTCTAGTTGCGGCGAGCGGGGGCTACTCTTCGTTGCGGTGCGCAGGCTTCTCATTGCGGTGGCTCCTCTTGTTGCGGAGCACGGGCTCTAGGCACGCGGGCTTCAGTAGTTGTGGCACGCGGGCTCAGTAGTTGTGGCTCGCAGGCTCTCAGGCTCTAGAGCACAGGCTCAGTAGTTGTTGCTCTGTTGACATGGGAGATCTTCCCGGACCAGGGCTCGAACCCGTGTCCCCGGAGTTGGCAGGCAGATTCTTAACCACTGCGCCACCAGGGAAGCCCCAGGAATTATTTCTTGGCAGTTGCTTCTTATTCTCAAATATGAACAACTGCATTTTTAAAAAATTTTTATTTTTTTTAACATCTTTATTGAGTATAATTGTTTTACAATGGTGTGTTCGTTTCTGCTATATAACAAAGTGAATCAGCTCTACATACACATGTATCCCCATATCTCCTCCCTCTTGTGTCTCCCGCCCTCCCTATCCCACCCCTCTAGGTGGACACAAAGCACCGAGCTTGATCAACTGCATTTTGCTTGCAGTGAGGTCTGTGAACATCTTGAAGCTACCTTCTGTTTCTGGAAACTTGGGACTGCCCCTCATTTGTTTTTCTCAAAAACACTGTTCAGCCTCTAATTCCATTAAACATCTAATCAATCTTTTATAACATCTATTCCTTTTGAAATCTGTCCTACAGCACTTATGCTGTTGCCGATTGTGAAGGAAATTTTGAAGCGCTGGGTTAGTACCTATGAGGGTAAAAATGCTCAGGCGTTGGCTTCTGAATAAATGGAATTCTAGGACGCAGCTTCAGCCATTCACTCCTCTCTGGAACTTAAGGTCGCGCTGATGCATTCTTTTTCTGCTTTCTTTAAATTGTCTCAGAACTCTTAAAGCAATGTGATACTTCAGTGACCGATGAAAACATATTATTCTGATAAGTGACTATGATACTATTCTAATACAGTGTGACATGCAATTCAAATATCAACTTCTTGATGACATCTTTGAGTTCAGAATTTTTTGACTCTACAGAAATTACAGTTTGAAACGTCTCCTCTGGGGTAGTTGCTGTAACAAACATGCAGATTTGACATATCATCATTATTACATAAAATACATTGGGGAGCAAAATATTAACATGCTCCAGGGGCTGTCACAGTACTAAATATTTCATTTCACTGCTACAGAATGATTATTTTCTTGGTATATTCTTTATCCAGAAAAAGTTCATTTCTTCAGCATCTGTGTTTTGCTTCTTATAAAAAGTATTTTAAATATAAAGGGTCTTAGTGTTAACCTTAAAACAGAGTGTTGTAGGTCAATTATTCTTGAAAAACAAATAAAGCCATAGAAAAAGGGATCGGATTTGTGGTTACCAGAGGTGGGGGAATTGGATGAAGGTAGTCAAAAGGTAAAAGCTTCTAGTTATAAGTACTTAGAATGCCATGTACAACATGATAAATATTAACGCTGCTGTGTGTTACATATGCAGGCTGTTAAGAGAGGAAATCCTAACAGTTCTCGTCACAAGGAAAATACGTTTTTCCTATTTCTTTGCTATTGTGTCTCTGTGAGATGCTGGATGTTCACTAAACTTACTGTGATCATCATCTCATGACGTATGTGGGAAATCAAATCATTATGTGGTACACCTTAAACTTTGTACAGTGCTGTGTGTCAATCATATTCAATAAAGCTGGAAGAAAACAAGTTTTAAATAAACAGAGGTAAAGGGTCTTAGTGATTGAGAGTCACCATTGTTAATATGATTTATTTAAAGGACGCTACATTGAAGGTCAGGAGACCTAAGTCATAGTTTGTCACAAACTGGTTACTTAAGCGATCTCTGAACCTCAGTTTCCCCATCTGCATTCCGTTCACCCTTTCATTCGTTTGTGCATGTATTTACCCTCTTTCTTCTTGAAGTATAATTGACTTACAATATTATACTGGTTTCAGGTGTGCAGCATAGTGCTGCGATATTTTTATAGATTATGCACCACACAAAGCTATTATAATACTATTGACTGTTTTCCCTGTGCCGTGTATTTACTCTTGACCTAATTCCAGAGAGGATGTAAGGTGGCCTAGACTACTTTTAGGATTTATGTCTAGTCAAAATTTTTCTGTCTCCTGCTTCGGTGTGGGGACTGTCAGTTCATTTATTTCTTCTTGCTTTTTGTTGCTTTTACCTTCGAATGTGCCTTTGCTTCTGAAAACCCCCCCCCCCCATCTGGACAGGTCAGTAGGCGTGTTCAGATCCCAGATCAGTAGATGGACAGGCTCTCAGAGAGGGCGGCTCCTGTGGAATAAATTGGATGGGCTTTCTGACAGCTTTGGTTACTCCATGGCGCTTGACGTCTCTTTTTTCTTTTCTTTCATTGTTTTATTGTTTTAGTAAGATATATCCGGAGGTGCAGCTGTATTCTGGAAGGTTAAAATTACCCCGAGGCCAGCCTCTGGAGAAGTAGAACATTGCTAGATATTTAAATAAATTCCTCTTAGGGTTAATTTTCTGATGAGCCAACCTCACCAGCAGTGCTGTGTGACAGGTGGTTTTCAGGGCACACACTCTGCAGCTGACTGCTTTGCTCCCGACCTGCTGTGTGACCTTGGCCAAGTTTCCCATCCTCTCTGCATCCGCTTCTCTGTCTATACAATTTGGATAATAGTACCTCCTTCATCCAGTGTTGTACTAATCAGGTGAATTGATATTTATTATATAACCTGCTCAGAATAGTGCCTGGTATATGATAAGTGCTATGTAAATGATCGAATAAGATCATTAAATACCTTTCTTGCACATACTTAGTTGCCGTAGTCCCAGTGTCGAAATCATTTGCTCTTTGAATCCACTAGGGGGCCTGGTTTCTGGTAGAGTGTGGCACAGATGCAGAAAAATCTGAAGATTCAAACCATGAGGAGTTAGATTTTTTTTTTTCCAAGCTCCAGCATCTTGCCTTAGTCCTTATTTGCTGCCCAAATCCTACCCTAATTTCCACTGTTCGCTAAGAAAGCATAGCATCATCTTTCAGACGAATGGAAAATTTATATTAAGCAGAGCAAACTTTTATGTCTCTTTTCCTTTTTCTCTTTTTTTATGGTTGGGAAAATAACTTAGTGCTTTTGTGTAAATATCCTTTTCTTCAAATTTCTGTTAGGTTAGGACAAACTCAGGTCTTACAAATTACGATTAGCCAAAGAAGAGGGGATATATGTATATGTACAGCTGATTTACTTTGCTGTGCAGCAGAAACTAACACAACATTGTAAAGCAGCTGTACTCCAATAAAAATTTTAAAATATAATAAATGACGATTATCACCTGATTAGCTGAGCAATGCTGAAGAGCATTCAGAAAGGAAAAAATGGTCAAGAACCTTCTTGAATGTCTTATTTCTTCGAAATTGACTGATTTTTCTTTTTTGACCTGAATTCATTGGGAGTTTTGGTATCGTGTGGCTTCGGCTTTAATTAAGAGTCAACGTCAATAAAATTTTAGAAATTTTAGCGGAGGGAACAAGTTCCAATGCAGATGATCAAGAAATGCCTTATGAAAATAGTGTTAGGAATATCTTTTATGTTTTTGAAATGTAGTGTTTAAATTTATTTGTTTTTTATTTCAAAGTGACTGAGTTGACAGAATTGATAAAGTAACCTAAAAATCCTTCCTTATCCTTTGTTATTTGGGAGACAGTAACTGGAACCAAATCTAGAAGTTACACCTAAAAATCTGAAATCCTTGTTGAAAAAGCTGGCTAGTACCTCAAGTTTCAGTAAAGGATTGGGGGGTGAATGCCTGACTTTTTTGGAACCTCCTTGGAGTACATCTTTTTATCCTCCCACGAAGGACAGTCACATTGGCCACGAACAGAGAGAAACCGAGAAAATAGGTCCCTTAAAAGCCAAAAATTAAAATTTAAAAATTGAGGGCATGCTGCCCAAAGAGAAGAAGTTACACACTCCTTCAGCGCTTCCCAAACTGCCGATCATAGACGGAACCCCCGCGCATCTTGTAAAAAATGTACATTCCAACTCAGTAGATCGTGGGTGGACCTGAGGTGCTGTGTTCTTCACGTGCTCCCGGGTGATGCTGACGAAGCCCCTGTAAGTGGCAGCACAGGACCAGCTTTCCAGAGCAGGAGAAACGTTCCGAGTCTGCTCTTTGGCTTTTCTGTTCTCTTTGGAGGAGAGGCCAGTGGAAATGTGAAAAGCACATGAAAGTGTGAAGCCCTATAAGCACCTGGAGCTATGAGATTCAAGGCAACTCCCAGCAGAGCCTCTGTGCCTTCAGAAGTTGCACATACTTTTCTTGCTTCTCTCTTAGTAAAGTCTGGAAGGCGCTGCCACCGCCAGGGTCCCTGAGCACCCCTTCCAGTTCCACTCTGCAGACACTTTGCAGGTGGGGGCGTCACCGTCTGTTCCCAGCGTCCCAGCCGTCGTTCCCCAGGTTTCCAGCTGCGCAGCCCACTCAGCAGCACGTGTTTCCTGCAGCACGTTATCTCCAGTTTCTGGAATTCCCGTTGTTCTTTTTTCTTCACACACCGCCTGTCTCCCCGCCTCTCTCCAGCATCTACGGATTTGACATTTTCATTCCAGCCTCCACGGCGCTTCACTTTCCTTTCCCGTTTTCCGTCTCCAAACATCTCTGCTCCGTTTGGGATAAATTTCTCAGCTGTGTCACCCACTCCTAATTCTCTATTCAGCTGTTCTAATCTGTTGCCTCCCCGTCCAATGGTTTTTTTTTCCAACGATCATATTTTTCCTTCTAGAAGTTCCATTTAAAAAAATCCACCAGTGCACTCCTGATCGTTTTTTATTATATATGCTCATTTCTGAACTTGCATCCTTTTATTTCTTCAAATGCTCTATGCATAACTCTTCAAGTTCTATTTCCGGTAGTCCTAAGCTCTGCCATTCCTGGAGGTCCTGAATCTGTTGCCTCTTGCGTCTGCTGCTCAGGAGTGACTGGCCTGAGCAGAAGGCCTACAGCATGTGGAGTCAGGATACTGATTAGGGATGGAAGCCAGTGAGGGAGGAGGAAAGGAGGAAGACTGGACAGAGGGGGAGGGGCAGGCTGCCAGCCAACCTGGTGGGGCCCTTTGGGGTCCTCCACCCAGATGCTGCCATGTTGGGCCAAAGGGACAGGAAGGCAGGCCCAGAAGGAGCTGCCAACCAAAGGCTGCTGACTACAGTCCAGAGCTGGGCAGCCAGGCCTCCCAGAGCGCGTAACACCGGGATGCTTGGGGCAGTCCATCTGCATTTCAGTTGTAACCACTGAGTAAACTCCATCTATACTTATGGTAAGGTGAGTTTTTTTTGTTCTGGTTTTTTTTGGCCACACTGCACGGCTTGTGGGACCTTAGTTCCCCAACCGGGGGTTGAATCTGGGCCCTTGGCAGTGAAAGCTCAGAGTCCTAACCACTGGACCACCAGGGAATCCCTGATAAGGTGTTTTTTACAAAGCCATTTCATCTTTAATGATGATGTTATGTATGGGTCTCTAGAACAGCATAACAAACAGAGTTAGGGTCACCAATGTTTGCATTCAGGTATATTCTGCAGTATCTCAGTACTAAGAATGTTTGTAAATACTGCAGAGGAATGTTTATTCCTTTTAAGCCTGCTTTTTATTAAGTTTAAGAAAAGTAGTAAAATTTTATACTTACATTAGCTTAAATGGAGTCATCCGTACATTCTTTTATGACTTAAAACTATTTGAAACCAAAAGATATCATATTAACTGACATGGACCATTATCCCAAAATTCAAGGAATTTTGAAGGATAATTCAAAATATTCAAGGAATGTTTGGATTATTTATTTATTTGGTCCTTTTAAAGCAAACCAATCCTTAATTTCAGGCTGGCTTCTTTCTTTTCTTCCTTCCTTCCTTCCTTCCTTTTTTTCCTCTTTCCTTTTTCTCTCCTTCCCTCCTTCCTTCTTTCCCTTTTTCTTTCTTTCTCTCCCCCGCCCACCGTTATGGAAAGAATGTTGTTGGAGCGATCTGTAAACATAGGCAGAGGCACAATAAGGATTACAGATAATTTAACCTTTCAAAAACATTAACTGAAGCAAGACTTTACATTGAAGTATTAATTTGATGCTATATTAAATTGTCACTTCAAGCCTAAAAAAAATGAGTGAAACATGATAATAACAGCAATTTCCAAGAGCTGGAGCCCAGGTTCACACTATCATGCGGAGATATAAATATTTATCCGTTCCAGTACATCACTTAGAATCCTCTCTGCTGAAACCTTCAGTCAGCTGTGAGTCTTTTAATGGCATTTCATTTTGCATGAGAAGAAGCAACAAATCGGGGATTCATAATACTTGTTATTCTTGCTGAGCACCCAAGAGCAAAGGAAACCGAGATCTTGTGGCTGTTGCATTTTATGTTTTTAAAATTCCTATTTCACCACGTCAATTTGTCATTACATTACAGTTCTGACAAGCTGTTATATAGGAAAAAGCTCTAAGGGAGACTAATGAAGAGATAAAATTTGCCTTTACTGGTGACACCATGGAGTTTTCGTACAAGAAGATATTTTTTAAAAGAAGACAGAAAAAAGTAAAAACTGTTATTGGTTACAGATGAACATTGCCAGCAAATACAAGTGTCTGAGAAGCGCTCTTGGAAAAAACAGAAGCCACCGCAGGATAAATGACAACGCAAAGTGACACGAGGCATCCAGCTATGAAAATGCAAAATTGAAAAATACTTAATAAAAAACAATATTTTAAAAATGCAAATGTAGGTAATGCCGTGAGTTTAACACTGAGAATATGGACGCTGATCCCAAGAATACTTGTGATGGTTTTAGCTCCATATAGTAAGTGTAAGAAGAATTGATGACCATCAAGGTCACTTTTAAAAATTTGGGACTAACTGTTCCATGCCTTATTCAGATGGAAGCTCAGTGTCATCACTGAATCGCAAGCATCTGAAAGCTGCCAGTTCATGTGCCAGACAAGACTTTCCCTGTTTGACGTGAGAGAAGGTGACCTAGAGAGCCTGGAGGGGTGGAAATAACAGGCCAGCTTTGGGCCACAGATGGGAAGGCCTCTGGTAAAGGAGCGGATCTAAGGAGCCACTGAGAGGAAGGCTCTGCAGGCTTGTACGTACACAGCTGGGGCCCTCAGAACAGTCAGCCCTCTGGCAGATGTGCGCTCCTAATTCCTGAGCCACACGTGGATGACCAGCTTTGCCAAGTGTTTGGTCCACTTGTGACCTCTTACCTCCCTTGGGACCTCAGAGTGGCACAGGGCAGAAGTCCACAGACTCATCTGACCTCTAGGGAAGAGTCTACTGGGTGGCACTAGGGCACTGCACCTGTTGAGTCTGTAAATTGAGATTTTAACATGGCAGACAAGGAACATCTGCGTTATGTCCTTTGCCAGTTAGGCAGGATTGCCTTGTAGCCACATCAGAACAGTGGTTGAAAGTGAAAGAAATACCTACACTTATTTTTATTTTATTTTTTATTTTATTTGTTTATTTTTTGGCCACGCTGAGCTGCTTGGGGGATCTTGGTTCCCCGACCAGGGACTGAACCTGCGCCCTGGCAGTGGGAGCACCGAGTCCCGACCACTGGACCGCCAGGGAACTCCGCTACACCGTTTTTAAAGAGTGACCCTCGGGATTAAGTCGCTATTTCTCCATTCTTGTAATTACAAGAATTCGAAATTAAGCGTTTAAAAAGGATGAAGCAAAGATTCATCCTTAGATTGTCTTGCAATCAAATCAACAATGTTAAAAAGAAATTAATAGATGCTGAGGCTGTAACTATTAAAAAAAGGTTGCTCGTGCCAAAAACCTGATCATGATACTGTAGTGCTACCAATACACCCTTTTAAAATAATTTTTGAAGCATTTATTTACAGGTTGTTTTGTTAATTTGTCAGTGGTTAAGTTTTTGAAGGGGAAGTGCTTAGAGTTCTGATCCTAAAAGCAATATGAGTGAGAAATATAATTTTTTAGTGTTTTACATTTACAAAAATATCGCCTCACTTTATAAATAAATACACACACATGCAACATTATTCATTTTTGGTAAGTCTGTTCTGTGGAGATGCCCTGAAATTGGGAGTTCCCATCCTGCATTTCAACAGAATCCATTTCTCAGGGAGCATTTGAGGAGCACATCAGGTGCGAGCTTGCCTCCCTCACCCTTTCCTTCCCTACTTCCTTTCCCACTCCTCGCCCCAGGGTCCTGGTTTCATCCGGCTCCCGCTTGAATCACCGCCATCCTTGCAGTGCTGTTTCCCTGATCTTCACACCCTTCACAAAACCCCTATGCTCTAACTACTAATCTTATGCCTCATCTCCAAATGCAGAGACACAGAGAGGTTGAATAATTCCCCAAGGTCACACAGCTAGTGAATGTGGAGCTGGATCAGGAAGGCTCGAGCAGCGTGATGTGGCCATGAGTTTACAGTCTCCCTAGATGTGGGATAACGTCCAGTAGTTTGTGGGGTGGGGGAACCCTCATAGATGTGCCCACTGATGTAGGGGGTGTGTGCACAGCATTTCCTGGGTCAGCTGGTGAAGAATCTGAGGGGAATCGTATCTGGGCCTGTTTGTGTCAACTTCCACACGCAGTGACTCCGTGTGCAGTGGTGCCCCAGCCCAGGTGCTCACAGACCCAGTGAGACCTTCCTCCACTGACGTGAAGCAGCGTCTTCCCGGTGCGCCCACCCAGAAATTCAATTCACAGGGAGAAGTTTCTCTTCTGCAAAGTTTTGACGCATAAATGCTTTCTAAACCTTTGCTACCAACTGCTGCTTGTCAATACTGAACTCTAACGTGAGAGGCTTTCTGTGGTTGTGGTTTTGTACATATTTATAAACTCAGGAGTTTTAAGTTTATTAACTCTCTATTTTTCAAGGTGTTCATCAGAGAGCCTCATAGGTGAGCCTTGCCTTTGAGAACAAGTGCACATAGGAACTTGCTGGATGAAGTGGATCAAATTTGATGTGTTTTTTTTTAACATGGAGTAACTTATGTAATCTTAAAGATAGAGGAGTTGTAGAATGTAATCTGTGTGTGTGTGTGTGTGTGTGTGTGTGTGTGTGTGTGTGTGTGTGTGTGTGTGTGTGTGTGTGTGTGTGTGTGTGTGTGTGTGTTTTCCCCTGGGGGAAAAAAACAGCTTGTCGGTGATTTCCTGTAGTCAGGTTTCTTTAATATATTCATCAATATGGTTAGTGGTCAGTATCTGCTGTGTTCCGGGTGCTCTGTGACTGTACCAAGATTTTGATCTAAGAGTTATCTTCTACCAGCAGGACTTTTAAAAGATAGACCATGATGAGAATAACTGAGCAGAATGGCACAAAGGCAGGGGACTTGAACAGCCAAACAAACCTGTGTGCCTCCATGTGTTTAAAAGGCCCATCCAACCATCTCTCTTCAGAGGTACCAGACAACCACTCTCTTTTGTTGCTTTACATCAGATGTGAGAAATCTTCATTTCAGCCAAGAGCTCTTTACCACCTATTTTGTATTAGCGAAAATCAAGTTAATTTACTGTTCTTTGAAAGGCGAGAAATAGAAAATGTTCCTCTGATCAGACTTTGCATTAAGAGCAGGTTGTGGGTGAAACTCAGAAAAATCCATCCAACTAAAATATGTAGCTCAGTTATGGTCAGTACGATTTTTTTTTAAGGGCAGGAGCATCTTTAAAGTCTTCCAAAACTCTGGGTGGCAAAAATCAAACTCCTATACTGATGCTGTTCATCTTTTCTTTAATGATAAAAACTAAAGGCTTTTTTAAAAAAAATCTTAAGTTGGTTTAATATTATCAGAGTTGATTATTACAGTGTTTACCACTAAAAAGTTTGAAAGGGCATTCTGATTACTTTCTTATTTTTATAAAATGTTCACTGTACAACAGAAAACTTCGAGCAGAATAGTTTTTTTTTTTTTTAAAAAGGAAGAAAGCAGTTACCCTAAATTTCACCATTACCATAGTGACCATTCTTCCAGACACATCTCTGTAAATAGGCACAACAGGTACCATTTTTACAATTTTGGAATCATGTTATTCATGCTGTTCAGTTATCCGAGAGAGTTCACACACATGTCATGGGAATAAAAGAGCTTTTTTGAAATCTTCTTTCCCCTTCATTTTAAAGAAAGGAAAACCTAACTTTCCTTTGGAAAGTGCAATGGGACCCAGTTTGTAAGGATGGTCTTTTGAGGAGAAGTGTCTCCATCTTGTGGCCTTTTAGAGTATCGTCATTCAAGACTGATAAACGCATGTTGTGTTTTTGCAACTCTCCTTGGAAATGGTGTCAGTTCTGGGACTTGTTCAGTGGATTTGATGAATCCAACATGGGGCCAGAGTGTGTCCGTCTGTCTGTAGAGCGGGGGCAAGCCCTTTTTCACACCGCTGCTCTGGTGGGCAGTTTATTTATTTCTTCACTGACATGAATTTTTTATTCAATGTCACTTGTAAATATACAAAGTATTCATTTTAATGTATCCAAAAAAAGAAGAATATTTTTTCATAAATTATTTTTTTTAATTTTATTGAAGTATAGTTAATTTATAATGTATTAATTTCTGCTGTACAGCAAAGTGACTCAGTTATACATATATATATTCTTTTCATATTCTTTTCCACTATGGTTTGTCACAGAATATTGAATATAGTTCCCTGTGCTATACAGTATAATGTTGTTTATCCGTCCTATATATAATAGTTTTCCTCTGCTAAAATCAAATTCCCATTCCTATCCTCCCTCCCCCTTGGCAACCACAAGTCTGTTCTCTATAGTTGTGAGTCTGTTTTTGTTTCATAGCTATGCTGATCTGTATCGTATTTTAGATTCCATATATAAGTGATATATGGCATTTGTCTTTCTCGTTTACTTCGCTTAGTATGATAATCTCTAGGTCCATCCATGTTGCTGCAAATGGCATTATTTAATTCTTTTTGATGGCTGAGTAATATTCCATTGTATATATATACCACATCTTCTTTATCCATTCCTCTGAGGATGGACATTTCGTTTGTTTACATGTCTTGGCTATTGTAACTAGTGCTGCTATGAACAGAGGGGTGCATGTATCTTTTCAAATTATCATTTTCTCTCAGGATATGCCCAGGAGTGGGATTGCTGGATCATATGGCAACTCTGTTTTTAGTTTTTTGAGGAACCTTCATACTATTTTCCATAGTGGCTGCACCAATTTACATTCCCACCAACAGTGTAGGAGGGTTCCCTTTTCTCCACACCCCCTCCAGCATTTGTTATTTGTAGACTTGTGAATGATGGCCATTCTGACTGGTGTGAGGCGGTACCTCATTGTAGTTCTAATTTGCATTTCTCTAATAATCAGTGATGCTGAGCGTCTTTTCGTGTGCCTGTTGGCCATTTGTATTTCTTCTTTGGAGAAGTGTTTTTCGAAAAACCAATTTTTGATTGGGTTGTTGGTTTTTTGTTGTTGTTGAGTTGTATGAGTTGTTTGTATATTTTGGAAATTAAGCCCTTGTCGGTTGCTTCATTTGCAAATACATTCTCCCATTCTGTAGGATGTCTTTTCATTTTGTTTATGGTTTCGTTTGCTGTGCAGAAGCTTGTATATTTGATTAGGTCCCATTTGTTTATTTTTGCTTTTATTCCTTTTGCCTTGGGAGACCAGTGGGCAATTTAAACATTAGAGTCTCAATAAGAAACAGGAAAACCAGGACTGGAGCCCAACTCTCCCAGCTTCCAACACTGAGCTTTCGCCACAATTTCCTTTTTAATCTCGACTTCAACACTGTTAAAGGAGTTGATCTTAGTGGCCAAGTCACGCTGCCTGAACCTCATGAAATCATCATAAAGGCTTCTAGGGAGGAAGATGGCAGCCCCAGGTAGAGTGTGATTTCACTTTAAAGGAATTACAGAAAGGACCAATCACTTGTCCTCTCACCCTACACCATTATATCCAAGTTTTGACTTTACAAATTAGTTTGGAATGTTAGGGAGAAAATATCTCTGGAGATAGAGTTGAATTTTATCTGTGCACAGTGGATGCAGACCTGTACTGCTGAAGGCAGTACAAACATGGTCATTTTCTGTAAACAGGACATTAATAGTTGGATAATAAACCATTATCACTTTGTATAAACACCAGAGCAGAAGACTTACATTTTACATCTGAATGAACACCTTTTGACTGGATCATTTCCCCCCCGTTTTTCTTTCTCTCCTATGCAGTATATAGTGGAATGTCATGGGATCACCCTTCTTCCCCAGTTCCTGGGCATGTACCGGCTTAATGTTGATGGAGTTGAAATATATGTGATTGTTACAAGAAATGTGTTCAGCCACCGTTTATCTGTATATAGGAAATATGACTTAAAGGTAAGACTGATTTTTATTAACTTGTATTCATTAAGTTTGGTCATCCACGTTGTATGTAATTGATCACGCTGAGCACTTAGGAGGCGCCCAGAGCACAAAGCTGCCAGGAGCGCTCCTTTGTGTTAAGCGAGGACCACTTGCACCTACGAGAGATACCATGTCTATTTTATTCAACAAGTATGTATTGAACACCAGCTATGGGCCAGGCACTGCTTTAGGTGCTGGGAATAGCTCGATGAACAAAATAGACCAAACCTGCTCTCAACGAGCTGACATTCTGGTGGGTAAAGACGGATGGTAATAAGTAAAAGGGGTAAGTAAATCATGGAGTATACTAGGAAGTGATCAGTGCCATGGACAGAAGTAAAGACAGGAAGCATGGGGAAGGGATGCGGTTTGGAATAGGGTTTCGCTTCACTGCAGACCTGAAGGAGGTGAGGGATAGGCTGAGGAGCAGACCTGGAGACAGGCTGTTTCAGAGACCCCAAGTGAGAGGCGGACCACTGGAAATTCTGATTGTGGAGTGAGGGGATCTGACTTCTGGGATCACCGACATAGGCAACGTCCAGGTCAGGAGCTGGCAGGCTGTGACCTGCCTCCGTGGCACAGCCAACATGGCCATTTTTGTAAATAGTTTTATTGGAATCCCACAATGCCTGTGGTTTGTGTATCGTTATGTGGTTGCACTGTAACAGCAGAGTTGAGTGGTTACCATAGAGACTGTTTTGGACCACAAAGCCTGAAACACTACCCCTCTGACCCTTTTCAGAAAAAGTTTTCCAACCTTTGGGCTTCATCAGTGGATCTCAAATTTTTTTTTTATCTCAGACTCCTTCACACCCTTAAAAGAGGACCCCAGAAAGCTTCTGCTTATGTGGGTTATGTCTACTAATACTTACAATATTAGAAATGAGACATTGAAAAAAACTTATTTAAAATAGTAAAACCATTACATGTTAGCATATCTTTATGAAAAATACCTTCCAAATCAAAAAGTTTAGTGGAACAGGTAGCATTGTTTTTTATATCTTTGCAAATCTCTCTAATGTCAGGTTTGGTGAGACAGTTAGAACATCCTGTCTGGTTTGGCTGTCCACCTGTTGCCAAGTTATTTGATTGAAGTGTATGAAGAAAATCAGACCTTACACAAATATGTAGTTGGAAAAGGAGAGGAGGAGTTTTTAATAACTTTTTCAGAAATTTGTGGATGTTTTCCTTTGATATCACACCTTAACCTGACAAGTGGTAATGTCTCAAAGCTGAGTTACAGTGTGGAATCTGAAATCACATCGGTGAACTTGTTAAAATCCGTCAGTCTGTTTGCACGCGTTGGTCTGGCTACGTCATGCTTTGGTCATTTGGAATGATGGATTGACTGAGTTAGGTGAACTGCTTCCTCGAGGCTATTCATATGTTTTATGACGAACTCCACTAATACCATTTGGTGCCACTGCTGGGTTTGTGCTGAGCTGCCAGCAGCTTTACCCACCATTGTATTTGCAGTATCCGTGCAAATATCAAGGTGGTGAAATAGGCAAATAGTGTCTCAGTATTATTATAAAGATAGTTTTGCCTTTGCAGACCCCTGGGTGCTGAACTATGCTTTGAGAAATGCTAGTCTAAGGGAGGGGGAATGTTCTAGGCTTATCTCCTACCCTCTGGAGTTCAGATGAACAATATAAGCTTCCCAAATACAGCTTTGCTCTGTCCTGCCTCCAAGTCGTAGCTATTTTACAGGTGGAAATCCCAGCCTCCAGGGCTCTTTGGAAGCATCTCCCTCATGAGGCCCTTGGCAGTGTTACTCAGCTCACTCTGCTGAGTATTATAGGTCTTTTCATTGGCCTGACTCTCCCATGTAAGAAGCCAGTTGACCTCTGAAGCCACATGTCCTGGTTTCTTACTGCTTGTTAGCCGTGTGCAAGACGCTGAACCTCCATGAGCCACAGTTTCTTCATCTGTAGAACAGAGGTGATCTTACCTCCGCTGCTGTGAGGATTAATGAGATCTGTATGTGTCACGTCCAGCATAAGGCACGTGGGGAGGAGTGGATGGATTTTCATTGTCTCATCCATTCTACTGACAAGTCCCTTAAAGGCAGTTGTTTTGGTTCTACTTTTTTATCCCCCGGAAACGCTTAAGGTAGTGCCTCTATCTTGAGCATATCCTGTTCGAGCATATCCTCATGTACATTATGCTTATAGACTGGATGTTATAGTTTTAACCTCGGATGTCATGATTTCAGCTCCCTTTTTATAAACTTTTCTTGCCAGTACTTGCCGTTGTGAGGGAACCTGGGCATCTGGCATCATTTCATGGCTCAGACTCTCAGCCTTGACTGACTGAACGTTTCTAATTTTGTTTTAATTTTTAAATTCTGAATGAATTTAAATTTGGACGAGTTTTTCCAGGCTAATGCTCTGCATTTTTACATAGAGACGAAGCTTCAGTGAGAATTAGGAGCAGAGTAAATTGTATCGTAGAGGGGAAAACACACACAGAGACTAAAAAACTTGGTTAAAGATACAGAGACTCAGGTATTACAAGTATTTAATACCTGAGGATTTAGCCCCCCCTCCCCTTTAAATTTGGGAACATTCTTTGTTAGCAGTCAGTGTACAGAGGAAGAGACTATGGCCCAAATTCAAGAATCTGTAAAGGAAGAAACAAACCTTTGCAGGTGACGGCTGCTGGGCTCAGCCAGGCAGAGGGCTCTCCTTCACGACCAGGTTACACGGTTCATCTTCACATGCTGGGTCAGCTTTGTGCTCCTCCGACACATCCCCCAGAAGCTTCGAGCATCTTCCCTGGGTTGGCAGCAGGGTCTTTCGGATCCACCAGACCTGGGAATGCTGAGCATGGGGCAGATGGAGAAGTGGCCCCAGGGACCCCCTGGCCTGGGCTTGGCCCCCTTCCCTAGTACAAGGAGTCTCCCCAGCTGTGAACACGTTACACACATCCTGACTAATGCCTGAGCTGCTTGAAGGCAAGATGGTCATAGAGCAAAAATGTTAAGAGTGGCCAACCTAGAAGCTACTTTAAATTTTCCCAAGTCACATACACATTCTCTTAATGATTGGCTAATGCAAGTATTCCAGGCCAATAAATATCTATTTAAAACATGGTCAGGTAAATGGATCGCTCCAGTGACCTAGTCATAGTCTGGGCATCCAGTGCTGGCAGGGGAGGGAGAGCAGTCAGTCGGGCCGTGATCCTCAGCAAACACTGGGCGTTGCTGGGTGAGACACTGCGATGGTCACCACGGAGCACAAAGGATAAATGCTCACTGTTGTATTAACAAAGTTAGGAATTCACTGGCCATTTGTTTCCTAATCTCTCTTTTGCATTAAGATCTTCCACAAACAAAGGACAGTTTCTGTTCTTGAACTCTACCCCAAAGCACCCCTGTCGGCATCAGGAACACTCTGTCATTTCAGACAACACAGAACCGAGGGCATCATTTGGAAAACCAGCGCAGTAGAGTAGAAATTGCTGCGACCAAGAACTGTGTTTTCTTCTACTTTATACCTCTGTGCTCAGCCTAGGTTCTGACACAGAAGCGGTGCAAGGAGACGTGTGTTTGAAGGGACCTCCAAAGTGAAAGGGGCCGGGAAGTACCCACTGGGTCTTAGTCATGGTAAGTGAGGAAGCACATGCATCAGTAACCCTAAGCCAGGGGGGAGACGGGCATTCGGGGGCCAGGGCACGCCCCCACCTAGAGGACGCAGCGTGGGAAAGAGGCCTCTATGCCCCAGTGGTCACTGCGGCCAGCTGACGGCCCACTTCACTTTGAAGACCCTCAAACCAACCACTTCTGACGATTGATGTTTGACTCCACGTTTAGTAAGTCATTGTTCACGTGATTGTCGGGTTTTCTGATTTCCAGCAGGAGGACAGGAACCAGGGAGAAGACAGCACAGGTGACACGGCAGGGAAGGGGTTGGAGACAGGTGGACAGAAATCCCTGCAGAGGGTGCAGCACACTCGGGGAGGGGCCAGAGCAAAGTCGGTGCTCATTTATTTCCGTGCTCTGCCCTGGAGTGTTCGCATATTTCACGTGAAGCTGATACCTCGCGTGCGCATGGTTTCATTATCTCTTTCTCTTTCAGGGCTCTACAGTGGCTAGGGAAGCAAGTGACAAAGAAAAGGTAAGTGCCCGGCATCTCTCTCACCTCACTCCCGCGGACATGCGGTTCTAGCCATTTCCCCTCCGCTACAGTGAGAAGCTCTTCATGGGCCTGAGGGACGTTCTCCTCCAGTTCTCTCCCTCAGGTTGGCTGCCCTGTTGGACAGTGAAGCAGTTATTAGTTTGAGGTGTGTGTGAAACATTTCCTATCAACGTGATCTTGAGAAAACAGCCGCCTCTGCTGTCAGCACGCTCCAAACTGGCAGGTACAGCCCAGCACCCGAGTCCTAGCTCCGCTTTATGACTAACAGGGCAGGTGTGACCTTGAGTCAGTTTCTCTGCCTCCCTGAGTCCCAGTTTTCTCACCTGTAAAACGACAGTGTTGAGCTTCAAGTTCACCAATAAAATATTGGCTTAATGAGCTTCAAACTCCTTTCCAACTATAAAATGTTAAGATCTCATTAGCGTATTTTTTGTGTGTAAAGACTTAGGGATGGACGAGGAGACTCTTTACTTTCTTCTGAGTCACTGGACATTAGGTAATACTTGAACCACATTTTGTTGATTATGCAGGATTATAAACAGATTCAACTGGAATCAGTTTAAGAATTTGGGAGGCAGCTTTCCGTGTGCAAACCTCAACTGCCCAAAATGGGGATTTGCTTACATGAAAGGCGCCCCGGTGCTCTCAGCTTACTCCTCATGATGTTGAGGTGCCTTTTCTTGACCAAACCATTTGAAAGCTGGGCTCAAGGTTTTTGTTTCTAAATTAAGTTATTTAGGATGATATCACTCAGTGTGGGTTTGAATTTTACAGACTTGGAAATCTCCTTTTACTTATTCATCCAGAAGTTTGTGAATGTCTTTATGGTTACTGTCCTAGCTTCAGGGGCTAAAATAATGAACCACACACACATGGCCTGCAAAGCGATACAGACATTAAATAGGAAATGACAGTATCATGTGGTAAGTGCTTTGATAGGAAACACGTAGCAAGGGCACCTAAATCGGGCTTGGTGGTCTTCCTGGAAGAGGTGATTGGAAACCTGAAGGATGAGCAGCAGTTGGCTAGAGAAAGAGGGAGCACTCAGTGCTTTCATTGGAGGCTGGGATGAGGCCACACAGGTAAGCAGGACCATCTAGAGTGGCTGTGGAAATAACCCAGAATAGATGGTGGCCCGGCCTGGGGTGGTGGAAGAGGATAGAGAGATTTAGGAAGAAGAATCCACAGAACTCAGAGATTGAATATGGGAGGTGAACAGTGCCAGGGAGTGTGTGTGGAGGGAGGGTGACTCCAAACTTTCTGGTTTGGACAGTGGGGTAGGTGCTGATTCCACTCATGGAAAAAGGAAGCAGGCAGAGTAGTTAGAATTGTCAGCACAGCATCAGAACAGAGATGTCCAGTAGGCATGAGAGGGCTTCAGCGGGAAAAGGGGGCTTGGGAAACCTGCCGGGAAGGATGATCAAAGACAGGGAAGTGTCAATGAGGTCACCTAGGATGAGCCTAACATGAACACTCACTCAAGTCCAGGAAGCACGGAGAGTCCCGTACAAGATAAACCCAAGGAGGACTACACCAAGACATATTAATCAAACTGCCAAAAATTAATTAAAGACAAAAAATATTAAAAGTATCAAGGGAAAAGCAACAGTTGTTAACATACAAGGGAACTCCCAGAAGGTTATCAGCTGATTTTTCGGCAGAAACTCTGCAGGCCAGAAGGGAGTGGCATGATATATTTAAAGTGATGAAAGGGAAAAACCTACAACCAAGAATACTGTATCCAGCAAGGCTCTCGTTCAAATATGACAGAGAAATCAAAAGCTTCACAGACGAGCAAAAGCCAAGAGGATTCAGCACCAGCAAACCAGCTTTACAACAAATCCTAAAGGAACTTCTCTAGGCAGAAAATAAAAGGCCACAACTACAAACAAGAAAATTATGAATGGGAAAGCTCGCTGGTAAAGGCAAACATGAAATAAAGGTAGGGGATCATCCACACACAAATATGTCGTCAAAACTAGCAATCATGAGAACAGGAGAGTACAAATGCAGGATATTGGAAATGCATTGGAAATTAAGAGACCAGCAACTTAAAACAATCTTGTATATATATTGACTGCTATATCAAAACCTCATGGGAACCACAAACCAAAAATCTATAGTAGATACACACACAAAAAAGAAAAAACAATCCAAACACAACACTAAAGATAGTCATCAAGTCACAAGAGAAGTGAACAAAAGGGGAAGGGAAGAAAAAAGACCTGCAAAAACAAATGCAAAACAATTAACAAAATGGCAATAAGAACATACATACCTGGGCTTCCCTGGTGGCACAGTGGTTGCGAGTCTGCCTGCCGATGCAGGGGACACGGGTTCGTGCCCCGGTCCGGAAGGATCCCACATGCCGCGGAGCAGCTAGGCCCGTGAGCCATGGCCGCTGAGCCTGCGCGTCCGGAGCCTGTGCTCTGCAACAGGAGAGGCCACAACAGTGAGAGGCCCACGTACCACAAAAAAACAAAACAAAACATACATACCAATAATTACCTTAAATGTAAATGGATTAAATGCTCCAGCCAAGACATACACTGGCTGAATAGATACAAAAACAAGACACATATATATGTTGTCTACAAGAGATGCACTTCAGATCTAGGGACACATACAGGCTGAAAGTGAGGGGATGGAAAAAGGTATTTCATGTAAATGGAAATCAAAAGAAAGCTGGAGTAGCAATACTCATATCAGACAAAATAGACTTTAAAGACTGTTATAAGAGACAAAGAAGGACTCTACATAATGATCAAGGGATCAATCCAAGAAGATATAACAATTGTAAATATATATACACCCAACATAGGAGCACCTCAATATAAAAGGCAAATGCTAACAGCCATAAAAGGAGAAATCAACAGTAACACAGTAATAGTGGGGCACACCCACTCTCATCAATGGACAGATCATCCAGACAGAAAATCAATAAGGAAACACAGGCCTTAAACGACACATTAGACCAGGTGCACTTAATTGATATCTATAGAACGTTCCATCCAAAAGAACAGAATACACTGTCTTCTCAAGGGCACATGGAACATTCTCCAGGATAGGTCACATCTTGGGCCACAAATCAAGCCTTGGTAAACTTAAGAAAACTGAAATCATATCAGGCATCTTTTTCAACCACAACTCTATGAGCTTAGAAATCAGTTACAGGAAAATAAGTGTAAAAAGTACAGACACATGGAGGCTAAACAATGTTACTAAACAACCAATGGATCACTGAAGAAACCAAAGAGGAAATCAGAAAACACCCAGAGACAAATGACAACGAAAACACGACAATCTAAAACCTATGGGATGCAGCAAAAGCAGTTCTAAGAGTGAAGTTTATACCAATACAATCTTAACCTCAGGAAACAAGAAAAATCTCAAATGAACAACCTAACCTTATACCTAAAGCAACTAGAGAAAGAAGAACAAACAAAACCCAAAGTTAGCAGAAGGAAAGAAATAAAGATCAGAGCAGAAATAAATGAAAGAAACAAGAAAACAATAGAAAAGAACGATGAAACTAAAAGCTGGTTCTTTGAAAAGATAAAATTGATAAACCTTTAGAAGAAAAGGGAAAGGACTCAAATCAATAAAATTAGAAATGAAAAAATGTTACAAGTGACACCACAGAAATACAAAGGATCGTAAGAAATTACTACAAACAACTATATGCCAATAAAAAGAACAACCTAGAAGAAACAGGCAAATTCTTAGAAAGGTACAACCTCCAAGACTGAAGGAAGAAGAAATACAAAATATGAACAGACCACTCACAAGTACTGAAATTGAAACAGTGATTTAAAGACTTCCAACAAAGAGAAGTCCAGGGCCAGATGGCTTGAGAGGCAAATTCTATCAAACATTTAGAGAAGAGTTAACACCTACCCTTCTGAAACTCTTGCAAAAAATTGCAGAGGAAGGAACACTCAGCTCATCCTATGATACCACCATCACCCTGATACCAAAACCAGAAAAAAGATGCCACAAGAAAATTACAGGCCAATATCATTGATGAACATAGATGCAAAAGTACTCAACAAAACACTAGCAAACCAAATCCAGCAATACATTAAAAGGATCATACATCATGATCAAGTGGGATTTATCCTAGGGATACAAGGACTCTTCAGTATCCACAAATCAATCAGTGTGGTATACCACATTAAAAACTGAAGAATAAAAACCATATGATCATCTCAATAGATGCAGAAAAAGCTTCTGACAAAATTCAACAGCCGTTTATAATAAAAACTCCCCAGAAAGTGGGCATAGAGGGAACTTAACCTCAACATAATAAAGGCCATATATGACAAACCCACAGCTAACATCATTCTCAATGGTGAAAAGCTGAAAGCATTCCCTCTAAGATCAGGAAGAAGACAAGGATGTCCACTCTCACCACTATTATTCAACATAGTTTTGGAAGTCCTAGCCATGGCAATCAGAGAAGAAAAAGAAATAAAAGGAATCCAAACTGGAAAAGAAGAAGTAAATCTGTCACTGTTTGAAGATGACATGAAACTATACATAGAAAATCCTAAAGATGCTACCAGAAGACTACTAGAGCTAATCAATGAATTCGGTAAAGTTGCAGGATACAAAAGTAATACACAAATCTCTTGCATTCCTATACACTAACAACAAAATATCAGAAAGAGAAATTAAGGAAACAATCCCATTTACCGTCACATCAAAAAGAATAAAATACCTAGGAATAAACCTACCTAAGGAGGCAAAAGACCTGTGCTCTGAAAAGTATAAGACACTGATGAGAGAAACCAAAGATGACACAGATGGAAAGATATACCATGTTCTTGGATTGGAAGAATCAGTATTGTCAAAATGACTATACTACCCAAGGCAATCGATAGATTCAATGCAACCCCTATCAAATTACCAGTGGCATTTTTCACAGAATTGGAACAAAAAATTTTTTTAGTTTTTATGGAAACACAGAAGACCCCAAACAGCCAAAGCAATTTTGAAAGAACGGAGCTGAAGGAATCGGGTTCCTTGACTTCAGACTATACTACAAAGCTACAGTAATCAAAACACTATGGTGCTGGCACAAACACAGAAATGCAGATAATGGAACAGGATAGAAAGCCTAGAAATAAACACACACACCTGTGGCCAATTAATTGATGACAAAGGAGGCAAGAATATACAATGGAGAAAAGACAGTGTTTTGAATAAGTGGTGCTGGGAAAACTGGACAGCTACATGGAAAAGAATGAAATTAGAACATTCTCTAACACCATACACAAAAATAAACTCAAAATGGATCAAAGACCTAAATGTAAGGCCAGACACTATAAAACTCTTAGAGGAAAACATAGGCAGAACAGTCTGACATAAATTGCAGCAGTATCTTTTTTTGATCTACCTCCTAGAGTAGTGAAAATAAAAACAAAAATAAACAAATGGGACCCAATTAAAAGCTTTTGCACAGCAAAGGAAACCATAAACAAAACAAAAAGACAACCCCCGGAATAGGAAAAAATATTTGCAAACAAAGCAGCCGACAAGGGATTAATCTCCAAAATATACAAACAGCTCATGCAGCATTATGTCAAAAAAACAAACAACCCAATAAGAAAATGGGCAGAAGATTTAAATAGACATTTTTCCAGTGAAGATATACAGGTGGGCAGAAAGCACATGAAAAGATGCTCAACATCACTAATTATCAGAGAAATGCAAATCAAAACTACAATGAGGTATCACTTCATGCTGGTCAGAATAGCCATCATCAAAAAGTCTACAAACAATAAATGCTGGAGAGGGTGTGGAGAAAAGGGAACCCTCCTACACTGTTGGTGGGAATGTAAATTGATACAACCACTATGGAGAACAGTATGCAGGTTCCTTTAAAAACTAAAAACAGAACTACCATATGATCCAGCAGTCCCACTCCTGGGCATATATTCAGAGAAAACCATAATTTGAAAAGATACATGCACCCCAATTTTCACTGTAGCACTAGTTACAATAGCCAAGACATGGAAGCAACCTAAATGTCCATCAACAGAGGAATGGATAGAGAAGATGTGGTACATATATACAATGAAACATTACTCAGCCATGAAAAAGAATGAAACAATGCCATTTGCAGCAACGTGGATAGACCTAGAGGTTATCATACTAAGTGAAGTAAGTCAGAAAGAGAAAAACAAATATATGATATCACTCACGTGGAATCTAATTTTTTTTTAATGATATAAATGAACTTATTTACAAAACAGAAACAGACTCACAGATTTCGAAAACAAACTTATGGTTACCAAAGGGGAAAGGTGAGGGGTGGGGGGATAAATTAGGAGCTTGGGATTAGCATACATACACACTACTATATGTAAAATAGATAACTAACAAGGACCTACCGTAGAGCAAAGGGAACTCAATATTCTATAATAACCTATATGGGAAAAGAATATGAAAAAGAATGAATATATCTATATGTATAACTGAATCGCTATGCCGTACACTTGAAACTAACACAACATTGTAAATCAGCCATACTCCAATACAATTTTTTTAAATGAATAAAAATTTTTAAAAAAGAAGTGAGGCAGGACTTCCCTGGTGGTGCAGTGGTTGAGAGTCCACCTGCCGATGCAGGGGACGCAGGTTCATGCCCCAGTCCGGGAGGATCCCACATGCCGCGGAGCGGCTGGGCCCGTGAGCCATGGCCGCTGAGCCTGCGCGTCCGGAGCCTGTGCTCCGCAACGGGAGAGGCCACAACAGTGAGAGGCCTACGTACTGCAAAAAAAAAAAAAAAAAAGTGAGGCAGAGAAAAAGGAAACGGTGGCTCCTTTGACAGTTTATATTTTTACTGTGCACCAGTGACTACATTTTCACACTTCCAACCTCTGTGTAAATCACCGTGACGCCACCGGCTTTGGCCAAAAGCAGCAGAAACAACAGATTGTCAACTTCTGTTTACATGTTGCTATGTAAACATTTTTTCCAGGTGCCAAAGACTCAAGCCGGTGTTTGAGTTTTAGTCCATGAGAAACTCAGAGGCTTAGTATTATTGGGATTTTCTGCTAGGAGAAAATATCTGGGCTGTTTAAAGAACCACACACTGGCATTGAAAGAAGGCTTTTTCAGTGTCATCAAAAGAAGGCAGCCCCGGAGTAAGAGCTGTGGCCCTGATGCTGTGCGCTACTCCACAGGGGTTGCTGTTTTTATTTCGTTCCCAGGTCTCTTGAGACTACTGCTAGTGGCCTTTTTTTTCTGTTCATTTTGATTTCTCCAGCTTCTATGCCCAGGGGCTTGGTCTGCTATGACAATAACAATGCCAAGAAAGACAGTTACAGCCAGTGGGGTGATTGCTGCAGAATCCGAAGTCCTAAAACAAGGACACATAGGAAGGAAAGCCACAGTATTTGACGTGGCTATGACGGCTCATCCTCAAGAGCAGAACATTCAGTTACCTGTCTGTCCCTCCGCAGCTCTGCCTCTAGACACTTGCCAGGAACCCAGGGCATTTACCACAGTTCCACCCCCCGCCTCACCAAAAATATTTAGCCCTTCATTGGTGTAGGTTTCTGTGAAAAAGACATGAAATTACAGAATGTGTTTAACAGAAACCCACTTTTCTGAGGATGCTGCTAGGATGCTTTTATCTTCTATTGAATGTGCACAAATTGTTCCTCAAACCATCTCCCCTGGAGGTGGACTCAGAGACGTTAGAGACAGGAGGTACCTTAAGAGGTCAGAGTCCCATTTCCCCACCTCACACATGATCGATTTGAGACCCAGAAGCTTACGTTGCCACACAGTCGGTGACAGAGGCAAAACCTTACCTTAACTGTGGGTTATTTTTTTTATTGTTAATGTACTGGGATTTAAAAGGTAAGTAATAGTAACCACCGTTTGTTGAACGGAACGTGTACTATATGCCAAGCCTGCTGTAAATTTTACACCAATTTGCTCATGTCATCCTGACCACCACCTTTAAGGTGGAGGCTATTATTACTTCCTTTGCGTCAATGAAGTTACTTGACAGACAGGCTGTAACTTGCACCACAGTTTTGACATGACACAGCCGGGGTTCCAGCCCAGAGCGCACATTTCTAACCTTCTAAAATGTTTGAGACTTATTTCGTTTTTTTAAAAGAAGAGGATTTATTATCAAAAATTCATATTACCCCATGAATCATGAAGATGAACAAGGAAACATTTCACTACAATGTTTCATTGACAAAAACATGTAACTCCAAAACAATATGGTACTAAGGCAGTTCGTTGAGTCTTGATTTAAAAGTAAAAAAAAGTAATGAAATAAATCGTTTGGCCTCATACCATGTTGGCAAAAATAACCAATTCATATTTCCTCCATTTAAGAAGTGCAGGTATTTCTGTAAGTACAGCCTGTGTCACTGTATCTTACACTATGTAAACATGAGGATTGTCTACGCAGCAGCCCCTAGGAAGAATTCAATGCTTTCTGCTTCTTTCTGGGCTTGGGGTTCCTGATAGCTCTTCTTCCAGGAGGAGCAGCTCCAAAGCATCATCCGCCTGCCCTTTTAGCTTACTGGCGCTCACTGGGCACAGGCACTCACAGAGGAAGTAGCTTGAAGACGTGGGATGTGAAAGTAATTAAAACTGGCAATTTCTGGAGACTGTGCCTGCCTTGACAATAGGACATGATGTCTCTCTGATATGGCAGTTTGTTTATAATCTGGCGACAATCAAGGTAACATTTACTAACTGTAACACATAACAGTAAATGAAATGTATTAATGGAGCTGAACTCTTAAAACCCTTGGGTTTTTAAGTTCAAAAAATTTTCTTTGCTTTCCTTTTTCTGTCAATTTTCAGGTTTTCTTTCCATGATCAGTCAATATTTTTGACTCTTCCAAAAAGCATGCTGTTCTTTGTCTTCACGAATAAAACCATAAATTATCAAAGCAGTCATTGTTATCTCTAGTTAGAAATAATTGGAGAAGGCTGAAAATATTTTCTACATTTTAGCCTTTTATAAATGAAACGAAATGGTCTGCAAGAATATTTTCATTGCAATCATTGTATAATCATTTTCTACGAAATTGCAAAGAACAATTTTCACAGTCTCCATTGATGTGGCTTAATTAGTAATCTGAATTCTTAGTTTTTCTTTCATTTGCATCATTGTAGCTGTTTTAATTTCACATACTTTTCGCTTGTTGATGGTAAGTTTTAAAACTGTCATTTCAGATATTTCGTGATATAGGTGCAGAAAGGTCCCCTCCCTACGATTTGAGCTTGACACGTAATTAGTGTGATTTGCATTAGCATAATAATGAAGATGGAACTGAAGGAAATAAAGAAGTTATATTCCAACAATAATGGAATCACTTTCATGGCAACAAGTATCAGAACATGCGTGTACAGATGTCTTGAATTTTTTTTTGTAAAAAGAGCAGAACGGTGTCTTTTTTTTTTTTAAACCGTTGTCAGATTCTGACAGCTGCTATGACTTGTTTTATTCTTTAATTCTTTCCTTTATTAATGGAAGGGCATCCTCCATTCATGGCTCCAGCAGTATCGCCCCCTCTAAATGAGACAGAAATGCGAATCTCCCTGGTGGTCCATCTTTTCACAGCTGCACTGCAATTCCAGTGTGACATCAAATTAGTAATTATAGCTGAGCGGACCGCTTTTTACAAATGACAGTCTTAGCATGCTGCCAGCAAACAAGCTACCCAGCAGGGAATCCGGGCAAGTAAAAGGAAACATAACTGGACTCACTTGATTTCTGGGGGATTTGACCTGACTCTTTAAAGAGTCCATGTTCTTGAGAGGGAGAGAGAGCGAGTCCTGGGGATTTACACAGATATGCATTTTGTTCATCGTTCTATGCAGTTCTTCTCAAAACTCATGTCTGGTTTTATTAAGTAAAGTAAAGCCTGTATAATGGGGTCATTGGGTCACAATAAGAAGATTCCTTTTAACATCTAACCTTCTCCCTGGAACCCGTTTGAAAGAAAACAGCTGCCCTGCAGTTGGCATTTGTATAACTATATTGGCAATAATCACTGTTGACACTTTGATAATGGGCTACAAAAAGCTGCCTGGTCGATTCTTCGGAATTGTGAATTGCCCTGGCAATTAACTGACTGTCACCATCTCTGACATTTTACCTACTACTGACTGAAGGTTCAGGAAAATTAATCATTAATACCCTCACATCAAAAAAAACAAAACAAAAAACAATGCTTTCCTAAACCAGTTTTCAGCATTTCTTTTGTGATCTTTAAATTGTAACGAATTATAATTAATTACCACCTCCATCTGGTTCTTTAGGATGAGTTAAAGGCAAGGTAACAAAAGATGGTAAGCTTGGAGCATAAGGTACAAAACAGCAGTGTGTCCTTCTGGGAACCTTCCTTTGCTATCAGTTAAAAAGCGCTTCCTTTTCCGTTGTCAGTGGATGATCAGTTAATGGGAGATTGTCAAGGTTTTTTAGGCCCTCAACTCCGCTAATGCTTTAACCTTCTGTGAAATTCATTTCTTCTGTGAATGAAGAAAGATTGATTTCATTTCTTCTGTGAATCATTTCCCTTTGCCAGCCAGTGTTAGACACAGCTATCCTGGCGCCCAGAGTGCAGGGGGAAATACGCCATCCGGGCAGAAGCAGGGCCATCTGCCTCCTGGCCCGGAGATGTTTTATAAAAGGGGGTCTGGAGGGGAAAGGCACCAAGCAGAGCCCTAGCAAATCTGAGTCCCAGCCCCTGCTCTGGCACTAATGGAAGTTTGGGGTTTGGGGATAAATCATCTTAGTCTTCATTTATTAAAGGATTTCATTGGTCCTCATGCTTTAGTGTTTGCAAGAATCCCTTTTTTCAAATGAGGCTTTCCCTCCCGCAGAGGTGCACTTCAGCAGACTTGACAATCACTTAAATCCTGTCTGCTCGAGGCATGGGTTAAGGTGATTGCTATTACTAATGGAAAAAATGGTCTGAACTCTTACATAAGTTTGCAAATGTCTGAGCAAAGCCTTAAGAACCCTATAATGTAAACCATGGGGGTCATTCTGGGAAGCGGAGTTTTAAAGTGAGTCCTTTGGACTTTGGTAAGAGTGGCATGTGAAGAAGAAAGATAACATGAAGTAACTCCTGTGAGCATCTCCCAGATGACAGCATTAGTCCTCAGGCCAGACTGGTTTATGGCAGTGTATAAACTCAGTTTCACTGGAATGAACTGAACTCAGATTATCCCAGTCACACAGAAGCAGTGTTAGATGTGGGAATTTTTTTTTTTTTAAGCTGACAACTTATGCAGTTGGTTTCAAAAAGAGTTGGGGCGGAGACACAACTCCCAAAATATAGTATGTGGCTTGAGTTTAAGCCAACCTGCTGCAGATGTGTAATAAAACAATAAACTTACGATGTTCACTAGATTAGTATTAAGCCAGAAACTATACGACTTAGCAAACTTCTTGCATTTTCAGATTTTGACATTTCTTAGATTATCACCATCGACATCCGTGCAACAGAATCTTCCAATCAGATGGGAACCAATCTATTTTGTAGGGCTTGCACATGGCTTACCTGTCACATCACAGCTCATGGAGGAAAACCAAACTGTCACCACGTCACTTAGAGTTAAAGGGTCATTCTGAAAAGTCTGACAGTATTAGAAAAGGAGTAAGTTTCACTTCCCAAATATCAGCTTTTAGGGAAAATAAATAACCAACAGCTGGGTTCCACCAGGCATAACAGTTCTGAATTGTAGAACTATGATAGGGCTCATCCGGTTTCGTGCTGCTTCGTTGCAGCGCTATTTCTACAGGTATGTTGAGGTATATTCTCTTTCTACATTTACACAAAGAGATTCAGAATAAAAATTATGAGACTTTCGTATCCAGATGCTGGTCACAAATGTGTACATTCTCATTGGGGTAATAACTAGTTATTAAGACATGTTGGATCACTTCCCAAGCTGTGAACTTGTGTAGACACTATGCTTACGTTGTTAAAGGTTATATTGTACCTTTTGTGAGAAAACACCTGCCATCTTTGCCACTTCCGTCCGAACTTCACCCATATTCACTAATTTGCCTTTCCATGTAACAAATTTGTGGCTTGGATATTTTGAGAAGCAGAACTGATTTTATTATAAAATCTTTAACATCTCTTATTACCCCAAAATTGATACCACATATGTGATGTTATTCAAGCAAATTATCTTTAACCTAGCTCCAATGTAAGGATTACCTAAAAAGTCTCCCGCTTGCAGAAATATTTCTGGAGTATATCTTCAGCCCCAGAGACTCTGATTTTTTTTTTAATTTTATTTATTTTTTTATACAGCAGGTTCTTATTAGTTATCCATTTTATACATATTAGTGTATACATGTCAATCCCAATCTCCCAATTCATCCCACCACCACGACCACCACCCTGCCACTTTCCCCCCTTGGTGTCCATACGTTTGTTCTCTATATCTGTATCTCTGATTCTGCCCTGCAAACCGGTTCATTTGTACCATTTTTCTAGGTTCCACATATATGCGTTAATATACGATATTTGTTTTTCTCTTTCCCACTTACTTCACTCTGTATTGACAGTCTCTAGATCCACCCACGTCTCTACAAATGACCCAATTTCATTCCTTTTTATGACTGGGTAGTATTCCACTGTATATATGTACAACACCTTCTTTATCCATTCGTCTGTCAAAGGGCATTTAGGTTGCTTCCATGACCTACCTGTTGTAAATAGTGCTGCAATGGACATTGGGGTGCATGTGTGTGTGTGTGTGTGTCTTTTTGAATTATGGTTTTCTCTGGGTATATGCTCAATAGTGGGATTGCTGGATCATATGGTAGTTCTATTTTTAGTTTTTTAAGAAACCTCCATACTGTTCTCCATAGTAGCTGTATCAATTTACATTCCCACCAACAGTGCAAGAGGGTTCCCTTTTCTCCACACCCTCTCCAGCATTTGTTGTTTGTAGATTTTCTGATGATGCCCATTCTAACTGGTGTGAGGTGATACCTCGTTGTAGTTTTGATTTGCATTTCTCTAATAATTAGTGGCGCTGAGCAGCTTTTCATGTGCCTCTTGGCCGTCTGTGTGTCTTCTTTGGAGAAATGTCTATTTAGGTCTTCTGCCCATTTTTTGATTGGGTTGTTTGTTTCTTTAATATTGAGCTGCATGAGCTGTTCATATATTCTGGAGATTAATCCTTTGTCCGTTGATTCATCTGCAAATATTTTTTCCCATTCTGAGGGCTGTCTTTTTGTCTTGTTTGTAGTTTCCTTTGCTATGCAAAATCCTTTAAGTTTCATTAGGTCCCATTTGTTTATTTTTGTTTTTATTTCCATGACTCTAGGAGGTGGATCAAAAAAGATCTTGCTGTGATTTATGTCAAAGAGTGTTCTTCCTATGTTTTCCTCTAAGAGTTTTATAGTATCTGGTCTTACATTTAGGTCTCGAATCCATTTTGAGTTTATTTTTCTGTATGGTGTTAGGGAGTGTTCTAATTTCATTCTTTTACATGTAGCTGTCCAGTTTTCCCAGCACCATTCATTGAAGAGACTGTCTTTTCTCCAGTGTATATCCTTGCCTCCTTTGTCATAGATTAGTTGACCATAGGTGCATGGGTTTATCTCTGGGCTTTCTATTCTGTTCCATTGATCTCCGTTTCTGTTTTTGTGCCAGTACCATATTGTCTTGATTACTGTAGCTCTATACTATAGTCTGAAGTCAGGGAGTCGGATTCCTCCAGCTCCATTTTTTTCCCTCAAAACTGCTTTGGCTATTCAGGGTCTTTTGTGTCTCCATATAAATTTTAAGATTTTTTGTTTGAGTTCTGTAAAAAATGCCACTGGTAATTTGACAGGAATTGCATTGAATCTGTAGACTGCTTTGGGTAGTAGAGTCATTTTCATAATACTGATTAATCCAATCCAAGAACATGGTATCTCTCTCCATCTGTTGGTATCATCTTTGATTTCTTTCATCAGTGTCTTATAGTTTTCTGCATACAGCTCTTTTGTCTCCCTAGGTAGGTTTATCCCTAGGTATTTTATTCTTTTTAGTGCAATGGTAAATGGGAGTGTTTTCTTAATTTCTCTTTCAGATTTTTCATCATTAGTGTATAGGAATGCAAGAGATTTCTGTGTATTAATTTTGCATCCTGCAACTTCACCAAATTCATTGATCAGCTCTAGTAGTTTTCTGGTGGCATCTTTAGTATTTTCTATGTATAGTATCATATCATCTGCAAACAGTGACAGTTTTACTTCTTCTTTTCCAATTTGTTTTCGTTTTATTTCCTTTTCTTCCTGATAGCCATGTCTGGGACTTCCAAAATTATGTTGAATAATAGTGGTGAGAGTGGACATCCTTGTCTTGTTCCTGATCTTAGAGGAAATGCTTTCAGTTTTTTACCATTGAGAATGATGTTTGCTGTGGGTTTGTCATATATGGCCTTTATTATGTTGAGGTAGGTTCCCTCTATGCCCACTTTCTGGAGAGTTTTTATCATAAATGGGTGTTGAATTTTGTCAAAAGCTTTTTCTGCATCTATTGAGATGATCATATGGTTTTTATTCTTCAATATGGTGTATCACATTGATTGATTTACGTATATTGAAGAATCCTTGCATCCCTGGGATAAATCCTCCTTGATCATGGTGTATGATCCTTTTAATGTGTTGTTGGATTCTGTTTGCTAGTATTTTGTTGAGGATTTTTGCATCTATATTCATCAGTGATATTGGTCTGTAATTTTCTTTTTTTTGTAGTATCTTTGTCTGGTTTTGGTATCAGAGTGATGGTGGCCTCCTAGAATGAGTTTGGGAGTGTTCTTTCCCCTGCAATTTTTTGGAAGAGTTTGAGAGGGATGGGTGTTAGCTCTTCCTAAATGTTTGATAGAATTCACCTGTGAAGCCATCTGGTCCTGGACTTTTGTTTGTTGGGAGATTTTTAATCACAGTTTCAATTTCATTACTTGTGATTGGTCTGTTCATATTTTCTATTTCTTCCTGGTTCAGTCTCGGAAGTTTATACTTTTCTAAGAATTTGTCCATTTCTTCCAGGTTGTCCATTTTATTGGCATAGAGTTGCTTGTAGTAGTCTCTTCAGATGCTTTGTATTTCAGTGGTGTCCGTTGTAACTTCTCCTTTTTCACTACTAATTTTACTGATTTGAGTCCTCTCCCTGTTTTTCTTGATGAGTCTGGCTAAAGGTTTATCAATTTTGTTTATCTTCTCAAAGAACCAGCTTTTAGTTTTATTGATCTTTGCTGTCGTTTTCTTTGTTGCTATTTCATTTGTTTCTGGTCTGACCTTGATGATTTCTTTCCTTCTACTAACTTTGGGTTTTGTTTGTTCGTCTATCTCAGTTCCTTTAGGGTTATGGTTAGATTGTTTATTTGAGACTTTTCTTGTTTCTTGAGGTAGGCTTGTATTGCCATAAACTTCCCTCTTAGAACTGCTTTTGCTGCACCCATAGGTTTTGGATTGTCATTTGTCTCTAGGTATCTTTCTATTCCCTCTTTGATTTCTTCAGTGATCTCTTGGTTATTTAGTAACGTATTGTTTAGCCTCCATGTGTTTGTGTTTTTTACATTTTTTCCTGTGTAATTGATTTCTAATCTCATAGAGTTGTGGTCAGAAAAGATGCTTGATATGATTTCAATTTTCTTAAGTTTACCAAGGCTTGATTTGTGACCCAAGATGCGATCAGTCCTGGAGAATGTTCCATGTGCACTTGAGAAGAAAGTGTAATCTGCTGTTTTTGGATAGAATGCCCTATAAATATCAATTAAATCTATCTGGTCTATTGTGTCATTTAAAGCTTGTGTTTCCTTATTAATTTTCTGTCTGGATGATCTGTCCATTGGTGTAAGTGAGGTGTTAAAGTCCCTCACTATTATTGTGTTACTGTCGATTTCCTCTTTTATAGCTGTTAGCAGTTGCCATATATATTGAGGTGCTCCTATGTTGGGTGCATGTATAATTGTTATGTCTCCTCTCGGATTGATCCCTTGATCATTATGTAGTGTCCTTCCTTGTCTCTTGTAACATTAAAATCTATTTTATCTGATATGAGTATTGCTACTCCAGCTTTCTTTTCATTTCCATTTGCATGGAATATCTTTTTCCCTCCCCTCACTTTCAGTCTGTATGTGTCCCTAGGTCTTAAGTGGGTCTCTTGTGGACAGCATATATATGGGTCTTGATTTTGTATCCAGTCAGCAAGCCTGTGTCTTTTGGTTGGAGCATTTAATCCATTCACGTTTAAGGTAATTATTGATATGTATGTTCCTATGCCCATTTTCTTAATTGTTTTGGGTTTGTTTTTGTAGGTCCTTTTCTTCTCTTGTGTTTCCCACTTAGAGAAGTTCCTTTAGCATTTCTTGTAGAGCTGGTTTGGTGGTGCTGAATTCTCTTAGCTTTTGCTTGTCTGTACAGCTTTTGATTTCTCCATCGAATGTGAATGAGATCCTTGCCAGGTAGAGTAATCTTGGTTGTAGGTTCTTCCCATTCATCACTTTAAACAGATCATGCCACTCCCTTCTGGCCTGTAGAGTTTCTGCTAAAAATCAGCTATTTACCTTATGGGAGTTCCCTAACCTTATGGGAGTTCCCTTGTATGTTATTTGTCATTTTTCCCTTGCTGCTTTCAATAATTTTCTTTGTCTTTAGTTTTTGTCAATTTCATTACTATGTGTCTTGGTGTGTTTCTCCTGGGTTTATCCTGCCTGGGACTCTCTGTGCTTCCTGGACTTTGGTGGCTATTTCCCTTCCCATGTTAGGGAAGTTTTCAACTATAATCTCTTCAGATATTTTCTTGGGTCCTTTCTCTCGCTCTTCTCCTTCTGGGACCCCTATAATTTGAATGTTTGTGCATGTGATGTTGCCCAGAGGTCTCTTAGGCTGTCATTTCTTTTCATTCTTTTTTTTTTACTCTGTTCGCAGTAATGAATTCCACCCTCTGTCTTCCAGGTCACTTATCCATTCTTCTGCCTCAGTTATTCTGCTATTGATTCCTTCTAGTGTATTTTTCATTTCAGTTATTGTATTGTTCATCTCTGTTTGTTCTTTAATTCTTCTAGGTGTTTGTTCTTTAATTCTTCTAGGTGTTTGTTCTTTAATTCTTCTAGGTCTTTGTTAAACGTTTCTTGCATCTCCTCAATCTTTGCCTCCATTCTTTTTCTGAGTCCTGGATCATCTTCACTGTCAGTCTGAATTCTTTTTCTGGAAGGTTGCCTATCTCCACTTAATTTAGTTGTTTTTCTGGGGTTTTATCGTGTTCCTTCATTTGGTACAAAGTCCTCTGCCTTTTCGTTTGTCTTACCTTTCTGTGAATGTGGTTTTCCTTCCACAGCCTGCAAAACTGTAGTTCTTCTTGCTTCTGCTGTCTGCCCTCTGGTGGATGAGGCTGTCTAAGAGGCTTGTGCAAGCTTCCTGTTGGGAGGGACTGGTGGTGGGTAGAGCTGGATGTTGCTCTGGTGGGCAGAGCTCAGTAAAACTTTAATCCACTTGTCTGCTGATGGGTGGGGCTGGGTTCCCTCCCTGTTGGTTGTTTGGCCTGAGGCCACCCAGCACTGGAGACTGCCCGGCTCTTTGGTGGGGCTAATGGTGGTCTCTGGGAAGGCTCACACCAAGAAGTACTTCCCAGAACTTCTACTGCCAGTGTCCTTGTCCCCATGGTGAGCCACAGCCACCCCCCACCTCTGCAGGAGACCCTCCAACAGTAGCAGGTAGGTCTGGTTTGGCCTCTTTTGGGGTCACTGCTCCTTCCCCCTGGGTCCTGATGCGCACCCTACTTTGTGTGTGCCCTCCAAGAGTGGAGTCTCTGTTTCTCCCAGTCCTTTTGAAGTCCTGCAATCAAATCCCACTAGCCTTCAAAGTCTGATTCTCTAGGAATTCCTCCTCCTGTTGCCGGACCCCCAGGTTGGGAAGCCTGATGTGGGGCTCAGAACCTTCACTCCAGTGGGTGGACTTCTGTGGTAAAAGTGTTCTCCAGTTTGTGAGTCACCCATCCAGCAGTTACGGGATTTGATTTTATTGTGATTGCGCCCCTCCTCCAGTCTCATTGTAGCTTCTCCATTGTCTTTGGATGTGGGGTATCTTTTTTGGTGAGTTCCAGTGTCTTCCTGTCGATGATTGTTCATCAGTTCCAGACTCTGATTTTTATGAAGTTACTTTGGCAAGCCTGATGAAAAGGGGCTTATACTTTCTTTGCAAGTTTATTTTTATTCAGGTGAGCTTGGACTAACAAGTAAATCAGGAACATAATAAGCAGTCCCTAACTTGAGACAATAGTTAGTACATGTTTTTTATGTTGTGCGTTCAGCTCTGAGTGTCATAATATGGCCCATCAAAGGGACACCAGGCAGCAATCTTAGATGTCGAAGGTTACAATTAGACTTTTTAAAAACAGGTTGTCCAATGAGCACATTGAGGAAAAGTTCGTTTCTTTGTGAAATACAAGTCCTGTAATCACGGAGCGCTATGCTATGCGTTATCCTTTGCATTGAAACCTTCTGGGGCCAGAATCCTGTTTGCATTAAACACTCGAGTGTGACAGAAGTACATTCCATCTTTCTGTTAAGGTTTCCATGCTCAAACGTGACTCTGTATTATGTAAATTTTGGCTCTGTGCATTTTTAAGTACATGTATTTTTTTCTTTTTCCTGTTAGTGGCAATTTAATAGACTCTTTGTAAAAGTTAATTGTATAATGATGTTAAATGCAGTACATTGTAGTTTGAATTCTGTATTTAAAGTTTATGGCTGTAAATACAGATTTTAAATATTTGATTTAAAAATTTTTGAGTCATCCAAAAGACATTTTAGTGACATTAAAGATCTAATTAAGATTTCCATGTAATTTCTGGCTTTACTAACTCTTAACACGTTCAGTATTACTAAACTCCATGCAAATGACAGCAATCACGCACCAGGTCACAGAACCCAATGAAATAATTAGATATTACAAACAGGTTAACTTCTTTTCGAAACAGAAGATTTAAATCCTTTTGATAAGCATTATCTTTTGTTTTCAGAGAATGTGCAAAATTTAGTAATTTAAAATTTTAAAGTTTATAAAAAGTGCTAAATATTTTTATATTAGAAGGGAAGTTCTAATGCCTTGTCTTTTTAAAAAACCTCCTGTCTACCGTTCTAACGGGAGGAAGCAGAGCCCCGTGCTTCCTTTGCCCTCCTGGAATCTAATTTTCCCTCTGGCCACTGCATTTACGCCTGGGTCTTTGCCGAGCTGGCCACAGAGGCACAGTTCTAAAAACGAAAGCTCTGGACTTTGTAGCTCTTCGTTCTGAACATTTTTCCTTTTTTAATCTCAAACCCCTAGCCAAATCTCTCCTTAGAGATCATTTATATCTTTTATTGAACCCGAGGGAATCCTTATATTCAGAAGCATTTATACATTTAGAATACTATCCACACATTGGTTATCTTCAAGCCCTGATGCAGTTGTGTGTATACCTCAACTCTCATGTCCACTTGTGTTTTAGTTGCACATAAAGCATCTTTGACCATGACTGACACTGTTAATAGTGTGTTTCTTACTATTGAAGAATATGGACTTGCCAAGCGGCAGCCTATATAATACTGTGCCTTAAAAGAAACTAAAAACTGGAAATTCCCTGGGGGTCCAGTGGTTAGGACTCAGCGCTTTCACTGCATGGGCCCAGGTTCGATTCCTGGTTAAGGAACTAAGATCCCACAAGCCACGTAGCGCAGCCAAAAAAACCCCCAAGAAACAAAAGACTTTTCACCCAATAGTGTAGTTACAAAAAGCAGGGGAGGGAATGTTTATAATGAAACAATTTTCTTTTTACAGCTCATACCAAGTGAAGTGTTCCCAAGGAGCTTGTTACTTTCTAGTTTTGGGGTTGTTTTCTGGCTACTGGGATTCCAACTAGTGAATTTTTGCTTTAGGTCAGCAAAATCACATTCACTAAATTACCCACTATTATCACCTACTTGCTGAGAAAAACTAAACACGTGAAAAATTAAGGTAAAACAAAAGTCAGCAAACTTCTCTCTTTGGCCATAGATATCGAAGTATTTTATTCCATAGTAATAAAATACACTTTATTACTCTAAAAATTTAACTTACCCAATTATTATAAAGCAACATTTTATTCTCACTTGGGTTTCAGTGAGGTTTTCTGGCTAGGGAGAGCTTTTGCGGTGACGAGAGGTCTTTCTGACCAAGAGAATTCACAGTCAAGGTTTGGACAGCAGGCAGGGTAGGGGCTTATGCCAATGTAGCCTCTAGTGCACCTTGTCTGATACAGTGAAGTGAAATAACCTTGCACTCGTGTGTGCTAGGTGTGTGTGCAACAAGGAAAGTATCTTTAGAACTTAAAGGCCGTGTGTAGAAAAGTCGTGAGGTTTGTGCCTAATAATAAAACCTGAAAACAGGCAATTTTAAACATGGCTTGGGTTACTGATACCCCAAATTTAAAGAGCCTACTTCTTTTAGAAAATCAGGAAGGCTAGAAGACGATGGGCAAGTCTGTATTCTTTAGTAGTTCGAAACACTATGTAACAGTATTGGTCACGGTCAAAGCTAATGTGTAACTAAGACGCAAACTAATATCTAGTGAGTTCTCATTGCCAAGCACTGTCATTTCATTCACACGCTAACCCTATTGGATAGGTATTATTAATATTCCACTATATAAGATGAGGAAACTGAGGTTTGGACAGATTGAGCAGCTGGGTCTAAACACCTCAACTATTATAAAAGTGTTAAATGTGCTTTAAAAATATGCAACTTTAAAAAAAACCTTGCTCTGAATTTATCAGAGATGAACTTTTCTCTAGATACACACGCCATACTTGAGAATATGACCAGCAAATAACAAGAATATTTATATATAACTCTCTACATGGCAAGCAGGGCCCTAAGCTTTTTAGGTGTATGAATGGGTATAGTCCTCACAGCAGTGTGGTTTGCTAACCCCCTTTTAAAGATGAGGAAGCCAAGTCACAGAGAGGTTAAGTAACTTACTCTAAGTCACACAGCTAATAACTGGAGCAGCTGAGATACAACCCTGGCGGCCTGGGTCCAGTCTGTGCTCAGAAGCTCATGCTTCAGTGTCCCAAGTAGCAATCTGGGCCATACTGAATCTACGTGGGGTCTGGCATCCCCCAGCATTGAAAGTGCCAGGGATATTCACTCTGCCAATTTTATCCACACAACAAAATAAGGATAGCTCGGTTGCTTATGCCTTTAGCTGTGTTTGTACATTGACATATCACATTAGTAGAGATGAATGCCATTTTGAGTCCAACCCACCCTAGTCCAATCACTTCCTGCAAAAGGAACTAGCCTTAGACTTGGGCTGTGCTGGCCTTGGTCCTGGGTTTGGTTGTACGCAGCCTCACTCCCCTGGCCAGGCTGGACAGACTGGGGAGGGCCGTGTAGGAAGAGCAGGCCCATCGCATGCCTCAGCCTCCTCGGTGCTGCCCCCCAGTAGGTACCACGTGAGGTACTGCAATTCCCCATCACATTTGGAGGCTGCCAGTCTACGTGAAACTGGCCAGGAAAACTTAATTCAGAGCTAATAAGTGAAGACTCCACCTACGACCACTTCAGAAAGGTGGCTGACCGCTGGCTGGAGGCCGGCGTCCGAGTCCACAGTTCAGAAGTGTTTCTGAGCTGATGTCTTCAGCCCTGGTGTCTTCCTCTGCCCTCTGGCTGGTATCTGCATTGAGCTAGAAAGGGTATGAAAGATGCCCATTAAAGGAACCAGACCCAGTGACTTTGACGCTTTCAAAACTCCCCGCTAAGTGCAAGTAATTCAGTGTCACAAAACAAAGGGTGGGACCGGTTGCTGCCCACGATTATTTCTGTGCTGCTCTGCAGACATCACCTTTGTGGGCAGTGCCACACCGAGAGTTTATGATGTTCATTAATTCATAGCAAAACGGTTGCCCTCAAAAAAAAAAAAAAAAAGGTGTGTCTTTAGTATAAATACTGCTCATTATCAGAGGGATATATTGACATTTTTAAGAAGCCAGGCAACAAGGTTTTCTTGAGGGTGCATTACTGTCAGGTGACTTCATCCTCGTCATTCAGTTTTTAGTAGAAAAAGTTCATCTCTGTTTTTAAACATCTTCTATGCAGCATTACTGAATGCTCACGGCAGTGACGACACTAACCACTTGCCTCACTATTTAAATGTCACAGGGGTTTTGGTCGAATCCTCAGTCACTCAGCTAAAGGTCGAGTTGCACTAAGAGTCAGGCAGCCCGGGTCCGCATCTCAGCGCAGGAACCGGCTTACCAGCTCCACTTACCAGGCTGTGAGACCTTAGCTGTGTTGTCTCACTTAACCCAGTTTCCCTGTTGGTAAAGTGTGGATAGTAAGAGTTAAGGTTGTTTCGAAGAGTAAATGAGATAATGCACTTAAATAAATAGATGCCTGTCAAGGGCTTAGCAGGGTCTCCCCCTTCTACACATATGCAAACGGCCTGGAGGGGCTCCAGAAACTGGCCCCTGGCAAGTAAGGGGTGGATGGAGGGTGGGAACCTCAGGATTCATGTCTCCAAAACCCTGTGCTCCTAAAGCCTCTGCCATCCTGCTGACACCGGGGGGTGGGCGTTGGTGGACCAGTGCTGGGTTCCTCTGGCAGCTGCCCTAAGGACCGGCCTGCACCTCTTGAGCCTTTCAATACGCCCTTAAGTCTTTTAACCAATCTGGTTGCCCTTTTTTGAATTTGATCCAATCTAACTTCAACCCTAGTGCCTGCGAAATCCACAAGTAAGCCTAGTAATAAAGTACAGGGTGTCCAGAGTGTTATGAGGTAGGATTACACTCTCCCTGTCACATGAGGTAATGCTGCTGGGGTGACCCTGAAATGGCATTCATCTGCATTAATGAGACTGCTATCACCAGCACGGGTCGCTTACCGCTGTCTGCAGCCTGTCATCCCTGCCTTCAGGTTTCTCGCGCCCACGCACCCACGCACAAAAACCCCTCTCCCCTGCTCTGCTTGCACATATAAAATAAGTTGCAGAGTTCAGGCAGCTCTTAATCCTCAATGCCCCCAACCACACACCACCGTCCCCTAAACAGACAAATGCCCGAGCTGTCCAATGCTTGGAGAATCATGACCCTCTCCATCTCCTGTGTTTGTGCATAAATCTGGCTTCAGCGCTTTCTAAAGCACCCCAGTTTTGTACCTTTGACAAAGCTGCTCCGCTGGCCTCTGAGTTCGTTAAACTTCAGATCCTTGCATTTCATTCACTGTGAAACTATGTTTCAGTTCTAGGAAAAGAACGTCAGGTCTGTGTGCTTGACTCAAACATTTAACATTAACACGCCATCTTCACATTCAGGGTTTTCTTTCACATTTTACATTTTTAAATTGATTAATGATGAATTTACAGAGTTAGTCTACCAGGCCCCTCCCTAGTTGTTGTGTAGAATGGCACTGCATCTCATTTCCCCAGACTCTGACTCGGCAATGAAATATTTGAAAGTAGACCTGTCTCTCCCTAAGAACCGTATTCTTTATCTATAGGCCTTACAAACTCATGCTGCCTTGTTTTCTTACCTACTTGCTTTGGTGTGTCTCATACAAGATTACAAACTCCTTTAGAATAGAAATGTTGACATATTCATTTTTATATTCCTATACGTGACATTCAGTAACCGCTTATTGAATGGGATCTTTGGATTTCTGAGCTTTGCTATACCTGCTTTGTAAGGATAATTATTTTGGCAATAGTTATATCGAATTCGAAACTCACAAAACTGCATTTTCTCAAAGTTAAAATGAGTAGCAAAGCTAATTTAGAATTTCATAATATACATGCGTGTGTGTGTGTGTGTGTGTGTGTGTACAGATAGATGTGAGTAGTCTACATACATGTGTGTGTACCTTACAGAAAGAAAGGAAAAAGTGAGCAGTTTAGGGATTTGGATGGTGGTTCAGTAGACAGATGTACCCAGTGAGCTTTTAATCACTCTGAATGAGGGGGAGGTAGTGTGGAGACCAGGAAGGACAGTATGTTCTTTCCTTTTTTTTTCCCTCCCCATTTAGTTCACACTATGGAAAGGAGGCATTCATTAGTATACTAAGAAAGGCAATGTATTATGTTGGATTCCTTTCAACTGGAAGACATAAGCAGGAGTGGTTATTTCTTATAAGGTCAGCCCAAACGTGTGGGGAGGGGTTTTGAACTCTCCCAGAATGCAGGTTGCACGAAGTTGAATAACCCACACTATTTTAAAGCTATAGGCCTCTATTATCTTATATGCTGCAGTACAAGCTGATTTTTTGGTTTGTTCTCTTTGCCTGTGACCCATGTTTTGATAATCATGCATTACTTTGTGTTGCTCAGCCTAAGCATAGCTTAGTTGCCAGCTCACTACCCTCTCGTTTATTTTTAAAGGGTAGAACTTCTCATCTTAATATGCTTTACTCTAGAAAACATTTTCCTTCGATATTGCCCAGATGCAAACAAAGTTTCCTTCTTGGAGCGGTGTGCAGGAAGGCTTAGAAGGGCAGATCGCTAACCTCTGGCTGCATATCCTCCCTGACTCAGAAATTAGATAGGATTATGGGTGGTGCTTTTCTGAGCAAGACAACATGTTATTTGTAACATGAACCCAGCAAAGGCTATCCCAAAAGTGTGTGTGTTGTCAGGGACGGGTGGAGTTGGGTTATACCAGTAAGAAAATTGAGGGTTCCTGACAATTCCAAGGGTATGAATTCTATACCTAGGAGACTTCTTGTGAATCTTCTTTAAGAAAGTGAATCTAAGAAAGCAGTCAGGTTTGTTCATATGAAAACCATGAAATCTGTTACAAAAGCCTCATAATATTGGAGTACACCTGACCCTCCATTCCTAGTGGAAATGCTTCCAGTGGTCATAGCTCACTGGTGCCCCCTTGCGGCACTCAAGCTACCTCACATGTCGTTGCCTTGGGTAAGACCTCTGCGGTGAACAGGGCAGATTCAGCTTCCAAGAGTGGAAACTTAACCTCCAGGATTGGAGGGCATACATGTCTTTTAGATTTTAGTCAAGCTTCTTTCTTATTCTTCTTCTTTTTTTTTTTTTTTAGGCCAAAGAACTGCCAACTTTAAAGGATAATGATTTCATTAACGAGGGTCAAAAGATTTATATTGATGACAATAACAAAAAGGTATTCCTGGAAAAACTGAAGAAGGATGTTGAGGTAAGAAAAAGAAACTCAGCATAAGGGACGGCCCATTGTATGAATGTCAGCAGTCCCGGGTTTTCAGGAGCTCTTAAAACCGTCTATTTAAATCGGCAACCGAGGCAAAAACATATGTTGTACATTATCCAAAGCAGATATAAACAGGTATATCTCATATGTGATCTGGTTTAAAAGAGAAGTGTGCCAATTCAGCACCTCCCCCCTTTAGAGGACAAACAAAAGCAAGCACGCGGCGTCTTCTGGTCTCCCCTCCCTCCGGTACCCGTCTTCTCTGTTGGGTAGGGGGGTAGACTGACTGCCCACGGCAGCCAGGGCTGGGGCCGAGGGGACTGAGGGCATTCTGTCAAAGAGCACAGCGTGTCGACAAGTGGATAGTAACCACCTGAATTTGGGGATTTCTCCATCTGAACCACATCTTGGTGTTGCAAAACCCAGCCTCAGTTGCTTAGTGCTTCATATTTGCGCCAGCCTCTGTGGAGTTAGTGACGTTGGGCCCATCAAGACAGCCTTGCCACAGCATGGGAATGGCACAAAGGCAGTTTAGGACACCAGGGTCATGCGGGATGTTGTGAGAAATAAAATACTATGTGGAAATGGGCTTTGAGTCTGTAATGGAGCTCTCTTTGTAAATGCTGTTTTACGAATTAAAAATACACCTTTCCCTGTCTTCCATTTATTGTAATGGCATTGCAGTTCTCCCACCGAACTTCCTTATATATAATTCTTCTAGAAATAAATTCAGGAAAAACGTTCTTTTCTTGAAGTTTGTTAGGTTACAAAACAGTGCAAGGAGAGTTCTAATTTAAACAGTTACTAAGCTATGTTTTTCTTAGCTGTTACTTTTTTTTTTTTTTTTGCGGTACGCGGGCCTCTTACTGTTGTGGCCTCTCCCGTTGCGGAGCACAGGCTCCGGACGCGCAGGCTCAGCGGCCATGGCTCACGGGCCCAGCCGCTCCGCGACATGTGGGATCTTCCCGGACCGGGGCACGTACTCGTGTCCCCTGCATCGGCAGGCGGACTCCCAACCACTGCGCCACCAGGGAAGCCCTCTTAGCTGTTACTTTTGTTCATGTGTGTGCAGTTTTTGTTTTGGTTTTTTTTAACTTTGAAGTACAGTTCTCCACATACCAGTACAGATCTGCTCCTCAGAGAGGCTTTGTGGAAAGATTTTCCTGTGTCATTAAAAACAAAATGACTTGGGAGTTCCCTGGCGGTCCAGTGGTTAGGACTCGGTTCTTTCACTGCCGGGGCCCAGGTTCCATCCCTGGTCAGGGAAGTAAGACGCCACCCCCCGGCAAGCCCAGCCACATGGCCAAAAAAAAAAGAACCCAAACAAAATGACAAAATGACTTGGGCCGAAGAACACATGTCATGGGTTAGATTATATCCCCCATGAGGGTAGAAGCAGTTTTATAATTTTCTTTTTAATCTTCTAACATCTTTCATTGCAAGACATGCAGACTGACCAAATTAGTTCATGATTATTTTTAGGTTATAAATTATTTTAAGAAATTTTTTTGCACTTTAACCTACATCATGTATATGCTTTGATTAGAACCTAGATATTGGTTATTTATGAAGGATACAAGTGTCTTTTTTTTTTTAAAGTTTTTCTCCAGTTTCTCATTATTAAGCATTTATTTTTCCTCAGTTGTCAGTGGTTTTTATTAAAATGCATATTAGCTAAGTATTTCCCTTTTACTTTGGGGTCAACTTGCTCTGATAACAAAGTGACATAGGTAGACATGCTCTTTGAGAATTTTATTCATTATTCTGCAAGTCTTTGATCCCAAGAATCATATTGTTTTAGCAATTATGGTAAACAGGCCTTAGGGTTATCTGATCTGCTAGAAAGATGGTTTTCATCTTTTCTGTCGGCTGTATATTACTATGCTATTTAGACCCCACAAATAATGTAACTGAAGCCGTTCAAATTTACAGTTGAATTACACAAGGATTCTCTTCGCCCTTTCATTGTCTCTAACAGTGTCTTGATTAGAGGATTTGGATAATTTTAACCCCATCCATGGCTCTCGCACTTAGCTGTTTTGTTGAACTGGAGGCAGGGCATAAGGCGTTCTTTCATTTTAATAAATTCTCAATGGTCGGTAAGTGTCTAGTTTTGAAATTCATGCAGAAGCATTATTAAATTTTTAAGCAGGTAATTATGGTGAAGTAGCTTGACATCTGATCTTGATAATGAGACTAGAATGTAATCTCGTTTCATTTTTCCATCAGGCCCATGCTTTCTAATTTAGCTGGCCGGCCTGTTTAAGTCCAGGATTTGGGGGTTGGGGGTTGACTCAATGCTTTAAGTAAAAGATGAGTTTACTACAGCTCAGTAAATATTTTTGTAGGAAAATTAGAACCTAGGGGCTTTTTTCTGCGTTTGAAATTCTGTTCTATTCATATGCCGCTCAAAGTACTTTAGTTCTGATAGCTTTACACATGAGTATATGTGAACCCTTTTCTCCAGAAGAAAGCACTCTACGGAGAGTGAGAAGTCACTTTTGCCCTCTGACCCGCTTCTTGTCCGCTCTGACCAGGGCCCACGCTTATCTCTCGTCGGCTCACACTGGGATCCAAATTTCACACAATGCAAAACTGTGCTTTGTGTCCTGTGGCATCCGCCCCATCATAGGCCATCTCATCCCTCACGTCTTGGGTCGGCGGTAGGGAGGGGGCACTGCGGGTAGCAGGATGGTTGGCGGCCAACACTTACAGAGCGTGTAGAGCGTAAGTCCTTCCTGTGCAGTCATTCTCTCCCTTCATTCTTCTAACTCCTTGAGGCTGAGTGCTGTTATCCCAATTTATGGATGAGAAAACTGAGCCCAGAGACACTATGTAATTTGCTCAAAGACACACAGCTACTAAATTCAGACTGGGATTTGAGGCCACTGGCAGCCACACTCCTAAACTGCTGATATAACATGCAGATGTTATAGATGAGACTGTTTTCAGATAAAGTACTCCAAGAGAGGATTATTACGGCTTTCAACAAGCGATTAAATATAACCGAAATAGGGATGGTTGGAATTTTAATCCTGCATCACAGATGTGTTGGGAGGTGGTGATTCAGCAGAACAAGTGTGTTAATAAACTTAGTAAAAAGTAAATTCAAATCTGTTGTAAAGAAGTTTTTTTTAAATTTTATTGTAGTTGATTTAGTGTTGTTTGTGAATTTCTGTACAGCAAAGTGACTCAGTTATACATATTCTTTTTCATATTCTTTTCCATTATGGTTTATCACAGAATACTGAATATATCAGTAGTTCTCTGTGCTATACAGTAGGACCTTGTTGTTTATCCACTCTATATATAATAGTCTGCCTCTGCTCATCCCAAACTCCCACTCCTTCCCTCCCCCACCACCCCTCTTGGCAACCACAAATCTATTGTCTGTATCTGTGAGTCTGTTTTTGTTTTGTAGATATATTGATTTGTATCGTATTTTAGATTCCACATGTAAGTGATATCTTACGGTATTTGTCTTTCTCTTTCTGACTTCACTTAGTGTGATAATCTCTAGGTCCATCCACGTTGCTACAAATGGCATTATTTAATTCTTTTTGATGGCTGAGTAGTATTCCACTGTATATAAATATATACCATACCTTTATGCGGTCATCTGTTGATGGACATTTAGGTTGTTTCCATGGCTTGGCTATTGTAAATAGTGCTATGAACACGGGGTGCATGTATCTTTTTGAATTATAGTTTTGTCTGGGTATATGCCTAGGAGTAGGACTGCTGGATCATATGGCAACTCTACTTTTAGTTTTTTGAGGAACCTCCATACTGTTTTCCATAGTGGCTGCACCAATTTACATTCCCCCCAACAGTGTAGGAGATATCCCTTTTCTCCACACCCTCTCCAGCATTTGCTATCTGTAGACCTGTGAATGATGGCCATTCTGACTGGTGTGAGGTGATACCTTATTGTAGTTTTGATTTGTATTTCTCTAATAATTAGAGATGTTGAGCATCTTTTCATGTGATCCCTATCAAATTACCCATGACAGTTCCCACAGAACTAGAACAAAGAATCCTAAAATTTATATTGAACCATAAAAGACCCAGAATTGCCAAAGCAATCCTGAGAAAAAAGAACAAAGCAGGAGGCATAACCCTCCCAGACTTCAGACAATACTACAAAGCTACAGTAATCAAAAGTGTGGTACTGGCACAAAAACAGACATTAATGGAACAGAATAGAGAGCCCAGGAAAGAAAACACACACCTACAATCAATTAATCTTCAACATAGGAGGCAAGAATATAAAATGGGAAAAAGACAGTCTCTTCAGCAAGCTGTGCTGGGAACGTTGGACAGCCCCATGTAAATCAATGAAGTTAAAACACACCCTCACACCATACACAAAAATAAACTCATAATGGCTTAAAGACTTAAAAGATATGACACCATAAAACTCCTAGACAAGATCACAGGCAAAACATTCTCTGACATAAATCGTACCAATGTTTTCTTAGGTCAGTCTCTCAAGCCAATAGAAATAAAAACAAAAATAAACAAATGGGACCTAATCAAACTTACAAGCTTTTGCACAGCAAAGGAAACCCATAAACAAAATGAAGATAACCTATGGGAGAAAATATTTGCAAACGAAGCAACGGACAAGGGCTTAATTTCCAAAGTATACAAACGGCTCATACAACTCATCAACAAAAAAACAAACAACCCAATCAAAAACTGGGAAGACCACCTAAACAGACATTTCTCCAAAGACAACACACAGGAGAGTTTATTAACAGCTCCTTAGCCACAGTTTTCTAGAAGGGTTTGTGTGTGACAGGGCTCATAAAAACCTTGAGGGAGGTACTAGCTCAGATTTGGTATAATGAGGAATTAATTATGAAGGAAGCAGATTAGGTGGGATATTCCGAGGGAAAAAGAGGCTGATCAAGGTCTGGTGGATAATTATTAATTAGGAAAGCATGGGACCTAGAGATTATAAAGATTTTTAAATCTTCATGCTTTGAAACCTTATGTATTTAGAAATCACTGATTTGAGTTAGAAGCTTAAAGGGATGACAGAAAATAGCAAATGTGTATTAAGTTCCTAACGTTAGCTGGAGGTAGACCCTCCAGGGGGCCCTGAACCCCTCTTCTCTTTGGGGTCTGTCATCTTCAGCCCACAGTAGTTTTGTGATGCCCAGCAGAGACTTTCTCTAGCAAGAATCTCAGGTCTGCTGCTGCCTTGTGTTTCCCTCTACTTTAGAAGAGGTTTTAAACGGCGTTTTATGACAGTAAGAGCTGAGGAGTCAATGGGCTCTTTAGCACATCTCCCCTCTTGGCCCACCTCACTCGAGCCCATCCCCATGTTTAAGTTACCTACTTGATGAAAAAAAGGTTTTTACCACACGGACAATGATAAAACCGTGCCCACTGTTACACGCAAGGCACTTTTCATGGCCTCCACTACATTCCCTCTAATCCTTTCCACACCACTGTGAGTTTAGTGGTGGTGTCCCATTTCATAGTTAGAATAACTGAGGCTCAGAGAGGTGAATTTATCATCAAGGCACAGAGCTAGTAACATAAAATTTAATTGCCCACCTGACTCCAAAACTTTTTTTAACATTTTTATTTAGGATTATCTGATACTTTAATGGGTCACCTTTATCAGCAAAAGCTACACTCTTAACCACTGTGCTGTCCTTGGTCTTTTCCATTTCTGTCTCGGCCACACAGATTTGAAGATTTATATAATCCCCATTTCTTATATAATCCCCATTTGGGGCTGCAACTGGTTTCCTTGATCTTGAGTATGTCAGAACAACTTCTTGTCAAGAGATGCATTTTTCATTTCACTGATAGTTTAGTGGGTGATGCTGGGAGCTAACTTCACTTCTATTTATTGAATACAAATGTTTCCTTACTGGGAGAGGAGCCTAAGCAGTGGTCTGACCACAGATCAGAGACCCAGGAAAGGAGCTCTGGGCCTGGCTGACGTTGTGAGAGCAGCACAAGTGCCAGGGGAAGACGTGGGCCTGGAGACCCATCCTACTTCATGTGGCAGTTCAGCCCTGGCCGTCACCTCTTCCCTGCCTGACCTTTAGGTTAATTACAGGCAGTCCCTTTTGTACTCTCATACATAAAGCACACCTGATAGTGTATTTGTACGGTCAACCATCTGAAGGTCAAACAAACCTACGTGTTAAAGAGAGATTCTGCTCTGCAGAGCAAAGATATATCGTAAGTGGGGCTTCCCTGGTGGCACAGTGGTTGAGAGTCCATCTGCCGATGCAGGGGACGCGGGTTCATGCCCCGGTCTGGGGGGATCCCTTGTGCCGCGGAGCGGCTGGGCCCGTGGGCCATGGCCGCTGAGCCTGCGCGTCCGGAGCCTGTGCTCCGCAACGGGAGAGGCCACGGCGGTGAGAGGCCCGCGTACCGAAAAAAAAAAAATATATATATATATATATATCGTAAATCGTCTCGTTTTGCTTCCAGTAGGTGCTGCCTCTTGCAGTCTCAAAGGAAGGTCTTTTTGTTGTTCTTTGTTTTTATTTGGTTTGGGTGGTTATTCGTCTTAGAGGAAAGGGTCAGGGGAAGTTAGGGAGAGGTAAGGAGGACTGGGGAAGAAGCAGCAGGCATCCTGTTCTCTTGTTCAATAAATACCAAGTAGCAACATCACTTACCTGGGAGTCAGGAGTGCAGCGAGGGTGTCACCGAACCAGGCTCGTTTGTGCCCGACGTGCAAACCGAACGCAGAGACGCTGAAGTTTGCAGCAGAGAGGGCTTGTTCGCAAGGCAGCCAAGCGGGAAGAGCAAATCTCAAATTCGCCTCCCCAAGGCAAGGGGCTCGAGGTGTTTATGGGACAAGCAGCAGCAGTGCTGCCTGAGGCCCGGGGAGCGTGAGAAAAGGCGATTGGGAAAAGGTAGGGGAGTCGGCTTTCTGCACGGGCTTAACTAGGCTACTGGCCACTGCGCGATCCAAGGGTGGAGCTTTCCATCCTCTGCACGTGTGAAAAGACCCTCACGCATGCCCAGTTGGAGGGTCAGTGTTCCTATCCAGTCTCAACCAACTAAGCTCAAACTAGACACAGCTGACTCCAAGTTTCTAGAAAGCAGCTGGGCAGATATCATTGTTTAGGCTACATGCCCCTTGGAGGACATGCAAGTCTTAAAAAACCTTGATTAGTGAAGGCAGGTGAGATGGATTTGACTAATAATGGCAGTTTCAAGGGCAAAATCGGCCAGAGCCCCGGTCCTCACGGGGCTGCGCTGTTTGGGGAAGATAGAAGTTACTCAAGTCATCTAATGAGTGTGCAGCTAAACCAGGTGTCCTTAAGGGAAAGTATGCAGTGCACACATGCCCGGCAGGAATCGGGACAGGCTTCCGTGAGCAAGTGCCCTGCAGTTGAGACCTGAAGGTCAAGTGGGAGGTGAAGGGGCGCAGTGAGGGGGCCAGAGGCCAGCACAGGGTTCAAGATGGCCCGAGAGGCGATGAGGCCAAACTACCCAGGTCCCGAGGACAGTGTTAGAGTTTGTTTCCACCCTGCGAGAAACGATACTCCACTGAAAGGTCTTAGGCAGGGGCGTGACCAGATCAAATTCTTCCTTGCCAAATGACCAGAAGGGGAAGTTCGGGCAGCATGCAACCTTTGCCACTTCCCAGGGACCTTCCAAGGGCCCAGAGGGAGAAGCAGGGATGGGGCAAGGGGGCTTTTGCCTTGTTACCCTGCAAGCGGAGCAGGACCTGGCCCGACCAAGCCCCACCCACGCTGCACCCACTACACACATGTGGGTGGGAGATGTTGCCACCCGGCAATCCAGCTTCTCCAGCTGTGCCCAGACCTCTGGAGGGCATCCAGGGTACGCTGGGAGGCGAGGGGAATGGGCCAGAGAGAGCCCCCAGATAAAGGGGGTCGGTCGGGGCAGGCACTGTGCTAGGCACGGGAGGGGGTGATGGAGGAGCGTCTCCGGCTCCCGCTTCCGTCAGAAGGAAGCCCCCCAGCAGGCCTGAAGGGCAGCGCTGAGCAGAGACACAGGCATTTGCTGGTTGGCTGGGACACTGATGCTTGTGCTTATTTGTGATGGACGGCATAATACTCTCCTCCACAGAGTGTGCTGCGTTTCAAAGTGCTTTTCACAAGCCGTTCAGGGGCTCCCCTGGAAGCTACGTGGGAGGTCCCTGGTTTCCCCATTAGCCAGTCTTAATTGTTCGGAGAAACGTTTTCTTCCCTGCGTCTCCTTGCTCTCTTGCTCTCTGGTGTAGTACGACCTCCACGTGATAAATGCATCCCTCCCAGCATCCCGCTTTGCATCTCAGGGAGGTAATCCTGGCTCTGAGCCAGCCTGAAGTGCGAGGCTACAGCTTTGGCTGGAGAAACTTCCAGGGACCGTGACAGCACCGTTAAAGAGGCTCCCGGCTGCTCCTGGGGAAACCTTCTCGCCTCTGCCGCCCTTTTGTGAGCTTGCTGTCTTTAACTTTGGGGTTGTGTTTAAGGCATAACTGACCATGTCGCTTCCCACCTTCCAGTTTCTTGCCCAGCTGAAGCTCATGGACTACAGCCTCCTGGTGGGAATCCACGATGTGGAGAGAGCCGAACAGGAAGAAGTGGAGTGTGAAGAGAACGACGGAGAGGAGGAGGGGGAGAGCGACGGCACCCACCCTATTGGAACCCCTCCCGACAGTCCTGGAAATACGCTCAACAGCTCACCGCCCTTGGCTCCCGGCGAGTTTGATCCAAACATTGATGTTTATGGAATTAAATGCCATGAAAGTAAGTTGAGTTACTATCAACTCTTTTTACCATTGGTTGGATTTTTCTTTTTGCATGATCTGCTGGTAATCATCACCCCGGTTAAAAGCATGCTGCCCTGGGGCTTCCCTGGTGGCGCAGTGGTTGAGAGTCCGCCTGCCGATGCAGGGGACGCAGGTTCGTGCCCTGGTCCGGGAAGATCCCACATGCTGCGGAGCGGCTGGGCCCGTGAGCCATGGCCGCTGAGCCTGCGCGTCCGGAGCCTGTGCTCCGCAACGGGAGAGGCCACGACAGTGAGAGGCCCGCGTACCGCAAAAAAACAAAAAAACAAAAAACAAAAAAAACCCGCATGCTGCCCCGTAGACTCCTTCTCAAGAGTCCCAATCAATTGATTTCGGGACAAAGTATGTTAAAGGTAACTGTAACCTCTGGTTTTGAACTGTAATGTGATGAGGTCCTTGAATTGTGTGATGTTGAGGGAACAGAGTGAAACCACACAAGTGTGTGTTGTACATACACAACACACATATGCACATGCTTGTGTAAATGTCCATACCATATAAGGAATGGTTTAAAATATTCTTTTTCTTAGCTATCTCTCTTTTATGTGGATCTCAAGTGTCACAAGTCTATCCTGAGCTAGGTACATACGTGATCCACTCCAAACCCCCTGTGGACATCGTGTAGGGCAGGCACCTAATTGCTACCAGCCCTTTCCTTCTCAGGAGTGCTGAAGCTGGCCCAGGGTGTGGGATGAGAATCTCCAATTTGCTGCTGTGTCTGTCCTCTGCTCTTTCCCCCATTAAGGTGTCTGTGGCCCTCTTCTCTAAAGTGAGATCCATCTTTTTTTTTTTTTTTGCGGTACGTGGGCCTCTCACTGTCGTGGCCTCTCCCGTTGTGGAGCACAGGCTCCGGACGCGCAGGCCCAGTGGCCATGGCTCACGGGCCCAGCCGCTCTGCAGCATGTGGGATCTTCCCGGACCGGGGCACGAACCCGTGTCCCCTGCATCGGCAGGCAGACTCTCAACCACTGCGCCACCAGGGAAGCCCAAGATCCATCTTAATCCTCAAAATCTGGGTGATCAGATATTTGTAGGAATATTACATGCTACCTTAGCTACTTATACATGGAAAAAAAAATTTAGAGATAAAAGCAGGCCTCTGATTTTTTGAGTAATAAAAATTGTGGTCCATCATTGTTTAAAAAAATGTCTCATGGCATAGCAGCCAGGTGAGTTTGAGTTATGTTTATTTACTTATTTATTTATTTATTTATTGCGGTACACGGGCCTCTCACTGTTGTGGCCTCTCCCGTTGCGGAGCACAGGCTCCGGACACGCAGGCCTAGCGGCCACGGCTCACGGGCGCAGCCGCTCTGCGGCATCTAGGATCTTCCCGGACCGGGGCACGAACCCGTGTCCCCTGCATCGGCAGGTGGACTCTCAACCACTGTGCCACCAGGGAAGCCTGTTACGTTTTTTATTTTGCTCAGCAAAATTGTTTCTTCAACACAGAAAATCAGATATAGTCAAATGTACTTTTTCGTATTATTCATAATTGCAACAGCATCATATTTGTGGAAATATGTAGAAGATGGGTACTGTAGGTGATATATGCCTTTATCCAGTTCTGATACTAGATCCAATGAGAATTAGTGAACAGCTCATTAGGAACAGTATGTAATGGTAGAAAGTATTAGGGAGCATAATTACTTCTACTTGTTTTAGAGTATTTTTTAAATAGCATTTTTCTTTATACCAAAGCAATACACAATCACTAAAGAAAATGAAGATTAACAAAAACAGTCTCAGCCTTGCACCTCTACTGGTGATATCCTGAGGTTATATTCTCTTTTTTACTTTTCAAATTGAGAGAGAACTGGGGACAGAAAGTTAAGCTGTTTCACAGGGATATGCAAGACTTTTGAAAAGCCTCTATTGCCTGTGTTTTCAGACCCCTTCGACCCCCGCCCCACTGAATCCCTCGCCTCTTCCTCCGTCAGCAGCTCGCACTCTTCCAGGTGCTGTCATCACCTGTCCCACAATCATCGCTCTCATCCCTTACAGATTCGCCTAGGAAGGAGGTGTACTTTATGGCAATTATTGACATTCTGACTCATTATGATGCAAAAAAGAAAGCTGCCCACGCTGCAAAAACTGTTAAACATGGCGTAAGTATCTCCGTTTGGTTTCCCTCTCTGCTCCCTGCTTCCTGTCGTGCAGGGACCAGCTCAGGTCCGCTCCTTTCCGCTGAGCTGCCCACAGGCCTTCATTGGCTCTGGTTCCCTGCAGGGGTCACGCTCTGATGCGGAGTCAGAGGCAGCACGCGCTCGGACCGCCGCTCCCAAGTCACTTAAACCCGGCGCGGCTCTTCTTTTCCCCACCGGGGTTATTAACAGACACATGCATCGTGAGAATATTACACAAAGTCTTTTCTGTTCGAAAAATGTTTCAAAAGACAAAAGGGCTGAATGATGACGACTAAGTGTTTTAATATGAAATGTTCAGAACTGAAGCACTATTCTCTGCTTCAGATGCTTCCAGGATACACAATATTATATTCCTTTCCGCACAGAAGATTGTAATTTTTTCTACTACAGAAATTTGTTGAGTGCAGGCTCAAAGTTGAGTAATACGAACCCCTCACCTTTGCTGTCCTTGCTCAGAATTCTCAGTGTCCCGGCCTATGGTAACTTGTTGAGTCCCCGGGACGAGCCTGTGAGGGAAAACCAGTGCACTCCTGCTTACAGGTGAAGAAACTGAGGGCGAGAGCTTACTTGCCAGCCAGGATCGCGTCCTAGGCAGTGGTAGAGGGAGGGCTGCTCCTCAGGACCCAGCCCCACCCCCAGATCTCCCAGTGAGGCCCGCCTGGCCGGCTGGACTTCACAAGTCGTGAGTCTGCACCGTGCCTGCATCGCAGGGATCCATTTTGGCTTTCAGGCGCGCCAGAAAGGCCACAGACCCCATCCCACAGGGATGAACTTGTGCCCTGGCTCGTTCACACTGGCAGGAGAGATGCTTCCCCACCCCGCAGAACATCAACCGCTACTAAAGGCTCTTTTTCTCTATTTTAAAGTCAAACAGGCTGTCGTGTCAGCAACGGAACCAGCCTAACACCACACCCCACTTGCCACAGAAATATTTCAGTCACACCGTCAACTATTTCTGGTGTGCCTGCTGTGTGCAGCGCACGGACCACGACCTACCCAGCCCACCGAACGCGTTAAGAATCCTCTATCGGTCAGAGAGAAGGGTACACAGCAGTTCTCACACGGGGGTCGGCACCGCGGCCTTCTGAGCACCATTTGCAAACTGTGTGCCTGACAGATGCACCACCCCTTTCCCTGATTCCGAGTCCAGCTCAGGAGGCTGGGGGAGGGGCCTCTAAGAGGCTCGGGTAATTCTGATGCTCCTCTCTGGTTGAACCACCTGGGTGTATTGCAAGGACAGAGCTGGGCCAGAATCCTATCTCACCTTTCCAGTGTGTGACCTGGAGGAAGCGCTTTGGCGCTTCAGTTCCGCCAGCTGATGAAGGGGTCCTAATGGCTTATTGATGAGATTTTTGTGGTGAACAGACTGAACAGTGGGGGGCGCTCCGTGTTTGTTCCCACCCCTCCTCAAACCTGCTGTGATATTCCAGACCACGTGCAGCTGGAAACATGCCATTGCAAACACGGCTTCATTTGCATCTCCCCTGTAAGTCACCAGCTCAGCTCCGAGACACGGCACACGGCCTAAAGCTGGGTGCAGTTTGTGTCGAGCTGCTGTCGAGAACCATTCTCTGCCTTCAAAACTGGGGCTCCTCCGTGGAGATCCCAGGGGCCCAGGCCAGGCTTGGAAATGACAGGTTCTCCTGTGAGCTGCGTGTGTAAAAACAGCCTCTGGTGACTTAGTAAAACTCTGGTCCTGACCTTTGCAGATCAGGAGGCTGGCTGGTAACTGGGGGGGGGGGGTCTGCTGGCCCTACTGTGCTCTTGTCATAGGAAACCCCCCACTGAGCCTCTGTGAGGGGCCAGCTTCCCAGCTCCAAGCAGGTCTCTGTGAACGGGGACGATAGTACCCCCGTGCCCGTGCCCCTCCGGGGGAGACGCACTCACAGCGCTGTGTCTCGCCTGCTTCCGGGGCCAGGAAAGAGCCCCGGCAGCTGACACCGCCCCTGCTGCTGTGGCTGTCGCCCCTCATTTCTGAGCACCCAGCCGCTTACCTCGGTCCTGAAAAATGAACACGGTCCTTGTGTCCTTGCCATTGGAGTTTCCCTTTGGCCAAACGTTGCTGTTTGTGTCATTCTCAAGGAATCTCCAATCTGCTCTCTTGAGAAACAGAGCATCCTCCCGTGGCTTCTGAATGTAGGCCACGCAGATTCCACATTTGACGGGAGCATCTCTAACGTGGTTGGTTGGATTTTTTTTTTTTTTTAGTGGCAGCAGTCACAGTGTGTGTGACAGTGGCATCTGTTGGTCCTACGACTCTGCCTCGTTTTCACACACAGATTCCTTAGAGCCTTGGCTATTCAGACCAATATCCAAGCTATTCTGAGTTACGAGTAGAGGCTGCACAGGTTTGAATATGACTGGCTTCATATTCAGCTGCAGTGGAAGTTCCTGCAGCTACCGATAGTAATTCTGTCATTGTTCCTCTCCTCTCACGCTGCCCAGGCTGGTGCGGAGATCTCCACCGTGAACCCAGAACAGTATTCCAAGCGCTTTTTGGACTTTATTGGCCACATCTTGACGTAACGTCCTGCATGGCCGAAGACGGACGTGAGCGTGGGAAGGACAGAGGTGGCTTCGGCACAGGAAAAATGAAAACCAAACTCAGTGAAGCACACCTCCTCGTTTACATCTTCAGGCCAAGATGACTGATTTGGGGACTACTTGCTTTAACAGCTACCTGATATTTCCCAGCATCACTCTAGCTATTTCTGACTTGGGTGTGTATGTGGGGGGGCGGGGGGGCGTGCGTGCGCACGCGCACGTGAGCATCTTAAAAACTGATGGATTGGTTGATGGAAACCGACTTCGGTCAGAGTGTGTTTGGAGTAGTAACCCTCTGATTCCAGCTGTGGATGAATGGATGAATGAGTGAGTGAGTGAGTGAGCACATGCAGGGGGGAGGGGAGAAGGCGATGCGATGTCAGACCACCCAGGTTGGCACCACACGAGAAACTGTGGATCAGTTTATCTTTTGGAGTTGAAAGATGTGAGACGGTAATCGTAATAATAATGGAGATAATAATGATGATGATAATAATAATGATGGTGATTAAAAGGAAAAAAAACTTACTGCAGATGTTACACTTCTACCACGCACGCTGACACTCCTTAATAGTTGCACCCCGGGCGCTGGACGGAGGAGGCTGGCATCTCCCGCGCATCCTGGTTCAGGTGTCGGGACTCACGGTGTCTGGGGACAAAGGTCCCTCCTCCAGCAGGAAGCTGATGCCCCTAGTGTCTCTCTCTGTACATTTTCACCTCAGTAAATACGCCCAGGAACACTGCTTACTTCTCTTTTCTTGCCTGGAGCTTCTTCACTGACACACTCTTATGTTGCAACATAGTAATTAATGCTACAAAATAAAAATAAAGCTTACCTGAAAAGTGCAGTTTTGGGCAATGGCACCTACATCTCCCATGGTGGGAAGGTGAGCAAAGCATTTAGAACCCTCAATTTTCCAGTTAAACAGTGGTATTTTGTTATGAATTTGCCTTTAACTGAAACCCTCAATATTACTGTTTACATTATTAGGAAAACAGGGATATTTTTGAATCTAAAAATTTAATGTACAGCGTGTGATTTTTGAAGTTTACATGTAAAGTCACTTTACAGTGTAGGTGAAATGTCTGTCATGTTTTGAAGTGTATCCTGCAGTCACATTTTAATGGTAGGCGGTCTTTTACAGTAAAAGGAAAAGGGTTGTTTTCCTCTGATGCACATTTATCAACCTAATGATTTTTTTTTTTTTAAGAAAATGTTTAACCCAGATCTGGTTACACAAGTTCATTGCCCTAAACTGTGCTGACTGTGTCTAATCAAGTTATAAATTTCCAACATCGATCATGTATTTACCAACTTCCTGGCATTTTCTGAAAGGTGTCAAGCTAAAATATTAGACTTGCTTAGAATAGGTTATCAACTCATACACTGTGCTAAAGCTGTGCCTTTGAAATTCTTTGTTTAAAACGTGAGATGATTTTTGTAGGCAGGTTCAGAAAAGAAAAAAAAAATCCACCCCTCAGTAATTACTTACAGCTCAACAAATACCCCGCACCATACTGCCTCTGCCAGTGACTTTCCTTCAGGGCTTATCAAGTCTGCAACTGTGCCCAACGTATGTGGGTTTACTTCAGAAAACACCAGGTGACAGCAGCCGGCATCCTGGGAAGCCAGCAGCAACTGACTTCACAGAGATATGTTATCCTCAACGGACGATGTCAACAGCACTGTGACCTTGTTGTACAAATCTGTATTTTTTGTGTTTAAATTAATTGAGATGGTGATTTAGTATTCCCCCCCCCCCCACCATTCATTCTGGCGTTGAGTCCCTTTCAGTGCTCTGAAGTTATGCTGTAGTTTCTTTGATCCAGGATTACAAAAGCGAGACCCTGAAGTAAAGAGAAGGTACCCGTACATTATTTGAGTAACTGTTTCCTTTGTGGCCAATCCGTGTATGCTTCTAGAAGTTTACAAAATGCTTTATTTTTGTCTGTAACAGTCTCTGTCATCCGTTCTGTTGATCAACTCTTCGGACAGAGTGAGGAAGTTTGCCTTGTATCTCCTAGTGCTAACAGTACACTCCAGTCATGAGCCAGGCTTTACAAAATAAAGCACTTTGATGACTCACAAGGTGGAGCCTTCGTGCCTCTCTCTCGATTGTGTGTCTCTCTCCCAATTGTGTGTCTCTCTATTGCAAACAAAGTTTAAATACTCGGGACTAAGAGTGTCTTTAGCTGATCCCTGAAGAAGTAAAAGTAAAATTGAGTCTTTTCACGAACTAGAGCTTTGCCTTCAACCTGCGAACTAGTTTATTAGTATAAATGATAGAGACTTCCATGACAAAATCAACTTACTGGAAGACGGACAGAGAAAAGAAATCTCTTCACTGAATACCCTTTAAAGTTACACAGTCTTATTTTTTAAATTTACCAACCATAGTTCTGTGTGTCGGCGTTTTTTTGGAACTTTACTGGGACACCACTGGTGGCTAGAAGGCTTTTTAGAGCGTTCCATTGTCACTGGTGCCAGGTGAGCAAACACAGTTCAGCTGTAGCACTTGTTTTGAAAATGCGTAACTGTTGTAATGCGATTGAGATGCGAGGGAATCATTTGAGCGCCATGCACTTTTCACATTTGCTGCATGCATGTTGGTCCTCACAGAACATAGATGAACACGGAAGACGGCACCCAGCTGAACTGTGCCAGTAGGAACATGCCAGACACACCCTCAAACATCTACCTCAGCTCCACACACTGGGGGGCACAGTGGCCAGGACCTGGAGCTGTGACTGTGCCTCTGACCTCACATCACTCTCCCTTCCTCACTTCCAACAACCCAAGAGCTGCAGCCCTTCTGACGCCCACTACCCACGACCACAGGCATCCTCCAGGTCTTTTTCAAGATAATGTGCCACATTTATTGTGGTATTTATATATTTCCTGACCATTTAGTATGTTTAAAACTGTGCTACTGTTTGTATTAATAGGCTCCTTTTTTTTCAGTGTATCACTAATGACATTTTCGGGTGTTATGCCCCGATCCCATCATTCCCATGAGCTCTGTGGTTTTTACTGGGCAATTTTGCACAGAGCAGGGATTTTTAGGAACATATGTTACACTACAGCAGAGCTGACTGTGGTCAGCAGGGAGCTTAAATTCCATTTTCTTTGTGGAACACAGACATTCATTTTCATTTTGGTTATTTCATTTCGTGGGTTGAATTCACATTAGTCCCAGAAAATTGGTTATCGCTAATTCATAGAACGACCAGCGTTGGTCTGAAGCATTAATCCTTCATGCGGGACTTATGGAAACACTGGTTAAGGGTTAACTACAAGAGATTAGGAACTGTATATAATACTAGTGAAGTGGTAATGCATATAATATATAAATGTGTAAAATGAAGTGGGAGAGCGGAAAGAAGGCAAGGCCGAGAGGTTTAAGCCCTGGAGTTCCTAGCATCCATGGACTCTGGAGGCCCCAGCACCACTGCACACGGCCTCTCCAGGAATTCTGTAATCAACACAAAAACAGTGGTCATAGTGTGTGTCCTGCACGTGTACAGCCTTCTTCCAGCTCTTAAAATCACACCCCATCTCTTCCTCTCTCCCTATCTTAAACAGCACTTTACTCGGCTCCAGTCACGTGACTGCTTTGTTAAAAATGAAAGTTACCTCTGAAGGGCAGAAACCTGCCCGCCGTTTGGATTCCCGTGCACGGAGCTACCTGACTCGCCTGCTCGGTCCCGGCCCTGCTGCAGCCCCTCTTCACACGCGGCTGGCCTGGCTCTGCAACCGTCGGCGCACCGTAAAGTGGCCCAGAAGACCGGCGAAGTGTCTGGAAAAGTAGAACCGACAAGTTCCCGAGTGATTATTGAAAGTCCCTTCCTAAACGGAAACCCCGTCATCTAAACCAAATGTCCTTCAGAAGTTTAGTCCTGTTTTTGTGATTCTGTGAAAATCCTGCCAAAGGGCCATTAACATGCCGTAGTCTATAATTTTCTCACTCTTAAATACTTGTTTAGTTTAACTTCATAAGAGAAGGACAAAGGTTAGGATTTCTCCGAATCCACCGTGATATGTCTGTGTTTTATGGAATCCTACACGTGCTGCTGGGAGAGGTTTCCCCAGATGAGGAAACCTTGGCCCAGAGAAGCTAAGGGACTTGTCCGAGGTCACATGAGAGTTGACGGCAAAGCCAGGGCTGGGACTGGGCTCTGCGGCAACTCAGGATTGAAAGTTGAATGTGTGAGCAACGGACCTGGTACCCCTGGGGCTCCAGAGCTCACGGCCACCCCTCGTCCGTCAAAGCTCTTCTTTCACCTGTCCCTTCAGCTGCCTCTGGAGAGCCCTGCCTGGCATGCCCCCTCTGGAATTTTATAGCAAATGGTCCACACATTTCATTTTATGAGAGTCAATCTGTATCATTCCATTTTCCTATCATTTTCTCCTAGTCCAACATCATTTTATTACTGTCACTTGACTTTTTAAATCAAAGGGTCTCACTGGGGAATATAAAAATATCCCTAGACCTACCGAATGGCAGTCTCTGGAGGTGGACCTTGAAAATCTATGAACGTTTCCCAGGTGCTTCTGATGCATGACCTGGTCTGGAAAACACTGTCTTGTGTTTTCCCTCCCAATGAACTGATCACTAATTTTAAATATTTTTTGTAATATGCTTCCCTCCCCCGCCTTCCTACCTCTCCCCCTCCCCCTTTTTCTGTACTTGTAATATATGAACAAAGTAGTTTCTTATTGATTAGAGAAGGGGTCAGCCAACCACAACCTGAAGGCCAAATCCAGGCCACCACATGATTTTTGTAAATAAAGTTTTATTGAAACACAGCCATGCCCATGCATTCACATATTTTCTATGGCTGCTTTCAAACCATAGTGGCAGTTTGTAGAGTTGTGCCTAAGACTGATGGCCCACAAAGCCTAAAACATTTTACTATGTAGCCCTTTTCAGAGAAAGTTCGCTGACCCCTGAAAGAGAGCCTCGTTTTAGTATCACAGTGTAGTTTCTACAAAACCATGGACTTCAGCTACAATTATCTACATAGATCTTTCACCTCCCATCTGGAGACACTGAGATTTCTTTCATTCTTTTACTAAAGTTGTTGCGATTTCATGATTGCCCTTGGTTTTTACTGAAGTTATACTGTCCTTTGAGTTTGTTTTTCAGTAAACTGCTGTGGTTATTTAAATTAACATCACAGTTACCAGTGGAGCTGACTGTCTGAGACACCCATTTATAAAAGGGTCATAACTTCAAGTCATTCGGTCAGTTGGTTAAAGTCCTGTGAAAAAGGAGGCCTAAGTTCTTCAACATATGTGACATTTTCTTAAGAAACAACTTTAATATCTTCATACACACTTTAAAAATTTTTTTGGCCTCAGGTACTATTAGTTAAGGTCTCTGTGGCAACTAATACATGCTATTGCTATTTTTACTTAATTTTACCAAACCTCATAGTACTAAAATGTAAGAATTTGGTTGCACTGTGTTTACCTAGTATTTTTTCCTCTTAAGCTTCTTGGTGGTCATGGGGAGGGGGGGGTCAGTGCCTTAAATGACCTCGGATAGTTTCCCCAAAATTCCAGAAAGGACCTTCTTCTGGCTTTGGTTTTACTTATACATCCCCAAACCAGGGTTTGACCAGGCAAAATAAGGGAGTTTTCCATTTAAATTCTGAGAACTGAAATCATCCTTCTCCCATCTGCCCTCTTTTTTTTTTTCCACCAGACTGTGGAGTTGATTTCCTAAAAATTAGCAGGTCTTTCTAAGTCTCTAAAGATAAATGAATAAAGAGTGAATAAAACATGTTACTGCAGTGAATGCAGATGCACTGCTGGGCATGAAAGCAGAATATCCTCACATTGTCAAACACAAGGCCCCCAAAATCAAACACTGAGCGTTTAACTGTGAAGTCATTCATTTTTTCCTTTAATATTTTCCTACATGGGCTTACTTAGTTTTTAACTAAACAAAATGCCATAAACTGGGCATCGCCTCTTCTGATCAAAAATAAGAAGCAGCAAAAATGCTAAAAATACACAGATGAATTGTGTGTACTGATCACAGCTCTAGAGACCAGACTCAGGGGCATCTGGGATTTGCTGACTGGGCTCACATCCACTGTTCCCATGTGGGTGGAGGATACATATGCCATTGATGTATAGATGTTCTTGGCTTCTTCCAGTCTTCTTGGCTATTCTGAATTATGTTATGTAAAATGGGGTTTACATCATCAATGTGATAAAACTTAATTTTGCAGTCTTTACAGTAACTCAGGTGTTTACGTTATGCTTTACAGTTTATAAAGCACTTTCCTTCATTTTCTCTCATTTAAATCTCATACCCATGGTTTTATTTTTATTACTATTCTCCTTTCACAATTGAGAACACTGAGGCTCAGACAGGTTGGTTAGCTCTGAGGTGGTGAGTCACAGAGCCAGGTGGTCTTGGCGTTCTCTGCACTGTGTCCAGTGTTCTTGGCACTACATCCCATCACCTCTGCTTTCATGTTTCCCAAACTATTAGATGTCCTATCCGATTTCCTTCCATTTAGTGCACGTGGAGTCAAACGGCTTCCTACACCGTTGTATTGTACTTCATCTGATTTGGGCAGTCATAGCTGGCTTGCCTTGTTTACAGCTCTTTAAACCTGGTGCCTTCTGAGACTTACCCCCATGGCTTCCCTAGAGAGAAGATGAAAAGAATCAAACACTAATCCGGGTGTCGCTGTGAAGGTATTTTGTAGATAGGATGGAAGTCTATCATCCGTATACTTTAACTACAGGAGATTATTAGAGACAACCTGGGTGGGCCTGAGTCAATTAAGCTGAAAGGCCTTAAGGGCAGAACTTAAGTTTCCCAGAAGAAGAAATTCTACCTGTGGACAGGAGCTCCAGCTCATGCCTAAGAGTTCCAGCCCACCCTTCCTGGGCGTCTGCTCTATGGATTTTGGACCTACGTAAACAGTCCCCACAGTCACATAAACCAATGCCTTGCAATAAATGTCTTAATATATACCTCCTACTAGATGGGTTTTTCTGATGGAATGCTGACATACAGATCTTCCAGAGCTTTTTCAAAAACAAGGGGGAGAGGCACTTCTGGAATGATGGGATGAAAACCTCTGAAAAATCCACTCCTCCATGAAAGCAATCAGAACTAGCAGACACTGTCACACTCAACTTTCCCAGAACTCTGGACATGAGCCAAAAGAGACTTTACTCAAGAAAACAAGTGAATCTTGGAAAGAACAGTGAGCTCTCTGTGTTATATCTTACCTCATGTAAATATTAAACGAGGTCCTTTGAGCTGAAATGAGAGTGAAGTCAGCAAGATGGTGGCGTAGGAGGCCCTAGACCCTCCTTCCCCTACTAACACACCAACTCAGCAGCAATTCACAAAGTCTCTTTTTGAGAAATCCAGAAAGCAAGTGAAAGGCTCCTGCGCCTGGGAGAACACAAAACTAGACCCACTGAAGTCAGCAGGAAGATTCAGGTTTCCCTTTCGCTGTTGTCCCTGTACCTGGCACAGCACCCTACCATCAGAAAGAGACCCCCTCGCTCTCTGCTTAACCCAGCGGAAAGAAGGGATTGCTTTACACATCCAGCACCCCCTCAGCTCCTCCAAGGGGCCTCCTCAGAGGACTAGCTTCTGCCTTATTTTTCTTTTTTTTTTTTTTGGCCGAGTGGCTTACAGGATCTTAGTTCCCCGACCAGGAATTGAACTAGGCCCACGGCAGTGAAAGTGCCAAGTCCTAACCACTGGACCGCCAGGGAATTCCTGACTAGCTTCTGTCTTGCCAGTCCTGGAGCTCTGACAGGTCTGGAACAGTTTAGCTGCCTGGGGTAAAACAGAATTGGGGCTTGGGCTGGCAGATGCCACAGACCTTCCCCCTGCCTAGCAGACAGTGAGTGGATGAGAAACCCCAGCTGTCGGCACCCTCTAGGGAGGGAAAGAGCTGATCTGTACGTCTACCACCCAAACCTCTCCAGGACTGTCCGAAGCACTAGCATTGGTCTTTCCAGTCTTGAATCTCTAACAGGCGTGCACAGTCTAGCTGCCTGGAAGAGAACAGAGACAACAGTTTGGACTGAGACGCCAGAGCTCCCCCCAGCCCCCTCACAGCACAGAGTAGCTGACAAAAACAATAGCTGTCTGCTTCTCCCTGAGGAGGGAAAGAGTTGACAAAGACCCCCGGAATCTCTAACTGGGCTGATTGATGGGGGTTTTCTCCTGTACGAGACCAGTCCATGAAGACTGGAAAATGCACCTGTTTTGTCCAATGCACAGATACCAACACAGAAAGTCAAGGAAAATGAAAATCAGGCAAAGATGTTCAAAACAAAGGAACAAGACTTGTATCTAGAATTCATCAAGAACTCTTACGACTCAACAATAAGAGAAACAAATTTTTAAACGAGGAAAGAATCTGAATAGACGTTTCTCCAAAGGAGATACACAAATGGTCAATAAGCACTTTGAAAGATGCTCAACATCATTAGTTATTAGGGAAATGCAAATCAAAGCCACAGATCACTTCACTCCCACTAGGATGGATAAAATTTAAAAGACAGACAACGGCAAGCATTGGTGAAGATGTGGAGGAACTGGGACACTCAAACACTGCTGGTGGAATGTGAAATGGTGCGGCCACTTTGGAAAACAGCCTGGCAGGTTCTCAAATGGTTACGCATAGGTTACCATAGAACTCAGGAATTCTATTCCTAGGTATATACCCCAGAGAAGGGCTGCATGGCTTCTAGAAGAATCTATTCCCTGCCTTTTCCAGCATCTAGAGGCTGCCTGCATTGTGGGCTTGTGGCCCCTTCTTTCATCTTCAAAGCCAGCAGTGTAGCATCTTCATTTCAATCTCTCTCTCTCTCTTTCCCTCCCACTCTCTCCCCACCTCTCTCTCTGACTCTGCTTCTGTCGTCACATCTCCTTCTTGATTAAATTAGCTAGTGGTCCATTTTGTACTTTCTTCCCAAAGGACCAGAATTCTGATTAATGGATTTGATCTACTATTTTTGTTTTCACTCTCAGTAATCTCTGCATTTATCTTTATTATCTTTTTCTGCTTTCTTTTAGTTCATTTTATTGTTCCTGTTTTTCCTAGATTTTTGAACTGGGAATCTAATTCATTTATTTTCATTTAAAATTTGTACTTGATATATGTGTTTAGGGCTATGAATTTTTTTCTGAACATTGCTTCTTATAATAGAAGTAATATGCTCTTGCTTTATAGACTTTTCATTATCATAACTTTTCAGAAATTCTGTAATTTTTGTTTCTAATTCCCTTTTAACCCAAGAGTTGTCAAATAGAAATTTTTTTTTAGTTTCCAGGTGTAAGTGCCTTTTTATTGTTTTTAGTTTCATTTTTAATTTCTAGCTTTCTTACATTGTGTTCAGAAACTGTTAGTAACATCTGACTTTAATGAAGGCCTGTCAATGATTTCCTTCTGCCCTAATATACGATAATTTTTCAAGACTGTTCCTATGTACTTAAAAAGAAGGTATATTCTATATTAGCAGGGAGTAGTGTTTGATATACATCCAAAGGATTCAAAGACCCAGCGTGCGCAATTCACTCTGTCGGTGATATTGTCTGAACTGTAACCCACAATAACCGTACGTCCCAGTTTTTGTTGCTTTGTTCAAGTTTACACACACTTTCATGTGACCAAGAGCCCCCCACCGCCGTCACACACTATCACTCTCAACTTCACTCAGATTGGCTCTGCTATCAAATCAATGGCAATGTTTTCACTCACCTCTTTCTGATGACCACAATTCGAATTTTCCTATAGTCTTTAACGTCACAATCCTGGCGAGTGTGCATGACCCCCAAACACCGGGTGCCCTGGGGCAGGCTCAGAGCCGCCACAGAGCTCCGGGCCAGCAGGTGCCGGGTTCCCGCCGCCGCCATCTTGCTAGGCTGACCCTTGACTTGGCGTGACGTTGCGTCTGTACCCGCGTATGTGCACTCTCACTACCCTTTAATAGGCATCCTTTGACTCCTAATTTATGTGCACAGCAACAGACAAGCTTTCTCCACTTTCCTCTCTCTCTCTCTCTCTCTCTCTCTCTCTCTCTCTCTCCCTTCTCTTCCCATTTTGAACTGCATTCTTTCTACTTTCTCAGAACGTACATGTTTCTATGTTATTATTATACCCATAATCTCACCTTTATTTTAGCCATGGATCTGCAATTAAATATGGGACATGCTCACCATCCGTCCTTTTACCCAAGTTTCCCCAATCATCTCTTATTAGGTCAGTCTCATCCCACTGAGCCTCACGTGAGACTCAGTGCTGACAACTTAATTGCAGCTTCATGAGAGACCTTTAGGCGGAGGCACCCAGCTACGCTGCGGGTAGATTCCTGACTCACGGAATCTGTGAGATAATAGTTGTTTGCTATTTTAAGCTGCTAAATTTGGAGGTAATTTGTTATACCAAAATAGATAACAAATACCCCAGGATATCTCAAAGTTGATCGTCTCAGGTTCATTTTGAGTGTGCCCAGTTGCCCCCCCACCAGCTTTTTTTAATGTGGTAAAATACACATAACATAAAATTTTCCATTTTAATCATTTTTTAAGTGTAGAGTCCAGTACCGTTAGGTACTTTCACACTGTTGTACAAACTATCTTCAGAACTCTTTTCATCTCACAAAACTGAAACTCTATACCTATGAAGCAACAGCCCTCATATCCCACCTCTCCCCCTGGCAACCACCGTTTCACTTTCTGTATCTATGAACTTGACTCCTCTGGATTCTTCATATTAGTGGAACCATAAAGTATGTGTCTTTCTGTGACTGGCCTCTCTCACTTAGCATAACGTCCTCCAGTTCAGCCATGTTGTAGCCTATGTCAGAATTTCCTTCCCTTTTAAGTACAGTATTCCATTGCATGTATACACCACATTTTATTTATCCATTCATCTACCGACAGACTTGGGTTGCTTCCACCGTTTGGCTACTGTGAATAATGCTGCTATGAACATGGATGCATAGATAGGTTCAGGGTTTGTTTGTTCGTTTCCAGGAAGTTTTCTTGGATTATAATTTTAAACATTAGTTTAGTTCCATTGCTTTGATCTTCTGCAGGGTCTCCAACTATAACAATATTGGACCTACTTCGCCCTCCATTTCAACCACTTTTTCTATGATCCATTTCACATCTTAATTTACCTAGTTTTTTGTCTCTTGGTTTTTTTCCCTATGTTTTTCTTCAAAATCCTTTATTAAAATTTCATTAGAATCTATTCTCCTTTGGATACCTTGTAATTGAACCTTCGTTTCTGAGAAGATTTTGTATTTTCCTATTGTTTTCCTGAGTTCGGTATTCCCCTGTTTCATACCTTATCTTTTTCTTCTCATTTTTGTTCTTCATTTTTGTATTTCTGGTTCAAGATGTTTCATCAAATCTCCAAATGCTGTTCGAACATATTTAATCCAGTTTGAAGTATCACATTATAGTTTTCTTCAGCTTCACAGCTGTTTTTCTGGAGAGAATTTTCACTGTCGGAATACTGTGCTTTCTATTTTTACAATAGTTTTGTATGGATGGGGTCTGGTCTCTCCTCCTTGCTCACGTTTCCTCAGTAGGGTGGGAGGAAGCATTGGCATGCTTTTTGTTTCTGCAGGATCTGTCATTTTCTCCTCGTTTCCTTCCCTCACTGCCACATCTCCAATAGGTACCTTCTTTCCCTGTAGAGCTGAGTCTCCCCCAGAAGAGAGGAGGAGACCTGGCGGCTTCTCCAAGAGGCCACTTCCTTTCCTACACGCGTGCCAGCTGCTTCCCTGTAGCCAGTGCTATGAATTACCAAGTCCTGACTTGCATCCTGTATTTTCTATTTGGACTGTTTCTTTCTGGGAGTAACTCTTCTGTCTTCTGTACCCCTCTGCTCCTTTTTCTTGAGTCTCTTAAGCTTCCTTTCCCTTGCTGTCCTCATCCATAGGTTTGCAGTGGTGAGTGGATGCGGTGAGGACAGGAGCTGTTGGAATTTGGTTAGTTTTCTACCTACAGGTCATTTGAGCGTCATGGTATTCTCTGTCTCCTCTTACTGCTGACGAGGTGGGTCGTGTGTGGTTTTATTTGCTCTCCTTATTGGATTTATAGGTATTTGGGGAGGGGAAGTGGGAAGATTCAGAATTGGGCGGCCACCATTGTCCTCCAAACCTGAAAGTTCTGAGCTTTACATCGTGTTCCCTGGGGTTGGGACCTGGGTCCTCTGCTCACGGTATAAAACCAGTTCTAGTCAATCTCAACTACTTTCATGACTCCAGTTACCAACTGTACACCATTAACTCCCACATATATATCTCCTGCCCAGACGTCTCCTTTGAGATCCAAAACTTTAGCTAATTGCCTACTCATCCTCTTCATCTGAATGTTTCAAAGGCCCTTAATTTACAGACCCTGCAAACACCAAACTAAAGTCACGCTATTATCTTCTGCAAACCCAGGCTTCCTCCGGTGTTTCCTATCTTACTCCCATCTGTTTAGGCGCATAAGGCAATATCTTAGGAGTCATTCCTCCCCAACCTCAATTCCATCACCCCTCTGACATCCAGTAATATCACATCCTCCACATTCTCCCTCCTGAATGTCCCTCAGATTCACCCACTTCCTCCAAATCCACCCACCCTGGTTAAAGCCCCAGGCTTCACTCAGTTGCTCAAGCCACAAGCCTGGGAACTTCCATTACTCATTCCTTTCCCTCATTACCCCAGACCATCCATTAGAAGATCCTGCTGACTTTTCTTTCACAGTATCTCGTTCCATCAACTTCTCTGTTTCCACGGCTACCATTCTGGTCCAGGCTGCCATCATCCCTCACCAAGCACCCTTTTGCTAAAAGGTATATTCTCTTCTTCCTGAAAGGTAAATCAAAGCATGTCGCTCACATAAATAACATCTTTCAGTGGCTCTCATTGTGCTTAGAATAAGATCCCCTCCTCACATGGCCTGCCATACCTTAGATCATATTGCCCCTGCCTGGGATTTTGGGGGGTTTTCTGTTATTTATTATTGTCTTATTCCTTCAAAAGAATAATGTATTAAAGTATAGTTGACACATAACATATTAGTTTCAGGTGTACAACATAATGATTTGATATTTGTGTACACTGTGAAATGATCGCTACAACAGATCTAGTTAACATCCATCAGCTTACATAGTTACAAATTCTTTTTCTCTTGTGGTGAGAACTTTTAAGATCTGCTCTCTTAGCAGCTTTCGAATGTACGATACAGTATCATTAACCTTAGTCCCCAACAACTTATTCTCAGACTGGTTTAAGGTTTGATTTCTTGGAGCTTCCTCTGGATGGGGGACGTGGTCAGGTGTCTGTGCTTCAAAGGGCCCTCGTAATAGACAGTGGGACCAGCACACGGCTAGTTCTCCTTTCTCCTGGTGGCCGCGAGCCTAGATATATCTGCTTGCACGTTAAGCAGAGAGGGTGATGCATGGCAGCTTTTAAAGCCCTTGTGTTTACAGAGAAAGCTGTGAGTTCACCTTGAGTTAAATTCTCACGTCCACATTCTCCACACCCCCAAGCAGATTTCATAAGTCTGGTCACACCTAGGTGCTGACTGGCGGGGCCTTCTCATGGCTGAATTAAATCACACGTGTCAGGGATGGTACCAGCTGCATATAGATTCACCTCATTATTCTTGGAGTGAATGTCAATTCAGCATTTATAACTTTTCTTGTGAAAAATAGGACGTGATGCTCTCCCCACCTTTCTCCTTTTTATTTCCTCACTTATTCTCATGTATTTGTTATTCCCCAGCCAGAATTCTCGCAGAGGCAAAAACAATTGAAACATGTGAATCAGATGTCAACAGCAAGCCCTGATACTTGTGCAGGGAGCAGCCTTAACAGTCAGCAAAGGAAGGGACGGTGCTGCACGCGCGGACTGGGCCCCAGACGCTTATAAAACCCGGAAAGAGCCTGAGAAAGCGCTGCCACGAAACAAGATCTCTGGACGAACGGAAAAGGCCTCTAGGATCTGACAGTACAGAATTGACATCATAATCTCCCACCTAGTACACTGTATGGACCTCCTGCTGTGTGCTAAGCTTCGTGTGAGCCACTGATGATGTAAAAGTAAATGAACTCAAATCAAGGAGCTTGCGGCCCAGCATAAAAGATAACGGCAATGTCCTGCCAGCACTGGAGGACTAGGGCTCCTAAAGAGGTGGGACCATGCCCTGGGCACCATTATGCTAAGGGTCTGGGCCCCTGTTCTCTGCTCGCTGCCTGCGGGTAGATCTTTTGTCTCCTTTGCACACTCCGAATTTCTGAGTGGAAAGCTTAAGGTTCTTCTTCCGTATCCCATCGTAAGAACACAGACTTTAAAATCACTCAGATCCGAGGTTGAATCTTGGCTCTGCTGCGTGACTCCAGGCAGGCTTCTGAGCTTCCGTTTTCACGTTTATAGAAGGTGGACGATCTATAGCTCACATGGTTGCTTGGTGATGAGAGGAGATAACCTCTGTTATGCACTGGTTTTAGGACCTAGCTCATAGTAGGTGTGTGTGCCCCACATTGCTCAGGACTCTGGGTATTCATCAGATGTTGCTAATTCATTAATTAGAAGGAATAATCCAATCCATTTCCATATGGTCGTCTAACAAGACAGGTGAGTACCATACAGCAGATGCTGGATGGTTGTAAGAGATCTGTCAGCGTTCAGTCCTCATCCACAGTTTCCATTCCTTTCTATTTATGAATCAAATTATCAGAAAATGGTCCTTCCCTCTGTTCATTCTTCCTGTCAAACTTCCTTTCTTAGGTATTCTTATGATGTCTCAGAACAAGGTCAGCCACGTCTAATATGTCAGAGCAAGGATGACGTTTGGGGGTTATGATTCGATGTGTAGGTACGACAAGGTAGGTTCCAAGGTAGTGGGAACAAATAGGTCACCAAACAGGATCAGATTGTGCCCTAGACGAAGTGATGTCTTTTCAGGCAGTTACAGAAAGCAACACTGGGACTTCCCTGGCAGTCCAGTGATTAAAACTTCGAGCTCCCAATGCAGGGGGCACAGGTTTGATCCCTGGTCAGGGAACTAAGATCCTGCAAGCTGCACGGCATGAGGCTTAAAACAAAACAAAAAAAGCAAGCAAGCAACACAGCAACGAGACGGATATAACTGCACAGAACTGGGGACCTGCCTCAGGAGCCTGGGCTCTGTGCGGGAAGGAAGGGAGAACACAGGCGAGGAAGGAGGCTGACTCTTCACCCCACACACACCAGCCTTCCGATGAGAATTTTCTCCCAGGCAGATGATGTGACAGACTCTCACCTCCAGCGACAGAAAAACAGCTTTGCAGGACCTGGTGTACACGTGACTCTGATGGGTTTTCTGCTGGGCCGAGCACTGTATCTGAAGGCATCGTAATAACATTTAGACATATGTTTCTTCACCTCCACTTGCCTCATCATCACCCAGCTCCTCGCTCACCATCCTCTTGAAACCTTCCTCTCTGGCTAATGACTTCCAGCCTGATTTTCCTCTAGAGGTAAAGGGTGTGCAGACCCCCCGTCAGAGTATTCTTTAGAGGATCTAGGATGCAACTCAGAAAAAAAATAAGCTTTATTGTAGTAGGTGTTCAGGGAAAGCACGTTGATGGGTGTGTTCTTATCTTGAGAAGTCAGAGGCACGAGTCTGGTGAGCGAGAATAAATCTCAGCTTCTTGGATGTTGTGACTAAGTGAGCCTTAGATGTTTTCCTAAATTTAAAAGCTAAATAATGAAAACTTCCTAAAATGTTTTTGAAGAGCAATGAAAAAGTGTAAAAAGTATAAGAAAAAAAAAAAGATGTCAGTCTCATTAAATTGTAAGTCTAGGCAAGGTCACAAAGAGAAACCCAATGACATAAATCCCCAAATCCTCAGTTTTTTGCTTGTGGCTTAAATCAGCCGATTCTCGCTTCCAGAGGATCCCGTTCTCAGAGCTGCCAGCAGCCCACTGAACAGAATCCCACTTAGCAAAGGTCAAACCCATCAACAAAGGTCAATGCTGTGGCGGCCCCCTCCTACAAAATTCTCCTGTCAAAACCTTAAGCACAGATTGGATAATAGCATGTTTCATTATCTAAAAGCAAGAATAAAAATGTAAGTAAAATAAATTCCTATTTTTCAAGAATCAAAGTTATCTGAAAACAAGAGTTGGCAGATGCCTGTGCCGAGCTGCGCAATGATAAATGAGGCCTGGGCGCTGCACTATCCTGAAAGGCTTTATGACTCACCAGAGAGCCGCATCAATCATGGCTGGATGGGTCTGTGTGGTGTGAATGTTATTAGGGCCTTTGAACACTTTTTTGAAATTAAGTGGTTCACTTCGGGCATATTAATCAACTGAATCAGAACTCCCCATTTCCCAGTGATCCAAGGTGGTGGGGTCGGGGGTCTACAGGAAAAGCACTGATTGACCTTCTCTGGGATCACAAAAGCTTTCACTCCATCCACCCCAGCCATGCGAACAACAAGTCCCTACTGACACCTGCGTTACGTCACGGGAGCTCTGTGGCGCCTGCAATTCCCCTCTCTACCCAACACCTTCACTCACCCATCTGTCCTTTTCTCCCCTCCTCTGTTTCTAATCACCCGCTGGTCCAGTCATTTGTGACAGAAATTATGAAAGAAAGGCATGGTCTGTTTCCCCCAGACTTCTCATAGGTGTACAAGTTGATTGTTAAATGCTCGGGACTGAGACATTTCCTCAAATGCACACCTTCCTCTGAGAAACATTAGACGTTTTGATGAAACAAAGTATTCATTTATGCCCTGCTTCTCACAATTCTTGTTTTTACGGTGATTTCATGCTCAGATCCAAAGGCAGACATCACCTCATTTGACTGTCATGTGCGTCTCACACATTCACCCTCTGGTACCCGATCATCAATCTGCGGCTAAGAGCCTCTTCCTGAGACCGAGGCTGCTTCGATGTTACGACGTCTGTCAAGTGCCTTTTCAAAAATAAATTTACCAGAGAATCTCAATTTCCCTTCATAAGTCTTCCAATTAGGAAAAAAAGAATTCATTATGCACGAAATCTGAAATAATAGGATTACTTTCTAAGCAATGAAATACTTAACCGTTTTAGCCCTATGGATGGGAAACCCAGCCAGATGTCTCTTTCACACAGAACAGTATTTTAACAAGGTGAGGGCACCTTCTTTCGATGGATACACTTTAGTAGAGCTTTAACATGGCTCTTTATTTGCAGACAGTAAGTGTAACCTGTATAAATGTTCACACAGTTGCAGACCTTGTCTTCACTTTTAGTTTTAACTTTGTGTCAGGAATCTCCTCTTTCTAACAGCAGCTGATGCTCTCTTCCTTACATGATAACACTACTTTTAATTGTTTTTTTTTTGAAATCAGTAAAACATGCATCCACATTCATCTCCGCTAGCTTTGCCGGTGACTGCAGGCATTCTGTCAGCACACGCTGGTTCTGCTCTGTGTCTTGAAGTCAGTCTGTCTCCCCCTGATTCTTAATACATGTTGACTTGGAGAAACTGGTCAAATTATTTTAAAGCATTTCAAAAACGTAAAATGTCATCACAGGGCAAATAAATAACCATGATGAATATGGAAAGAGCGATAACGTTACAGCTAAATCCATTGCCCCTGAAGTGAGAGGAAAGTCAGTTTGGAGATGGCTGGAGGGCGAGGGGTGCTCGGTGAGGCCTTACTGCCCCTCCAGGAAAACCACCTTCTTGCATTTTTTGTGTTTTGCCACAAAACACAAAACAACGGGACTGTTTAGCCAATGGTCAATAACTCTTAACTCTGTTTCATAATCATTTTTATTGACATGCATGTCTCTAAATCTGGCCTGAATCAGCTAATGGCACGGGGGCTTAGAAGTAATCTGAAAAGGGTCCGGTAGGGGGATCCGATATGTCATGATAGTACTGAAGCCATCTCTTCTGACTTTTATGTGAAGCTCTTATTAAAAGCTCCTAACACTCCTGGGAAAGGTGGTTCCCCCTGATTTCCAAAGAACAAACACAGCACGGAAGGTGCAGGATGTCTCCAGCCACACAAGAATCCTGGGGCCACGGTGAAGGTTAGAATTGGATGGGTCTGATTCTGAACTTTTAAATCTTACGAGGAGAACACACTCCCTCCCCTTAGGCCAATAAGTCATATTAACCCAGGAATTGATGTTGCTATTCCAATCTAATCATAAAGGTCACTTTCAGTAATGGGAAAAGGACACATTTGCATATATCACTGGCAGTCCATTGTCCTGTGAACATTGCCACGAGCTAAACAAAGGCTTCCTCTCGCAGTGTAATCACCGGGGACTTCAGAATTCTTATCTGTCTCAATGGTCCTGAGTATACGGCCCACGCCACAGTACAAAAATATGACTGCCAGCTCAAGGCAAGTTTGTGTTACTCTAAATGCTACGGGAAACGTCTGTGCGTATGTGTGTGTTTCATCAAAGCCATTACTTACTATAGACCATCATTTTTTCCCTATGACCCTCTCTATACATCCTGGTTTTAAAAGGGGGAGGAGAAACAGGATGACCGGTGTAGGCGGAAATGTATGGGGAAAGTGCAAATGTTCGTGTTGATTATTGCAAACTGCAGGGCTGGCCTGGGTTGGGTTTTTTAAGCAGCTTCTCCTTGTTGGCAGAAAACAACTCCTGACAGATGAGAAGATAAACATCACTGAGAAACACTGAGAAACTTCTGTCTCTTTTCAGCTTTAGCTGTGATGAATTGAAGGGCCTGCATCCTTCCCCTGAGGCTGGGACCACTGGACACTGAATGTATTCATCTTTCCTTCAGGCTTCCCTCACCCAGCGTCTTTCCTAACATCTATTTCCTACCAGTCTCCAGGCCAGTGCTAAACTTCAGATTTGGGAAAGGACTGGATTGGCTGCTGGCATTGGAAACTTTTCTCCATGAATGATTTTTATATTGTTTTGGTAGACACATAATAATATCAGCAGAGAGAGAGAGATCCTGTTGGCGGGAGAAAATAAAACCTTAACATAACTGTAATGGCCTGAGTGGTGTTTTACATGTTCTGCCTGCTCAAGATTTATGTTAAAATAACCTTGCAAAAGAGGTTTTTAAAAAAAAGTCTATCAAGCTGCCAAAATTGAACCAGCTCTTTCTTTCCTGTCCAGTGACAGTTGGTTTAACAACCTAAACAACCTGGTACGAACTGGTGTTTCCCAGCAGTCCAAGACCTTGCAGGCCTGGTCTAATTTCACTCGGCAATTTTTCATTGACTTTGTAAATGTCTGAGTCCTTTTACCCTCTCTCCTCACTTCTCACTCCTCTCTCCTCCTTTCACCCTTAGTCTATCCTCTTTCTGACCCAAGGGACGTAGTAGCAATTAATCAAAAGGCATTGAAATTAATGTTTTAATTTGGAGACCACATTTGGAAATGCTCTTTCTTCACCCTAAACCCCTCCCCTCAGACATCCCTGCCAGGCCCTCGTGTTGTCACGAGCACTCCCATGCCACTAATTGCTGATGGTTTCTTCCTGAGTTACTAGTGGTCACTATTCCATGCACATCCCCTCCCCAGAGCAGCTTCAGCAGCTCCGCTGCGGGCCAGCACTGCCCTATGGGGAGGGACGGGTGGAGGCACAGGTCTCACCAATGCAGCTCTTTGCACCCCTACCTTCACCATCCGAGACTTCTGCCACCCAGGAAGAAGAAACACCTCTGCATCTACATAACTACGCAATATTTATATCTCCCTTAGCTGCCTAATTAATTTATCCTGCAACGCACACTTTTTCAATCTCTGCCTCTGACAGTCTGACAAGAAAGGTTATTTTCTGCCTAGGAAGTTCCTTCACGTGGTTTGAGGATTTACTTAACCTTGAACGAGGACTGGGTCTTTAATAAGAAGCGGGTCTAACAACAAACCAGGAATGTTTTCTTTCTTTCTTTTTCCTTTTTAATGTATTCATCATGGAGACGCCACCTGCTTCCACGAAGGAGCTGAGCCAGCGGAACCAGGTGCGCAGGTAATGAGTTTTCATGCTGACGTGGAACCTCAGATGCCTGGTAAGTGACGAAGGGCTACAGGCTACAGACGGAAAGTGCAAAAGAACTCCATAACCACCTTCAAGGAGGAAGGAGGTTGGCCAGCTCCTTTCCATTCTGAGTGAGGCCAGAGGAGAGAGAAAGCAGCTGAGCTAGTGACCTTGAGAGAGAGGACAGACTTGCCAGGAAACCCAGGTCTGGGTCTGAGGCTGTGCTGCCTCCTTGGGAGCCTCACCAGGAGGCTGATGAGTCCCCATCACAAGGAGCAGATGAGGCCCCTCCGGACACAGGGTTCTGTGTGGGGACTCTGAATCCCTGCCTGGACTAGGAATCTTCTCTCGTTGATTTGAATTTAGTGTTTTATATTTGCTCTAATAGTTTATAAACAAAAGACAATGGTGATGACCATCAAAACAAGAGAATATGCTGCTCAGGCCGACAGCTCTGCTTCCCCGACTCACACCAGCTGCGCGCTGTTTTCAGCTGTCTGAACAAGCAATAAAGCCCACATTGCCTTAAGGGGTGGGAGGTGTCATCATAGAATCTTCCACATGTGGGACTTCTGGGTGGGGATTTCCTAGTGTGAGATGTGAAGGTGGTTATTCCCTGAGAATGTGGCGGGTTGGGAGAGGAAGCCTGTGTCCTGTGAGGACAGATTAACAATGCAATGATGCAGAGGGTACCATGTGTTCTGTCATTGGGAAAGACCCCTGCCCCAGCCCCTCGGTAGAAACTGGGCCCTCACCCAGTTTCTACCGAGGCATCTGTGAGCTGCTGAGCAGAACTTTGCCCAAGTCCTCCTCTCAAGCACCGGAAGACCTAAGCAGGGGAGTGACAAGATGAGATTCGTGCTCTAGGAAGATGCTCTGACAGCAGCGGGGACTGTAATGCCCAGCTCTGGGGCTGTATGTGGGAGACAAGAGGGGCAGTGCCCTTGGTTAGGAAGGAAGTGGTCCCTGTGGCTTATATGACATGTACACCAAAAGGCAAGACTCCTACCTTGTGGCATCTAAACAAGTCTGAGTGACAGTGATTATCTCTGGATAGCAAGTCAAGAATGATGTGACTTCTTTATAACATTTTATGTTTTCCAAGTTATCTATAATGAGCATGTTTTACTTTTATAATCAGAAAAGTTCTCTCTCTTTTTAAAGCAAAAATATTACCGGGCTTCCCCGGTGGCGCAGTGGTTAAGAATCTGCCTGCTAATGCAGGGGACACAGGTTCGAGCCCTGGTCTGGGAGGATCCCACATGCCGCGGAGCAACTAGGCCCATGAGCCACAACTACTGAGCCTGCGTGTCTGGAGCCTGTGCTCCATAACAAGAGAGGCCCCCACTTGCCACAACTAGAGAAAGCCCTCGCACAGAAACGAAGACCCAACACAGCAAAAATAAATAAAAAATAAATTTTAAAAAAAATTACCAAAATTAGCATCAAATTTCAAAAGAACTTTAAGGACCAGGACTAGCCTCTTCACTCCGCACCTAGCGTAGCTCTGGAAAATGACTCCTGGGACGTCTGTGATAGCACCATTCGGCAGCACCTACGATGCTGGTGGCCACCTTGTGGACATGGGGCAACCCACACGTGGTGTTTCAGCCTGCTGGCCCTCAGCTGGTACATTGGTCCTCATATGCTGGAAGTTTGACAACTGTAGTCAATGGGGAATGGGCAGCAGGAGTAAAATCAGAGATAAAACAAAAATCAAGAAACAGAAAGCTGAATCTCTGCAAACTGAGTGCAGGGCAAACCAAAGGGACAAGCTAGGCTGGGGGGCTTACAAGAATCAGAGGTGGTGATTAAGGGGTGAGTCAACACTGGACAACTCTCCCCACCCAGGTCTAGAGAACCCAAAGGTCACTACAGAGCTGAAGGTCAAAGACAAATTAGTAATCAGGGCAAAGGTAGATCCCAGACACAGAAAGATCTTGATTTGGGCAAGTCCTGACTCAAGTATGAAAACTTTTATACTCTTCCTATTTTTGGAAGAAGGTGAAACACTTGCTGCAGTTTAGCAACCTGACATGCCAGGCAGACCCTGACATCCAACCAATCATTGGATGGATTCGTTCATTTAACTAATACTTACTGCTGTTTGTGTCCCTCCCCCACCAGATTCATATGTTGAAACCTAATCCCCAATGTGATGGTATTTGGAGGTGGGGCCTTTGGGAGATGATTAGGTCATGAGGATGGAGCCCTCATGAATGGGATTAGTGCCCTTATAGAAGAGACCACCCACAGAGATCCCTCACCCTTTCCTCCATATTAGGTTACGGTGAGAACCTGTAAGCGGACTCTCACCAGACACTCAATCTGCCAACACCTTGATCTTGGACTTGCCAGCCCCCAGAACGGTGAGAAAAAAATTTCTGTTGTTTATAAGCCACCCAGAATATGGTATTTTGTTACAGCAGCCCGAGCTTACCAGGACACATACTGAGCACCTACCATGAGGCAGGGACTATGCCTGGTGCTGCAGTTAGAGAACAAGAAAAACAAGTTGCTGACATGCATTATGTCAGTACTTGGATGCTACCTTGGAAAAAGTAGTTTATCATTTGCAAAAAGTTGGAGCATATTTAAATTGTCCATTTAGCAACTGAGGTGCCACTTTTGTACAGTAATCTGAGTTGTACCAGGTCTTACCATTGCAAAATGATTCAGTCAATGGGATGTGGTGCTGGCACCTTGGGTAAGCAGCATGGGGCGGGGGGGGTGCTACATTCCAGTCCCCTTCTCGGTGACTCAGCTTTCTGTAGGTACATGAACTGGAATTCCCTAAAAAGTTAGCTTGCCAAATAACACAACTTCGAGAAACCTCTCCAGATCTTGATATAATCTTCAGTGTCCCTTATTCTGGTCCACTATGATGGCTGCGTATCAGTGATGGTGGTGGTCTGAGACTGGCCTTAGGAGTCGATGAGAATCAATAGCATCAGCAGCGCTTCTAGATAAATCTGGAGGTTTTAGAGAAGTGATACTTTAATCACTGAGTTTTCAGGTGTTTTTGTTAGGTTAGGGGAAATCCTCCTTTTGTGCCTTTTCAAGAGACCATGTACCCTCTCTCCCTTGGCATTAACCATAGTTGAAAGTTTACATTTAGGTGTGTGGTTATACAATTAATGTCTCTCACCCTTCAACGGTAAGTCACGAGGGTAGGCACCACAGCTGTTTTCTCACAATCTTATCCCTTGAATCTAATGTAGTCCCTGGAACAAAGTGAGTCCTCCACAGAGACCTGTGAAAGTGTGAAGGGTCGGGGTGGGGTGGGGGCAGAGGGAGGATGGACAGGAAATCGGAGGAAGGCGGAGAAGCCTGTTCTGCAGCCGCACGGCAATGCACGTTTCCCACCTGGGGAGGTTTGTTTTGTGTCAACTGAGTTAAGCTGAAACCGTCCCCCTGAACCCTCTTCCCAGCAAGGAGATTCGGCCAGGAGAAATTTGCACTGGACTTGGAAGGCAGAAGCGAAGTGGTGGCCAGGACGCTCTGAAGGTCAGGGTTGGACAGCGGAGGCCCTGCAGTGCCTGCCTGTGACGTGCTGGCTTGTCTGGCCTGTCAGGGTGGACCAGCCCCTGGCCGGCAGCTCCTGCCTCACTCCTCTGGGGCCTGGGCAGGTGTGCACACGGTACCAGCTCCTCTGCAGGCCTCCTGGGACTCAAGGCTTCCATCAGTGAGAGATAATGCAGATTCCAGAACCCTGTGGGTTCCAGTCAGTCCTCACTCTCTCCCATGTGCCTCCAGATTTTCTTCCCAACTGCCAGCCCTGCCCACCTCATGGACTTGGGGGTCGCCGCAGGCTCGGGCAGCAGCAGCCCGCCATTGTCTAATCTCTGTAATAAATCCTTTCTTCCAAATCACTCACAGTGCTGCTGCTTCCCTGTGAGCCCCCAGACGTACCATCAGAGCAGTCTGAGTCTCTTCCTTCTGGGGGCAGTTGCTCCTATAAATTAAGTGCTTTCATTACTGATAATACAATCATCAATAGCATTAGCTACGAATTACTATGTTCCCGGCTGAGAAATCCACCCTGTCACGCAGCTGAGGCAAGGATTTGCGCCTAGATCTGTCGGCCTCTAATACCTATACTCTTATTATCATGCCCTACTTTCTTTTGTATTAGTAAGGTTTTATTTTTAAGTTGGACATTTGTCCCCCTTGAGTTTCACCCATGAGCCACAGTAAGCTGATGTTTCGTTTGAGCAAAAAACCCAAAATGTAGGGCTCTGTTTGGTAGATAGGGCTGCTCAGAGACACCAGGTGCCGTTTCTTCGGCACTAAAAGGATCAATATTCTATTTGCATGTGCTTTTTCAGTGTGAGATATCATGAATGAGGGACTCAAGGAAGTTGACTTTCCAGAAGAGAATTTAGGGAACACTTAAAGGACCGTGGGGCACTTACATCCATCAAAGCACTTTTCACGACGCAGGGCATGCACTGCTGACCACCATCTTCTCGGGAACAGCAGCGACATCAACTTCATACTGCGGACTTCCCTGATGGCGCAGGGGTTAAGAATCCCCCTGCCAATGCAGGGGACACGGGTTCGATCCCTGGTCCAGGAAGATCCCACATGCCTAGAAGCACCTAAGCCCATGCACCACAACTACTGAGACCATGCGCCACAACTACTGAAGCCCACACGCCTAGAGCCCGTGCTCCGCAACAAGAGAAGCCACCGCGATGAGAAGCCTACACACATCAAGGAGGAGTAGCTCCCGCTCGCCGCAACTAGAGAAAGCCCGCGAGGAGCAACGAAGACCCAACGCAGCCAAGAAAGAAGAAAAGAAAGAAAACATCACCAAAAATCCATCAGTCGATCAACTTCGTATTGCTTCTTTGCACCTACCGTAGCAACTGGCAAACAGGAGGTGCCCAATAAATGCCTGTCGTTGAACAGATGAGTTGTGAGTAAGTTTCATTTATTCCACCCAGCATTTCATTCTACCAGCATACTGTTTTCTTTCTCTCATCACTGCTCTATCAGCCTCTTGGAATATTTTGACATATTTTTAGTGCGGCAATTCTTACTTCCCCATTATGTTGATTAAATAGTGATACGCTTAGCAGTTAGGGCCAGATTTGGGAAGTCTTTATGACAAAGAAATGAGCTCTGTCTGCACTATCTGACTCATACCATGTCTGTCATGAGCAAAACCCCAAATTACATGAAATGATGTCATCGGAGTTAATTTTCAAATATATTTTACTTCCTATAAAAGACTCCCATGACAGACACTCCTCTTCATAGATGGAAATCTACCTAGCTTCAAAATACCCTCAAAATTAAAGGGAAACTTTTGTACAGTCAAATGACAAATGGTTTTGCGAGATTTCACTCTTCTTCCAGTCTTCAGGGATGGGCCCAGGAAAGAAGGCCGTGTATCAGATAGCAATCTGTTTCCAAAGCGACACGTGGCTTTTCTGACAGGTTCTGTCATCGGGCTGCTGGAGACAGGATTTTTAAGGAAGTTAAACTGTGACTTTCAGTTCTTCCTGGCCAGTTGGAATTTGACAGTGAATCTGCTAATTTATTTTCCATATAAGACATTTATCTGGTCTTTATGAACCATGGACTTCATTTCTACCAGGCCAGTCCCTTTGGGGGATCAACAAACTGACGGTGATTTTTGGTAGAGCCTTTCCACCTGCCAAGGCCTTACTATTCTCAGAGAACTTGACACACCATGAATCTATTCAGCCCTTTTCACCTCTGTGATCGCTCAAAAGCAGTTAAGTGGTGTTCCTACGGCAAATATTTATTAGCAAATATTAGCAAATATTTATTAGGAACATACCATGCACAAGGCACCAGAGAGAATACAAAATCAGTAGAGGAGAGAGGGCCCGCCCTGGTCGTGAAGGGGAAAATAGTTCAGGAGGAGCATGTGGTAAAAGGCTGAGTGATCCAGGAGGGCTCCTTGGAGGAGGTGAGTCAGGTTTCCCTAAGCCCTGAGAAGCTGCAAGGTTAGAGACCAGTGGCGACTAATGACCAGAGACCTAGGACAATACATGTACTACAATTTTAAATTAAGGCGTGATGACTTAGTAAATAAACAGGCAGCAACAGGGTGAAATAACATGACCTAAAAATAAATCCACAGCCACAATCAAACAGACAGGAAAGGCCATCAAGTGACTTTAGTTTACACTTTCCTTGATTTCCTCAGTTTCAACCATCTTATCTTTATTCCATTCTCAGTATTCTTTTGAAGGAGAACTTGTCAGGGACCTAAAGTGATTCCAGGCTCAAACTCGGAGTTAGGCCAAGTAGGCCCAAACCCAGCTCCACTGTTACCAGCTTGAGAGAGGTAAGCTGTGCGAGACTCAGCCCCCTGGTGTGTAAAATGAGGGTCATAGCACCCACCTGGACAGATTGTACAGAATAGTCAATACAATTGTATGTGGGGAGTCCTTGGTATGAGCTCAGGAAATGGCAGCCACAGGGGTTTGATTCCTCTGGTGCAGCAAGAGTGGAGTGTCAGAAAGATGTTTCTTTCACTGGAGGCACGCGACAGGCATGTGCTAAATGTTTACTGAATGAACGACTGAACTCATGAAACAAAGGCCCTTCCTCCATTCCATTTAAAAGCTTCTAACAGATCAATGTGGCATTCATTTTATATTCCAGTGACCCTTGATCTTAATTGTTTTGAAGAACACCTGTGACAGAAAATGCTCTTATCTACTTGACCTCAGAGAAGATGAGTCAATAGTTCTGGTCTTCTACCCAAATTGCCAAGCACTGCTGATGAGGTCTCCCATAAGCATGAGAAGCTGCAGTGCAGTCAAGGGAACGCAGCAACTATTTTGATATGACAAGTATTTGGCTGCCAAATTCAAACCTGAAGAATTATGAGTTAAACGCCTTTTTCCTCCCATCGCGTTTTTCTGGGTCTTTACAATAAATGGCTCCCCCTCCCTTCATGTAAGAAGATCGGGTGAGTTTTTAAAAATATAAACAATGCATTGGTTTAAAATAAATTGGCTTTTTTTTTTTTTTTTTTTTTTTTTTTTGCGGTACGCAGGCCTCTCACTGCTGCGGCCTCTCCCGTTGCGGAGCACAGGCTCCGGATGCGCACGAACCCGTGTACCCTGCATCGGCAGGCGGACTCTCAACCACTCCGCCACCAGGGAAGCCCAAATTGTCTTTCTTTAAAAGGAAGATGCACCACCCAGCAGAGGCCACAGTTTCTGACTCCTGTTTCTCAAAGAAGGGCTTTGTAAGCTGCTTTGATAGGCGAACGTTGAAAATTTTAAAGAGACATTTCAAGCCCCAGGTATACAGTCAGCTCACTGACACATTTCAGGAAGAAAAGTATCTGTTAAGATATCAAAATTGCAAAAGGAAGGCCAAAGGATAAATAGATTACAGAGTGCAGCATAGCGGAATACGGGGCGGCAGCGGGAGAAGTTGGGAAATGAACATTGGCAGTAAACCTGCCTCAGTACGATTCCTTGGTATTCTGGACGCCACATGGGTCAAATTAACTTCATGGTTCAAGGATATCCTGTTTTCTGAAGCTACTGTGCTTTGAACAATTTTGTAGCATCCGTTGGAAGTAAAATATAACCTGTACCAACTAACTTGTATTTCTTTAACTTTGCCTCAGCAAGCCCTTCAGATGTTCTAAGAGTACATCACCCACTGCTGGGGGCAGAGCTTTGGTAAAAGCTGATGGTCTCCAAGAGAAATAAGAGGCCCCTGCTTCCAGCCACTTTTCTGGAAAGGAAGAGTGGCTGGGCAAACGCTAACGGTGGCCAATGACTGCCTGAAACCCCACCAAGCACAGGTGCTGCTCCAGAAATGTTTTATTTCCCTGATTTCTTTTTTATGCTTAGATTTGTTCCCTGCATATTTGCAGAAAAAACAAACAAATAAAGAAAAACTTTCAAGATGGCCACAGACACAGATTCTCCTACCTTAAAAAGGAAAAAGACAGGGATTGTGATTCATCCCTGGTGCACTTATGGCTACAGCCCAGCTGCTAGTGGAGAACTGAGAATAATCCAGGGGTGAACCTTCACAAAACAGGGGGTTTGTGTGTGGTGGAGATGTGGAGGGAGGGGGAACTCGGCTGGGGAGAGTAACACCTTCTGGTCAGGCCATCTCTCTTCACCCCATGGGTGTGCTCCTGGGCCCTGGTAACTACCCATGAGCAGATCTGTAAAAAAAAAAAAAAAAAAAGAAAGAAAACAAAAATTAAAAACCTCGGTGAATGAGTCTTAAAAGATTCAATGTGGGGAGGGCGGGGCAGGGGGAAAAGGTTGCTTGCTAAAACGCACATATTTAAGGTATGTAGGCAGAGATTATATTAAATTAGGAAAAATAACTCTGATATACATGGTATTTCCACCTCAGAAAGCCTTTATAATTAGGGGAGAACAATCATGTGTAGTCCCCAGAGGCTGTCTGACTACCTAGTAAGATTACAGAAAATTTTTCTTTTCCATTTTGGGAAAGTACAGGGAGAGGGAGGTGAAGACTAAACCTGAGTTAACGCCATCTACGGTTTCAGGCCACTCACGTTGACCTGAATGAAATATCGTTTCTGTTCTTTGCTTTAAAATGTTTTTACAGCTAAAAACATAAAAATCAGAGATGGCTATGCAGGTTTCTGTTAAAATAAACATAAGTTATTATTTTTAAAGAAAAACACAGAGGCTATATATGCTTACTTGTTACATGATTCTATGTAAGGGCCTCTGGTTTCAGGGACAAAAAATGGCAGAAGTATGTTCCGTATTCCACTCAAGCTTGAGCTTGACCTGTTAGAGTTGAGGAAGTTCACCCCTAATTAACTTCAAATGATCAACTTCAGTTAGTTTTGATAAATAATACTGTGTAACAAAATCACCACTGAGTCATCTGGCAGCGCTGCAAATGGATCATTTAAATCATGGAGCTATCCTTTCTAAATGTAGCTACAAAAATACCACAAAGTCAACCACAGGCTGGGATAATGTTTTAATCAGCTCTGAAAGATGAGGATCATTCTGTATAAAATATAAAAGATCATTCAAATTCATTAGAAAAATTGACCCCAGTAAATAAATGGGCAAAGTATACTAACCACAATTTACATATAAGAGGAAAAACAAATTAGCAAATGTTTCAAAAATATACTTGTCCTCTTAGAAAGGTATAACCTTCCAAGACTGAACCAGGAAGAAATAGAAAATATGAACAGACCAATCACAAGGAATGAAATTGAAACTGTGATTAAAAATCTCCCAACAAACAAAAGTCCAGGACCAGATGGCTTCACAGGTGAATTCTATCAAACATTTAGGAAGAGCTAACACCCATCCTTTTCAAACTCCTCCAAAAAATTGCAGGGGAAGGAACACTCCCAAACTCATTCTATGAGACCACCATCACCCTGATACCAAAACCAGACAAAGATACTACAAAAAAAAGAAAATTACAGACCAATATCACTGATGAATATAGATGCAAAAATCCTCAACAAAATACTAGCAAACAGAATCCAACAACACATTAAAAGGATCATACACCATGATCAAGTAGGATTTATCTCAAGGATGCAAGGATTCTTCAATATACGCAAATCAATCAATGTGATACACCATATTCACAAATTGAAGAATAAAAACCATATGATCATCTCAATAGATGCAGAAAAAGCTTTTGACAAAATTCAACACCCATTTATGATAAAAACTCTCTCCAGAAAGTAGGCATAGAGGGAACCTACCTCAACATAATAAAGGCCATATATGACACACCCACAGCAAACATCTTTCTCAGTGGTGAAAAACTGAAAGCATTTCCTCTAAGATCAGGAATGAGACAAGGATGTCCACTCTCACCACTATTATTCAACATAGTTTTGGAAGTCCTAGCCATGCAATCACAGAAGAAAAAGAAATAAAAGGAATACAAATTGGAAAAGAAGAAGTAAAACTGTCACTGTTTGCAGATGACATACTATACATAGAGAATCCTAAAAGTGCCACCAGAAAACTACTAGAGCTAATCAATGAATTTGGTAAAGTTGCAGGATACAAAATTAATGCACAGAAATCTCTTGCATTCCTATACACTAATGATGAAAAATCTGAAAGAGAAATTAAGAAAACACTCCCATTTACCATTGCAACAAAAAGAATAAAATACCCAGGAATAGACCTACCTAGGGAGACAAAAGAGCTGTATGCAGAAGACCATAAGACACTGATGAAAGAAGTTAAAGAAGATACCAACAGATGGAGAGATATACCATGTTCTTGGATTGGAAGAATCAATATTGTGAAAATGACTATACTACCCAAAGCAATCTACAGATTCAATGCAATCCCTATCAAATTACCAATGGCAATTTTTACGGAACTAGAACAAAAATCTTAAAATTTGTATGGAAACACAAAAGACCCCGAATAGCCAAAGTAGTCTTGAGGGAAAAAAATGGAGCTGGAGGAATCAGACTCCCTGACTTCAGACTATACTACAAAGCTACAGTAATCAGGACAATATGGTACTGGCACAAAAACAGAAACATAGATCAATGGAACAAGATAGAAAGCCCAGAGATAAACCCATGCACCTATGGTCAACTAATCTATGACAAAGGAGGCAAGGATATACACTGGAGAAAAGACAGTCTCTTCAATAAGTGGTGCTGGGAAAACTGGACAACTACATGTAAAAGAATGAAATTAGAACACTCCCTAACACCATACACAAAAATAAAGTCAAAATGGATTCAAGACCTACATGTAAGACTGGACACTATAAAACTCTTAGAGGAAAACATAGGAAGAACACTCTTTGACAAAAATCACAGCAAGATTTTTTTTGATCCACCTCCTAGAGTAATGGAAATAAAAACAAAAATAAACAAATGGGACCTAATGTAAAGCTTTTGCACAGCAAAGGGAACCATAAACATGATGAAAAGACAACCCTCAGAATGGGAGAAAATATTTGCAAACGAATCAATGAACAAAGGATTCATCTCCAAAATATATAAACAGCTCGTGCAGCTCAATATTAAAGAAACAGACAACCCAATCCAAAAATGGGCAGAAGACCTAAATAGACATTTCTCCAAAGAAGACATACAGATGGCCAAGAAGCACATGAAAAGCTGCTCAACATCACTAATTATTAGAGCAATGCAAATCAAAACTACAATGAGGTATCACCTCACACCAGTTAGAATGGGCATCATCAGAAAATCTACAAACAACAAATGCTGGAGAGGGTGTGGAGAAAAGGGAACCCTCTTGCGGAATTGGTGGGAATGTAAATTGATACAGCCACTATGGAGAACAGTATGGAGGTTCCTTAAAAAATTAGAAATAGAATTACCATATGATCCAGAAATCCCACTACTGGGCATATACCCAGAGAAAACCATAATTCAAAAAGATACATGTGGGCTTCCCTGGTGGCGCAGTGGTTGAAAGTCCGCCTGCCGATGCAGGGGACACGGGTTCGTGCCCCGGTCTGGGAAGATCCCACATGTCGCGGAGTGGCTGCGACTGTGAGCCATGGCCGCTGAGCCTGCGCATCCGGAGCCTGTGCTCCACAACAGGAGAGGCCACAGCAGTGAGAGGCCCCAACAGTGAGAGGCCCGCGTACCGCAAAAAAAAAAAAAAAAGACACATGTACCCCAATGTTCATTGCAGCACTATTTACAATAGGCAGGTCATGGAAGCAACCTAAGTGCCCATCGACAGACAAATGGATAAAGAAGAAGTGTTACATATATACAATGGACTGTTACTCAGCCATAAAAAGGAACGAAATTGAGTCATTCATTGAGATGTGGATGGATCTAGAGACTGTCATACAGAGTGAAGTAAGTCAGAAAGAGAAAAACAAATATCGTATATTAACGCATGTATGTGGAACCTAGAAAAATGGTACAGATGAACCGGTTTGCAGGGCAGAAGTTGAGACACAGATGTAGAGAACAAATGTATGGACACCAAGGGGGGAAAGCCACAGGGTAGTGGGGATGGTGGTGTGATGAACTGGGTGATTGGTATTGACATGTATACACTGATGTGTATAAAATTGATGACTATTAAGAACCTGCTGTCTAAAAAAATAAATAAAATTCAAAAAAATATGTAAACTAGAGTAAAAAATATATATATATACCTGTCCTCATTTGTAATCAAAGAAATACACGTTAAAACAACCCCACAATGTGATTTTTACACCTGCCTGGGGAGCATCTTTTTAAAGTAATAACAACATCCAAGGTTATCAAGGTTAAGTTGAGGCTGGTTCCCCTTCTTCTTTGCTAGAAGGATTATATACTCTCGCAACGCCTTCAGAGAGCGATATGACTGGGCCTACAAAGAGCCATAAAGATGTTCATTTTTCTTCCCTTGAAACTGATCAATAAAAGACTAAAGGTAGAGGTGTGGCAGCGTCAGCTGTCACAGAGTGACTGAGCGCCTGTCGGGGAGGGTGCCCTGAGCCGACTGAATCCTAGCTCAGGCCCTGACTGTGTCTGCCGCCAACACTCAACGCCTCAGATGCCAAGTCTGTGGAATAAGATGAATAAAACCTGTATTCTGGGGCTTCTGTAAGCCTGAAGTGAGATCATGTATACTTTAAAGTGTGTATTTTCTTAGTATGAAGTCTGTAGACATCATGAGGTATTTATACAATAATATATTAAATAAACTCTAAAATAATATGCTTACTCTTATTGAAATTCTTCATGTGAATGCAGTGTTCAGAAATAAAACAGTTGTATAAGGGTAGGGGGATTGTGGTTATTAAACATGATTTTAATGTTATCACACTTCTATTTATAAAATAAATTGTGTACCAAGATCAGGGCACACAAGAATGATTCCATACTTTAGCATATACTTAGCATATTAAATCAACCAAATGTACTTTGTGGAGAAAAGACTAAGTCACTTTCCTAACCAATCATTTACATCTACTTAGTTCAAAATATTTCCCCTTTAAGAGAGTCTCTGTATTTCTATCAAACTAGCACTTTAGAGGTTGACTCATTCTGGCATAGATACATACAGACTATTCAGAAGAAGCAAAGAGAAAATCTTAAGAGTTACTCTGACTAAATATAGAGGCATAACAAAGCTTGTGGAGCGATACATTATTTGGAGCTATTAGACAGTACCTTCTTGGTGTAATTAGCCTTTTAAAAGTTTTACTAACAACCAAAAGCACGAGAATATGATACCATATGCTTTTTAGCAAATAAATATTCTGAGAATATTACTAGTCAATTAACCAATCCCCCTGGATTTCAGCCTCTTGATCTGTAAAAAGGAGCTGATCATATCCATACCTCAGGGTGAAATGGGAAATAAATAAGAAAACATACATAAAGCATGTAGCTCAATGCCTGGTACTGAGAATACAACTTTTCCTTTTCTTCCCCAATCCCACCTACTCATTTTTTCTGAGAAAGGATAACATGCTCTATCCAACTCTTTCGATGTGAGAAGAATAAATGAAATAATATGCAAAAAAGTGCTCTGAAAAATAAAGAAGCACTCTAAAAACACAGAGTATTATTACTAAAAAAATATGACTCTAGGACTAGGGAAAATACACACGTGTCTAAAACGTTTTGAACCACAGCAAGGTTTTTAATAATCACTGAAACAAGGTTATAGCTTGAGAGTCAAACAGTTCTCTCTGAAAATCTTTAATTGGCATCGATAAAAAGCTGTGTGTATATTAATCTAGGCATTCCCTCTCATTCTTTTTCTTGTTTTCAACGCATTATTTTACTTTTGGTTTCATTTTGTCCACGTCTCGTTTCTCTGGTTTATTACATCAATTTCAGTTAGCTTTATCCCTGCTGCCTCTCTCATTTCCTCTGATTTAAGAGAAAGATAAATAAGAAAGCAGTGCAGTGACAAGATGGACTGAAGCTTGAGGCAAAAGGAAATGTCAGTCATACTGCTTTTATTGAAAATTTTTATTGTTTGTTCATCTTGTATTTTTTGTGCTGATGTTGATTTTAATATTGCATTGAAATATGCATCTTGATCACTGAGTTTTTCGGCACCTCCTGAAATTTTGTGCCCAAGGCACATACCTCATTCACCTCACCCTCGTCCCAGCGCTGCAAAAAAGGCAGGTGGAGGTCAGAAAGCTAAAAGTAGTCCTAATAGAGCAGACACAGCAGCAAAGCGTATAGGCACATGGAAACCTAACTAACTTGATTCTTTTACTCATAGGAAGAAACCTGCATGTGGACCATCCCACTTTCTGTCTTGCCAAAGACGGGAAAAAAGAGGGAAAGAGAACAAAGCCATCTGAAATTTTTACAAACCCACATCCCTTTCTGGAGGAATGACTCTGACATCCTGGACATTCAGTCTGTTGGCTGAATGCCACCCAAGAGCAAAATGGATTGTTAGGACAGATGAAGAGGCAGAAAAGCATCTCTGCACCATGGATGGTAGGGTTTCCAAACTCCGATTTGCAGGGAGAGGGTAAGAACAATTTAGGGAAAATGTGTTGAAATGTGAACAGATAGTACAAGTTGTAAAGAAGGGAAAGCCCTGGAAGAAAGTGTCTGGGTAAAACTGCCTCCTTTTGATGGTGAGGCCAGCACATTTACATTTTTCTCCTTCCGAGGGCACAGTGAGTCACTGGGTTCTATCTGGGGCAGGCTGGCCTAGCCTGGGATCTTTCAGGGAGCCAGCCTTCCATTCCATACTTCGAGATAAGGCCCCAAGTGCCAAGAGGAAACATCTAAAGTGAGAGGCGGGGTAGAATATGCGTTGTAGACAAAATATTGATACATGCAATTGTGTAAAAGACACTGTTACCACTGACCTAAGGCACAGTGGATGTTGAATGGCTGTAACATGTATTTTCTTTGAACACTTAAGCCCAGCTGCATTCGGAGCCATTTGGGGCAGAGGTTAGAAGAGGAATGAATGGCAACAAATCATTACATTTTAACAACTTGCCACCTTCTTCCAGGCTCAACCACAGGAATCTCAGCTCCAAGGGGGGAAGGGGAAGGGGCAGGGAGGAAGGAGGAGAAAGAAAACTTGAAATGTGTTCTTGCTAAGAGTGAAGAATTAACTTTCCAAATGAAGCCACTTGGCATTAGTGACCACAGCTTTGGATAAACCAGCTAAACCTGTTTGATTGATGGCTTGCATTAATTCACAGGTGAACCAAATTTAGTCAGATCCTGACTCTGCTATTTACCAGCACTGTTACAGAATGGCTCTGTGGCTCAGTTTTCTCCCCTGTAAAGTGGATACAGCCATAGTCACTACCCTGTAGGGTGGTCGTGAAGGTGAAATGAGTCAGTACATGTCAAGTGCTTAGCACAGTTGCCAGGTAATTAGACTCACTGCTTTGGTGAACAGCTGCTGAGCTGTAATTTTCATACATTTATAAGTGGTTCACACAAATCTTCAAATGCTCATTAACCCCAGCCCTATCCATCAAAAAATGCCATTTTCTTTCTAACAAAACACCTTCCTACCTCACTTCAATATTTTTCATGCCCCTGGGCTGAGAACATGAGGTACTCTAAGTAGCAAATATGAAATCCAAGCAAAAAAGAGGAAGACTACATTCACTTCTTGTAGATCCCAGTCTCATTTTCTCAAGACCTAGCCAGGTGAGAGGTGTAGATTAGATTGGTTATTCAGGACCAGGAATGGCGGGTGTGTCCCAGTGTCTATGCTATATAAAACTCAGGACACATTGCTGTTCTGAGGTTGTTGAATGTCTGGTGCTAATAAACGTCACACACTGTAGCTTCTGAGGAGAAAAAAAAGTCCCAGTCCATGACCTGATGCACTGATAATCAAGGCCAGCTGCCCGGGCCAGTGTCCACTGAGTCAGGCAAGGGTGGAGGTGGGGGAAGAGGAGAAACAGGGTCACTCATCACCACCAGGGGGAAATTCCCTGTCCTGCCGCTGTCTTTATGAAAAGGGATTTCCTCTTACTCAGGGAACATCCTCCAGCTGGAAGGCCACGTACTGTGGAAAGGCCTGGCTCCCACTTGTCTTTGGCCCTGTTGGCTGCACTGCAGGCACCCTGGTTCTTGTTAGGCACCCACTAGTCTCTCTGCCACTAAGAGATGTGTTTGCTAAGCAAAGCGGAGATGCAATTTGAATTCCAGGGTGAAATACTGATTAGAGTTCACAGTGTCTACTGCTGATTTTAAAGTGACAGGTGTGGTAGCAAGAGCCCAAGGTCAGACTCACAAGATCCCTATTCTCTCCACGTGGCCTTGGCCTAAGCACTTAACCTCTCTGGGCTTCAGTTTCTCCATCCGTGAATGGAGATAATAAGGAGTTGTAAGCAACTAGCAAGAATGCTGTCGGCTCTAAAGCCCTACAAAGACGGAAAGTGTTATTTTGTGATTCCTGTCACAGCTCCAGGGTTGAGGGAAGATCACTCAACAGAGTTCTTGTTTGGTCCAGTCTGGCACCTCGAAGCCAGACTCAGCTGGCTGGTGACAGACCAGCAGCTTTCTGGGCCCTTTTCTAGTGTTGCATCATCCTGGGAGGTACAGGGTGAGGCTGAGCCAGCAGAATTCAAAAACAGCTTCCAGACTTTTACTGCCAGAGAGGACTTAGAGTTGTGTGTAGGGTTTCAGATAGACAAGTTGATACATGACTTTGATCTTTAGCAAGCTACAGAGTTACCACAAAATACAAAAAGGACAGATTTGTGAGTGTAGGGGCATAGCCGTGAGAGAAACAGAGAGAGGAGAGATTCCAGGGGCTCCCCTGGTGGCGTACTGGTTAAGAATCACCAGGGTTCGAGCCCTGGTCCGGGAAGATCCCACATGCCGCGGAGCAACTAAGCCCGTGACCCACAACTTCTGAGCCCGCATGCCTAGAGCCCGTGCTCCGCAACAAGAGAAGCCACCACAGTGAGAAGCCCGCGCACACAATGAAAGCAGCCCCCGCTCGCTGCAACTAGAGAAAGCCCGCACGCAGCAACAAAGATCCAACGCGGCCCAAAATAAATAAATTTATTTAAAAGAAAGAAACAGAGATACCAAAACTGCCATTAGCAAAGAACAATGTCAAAATGCCCATTGTTCAGCCTTGTGAAACCCTTCTTGGTGGAGATGAGTTTCCAAGACAATTGGAGAAATACTCCCACTAGCAGAGTTCCAGATGGCTTCCTGTGCTCTAGGGACAGGTGGCCCTTGGAGCTGCCCACCTCCCACCACAGCAGAAAGAAAAGTTCAAGACAGAATGAATGTTACTCTGCGCAGCCTCTAGGCCTGATTCTAAACCAGACAACTCAAGCAAAATTTCTCTTTAGAGAAAGCCAACCCCACGTCGTGGTGTTCACAGAGCTCTGTGTCTTTTACATTTACTCGACACCTGCTGGGGGCAGGAATAATAATAAAACCCATGCCTGTCCAGATGCCCACTGCTGCCCCCTCCATTTGTCTGGCAGCTCGGTGCCCTCATCATCACCTCCTCCCAGGCTTACTTTCCCACACAGGTGACCTGGGTGCTAGATGGAGGAAGCAGAGAGGGGAAGATGCAAAACCACAGTGTTAATGGTGGTAGCACTGACCCCCTGCCCTGACCACCAAAATGGGATCCTCCCCAACTCTGAGCCTCAGTTAACTACTTGCTGCCAGACCCTGGCGCCTATGTTACTGTTACAGGAAACTGATTTGATCAGCAAAAAAGCTGATCTTGCCTCTGGCGTGACTTGGAGAAACTGCCTACGGTTCAAATAGTTAGAGTCCAAGCATCTGACCTCTGGGGTGGATTTCTTTCTGTCCTTGTAGTGGACAGCTAACATTCATGAAACTCAGTGACCACCACAGGTCACCCTGATCGACACTTCCGGCTGAATAGCACATACAGGTAGTGAGTGTCTTTTAATTGGGCCTCCCTGATGGTTCTGCATTTTTAATTATTGCTAAAATAAAATGGGTACTAATTTAACTGCTGTAGTGGCTTTACCTAAATCCTTATTTTACTTTTTGAACTTTCCTCTTGATGCAGTTTAAATGGGAATGAATCGAGTAAATGACCATTAATAATTTTAAATGTTCATAATACTCGCCGGGAAGTGGACAGTACCTCTCTGTCATGGGCAGCTCTTTGCTGGCACACAACTCCTCGAATAAGTGGAAATGAGTGGACAAGAAATAATGCGGCAGCTCCTCTTGGCCTACCATGGTGCCTTAGAAATCTGACTGACTACATCCACGCGCAGATGGCTGGGCCTCCTCGAGGCACCGATGGGTGGTGCGTCCTCCCGACAGGGCGCCCGGCCTCCACCGTTTTCCCAGGAGAAGCGCGGCTACGCTGCTCCCGCGCCGCGGACGCTTAGGTACCGCAGAGCCTCCTCCCGCTGCTGGTTCCTGCGCCTGGGGAGCGAGGAAGGGCCTCCTCTCGGCTCCGCGAGCCCCCGGGACACCGAGCGGAGGCACGGGCCGGAATGTGGGCCCGCGGGCCGGGAAGCGACGGGAGCCCTCACCCCGGGCCTTTCCTGGCTACTCCCAGCGCCCGGCCATCTGCGAGCCCGCCGCCGGGAGGCCTGGGCAATGGGCGCAGCCAGCGCGGGGCAGGGCATCCCCGGCGTCGCGCCGAAACCCCAGTTCTCAGCTTCGGCGGCGCGATGAGAGTATGCGCGGTGAATAGCAGCAGCCCATGTACTCACCCCAACCTCCAAGCCCGGGGAGCGCGCGCTGAGCCACGGAGCAGCAGCCCCCAGCAGCCCGACGCCCCTTCGCCACCGCACGCGGCTCCTTAGGGGTACAGGGAGGAGCCCTCGGGGAAGAAGGGGGCTCGCGGGGCGGAAGGACTCCGACGCTTGGGGCACAGTGTGGCCGGGACTGCCGTCAGGAGCGTCGAATCACTAGGACTGCTCTCCTACGCGCAGCGGGGCCGAACCCTTCCGCGGCCCGCAGGCCTCGCCCGGGGCAGGGGCCGCCACAGGTGCCTTCGAGTCAGATCCGGAGCGGCCCCACCCGTTCGTCAAATCCCTCACACTATTGCTTCAGTAGCGTAAGGTCGGGGGTGGGGATAGAGGCCAGGTCCCCTGGTGGCAGGGAGACAAATAGTGCGCACGAGGCGGCCGGGGATGCAGGCTAGCGAAGGGCCGTCGGCTCGAATCTCTCCGAGGGTGATTTTAACACGCCGACAAGCGCAGCGTACGGTTTCCATGTTGGGCGGAGGATACAAAGAACGACTTTGCGCCAAGGAAGTCGCCTGACACCAAAACCCAGCAACCCCGACTTAGGGGGCCCTGAGTGGCAGGAGGCTGGATTTTTGGTTGAGTTGCAATTAATGGGAGATAATTATGACCGGGCCTCTCAGCTTATTAATATTTATAGCCTGGAGCGACAAGACCTTCGCTCCCTGGAGGCGGGTTTTTCGGGCCCAGGCGCGGAGCCCGGATGTCTCCGGAGCCAGGGGCTTCCCCAGTGACCTGGGAGGAAAAAGTGTGGTGGGTAAAATGGAGACCGTGCGCCTTCTGCGTTTCTCCTAATTATATGAACGGTGGAAGTCGGGCCTGGGTGTGGACGCGCCCCGCAGGAACCGCTGTCCGTGCGTCCCGAAGGCTGCCGGGCCAAGCACCTCGCAGGGCCTCCCGCCGGGCCCTCGGCCCGGCCCCGGGCAGCGAGCGTTTCCGGAGCCCCGTTGTTGTCACTATTAATTACCCAAACATTGCCTTCTGTTTCTAGCTCCCGGGACAGCCGGGGTGTTAGGGAAGTGTTCCAATAAGTAGGCTAGGACTCGGGGGTAAATGTCTTTTAAGCTCCCTCCCTCCCCTTGGAGAGCCTTGTGGGACGAGGGCCAGGAAGAGTAAACGCGGCCTGGCTTTGGGACGGTTCTGCTAAAACGCCCACGTCGGGCCTCTGTCTCCATCTGTGGGGCGCCGCGCTGCGGTTCCTCCCCCGGGCGGGGTCCCAGGGCGTCGGCGGAGCGAGGGGGGCTCTCTGAGCCCCGCGTCGCGCCCCGGGCCTGGGGGACGCGCCGGAATGGCTGGGAAGGAGGGGCTGCGCGGGCCTATCTCGCATGGGCCTCCACCCGGGGCGTCCGGCCAGGCCACCAAGCAACGCTTACGAAGCGTTTGCAACGCGTCCTTCGCGCCGCGTCCGATTTCAGCTTTCCTCGCTAGGCTGACGCGGGCGGGGAAGATGCGAGTCCCCCCGGCCCGGGGGGTGGGGGCGGCGTCCGCGCGCGGATTCTCAGGTAATAAACGTCTGGTTCCGCAAGGGAGCCGCCGCGGTTCCCATGGCAACGCAGGGGCTCGCAACAGCCCGCCAGTCCGGGCTGCGGGCGGCTGCGCTGAGTAAGGAGCTCTTCTCTTGGGCCGCCGCGGCGGGCGGCCTCTTGCTCATCTTCGTCTCGGTCTCCGTCGGCTCTGGGCCTCTCCACCAGCCTCTGCACCAGAACTGTTAACTGAAAAAACGAATCTTTCGTCGCAAGGGGTGCTCCCGATGGAGCTGCGCGCCACAAAGGAGGGTACCTGCTACACCCTACGGGTACCAAAGCAGTCCTCGCCTCCGGCACCCAGGCCCAGATGTGGCGACACCAGACATTGCTTCACAGTTGTGTTCGGCCCGTCCGATTGGCTTCGAGGGCTGGTTAGCATCGACCCCAAAAAATGAGGAAGACTCACAGCGTATTAAAAGGGTGATGAACAGGATTTTATTATAATGATAATGGGTTATAGCATAAAGGCATATTTATCAGAGACACGGATGGCTCGTAGGCAAGTTTTCTTTACACACAATCTCTCTCTATATACACACTCACACCTGAGAAGAAAACGTTTTGGCAGGCACGAAATGAATTTTTCTCTTTACCTACATAAAGAATGTGTGGAAGTCTTGGGTGGTGGAGTTAAAACAGGACGGAACAGTGGCACTAGATAATTTACAATGACGAATCTGCTACATCGAAAATAGAAGCTATACTGTTTATCCAGTCCATTGCCATTTGTATGTGTACAACCTTTTTTAACGTGTTAGTCCAGTTAAAAAAAAAATAATGGTAATGATGATAATCTTCAGTTTTATCATGGGAAAGTAAATCTGATAGGAGGGCATCTATTCGATGCTAATGTCCAGTAAATAAAAACACTTGCTTTTTATGGCTAATTTACACTTACTGCTTGAAATAGATAATGCAGACGTTTTCATTTTCAGTTTCTTGACCTTCCAGTAGGGTCATATATATTTTCCATTCCCCACTCCCTCTCATCCTGCTTTTTTTCTATTTTTTAAAATAAGCTTAAATTTTTTAGAATAGTTTTAGGCTTGTAGAAAAGTGGGACAGTTTTCCTATACCCAGCCCCAGTTTCCCCTATTGTTAACACCTTGCATTAGTGAGGTACATCTGTCACAACTAATGAACAAATACTAATACATTATTATTAACTAAACTACATACTTCATTTGGATTTCATTCATTTTTAAATTTTCCTTTTTCTGTTCTTAGATCCCATCCAGGATATCACATTATATTTAATCCTCATATCTCCTTAGGCAGTGACAGGTTCTCAGACTTTCCTCGTCTTTGATGACGTTGAGAGTTTGAGGATCTGTTTAAATTGTGGTATACTGTAATTTACATACAGTGAAATGCAGAGACCCCAAGTTGTAGTTTTATGAGTTTTGACAATTGCATATACCTAATATAATCCACTTTTGCATAGAAAACATCTAATCTTACATTTGAAATGTCACACAAATATCATCTTTGTATTTGTATAGTTTCTCCCACATATATACACAATTTACTAAATATTTCCCCAAATCTTTCAATTCCAACTTAATATTTAAAAATTTTCAGTTCCAAAGGATACTAAAGTTATTTACCTGTTGTTATCTTAATGAGCTGTTGATCAGTTAGTTCAATAATCTTAATTTAAGCTACTGATTGTTCTTTATTCTAGAACATTTTCTCCTCTGTGGAGAGTGGTCTAGCATGCTCCTTAAGAAACTAGATAAACGGGGGCGGGGGAGGGAATGAGTCAATCTGAGGACACTTACTGTGATGGCTTAGCAATTTTAAAAAACAGATTCTTCATTTTTAAGTTCTTAATATTGAAGTGATAATTAATGCACTCATTCATGCACAGCTCTTCGGGGAATTGTTTTTAAGTACATTTAGGCCATTTTATCATAGCTCACTGATTCTCCTAATTGTTGAAAAAAAAAAAGGTGTTTCACATTTAAGTCCTTGAGAATTTGACACATGGTATAACCCCCAAATATATATATTTTAAGTGATGTTAACAAACTTAGAACTGGTAAAGGAAATAAAGGTCTTATACCCTTGTGAGCATGGACCCTATAACCCAGAACATGTAACAGGCGAGTTAACAGGTGAGTGAAGCACTCAGTTACAAGCATACCTCGTTTTATTGCGCCTTGCTTTATTGTACTCCACAGACACCACTGCATTTTTTTTTTTTACAAATCGACGGTTTGTGGCAACCCTGCATCAAACGAGTCTATCTGTGCCACTTTTCCAAAAGCATTTGCTCACTTCGTGTCTCTGTGTCATATGTTGGTAATTCTCACAATATTTCAAACTTTTTCATTATTATATTTGTTATGGTGATATGTGATCAGTGATCTTTGATGTTACTACTACTACTTGCTGAAGGCTCAGATGATGGTTAGCATTTTTTAGCAATAAAGTAATTTTTAACTAAGTTGTGTACATTTTTTCAGACATGCTATTGCACACTTAACAGACAGCAGTCTAGTGTACACATAACTTCTATATGCACTGGGAAGACAAAATGCTATTGCACACTTAACAGACAACAGCATAGTGTAAACATGACTTCTATATGCACTGGGAAGACAAAACTTTGAGTGATGCGCTTGACTGCGTTATTTGCTTTATTACAGTGGTCCGGGACTGAACCTGCAATATCTCTGAGGCATGCCTGTAATAGAATCTAATTTCCTCTCATTTCTGTGGTATTTCATGCTAGCAGGCTCAATGGATCATATTTTTATGGCTGGTAATACAGAGGAATGGACATGAGAGAGAAAATGTCAAATTTATGGCTGTGTTTCTCCTCTTTGCTATTCACTATTCATGCATGACTATTTTTAAGAAGCCCAGTGGGGTTGGAGCCCTGACCACATTTAGTTGAAGCTGGGCATGTCAGAGGATGCTTCTGTCAGTAATTCCAGGAGCTGCCTTTCAGAAGAAATTGTTCGTCATTATAGCTTTTAGAGTCAGGCCATTTTGTGCCAACACAATTCTGGCCCATGTTATCTTTCCCAGTCCACAAGTAAAAACCAAGCCAACTAGGGTAGAAGACTGTTCAAAAGGTGTGGGTAGCAGCAAGCAGATGATTTTCATTCTTTTACCATGACCAAAGAGGATTCAAAGATCTGTGTAATTAGCATAAATATATTTTCCACCCATTCTAAAAAAAAATAAATCTCAGTTCCTACCCAAACCAAGTAATATGAACAAATATCTTCCAGAAAGATAATTCTGTGCAGGAAGAGAATGAATTTTTTTGAGGAGTAATGCCTTTTTAATGAAGTCTACCTTTACTTACAGCTAAGAAAAGACATAATGTTGAACAAGTTAGCATGTGTGATATTTGATTATTTGCCTGAATTTGGGTAAGCTGTGACTATCAGAAAGGATGTCAGAAACAGTCTGTGTTTTTCTACATGCTTACAAATTGTATTTCAGCAGCTGTCACTCATGGCTGAGAGTTTGGCTGAGTAGAACCACAGAGTCCTGTGTGTACTAGGTCAGGCAGCAGTGACTAACAAAAGTTGCCTCTGAAATTAGACAGCTGGGTCCATATCTGGTGCCGCCACTGACTTGCAGGTGACCTTAAGCATGTCACTTAACTCTGTGTCCTCAACTATAAAATGGGGATATTAATACCAGCTTTATAAAATTGGTGTGAGGATTAAATGACATATGCACATAACACTCAGAATAGGAAGCACATAGGAAACATTTAGTAAGTGATAAATATTATTGTTTTTATTGTCATTAATTTTTCAATAGCTGCTGTAGCCAGGTAGTGTATTATATGCTGGTTTTCAGTAATGTAGAAATCAGATGTGTTACTGCATGAAGACTAAAAACCGAATCCCTAGGTTTGAGCCTGTTTGACCTGTCCATTGTTCTTTAACAAGCTCTTTTTTCTGGCCTATAATATTCATAACATTGTCCTAAATGCTGTTGATTTTGCTGTGTTCTTCTTTATTATCACAAAAGAGATATAAACGAAAAGGAAATGTAACTCCTGGCGAGCCTACCCCAAGCCCCAAGTGGATAAGCTGTGTGATCACACACTGATCCTGACAAGATTCCCCCAGGAACGCTGAAGACAGGACCACTTGAAAGTCTCCTCGACTTACTCAACAGACTTTAATGAGTAATGACCAAGCGTAGGGCTCTGTTCAGAGCTGGCTATTCGCAAATAAGACACAGTCCCCACCCTCGAGAAGCTTATAGTGCACTGGAGCAAGATACAAAAGTAAACATGCAATTAGGGGACAGGAGGAGTGCTGATAGAGGAGGGCACAAGAGGCAGAGTGAACTTACCGGAGCCCAGACTGAGGGGTGCAGGGAGGCAAGAAAAACCTCCCAGAGAAGATGCCTAATGTGGGTATTGAGGAAAAATGTGGCATTGATCCAGGTGAGTAATAAGGAGAGCTGAGCTGAGAAGGACGGAGAGAAGGGAGGCTCCAGAGGAAGAAGAGACAAAGCCTGGCCAGCAATTGGATGTGGGGAGTAAGGGAGAGATGAGGGGGAAGAAAGCCCCCAGGTTTCCGTTTGGGGGACTGGATGGATGGTAGAGCCACTGACTGAGGGGGAACCCTGGAGAAAGAGCAGGTTTGCAGAGGAAGATGTCTTGTCTGATCTCAGATACAAGAGTTTGAGGTGTCTAGGGGACATGAACTTGGAGATGTCCAGTCTACAGATGGATACTTGGGTGATACCCAACTTGGAAGCATGATGAAGGCGTGATTTCTAGGTTTTCTAGGGTGTCCTATATGATCATTCCTATAATCTTAACCCTTTTAGATCAGGAAAATTTCCTGTGAAAAATAGACTTTTAACGGTGGGAAAATAGCGTTCACTCTGTGGAACGTCATTTTATAACTAAACTGAACACGCATTCCAATCCTTAAATAAAGTATGTGCAGAATTAGTTACCTCATTTAGCTTAAGATGTTTAACTATTATAAAATTTCTCAAGGAGTTTTAAGAATTGTGAAAATGGATTATAGTAAATACATTTCACTCCTGCCAATTTCTTTGCTTATTCTTCTGGGCACACGAAGAGCCAAAGTATGAAGTTTAATACCTGTGAACAAAGAAATCACTCTTACTGACTCAGATGGCCTGATTGGGGTGGGTGTTGATGGAGAGAGAAACCCATAGCCTAGAGAGAGATGGTCTGACACGGCAGGTGAGAGCTTGGGCAACAGAGTGAGGGGGGAATCTGAATCCTGGCAGGCTTTACTACTTGCTAGCTGTATGCCCTTGGGCAAGGTTACACCTCCAAGCCTCAGTTTCCTCCTCTAAAAAGTGGATACCACACTAGTACTTTTCCTACTTATTATGAAGATTTAACTAGGTAATCCATGTCATAGCCTTAGCGCAGTACCTGCAACATAGTACGTCTCAATAAATTTAACTATTACGGATGACCCACTTAACTATCTTGGGGTCATGTTTTATTTAGAATAAGTTGGTACCTCTTGGGTTATTTACTTCTCAAAGTCTGGTTTCTTCCAACAAGCCATCCCAGGAATTGCTATTTATTGTCCATAGAATTATTTCTGCATTTAGTTATTTATTTTAATAAATTCATTTAATTTTGGCTGCATTGGGTCTTCGTTGCTGCACGCGGGCTTTCTCTAGTTGCATCGAGCAGGGGCTACTCTTCGTTGTGGTGCGCCGGCTTCTCATTGCGGTGGCTTCTCTTGTTGCAGAGCACAGGCTCTAGGCACGCGGGCTTCAGTAGTTGTGGCTGGCGGGCTCTAGAGCTCAGGCTTGGTAGTTGTGGCCCACGGGCTTAGTTGCTCCGTGGCATGTGGGATCATCCTGGACCAGGGATCAAACCCGTGTCCCCTGCGTTGGCAGGTGGATTCTTAACCACTGCACCACCAGGGAAGTCCCTATGCCTGCATTTAGAATAAATGATACTAGAAGGAATGGCCTTACCGATTTCAGAGGCTATAGTTTTACAACAATAAAAACAAATATAAAGCTTTAGGTGTCATTTCTTAGGTAAAATTGAGACCTTACCCCATGCTTCTCCTGAGCTATCATGGCAGCAGCAACAAAAGGCTTTTTTCCTCCCAGATGAAGGCCATGCTTTCTGACTTTCAGTTTGCTTGACTTTTCCATCTGCTCTCCCAATGTTTCTGAAAAAGGCCTGAAGGGTGAACGCTGCAGACTGGGAAGTGAGGCCAGCGCTTGTGTCAGTGATTTGCGCAGCATCATGAGCTTTGGTTAAACACAAGTATAAACGCTACTTCTCTGAACTCTGACACTGATACACTAAAACTCTGCTTCGAAAGAAAGCACAATTAACAATTTTGTTAAAGTTGGCATTTGGCAACAATGACGTATGGCCAAAGTCCCTGCCTGCTCACGCCTAGGAGCAAAGACATCTGGGGACAAGGCCAGTGAGAGGCTGTGCCTTGCAGGAGGACCACTACTCTGCAACGGAAGCCAGAGCCTTTCCAGTGTGGGCCAGGCTCAGGAGAGCACCCTGGGGGGCAGGGTCCAGGAGGAGTGTTCTCAAGCTCAAGCATTTTGTTCTCAAGCTCTTTGACAGCAACGCATCCTGCAGGGCCTGTGAGAGGCAGCAGACAAGCTTCCCCTTCTTCTCACACACGAGACTGTCACTATGGCTTCTGCAGTTCCCGACTTTTCTTGTGCGCTCAGTATACATATTTTTAGTTGCCTGGTTATTGTCCTTGAGTTAAAACAGAACCCCAGAGTTCAGAATCAAGGGGTGTGGGGTTAGGAAGTAAAGGGTCCCAGAACCTGGAATAACATCTATGATTATTTTTGAGGCAGAAGAGTAAATATTTAACAAATAAATATTTGTTGAACACTGAATCACTGCCTAAACACGTCTGCATTTCCTAAGCATGATAATATATGAAGACTCATATATTATTCCATTTTTGACAGATTAAAGCAAAAGCCACATCAAATTAAGCAATTTCTCAATGATGGCAAAGAAGTCAGTTAGCTGAGCTGGAATTTCAGATCCCTTAATAGTGAGCTGCACACACACACCTCCCAGTAGCAAGAATACCATTTATATGCAGATCAAAACTACAATGAGGTACCACCCCGCACTGGTCAGAATAGCCATCATTAAAAAGTCCACAAATAACAAATGCTGGAGAGGGTGTGGAGAAAAGAGGACTCTCCTACACTGTTGGTGAGAATGTAAACTGGTGCAGCCATTATGGAAAACATTATGAAGGTTCCTCAAAAAACTAAAAATAGAGTTGCCATATGATTCTGCAATCCCATTCCTGGGCATATATCTGGAGAAAACTATAATTCGAAAAGATACACGCACCCCTATGTTCACAGCAGCACTATTCACAATAGCTGAGACATGGAAACGACCTAAATGTCCATCGACAGATGAATGAATAAAGAAAATGTGGTACATATATACAGTGGAATACTACTCAGCCATAAAAAGAATGAAATAATGCCATTTGCAGCAACATGGATGGACCTAGAAATTATCACACTAAGTGAAGTAAGTCAGAAAGAGAAAGACAAATACCATATGATATCACTTATATGTGGAATCTAAACTATATACAAATGAACTTATCTGTGAAACAAAAACAGACAAAGAACAGACTTGTGGTTACCAAGGGGGGGGTGAGGGAGGGATGGACTGGAAGTATGGGATTAGTAGATGGAAACTATTATAGATATAATGGATAAACAACAAAGTCCTACTGTATAGCACAGGGAACTATATTCAATATGCTGTGATAAACCATAATGGAAAAGAATATGTATATGTATAATTGAATCACTTTGCTGCAGAGCAGAAATTAACACACTGTAAATCAACTACACTTCAATAAAATAAATTTTAAAAAGTTAGGAAGAATACCATTTATAGAATTTTTTTGACAAAAATGCAGAAACTAGGTGATATATATGTTAAATGTTTAATTGCTTTCTGGTTTTATATTAATCAAAAAGTGCAGAGCAAATTACCAGACTTCTGATTTTTCACCTAAGTGCTTGCCTAGGATTATTTCTATTTCTCAGGAAACAGCTTGAAGTATATAAGCTACACAGCTACATTTAAAAAACAATCATGTTCCGTATAATCCCAGCAATATCACATGAGATACTTTCAATATTTGCTGTCACCTGGAATAAAATACAGAAAGAAGCACAAGCTTGTGTAAGAAGGGGGAGTGCTGAGTCAATGCACAACTTTAATATTGTTATTAGTCCATTGTGTACGGTAATTGTCTTTTCCAAACCAAAGCCTGGTATCTGATCTGGTAAATACACATGAGAGCAACAGGGCAAATATTTGAAACCAGAACAGTCTCAGAAAATTTGCATGATCTTTTTACTGTATTATTAAGTGTGAAGCAAGTATTTGGGGATAACTTGGAAAGGCCTGTACATTCTATTAATATTGACTTTAATTGTACCTTTTCAGTTCTTGTTGTATATATTTGCCTTTCTCTTAGAAACCTAAAATAACTATTAGTAGTGGCAATTCAACTTAAGAATCTTAAATCTTAAAATATTAAATGTTAAACTTCAGATAATATACTGCTATTTTTTTCCAAGATAAACTCCAAAGACTATGTCTACAAAGGCACTGGAAAATTGTATATAGAATAACATCAAGGTTGGCAGACATAGTGGAAAATCAGACAGGAACATCTTTCTCCTCAGTTTAAAAATCTGTATTTTCTCTGAATTATGTGGCTGCTTTTATCTATTTTAAATTTCAGTCACCGCCAGATACATCACTATTTGCTTGATTTGAAAGAAAAATTAAAAGAACTCAGAGAATCGTAATGTCCAGAAAAACTCATTTATTGAGCACTTAACTATGTGCCAGCTTCGATGCTCAGACACAGAAAAAGAACAAACAGCCAAACCAACTTATGACAGATTGGCTCCTGCCCTCAAGAAGCCTCTGAGGAAACAGACTAGTAGTAAGTGGATGGTTGCAATACAAGGTGGGAAGGTTTTGACGGGGCAAGGGTACGTGCCAGGAGCTGAGTTCAGCAACTCACCCTCCGAAGGACAGACAATAAGCGATTGAGTGATATCACCCAGCATGGTGGCTGCCTCACTGCTCTGCTTCTCAGGGATAAAACCTTCCAAAAGTTTCCACTGAAGGATATTACTCAGGATTTAATAGAAGATATGTCACAGTTGAAAATATACTTTGTAGGCATAAAGATAGGTGGTCATCAGTGATCTGTTTCTGCTCAGTAAGTTTTTTTTAAATTTTTATTGGAGTATAGTTGATTTACAATGTTGTGTTAGTTTCAGGTGTACAGCAAAGTGAAGCAGTTATACATATACATATATCCACTCTTTTTTAGGTTCTTTTCCCATACAGGCCATTACTGAGTATTGAGTTCCCTATGCTGTACAGTAGGTCCTTATTACTTATCTATATTATATATAGTAGTGTGTATATGTCAATCCCAATGATCGGTAAGGTTTCAATGTCAAGTCTTAAGAGTAGGTACGGAAGTGCAAAGCACAGGAAAGCAGGCACTGGACAAGCTGCAAACTGTAAGCTAAACATGCAGCCTTTTCAATGGTAAGATTAGCCCGGATGAGGAACCAAAAACAATGTATTTGGTCATTTACCTATTCTGAGTGTTTGATATTGGCCAAGTTACTAAGCCTTCTCTGTGCCTCATTTTCCTCATCTGCAAAATGGGATAATATTATCTACCTCACAGGGTAGGATTAAATGAGATAATTCTTGTAAAGTACTTGGAACGCTGCCTGCTACAAAGTGCTATTATACTTTAAGCCAAAAAATAAATAGTGTCTGAAGTAGAGATATTAATAAAAGGGGATAGATGCAGTTTAAATAATTTAGTTTGGGAGAAAGGCAGAATTTGTGTTCTGAAATCTTCCTTTATTTTTATCTTTTACTTATTACTCTTGTGAGAATCATTTGTTAAAAAGAGGGTCCTGGACTTCCCTGGCGGGCAAATGGTTAAGAATCCGCACTTCCACTGCAGGGGGCACGGGTTAGACCCTGGTTGGGGAACTAAGATCCCACATGTCACATGGTGCGGCCAAAAAAAAGGGTCCTTACCTTTTAGAGATTCATATAGAGGTATTAGTGAATGAAATGACATGATAGCTGGGATTTGTTTAACAATAAGGCAGTGGGTGAGGTCTGGAGAAGGAGGGAGGGTAGAAATGAAACAAGATTGGCCATATGTGGATGGTTATTAAAGATGACAATAGACACGCGAAGCTTTGTTAGATTTGCCTCTACTTTTGCATATGTTCAAACCCATACTAAATTTTTTTTAAATAATAATAATAAAGCCAGGATTTGTAGCTTCTATCTGCTCCTATGTATAAGTACTCTGGTGGAGATTGAATGCTCAATTTTTCTTTTCACACCAGGCAAGCATGAATTTATGTCAACCTGATGCAGAAATCATGTTGCTATGGCAACTTTTCACCACATTAAATGATTGCAGAGTCAAAATGGCAGCAGGTTTTCTCCAGGGGACGATCTGAATATTGGAGAGAGAAACCCATTCCAAATACCCCTCCTAGCCACCCCCATACCCTCTAAGAGTCTCCATCCGCCACCTGCCATAAGGGATTGAGGGGTATAGAGGCCAACAGAGTTTTGAGCCCAGAAAATTAGGGGATGGAGGAGCCTCTGGTGCAGACTCTTGGAAGAAGCCACCTAAAGTCTCACTCTGTCAACTGGACTTCATGTGGAGTAGTTCAGGTGAGGGCCACTGGTTGAAAGCAATGAGTTCTCCATAGGAAAACAGACCATCAGTGAACATCAGTTCCTTTCCTTTTATGCCCTTGCCCAACATGTGCAACTGGGTCAGTAAGAATCCAAGCCCAATCCCAACTTCCTGCACAAGGGATTCTGTTTCCATAGAGGCACACTAGGCACTTGCAGAATCACAAGGAAACCATCATGTGGCCAGGATCTATGGTCATCATGAAGTCCATGGCCCTGCCCTCAGAAGACTTTCTCTAAATCATTCCATATGTGACCTGAACAGCAACACAAGGACAGAGGGACACCAGGCAAGGGGCAGGAGGGTTCATTCTACAATACGGAATGGGCCCTCTTGGCTTTGCTTGTTGGAGAGATTGACCGTGGTTCCCACTCCTCAATCTGTTGGCTGCATCAACGTGGGCAAGTCATATAACCTCTGTGTGCTCATTTCCCTGCTAAAAAAATGGTTCCCTCAAGGTTGTGATGGGAATGAAACAAGATAAAATATGAGGGAAAGCCCTGAAGAATGTATGGGTGATTGCTACTCATGAGAATGGGGGGGAATTACAAAGCCACTTAAATCATTGTTTTTTCCCCTTTTTCTTCCTTTCTCCTTCCCTATTTCCTTCCTCCCTCCCTCCCTTCCTTCCTTCCTTCCTGCCTTCCTGCCTTCCTCCTCTCTCTCTCTCTCTCTCCTTCTTTCTTAAAAATTCCAAAAAACACCCTGACATTTTTAGCATGTCCCTTGGAAAGAGTCTCCTCACATTTTCAACAATTCGTTTATTTTTAAGTTTCTGGGCACTGTTAGTAAAGCACCCAGTACAGGGCACACTAGTCCTGGATGGATTAAAGCATCCATCAAAGTCCGTGCTAGGGCCTATCACACTAACTCACAGTGCTGTCTTTCTCCTTCAGTCTCCCTCTAGCCAATCGAATTCAATACTTTATCATGCATGTTATTATGCTGTGTCTCTAAAAACTGCCTACACAGACAACCTGGAAAGCTAGCTAACTGGAATTTCATCCACTCAATCGAGAAGTCATCTTTATTATGGGAGTAATGAAATGTTTATTTTGGCTGAGTCAACATGGAGGGTTTGTTTTTTGTTTTTTGTTTTTTGATGTTTCCTCAACACTTGGTGCTGGCTGCAAGAAACCCCCAGCATCCTGCTTGGCATCAGGCATTCAAAACATTTTTAAAGTGATAGAACGTCTGTGCTGGTGTGTATTTTAATATAGCTCTGTGGTTTTGAACAGGCTGTTTTTCCAAGAGGCTGCTTCTGTTTTCCGTTTTTTAAAAATTATTATTATTATTTCAGGTAGAAATGCTGACAAATGTAAACAGTTCTTATTTAAAGCCTTTTTTTTTTTTTTCTTTTCACTCTTGAAAACAGTCCTTCCCAATCCTGTCTTTGGTTTTCTGAATGTGTGATGCTTGTCAGGCCTTTGAATGGTATGTTAATTACAAATTGATTGAGCATGTCTTCATTTAGTTACTGCAGCTTGCTGGCTGTGAGAAGGGAGACACATTCCCCTGAGAGCTCCCCATGGGGCAGAGGCCCCAGAGCAGAGAGGGGCTGAGGCATGAAATGCAGTACACACGGCAGGGGAGCCTGCTTGAGGGAGAGTGGGGACCAAAGTCTCCGGTGGATCCAAAGGGCAATAGGGATCCACTGTAAGTCCTAGAGCAGTGACACGAGAGCCTGTTGAGAGCCGTCATCTTTCGGTCTCCTCTTGCTACTTGGGTTAAGTCTATAACAATCCAATCAGATCATAAAGCAATCTGCTTGATGGCCAGGCAGTCAAATGGCAAATAATGGTCTAGATGGGGCTCAAGCCCACTAAATCTAAGATGTGTCCATATTAGACAAAGGAACTAACACACTGCGAACATACTCAACCCAATTATTTAAAAATAGCAGTGGAACACCTCCCTCATTTCTAGGAAAAATATACCAAGGATTTGTTAAGGAGAGGGTCATCTGGAACTAACGAGCTTTGTGAAGAAGATTCCTTTCTCAGTCATATTTGCCATCATGATAGAAAACAGACAAAACGTTGAAATTCATGCAACACTTTGCAAAATCCTGTACAAAGAAGGGGAAGTCTTTGCATGAAAGAAGCTTGAGCTCCAACTCAGAAAATACCTATATAGATGTGAAAAAGATACAAGACCCACCAGCCAAACGAACTATTCACTCTCTGTAAATGCAGGACTGACTTCCCAGGCCCACCAGTTTGGGAGTAAAAACAGTGTCCAGTCAACAGTCGAAATCTCCTATGTTTCAAAACACAGTATCACTCACTCAGCAGGGCCCCCAGCCCTCCCCTCAGACCCCCAGAATCCTCCCAAACACTTCCAGGACTTGGGGATGGGGGAGGGATGGCTGGGGAAAGTGGAAATTCTCTCTCTTGGTTCCCGCGTCAGTTGTACAATTTTCCTTCTCTTCTGCTCTCACAGCAGGCTGTCATGCATGGCTGGGCGTGGTGGATGCTGGGAGCTGCAGGGCCAGCTCAGTCCACACGTGGCTCCCTGAGGCTCTGTGTTAAGTGTACCTCCACCTCCATGGCCGCTGACACTGTTTTTTTTTGCTCTCTGGGTTCTGTGGAAACTTTAGTGAAGCAGCTCCTCATTTTTATCCCCTCTTATCATCCACTCTAATTATTATAAGCAAGGGCTCTGAAGCCAGACAGACTTGGGATTTGGGTCCCAGATATCCTTCTCTCTCTCTTTGTGGTCTCTTTGTGAAGTCACTGAGTCTCGGTTTTTCCAGCTGTAAATTGGGGATTATCATAATAGTGCCTCTGTAATCGGGATGTCCTCAGGGCTGAACTAATTGATCCATGTAAAAAGCTAATCCTGTACCTGATCTTGGTCAAGCTCTCAGTAACATTACCTGTTTCTGTCCATGTTGCTGTAGTTGATGCTGCCGTGGTGGTTGTTCAGGTGACAGTGCCCTTCCTGCGGGCATTCGGCCGTGAGTCCAGGGGCACAGGCAAGAGAATGATGTGTGTGACCCCCACTATGCTGTTGGAAAAGCCCAGCCCCATAAACACCCAGCACAGTGCCTGGCACATGGCATCTGCTCAACAATGCTGATGTCCCCAGTGGAAATGGGGAAATTTAAACCATGTCTGTCACCTGTGTTCTGAAGGGCACACTTGATTATATAGTCTGTCCTTGGGGTCTTTCTTTCTTTCTTTCCTTCTTCTTCTTCTCCATCTCCTTCTTCTTCTCCTCCTCCTTCTTTTTTAAGCTTTTCGGAAAGCTTTCAGAATATCTATCTGTGTTGTTGTTGCTTAACCTTTGTGTCCCTGGAGCACCCTGCTTGCTCTTGGAGAGCTCCCCCTGACCCTGGAAACAGACCTGCTCTGCACTGTGTGAACTTCTGCCTTCCGGCTCCACCAAGACCACCGGAAGGGTGTAAAGTCCTCAGCCACAGCAGCATCTACATCGGCCTGCTCCGGGCTCTCTGCTTCCCAGGTTCTCTTCTGTCCAACACACCAGGCCCCAGCTTGTCGAGAGTCTTCATGACACTGAAAGGAGTCCTCAGACTTTTAAAAGTATCTCCCAAAATCCAACAGCCTTCAACATGGACCTGCTGTAAGAACCCCGTGCCTGATTAAAATGCCATGAGCCATGGCATTTGGCTAGAACAACATCAGTGATTTGGGATAATATTTGTTCTGCCTGTTGATCAGGTGCTCTGAACCTAAAAAGTGGAAAACCAATTAAGGTTTTGATTGAGGATACTAAAAAGAGTACTTGGTGGTAAAAGGCTGGATGCCTCTGCTCTAGTCAATTTCATTTTACAGATTTTCACGAAAATTAAACCAGAGGGGGCAAAACAGGTTACACAAGGATGTGAGAATACGATGAGCCTTTAAGGACGATGCCTGGTTTGCCGGAAACCCAAAAATCTGTTGTTGTTTTTTTAGGCTGGGAGGCCCTAGGCACCAACACTTAGCTTCCCCGGGGAAAATGCACTGTTGCTTTCCAAGAGCAGTATACCCCAAAGTCCTTTTTAGATTTCTGGCCGCCTAGTCAGTGGAGGGCAGAGTATTCCCCAGCGCTTTTCCACTGCCCTCTAAACCCAGGTCCACTCCTGCCTCACTCCTGCTTGCCAGCTGCCTCCTCTGTGCTTGGCCGGTTATGGCAAACGTGTGGAAATCCTCTCCGGTCCCAGAGCCCTGTGGGGAGCAGGTGGGGACCAGACTCCCCATCCATCCCTAAACCACGGAGTAGGGCATAAGATAAGCTATTCTGACCATACTGGAACCTTCTGTAAAAAAAACTTTCATTATAGCTTTATATTTTTTCTATGATGACTCGGACCACATTGTCGAATGAGCCTTAGAATCAATACCACGGTCAAGCCACGGAGGAGGTGGGAAGTCTGGAGGGACTATTTCACAGTTTAGGCAAAGTGGTGGCTATTTTTAATGTTGTGCTCTAGGCCTCATTAGTGCTCATTCTCTTAATACTTTATTCTTCTCTAGATTGGTCATATTAATAAATATTAATACATAAAGCATGTGTAGGGAGGGATCTCTCCTAAAAGAGGAGTTCATTCATCTTTGAAAGTGTGTAGGATGTTTTTTTAAGTGTCTACTTGGGGAAATGCTGTGGCGGCATTAATAGACAACAGCATTTTAATTATGAATCTGATATATTTGTATCACAAAACCTGGTAACTTCAACAATAAAGCACTGTGATTATACGAAGAGTTTTAAGAAACTGCTGAATATACTCATGAACCACATTAAGATTCAATTTCAGCTCTTGTTAGCCATATCAAATAATATTGGGTGAATTGGTTATTTTAAGTGTATTTGATGTGAACTGATTTTGTATCATCAGAAAGAATATTGAGGGATGTTCTGTAGTTGCCATTATGCATCCTGCCCTGGCTCCTGACCTGTATGTGTCTAATCATGAAAGATTTATATAGCATTTGATTTTTATTACGTGTTATCTTGAGTGACGGATAGATACTTGCTATACTTTCCTTCCCACCAACCTTGGACTTGTTTGTTCAATATGAGCCAGGGTCCCAGTGGGGATAAACACTGAGCACCAGGCCCAGGGCAGAGCTTGGGAGACTGGGGCAATGTCCCAAGTGCACGCTCATCAGGGGCTGCATGGCTTCCAAGCCCCTTTCCTCACATGATCGCTGTTTCTGCTACTACCAGCGCATCTAAGTCGCAAATATGAGTTTGTCATGCTACATGAGTTAAGACTTTTCAGACACAACTTTATTCCACTTTTGGCTGGATCACCGAGCACTGATTGCAAGTTCCCCTGGGACCTGCAGCAACAGATCTGGGTATCTGAAAACAGAGCTACCATATGATCCTGCAATCCCACTCCTGGGAATATATCTGGAGAAAACCATAATTCAAAAAGATATGTGCATCCCTATGTTCACAGCAGCACTATTCACAATAGCGAAGACATGGAAATAACCTAAATGTCCATCGACAGATGAATGGATAAAGAAGATGTGGTACGTATCTACAATGGAATACTACTCAGCCATAAAAAGAATGAAATAATGCCATTTGCAGCAACATGGATGGACCTAGAGATTATCATACTAAGTGAAGTAAGTCAGACAGAAAGACAAATATCATATGATATCACTTATATGTGGGATCCAAAAAATGATACAAATGAACTTATTTACAAAACAGAAACAGACTCACAGACATAGAAAACAAACTTACGGTTACCAAAGGGGAAAGGTGGAGGAGAGGGATAAATTAGGAGTTTGGGATCAACATACACCCACTACTATATACAAAGTAGATAACCAAAAAGGACCTACTGTATAGCACAGGGAACTCTACTCACTAATCTGTAATAACCTATATGGGAAAGAATCTGAAAAAGAATGGATATATGTATATGTATAACTGAATCACTTTGCTGTATACCTGAAACTAACACAACATTGTAAATCAACTATACTCCAATAAAAAAAAAAGAGAGAGAGAGAGATCTGGGCATCTGTAACTCTTAGGTTTGCTCATGAAATGTGCTTCAGGGTATGTTTAGTAAATATGATACAAAAATCACATGCCTCCTAGAAGCTTTCCTCTTCTTAAGTACCTGGATAAATATGCAGAAAGTGAAAGCACAGGAGAAATTAGAGCAGAAGGCAAGACCTTAAAAAATCAACGTATAGCACAGAAAACACTTGTCAAGGAGGACTGGGGAATGCACTGAGATGGGGAAGAGAGAAGCACTTTCTGGGCAAGAGAACAACAGCACATGCGAAGGCCTGGAGGCAGGATGCACTGGAGAGCAGGCTGGGCTGAGGGAAGCAGAGCAGTGTGGGAGTAGAGGTGAGGCTGGGCCGAGCTGAAAATTGCCGCAAATTTCAGGGCTTTTTCTGAAGGCCCTGAGCAGCCAGTGAAGGAAGGAGGTGAAAGAGAAACACATTTTATACATAGTTTTTTTTTTTTAACATATTTGCCGCTGTCTACACTCTGTGTTATAGCCTGCTTTTTCATTTAGCTGTATATCATAAACATTTCCACTGTTCTTCATTAGAGCCATTTTTCATTGCAATATGGCCAGTCATTCCATGAGTCCCCTTTAATCAGATATTTAGATTGTTTTCAACTTTTTTTTTTTATTATTATAAAGTAGTGCTGAGTAACTTGTACATAAAACTTTCCCTCCTATTTAAAAGTAATTCTGTGTTGGGATACATTCCTAGATGTCACACCAGCAATAAGTGGCAATATTAGTTTCTTTGCTATGATGACTCTTTGATGGGGGAAAATCATTATCTTCGACTTTTAGTTTACATTCCTTTGATGACTCGGAAAATGTAAACGGTCTCCATATTTATCAACAAATATTCTTAGGGCAATAGGTAAAGTCATAAAGTAATTTAGTGAACAGATAAAGAGAAGATCAGTTTACCCCAGTAAATCTATGGAATGTGCAGAGAAGCAAAACAATTTTAGACTAAGCTAAAGTTATTTTATAAAACGATATTACTTAAAAATCAATGTGTTTTCTAAAGGCTAAATAAATTGTTCTTTGGAAGAAAGGCATTAAGACAAGCTAATAAGTTACATATACAGACAAGTATAGATAGTGAAATCAACTTATCTATATGGCTCAGATACCAGAGTAATCTGTTCATGTGGTTTAAGCACAAATCTATGCCTAAATCAGTGTCCAAGTATCTGAGAACTTGTCTATTCCACTAAAAGAAACACAGGCTCAGCTTCTTTTTATTGACCTCAGGAAGTGTCTGGAACGACCTCACTAGAGGGGGTCTCTGTGTGGGCCTCCACTGGTTTTTAAAATAGCTGCTTCACTAAGCCACCCCCCACAGGAAAGCTGTGTTTTCTAGCCCATTAGGAGAAACTCCCAAATCAATGTACAACTGTGTTCCTGAAAAGCCCAGAGCAAGAGAGCTGGCAGAGTGCACTTCAAAGCTCACGTTCTAAGAGGAAATCTGTCCCCCTCCGGCTGCCCCCAGGATAGGACCCTACTCTTAAAAGATTTGTTTAAAATCTATGCAAAATCAGACTGGTCCTCAGTGAAATAATCACCACCATTGAGCCTCAGATGGCGCAGACGCCTGAGGTCTACCTGACTTCATCACAAGGAAAGCTGTCAGCCAGGAAAGGCTCTGGTGCTGGGTAGAACTACCCTCTTCCTGGGTCTTGTTTCCCAGAGTTAAGCTGACACATCCCAGAGGCCAGCCCTGGACGGAAAGCCCTAGCAGACCGGTATAGAGCTGGCCCCTCGTGGGCGCGCCCAGTACAAATCAGAAAGTGCCTTCTCAGGGACTGGAGGACTCTGTGCTGAGGGCACTGACTGAGTCATGGGCAGGGAAAGCCTTTGGAATCCACAAACTGCCGTGGTAAGAAGTACCCCTCAGCCCTGATATTAGCCCAGGCTGTGGAGAAACACACATGGGCTCGTCTCTGTTGCCGGGCTCTTCCCGCAGGTGGTGTAGACCAGAGACCATACCCTCCTGCCACCAATGCTCTGCCCTGCAGTCATAAGTTCAGTGCCTATTTAATACCCTTGTGAAAGCCAGCAGTTTACAACTGGTTTTAGAAAAGGCAGTCAGAATTCTGTGTGTCACTCAAAGTTAAAACCCTGAGGATAATTACTTAAGTCCAGTCAGCACAGAGCTCCTGGGGATAAGGTTTAGTCTCTTAGCCATGGCAGCTTGTTCTTATCTTGGAGCCTCTGTTGTACTATTTGGGGCAACCTCCATACGCATCATCTTGAAAAACAGAGCATTTTGCTGAAATCCTCCATGTGGAAAGCCAGTGTGACTGGACCAATGATTTAATTATTGGTCCTTGATTTAATTATTATCTTAGGTAGAGTCAGCAAGTGGGGCAGTGAGCAAAAGACCTGAGGAGGGATGAGAAACCTCTCTATGGTACTTTCTGCCTCAGGAAAGAGGGGCTGTTCATTTGTGGGGGGGCTTACTATTCTCTTCCAAGCTCCTGAAACTGGACACCACTCTGGTGAGGGAAGAGGGTGGAGCGCTGGGACAGCACAAATAAAAGGATAATTAATCAGGTTGCTATTTGGCTTACAGCCATAGCTTCCTTGGCAACATGGATCCTTCAGCTGTCAGCAATCAGTCTACAGGCAACTTTCAATTATCAACGCTCTTGGAGGGGGCAATGATGTGGATAATCCAAAGCAGCAGATAATCCCTCCAAATCATTTAATTTATCTTTTGCATGGTTTTCACATGTACACACACGCAAACACACATGATTCTTTCCTTCCTCATTATGTTCCGCTTAGGCCCCAAATCAAATTGATATGCATTCCTGGGCGTACACCAGTTGATAAGAAGGTTGACTGAAGGAAGCTAGTCCTCAGATTAAACACTCTCTGTGGATCATCCCCTCATGGATAATCAAGGGTTTAATATATTGATTTCATTCATAGACTCATAGGACTGGAAGGAAGCAGGAAATTATTCAAGTCAAACCCTTTGCTTTGCAGATGAAAAAACTAAGTCCTGAGGCACTTGCCTAAAACCTTTTGGCTGGCTGATGCCCATGGGTTGTCATTATCTCATTCACAAGATTTGTCCTTCCATTGACTTTTAACCAATCTGTGCCCAAAGGGGAAAAGCACAGGAACCAAGGTACAGTGTCTCCTCAAGAGTTTCTCATGACTGCACAGGAGGATGCTAAGATGCCGGGCCCCAGACCAGAGGCCCAACCCTGGCCACTCACTAGAATGGCCCAAGGAATATTTTTAAAATCCCTGAAAAATTAAATTAGGATCTGGAATTGGGGCGGGGCCACTGCAGCTGAGAGCCAGGCATCAGAGTTTAAAAAGGTCTCCAGGTGAATCCATCCTGCAATCAACGTTGAGAATCACCGTCCAGAGCCAGAATCCTGACTCCTTCCCCTACTAGCTACACAGTCTTGGACAAGTCCCCTCCCCTTTCTGTGCCTCAGTTTTCTCCCCTACAAAATGGAACAATGAGGATGATGGTTTAATAGTTGCCTTACTGTGTTGTTGGCAGGATTAAATGGTTTAATATATAGAAAACACCTACAACAGTTCTGTTATGGACTAAATGTTTGTAGCCCCCCAAAAGCCATATGTTGAGGTCCTAACCTCCAGTGTGATGGTATTACAAGGGGGCCTTTGGGAGATGATTAGGTTTTGAGGATAGAGCCCTCATGAATGGAATTAGTGCCCATACAAGAAGAGACACAAGAGAGTTTGCTTTCTCTCTCTCTGCTCCCTGACGCATGAGGATACAAGGAGAAGTCAGCTGTCTGCACACCAGGCAGTGGCATCTCACTAGACCTTGATATTGGACTTCCCAGACTCCAGAACTGTGAGAAATAAATCCTTGTTGTTTAAACCACCCACTCCATGGTATTCTGTTGCAGCAGCCCTAACTGACTAAAACAAGTTCCCAGTACACAGAAATCATTATATAAACGTTAGCTGTTATTGTTGCTGTTGTCATTACTACCACTACTACTACTACTGTTACGATAGAAGGAACATGCTGAGGGTGCTTCTGGAAACACTGGGCTTTAAAAGAGACCCCTTTTGAAAAGTTGGCCTGGGACTTTGAGTTTTAAGGTGACTTCTCTACTCAACAAAATATCCAAGGAGAGGGACGTAAGTACAAGGCCTGGGAAGAAATAAATCAGCTTCTGAAAACAGATTCACCATTCAACTTGCAGGAAAGGAAGAACATTTTAATGGGTTGGATTTGAGTGCTATCTCTGTTTTTGAAATTTTAAATGCCATTTGGCCATTTTTCACTTTACACTTACCACATTGATTTTAAGCATGCAACAGTATATTGTCAGAGTCTGAATTTAAAGCATGACAGAATCTATATTACATGTAGTCACAGCTCCCTTTGAGCCCCTGTGAGGCACCTTACATTGGGATGAATATTGAAATGTGTATTTGCTTCCCTAGACTCACAGTGTCAGGGAACACTTTTGATATCAGTGTACTGGTGGTTTTAAGAAGTTTTATACTGTAAGTTCACTCTGATGCCAAGAATTTTTGGATTTCCTGTGTTTGATTTTATTAGCAAACTAATGGGTTAGAAATTATCAGCTACTGGCCTTCAGAAATTGACCTACTTACTGTTCCTTAAAAAACTGGCAATCAGGGGCTTCCCTGGTGGTGCGGTGGTTAAGAATCCGCCTGCCAATGCAGGGGACACACAGCCTGCATTGTGTCCAGGGTTCCAGCCCTGGTCCGGGAAGATCCCACATGCCACAGAGCAGCTAAGCCCGTGTGCCACAACTACTGAGCCTGCGCTCTAGAGCCCGCGAGCCACAACTCCTGAGCCCGCGTGCCACAACTACTGAAGCCTGCGCGCCTAGAGCCCGTGCTCCGCAACAAGAGAAGCCACCGCAATGAGAGGCCGATGCACCGCAACGAAGAGCAGCCCCCCACTCGCTGCAACTAGAGAAAAACTCTCACGCGGCAACGAAGACACAACGCAGCCAAAAATAAATAAAATAAATTTATGTTTAAAAAAAGTGGCAATCAGTTTTGTTCTATGGAAACAGAAGATGTAAAAGCAGTTTCAGACTAGATGAAACTCATATGCTTCTCATTAAATGATTCCTACGTAAGTGTTGGCAAATGGGCTTCTTTCTAAATAGAAAACTACTATTTTACAGAACATTTTTGAGACTAATCATTGCTAGTAACACAAAGCATCATGATATTTGTATATTATAAATGATACAAGAGTTCAGAATTGAGTTCACTTCTTGTGAAGAAACAATGTCAATTGAGTTCACTTCATGTGAAGAAACAATGTCAGGGTTAACCCACAATTTAAAAGACTTTCTTTAGTAGAGAAGTTTCAAATAATTCACTGCACATTTTTTTTTTTTTTTGGTAAATTGCATTGACCTATAACACACATAGAGAAAAGTGGGCCAATCATAAGTGCACAGCTTGACGAATTTTCACAAAGTGTATAAAGCCATGCAACGAGCGACTTTATCAAGCAACAGAGCATTCACAGCACCCGAGCGCCCCGCCGCGCCCAGTGCCTCCCCCCACACACCACGTAACTATGACCCGCAGTCGTAAGGCCACAGGCTGGTTTATCTTTAGGAAATGTTTTCATATTTTAATGTAAACATCTTACTGTTATAGAAATGGAATCACAGAGTATGGATTCTCTTGCATCCGGCTTCCTTTGTCCAACATGTGAGATTCACACATACAGTTGCACGTAGTTGTAGTGTCTTCCTGTCATTGCCGTGTAGTATTCCCTTGCATAAAAATGCAACAATTTACTTATCTATTCTACTGTAGATGGGCACTTTGTTTCTAGTTTGAGGCTACTACGCTCTGCTGTGAGGATCCTAGTACGTGTGTACACCCTTCTGTTGGTCTATACACCTAGGGTGGAATTGCTGGGCCTTAGGGTAGAGGGCATGTGTGTGTTTAGCTTTACTAGGTACTCTCAGTTTTCCAAAGTGGCTGCAGTAGTTTATACTCCCACCAGCAGAGTATATGATCATTCCAGTTGCTCTACGTCCTCACAAACCCTTGCTGTTATATACCTTTTTCATCTTAGCCATTCTCCCATTCGACGTTTTAAGAAAAGAAAAAATTAAAGGACCTTATGAATTACAATACTGGGGAAAGCTAAGCGTGTCCTCACACCAGGCCGAGTCAGTCCATCTGCAGTAGGAGCAAGAAAGGAACTGGCACAGCAGGACAGCAGCCCTTGTCCCACACATTCCATGGCAATGGGAAAAAGAGGGTAATGAAGGTGGCCCTAGTTCTCACTCAGCATGCTCTGATCCCTGGAACAGTCGGCAAATATTTGCTTAGAATCTCCCAGATTGGAGTCTCATCGAGACCCCAGGACCTGCCCTCAAAGAGCCTACAATAACCTCGATTCTTTGGAAGAGCGGCTCTGCTAGCTGTGCTGAGCTATCACAGCACAGGGAGGAACTGAGGCAGGAAGTCTAGGTGCTAGAAACAGCAGGGCAAATTTTCCAGTAGCTTCATCTACTCAGTTTGCCCCTTTCTTGAAAGTGAGTCTCCTTTCTTTGAAAATGCAGACTCCACCTTAAAGTTAGTTTACTTTTTGGCTTTGTATTCTGAATGTTGAATACTGAGTTGCTGCTCAAGAGCTCCTCGGGGGCCTTGCACCAGGCCTTCGTTCCTAGGCCTGTCACCTTCACGGTTGTCTCTACATCTTTCTAGCGCACAGCTCCTCAGTAACTGAATGCTTACAAACTTTTGCCACAAGAGCTCGTTAAACACAAATCCTCTTTCATGGCACTGCTGGCCATCCTCACCCAGTATCACAACTGCAAGAAAAGGCCTGGGCTCTAGAGTTCGACAGATGCAGTTCTGAAACTTCTAGCTGAAAAGTCACAACTCCCTGAACCTTAGTTTCTTCATTGGGTTCTTTAAATTTTACATGAGATAACTTGTGTAAAATGTTTAGTACTGCCCCTGGTAGATACTGGCATGTAATAAATGGTAGGTAGTATTATTAGCTATTTAACATCTCACCTGTTGTACTGGTCCTGGGTTTTCCAGAATAAACAGAACCAATGTGATATATACAGAGTGAGACAGAGAGAGAAAAAGAGACAGAGACAGAGATTTATTACAACTAACTGGCTCACGCAACTATGGAGGCTAAAAAGTCCCAAGGTATGCAGTCTGCAAGCTGGACACTCAGGAGAGCCCATGGTATAATTCCACTCTGTGTCCAAGTCCAAAGACAGAAGACCAATGTCCCAACTCAAAGACAGACAGAAAGAGAGAAAGTTCTCTCTACACCCTCTCCCTTTGTGTTCTATTCAGCCTTCAATGGAGGATGAGGCTCACTCATGCTGGAAGGGCCATCTGCTTTACTCCGTGTACCAATTCAAATGCGAATCCCATCTAGAAACACCCTCACAGACACACCCAGAATAATGTTGAACCAAGTATCTGGGCAACCCATGGCCAATGAAGTTGACACACAAAATTAACCATCGCATTTGTCAAAGCATACGGCAGTTTCAGTTAAGTGCCTCATCTCTGATGAGGCTGCACTGATACCACAGATAAGGCCACATTAGGGAAATATTCCTTCTTGGCCAAGGGAAGTCAGGTTGACACCCACAGGCTGAGGAAGGGAGTTCAGGGAGTGATCTATTGTATTTTTACCTCTGAAAATCCTATCTTCCAGAACCATCAGGTGTATTGACTTGATGATCCCAGTGTTCTAGGAATTTTCTTCCGTAGGTTGTTAATTTCTCTACTTGTTCTGAAGTAAAACTATAGAGTGAAGACCAAACTGTATCAACCTTTCTGGTCGATTTGTCATTTTCCAAATTTAAACCTCAATGTTTTTCAACCTGGACCCTATTCTTTGGAATCATTCCTTTTCACACTTTTTCTTTATGTAGGTTTAAGCTTCCAGGTATATTCTCAAACATTTTTCTTAGGTGGTTATTGTATAATCATACACAGTCCCAAAGGCCAGCTTGGAACATATGGGCCAAGAACCCCAGCTCCTGGCCTAAGGAGGTTACAGCTGTATGGTGTTGACACTTGGATGACTTGCTGAGATCATCTAACAAATATTTATTAAACATCCACTTCCATGTTTAGACTAATGAAAGACTGCTCTCAAGGGGCTCACAACCTTGAGGAGAAGACAATTAAACAGGGCACAGGGCAGAAGAGTATAAACCAGGGTAGCCAACACTTGACGCCCTGCACTGCTTACAAGCTGTGACCTTAGACAAGTCTCTTAGCCTCTCTGAGTCTTACTTTTCCCATTTGCAAAGTGGAAATAATAAAACTCTTCCTGAGGCATATGGGGAGGTTTAAATGAATGAGTTGTGACTTTTCAAAGCAACTGAGCATATTAGGGGGCACAGTAGACATTCAATAAACTTCCTGGTCATACAGCAATACTCACACACACCTTAAAAAATCTCAAGATACATTAAAAACTGAGGAATGTTTTTAATTAACTTAAAAACTAAACTTTTACATATAACAGTGCTATGTTAACTAAACACACACTTAATGGTGACCATTGGTTCCAAGGACCAACTGACTGAGTGTCCGTAATTCACAGGGTGAGAGTTGCAGAAGTAGGAAAATGACCCCTCATCCCCAGATTACTTAGGCAAATCTGACCAAAAAAAAATCCAAATTTTTATTTATAATATTTAAGTTTCAGAAGACGTTTCTCAAAAAAAATTGAAGGCAATATTATGTTGAAGATACAGATAATAAAATGTTCTCTCTAAGTAACCCATATTGTGCAAACTGACTCAATGAAGGTTTTCTTCTTTGTTTTTTTTTTTTCAAAAACTGCCTGTCTGAGTATCACCACACCTTGTTTATTCACACCGATAAGCACCCTTGGAAACTCACTGTTTAACTTATAGAACTTTGGACTTTATGGAAGTGAACAAACTTTAAGATCTACTTATTGCTAAAGTTGTTGGAGATTGTGCTTAGAAACTATTTTTCCAAATTTGCTTTGCACCTGAGAACTGTCTGCAACTGGCAATAAATATTAATATAGTTTAGTAGTTGATTCAACTATATATGTTGAAAAACAGATGTGTTCCCAAAAATTGGCTAAGAAAGTGAATTTCTAAAGGGAACCCTCCTACATTGTTGGGAACGTAAATTGGTACAGCCACTATGGAAAACAGTATGAACGTTCCTCAAAAAACTAAAAATAGAGTTGCCATATGATCCAGCAATCCCACTCCTGGGCATATATCCAGAGAAAACCATAATTCAAAGAGATACATGCACCCCTACGTTCAGAGCAGCACTATTCACAATAGCCAAGACGAGGAAACAACTAAATGTCCATCGACAGATGAATGAATAAAGAAGATGTGGTACATATATACAATGGAATACTACTCAACCATAAAAAAGAAGGAAATAATGCCATTTGCAGCAACATGGATGGACCTAGAGATTATCTAAGTGAAGTAAGTCAGAAAGAGAAAGACAAATACTATACGATATCACTTATATGTGGAATCTAAAATATGACACAAATGAACCTATCTACAAAACAGAAACAGACTCAGAGACATAGAGAACAGATTTGGTTGCCAAGCAGGAGGGGGAGTAGGGGAGGGATGGACTGGGAGTTTGGGATGAGCAAATGCAAACTATTATATATAGAATGGATAAACAACAAGGTCCTACTGTATAACACAGGGAACTATATTCAATATCTTGTGATAAACCATAATGGAAAAGAATATGAAAAAGAATGAATATATATGTGTAACTGAATCACTTTGCTATACAGCAGAAATTAATACAACATTGTAAATCAACTATACTTGAATAAAATAAATTTGTAAAAAAAGAAGAAAGAAAGTGAAGTTCTCTATATAAGCCCTCTACTTTCTAACTGGCTTTACTTATTTTTTTTAAATAAAGATGTTCCTTTGGAAAATATTCTAGCACAAATACACAATAAAACCACAGATATGCATCCCTTAAACAAATTTTTTTTCACACTGAGGTGAGGAGTAATCATTTCAATTTTGTTATTTAAAATAGTTACTGTACAGCAAACTGTACAGCAAATAGTTACTGTACAGCGAAGTATAAATGCAAAACATTCAAGAATTTTAAAGACTTTTCATTGTTTTTAAATAATGCAATAACAAGTTCAGGCATACATAAAAATATGTATAGGGTGATTCTGTGTCCACCCATCACTCAGCCTCAACAACCATCAACTCCATGGCCAAACTTGCCCCATTCACACTCTCATCCACTTCTTCCTTCCCATATTATTTTGAAGCAAATTCTAGACATATAATTTCACTCATAAACATTTCAGAACTTATCTCTAAAATATAATGACTACTTTCTTTTCAAAGTAAACATATCAACATATCACCATTATCACATCTGAAACAATTAACAATCAGTCCTTAAAGTCATCAAATGTCCCGCGTTCAAATTTCCAAGGTCTCATACGTGTCATAATCTAATATTTTTTAAAAATCAAGATCTGAGTAAAGTCCATGCTTTGCAGTTGTTTGATGGGTCTCCTAAGTCTCTTTTAAATTATTGGTCCTCCTCCCACTCTCTTTCCCCCTTTGTAATTTATTTTCCAGGAAACTGGGGTGTTTGTCCTAAAGGGGTTCTTCTCTCAGGATTTTGCTGATTATATCCTGGGGTGGCAGGAAAAGAAAAACATCTTTTTCTGTACTCTATTTTCTATAAATTGGTAGTTGGAAGCTTGATCCATATGTATGATTTTTATTTTAATGTTTTCTTTGGCTTTTTATTCATTTAAGTTTTACCGAATATCTACTATGTACATGTCTGTTATGGCTGGTTGTTATGGAAACAAAGATGCCTCAGGAATTTAGATAAGAGTGAAGAAAATACATACAAACAGAATTATAATCAATGTGTTCAGTGTTTTTAAAAAAGTGTAAAATAGCTGCTAAGGGAGTGCCAGAAGGAAGAAACTAGCTTGCCAGAGGGAGGCTTCTTAAGGAGGTGATTTTTGAACTAGGTTTTGAAAGAAGAGTAGGAGTTTTCCAGATGAGAACCTAGGGAGAAATGAAGGGAAGGCAATTTCCAATCCAAGATATCAGCACATGTGAAAGCAGAACATTGTATAAGAAAATAAATACAGCTTGAAGATCTATCTGTCTAAAGTAGGACCGCTGATGGCAGAGTTCCTGAAATGGATAAAAATACCTTTAATTCCCTCTACCTTATTTCTGCTCCGGGAAAATTAGCTGCTTGGTTCCCGCCTCCTCAGTCTCTAGAGGAGTCTGTGGCTTTTACAGAGTTGACCGTTATGGCCAAGGAGAGCAGAAGCAGAGTGTGGAGAAGATGCCAAGAGCAGCAGCAGGAGAGAGAGGTCGGGTGACCTGAGCGCTCGTGACAGAGCTCGGGCAGTGCCCAGCTAGCCTGGCCTGTGCCTGGGACCTTTGGCACAATACGTTGCACATGTATTCAGAGGCAGCCTTTGGCGAGATGGTCAGGAGCGTGAAGTTTATTCTGGTCCCCTTAGCACCCTCCTCTCTTCGCCTCTTATCTTGCTCCCATCACCCCCGCCCCCAGTAAGATAAGGGCAGAATCTGATTCTGCAATATGACAAGATGCCTGCAGGAGACAGAGGACTGGAGGGAAATGTGGGGAAGAAGGGTGACAGAAGCAGAAGCTTCCAGGGCGGCCCTCGCAGTACAATGTTCCTGCCTATCCCAGGCTGCCTCTCTGAGGCTGTGTCAATCCTGCCCCAATCACTAGGCTAACAACACCCACCCCTCCCCCTGCTTGCGGGACTATTTGTCACTTATTTTTATCATGTCGTGATCATTTCCACCTTTGGTCATGCTGGTCCTTCTGATATGATGCCCCCATCTCTCCCTTCTCTGACTGGCAAACCCCTACTCATCCTTCAAGGCCAGCTCAGGGGTCACGGGCCCTCATCCCTGGATGACCTGCCCCCATCACTGTGCTCTCATAGCACAGGCACAAATCTTGGCTCCTGCATCTGTCGCTCAGTATGACCATATGCTCATGTCCTCCGTTTCTCCTCCATTTGACTTTTTCAAAATAGGACTGGGCTCCATTCACCTGTAAGTCTCAAGGCCTGGTCTAGTGCTGGCACGTGAAGATATTCAGTGAGCATTTGCTAGGTGACTAACTGGAAGTATTAACTAGAAAGATTTGGCTTGCACCCTTTGCCTCACTCCACCTCTATTTTCCCTCCCAGTTACAAGAGGACATTGTACATGGTGGTCTAGATATAATGTCCTGACTTGGCTATTGTGGCATAAGGCCTAAAATTAAGGCCCAATATTATGTATGTCTTGACATCTGGGGAAAAATGGGAGACCTCAAATGGTCTAACCACAAGTTCCCCTCCCCACTCTGCTCCAGAGGATAAGGTCCCCCAGCCAAACAACCCGCCTTATTAAATGGACCCGGTGCTAATCCCTGAGTGGTGGGTTTCAGTTCCCTGCCAGCCCTCAGAATTCAAACAAGCCACTCACATCCTCCCATGGGAATCAGGGGGCACTTCACCCTCTTGGCGCTACAAAGAAGTCTGCCCTACCCACACAAGTCATGGTCGTTCATTCCATCCTCGAGTGCAACCTGCACGTGGCCCTGTGTGCAGTGTCATCCTCCTCCCAGCTGTGAGTGTAGGTGACCAATAAACTACTGTCAATCTCTTCTGTCCAGTGTCAGGGGTTGTGTGTCTGGCCGTCCCCATAACTCTAGGGTGTGAACACCTCCCTCACCAATGGCGTGAATAGGAGGTGATTCAAACCACCATGGGTTCCAGAGGAACAGTGGTGATGGTGGGAAGTGGGAGCCAGGTTGGCAGGGATGAAGACGACCTAGCAGTCTTGGTTGATCTCCCTCGTGAGTTTCCTATCATGCTGGGTTCCTGAGCTCTTACGGTAGTATGGGTGATCTGTCCATGGTTCCCAGTGCTATCAAAAAAAACCTTACCAAAATGTGCATGGACCTCAGTAAAAGCTACAAGGGTTACTACATTTTGGGTAATCCAGATATTTCAAAACATGGCAACCACGGAGTGAAAGTGTAACTTTTAAAAAGGTCTTTAGTTGAGAATGCCTGGCCTAGACCAAGCTAAGTTTTATAGGATTGCTGAGGTTAAACTCTACGAGAGCCCTGGGCTGATTCCCTCATATCCCATATTGTTTTGCCCTCTTTAACCCAACTTAACCCAAGGGGAATCCATTCAGGAGCAAAGTACTGCCCAGCTGGGGTAATCCAAACAAGAGTAGATTTCTTTGGCTTGAATTATTTCCATAAATGCATCACTTTCCACCTGGCATTAGTGTTAGGCCAGTGGAGTTATTCTGCAACTGCCCTTCAAGTTTGTGAAAGAACAGGCTCCTCTCAAACAGCAGCTTTGAGACAGAAACCACAAGTTCAAGATGCAAATTAGTGTCCCTTCACTTAATAAGATGCTTACTATACAATAATTTTTAAGATACAGGTAACAGAAAAATGGGGAAATGACAACAACCTAAAAGTAAAATGAAGAAAACTCCAAGCTTCAGAAATCTATCAGAGTGATGTTCTCTTGAAAAAACTTCCCTTGCTGAATCATTCATTTTTAGTGTTATGGTAACTAATTCCAAAAGTGACTTCGTGTTAGCAAAAAGTTCAGGGTCCCTCCACAGTTCAAGTCCGTAGTTCTCCGGGTAATTGCTCAAGATCAGCAGGGTATTACTCTCTTCTGTACCAGCCGCAAATTATTTCGGACCATAGCATTCTGCCATCTCTCACAGATAATTTTTAAAAGGTTCTTTGGCATCCAAAGGAGTTGGATACATCTGATAAATGTCTGAGACACTTTGGACAAGGTTTGATATAGTTTTTTCCGAGTAAAGACAGTATAGTAAAGGTAGAGCATGAACTGTATTCATTTTTTCACGTTCCCTAAATATGTTCTAACATTTGCATATTACTATGAGTGGCAGTACTATTTTTTATTATTTCAACCTTATCTTACTCTGTGGAGCACTTTATGAAAGCTAGCAATAATTCTTACCTTACAAGCCTAAAAGGTGGGTTTATTACTTTAGTAAGACCTAAGTGAATAATAACGTTTCTCTAGCTCCACAGACCTCCTTGCCCTTTCCCAGGCAGCACCCTCGCAGAAAACCCAGAGGCAGCGCAGTAGACAAAGCTAGCTGTGGCAAAGCTGCTCTTCTCTTATTTCTTCCACACAGTGTTCGCGTCTATGTATAAATATTGCTCCATTCATATTTATTACAGGCGCTGACTTACAGGAACTTGTCCATAGTCTCTCAGAACTAGGAACAGAGTGCAGAAATCTGAGCACTGGAGACTCCTGGAAACTTCTGGAGTACAAAGGGATATTGACAGCTCTAACGGTCCAGCCTTCACTTTCAGACATGCTTACGTCTAAGTGGGCCTCAGTGGGACACAGGCCTGGGGAATCCTTTTCCCCAATTTGATTAGAGGAAGCCTGTGGTCAGAAGACTGGGTTGCAATCCTGATGTTGTCACTAACAGAGTATCCTTTGGTAAGTTCCTCTTTCTAGGCCTCATTTTCCTTATCTGTAAAGTGAAGACACTGGATCAGATGATCTTCAAAGGTTCTTTCAGATCTCAGCTTTTATATACAGCAGATTATTTCTGAAGATGGTCCCACAGTCCCTCCTACCTCCTACTTTTTTGCTATACTTTACCAAATAGTTGTAATAAAATGCACACATTTTGACAAATGTTCCCTGTGTATACACCACCACAATCAAGGTACAGAACATTTCTATCATCCCCAAAGTTCCCGCATGCTTTTTTGCTGTCACCGCCCTTCAGCCACAGGCAACAAGTGATTTACTTTCTTTTCCTCTAGATCAGTTTACCTTTTCCAGAAATTCACATAAATAGAATCATACATAATGTACTCTTTTGTGTCTGGCTTCTTTCAATCAGCAGAACCACATTCCCTTTGCAATGTGCCTGTATCATTCTCCCATCAAGAGTGGAATCCCAATCTTTTGACTCTATGCTGGCCCTTGGACTTGCTTTGACCAACAGAACACAGTGAAATTGATGCTGTGTAATCCCTTTCACTCCTTGGAAGACATCCACCATGTAAAAATGCTTGGGCTAGACTACTGAATGATGTGTGACCACATGGCAGGGAGAGAGAGAGAGAGAGAGAGAGAGGAAGCATGTGGAAGAGAACCAAGGTGCCCCACCCAGGTATCAGCGCCAAGGCCCAGACAAGTGGATGAGGTCACCCTGGATCCTCCAGCTGAGGTACCCCAGTCAAGAGGAAATGGAACAGAGAAGAGCCATCCTCACTGAGCCCTGCCTGAATTCCTAACCCAAAGAATCATGAGCAAGTAAAACGGTCTTTGTTTAAGTCACTAAATTTGGAGGTGGCTTGTAACACAACAGTAGTTAACTGAAAAAATGAGTCTTCTGCCCTGTTTTTTTTTGGTTTTTTTTTGCAGTAGGCGGGCCTCTCACTGTTGTGGCCTCTCCCGTTGCAGAGCACAGGCTCCGGACACGCAGGCTCAGCTCCCATGGCTCACGGGCCCAGCCGCTCCGCGGCATGTGAGATCTTCCCGGACCGGGGCACAAACCCGCATCCCCTGCATCGGCAGGTGGACTCCCAACCACTGCGCCACCGGGGAAGCCCCTCTTTCAGGCTCTAGGACTATTAGCTAACCATACCAGTGTTTTACCTTAAATCTTTTCTACTTCTCTTACTCCCCTTTCTTCCTTCCTTCCTCCATCCCTCCCCCCTTTCTTTCTTTCTTTTTTCTTTCTTTCCTTCTCTCTTCCTAATTGAGGCATATTTGGCAAACAACATTATATTAGTTTCAGATGTACAATATAATAATTCCATATTTGTATATATTGTGAAATGATCACCTCAATAAATCTAGTTAACATCCGTTACCACACAGTATAGAATTCTTTTCTTTTGATGAAAACTTTAAAGATTTACTATTTAGCAACCGTTAAATATGTAATACAGTACAATTAACTATGGTCACCATGCTGTACATTACAACCCCTGACAATTACTTTATAACTGGAAGTTTATACCTTTTGATCTCCTTAACCCATCTCTCACAGTCCCCCATCCTCCACCAATGGCAACCAATTTGTTCTCTGTCTCCATGAGGTTGGTTTTTGTTTGTTTCTTTGCTTTTTAAAGATTCCGCATATAAGTGAAATAATATAGTATTTGTCTTTCTCTTTCTAACTTATTTCACTTAACATATTGCCCTCAAGGTTCATCCACATTATCATCTTACTCCCGTTTCAGATTGTTCTTCCCTAAGGTATCATAAATTGCATCTAAATTCTTTCTAACTACATATTAACCCTGTTACTTACATGGACTTGAAAAATGTAGGGTGTTTTTCTTAGATTTCACTTCTATGTGATAAAAAATATCTCAGATTCTTTCCCTCTTTCCTTCAGATCCAGTGTTCTGGCATTTGAATTACAGCATATTCTAGAGAAAAGAATGCAGAGTTTGGGAGCAAAGAGCTCTCACTTCAGACCAAATGAGCTGTATGGTTCTGGGCAAGTTTAAAAGCTTCCTGCACCTGATATTCTCCATATAAAGTAGAAATACCTCATGTGCTGGTAGACAGAAGATAAAGTGCAAAAACAGATGGAAGAGTTATTCAAAGGCAAAAGTACCTTTCATTTCCATAACTCTGACAGGTCCTCTTGCAATGACATTTGCATGCCCTCCATGGGTCAGGTTCTCTGTCACAGGGTTGAACATGCAAGATACATTCACCTATCACCTGGAAGACAAGATAAATACTATTTCAGCCTTACAGCTTTTTGTCGGGAAAAGTGAGGGGTGCGTGTGTGTGTGTGTGTGTGTGTGTGTGTGTGTGCGCGCGCGCGTGCGCGTTTTACTTTGCTACTCTCCGTAAATGCTTTATGGTGGGCTATGACTCATTATGGTAAGAGAAAATCTGGTGAAGGAAACATTCTCATGGAAGGGTGAAAGCTGTGGTTTACATGAAGAGATGCATTGGCTTGTGGGGTACTTAACTGTAAGACTTAAGACTTTTAGAAGTCACTTCTAGCAAAGAAAGAATTATGGGAGTCCTATCTCCCCAAGTAAAACTCTAAATCAAAAATCATACTAGCCATAAAATAAAGGTAAAGAAGCTCAGAACGTTTCTGATTTGCACCATGATAGTTACTTAGAAGCTTCGTTTGAACTATCAGATACAATCCATCTGGGGTTTTTTTCCCCTCATTTTTTCTTGGTGCCCCTGTTTTCCTCGGTGTCCTAGGACAGTGGTTCTGAAAGTGTAATCCCTGAACCAGCAGTAGAGCGGCATCACCGGGGAACTTGTTAGAAATGCTAATTCTCTGCCCCAACCCCTAATTTACTGAATCGGAAACTCAGGGTGCAGGACCTCGCAATCTGCGTTTTAACAAGCCCTTTCAGGTGTTCTGAAGCAGTGAAGTTTGAGAGTGGCTGCCTTAGACAGATGCTTGAGCTGCCCACTGCGCTGTTTCTCAAACTAGCTTTCATTAGAATCTCCTTGAGAGCTTTATAAAAATACCAACGCTGGGACTCTAACTCCACAGATTCTAATCTCACTGGTCAGGGGTAGGCCCAAGAAGTCAGTACTTTTTTAAAGTCTGATTCTAATATGCCAACCAGGATTGAGAATCACTAGCGTGTTGGGTAATCCAGCTCTAACCCCCAGGCTTGAGCAGCTGGGGGTTGGCAGTGGGGATGAGGGGAGGTGAGGGAGGAGAGAGAGGTCTGCTTCCTCAGTTCAGGCTGAAGGGAATGAGCAGGAATATAGGGATTGTTCAAAAGAATGGTTAAGCAAGTTTGAAACGTAACAGATTTAAATGTGAAACGGGGAAAGGGAAGTATTGCAGTTAAGCCACAGTCTTCAGGAAACGTTTGGGTCAGTGAGCATTTTGGATTGAATCAAAGGGAGAAAATTTAGAGAAAACTGCTGAAAAAGAGTAGAGTTAGTACAACTAAGAAAATTCCTTCTGGTACTGTATTGTGCACTAGAAACTTGTTGCACGTTTATATTCCGAATCTCTAAGCCAACATTCAGTTTACTCCTTTTAAAAAAATCTGGAAAAGAAACACCTCTATTTTTAAGTTTAATATTGCTATTCTCCACATAATGTTTTACTGTATGATTTATTGTAAGATTAGTATGGTCAGGCAAAGGCTGGGTGAAGGAAACATTCTCATGGAAGGGTGAAAGCTGACTGAATAGTAATTATCTTCACTTATACAATAGCCAACTGAAGGAAACCAGGAAAATCATTTTTAAACTTTTAAAAATTATAGCCATAAAAGAAAAATTTTAGAAATGAATTTTTTGGTAAAAAGTTAGGTTTTTAAAAAGACTTGAGTTTTAAAATGTATTTCATCATGTATTTTTATTTGATATGTTCGTATTTTGGATGAAGTGAGGGGCAGAAAATAGAAATGTTTTGAAAAAAAGTGGTAAAGTAGATGGCAAATGAAAGGTGAAAACAAGTAAAGAAAAAAGATGTAGTGAAAAGATGGAAGGGGTCTGGGAGTAGAACAATATAAAACAAGGAAAGGGATTTTTGTCTTTTTTTTTTTTTCCACTGCTGTATCTGCAGCATCTAGAACAAGGCATGACACATAATAATAAATATAGTATACTTGTTGAATGAATGAATGATCTTAATATAGTATACTTGTTGAATGAATGAATGATCTTACAGGATACCTCCAGTTTTGCATACCAGGATGATATGATTACTGGTTGGCTGAGGCATTAATATATGAGATCTTAAACTTATTTTTTTGTGTGAAGGACTTTCCAATCTGTCAGGTATACTTTGACATATATTATAAACTTTCCTGGCCAAGGTGTAGCTCTTTCCCAACCAAAAGTTCCAAAGAAACGGAGGTTGAGACAGGGGTAATTCCTTAGAGCAGCTGGCTGTTCTGATCCTCTTCACTTTCAAAACACCCCATTTTCACTTCCTTCAAAACTAATCCATCATTTATGCATCAGCATCCTGTGGGGATGAAAGGGTGTTCAGAGAGCAGAAGGACTTAGCCAGCTAATTTTCGTGTGAAACACACTCCCCAGGTGTGTCTTCATGTACTAGACATGACATTGTGGGTCCAGCACAGAAAAATAGTTACGTGGGGCTCACTGAGGTCCGTCTTGTGTTCTGAATGTCCCAAAGCCCCATGTCTTGCTCATGACAGGCCACCTAAACTCCCAGATGGGGTTGAGCATGTGTCCGAGGGTCACCTACGACTAGTAAAAAAGAAAAAAAGGACTTCCATTTTCCTCATAGATTTTTGTTGGGCTCACCTCAGAGAATTAATCTCTAGAATGAAGTGGAAAGCACCCTAGACATAAAAGCTCACTTCTTTCATTATTCTCCTTTGGAAAACGTAATAGTGGGGTATCACTATCTCTCGGCTATTCCTCACCAATGATTGCTCCGAAACGAAAAGAGCAGGTCTGAAGAGATCAATTTTTCTTGTGTCACGTGGCTTTCGTTTTCGTGCTTCTCTCACAATGCCTTTAAATAATGTGCCATGTGTGTTTTTCATTCACTGAGTCAGTAACTATTTACGAAGTCCCCCCCACCCCGCCCCGCCAGTACTTTGCCAGGCACCGTGCTAGGCTCCAGGGAACCCCAGTGAACAAAACACCTCCGGGCTCTCCCAGGTTTAGATCAAGTGGCGGAGAGAAGCCAAACAATAAGTATGTAAAATATGCAACGTCTAGCTGGTGGCAAGAAAGGCTACGAAGGGAAACAAAGGGGGAGATCAGTAGTCACAAGCTGCGAGCCCAAGCGGGACTTCGGTGCTCTCGAAAAATACCCTCCTGCCCTCTCTTCCGTCACTGAGGGCTGTCGCGTAACCAAACAATAGACGCCTTCGCTGCGGACTGGAAGCCCCTTTCTGAGGCTCAGCTGCCTCCACCTTCTCTGGTCAGGCAGTTTCCCTGGATTTTCATGAAAAAAACACAGACTAACGGGATCCCCAGATAACTTTAACCCGCACAGCCGTCTCCTGAGGCCTGCGTCTGAGGCACCAGGGTGGACTCAGCAAACACATCTCAGGACTGCAAGCCCGGGTGAGCCTCGCCCACCTCCACGGTTTCCCAATTCAATTCTTTCTGAGGGAGCAAAAGAAAAGATGTGCGCTAAGAGTCCACAGAGAAGGTCTCATCAGGTTTCAGAATCGCTAAAGGAGATGCAGTCAGTTTAGGCGGAGGGCAGTCCTCAAACTCCAAGACTCTAATCAGAATGAAAATGTCAGGAAGGAAAAAGCAGACTTTCCCGGGTTTAACTGACACAGAAAACATCGCCAGCGGAGCCCGCGGAGAGCGGCCCGGCGGCCATTAAGGGGGCGCCGCTTCGCCACAGCTCTTTTCCCGCAGACAAAGCCTCCTCGTCAGTCCCTCCGCTGCCGCCGAAGGGGCACCACGTTCGGCAGAAGAAAAAGAGAGCCGCTGCTCTCCGTCAGGCAGCCAGACAATAGCGGCGGCCAGGCCGCGCCTTGCCAAAGGGCAGAGGACCGGCATCTTTGTTTCCACCCTGTCCTTCAAACCCGGTCTCCGCGGGCTGTCGTAGCGAGGAGGGCGCGGAGAAGGAGAAAACGACTCGGGACCACTCTTCCCGCTCGTTCCTTTGCAGCGGCAGGGACGGGGCGGCCTCCCTCGGGCCGTGGCGTGCACCGGCCGAGCCCGCGCTCCCCTCGTCCACGACACTACTCCTCCGCCCCGCGGGAAGTAGTGCCGTCCGCGCGGAGGGAAACGGCGCGCGGTGAGAAGCCCGGCCGCCGTGACGCGTCCGCGGAAACGCGGGTTCCTCGCTCTCGTGCGCGTCGACCGCCCGCGGCCCAGCCTGTGCTGGTGGCCGGAGCCCCCGGGCCGTCCCTCGAGAGCAGGAGGCCCTGGAGGCCGGCGGCTGGAGGGGTACGGCCTCTCCGGCCTTACAGGCGCCCTGGCAGGGCCTCCGTCCCGGGAGTGGGGGTTTGTCTGGCCCGCGGCTGTACACGGCCGGGCCCGCTGTCCCCCTCTCCAGCCGGACAGCAGGTGCCGCGAGTCGGGCCCCGGACCGCGGCGAGCGTGGCAGCCTGACTGGCCGGGGTCGGCCCGGAGCCCCCTCCCAAGCTCCCCTGCCGGGCGCCGCCAGCCTCGTGTCCCTGTGCTGGGAAGCAGGGTGGTTGTGAGGGCTCCCAGTGAGCGAATGCAGGTAAAATGCCCGGCGTTCAGCACACAGAGTGAAGTTCTCCAACAGAGCGAGCAGTGAAAAAACTCCCAGTATTAATACATACGGCAACGCGGATGGATCTAAAAAAACATTATGCTGGGGCGGGAGGAGAGGTAAACGCGGAAGACCTTAGCGGGTCCGATTGCGTTTATCTGAAATTGTAGAAGAAGCAGAACTGTGGAGATGAAAGAGGCGAGAGGATGGGAGGCAGAGGAGCAGGAGGGAACTGTGGGCGTGATGGCGCAATTCCACGCCTTGATGGGAGTGGATGTTGAGGACGTGTGCAAAATTCAACGCTCTGCACCTTCACATGGGTGGATTTTATTACACTCAAATTACACCTCAAACGATCTTGGGCGGGGGGAGAGTTAAAGTAGTGGGTAAGGGTAGTCGAGGAACGTGGGACCGTTTGGTGGCAAATAATTACATTTACAAAATCTGAGAGCTGAACGCGTGCAATCTCTGAACTGAGTGGGCTCCTCCTCCCGTAGGAGTGAGTGAACATCAGCACAGGACCAGCTCTGGCCCTCGAAGGAGGCACGGTACCAGACCCAGCTTGTGCGCCTCGCCGCTTTGCTCAGTCCCACCTCCACCCTCATCTTAACCTCTAGCTCGGTGCGGAGGCCTGGCGTCCACTGCTGTGGTTTCCTCTCAGAACAGCCTCCCCGTGGGTGAGGGTCAGGCTTCAGCACCGTCTCCCCCGCAGTCCGATTCTGACGGTCGGTCGGTCGGAGGCACCGGCTCCTCCCACCAGTCCCAGACTCAGGTGAAAAACCCTGAGGTTCAGCTTGTTCTCGTCTCCTTGGCAATTGCTGGGAGGGTCAGAAGACACGCCCAGAAGAGTGGGGCACTGGAGCCCCACGAGGCAAACTTACACCACAGAGGACAACCTAAGAGGGCAGAGAGCAAGAAGTAGCAAACATATAAACTCCTCTCCCCTTTTCTCCATAGGCAGCTCGTCCCAAGACGTGATGGTTCTGCATGGCTTGACGGGAAGGTGTCCCTGGGGACTGAGCAATCAGCCGTACTTCTCTCGTGAAGCACCGCTTTCCATTTGCTTTCCTTTGCCTTCCCCCTCACCCTTGATGCCCTGGAATTGCACCTTCTAATAAAATCTTAGCGCTTAAACTTGGCCTCAGGCTCTGCTTTCTAGGTAATCCTTTAGCAGCCTTTGGTCTTTCACTCTGTGCTTTACTGAAAATTTCACAGCCACAATAGCAAACAAAATTAAGATTCTTTTTGGCTCTGGCGTACTGTCCTATTAGCCCTGAACTGCTACTTGAAAAAGCAACCAGCTGAAACCAATACTAAGTACATACATTTATATACACATACCTCTTTGTGAGTTAGTAGAGATGAAAAAATTTGTTTTTCCATTTATAAGTTCCTAGTGGTGTTTCCTCTCACGAGTAAGTTCCTAGAGCACAGGCACTTGTATGTTTTGGAAGCTTAAAAAACTTGAGATGCATGTGAGTGCAAACCCAAGAAAATCCTTTTCAATCATGATCATAAAGCTGTCAGTTTGTCGGGGGGTCTGGTTATGTTTTTTGGTTCATTCATAAAGCCATGTTCTATCTTTGCTAAAATCTTATTATTAGGGAAGGATATGTTAAAGCCACTTACAGGAACATCTTCTGTTCCTGAATGCTTTGCAAAACAATTTTTCTTTGCATTACTTTAAATACTGAAGACGAGTAAGTTTGTATTTTTAATGATAACAGCCACTGGCTTTGTGGCCTCCTGTTTATTGCAGGGTTGTCAGACCTTTTTCTTCCCTCCCACTTGGCTTGCCAACCATCTGTAACTTGATCAACAGTAATTTGAGATGAGACTGGCCAGGGTCATATGTTAAATAGGACATTTCCACTTTCTTGACCACAAAATCCTCCCTTTCCTGGCCACTTAAACACTGTTACATAATCTACAAACATGTGGCTCTGATGATGATCTGCTACATATGCTGGCAGAGGTCACACCTGCAAATCTACCTTTCTATTGGCACAATATATTTTTTTATTAGAGACATTTTTATTGCTTATAATATGGTGTACCAGAGCATTTAAAAGTTATTTTTAAAAACATGTTCTGCCTTATCTACATCATCATAATGAATTGATTTTTGCAGAGAAAACTTTGTCATCCTATCATGTGAACAATTTCTAATCTTTACATTCGAAAAATGTTTTATCTGGGGTTAATTTCAATCACAGACAAACACAAAGCCAGGCTGCACACATAATGTATTTAAATAAATTTTCACAGAAAGAAAAAAAATTTTTTAATATCTTAGGTTATAGACATGCGGTATCAGAGGACATCCCATTAAGCAAATGTGAGAGCTTCTCTTTAAATTCTAGCACTTGACTCTTTCCGAATATATGAGGGCAGATAACGTTCTAGGTTTTATATACACAAATAGGTCTTGGCCTTTTCAGAATAGGTCATAAGCTTTGCTGCAGTTGTCGTTACTCAAACATTTTTAGAATTCTTTAGAGTTCTGAAAGAGACTGAGTCACTTTCTTTTAAATAACATCATCAGTGATAGCAAATCTTTCTCTTTTGAGAGTGGATTTAATTTTTAGAAATAACCTTGCAGTCATTTGAAACCAAACCAAGCTGAGGAACATTGTTTAGCAGGAGAAAACTGAACACGAAAAAATAATAAGTGAACGGAGTGATACTTTTTAAAAAATTAAACTCTTAGAAAAGGAGAATTAAGGAAAAGATTGAAGCAGAAATTAATGAATGAGAAAACAAAAAACACAATTATTGATCAATTCCAAAAGTAGTTCTTTGGAAAAAAATAAGAAAGTAGAGAACTATCTGGCAAATCTATTTAATTAAAAAAAGAAAATATAAATAAAATTATAAAGGAGAAAGGAGACAACAGATATGGAGAAGTCTGAGGGGATTATATGAGAATACTATGTATAGTTAGCTATATGCCAATGTATGTTTTTTCCAGGAAAAACATAAATCACCCAAATTTAATCAAGAAGAAGTTAGAAAAACTAAGTAGATCAAAACTAGAGAAGTCAAAAAAGGCTCACCCTAGAGATTTTATAGGCAAATTCTTGGAAATTTTGAAGGACATGTAATTCCCTTTCTGCATGCATAAATATATTAAAATTTAATCCATTTTATGAAGCAAATATAATTATTATAAAACCTATCAACTGTGGTACAAAAAGAATAGCCAAAAAATACGAAGTCACATAAGAAATAAAATGCCAGAATTCCCCCCAGAACTATCAGCAAATTACATTCAATGAAATAAGTAATTTTTAACATGATCAAGTAGCTTTTATCCTAGAAATGCCAAGATATTTTAATAATGGGAAAATAATTGAAATAACAAATCATACATTTAGGCCATATAAGAAAAAACTTTGTTATCTCAATAGATGATAAAAATCTAACACCTACTCCTGATTACAACAACTAAATTTTTAAAAAGACCTCTTAGTAAATATTAAACCAATAGCCAGCATCATATATTTTAATAAGGTTCTATAAAAATAATAATGCTAATGGTAAGACAGCCAAACTGTAAGGAACAAGAGAAAGTGTATAGTAATTCCTCACCCTCCCATCATCACTCTTTATTCTCCTTCCCAGACATAACCTTCATTAACAGTTTCTTACATGTCCTTCCAGAAATCTTCCATGAACATAAAAGCATATGACCATCCCTTTGGAAAAAACAAATAGAATCTTACCACACGTATTGTTCTGCACTTGATTTTTTTCATTGTATACAATAACTTGGACACCGTCCCATAACAGCACATAGATCTACCAAAAATTTTCATAACTTATTATATGAATATGTGAATTATGTAGCAGTTCACATATTATATGAATGTGCCATAATTTTTCACTCCCCTATTGGGGAACATTTTCTAGTTTTCTGCAATTCTATACAGTTACACTGAGTATCCTTGAGTATAGGATTAATGCCTAGCAATGGAATTGCTGGATCCATTTCTGAATAGATATTTCCAAATTAGCATCTAAAAATTAGTCTGGGTTAATTTATAATCCCTCTAAAAATGTTTGCAAAAATATCGATAATCGTTGAGGGTAGGTGATGAGCACGTGAGAATTCATTTTACTATTCAATCTACTTTCATGTGTATTTTTAAATTTCCATACTCAATGATATGACAGGAGAGACATTCTCATTAAAATCAGGTATAAAGATGCCCGCTATCAGTACTATCCTTTAAAATTATGCTGAAATAATTCTGACAAGAAACAGAAATAGGTAAAATATTGAAGGCAGAAGAAAAGTTACCTTTATTTGCAGATGATACTTTTGCCTAGAAAACTCAAGACATGATTAAAAAGCTATTATAAAATAACTATTAAAAACCAGTAACTTTTCCAGATCCAGTAATAACCTGTAGGGAAATATGTATTTTTTAAAGATTCTATTAAAATATAAATAATATTGGCAACACCTGGAAGGGACTGATACAAAAAAAGAGAGAAGAGAAAAAGCATGAAAGCAAAAGATTTAAATAGATTGAGAAATCTGTTATGCTTCTAGATAAATGTATCTAGTGCTTTGTTTGTGATTTTAACCCAAATTCTAATAAGATTTTTTTTAAGTTGAAAAAAATTAATTTCCATTTGGAAGAAAAAGCAGGAGAGTAGCCAGAATACTTTTGAAAAGGAAGAATGATAATAGGAGAGTCACTGTACCAGATGTTAATACATGTTATAAAGCCACAATAATTACAATGATATTGAACTACTGAGAAAAGCTTGACAAATAGATTAATAGTTCAGAAAAAGCCCTGAAAGAAAATTTAATATGCCAATAAATGAAGCTTCACCAACGAGGAGGACGTAGATTATTCAAAACTGGCCAGTAATTTAGTCGATTAGATGCTCACTTCATACAATTTACTGAAATACATCCCAGATGGATCAAATGGACAAATGTAAAAACGAAACTGTGAAAGAACTAAAAGAAAATATGAGTCCCTTAAATAAGGGATTTTGAGTGGGGAAAAAAACTACGAAATACAAGATATATAGATGTATCTGCATAAGCATTTAGACCATCTGTATGTCAAAAATTACAAACAATATTAAATTAAAAGTCAAGAAGTAGAAAGATATTTGCCGTAAGAGTTAGTATTTGCAACAAGGTCCTTAAAAGCCTTTTCAAAGAAGAAATCCCAACACCTTTTGGGTCAAAACAGCATCACTGTATTATGGGTTATGTCTTATGAGTTCAGAGGGAACCACTTTGAAGAAGAGAGTTCATTCATTAGAATCATTTGTCCCAGTTTTAGAATGCAGGGTTTTTGCTTTTGGTATGTTTTGTTTGTTTCCACCTCATTTCATGTGTACAAAGTGATATTATTTGGATTACAAATGCTTTTTTTTCCATTTTCTTTTTCAAAAGCACCCCTAGAATATTGTGCTTCCCTCTCTCCTCTGAAGGGGTTCACTTGATTTATCTCATTGCAAACGCAGGAGTAGCTACTCTTACTATCCCCATTTTCCAGATTAGGAAAGATGTATCTTTGTGGCTTTAAGTACAAATAGGCAGCAAACTGACATATCGACATAAACAAGTCATTAGAGGAGAAGCGACACCGAGTGAACATGATTTAGAGAAAGAGAGGCAGTTGTTAAAAGTACCTGCCGATCCTCAAATGCGTGTGCTCAACCAGGAAGGATTCTTACATCCTGCCCCATCTTTGGCTGTCACAGACCACGCCCAAGGGATACAACCTAGCTTTCTGCAGTGCCTGAATGAGGACAGGTCACAGAGGCCCCGCTGGAGAGAGGAGGCTGTGAGGAAGTTCACAGATGCCTGCACTTGTGCTAACACCTTCTGGGGGCTCAAAACAGAGACTGTTTTGAGCATGTACCGACTTCACAATATGCATGAATTGTCTCATGTAACCATCACCAAACAACCTCAGGACTTAGGTACTTTTACAGTCTCCATTTTCCACATTAGGAAACTGAGGCACGGAAAACGTTAAGCAGCTCGCTGAAGCTCACACAGCAAGGGAGTGGTCGAAACTGTATTTGAGCCAGGCAGCTGGGGCTGGAGCCCAAACCCCTTGGCCACAAGTAACCATGTATAAAGCCCTTTCATCCACAGGAGCACATCTGTCCTCCCTCACAACTTTGTAAGGAGGTCAGGAAATATTCTCCCTGATTTACACCAAGTAGGTGGGAAGCCAGAAATGGGTTACTGGAATTAGTCACCTTTTTTTTTATATATATACTCTGAAGAAAGAGCATGGATGGACATGTGATAAGGAATGACTGGAGGGAAAACAAAGACTTAGCAAGGCTTGGATCAGAGAAAGAAGTGCCCTAAACTTTAAGTAGATTAAACACAACGGAGGGGAAGGGAGCTGGGGAACAGGCAAGGGGAGGTTATCCTAGCATGGGGAGAATGAAAATCACTCTAGCTCACCAGCCATCAGGTCTGTCATGATGCTGGATGATAAACAGTGAAAGAAATCACACCCACAGCATTCTCATCATGTCGAACTCGTTTACCTTCCTGAAATACTAGCTCTACTCTATGTCACTATTTGTCCAAGAATACTGTTGTTAATTCATGTCCCTGTTTACTTACCTGGCCCTCGTTAGTTAACAAGACTAGAAGTTATGTCTAAACAGCCAAAATGAAGGTCCATTGCACAATAGGATTTTCATGTAGTTTTAAAATACAATCATGGTAATAAAGTTTATGCAAATACTTTTAGAATTTGCTCTCATAGAACTAAAACAGTATTAGTTAACCTCTGAACTTGTTGCTTGTTCTTTGATCACCTTATTTATTTCCCAGTGTTGTGAACACAAAGGAACTTCACAAGAAACTCTCATGTTCTGATAAACTTACATCTATAAAATGATCCATGTTAATTAAATGCACCGGAACTAACTCTATTTAAAAGTAGGAAAATAAAGAATCCTTTTACTATAAGACTGTTGCCCACTCATTTATCTGTTTTTGTTCATCTCAAATGATAGGTATCAGAAAATATATACTCTATACTAATTTCAAAATGTTCCTAAAATTGATATGTGTCATCAACTGCAAAGGGAATTCTTTAACCTATTGTAAATTACAGCATTAACCTCAAGTTGCATGTAATATCAGTATAAGATTTATCGTAAGAACATTGTCTAAGTACAAACGTTTTCATAAATAAATTTCTATCTAAATCCTCTCTCAAAAGTGAGTAAATTTCATGTAATAAGTCCTTCCTAACTTCCTTTTCCTGCTCCAAACCCACATTCTTTCGTTCTATAACTCTTGGCCATCAAAATCCTTCAGTGAGCTGTAGCCACCAAACAGGTTTCCAGGATTTGATCTCAAATAGTTTTTAAAAATGGGGGGATTGTTCAAACTGAAATATTTGGCTATGCCTCAGGGGAAAAAAATAAAAGGCACTCTTAATCCATGGTTCTGACAGCACTGTTCTGATTTTTTTTTTTAATTGCCGGTGCTGGCATGAATGAAAATATAGAATGATTCATCCAATGAGAATTTTGAATGCTGGTAGAAAACTGTACAGAAAATCCAGGTGAGTTGAAGGAGAAAGAGATCAGGGACTTGTGAGGAAAATGCAATCAGAAAACAAAAAGAGAGGTTCTATGAACGCAGGCAAACAAACATAGCAGGTTTGAACTCTAATATTTAAAGCCTGCTAAAGGCCAGTGACAGATGACACCAGGATGGGAGAAGAGCCAAGGGTGAGAAGTTTCTAAGCTGACTGTTAAATAGATGTAACTCACTGATGAGAGTGCCCATGTGGGATTTTAATTACTCAGACATCTGTTTAGCGAAGTGTATAGTAAATAGGGATCAAATACAGAGATCAAATTATGTGGGGAAGAGAGTGGAGATGACATTCATGACTCAGAAAGGAGCGCTATCAGTCAGGGGAAAATCAATCCCGGCTTTACATCTCACCAACAGAGAAGCAATTATTTTAGATGTGGGGCTGGTTAGCATCCTAGGTCATGAATTTAATTAAATAACCCTCGAGTGGCAGAAAACAGAACAAACCACTGTATTTAACTGTCAGTAAGACATGCTGCAAATCAATGGCCAAATTCCTCCTCTTCTCCTTCCCTCCTTACAGCTGTCAGTGACAAACAAGGTAAAACAAGCTAATAGTTGATGTAACAACATGGATGGACTTGGAGGGCATTATGCTATGTGAAATAAGTCAGACAGAGAAAGACAAATACTGTATGATATCACTTATATGTGGAATATTAAAAAAATAAAGAAATAAATACAACAAAACAGAAACAGACTCATAGATATAGTGGTTACCAGTGGGAAGAGGGAAGGGAGGAGGGGCAAGTTAGGGGTAGGGAATTTAGAAGCACAAATTACCATGTATAAAACAAAGAAGCTACAAGGATATATTGTACAGTCAGGGAAGATTGCCAATATCTTATAATAACTTTAAATGGAGTATAATCTATAAAATTATTGAATCTCTATGTTGTACACCTGAAACTAATATAACACTGTAAATCAACTATACAATTAAAAAAATAATTAAAATAAAAGCCAGTTTAAACCTAGAAAAAGTCCAAAGCGCCTTAACCAATGGGTAAATGTAATAGTTACAATTAAGACTGTCATTTGATCCTTTTAATCTCTGAAACAGACAAGCTACAAACCGGTATTTTCTATACAGTGAATTTTGTGGCAAAATAAGCCACAGTATACACAAGCCTCAACGTTTGCTAGCACCTTACTTAAAGTTAGATGATTTGAAAACACAACAGACAAATCCTTCATGCTTTCAAGGTCAGTTTCTAAATTTGACATCTTAGATTGGAGATGGCCTTACCCAGGAATTTAAGGTCAGGGTTTATGAATTTAAGGAAAGGGCTGGAGATCTAAAAACACAACAGACAAATCCTTCATTCTTTCAAGGTTAGTTTCTAAACTTGACATCTTGGATTGGAGATGGCCTCACCCAGGAATTTAAGGTCAGGGTTTATGTTAAGCAGGACCTCAAATCAAGTTTAGAAACTAGCAAATCTTTAATCCTGTCTTTAAGGGGATAGTTTGAGAGAAAAGGTTAGAAAAACAGGTCAACCTCCTGTAACTATGAGGTTGTCATTTGTTTTTACATACTGAATGAAATATGCCTGTTTGGTGTTCAGTGTCTTGTGCCTATTTTACTCCCTGTGTCTGGGCAAATGTGTTTATATTAGAAAACTCCATGAGGGCAGGAAATTTAGCTTTTCTTTATAATAAATCATCTGGAATAAACTCTACTGATCTAAGAGTATGGGGCCTGGTGTGCCCAACTGCCGGCCAAAATGTGTAATCTGTCACTGGCTGTCAGATTGCCCATAAATCACATATTGGTTTGCACAGAAGAGTTTACAAAATTGTTACATGCATCATTGCAAGTTATCTTCATAGGCACCTTATGAGTCTGCTGAGCAAGTATTATCACCTTTACTATTTAACAGACATGATCAGAACCCAAACTTTCACCATCTCCTTTCAGGTACCACTGATACACAACAGGTGAACTGAATGAATAATAATAAGGTTCAACCAATAATAAGATTCAACCATTCTATTCCTGAAATGATAAAAATAAACTGTTGTTCATGTAAGCTAAATGAGATATCCTAATGATAGTTGAATTTTAAATAAACTGCAGGGGGTGGGGAGGGGAAACAGAGGATTGGAATTGACAAAATTCAAACCAGGAGTGAAAATAACAAAGAATACCATCAGTGAGAGACACTATTTTTCCTCTAGCACAAATAGAAAATATTTTTTTAAAAGTCTCATAATAGACTTTGCAAAGAATAAAGAAAGCTTCATTTTGCTTTAAGTGTTTTATGTCAAGAAACATTGCATAGCATATATTTTCCAAATTGCATATGAACAACTTAAAGCACCCATTCAAATTCCACTAAATATTTTTATTTTTCTTAGCTTAAAACTATTTGATAAGTACGAAATGATTTAAGAAGTGAAAAATTTCAAATACAACATACAATAGCAAGAAATACATAATAGGAAATTCACCATTCCCATAACATTTGAGGAGGTCTTAGAGCAGATGGACTAATTTCTGTCATTATTAATGAAGAAAGATGGAAACCACCTTTATTTTCTCAGTTTGTTAAAAGGTTCATAAGAGAAGCTGGGAAGGCAGGAAGGAGAGAAAGGGAAGCTACAAAACTGAGGATAAAGATTACATTTTCTTATGCAATGGATCTAAGAGATTACTGCAAGGAAACAAAATAGGCCCTTTTCCAAAAAAACTGCAGGCAATTCTAGACTGATACAAGGCAAAAAGAAATGGGGTAATCTTGGGTATGATGAAATTTAAAAATATACAACAAAGCTATGGACTGTTAGGAAATGATGACAGAGATGAATCCAGAAAATACCAAAAATAAATGGGTAGGTTTCTTTTTAGAGGGGAAAAAAAAAGAGTCTGAGAAGGAAACCTGAAGGCCAACCAGACTGGAAACAGTGTGTCCAAGGGGCTCTCTGGTTACCATTTACTTCCTCTCCAGGCCTCCAGGGGAGATCACTGTAAAGAATGTCCTTTAGATTAAAAAAAAGACACAGTTGCCAACTAACCAAGACTCCTGAGTCTAATCACATATTCCCCAAGGTCAGAAACACTACATAGGAAAAATGAAAAGGACAGTTCTAGTGCTGTTTTTATTGAAAATTTTATCACAACTCCCTCTTACCCTCCTTTCAGCTCCGTTTGTGAAAATGTAAATTCTGAGTCGGACAGTATTCTTTTCAAATTTTTCCTTAAATCCCTGAAAATCTGACTTTTGAAACCTGGGAATGTGAAGCTAGGACAAGGGAACGCTGAGGACCCATTTTATTTGTTTGCTTCCTTGTTTATTCATGAGCAGGGCTAGACTAAGAAGAAACCTTTCAATGAAAATGGAAAGCATGCCTGCAATAGTATAGTGCTTAATATTGACTTCTACCCCGTCCAGCCCCAAGAAAGGTAAGGAACAGTTTAGGTAGGGTAAGAAGAGGTTTAGGAAGCTTAGGATGAAGAGGAGACTTCCTAAATTTTAGGAAAACCTGGCAGGTTATCGATAGATTCCATGTGTTCGGCTAACACATTTGTGTAACCAGCATCAGTATGTTTTTCAAATGCCCTGTACTTCGTCATCAGCGTCCTCTTTCAGCTAGTACTTCCCTTGGATATCCTACTGTGGAATTTGCAAGGCCAGCCTTCCTTGCCTGTGCCTGTGAGGAATTGGCAAAATAATTAAGAGGTGTTTTTTCTTTGCGGTACGCGGGCCTCTCACTGTTGTGGCCTCTCCCGTTGCGGAGCACAGGCTCCGGATGCGCAGCTCAGCGGCCATGGCTCACGGGCCCAGCCACTCCGCGGCATGTGGGATCTTCCCGGACCGGGGCACGAACCCGTGTCCCCTGCATCGACAGGCGGACTCTCAACCACTGTGCCACCAGGGAAGCCCATAATTAAGAGTTTTTGAACACCATCTTTCATCTGTATCTAGTTGGAAGAGTGTGTGTGTGTGTGTGTGTGTGTGTGTGTGTGTGTGTGTGTGTGTGTGTGTGTGTATGTGTGTGTGTGGTCTTTAATGGAACAATAACTAATGCCTTAGATCCTTTAATGTCTTAAAAATTTACCTTTAGAGCATATCCTATGCAAATGACCATGAAGAGTTCCTCATACATTCAAGCCACTAATTTTTAAAGTATTCCATAAATTTAGAAAATATCCAAAGGTTTTTCACAGTGAATAAATCTAGAATGCATTTAGTTCAAATATTTAGAAAGAGCTTTAACAACTATCATTCATAATTACTCTGCTGTGAGTTCAAGTATAAAAATGTAACTTTTCTCAGTTGGTAAATGGTTGATAGCTGTCCACTCTCTGCAGAAGTATATCTGAATATCCAGGGGAATAATACCTGAAAAAGAAAATTTTCTATTAGATCTTTGTGAAAAGATTCGGCACAGTAGGCAAAAAAGATTTAATATAAGATATTTATCTGAAATAATTCTCTGAGTGAAACCTCTAGTACACTGACCAGTTATGCTCCAGGAATGCTTTGTGCATGAGCGTAGAGATGATCAAGGAAGAGAACGACAGCTCACAAGACTGCCAGATAAACAGCAAACATTTAAGGGATATCAATGCAATGGCAAAGGTGTATTTTCAAAGCCAGGAACTTGGATCCAGTAACGTATTTTATTACAGAGACTCTGTTTTCATTATGTCAAGTGACTGATGTTGCTTTCATGATTGTAGCTAATAGGTGTTTTTGGTAAGTTAGACAACACAGTCTATCATTACTAATCAACTTCCGCATTCTTACTACCCTACAGATTATTCTCAACGTATGTTTTTCCAAAATTAATTAATTAATTTATTTTTGGCTGCATTGGGTCTTCGTTGCTGCACGCGAACTTTCTCTAGTTGCGGCGCGCGGAGGCTACTCTTCATTTCGGTTCACGGGTTTCTCATTGTGGAGGCTTCTCTTGTTGCGGAGCACGGGCTCTAGGTGCACGGGCTTCAGCAGTTGTGGCACAAGGGCTCAGTAGTTGTGGTTTGCGGGCTCAGTAGTTGTGGCACGTGGGCTTAGTTGCTCTGCGGCATGTGGGATCTTCCTGGACCAGAGCTCAAACCCATGTCCCCTGCATTGGCAGGCGGATTCTCAACCACTGTGCCACCAGGGAAGCGCTCAACATATGTTTTAATCAGATCTGGCTACCCATAAAAACAAAAATTTCTGGGAGTATAATTCACATTAAATAGCTATTTAATAAATAGTTTACAAATACTTCATCATACTAACCTAGGAAATAAATCCTTTTCGTTGGTTTTGGGCATCTATAGTACTATAAATTTACATGTATAAATTTATCATTTTATAAAATATATAGTATAAAAGTATTATATATATTGATTAATGCATTGTGAGATGCTTCACATACCATGAAAAGAATTTATATGCATATAAAAGTATGTCAAATAAAATTTGTCAGACATTCTAGAATATGCTAAATGGATAAAAATCTAGTAAGTATAATTTAAAATTTTCTAAAACATTCAAAGTAATTAAACCTCCTAAGGTGTTTTCTCCAAATAAAACCTAATATTCAAGACTTGCTTTATCCTTTGTTAATAAGCTTTACTTATCCTCAGATGCTTGACTTAAAAACTCATAATTTATATTACATTAATTTCTTCCACAATTTGTCAAGTTAACATGGATAAAACTGTGTTTTCTCAACAGTGTGCTTATAGGCAGTCATAGATAAACAGATACATGCATACATAAAGAGCTACCTTAAAGAATGTATCTCCACCAAAGGCCTCCTACCCTTGAAAAAAATTGTCTCTCAACAGTGAGTCTCTTCAAAGTATTCCTAAACCAAGGAAGTTACAACTGTTTCTCTCTGAGTCAGTCACAAATTTTAAGCAGGCCTCACCTCCCTGGGTCTTATAAATGTGTTAGACATGAGATAGGTACTTTTTTTAGAAATGGGAGAAAGTGGATTTAGAAAAAACCAAAACTTTAAAAATTGTGCTGTTTCATATGGTAGCCACTAGCTACATGTAGTTCTCGAGCCCTAGAAACATGACTGAGGAACTGAATTTGTATATTTAAGTTTAATTAAAAATATTAATAACTGATATTCAATTAGTTATTAGAAAAATTTTAGGTGTGCTTGGAACAACTTGTGAATCTACTTTTTCAACCGTAAACTTTATATAATCTAAATACAGATCATGTATTTCCAATGAAATTTAATATCTGAATTGAGATGCACTAGAAGTGATAAAATACCCACCAGATTTCAAGAACTTAGTACAAAAAATGTAAAATAGCTGATTGATAATTTTTATACTGATTACAAATTGAAATTATAAAGCTTAGATATATTGGGCTAACAAAAATATATCATTAATATTTATTTACCCTGTTTCATTTTACTTTTTAAAATGTGGCTACTAGAAAATTTTAAATGACATATGTGGCTAATATTATATTTCTGTTGGACAGTATTGCTTTAAAATAAAGGTCCCCAATAAATAAATTAGGACCTACCTATAATTCTTGAGGTTTTACCTGGCTAATTGCCAAGCTAGTTGCCACTGTATACCTGTCTCTCCAGGGACCTCAGCGATGCCACATCTCCAGGATTCCCCACGGGGAAGGAAATGTGCTCAGGACTTATACTTCTCACCCTCTCAGCAGGGTGTACATTTATCACTACCTAACTTCTCATAAATGCATGCAGACCACGTATGTATCTCAGTGTATGGACCCATAAATAAGTACATCAAGTTACCCATTAACTGTCAGAAATCTCATTCCAGCTGGAATCTGTCTGATGCTAAGGAATTCTTTTGGATTTTTTTTTTGGTCTATTTTTATTTAAGGAAACTTCATACTGTTTTCCATAGTGGCTCCACCAATTTACATCCCCACCAACAGTACACGAGGGTTCCCTTTTCTCTACACCCGCTCTAGCATACATTGTCTGTAGACTTTTTTTTTTGATTCTTTGTACATTTGTTTGTCTTCAGAATGTACTCCAAAAATGGAGTTATATTTAAAATATTGTGTTCTTAAGTCATTTAAGATAATTACTTTTACAAACAATAAGAAAATAGTAAAATTGGCTTCTGTTTCTAAATTCTTAGGAATTGCTGGGATTTTTTTTCTATTTGATTTATTTTTAATATTTTTAAAATTTTTAAAATTTAATTTTATTTAATTTTATTTATTTATTTATTTTTGCGGTACGCAGGCCTCTCACTGTTGTGGCCTCTCCTGTTGCGGAGCACAGGCTCCGGACGTGCAAGCTCAGCAGCCATGGCTCATGGGCCCAGCCGCTCCGCGGCATGTGGGATCTTCCTGGGCCGGGGCACGAACCTGTGTCCCCTGCATCGGCAGGCATCGGCAGGCGGACTCTCAACCGCTGCACCACCAGGGAAGCCTTAATTTTATTTTTTTATACAGCAGGTTCTTATTAGTCATCAATTTAAAACACGTCAGTGTATACATGTCAATCCCAATCGCCCAATTCATCACACCACCACCACCACCCCCCCGCCGCTTTCCCCGCTTGGTGTCCATACGTTTGTTCTCTACATCTATGTCTCAATTTCTGCCCTGCAAACCAGTTTACCTGTACCATTATTCTAGGTTCCACATATATGCATTAATATACGATAGTTGTTTTTCTCCTTCTAACTTAACTTCACTCTGTATGATAGTCTCTAGATCCATCCACGTCTCAACAAATGACGCAATTTCGTTCCTTTTTATGGCTGAGTAATAGTTCATTGTGTATATATACCACTTCTTCTTTATCCATTCATCTGTTGATGGGCATTTAGGTTGCTTCCATGACCTGCTTATTGTAAATAGTGCTGCAGTGAACACTGGGGTGCATGTGTCTTTTTGAATTATGGTTTTCTCTGGGTATATGCCCAGTAGTGGGATTGCTGGATCATATGGTAATTCTATTTTTAGTTTTTTAAGGAACCTCCATACTGTTCTCCATAGTGGCTGTATCAATTTACATTCCCACCAATTCTTCAAGAGGGTTCCCTTTTCTCCACACCCTCTCCAGCATTTCTTGTTTGTAGATTATCTGATGATGCCCATTCTAACTGGTGTGAGGTGATACCTCATTGTAGTTTTGATTTGCATTTCTCTAATAATTAGTTATGCTGAGCAGTTTTTCATGTGCTTCTTGGCCATCTGTATGTCTTCTTTGGAGAAACGTCTATTTAGGTCTTCTGCCCATTTTTGGATTGGGTTGTTTGGTTTTTTAATATTGAGTTACATGAGCTGTTTATATATTTTGGAGATTAATCCTTTGTCCATTGATTCATTTGCAAATATTTTCTCCCATTCTGAGGGTTGTCTTTTCATCTTGTTTATGGTATCCTTTGCTGTGCAAAAGCTTTGAAGTTTCATTAGGTCCCATTTGCTTATTTTTGTTTTTATTTCCATGACTCTAGGAGGTGGATCAAAAAAGATCTTGCTGTGATTTATGTCAAAGAGTGTTCTTCCTATGTTTTCCTCTAAGAGTTTTATAGTGTCCGGTATTACATTTAGGTCTCAAATCCATTTTGAGTTTATTTTTGTTTATGGTGTTAGGGAGTGTTCTAATTTCATTCTTTTACATGTAGCTGTCCAGTTTTCCCAGCACCACTTACTGAAGAGACTGTCTTTTCTCCAGTGTATATCCTTGCCTCCTTCGTCATAGATTAGTTGACCATAGGTGCGTGGGTTTATCTCTGGGCTTTCTATCTTGTTCCGTTGATCTGTTTCTGTTTTTGTGCCAGTGCCATATTGTCTTGATTACTGTAGCTTTATAGTATAGTCTGAAGTCAGGGAGTCTGATTCCTCCAGCTCTGTTGTTTTCCCTCAAGACTGCTTTGGTTATTTGGGGTCTTTTGTGTCTCCATACAAATTTTAAGATTTTTTTCTTCTAGTTCCGTAAAAAATGCCATTGGTAATTTGATAGGGATTGCACAGAATCTGTAGATTGCTGTGGGTAGTATAGTCATTTTCACAATATTGTTCTTCCAATCCAAGAACATGGTATATCTCTCCATCTGTTTGTATCATCTTTAATTTCTTTCATCAGTGACATAGTTTTCTGCATACAGGTCTTTTGTCTCCCTAGGTAGGTTTATTCCTAGGTATTTTATTCTTTTTGTTGCAATGGTAAATGGGAGTGTTTCCTTAATTTCTCTTTCAGATTTTTCATCATTAGTGTATAGGAATGCAAGAGATTTCTGTGCATTAATTTTGCATCCTGAAACTTTACCAAATTCATTGATTAGCTCTAGTAGCTTTCTGGTGGCATCTTTAGGATTCTCTATGTATAGTATCATGTCATCTGCAAACAGTGACAGTTTTACTTCTTCTTTTCCAATTTGTATTCCTCTTATTTCTTTTTCTTCTCTGATTTCCGTGGCTAGGACTTCCAAAACTATGTTGAATAACAGTCGTGAGAGTTGACATCCTTGTCTTGCTCCTGATCTTAGAGGAAATGCTTTCATTTTTTCACCACTGAGAATGATGTTTGTGGTGGGTTTCTCATATATGTCCTTTATGATGTTGAGGTAGGTTCCCTCTATGCCCAGTTTCTGGAGAGTTTTTATCATAAATGGGTGTTGAATTTTGTCAAAAGCTTTTTCTGCATCTATTGAGATGATCATATGGTTTTTTGTTTTTGTTTTTTTTTTTTTTTGCGGTACGCCGGCCTCTCACTGTTGCAGCCTCTCCCGTTGCGAAGCGCAGGCTCTGGACGCGCAGGCTCAGCGGCCATGGCTCATGGGCCCAGCCGCTCCGCGGCATGTGGGATCTTCCCGGACCGGGGCACAAACCCGTGTCCCCTGCATCGGAAGGCGGACTCTCAACCACTGCGCCACCAGGGAAGCCCCGATCATATGGTTTTTATTCTTCAATTTGTCAATATGGTGTATCACATTGATTGATTTGCATACATTGAAGAATGCTTGCATCCCTGGGATAAATCCCATTTGATCATGGTGTATGATACTTTTAATGTGTTGTTGGATTCTGTTTGCTAGTATTTTGTTGAGGATTTTTGCATCTATATTCATCAGTAATATTGGTCTGTAATTTTCTTTTTTTGTAGTATCTTTGTCTGGTTTTGGTATCAGGGTCATGGTGGCCTCATATAGAATGAGTTTGGGAGTGTTCCTTCCTCTGCAATTTTTTGGAAGAGTTTGAGAAAGATGGGTGTTAGCTCTTCTCTGAATGTTTGATAGAATTCACCTGTGAAACCATCTGGTCCTGGACTTTGTTTGTGGGAAAATTATTTATTTATTTATTTGTTTGCGGTACACGGGCCTCTCTCTGTCGCAGCCTCTCCCGTTGCGGAGCACAGGCTCCGGACGCGCAGGTTCAGTGGCCATGGCTCACGGGCCCAGCTGCTTGGCGGCATGTGGGATTCTCCCAGACCGGGGCATGTACCTGTGTCCCCTGCATTGGCAGGCAGACTCTCAACCACTGCGCCACCAGGGAAGCACTGTTGGAAGATTTTTAATCACAGTTTCAATTTCATTACTTGTGATTGGTCTGTTCATATTTTCTATTTCTTCCTGGTTCAGTCTTGGAAGGTTATACCTTTCTAAGAATTTGTCCATTTCTTCCAGGTTGTCCATTTTATTGGCATAGAGTTGCTTGCCGTAGTCTCTTAGGATGCTTTATATTTCCGCAGTGTCTGTTGTAACTTCTCCTTTTTCACTTCCAATTTTATTGATTTGAGTCCTCTCCCTCTTTTTCTTGGTGAGTCTGGCTAATGGTTTATCAATTTTGTTTATCTTCTCAAAGAACCAGCTTTTAGTTTTATTGATCTTTGCTATCTTTTTCTTTGTTTCTATTTCATTTATTTCTGCTCTGATCTTTATGATTTCTTTCCTTCTGCTAACTTTGGGGTTTTTTTGTTCTTCTTTCTCTAATTGCTTTAGGTGTAAGGTTAGATTGTTTATTTGAGAGTTTTCTTGTTTCTTGAGGTAGGCTTGTATAGCTATAATCTTCCTTCTTAGAACTGCTTTTGCTGCATCCCATGGGTTTGGGATCATCATGTTTTCATAGTCATTTGTCTCTAGGTATTTTTTGATTTCCTCTTTGATTTCTTCAGTGATCTCTTGGTTATTTAGTAATATATTGTTTAGCCTCCATGTGTTTGTGTTTTTTACGTTTTTTTCCCTGTAATGCATTTCTAATCTCATAGAGTTGTGGTCAGAAAAGACGCCTGATATGATTTCAATTTTCTTAAATTTACTGAGGCTTGATTTGTGACCCAAGATGTGATCTATCGTGGAGAATGTTCCGTGCGCACTTGAGAAGAAAGGGTAATCTGTTGTTTTTGGATGGAATGTCCTATAAGTATCAATTAAATCTATCTGGTCTATTGTGTCATTTAAAGCTTCTGTTTCCTTATTTATTTTCATTTTGGATGATCTGTCCATTGGTGAAAGTGAGGTGTTAAAGTCCCCCACTATTATTGTGTTACTGTTGACTTCCTCTTTTAGAGCTGTTAGCAGTTGCCTTATGGACTGAGGTGCTCCTACGTTGCGTGCATATATATTTATAATTGTTATATCTTCTTCTTAGATTGATCCCTTGATCACTATGTAGTGTCCTTCTTTGTCTCTTATAACATTCTTTATTTTAAAGTCTATTTTATCTGATATGAGTATTGCTACTCCAGCTTTCTTTCGATTTCCGTTTGCGTGGAATATCTTTTTCCATCCCCTCACTTTCAGTCTGAATGTGTCCCTAGGTCTGAAGTGGGTCTCTTGTAGGCAGCATATATATGGGTCTTGTTTTTGTATCCATTCAGCGAGCCTGTGTCTTTTGGTTGGAGCATTTAATCCATTCACATTTAGGGTAATTATCAATGTGTATGTTCCTATGACCATTTTCTTAATTGTTTTGGGTTTGTTTTTGTAGGTCCTTTTCTTCCCTTGTGTTTTCCACTTAGAGAAATTCCTTTAGCATTTGTTGTAGAGCTGGTTTGCTGGTGCTGAATTCTCTTAGCTTTTGCTTGTCTGTAAAGCTTTTGATTTCTCCATTGAATCTGAATGAGATCCTTGCTGGGTAGAGTAATCTTGGTTGTAGGTTCTTCCCTTTCATCACTTTAAGTATATCATGCCACTCCCTTCTGGCTTGTAGAGTTTCTGCTAGAAATCAGCCGTTAATCTTATGGGAGTTCCCTTGTATGTTGTCATTTTTCCTTTGCTGCTTTCAATAATTTTTCTTTGTCTTTAATTTTTGCCAATTTGATTACTATGTGTCTTGGCGTGTTTCTCCTTGGGTGTATCCTGTATGGGACTCTCTGCACTTCCTGGACTTGGGTGGCTATTTCCTTTCCCATGTTAGGGAAATTTTCGACTATAGTCTCTTCAAATATTTTCTCTGGTCCTTTCTCTCTCTCTTCTCCTTCTGAGACCCCTATAATGCGAATGTTGTTGCATTTAATGTTGTCCCAGAGGTTTCTTAGGCTATCTTCATTTCTTTTCATTCTTTTCTCTTTATTCTGTTCCACAGCAGTGAATTCCACCATTCTGTCTTCCAGGTCACTTATCCGTTCTTCTGCCTCAGTTATTCTGTTATTGATTCCTTCCAGTGTAGTTTTAATTTCAGTTATTGTATTGTTTATCTCTGTTTGTTTGTTCTGTAATTCTTCTAGGTCTTTGTTAAACATTTATTGCATCTTCTCGATCTTTGCTTCCGTTCTTTTTCCGAGGTCCTGGATCATCTTCACTATCATTATTCTGAATTCTTTTTCTGGAAGATTGCCTATCTCCACTTCATTTAGTTGTTTTTCTGGGGTTTTATCTTGTTCCTTCATCTGGTACATAGCCCTCTGATTTTTCATCTTGTCTATTTTTCTGTGAATGTGATTTTTGTTCCACAGGCTGCAGGATTGTAGCTCTTCTTGCTTTTTCTGTCTGTCCTTTGGTCGCTAAGGAATTCAAAAGTAGCTTCTCATCAGGAAAAAGTTTGGAATCCCTACCTTAGCAATTAAAAGCAATTTAAATCTAATCAGAACAATCTTTATTTATGTCTTTTATACTTGCAAAAATGAAACAAATATTTGCTTGCTATGCATTTATCATCAAAACAAATAGTGAAAAAATAAGTGGCCATGTGCTGCTACATAAGTTTCTCCATTTTTATTATAATGTTAAATTTGATCTAGCTAATAATGTGACTTAACATGGATAGAAAAAAGAACAAGAATAATATGCCTTAGTGTAGGTATGTTTGGGTTTATCTTGTTTGGGACCCTCCTGTACCTGAATATCTGTTTCCTTGGTGTTGGGAAAGCTGGACAGCCACATGTAAATCAATAAAGTTAGAACACTCCCTCATATCATACATAAAAATAAACTGGAAATGGCTCAAAGACTTAAATATAAGACATGGCACCATAAAACTCCTAGAAGAGAACATAGGCAAAACATTTTCTGACATAAATTGTAGCAATGTTTTCTAAGGCCAGTCTCCCAAGGCAACAGAAATAAAAGCAACAATAAACAAATGGGACCTAATCAAACTTATAAGGTTCTGTAAGCAAAAGAAACCGTACACAAAATGAAAAGTCTATGGACTGGGGGAAAATATTTGCAAACGATGCGACCAACAAGGGCTTAATTTCCAAAATATACAAATAGCTCATATAACTCAATAACAAAAAAACCAATCAAAAAATGGGCAGAACACCTCAGTAGACATTTCTCCAAAGATGACACACAGATGTCCGACAGGCACATGAAAAGATGTTCAACATTGCTAATTATTAGAGAAATGCAAATAAAAACTACAATGAGATATCACCTCATACTGGTCAGAATGGCCATCATTAAAAAGTCTACAAATAACAAATGCTGGAGAGAGTGTGGAGAAAAAATCCTCCTACATTGTTGATGGGAATGTAAATTGGTGCAGCCACTGTGGAAAACAGCATGGAGGTTCCTTAAAACCTAAAAATAGAGCTACCATACGATCCAGCAATAACACTCCTGGGCATATATCCAGACAAAACTATAATCTGAAAACATACATACACCCCAATATTCATAGAAGCACTATTTTCAGTAGCCAAGACATGGAAGCAACCTAAATGTCCATTGACAGATGAACAGATAAATATTTAGTGTATACACACACACACACACACACACACACACACACACACACACAATGGAATACTACTCAACCATATAAAAGAATGAAATGATGCCATTTGCAGCAACATGGATGGACCTAGAGATTATCATACTAAGTGAAGTAAGCCAGAAAGGGAAAGACAAATACCATATGATATCACTTACATGTGGAATCTAAAATATGATACAAATGAACTTATTTACAAAACAGAAACAGACTCACAGACATAGAAAACAAACTTATGGTTACCAGTGGGGGCAGGGGATGGGGAAGGGATAAATTCAGAGTTCGAGATTAGCAGACACAAACTACTAAATATGAAATAGATAAACAACAAGGTCCTACTGTATAGCACAGGGAACTATATTCAATATCCTGTAATAAACCATAATGGAAAAGAATATGAAAAAGAATATATGAATATATCTGAATATACATATATATATATGAATCACTTTGCTGTACACCAGAAACTAACACAACGTTGTAAATCAACTGTATTTCAACTTTAAAAAAAAGAAAAAGAACAAGAAGAGGGGTGCCCACTGAGGACAATAACAGATATTTACTGAATTGAATTCTTCCTATCTGTGAACCCTGTGGCTAATCCTAATAGCCTCTCACTTAATCCTAATAGCAACTCTGTGAAGTAGGTAATTATTCACATTTTACACATGAGAAAACTGGTTAAGAGGGTTAAGTAATATCTTCAAAGTCACAGTTAGCAAGTCGTTTGGACTGAGATAGGAACTTAGATCTGTTTGATACCTAAGTCCGAGCTTTTAGCCATACTCCTCATGAAAGAACCAAAATGAACCTCCAAAAAAGAACTGGAAATGCCTTTCCTCTGGCTATCACCCTACTTCTTCCTGGCCTTTAAGAATATAGGGGAGTTAACTCATCCTAGACCCATGTAGAATTTAGGTTACTGCAATACCTGTTATCACACCAGAAATGGGCTGAACGGAAGACTGTATGCATGCCTTGCCCCCCGGTTTAGGCAGAGATCCAGAAGACAACAGCTGTGGAGTGGCCCGGGATTAGAACTTATGTCTTCTAACATCTTGTCCTGGGCGCCTTCCCTCTCATCATACCAACCACCTTTATTAAACATTTTTAAAGATTACTAAAATCAGAAGGCAACTGAAATAAATGTTTAGGCTGAAAACAGCTGAGAGAATGTATCCACTGATAATCTGTCTTACAAAGAATAATTCTAAAATAGTCACCAAGTCATTTTTGAGAATTATGACAGCAAAAGTTAAACAATTTTGAGATTATATTTGTCTGCTTTCATAGGAAGGCAAATTTTCAGAGATTTCTATAAAACTCCTCTAAGTTCTATAGAGCCCAATGCTTTAAAAAAATATATGTAAGAAACTTGAAAAAGTTAGCCAGCTAACCAAAATTCTTCATGATAATTAGCCAGATCCCAGAATATGAGAAGTGGAAATTTTACAATGGTATTTTGACAAAGAACCAGATCAAATTCTAACACGACAGAGTTTTTTATTTCCCCTGGTGCCCTGTAAACTAATCCTAGAAATTAGTGGAAAGAAGACTTCTATTCAAGAAAGCACCTTACCATTGGTCAATTCTAATAGGTCACTCCATTTGGGGGACCAGTTAGTTCACTTCTTCCATTTTTCTATAATTCTGTTTATGTTAGAAAATTGCATAGAAAGTTATTTTAAACTTATGTAAAATAGCATTCTTCCTGAAGGGACATACATTCCATGCACAAAAATTAACTTTATTTTCTTCATAAAAGGTTTTCATATTTCCTTCATTTAGTGGGTTCACACATATTTATATGTTATACAACCTTTTTGGTATGTTATTTTATTTATATATTATACATAGTATATATACATGTTATGATATACTACTCCTTTGATGTATTTTATATATATTAATACTTTCAAAGCTAATTTATTGGAACTCTTTTGGTCAAGAAGTTCTCATAAACCTCCCCAAAGTGAATGAATTTGTACACCTCTGGAAAGAATTTACCGGCAGAGTATATGTGAATATAAAACAAATTTCAATCTTAAAATTATTTTCGTGCTTTTAAAATCAATGTTACCATATGTATTAAAAACCACTGATATTAAATAGGAAGAATACTCCCAGAGTAATGGAAATAAAAACAAAAATAAACAAGTGGGACCTAATTAAACTCAAAAGCTTTTGCACATCAAAGGAAACCATAAACAAAATGAAAAGACAACCCACAGATTGGGAGAAAGTATTTGCAAATGATGTGACCGACAAAGGATTAGTCTCCAAAACTTATAAACAGCTCATGTGGCTTAATATCATCAAAACAAACAACCCCAGTCAAAAAATGGGTGGAAGACCTAAATAGACATTTCTCCAGAGATGACATACAGATAGCCAAGAAGCACATGAAAAGATGTTCAACATCACTAATTATGAGAGAAATGCAAATCAAAACTACAATGAGACATCACCTCACACCAGTCAGAGTGGCTATCATCAAAAAATCCACAAACAATATATGCTGTAGAGGGTGTGGAGAAAAGGGAACCCTCTTACACCATTGGTGGGAATGTAAATTGGTACAGCCACTATGGAGAACAGTCTGGAAGTTCCTTAAAAAACTAAAAATAGAACTACCATATGACCCAGCAATCCCACTCCTGACCATATATCCAGAGAAAAACATGCTCCAAAAGGATATATGCACCCCAGTGTTCACTGCAGCACTGTTTACAACAGCCAAGACATGGAAGCAACCTAAATGTCCATCAACAGAGGAATGGATAAAGAAGATGTGGTACATAAATACAATGGACGATTACTCAGCCATTAAAAAGAATGAAATAATGCCATTTGCAGCAACATGGACCGAGCTAGAGATTGTCATACTGAGTGAAGTTAAGTCAGACAGAGAAAGAGAAATATCGTATGATATCACTTATATGTGGAATCTAAGAAGAAATGATACAAATGAACTTATTTACAAAACAGAAACAGACTCACAGACTTAGAGAATGAACTTATGGTTACCGGGGGGAAGGGTGAGGGGAAGGGATAGTTAGGGAGTTTGTGACTGACATGTAAACACTGCTGTATTTAAAATGGATAACCAACAAGGACCTACTGTATAGCACAGGGAACTCTGCTTAATATTATGTAACAACCTAAATGGGAAAAGAATTTGAAGAAGAATAGATACATGTATATGTATAACTGAATCACTTTGCTGTACACCTGAAACTATCACAACACTGTTAATCAACTATATGCCAATAAAAAATAAAAAGTTTAAAAAATAAATAAATTGAAGAAAAATAAATAGGAAGAATAGTTTACATAACATATAAATTATAACAAATTTTAAAAATTGGAATTTGTAATCTCTAATATTAAGAGAAAATAAGAAATGAGCGTAGTATTAGAAAAATATAGATAAATATAGCCTTTAATTCTGCATGTTTTGTGGACATTTTTCAAGATTCAGTTGCTTAATAATTCTATCTGTACTTGGTAACTTTGTTTTTATTTATTTGGGATTTAGTGGTAGAGTTCTCTTTTAGGCTTACAGGGACTGAGGTTTAGGTTTAATGCCCTGAAACCAACCTCATTAAAAAAATTAATCTTGAGAAAAACTTCCTGCTACATTACTATGAAGCATCTGCATTTCATAAAAAATATAATTTATTTAATTTTTTCAAACATAGATAGTAACTTTCTTTTTGCCATGCAACATCTCTTTCTTATTTGTAATACTCTCACCAATATGAATGGAGCTTAAGGCAGAGAAATAATATGCAGGGAACTATGAAAATCAGACTCTTTCTAAATCAGGTTCATATTAAAGATTGTTAATTTACTTTGAACTCTGTATTTGGGTACTCTTTAGTAAAGCATGTATTAAATTAGTACAGAAATATCTCAAATGGCATTCCAGTTTGATGTGGAAATGTATGTGTCACTCAGAACATAATTTAATTTGAGGGATAAAAGAGATCAAGAGAGAAGTAGAAGTATACACTGGTCTTATGTGCTATTTCAAAGTCCACATTTTGACACAGTAGATATAAAATCTAGGTTTGAGAACTGAAAAACTACATTATAACTTTGACCTTCTCAAAGTCCATTTTTCCCACCTTACTATTTCTTCTGGGTAACAGTTGTTAATACTGTTGATGTATTCTTGAAGGAGAGATCCAGGTTCTGCTTTTATCTCTTGAATCCTTTTAAGTCCACCACTTGTTACAAAAAGTCGTCGAGCTTTGCTATCATGCGGCAGCACCTTGAAAAGTGAAGCACATAAAAATGTCAGCTTTTCTTTTCCAAGTTGGATTTTTACTACTGAAAAGCAATAATATATCTGAGGAAATGCATAAGAGAATTTATGTCCAATATACCTGCAACATAATGAGCCTAAATTTGCTGATCATTGGAAGTAAAATGCAGCCTTTTTAGAAATTTCTTAACTTTTTATGTTGTGGAGATGGAATAAAGGCAATGAACAGGAGCAAAGATAATGGAGAGCCACTCATATACATACAAGGTAAAGCAGTATCTGTTCTTCTCTTATACAAACTGAAGGTCTCTCCAAGCTCCTTAACAAGGCACAGAGGGCCTTCTGTGACTCAGGTCCTAAACACCTCTCCAGCGTCCTTCCCTACCAAGCTCTATGCTAAATTTTATTTCAATAATCTCAAAGGGTGTGTCCAAACCATTTCTTGCCTTTGCCTATGCTGTTTCCTCTTCCTAGAATACCCTTCCACCCTCCACACACCTCCCCCATTACTTGGCTCACTCTTGCTTATCTTTTTTTTTTTTTTTTTGGCCACGCCACGTGGCATGCAGTATCTTAGTTCCCCAACCAGGGGTCGAACCAGTCCCCCCTGCAGTGGAAACAGGACCATCAGGAAATTCCCATTCTTGCTTATGTTTTAAGACTCAGCTCAGACGTCACCTCCTTTAAGAAACTTTCTCTGGGATAGCCCTATTCTCTTTTCGCAGGATGAGTTGGGTACTTTTCTTCTCTCATGGAATTCTATCTGTGCACTTGCCACATAATTTTTTTTTTTTTTTTTTTTGCGGTACGCGGGCCTCTCACTGTTGTGGCCTCTCCCGTTGCGGAGCACAGGCTCCGGACGCGCAGGCTCAGCAGCCATGGCTCACGGGCCCAGCCGCTCTGCGGCATGTGGGATCTTCCTGGACCGGGGCACGACCCCGTGTCCCCTGCATCGGCAGGTGGACTCTCAACCACTGCGCCACCAGGGAAGCCCTAAGCTAAACTCTTTATATATAACATCTCATTAACCTTTACAATGACCCTATAAATAGGTTCTTTTATTAACCCCATTTATGGGTAATCACACTAAGGTTTAGAGAGGTCAAGACTTGCTAAAGGCATTGCTGCTGGTAAATGGGGAATCCAGGCACCCCAGCTCCAGAGCCTGGGCTCACGGCCACAGTGGGATACTAATTCCAACAACCCTGTTTTCTTAAACCCAACCTCCTGAACACAGTTGATAGTTTAGGGTCCCCCTCCTGGCCATCCACAGCTGTGAGAACGCACTCACTCTCTCTCAGCCTCTGCTTTCAGCAGTCAGTCCCACTGGCTGAGCCCCTTCCAGCAGCTTGACCTTTCTACCTTACTACCTTGAATCTGCAGTGGTCTAAGAAATATGACAGCCACGTTTGTTAAAACTGTTCACAGAATAAGTCAATACACTCCAAGTGACTGTCTCAAAGCATCTCCGGTAAAGTGCATGCACGTTGCAAAAAATATTTCAGTGACTCAGAGACCTTTTACCTTTTCTTTATAAGATCTTCGCAGTGTTCCCAGATGAGTGAAACTAACAGACACTGGGAAAATTACCAAAAGTTACTTCTCAGTATAAATTATCTGCGCTATGAGGTTTTTATATGTTGACTCTTTACTCTCCAAGAACATAAAAAAGACAGTACAGAGGCTGTGAGGAAAATGTGAGGAAGAAGAAAGTGTGAATTAGTTATGTGTGAATTTTATTAGCTTATGTTAATTTTATTAACCTATTTTACCTTCCGTGTCAATATGATAGGTGAAAGTTAAGTAGTAAAACCCTGCCCCCATCTTACAGAAGAAAACATTGACCCAGCAGAAGCAACAAGTTAATACCCCATTTCAATTTTCTTCCCCCACTTCTAGGCTAAGAGAGCATGTCTTACCTTACTGAACTGTCCAACCACATACTTCAGAATATTGGGAGGAGCATCATACAGAAATGGCTCGAGAGCTGGTAAATAGGTGCATTTTTGTAGGATGTTCTTTATGGCTTTTTTACTCTATTGAAATACAAAGCAAAATACATACCAAAGTAAGTAATCAATGAAAGCTTGACAAGAATTCATGTCTTGTGTTCCTGGAATTTGAAAATGAAGTGAAGAGCTTGTGATGAACTTAACTGCTGTTGGTGACCAGGTCTACCAGCGGGATAGCGGAGATCACATCCACTGTACCATGCAGACAGCCTTACTCCAATTCTAACAGTTCTAAGCTGGTGATAGACTGCCAACTTATTAATCAAGAACTCTAATGACACTAGAAATCCACTGAGCTTCACTATCCTTCATCAAGAAATATACTTGAGTTTTGACTATAAACTTCTAGATCAGGATGTATATCATGATTAATAATCAGTTGTATTATCCAGCATGAAAGAAATATTAGTATATTAGTTAATTAAGATTTTGTTTACTTGTCAAGTTCTGGGTTTAAGATTTTTTTAACAACATTATTGAGATATAATTTACATACCAAAAATTCACTCATTTTAAAATCCATGTATTTTTAGTAAATTTACAGAGCTGTGCAACCATCACCACAATCTAATTTTAGAACATTTTCATCATCTCAAAAGAAACCTCGTGCCCGTTTATAGTTACATTCTTGTGGCTGTAAAGTAATATCTCATTATGGTTTTGATTTGCATTTCTATCATCACTAATGATGTTGAACATCTTTTCATGTGCTGATTGATCATTTGTTGGTGAAATGTCTATTCAGATCTTTTACCCATTTTTTAGTTGGGTTGTCCTCTTATTATTGAGTTGTAAGAGCTCTTTATATATTTTGAATACAAGTCCTTGCTTGAATATATGATTTGCAAGTAATTTTTCCAAGTCTGCAGCTTGTCTTTTCATTTTCTCAGTGATGTCTTCTGAAGCATACAAGTTTTTCATTTTGATGAAACCTAATTTATCAATGTTTTCTTTTATTACTTGTGCTTTAAGCGTCACTTCTAAGAAATCAATGCCTAATCCAAGGTTAAAAAGATTTACTTCTATGTTTTCTTCTAAGAGTTTTATAGTCTTAATTCTTATATTTAGACCTATTATCCATTTTTAGTTAATTCTGGTATATGGTATGAGACATGGGTCCAAATTAATATTTTTGTCTGAGGATATAATAATTATCCTAGTACAGTTTGCTGAAAAGACTATCCTTTTAACATTAAATTGCCTTGGCACCTTTGTGAAAAATCAACTGACCATAAAAGGGTCTATTTCAGATTTTCAATTCAATTACTACATTGATATATATGTCTTTCTGTAAGCAAGTACCACACTATCTTGATTCCTGTAGCTTTATAATAAATTTTGAAGTTGGGCAGTGTAAGTCTTTCTTTTTCAAGATTGTTTTGGCTAGTCTGAGTCCTTTGCATTTCCATATGAATTTTAGGATCAGCTTCTCAACTTCTGGGGGGAAAAAAGCCAGCTGGGATTTTGACAGGAATTGTATTGAATATGTAGATGGTTTTCACAATATTGAATTGCCATTTTAACAATATTGAATCTTCCAATCTGTGAACATGGAATGTCTCTTCATTTATTCAGATCTTTTTTAATTTTTTTTAGCAATGTTTTATAGTTTTCAGTGTACAAGTCTTATACTTTTCTTTTTTTTTTTTTTTTTTGCAGTACGCGGGCCTCTCACTGTTGTGGCCTCTCCCGTTGCAGAGCACAGGCTCCGGACGCGCAGGCTCAGCGGCCATGGCTCATGGGCCCAGCCGCTCCGCAGCATGTGGGATCCTCCCGGACCAGGGCACGAACCCGTGTCCCCTGCGTCAGCAGGCGGACTCCCAACCACTGCACCACCAGGGAAGCCCTTACACTTCTTTTGTTAAATTTATTCCTAAGTATTTTATTCTTTTTGATGCTATTGTGAATGAAACTATTTTCTTAACTTCATATTTGAATTACTCATTACTAAGATATGGAAATACAATTGATTTTTATATTGCTTTTATACCTAGTGATTTTGTTGAACTCTTATTAGTTCTAGTATTTGTGTATGTGTGTGTCTGTGTGTATTCCTTAGGATTTTCTACATATAAGATCACGTCATATTTTGGATTTAAAATGTATAAGCCTTTAGAAAATGTGCCTTATATTTGGTTATTTATGGCTGTGAACGAAATAAAATTGTTCCTACAACTTCATTTTGTGAATTGTACAGAAATTACATGGGGTCAACAAACCCTTTTATTTACCTAATTCAGGAAATCAAGTAAGGTGTTACTTTGAAATAATGAATGAGAGACTATGAATTTTGCTAAATGTCAGAGCATTTAGTAGCTAGTGCTTATCCTTAGACATATATAATACATGATGATGTGAGGGAAGGGGTCATGGGCTATCTACTTAGGGCAACTTGAGTTTGAGCCTGGTTTTCCTATGAACTAGCATAGCATCTACAGTTCTACATTCACTAATTTTTCTGATATTTCTAAAAACTGACTTCAGCCACACTGATCAAAGCTATTGTAAAAACCACAGTAAGTGACTAGCAATACTATCTTTTTTTTATCTCAACAACACACATAAGCGTAGTAATTAACAAAACACAACTGTCAATTCTAGGCAAACACTTGGTGCCACTTCACTTGTTTTTCACAGAAAATGAAAGGAGTAACAAAAAATTATTCACTGTTGCTTTCCTTAATGAATGATCTCTAATGAAAACTGCTTAAAATGAAAAATGTTTCTTATTCAAAAGTTAATTTTATTCTGAAAGCATTCTGACCCAAAGAGCTATAGTTATTTAAATGAGGGGGGCACATAGGAGTAAATCTTCATGACCTTGTGTTAGGCAAAGTCTTCTCAGATACAGCTCCAAAAGCACAAGCAGCAAAAGAAGAAAAATACACTGAACTTCGTTAAAACTTCCTTTTTAAATGTGCTCTAAACAATACCATCAACAAAGTGATAAGACAATCCACAGAATGGGAGAAAATATTTGTAAATCATACATCTGATAAGGATTTGTATCCAGAAATATATAAAGAACCCTTACAACTCAATAATAAAAAGATAAATAGCCCAATTTAAAAATGGGCAAAGGGTCTGATTAGACATTTCTCCAAAGACGATATACAAATGGCCAATAAGCACATGAAAAGATTTTCAGCATCATTAGCCGTCAAGGACATGCAAATCGAAACCAGAATGTGATACCAATTCACACCCACTAGGATGGCTATAATAAAAAACAAAGACGATAACAAGTGATGGCAAAGATGTGGAAAAATTAGAACCCTCATACATTGCTGGTGGGAATGTAAACTGGTACAGTCACATTGGAAAAGAGTTTGGCAGTTCCTCAAAATGTCAAAAAGAGTTATCATATGACCTAGCAAGTTCCATTCCTAGGTACATACCCAAGAGAAATGGAAACATACGTCCACACAAAACTTGCATAATAATGTTCATAGCAGCATTATTTATAATAGTCAAAGAGTAGAAACAACCCAATGTCTAAGCAGTGAACAGAAAAATAAAATGTGGTATATATCAATACAATGGAATATTATTTGGCAATTAAAAGGAACAAAATATTGATATATGCTATGACATGGATGAACCTTGAAACTTTAAGTGAGAGAAGCCAGGCACAAAAGGCCACATATATTGTATGGTTTCATTTAAATGAACTGTCCAGAAGAGGCAAATCCCCAAAGACAGATAGTAAATTAATGGTTGCCTGGGGCTAAACAGGAAGGATGTGGAGTGACTGATAATGGGAGAATGAAAATGTTCTAAAATTAGACTGTGGTGATGTTTGCACCTGTGAAGATACTAAAACCATTGAATTGTATAGTTTAAATGGGTAAATTATATGGTATATGAGCTATATTTCAATAAAGCTGCTAAAAATAAAGGGGAACAACCAAGACAATAAGAATACAATAATTAAATCAAATAATTATCTTAGAAATAGTTTTATAACTATTTGAATAGTTTTATAACCATCCAAATGCCAAATTAAGATGATACATTTCGATAGGATACCTCTGAATCAAAACAAGTGTAGTTGCCTGAATATTATCAAAATATATGTAGGTAAGCTGATTATATAAAAGATATATATTCTTTTCAGTTTTTACAAGGTATTTGAAATTACATAGGTGTATAGACAGTAAGGTTATGTGAAAATGTGCAAGAAATTCCAAGGGGCTGCTCCTTGGCTCTCTCTCATGGATCAGAACCAATTAGAGAATGCTTACAGAAGCTGACATGCCTTTGGGACAAAATGAACTTCAACATGGCCTTATAATTTGAAAGCTGCTACAGAGTAACAAATGAGAAACACGATTAGACAGTTCCTAAAGCTCTTGGATACATTTTCCCTACTGAGATAGTGTCACATCAAACAGATTTGGACTTTCACTCTAAAGCCTTTAAAACAACAACTGATAGAATCCAAGAGACCTTGGGGAAGAAAAGAAAAGGAATGATTAAGTCCCTACAATAAGAAAATATCTGGATGGATTTAAAGCCTTGGAAAGATTGTTGACAGGATAAAGATTGATAAATCACTTTTAATTTAATACCCACTGTATTTCCTGAAAGTAAATATTATATTAAATAAGGGCAAAAGGAATCTTCTATTAGTAAACCTAAATGTTTTAATAAAACCATCTTTATTAAACTAATACAAGATAAAAATTATCTGACTTCAAAAAGTAAAGTTATCAAACTTATTTTACTCTGGTGATATTTATACAACATAATATCATAATAACTCATTAAAAACCAAGTTATATAAACTTGGTAGCATGTAAATAGTATATAGTGCTCCCTCAGAGACTATTTGCAAGGGTTTCTCAAACTATAATTACTACTGACTCCACTATTAATTATTCATGCTCTAGCTGATGTAATCTTTTATTTCCCTGGATTACTAGAGGTAAGGGTGGGAAGGATGAGAAGTGAGGAGGAGGGAGGAGGGAAGAGGAGGAAGTGGGGAAGAGGAGAGGGAAGAGGGAGGAAGAAAGACAATTATGATAATGGGTTAAAGAAATATGCCACAAAAAGAGAACTACATACATAGGTTAAAATTATATGTAGGGCTTCCATGGTGGCGCAGTGGTTAAGAATCTGCCTGCCAATGCAGGGAACACGGGTTCGAGCCCTGGTCCAGGAAGATCCCACATGCTGCGGAGCAACTAAGCCCATGGGCAACAAGTACTGAGCCTGTGCTCTAGAGCCCATGAGCCACAACTATTGAGCCCTCATGCCACAACTACTGAAGCCCGTGCACCTAGAGCCCACGCTCTACAACAAAGAGAAGCCACCATAGTGAGAAGCCCACCCACCGCAATGAAGAGTAGCCCCTGCTCACCACAACTAGAGAAAGCCTGCGCACAGCAATGAAGACCCAACGCAGCCAAAAATAAAATAAATACATTTAAAAATAAAATAAAATAAAATAAAAGTATATGTATGTAAATCAGATGTACTTGGACAACTCAAAACTGGAAATGGAGTTGTGGTTTCTCACCAGAAAGTCAAAGAATCACACAATTGTTAAACAGGAAAAGACCTTAGCACATTGTCAATCTTACTCTCTACCAAGCATTGCCAAGGAATGGAGTCAACATTGGAGACAAGTAAGGGAAAAGCCCTAAATCTATTAAATCATTGCTTTGATCTAGAAAGTCTTATAAAAACGGGAAAAGCGTTAATCTTAGAAATCAACTTCCCCCAATGAATCTGTAGAGAAAAAACATGTAAACATAACCAAATCAACATAAACTCACTTTTATAAAATTTATAAACCAAATAAATGACCCACGACATCGCTTTCAGAGTCTCTCAACTGTAAGTTCAAGCAGACTTCCTGCCTTGTTAGAGCACCTAAAGTTGTTCCAGCAAATGTGTTTTCCTATTTGTTACTTCAGTGTTTTAATTAAAATTTAAAAGTAATTTAATTTACTGTTATTTTGATTGTCTTTTCTGTGTACTTCTCTCAACCCAAGTCAATTCTGAAAGCTGCTTTCCAAAAGTTACATGTTTTCCTAATAGGCAGTATGCTGGGAAGCATTTTTCTTTCTTTGAAATTCTAAAATTATTTTACAAACCCATCCTACTTTATATTCATGTTTTATGAATCATTTCAGTAGCTACTAACATTTTTTTTAGAAATCTTAATTTTTTTTTAAATGCATGATGTAAAAATGTTTAATTTAGTGAATCTTACAGTCATTTTTCCTTTAAGGAACAAATATAAGACATAATTAAAAGATCAGGCAGACTTGGAGTTAGGAGAGGTAGCTCATGCTTCAGGAATACCTTGGGAAAGCAGCTTAAATTTCTTTAGACTCAATTTTTTAATGTAAAATGGACTAAAGTACTCTCTGGCCAATTCCATCTCCAAAATCCTATTATTCAATAACCTATTTCATAAGAAAAGTCAATAGAAATGTAGAAGGCAACAACCAGACATTCATTTTACAAACAACTTTGTACCTACAGAGAACTTTCATTAAAATAAATCACTGATTTTTAGAGACAAGGGTAACTCATTTTCAAAGAGTCACCTCACTTCTTCTGATAAATTTATTTCTTGACTCAGAAAAGCGATATTGTCCATGATGAAAATTAAAACATTTTAATTTACACATTTTAAAGAATGAGTCAAAATCTAACAAAGCCTCATTAAAACAGTCAAGAATTAAGCACTTACTTTCATTTGAAGATCCTCAGAACTTTCGGTCGACATGTACAAAGAAAGCAGGACGGGCAAAGTGTTTGTGACCGCAACAGCCCGGGCATGCTCCGGAGTGTGCCTCCCAATCTGTCCCAAGGCCCAGGCAGCAGCAGCCTTAATATGATCTTCTGGCTCTTCCGACAAGCAGACTGACAGCTGGGGCACACCCTGCAGCGTTGATCAAAAGAGCAAGAGTTATGAATCCAGAGCAGGATTAAAGAGTCTTCCCTGTCTCTCAAACGTTAGAAGGAATCATTTTGGTCTTGATCCTTTTCTTAAACGGTTCAATAAATGAGCACTTCACAGGGGCTGTCATTTTTCAAGTCAATAAAATGACTAGAACTAATTTACCTTAATTATCTGTAACAATCCAACTAAACTAAATAACTCCACTAGCATTTACTCCCCAAACAGAGGCATTTAACCAAAAAACAGATGCCACAGACCAGTATTTAGGCAAAACCAGATTCCCCCGTGACAAATTAAAAATGCGTAGGATTTTAAAACCTTTTGCTTGAGGGGAGGCCGGCTGGGGCCGGCGCACACATCCCAGACGCAGCCGGGCTGGTGACTCAGCTGCAGGTGGTGCCCCAGAGTCCGGGGAAGTGGCGGGGGGGCGCAGGACGGTCTCCGAGGTTGCCCCCGGGGCAAAGGATTTCCAGATCTGATCAGGGAGCTGGACTCCTCGGTGTCACCACTTAGAACACACATCCTTTCTTTGCTATCAACATCACGGATCACCAACCACCCCAGACATCTGCCTGTGTGACTTTAAAAAGTCAATGCAGCAGCATTTTGGTTGAAGAAGGAGACCTTCAAGATGGCAGAAGAGTAAGATGCGGAGATCACCTTCCTCCCCACAAAAACATCAGAAATGCATCTACATGTGGAATAACCCCTACATAACATCTACTGAACGCTGGCAGAAGATATCAGACTTCCCAAAAGGCAAGAAACTCCCCACATACCTGGGTAGGGCAAAAGAAAAAAGGAAAAACAGAGACAAAAGAATAGGGACGGGACCTGCACCAGTGGGAGGGAGCTGTGAAGGAGGAAAGGTTTCCACACACTAGGAAGCCCCTTCGCCGGCGGAGACTGCGAGTGGCGGAGGGGGGAAGCTTCGGAGCTGCGGAGGAGAGCACAGCAACAGGGGTGAGGAAGTAAAAGCGGAGAGATTCCTGCACAGAGGATTGGTGCCGACCAGCACTCACCAGCCCGAGAGGCTTGTCTGCTCACCCGCCAGGGCGGGCGGGGCTGGGAGCTGAGGCTCGGGCTTCGGAGGTCGGAGCGCAGGGAGAGGACTGGGGTTGGCTGCGTAAACGCAGCCTGAAGGGGCTAGTGCGCCACAGCTAGACGGGAGGGAGTCCGGGAAAAAGTCTGGAGCTGATGAAGAGGCAAGAGACCATTGTTTCAGAGTGCGCGACGAGAGGGAATTCAGAGCAACACCTAAACGAGCTCCAGAGATGGGCGCGAACCGCGGCTACCAGCGCAGACCCCAGAGACAGGTATGAGATGCTAAGGCTGCTGCTGCCGCCACCAAGAAGCCTGTGTGCGAGCACAGGTCACTGTCCACACCTCCTCTCCCGGGAGCCTGTGCAGCCCACCACCGCCAGGGTCCCGTGATCCAGGGACAACTTCCCTGGGAGAACGCACAGCGCGCCTCAGGCTGGTGCAACGTCACGCTGGCCTCTGCCGCCGCAGGCTCACCCCGCATCTGTACCCCTCCCTCCCCCCGGCCTGAGTGAGCCAGAGTCCCCGAATCAGCTGCTCCTTTAACCCCGTCCTGTCTGAGCGAAGAACAGATGCCCTCAGGCAAACTACACGCAGAGACGGGTCCAAATCCAAAGCTGAACCCCAGGAGCTGTGCGAACAAAGAAGAGAAAGGGAAATCTCTCCCAGCAGCCTCAGGAGCAGCGAATTAAATCTCCACAGTCAACTTAATGTTCCCTGCATCTGTGGAACACCTGAATAGACAACGAATCATCCCAAACTGAGGAGGTGGACTTTGGGAGCAATGATATATATATTTTTTTCCTTCTTCTCTTTTTGTGAGTGTGTATGTGTGTGCTTCTTTGTGTGATTTCGTTTGTATAGCTTTGTATTTACCATTTGTCCTAGGGTTCTGTCTGTCCGTTTTTGTTTGTTTTTAAGCATAGTTTTTAGCGCTTGTTATCATTGGTGGATTTGTTTTTTGCTTTGGTTGCTCTCTTCTTTCTTTTTTTAAATTACTTTTTAATTTTTATTATTTTTTTTGCAGTACACGGGCTGCTCACTGTTGTGGCCTCTCCCATTGTGGATCATAGGCTCCGGCTGCACAGGCTCAGCAGCCATGGCTCACGGGCCTAGTCGCTCCGCGGCATGTGGGATCCTCCCGGACCGGGGCATGAACGTGTGTCCCCTGCATCAGCAGGCGGACTCTCAACCACTGAGCCACCAGGGAAGCCCAATTTTTTTATTTTTAATAATTATTTTTTATTGTAATAACTTTATTTTATTCTCTCCCTCCCTCCCTCCCTTCCTTCCTTTCTTTCTTTTTTTCTCCCTTTTCTTCTGAGCTGTGTGGCTGACAGGGTCTTGGTCCTCCAGCCGGGTGTCAGGCCTGTGCCTCTGAGGTGGGAAAGCTGAGTTCAGGACACCAGTCCACCAGAGACCTCCCAGCTCCACATAATATCAAACGGTGAAAGGTCTCCCAGAGATCTCCATCTCAACGATAAGACCCAGCCCCACTCAATGACCAGCAAGCTACAGTGCTGGATACCCTATGCCAAACAACTAGCAAGACAGGAACACAACCCCACCCATTAGCAGAGAGCCTACCTAAAATCATAATAAGGTCACAGACGCCCCAAAACACACCACCAGACATGGTCCTGCCCACCAGAAAGACAAGATCCAGCCTCATCCACCAGAGCACAGCCACTAGTCCCCTCCACCAGGAAGCCTACACAGCCCACTGAACCAACTTCAGCCACTGGGGGCAGACACCAAAAACAATGGGAACTACGAACCTGCAGGCTGTGAAAAGGAGACCCCAAACACAGTAAGTTAAGCCAAGTGAGAAGACAGAGAAACACACAGCAGATGAAGGAGCAAGGTAAAAACCCACCAGACCAAACAAATGAAGAGGAAATAGGCAATCTACCTGAAAAAGAATTCAGAATAATGATAGTAAAGATGATCCAAAATCTTGGAAATAGAATAGACAAAATGCAAGAAATATTTAACAAGGACCTAGAAGAACTAAAGAGCAAACAAACAATGATGAACAACACAATAAATGAAATTAAAAATTCTCTAGAAGGAATCAATAGCCGAAAAACTGAGGCAGAAGAACAGATAAGTGACCTGGAAGAGAAAATAGTGGAAATAACTACTGCAGAGCAGAATAAAGAAAAAAGAATGAAAGAATTGAGGACAGTCTCAGAGACCTCTGGGACAAAAGTAAATGCACAAATATTTAAATTATAGGGGTCCCAGAAGAAGAGAAAAAGAAAGGGACTGAGGGCTTCCCTGCTGGCGCAGTGGTTGAGAGTGCGTCTGCCAATGCAGGGGACACAGGTTCGTGCCCGAGTCTGGGAGGATCCCACATGCCGCGGAGCGGCTCGGCCTGTGAGCCATGGCCGCTGAGCCTGTGCGTCCGGAGCCTGTGCTCTGCAACGGGAGAGGCCACAACAGTGAGAGGCCCGTGTACCGCAAAAAAAAAAAAAAAAAAAGGGACTGAGAAAATATTTGAAGAGATTATAGTTGAAAACTTCCCTAATATGGGAAAGGAAATAGTCAATCAAGCCCAGGAAGCACAGAGAGTCCCATACAGGATAAATCCAAGGAGAAACACGCCAAGACACATAGTAATCAAATTGGCAAAAATTAAAGACAAAGAAAAATTATTGAAAGCAGCAAAGGAAAAATGACAAATAACATACAAGGGAACTCCCATAAGGTTAACGGCTGATTTCTAGCAGAAACTCTACAAGCCAGAAGGGAGTGGCAGGATATATTTAAAGTGATGAAAGGAAAAAACCTACAACCAAGATTACTCTACCCAGCAAGGATCGCATTCAGATTCGACAGAGAAATTAAAATCTTTACAGACAAGCAAAAGCTAAGAGAACTCAGCACCACCAAACCAGCTTTACAACAAAGGCTAAAGGAACTTCTCTAGGCAGGAAAGCCAAGAGAAGGAAAAGACCTACAATAACAAACCCAAAACAATTAAGAAAATGGTCATAGGAACATACATATCAATAATTACCTGAAATGTAAATGGATTAAATGCTCCAACCAAAAGACACAGACTGCCTGAATGGATACAAAAACAAGACCCGTATATGTGCTGTCTACAACAGACCCACTTCAGACCTAGGGACACATACAGACTGAAAGTGAGGGGATGGAAAAAGATATTCCATGCAAATGGAAATGAAAAGAAAGCTGGAGTAGCAATTCTCATATCAGACAAAATAGACTTTAAAATAAAGACTACTACAAGCGACAAAGGAGGACACTACATAATGCTCAAAGGACCAATCCAAGAAGAAGATATAACAATTGTAAATATTTAAGCACCCAACATAGGAGCACCTCAATACATACGGCAAATGCTAACAGCCATAAATGGGGAAATCGACAGTAACACAATCATAGTAGGGGACTTTAACACCTCACTTTCACCAATGGACAGATCATCCAAAATGAAAATAAATAAGGAAACACAAGCTTTAAATGATACATTAAACAAGATGGAAAAATATTTATAGGACATTCCATCCCAAAAAAAGAGAATACACTTTCTTCTCAAGGGCTCATGGAACATTCTTCAGGATAGATCGTACCTTGGGTCACAAGTCAAGCCTTGGTAAATTTAAGAAAATTTAAATTCTATCAACTATCTCTTCTGACCACAATGCTATGAAACTAGATATCAATTACAGGAAAAAGTCTGTAAAAAAGACAAACACATGGAGGCTAAACAATACACTACTAAATAACCAAGAGATCACTGAAGAAATCAAAGAGGAAGAAATACCTAGAAACACATGACAATGAAAACACAATGACCTAAAACCTATGGGATGCAGCAAAAGCAGTTCTAAGAGGGAAGTTTATAGCAATAAAATCCTACCTCAAGAGACAAGAAAAGTCTCAAATAAACAACCTAACCTTGCACCTAAAGCAATAAGAGAAAGAAGAACAAAAAATACCCCAAAGTTAGCAGAAGGAAAGAAATCATAAAGATCAGAGCAGAAATAAATGAAAAAGCAATGAAGGAAACGATAGCAAAGATCAATAAAACTAAAAGCTGGTTCTTTGAGAAGATAAACAAAATTGATAAGCCATTAACCAGACTCATCAAGAAAAAAAGGGAGGAGACTCAAATCAATAGAATTAGAAAAGAAAAAGGAGAAGTAACAACTGACACTGCAGAAATACAAAGGATCATGAGAGATTACTACAAGCAACTCTATGCCAATAAAATGGACAACCTGGAAGAAATGGACAAATTCTTAGAAAAGCACAACCTCCCGAGACTGAACCAGGAAGAAATACAAAATATAAACAGACCAATCACAAGCACTGAAATTGAAACTGTGATTAAAAATCTTCCAACAAATGAAAGCCCAGGACCAGATGGCTTCACAGGAGAATTCTATCAAACACTTTGAGAAGAGTTAACACCTATCCTTCTCAAACTCATCCAAAATATAGCAGAGGGAGGAACACTCCCAAACTCATTCTACGAGGCCACTATCACCCTGATACCAAAACCAGACAAAGATGTCACAAAGAAAACTACAGGCCAATATCACTGATGAACATAGATGCAAAAATCCAACAAAATACTAGCAAACAGAATCCAACAGCACATTAAAACGTTCGTTCACCATGATCAAATAGAAGGATTGTTCAATATATGCAAATCAAACAATGTGATAATGCCACATTAACAAACTGAAGGATAAAAACCACATGATCATCTCAATAGATGCAGAAAAAGCTTTCGACAAAATTCAACACCCATTTATAATAAAAACCCTCCAGAAAGTAGGCACAGAGGGAACTTACCTCAACATAATAAAGGCCATATATGACAAACCCACCACCAACATCATTCTCAATGGTGAAAAACTGAAACCATTTCCACTAAGATCGGTAACAAGACAAGGTTGCCCACTCTCACCACTATTATTCAACACAGTTTTGGAAGTTTTACCCACAGCAACCAGAGAAGAAAAAGAAATAAAAGGAATACAAATCGGAAAAGAAGTAAAACTGCCACTGTTTGCAGATGACATGATACTATACATAGGAATCCTAAAGACTCTACCAGAAAACTACTAGAGCTAATCAGCAAACTTGGCAAAGTAGCAGCATACAATATTAATGCACAGAACTCTCTTGCATTCCTATACACTAATGATGAAAAATCTGAAAGAAATTAGGGAAACACTCCCATTTACCACTGCAACAAAAAGAAGAAAATACCTAGGAATAAACCTACCTAAGAAGACAAAAGACCTGTATGCAGAAAACTATAAGACACTGATGAAAGAAATTAAAGATGATACAAAACAGATGGAAGGATAAACCATGTTCCTGGATTGGAAGAATCAACATTGTGAAAATGACTATACTACCCAAAGCAATCTACAGGTGCAATGCAATCTCTATCAAACTATCAATGGCATTTTTCACAGAACTAGAACAAAAAATTTCACAATTTGTATGGAAACACAAAAGACCCCGAATAGCCAAAGCAATCTTGAGAAAGAAAAATGGAGCTGGAGGAATCAGGCTGCTGGACTTGACTAAACTACAAAGCTACAGTAATCAAGACAGTATGGTACTGGCACAAAAACAGAAATATAGATCAATGGAACAGGATAGAAAGCCCAGAGATAAACCCATGCACATATGGTCACCTTATTTTTTATAAAGGAGGCAAGAATATACAATGGAGAAAAGACAGCCTCTTCAATAAGTGGTGCTGGGAAAACTGGACAGCTACATGTAAAAGAATGAAATTAGAGCACTCCCTAACACCATACATAAAAATCAACTCAAAATGGATTAAAGACCTAAATATAAGGCCAGACACTATAAAACTCTTAGAGGAAAACACAGGCGGAACACTCTATAACATAAATCACAGCAAGATCCTTTTTGACTCACCTCCTAGAGAAATGGAAATGAAAACAAAAATAAATAAATGGGACCTAATGAAACTTCAAAGCTTTTGCACAGCAAAGGAAACCATAAACAAGACCAAAAGACAACCCTCAGAATGGGAGAAAATATTTGCAAATGAAGCAACTGACAAAGGATTAATCTCCAGAATTTACAAGCAGCTCATGCAGCTCAATATCAAAAAACAAACAACCCAATCCAAAAATGGGCAGAAGACCTAAATAGACATTTCTCCAAAGAATATATACAGACTGCCAACAAACACATGAAAAGATGCTCAACATCACTAATCATTAGAGAAATGCAAATCAAAACTACAATGAGGTATCACCTCACACCAGTCAGAATGGCCATCATCAAAATATGTACAAACAATAAATGCTGGAGAGGGTGTGGAGAAAAGGGAACCCTACTGCACTGTTGGTGGGAATGTAAATTGATACAGCCACTATGGAGAACAGTGTGGAGGTTCCTTAAAAAACTAAAAATAGAATTACCATATGACCCAGCAATCCCACTACTGGGCATATACCCTGAGAAAACCATAATTCAAAGAGTCATGGGGCTTCCCTGGTGGCGCAGTGGTTGAGGGGTGCAGGGGACACAGGTTCGTGCCCCGGTCTGGGAAGATCCCACATGCTGCGGAGCGGCTAGGCCTGTGAGCCATGGCCACTGAGCCTGCGTGTCTGGAGCCTGTGCTCCGCAACGGGAGAGGCCACAACAGTGAGAGGCCTGCGTACCACTAAAAAAAAAAAAAAAAGAGTCATGTACCACAATGTTCATTGCAGCTCTATTTACAACAGCCAGGACATGGAAGCAACCTAAGTGTCCATCAACAGATGAATGGATAAAGAAGATGTGGCACATATATACAATGGAATATTACTCAGCCATAAAAAGAAACAAAATTGAGTTATTTGTAGTGAGGTGGATGGACCGAGAGTTTGTCATACAGAGTGAAGCAAGTCAGAAAGAGAAAAACAAATACTGTATGCTAACACATACATATGGAATCTAAAAAGAAAAAAAGAAATGGTTCTGATGAACCTAAGGGCAGGACAGGAATAAAGACGCAGACATAGAGAATGGACTTGAGGACATGGGGAGGGGGAAGGGTAAGCTGGGACGAAGTGAGAGATTGGCATGGACTTACATATACTACCAAATGTAAAATAGCTAGTGGGAAGCAGCCGCATAGCACAGGGAGATCAGCTCAGTGCTTTGTGACCACCTAGAGGGGTGGGATAGGGAGGGTGGGAGGGAGACGCAAGAGGGAGGAGATATGGGGATACATGTATATGTATAGCTGATTCACTTTGTTATAAAGCAGAAACATACCACTGTAAAGCAATTATACTCCAATGAAGATGTTAAAAAAATAAAACCTTTTGCTTTCCCTTGTTAAAAAAGTTAATTTAGAATCCTTTTAAAAATTGACTTTTCACCAAGTATAACAGATCTGAGAACAAAATACCTACTATAGATCCAAAATCAAATGAATAATATGAGCAAGAATCCTATTGAAGTAAATTTTAGGTAAAATATAGTCACTAAAACCTTTTCTGAAATAGTAAATTTCCATTAATTTTTGTCAACATTTAAATGATAGTTTTGCCCATTTTAACATGATTGAATGTCAAAGGAGGATGAGTACTTTTGTTACACAGATGGCATATGCTTATATCTTGCACTTCAAACTTCAGTTTTATCTAAATAATCAAAACAGAGTTAACTAAAGGGCCTCAAATGCATCACAGTTTATATACCCAAGGAAGAGTCAAATAACCAAATCAAATTATAATTCATTCTGTATAGGCATAATTTTCTAACTAACTTGAGACTAGAAGAATTATCACCTAAAATTTAGCACCACAAAAGCCACTATCACATGGGTCATGCTACCGCAGCAAAGGCCAAATGATCATATATACTTTTTTTCCCTCCACCTTTAAATTAGGTTTTTAAGACCAATTTCTTAAAGAAGAGATCTGCCATATTTCTTTGACTTCCTTTTTATGACTAAAAATGTGTCTGCCCATACAAAAAAAAAAAAAAGGTCAGAATCTTTCTATCTTCAGAATGAGGTAACTCTCCAGAAAGTCCATACTTCTGAGACACACCAAGACTGAAGAAGCAGGAGGAAAAGAAGACAGCCAGCCCCCTTTACCCCATGCCCAGCACTCTGACTTACTGGCCTCAGTTGGTTTGAACGGCAAATGAGACAAGGAGCGCTGAATGTGCTTTGAACATTAGAAAGTATTATTTAGACTGGAGGTGTTCTCAGTCCTGAGAGTACTACACGGAACGGGAAAGGATGAGGCAGTGTTGCGTGGTCTGCCTCAAACTGCTGGTGCCCCCACCTTGATCTTCAGTTAAATGGAAGACAAACCAGATGGGAGAGGCCAGAAGCAGCCCCAGAACAAAGGCAGGGAGCACCTCCTGGTTAGTCTGGGGAAGAAACACAGGAAGCAAAAGCAATTGCTGCTTCCTTCCTCATCCTTCCTACAGTAGGCTTTCTGACTATCCACAAAAGAACCGAGAATCAAGAATCCTGATCGCATCCCCATGGTGACCCTTCAGAAAGCAGCACTACTGCTCTAGTCACTATCAGAGTCTTTGGTAATAGAAGAACAAAAGGAAAAGCTAGAGATAAAAAGGGAGTGAAGTAAAGAATTATCAAGGAATAGGTAGAAAATAAAGATCTGAGGTTCATTTTTATTCTGAGGATTAGCAAAGGATTAAAAAAAAAATCCACACTTCTGTTTAACATACAGCAACAGATTTTCCATGCTGATAAGAAACCCACATCCTAGAGGGTTGCCGGAGACACTGGGAGCACGCAGCCTTTGAAGCATGCTTCAGGAGATCAATATTTATTCATTCAACAAATATTTTTTGATCACCTACTATGAGCCAGGGCTACGTGATCTGGTGGGTTAATTCCAAGCCGTAAATTGAGATAAGGCCAAATCCCTAGAGCAAGGAAACAGCATGTCAGAAACATGCTATCCAACATGTGCTCTGAATTGCCCATGTCCAAGAAGATAAATTAGCTCATGGAAGCTGAAGGAGAGAGAGCCATCCATTGTCATATCCTGCCCAAATGGCAGGAAGTGGGAGAATGTACGGAATAATCAAAATGACCACTGGGCATGTCATTTATGATAGCTGTCTTTAATCAAAGTATGCTTTACATATTTGTAAAGCCAATCCTTCAAGATACAAATACATGGTATTTAGATATAGGTGATACTAACACTCAGAGGTGTTGACATTTTATTGATATTAAACACTGAGTAAAACTTTAAACTTCCTGCCAAGTAAACTTTACTTCAAGCACTGCTTTGGGAAACTTACTAATAAGCCTTGAAGAAAGCTGGTAGTTCTTTGACTCTGGTCAGCTATATTTTACACTCTGTGGGATAGTATTAATCTGTGGTTCTGTCTTAGAGTATCTCACTGCAATACCCAGAGGAAAAGGAAGCAAGAACAAACCTTGGAAATGATGACTGCCATTGCCAGGTTCTCAGAATGAGCTGCCACGTAGCCAAGCATCATGATGCCCGGCAGCTTTATGTTTCCTTTGCAGGACCCAATGCAATCGATCACGGCAGCAACTCCCCCCGTGTTCACTATCAGCTGAGAAAGCTAAGAGAAAAGAAGGAGAGCTAGATAACCATGGCCCTAAAGTGTAAGATGATCTTTAAATATTACTTTAGCATTGCCAAATTTTAAAATTTAGGACCTAAAAAACGTCTGGTAAAATCTGAAATGTCATTTAGTGAAATTATTATTTTTATCAAAGAAGTGTACAAGGGTAACAGTCCTGCTATTTCTAATGTACAGAATATGCTCACTGTGAGGACCCTCTCTGTGGTTCAATTTTTCTTGCACGACTCTATCCTTATCATAATGGATGTCAAAACTCCTCACCTAAACACTAAGTCTAGGGCTAGTTCACAACTAGCTAACTGCTGAAACCCCCTATCACAAGGTGTGAGTAAGAATTGGATTAATCACTGAATGCTGAAAGGTGAGATCAGACTTGAAATAGTCTAGCCCCATTATCCTTCCTTTGCCAGCAATGATCTCTAGCTGACTGCACTCCAGTCTTGAACAATCTCAACCAGATAAAGATGTTGGGTGAAATAAAGAATGAGGACTTGGGACTTCCCTGGTGGTCCAGTGGCTAAGACTCCGAGCTCCCAATGCAGGGGGCCTGGGTTCAATCCCTGGTCAGGGAACTAGATCCCATGTGCCGCAACTAAAGATCCCCCACGCCACAACTAAAGATCCCCCACGCCACAACGAAGATCCTGTGTGCTGCCACTAAGGCCTGGTGCATCCCAATAAATAAATAATTTTAAAAAAAAAAGAATAAGGACTTAAAAGTTTAGTGAAATGAAATTGATTAGTGAAAATATACACAGAAAAAGACATAACTTCAGAATCTACCCAGGTTCGCTTCGTCTCTATTCCTTTCCCACCTCACACCTCAGAGCAGGAACCACTGTGCAAGAGCAGCTGTTAGAGCAGTTACGCAAGGTCAGGGGGCCTGATGGTCTCTCCCAACCTGGAGGGGCACCATCTCTCACTACGCCCAGCTGACCTAGAGTGACAGGACAACAAAGGTCCACGGTCCCTACAATCTAGAAATGGAAAGCAGAAAATGATTAAAACCTGAGATTTCAGACTCAAACTCCATTGATATAACCCAGTGGTTCTCAAGTGGGGGCACTCTTGTCCCCTAGTAAACATTTAGTAATATGTGGGGACATTTTTGATCGTCACAACTTGGGGGAGGGGCGCTACTGGCATCCAGCGGGCAGAGGCCAGGGATGCTGCTAAACAACCACCCTACAGTGTACAGGACGGCCCCTCACAGTGTACAGGACGGCCCCGCACAACGAAGAATGACCTGGTCCAAAATGTCAACAGTGCTGAGGACGAGAACCCCTCACAACATGTGACACTGTCCCTGAGCCCTGTGAACAAACTGATGTTTTACTTAAAAACTAAAACTAACTGCATACTGTTGGGTTTTTTTTTTTTTTTTTTTTTCCGGTACGCAGGCCTCTCACTGTTGTGGCCTCTCCCGTTGTGGAGCACAGGCTCCGGACGCGCAGGCTCAGCGGCCATGGCTCACGGGCCCAGCCGCTCCGCGGCATGTGGGATCTTCCCAGACCGGGGCACGAGTCCCTTGCATCGGCAGGCAGACTCAACCACTGCGCCACCAGGGAAGCCCCATACTGTTGTATTTTGAAGCTGTTTTTTTTTTTTTTCCTTGTTTTACCTCAGGTGTATGTTTTGCAATCTCTCTAATTAAAGTGGAAGCATTTTTCTTCACGTATTCATCTTTGTCCTTCAGACAGGTAAGTACAGCTGGAAAAATCTCTGCTTCAACCACCATTTCTGCTAGATCCACAGAATGTTTCGCAATCTGACTGAGAGCTGAAAGGATCTGACGCTGTTGAGCAAAAACCAAACCCAAATGTTACATAGACTCCACTGTGGAGTTCAGACGTAATTTAAACAGCTTCGTACACACTCAAATTCCTTTATAAAGAGGAAAAAACAATCACACATCCAACATAATCTAGGAGTCTCGAGGCATTCACATCCTAGTCTTCTTATACCTCAATACTCAATTTCTTAAATTCCCTCATATCCAAGTTAAACATCTTAGTTCACACTATTGACTATTTAAATCTCTTATCAGTTGAGGCTGGTCAAAGAATATGACCCTGGGATGAATGCTATTTCTTAATTACGCAATACTTAAATTGTTAATTGACGATAAACACAGTAATGTAGTACAGTAACAATCAAGCAGAACTAACATTTTGGGATATTGCCAATATCATTTGTAAAACTTTACATTGCTTAATTAATATTGACAATTTTTAAATCTTACAGAATATAACTATTAGAATATAAAAGTATAATTGGTGACTATCAACTGAAAAATAGATTTTAGAAAGCTATAGAAAAGACTAATGTAAATATGGCAATTCTTACAGGAAACTTAAATATAACAATGGGCTAGAAAACCTTTAGGTCCCTTCTAACCCTGAGATTTAATCATTACGTGATTCTTTACTTTAATTATTAGTATTAATTCTGATGCTACTTCTAGTTTTCAGCGTTGCACATACTTTTTCCCAGTCACATCTTTATTGTCTAATCCTTACAGCACAGTTTTCACATATTAAAGGACCAAATACACAATATTTCGTATCTGTTTTCCATGATAATTTACTAATTATTTAAAAATGTATAATATTAATCTGCACACATTTCCATCTTCTTAGATTATCAGAATCCTGGATTGTTTGTTTCTTTATTTTTAACTACCTTCAACTTAGCATCAGGGTTCAGGATCATCTGGGCTAAGTGAGCAATTGCTCCTGCGTCCACCACTGTCTGTGCCAACTCCGGAGAATGCTTTGCAATATCACTGAGGGCCGAAGCAGCAACCCTTTTCAAAGCAATTTCTGGCTCTTGGATACAGAGCACTAAAAGAGGAATGGCTCCCGCGTCCACCACAGCTTGTGACAGCTCTGTGGGTCCAAGAAAAGTAATTGAGTGAGTATGGGTGACTGACCCTTGTACAAGCCACTTTTCACCCTGACAGATACAGCAAAGGGAAAAGGGGACGGTGTACTTCACTGTCTCGACATCTGCATTTCTAATCAGGCTTCCTGGTTTCATGAACCATGTGGACCAATCCTGAGCTGAAAAGAATACAGGTCAATAGATGGACCTCCATTTACATGAACACATTTGAGGTAGATTAAGCTGAAATGGCTTCCTATTCTTTTTTTTTTTTAAGAGAGTAAGCAGATGTCAGCTGTTTAAGCTCTGACAATTCTGCACTTCTCAATAGGCAAGCATTTTATGCATGGTTTACAATAACAGAGAAAATTAAAGTACCAAAAATTTACCAACCACACTAATTAGGCAGTATTTTGTGCTATTTATATGAGTAAACATTAACATGAATCTTGTGCCAATAATGTCGATTTTTAAATTCCTTTCATCTTACTGTACTTTTAAAAGATTTTTTTAAAACTTTGTACAATATTAAAAGGTGTATTTTCATTGTACATATAAAAACACTTTCAAAAATGAGAACTACAATTGAACAGGCTTTAATATATATAAATGTTAATGTAAGATAAAGAAATAAATTTATCTTAAGCATTTTACATGTCAGAAATAGTATCTTTTGTATATACATGTTGATTCACTTGTGTGCCCAAAAATAACAGCTATAAAAAATAACACATTTTAAAATTATAGAGAACAGGAGACAAGCAGGCAGACCCATATAATATATGTGTAAAAACTGTCTGTTGAGAAGCATAAAACAGTGCATAGTTACAGATTCTACTCTCATTGTACTCATGGCCTTTCTTGCTGAATCACATATACCCATTTCTATAATCTCTTTCTTTCAAATTATGCTCTCATTTTCTCAGATTTATAGCACCTTGGCAATTTATATCTTAATAGCCAAGCTATCAATTCAGCATATCTCTTAGTCTTTAAAGAAAGTACAGTCTTTAATTTTTCAAAAGATTGGTAATATCACATTTTCTAAAAGGAAATAATGTTAGAAAATACAGGTTAGTGTCCAACACTTGTTTTCCTTCAATTATTATAATTATCTTAAAAGTCCCGATCTTGCATAAACGATTCATTCATTCTTTCGTTAAACAAGTATTAATGGAAGGTTATTATGTGTCAGACTCATTCAACACGGGTGCAGATGACACACTTCTACAAATTAACACTACACTGATTAGCAAATACGTTTCAATTAAAAAACCCAAGTGTGAAATATGAAATACAATGGGAAGTTCACCTATTTATGTATTTTCACTTTTATACAGTTTCTAAGAGTAAAGAATCTGCAGTAAACAACTGTTTAAAAAACAGTTAATATGGGCTTCCCTGGTGGCACAGTGGTTAAGAATCTGCCTGCCAATTCAGGGGACACGGGTTCGAGCCCTGGTCCGGGAAGATCCCAAATGCCGCGGAGCAACTAAGCCTGTGCGCCACAACTACTGAGCCTGTGCTCTAGAGCCTGTGCTCCACAACAAGAGAAGCCACCAGAATGAGAAGCCCGTGCAACACGAAGCCTTCGAAGAGTAGCCCCCGCTCTCCACAACTAGAGAAAGCCCGCACACAGCAACAAAGACCCAATGCAGCCAAAAATAAATAAAATAAATAAGTTTTTTAAAAGTTAATAAACTATTAATAAACAGTTAATAAAACTATTAATAAAAACAAAGTTCTTTTTAAAAAAATTTATCATCTTTGTAATTCCCATACATTTTATGCTTTCCTTGAGTGAGTATCGTATCCTCCTTTTCCTGAACTCTATAATATTAATAATAAAGCAAACTCAGTTCTTCTGACTTGTTACCCATTCCCATCCAAAGCTGTTTTCCATTTTTTCTGGATCAGTGATGCTAAATGAGGGGAAGGCTGGGGAGGGTACCAAAGAAAGGTTTGCCTGAAGGTAATGAAGCTTCCAGGGACCTGGATGGGGCCTAGCAATTTTGTACTTGCAGTTTCATATACCTTACATCTCCAATTTATATGGTCCTACAAAACCCAGCTCTGTTCTTGGGTGGCACACATTGTAATTCATAAATGATACTGTTCTACCACTTTCATTCATATATTGGGTATAAGACAGTGTATATAAAGGTAAGAGTATAATAGACCTAAATAATGCACACCATACTATATTACACATTCCACAGGCTATTTCATCCTGCCTCTGTCACTGCTCTTTTTCCTGTGGTATATCCTTCTCCTCTTTCCTACCGTTGCTTCCTCTGGTATTTCTGTGCCAGTCGCTGTTGACGTCTACCCCATAGCCTTTGTCGGTCAGGGCATGGGCTTGTGAATCAATCCCGGTAAATGGGACCTGAGCAGAAGTCAGCTAGAAGCATCTCTGAGCGGTTTTCCTCTGTAATAAACAGAAATACACAGGAGGAAACACCGCCTCTTCTTTGCTGGACATGGGCACATCTGCCTGCAAATGACATCTGGAACTCCTACAGCCATCTTGCAACTATAACAGAAGAAATTGCCAATATGCTGAGGATGGCCGAGTACAAAAATGAAAAACATCTGGGTCCTCCAAGACACTGTTCAGCTGCATAACCAACCTTGGAACTGCCCTGACTCTTCACTTTGTGTCATGTGAAATAAAAAAATGTCCTCATTGCTTAAGCCACCTGTAGCTGATATTCTGTAACTTACAGCCCCAAACATATTGATACAATTCTGTCCTCTCTCAGGCTTGGTGTATGTACTTATTTTCCTCTCCTTTCTGGTCACTGAGTGTTCATTACGTGCTTACTATGTGCTAGAAACTTGGCTAGATCTTGGGGAAGCAGAATAGAGTAAAAACGTTGTTCTGTTCTAGCAGACTCTGCTCAGGGTAAATACGTGAACAGACCACAGCACAGAGTGGAGCTGGGAGTTGGGTGCATGGAGAGTTTGGGGAAACACACATGGGGTGCCGTTTTAGGCAGTGCTTCCCATCCTCCTTCCTGCTCCCCTTTTCTTCTTCTCTCTACTTTTCTACTCTAAAAAAAGTGGTAGTAACCAAAACACATACAAAAATCTGGTACATTTAAAAGTTACTCCCTATAGGAGAAATCTCAAAGAATTCATTTTTAACTCTAATTTGGAAATGAGTCTGGGTTGTTTAATTAATTATTAAACTTAGGAAATCAAAGATTGATATGTACAGATGCTCATAAAAGGTTTGATCAAGGAAAAAAAAGAGCCAATTAATTTATCTTCAGTGCCTGAAAATATCTTAACCTCGTTTTTTTTCCTTAACCTCATTTTAAATTTTAAATGAATCTTCAAAAAACAAATTTTTTAAAACTACATCTTCTTTTATTTATGCAAGAACATGTGCCATAATCATATACTGTTAGGTAACCAGCAAAATTAGAAGTAGTTACGCAAAAAATAAAAAAAATCAGAGAAAGAAGGCTTTATGTTATACTAACATACTAACAAGATTTAGATGGGGTTGATGGTACTATTGGTGATATAGCTTCTTCTCTATTTGACAAATTTTCTTCAATGTGATTGTTTTTAAAAAATAAAAGAAATATGAACATGTCCTTTGACCACACATATAGCTATTGCTGTGGCTAACTATACTAACATTACTATTCTAAAGAAAAATAAACACTTTAGCTTATTTCTCACCATGAAAGAAAGTTTCTTATTTTTAAAAATGGTGGGAATATGTCTCCTTGAAACAAAATATTAGGAAAGAATGCATAATTATTCTTTGAAGAATTACTAATATATACTAGAAATATTATCCATTTACTTTTTCACACTTTCCCTCATCTTAATTCATGCCTTTATTACAGTTAAAATATTACATTTTTTTAAATGTTAAGGCTTATTCATTTTTAACAATTTTTTAGACTTCAAATTGTCAGTAGAAATAAAACTATACAATAGCACTTTCCTTATTCATAATAATAATTAAAGCCACTGATTGCATGCATGTAGACAACTGGTATACAGTCCGCAAATCTGATGGTCAGCTGTTTTCAGTAAAGAAATAGCTAGTTCTCTTTGGCCTCCTGAATACCTCACTGCTGAGTGAAGGAATTGAGGCAGCCACCTCTATCGGACCATGACAAGCTCAGTACAACTTTAGATTTAATTTTTAAAACAAAAGGAGACACAGAAAAAAGGGAGGACATTTAAGATCAACAACATTCATAAAATTACTAGTATCTAAAGCTGGATGAATGGAATATTTAGGGATGACTTTATGTTGACCAGAAGGGAAGAGCACAGAACGGAAAGTCCATCAGCATATAATAGGCACGGCTGTAACACATAAAACTAGGTGCGTCAGGCAAAAGTGATTTTGCTTTAACAGTGCTCACAATGGCCTTAACCCCTCCTCTTAATTGTTATGGTTAGTGGTTTGTTTAGATCAGGAGTGGTAAACACAGGGCCCAGGCAAGTAATTAAAATAAGTGAAGCCAGCAGGTGTAAGAAAAATAACTGAGTGGGAAGCACAGTAAACTGCAAAACTATATGCACCAGCTCCAAGGAGCAGCAACCACTCAGCTTCAGCCCAGCGCGGCCACGTAGGAATATAGGCAACCGTTGTCAGACGCTTGGATTTTTCAAGAGAAGCCAGACATCTGATTTTTAATGTGAAATTGCCTGGTTTTTAAGTGTTGGAAACTTAAAAACACACTGTGTAAGACAACATAGTGCAGGCTAAATAAAACACGTCCATCATTTTACAACCCTAGGCTTAAACCTTACACCTTCTAAAACGAGCTATGGGGACTTTCTGGATGTAGAAAGGTGACATTCTTTCTACATTTGATTCTTGAAGACACACTCTAGAGTCATAAAGGAAGAACCACTATAGTGATTACATAAGAAAATTCAGAGGTGAATTCCAAGAAAACTGATGAAAACCTAAAACTTGGCCTGCAAAAAAAGGATTAATCTAAACATATATTATGATACTCCACTAATTTTTCTGCTCATAATGGAGATGTAAGAGGGAAGAATGTGAGCAAAATTAAGTGATCCATCATGAGAACTCATAAAAAGGACTCAAAATGAAGAGGTTCTCCGAAAGGAAAAAAAGGAAGGAAAAACTATATATATATTATATATATATATAAAATATATAATATATATTTAGCATACTAATTCAAAAATAATTAGGCAAATCAAACACCTCAAAAACTCTAATTCCGGGGCTTCCCTGGTGGTGCAGTGGTTGAGAGTCCGCCTGCCGATGCAGGGGACACGGGTTCGTGCCCCGGTCCGGGAAGATCCCACATGCCGCGGAGTGGCTGGGCCCGTGAGCCATGGCCGCTGAGCCTGCGCGTCCAGAGCCTGTGCTGCACAACGGGAGAGGCCACAACAGTGAGAGGCCAGCGAACCAAAAAAAAAAAAAAAAAAACCTCTAGTTCCTTTTAACTTTATTGCTTTTTAATTTCGTTTTCCAAACACTGCTTTTAACTCACTGGTTTTAAGCCCTACAAAAATTTCTATTCTTTCATTAAAAATAAAGTTATGAATCATCATTTCTTTGCATTTAGGTGGCCCTATTTCTTAGTTCAAAGATAGGCTGGGGCTTCCCTGGTGGCGCAGTGGTTGAGAGTCCGCCTGCCGATGCGGGGGACGCGGGTTCGTGCCCCGGTCCGGGAAGATCCCACATGCCGCGGAGCGTGAGCCATGGCCGCTGGGCCTGCGCGTCCGGAACCTGTGCTCCGCGATGGGAGGGGCCGCGGCAGTGAGAGGCCCGCGTACCGCAAAAAAAAAAAAAGATAGGCTGGTTTTGCATCTGACTGTAAAACACAGCTATATCACTTCAAAACCTTTGTGAAATAAAACGGGTTAAAAAATACATTTAAGGTTTGGCTGTCACTTATGATGTCAATCTTATGTTATATAATCATCCCATTCAACCAAATTTTTCATGATTTGGTGAAATTACAGTAAAAACAAAGATGGAGGTGTAATCGCCAAAACTGGTTATATACTGACCATACGCCAGTATGATTTTAGGAATGTCACTTTTAAAGTGGAAGAAATTTGTCTAACCCAGCTGTTTACAACTGGTTTAGTTACCTACTGCTACACCAAACTTAGCTGCTTGAAACAGGAAACGTTTATAATCTTACAGCTTCTGTAGGTCAGGAATTTGGGAGCGGCTCAGCTGGATGGTTCAGGCTGTGACCTCTCACTACGCTGCAATCAAGCCATCAGCCAGGGCTGCAGTTACCTGAGGCTTGACCGGGATACACTGGGTCTACAGGATCTTCTTCCCAGCGTGCCCATGGGAGTTGGAAGAAGGCATCAGTTCCTCCCCATTTCTGGGCTCTTTCATAGGTAGCTCATGATGAGGCTTCCCCCAGAGTGAGTGATCCAGAGGAGAGAACCCAAGACAAAAGCCATAGTCTTTTATCCTCTAACCTCAGAAGTGACATGCCATCACTTCTGCTATATTTCATTGGTGCAACGTGGGCGGAGACTGCACAGGGATGTGACTAGGAAGAGGAAGGCATGGAAGCCAGCTACCAAAAAACCTTTATTCTACACCAACACATCTGAGAGAGGCAATATCCTTCTATAGGGAATGATGGCTCACTGGAGCTATAATTCTGAGCTGAGAAACTGATATCTCCAATCGCATGTCGGAGTGAGAAAAGGTGGTGGGAATTTGCATATTATTATGAAAAAATCTAATGTATGATTTTTATTTATCCCCCGCTCCCACAAATGTCATTTTTCCTACCCATTATCTCCATGCCACCTCTTTCCACCGCATCTCCAGAGCCATCGGTCTAACCCTTACATATGGATTGAGTGTCTGAGAGATGTTAACACACATACATACATATGCTTTGAAGGTTAAATAATTCTAGCTTCTTTAAAAAGTCAAGTGAGTCAAATAAGCCATTGATCTGGAGTTAACGGGGCCTTAGTAAGAAATTACAATCAGCTGGATGGATGGCGCACTTATACAAGGCTCAAGTATAAAAAACAGCTTCAAAATACGGAAAGGAAAAGTCAAGAAGTGGAGACGAGAGAAAGAGAAGGTGGGAAGTGGTAGAGTTGGGTACGGCCTTGGAAGAGCATAGGTAGCATAAGATACAAAGCCATTTTTAAAACCCTGATTTTAGCAGCTTTTAGTTTTATACTTTACTCAACAGCTGAGACTAAGCTGAATTGGAAAAGGCAAAGTTACAGAGAGGGTCTGGAGTGCTCTTGTATGAAGAAAATAATAAATTACTTGGAATCAGCTTTTTACAAAATACGCTTTTTGTATCTAGACATGTTTCCATTCATTTCTACTTGCTTTATATAATATTGCAACAATCGTAGTTTCATTCCACCTACAATCTGCATTCTGCTGGGGGGAAAAAAAATCCTTAGATGGCAAATGCAGATTTTATTATTCAAACTTTCGAACTTCACTGGCATTTGTTCTTTGTTCCAGCCCAGTTTTAGGCAAGTCCCTGCCTTCGAGGAGCTCAGGCTGACGGAGGAGGCTAAACAGTAAAGGGTTAGCAGTGCCCCAGTGGAATTCTCTGCAAGAACACACAAAGGACAGAGGAAACAGAAACGAAGCACTGGATGGTTAGAAAGTTTACAGGGTGTTTTTATACAAGTGGTCCCCGGTCAGCAGTTCTCGGGGTGACTGCCTCTGGGTGGTTAATGAAGCTACCTGTGGGCCTCCACTGTCCACTTATATTCCTGAGGATGAGCCAGCCCAACACTGTTAATAACTGCATGATATCCCACTGAGTAAATATTCCATAATTTACTTAACCTCTCCCCCCCACCCCAGCTACTCAGGACACTTAATTGTTTTGTTTGCTTTGGGGCTTTGCCATTCTTAAGTTCAGTACAGTGAACTTCTTTGTGCATTAAGATTACATTTATTTATTAGTTATCCATTGCTACATACAAAATGACCCAAACTCAGCAGCTTAAAGCATCATTCCTTATCGCATATTTTCTGTAGGTCAGGAATCCATGAGCAGCCTAGCTGGGGGATTCAGGCTTGGAGTTTCTCATGAAGTTGCTGTCACACTGTCTGCTGGGGCTGCAGTCATCTGAAGGCACAACTGGGGTAGGATCTGCTTCCAAGCTCACTCGTGTAGCTGTAGGAAGCTCCGGTTTCTTGCTGGTTGTCAAAGACCTTAGCTCCTCATGACATGGACCTTTCCACAGGCTGCCTGAGTGTGTCCTCATGTCACAGCACCTGGCTTCCCTCAGAGTGAGTGATGAGGGAACCCCACAACAGAAGGCTCGATCCTGCAGAGCTGGTCACCTACTCTCAGAAGTGACAGACCATCACTTCTGCAGCATTCTGGTGGTAACACAGACCAATCCTGGTACGATGTGGGAGGGGACTGTACAAGGGTGAGAATGCCAGGACGTGGGATCTCTGAGGGGCATTTGGGAGGCTGGCTACCACGGGTCCTACACTGATACAAATATACTCTACAGGTTAGACAAACATACACACATTCACACATATGTGTGTGCACGTATGTGTTTAGTTAAGATAGAGGCACAGAGGTGAAGGTCCTGAGGGGAAGAATGTTGACATTTTTTGAGGTTCTTGATATTTTTAGATTAAACCACATGAAACTGCTATTTTTGTTAAGTCAAAACCAATCAAATATAGGTAATTTCATAAGGTCAACCTAATATGACTGCAATATTGTTTTCCAAAGGGGGTTATCAGTATGTGGCCCCATCAGCAATGTGCGAGCCTGGTAGTTTGGCCACTTATAAAGTACATTTCAGCCCTTACATCAGTAAGTGATTGCTCCAAGTGGACTCATCATTTACTTCTCCCCAAATGGTAAGTTTAGTTCCATATTCCTTAACTTACTACACATGTACTGCTCAGTTACACTGATTAATAAGCATGAATATTAAGTGTGACTTTTTGAGACCACAGCATCACCACTACATTGCCTTTTTGTTTGTTTGTTTTTGTTTTTTGGGGTTTTTTTTGCAGTACACGGGCCTCTCACTGTTGTGGCCTCCCCCGTTGCGGAGTACAGGCTCCGGACGCGCAGGCTCAACGGCCATGGCCCACGGGCCCACCCGCTCCGCGGCACGCAGGATCCTCCCGGACCGGGGCACGAACCTGAGTCTCCTGCATCGGCAGGCGGACTCTCAACCACTGCGCCACCAGGGAAGCCCTACATTGCCTTTTAACAACAACAACCCCCACCCCTACACACACAAAACACAGAGTACAGGCACAGGAACTCTAAGTCAGTGCTGTGAGATGGGAATGTGAGCCACGTATATAATTTAAAATTTTCTAGGGAATTCCCTGGTGGCGCAGTGGTTAAGAATCCACCTGCCAATGCAGGGGACACGGGTTCGAGCCCTGGTCTGGGAAGATCCCACATGCTGCGGAGCAACTAAGCCCGTGCGCCACAACTACTGAGCCTACACTCTAGCCCGCAAGCCGTTAACTACTGAAGCCCGTGGCCCTGGAGCCTACGTGCCACAACTGCTGAGCCTGCGTACTGCAACTACTGACACATGACATAGAAAAGAATCAGGCCAGCGTGCTCTGTCTGGATTTCTTCCTTACATTATCTATTTGGTAAACGGGTTGTAATCTACTCGATGTTTCTGTAGTATCAGAATGAGCCAATTCCTGCAAGCACTGCTCATCTGTGGCTGCAGCAATCTCCTCTCCTGACTGCTACTGAGCTGGAAGGGAAATTTCTTATTTGATTTAGGATATAAATGATATCCCTGAGAGAAAGAATAGTCACACATGTGGAAACCAGTCATCAGGGATTAAAAACAGAGGTATCTGGCAAGACTGTCAGATACTACAAGGAGCTTAAAATGAAGAACGATGAGCTTTCATACACTTGCCTTTCTCACATTATAAAAAGGAAGACTCTCTGAAGGGTTCTGAGTAATTGCCAAGCAGTTCTGCCATAAATGGCTGTCTGACCAGAATAAATCGTTTAACCTCTCTATTTCAGTTTCCTCACCTATGATATGTTAATATTGTATATATATATAATATAATGTGTTAATAATTAAAATGTTTTAGAACACCTAATCAAACGTATTCCTCTTTGCCAGGACTGAGAACAGCCAAAGTTTATTCTGAGACAGCAAAGGTTTACAGGAGGCAAAGTTTACAAGAGACAGAATTTTTAGCTAAAGCTCCTAAACAAACACTGAAAACTTAGTTTTCAGCCCAAATGTGGAAGATCTTTCCTACAAAACACTTACGCGGCCCCTCCTTCCTCAGGCTGCGGCCAGGCCGCTGCTCTCACCTCTGTCCTAAGTACTCTGATGACTGCCACATGCTGCGCTCAAGTTCGCTGGCGGCGCTCCTCCACGAAGCTGCTGTGCCACCGGCGGGCGCAAGGCCAGAGCCAGGCTGCCAGGAGGAGCGAGGAAGGAGGGCCCTGAGTGCGAGGAAGCCCCCGCCTGGGCCCTACCAGTGGGAGCACCGCGGCCGCAGAGGCCACCGCTCCTCCTGCCTCGCCCTCTGTAGCTCCAAAAGTAAGACCAGTCCTCGGAGAGAGTGAGAGATTTGACACCGATTAGGTAAAAATGTAACCAGAATAATTCTGCTGAGTGGGAGAATGTAGCAAGACGGAGGAAGAGGGACAACCAGTCTGAGAAGAATTCTACCTCGACCTTTATTAAGGAGCCCAGAGTAGAAAGAAGTAGCTTATTTATCTTCCGAGTAAGAGGTACATATTATCAATTGTATTCCGTACCTGCTGAGTCAAGCGTGGACATTTAATGAGACCATTTGCCCCGAGTTAAAACCACCACCACCACCATTTCTGGTGGATAGCCCCCAGTTTCCCTTGGTTATCTGTAAAATGCTTTAAAATCTATACATAGAAGTAACTCTTAGAAATTGCATTTTTTCAAATAAGGAAAAGTCAGATGATGCCCATAGATTTCCCTCTTCTACTAATTGTATGCTTACTTTATTTCTGTTTCCTATACACAAACGTTTTTCCTTAAAGGTTCCTTTCTTATTGCGCTTAAAGGTACATATTTTTTGCACCTCCTTTAAGGTTTATATTTCTTAAACTATCTAATCAAACAACTTACCACGAATACCCAGAAGAAAACACTGAATGAATCCCTTTAATCTCAATATATTCCATTTTTAAGAGACCACCAAGAAAGAAATCAGGTTATTTGGAGGTAAATCTTCTATTTTCACTGATATTCAGGATGTGAATGATGACTTACTGCTTACTAGATAACAATTCCCTTTCCTTCTGAGAAATCTATGCGGTAATCTCTTCTGGGAGCTTCTGGGTCCCAAGCCCCTAACTACTGTGAAATATTGAAATTACACTGGGAATTCCATGTGGGAGCCAGATTATAGCCAAAAATTGGAATAGAATCCCAAAGACAGAGCCTATTTATGAACTATAATCATTTAGCCTCAGGTTCAACAAAAGGGAGGTATGGAATGGTTACCTATGGGCACCTGCCTCAGAGCATATCAGCATGGTTGGCCTCAAAGCTCTTTTGCACCACTCTTTAAAATACCCATGTTACAATCTGTTTGCCGTAAAGTCCTCTGACAATAAAAAAAAAAAACTAAAAAAAAAACTAAATATACTCATGTAGTTTCCCCATGATAACCAGCTTCTAATTTAAAACAATTGCTTTAGTTTTCTCAATCAACAAGTGTTAAACAATAGTCTTAAGGTGAAGCTACTTGGAAAACCAAAATCCAGATATTAAAGAAATAATTTTCATATACTAATTCTGAATCATTCTAAGCAAAACAATAGTTTTCTTTCTCAATTTACTTTTATATCATTTTATTATTTTGTCTCCAATAGTGTCACCATTTAAAAACCAAATTAAAGGACTTCCCTGGTGGCGCGGTGCTTAAGAATCCGCCTGCCAATGCAGCAGACACAGGTTTGAGCCCTGGTCCGGGAAGATCCCACATGCCACAGAGCAGCTACGCCCGTGTGCCACAACCACTGAGCCTGTGCTCTACAGCCCGCGGGCCGCAACTGCTGAGCCCGTGTGCCACAACTACTAAAGCCCACGCATCTAGAGCCTGCGCTCCACAACAAGAGAAGCCACCACGATGAGAAGCCAGCGCACCGCAATGAAGAGTAGTGCCCGCGCACCGCAGCCAAGAGTAGCCCCCGCTCACCACAACTAGAGAAAGCCCGTGAGCAGCAATGAAGAACAAACACAGCCAAAAATAAATAAAATAAATAAATTTAAAAAAAAAACAAATTAAACATAACCATGGGACAGCCACTTCCTGTTTCTGTTTTGAGTTTCTTCTTCAAAACTCTTTCAAGGAGTGCTTAATGAAACTGTATGGTACAGGGGTTGACATCTGGCTTTGGAGTCAAGACAGATTTAGACTCAAATTTTAGTTCCACCGTTAACATGACTTCAGGTATACTAAGTTCCACTTTCTTCCTCTTTTTAACAGGGAGAGTAATACCTGCCCTAAGTGTATCTGTAGCCAAAATGAGATAATATCCTAAAGCATACTGCACAGAGCCAGGCACACGGTAATTACTTGATAAACGGTAGCTATTATTTTATACATGCACACACACTGAAAAATCTGGAAAACAAATTAAAAACATCCTTAATTCTATCACCCTAGTAGCACAAACATGTACGTCCTTGTAATTTACGTCCACATAAAAATTTATTTTTATATTATTATAATTGTAATGTGCAATTTTGTCTTTTTTTTTCACATTATAATCACTTTTCCATGTTATCATGTAGGATTCATAATTACCTTTTATTTGTTGAGTGAGATTCCATTAAGTAAATTACTATAATTTAACCACTAAATTCCTGCCAAATATTTGAGGGGTTTTGATATTAGAAATAATACTACAATAACATTTGCATGAATGCAGCTTCTTCATTCTGTGGGATTCTTCCCTTAGGAAGAATTCCCAAATCAGGCTTTCTAGAGTAGCCATGAACTCTTTCGTGGCTTAGATTAGTTTTGCCAAATGCCTTTGCACAAGTTTCTACGATTTGTAGTGCCTCCATCAGTGGGCAGAAACATCATCATGCCCTCTCAGACCTTCAGTATTAATACAGTATTCATACTTTGCATTTATTGATTACTTACCATGTACCAAGCATTGGTCTATCTCATCGTCCTCACAACGAATCTCTGAAGTAGTACTTCCTCTCTTGCAGATGAAGAAGTTAAGTTTCAGAAAGTTTAAAAGCCATGTCCAAGGTTACACAGCAACTAAGTAGTAGAACTTGGACTCAAACTCAGATCCTGTCCTAAGGCCACAATGCTCTTAACCACTTGGTTATATTTCTGCTTTACTCTTTTTTCCCCCCAAATAATAACAGGTAGGAAAAGATACTTTCACTGATGTTTTAATATGCAGTTCTTTGATCACCAGAAAAGTTTACACTTTTACATATGTTTGTCTTAAAACTGTTATTTTCTTGTTGTGTTATTTGTTCATACTATTTAGCAACTTCTGTAAAGTGGTGGGAGCAATTTTGTTCCCTATGTATTTTTTACTGAGCAGGTGTGTCAGCACAACCTTCACACAAGAGGCCCAGGCCCCTTCTTTTTCTTTTTTATTTTTTTTTGCGGTACGTGGGCCTCTCACTGTTGTGGCCTCTCCCGTTGCGGAGCACAGGCTCCGGACGCTCAGGCCCAGCGGCCATGGCTCACGGGCCCAGCCGCTCCGCGGCATGTGGGATCTTACCGGACCGGGGCACGAACCCGTGTCCCCTGCATTGGCAGGTGGACTCTCAACCACTGCACCACCAGGGAAGCCCCTGGCCCCTCCTTGATGGCTTCATTGAGCTCAGTTTAGAAGAAAAGGTGCTCCTTCTCTTTCTCCTCCTTCCTGACGATTATGGGCTGAATACAAATATGTTCTAGCAAGTTACCACGCCCATATCTTTTCAACAATATTCACTCATACAACATGGCTCCTGGCTGGCTTGGAACACCCTACCATAAGCGAGAGTGAAGACCCAATGTCCCCTGAGGGGTGGCAAACTCAAACAATTTTGTAACGGAACCGATTTACCAAGGTCCTTGAATCTAATCAATATCTCATTCTCCCCACATCCCCCCGATTCCCTTTCTGTCTTCAAATTTTTCTTTTGCTAACTAACATAAAGACTGAAATGTATAGGTTTTTTGGTGAATTTGTGATCCAAACAACTTGGCCATCATTCGAAACTTATCTCCCATAATATATAGAAATATCATTAAGACGTCATATCTGGGACTTCCCTGGTGGCACAGTAGTTGGGAATCTGCCTGCCAATGCAGGGGACACAGGTTCGAGCCCTGGTCCAGGAAGATCCCACATGGCGCGGAGCAACTAAGCCTGTGCGCCACAACTACTGAGCCTGCGCTCTAGAGCCCTAGAGCCCACGAGCCACAACTACTGAGCCTGTGCTCTAGAGCCCATGCTCTGCAACAAGAGAAGCCACCGCGATGAGAAGCCCGAGCACCACAATGAAGAGTAGCTCCCTCTCGCCACAACTAGAGAAAGCCCACGCACCACACCAAAGACCCAATGCAGCCAAAAATTAAAAATTAAAAAAAAAAGACCTCTCATATCTATGGTTTACTAAGCAAAACCAGATTTACCTAATTAATCTAAACTTTAACAATCCTATTTTATAATAAGGCCCATTACCTGCATTATGTCTTGCAATATAGCCAAGTGCCCAGGCTGCAGCCTCTTTGACTCCAGGGTCAAAATCTTCCAAGCATATCACCAGTGTATCCAGTGCTCCACAATCCACTATCGCCTGAGCTAGTTGGGGAGAATGTTTACCAACTGCTCGTAACACAAAGGCAGCTGCTTTCTTGTAAAAACGCTACAAGGATAAATAGACAAAACTCAAAGTGAATTGAGCTAAAAGTTAAAATAGACCAAAACCAACATTAAAATGACATTGATATATTAAAAAAAAAAGCTCAAAAAATAAATAAGTAAAATAAAAAATAAAACTAAGAAAAAAAGCTCAACAGCTATTAAATATAAGAGATGAAAAACATCCTGCAATATCATTTTGATTTTTTGATGTTTCCCCCATTGCTTTTGTTCAGTTAACTGAACTGAAAGGATTTAAGCCTTAAAATACATTTCAAATGTTTTACTCTGAAACATGCATTTGGAAATTGTATAAAATAAAATATAAACATTATATTTCCTACAAATTCATAAAATAATGAGATTTCATGTTTGTGCATTACAGTGAAAGGTATTTGTTTGCCCTATGGGAACTCTTAGATTGTTAGCACATGCAACTAAACTGTCACCTAACAAATTCGTTTCCTTTACTTGCCCTCAGTCTCTAAGCATGACCTCAACTAACCTTTCTGGTGTCCCACGTTACCCTGAAATAACAACTATGTTCTGAGGCTCCCTTAGCAATCATCAGATAAACATAAAGGCAAAATATTCATGATACATTTTAAAACTCCTCCTGGCAAATAAACCAGCCCGACAGTGCGTTGTTATTTATCCCTTCTTAGAAATGTTTTTTTACAAAGATATAAATGACTTACCGTTATGTGAATTTCAAGTAATACTTCATACTTATAATATGTTCTACGTGTAAATTTTATCAGATTAAGAAATAAAACTGAAACACAAGACTAACCTGTTTTTCTTCATATTGCTAAAAAAAAAAATTAGATGTAGAGGAAGTATTTGGCTATAACACTCCCTGTTTTATGGTTAGCATAATGACACAGTAACAGTCTCCTAACTCTATCTTTCATTAATAGAGCCCAATTAATGCCCTATTTTAGATTCTAAGTTTCTATTTCTTTACAGTGACTACAAAAAAAAGCGACTAGATGACTATAGCATCTGTTTTGAAAGCATTCTATTTATGCAGGCTAAAATATTAAGATTCAATAAAAAATTATGTGAGAGAAAATACATCAAGTATACTTTAAAATATTATATCTCCAAAATCAGTATATATTGACAAGATAAGAAATATGCTATGTTAGTAATGATGTTTTGACTTGATATATTTCTTTAGTTTCTTAAATGTCAACATATACAGGCATTAAGATATTTGTTATAAAGTCCAATTTTACATGTCAGTAACCAAAAATCTCCTACTTTATTATAAAAATTAGAATAGTTTTAGAGTAGCTTCCCATAGATTATTTTCTCATAATTGTGGAAAAATAACGGTGACACATTTCTTGTCATTACCTTAAGCTAATTTGACTTTTTATATTGCAGAATTTTCAAATTCACACTTTACTGGGCATCAATAGTCAATACTAACTACAGTGCCTAGAATATCACTCTCTGATCTCATTCCAAATCCCTAACTCTCTTCTCTCCCAGAATTCCTCACCAAAAGAATTACCCTTTAAAAAAAAAAAGAAAAAAAAAAGGAAGGAAAAGCAAAACCAGAGGACTTTGTACCTCATAAAGAAGATATTAAATCTCCTGTGAGAAATGGGCTAAAGGCCTGGTAGGGGAAGGAGAGAGAAGCCTGTGAATGATGCTTCACATTCTCACTTTCTCCTCACCTCTGCCCTAGTACTTTTTGTCTCTTTACAGCTAATGGGTACTCATTCACACTTAGAAAACTTCTGTTGAGAACCTTCTATGTGAGACACCAAACACAGACCCTGCCCTCAGAGAAGGAGGTGAGTCCAAGCATTTGATGATAGAAGGAATGCCTACAAGAAAAATAAAATTTCTGTAACTCCTCCTAGGGATAAGACAGTTATTAGCAAATTACTCTCCAATCTAAAAAAATAAGGCACATTTTTAAACAATTAGGATTTTTTTTTTGGTAAATACACATAAAATTTACTATTTTAATCATGTTAAAGTGTACAATTCAATGGCATTTAGCGCATTCACAATGTTGTGCAACCACACCTATCTAGTTCCAGAATATTTTCATCACTCCGACAAGAAACCTCCCACATGCTAAGCAGCCACTTCTCACTCCCTCCTCCCCCCCCAGCCTCTGGTAACCATTCATCTGCTTCCATCTCGATGGATCTGCGTATCCTGGCTATTTCATATAAATGGAATCATACAATATGTAGCTTTGCCTGACTTCTTTCTGTTAGCACAAAGCTTTCAAGGTTCACCCGTGTTGTAGAATATATCATGATTTCATCCCTTGTTATGAACTGATAATATTCCATTGTACGGATACACAACATTTTGTTTATCTACTCATTCTTTTGGCTATCGTGGATAATGCTGCTATGAACATTTGTGCACAAGTTTTGTTTGAACACCTGTTTTCAATTCCTTCAGAAACATAACTAGGAGGAGAACTGCTGGGTCATATGGTGATTATGTTTAACTTGCTGAGGAAGTGCCAAACCGTTTTCCACAGCAGCTGCACGATTTTACAAAACTTCTCCACACCTTCACTAACACTTTTATTATTATTTTCCTTTTTTTCTTTCTCTTATTTTTTTATGGCCATCCTAGTAGGTAGAGTGCTATCTCATTATGTTTGGTGTGTTTTTTTTAAGATTTGATTTTATTTATTTTTGGCTGCACTGGGTCTTCATCGCTGCGTGCGGGCTTCCTCTAGTTGTGGCGAGCAGGGCCTACTCTTTATTGCGGTGCACAGGCTTCTCATTGCAGTGGCTTCTCTTGCTGCAGAGCATGGTCTCTAGGCACACAGGGTCAGTAGTTGTGGCTCGCGGGCTCTAGAGCTCAGGCTCAGTAGTTGTGGCGCACAGGTTTAGTTGCTCCGCGGCATGTGGGATCTTCCCGGACCAGGGCTCAAACCCGTGTTCCCTGCATTGGCAGGCGGATTCTTAACCACTGCGCCACCAGGGAAGCCCCCCCGCCATTTTAAAAATTGTATTGTTTGTCCTTTGGTTACAACAAATAGGAATTTAATTTTAAAGACATGTCAAGAAAGATACATCCCTAGGTTATGATAAACTAGCAGGATGGAAAGAACAGTCCAAGACCCTATGTAGAGGAAGATCCTTAACTATTGTTAGAAACATAGAGGGAACCAGACAGGATGAAAAAAACAATGGAGGCGCTCTTATATGGCCCTTAAAAGGGCTGACATGCTTTCATACTTGGAAAAAAATGCTTTGGCAAACCTTCCATTACATGTATTCTCCTTCCTTTTGGATGCTTCTCTTCCCCTTGCTTCAAAGCTGTCTCTTACATTGTCCATTAACCAGATTTCACCATTGTATATAACTTATTTGCCCAGGGCTCCATACACCTTTCTAAGACTGATCCTATAACTTGAATAAACCCATGCTGAGAAATACTGCTTTATGCATAATTCCATTAAAAATTATAATATGTTTTCTCTTTATATTAACAGTAATGGAGAAAAGCTGCCTATCAGCCCCAAAGTAAAATACCTTAAAAGTATTATTACATGCAGTTCAAAGAATTGAAGGTTCTATTAACATCCTAATAATTCTATGCCTACAAACTTGCAACTGTACCCAAACTATCAATTTTTTTTTAAATCCAAAACAAACAAACAAAAAACCATATAACTTAGTTTTTAAAAATTCTTACATTCTGTTCTGCCAGTGAATAAACAAGCTGTGGAAGAATGTTGCCCTTCACTACTGCTTCTGCTAGGTCATCATTATAATTAGCCAGTCTCCCCAGAGCCAAAGCAGCAGTCTGTTGAATTGTTGGGACCACATCCAGAAGAAGAGGCCTCAGCAAAGACATTACACCTAAGTTATGAGAAAACAGAAATCAGCAAATTTTAAATTAAAAGGCAAGCATACCATTCAGCATATACACAGATAGGAAAATTCAGGGGAATATATCAGTAAAACAACAACAACAAAATCATGCACTAAAAACTAATGGGATATCAAGCAGCATCTAACTGGCTAAGGCACAGAATAATACAACCTGTAATTATCAAAGTAGCAGCTTAGCATGGAAATAAGAAAGGCTTTGGAGAACCAGAGTTTAAATCCCTGATTTGGCAAACACTAGCTGCGTGACGTCACGAACGCAGAGAGAGGTTGTAAAGCACAGAGTAGAATGCCTACCTAGCACATGGCAGGGAGGCAGGTGTTGGGGAGCTGGGTCCCTCCCACACAGCCTTTGCACATCCTATCTTTCAGGGCTCAGTTCAGTCCTTTCCTCTCAATCAAGTCTTCCGATGTTTTTTTCTCTGATTCCAACTGAACTTTGCTTCAGGGCTAGGTGAGCTAGCAGGGCCATTTGGCTAGGGCCTCCCATTCATAAAGGGCTGCAAATTCAGATTTCTGACATTATCTCCAAATAAATAAATCACAATACTAGCTCTCATAATATTCATTCTAGGCTTGAATACATAGTAGGAATACCATCATAACAACAATAATAAAAGTAGCTTATATTATAGGTTATTTTGTGCATGCATTGTTTTAAGAACTTATTTTCCATATTAATTCACTGAACTCTCATAACAAACCTAGGAAGTAAGCCCTATTATCACGTCTATTTTATAGATGTGGAAATGGAGGCTGAGAAAGGTTAGGGAAATCCTCACACAATGGTGGAGCAACGTTAGCAATTCAGACATTCTTTTTTGATACTTACTAAATAAGTAACATGTATGGAAAATTGAGGAGGTGGGGAAACATGATTGCATTTGGGCCATTTTACTGGATACTTCCAACTCTGTATTAACTTTGCCTTACTATAAAATATGCAAAATAGTCAACTGTTATTTGTACTTTAATGACGGTGTTTTAGTCTAAGATTACAAAAAAGGTAATGACGAGAGTTCAAACTAGAACAAGTTTAGAAATTTGACTTGCTAAACTTAATTTACAGCAGGCTATTCAACTTGATGTTATTACATCTTTTCTTTAAAAACATACCCCAGTGACCTATAAAAGCAAATACATATTACCAATATTCTTTTATAATGTTATATCCAGAAACATGTGAAATAGAAAGAAAAGGAAAACATTTACAATAACATATAGGATTAGACCAAAGTAAGATAAATGGTACTACCAAATAACATAAGCAGAGAATAATGATGCTTATCACAGAAACATTTAATGATGAGACCTGTGGCTTTTCGCAGTTCCCAATTTCCTTTAGTGATCATTTTTACGTCTAAGTTGGTTTGGTTAGATCATTTTACAGAAGGCCACCGTTGCAAGGCTGCATCCCACTCAGGCTGGTTAACTTTGCAGGCACACAAAGTGTGCCTAGGCCCCTCCTCAGGCCTAGGCCACAGCTCATGTTAAACAAATCAGCATGTCCATGTGCATAAGTGTTGCTTATATTATTCTCTATACTTTTTTATAGAGATAATTTCTGTAATATCTCACAACAAAAAGTTTAATGCACAGAATAAGGTATTAGAATGACTACCAAACGTTAACATGGGTTCCTTCTAGAAAGTTGAATCTAAAACAATTTGTTGATCTCTTCTTTGTAGTTGCTTTATTACTCAATTTAAGTTTTTTAACAGTGGTAAAATATACATAACATAAAAATTATCATTTTTACCATTTTGGGATGTACAATTCAGAGGCATTAAATACATTTACAATGGTGTGTAATCATCACACCATTGAACCATTAAACTGCTTTCCACAGCGGCTACATCATTTTACACTCCCACCAGCAAAGTACAAGTGTTTAAATTTGTCCCCATCCTCACCAACACTTGTTATTTTTTTTTAGAATAACCATCCTAATAGGTTTGAAGTGGTATGTCCTTGTGGTTTGATTTTTATTTCCCTATCACCAGTGATGGTGAATGTGCTTATTGGTCATTTGTACATCTTCTTTGTTGAACTGTCCATTTAAGTCCTTTGCCCATTTTTTAATTGGGTTGGTTTTTTTGTTTTTGTTCTTGAGTATAACTTAATATTTTTTATAATGAATATGCACCATTTTAAATAAAACAAGTCTATACTCTAAAAAAGAAAAGCTAAATTTGTTAACATATATTTAAAGTTTCATAATAAATACATTAATGAGGATGCTCAGAATAGTTTTAAGAGAATCACAAATATGTTTCATATTATTTTTCCCTGATGATTCGAGTATTTCCTTTTCTCCTCACTTGATATAATTATGTGAAGGCAGTGGCTTATTGTCTTTTGAAATATAAATGGAAAATCAATCCATACTGGGTTATTCAACCTAGAATTTTGAATTAAACTGCAAGAACTCTGAACTTTTATGTTACGAATTTGAAGAATGAATTTATCTAAGTTTATAATATTTCTTATTATATTATTATGTATTATTAGTTACTATATTTAGCTAACACACCACAAGTCTCCCAATGTTGGATATTTTCAGTTTGCCATTTTAGCAATAAGATATTCTACCCCCAAAGATGTATTTCACTTGTCCATATACTCAAAGGAATTTTCTGCTTTGTATATTTTCTCCTCCCTTTTTCTACTGCATCTGGCCCCGGAAAAATAAGGTCAATAAAATGACACACAATTCCTTTCCTTCTACTCCAGTATTCAAAATCAAAGTTAGACTTCTATGCAGATGTTTCTGCTCTATCATATTCCTTTGTTCAGACAGTAAGAATTGTGAAAAATTTTAAATCTCTGAATATAAAAGTAAAAGCTAAAGTTTCCATTTAAAATATCTGTTTAAATAAGGTCATTCTGGGGCCTCCCTGGCGGTCCAGTGGTTAAGACTTTGCCTTCCAATGCAGGGGATGCGGATTTGATCTCTGGTCGGGGAGCTAAGATCCCACATGCCTCGCAGCCAAAAAATCAAAACAAAACATAAGCAATATTGTAACAAATTCAATAAAGACTTTAAAAATGGTCCACGTCAGCAACTAAGCCCATGCGCCACAACTACTGAGCCCTCGTGCCACACCTACCAAAGCCCATGCTCTGCAACAAGAGAAGCCACCGCAATGAGAAGCCCACACACCACAACGAAGAGGAGCCCCTGCTTGCTGCAACTAGAGAAAGCCCGCACCCAGCAACAAAGACCCAATGCAGCGAAAAATAAATAAATAAATTTATTTTTAAAAATAAATAAACAAAATAAAAATGGTCCACATCAAAAAAAAATCTTAAAAAAAAAATAATAAGGTCATTCTTATTAGAGAAAATATTGCCCCAAATTTCTAGTCCTTGAATTGCCTCTTAGTGCTTCATAGTCCTCAATCCCCAGGGACATGTTTTTATCTCTTACATAGGCTAAGCATACTTTATTACTCTAATTGCAGGTTTGTCCTAGATATACAGATAATGATGCAAAAGGAACTGAGGAAGCGAGGAGGGAAAGGAGGGAGGGAGAGAAGGAGGGAAAGAGAAGTATATATAACATAAAAAGAAAATTTTCCTTACTTGTCTGTCCATTAGGAATTCATGGTGATTGATCCTTGGTGAGTGAATGCATGAAAATGTAGAGTCCATAAGTTACAACAGTCGGAATTACCGCTACAATATCTGATAGACAAGGTCTCTAGTGAGCAGCTAATGACTCATTAGGGTCTCCACTGAAGGAGCCAACACATACTAGCTAATATTGGGTTGGCCAAAAAGTTCGTTTGCGTTTTTCCATAACATCTAACAGAAAAACCCAAACAAACTTTTTGGCCAATCCAATATTATATCTAATAGTAAAAATTATTCCTGTATTATACTCTAATATCTATAAAACAATTCTGTTTTCTTTATATAAATTGATTAAATGGTGTGAAAATGTTTCTGAAATTTAACCTACAGGCTAAATCTTTACAATCTTTACAATCTTCCCCACCCCCAACTTTATAGCTTTGAGTTTCTTTTCTGTATTTCTTGTTCCAGTGCCATACTGGAGACACTGCTTCTAATACTTATATTGTAATCCAGTTTTGCAAAAAACAACCTCGCTAATCCTACCCTCGCTAATCATTCATTCAAAAAATAGATCAAGGTTTACCGAGTGGCAAGAAATAGGACCTCATACACGAGTAAAGGCAGTTCATGCTCTCAAAAAACTAATAATCTAGTGGAAGAGATTATAGAATAGCCTCAAAATAATCACAACTCTTTCCCTTAATTCCTTTTAATGCAACATAGCCCTAATCACTTTAATTTTGCATGCCAATTGCATATGTAAGTCAGGAAAAAAAGGTCAAACATTTCTAAAGACAAAAAAAAACTAATATTCTCATATTACATGTGCATAATTTATATAGATATTACTTCAATCTGAGGTGTTTTATAAAGATATTTAACATCTCAACTTTGTTCCATTAAAAACAATTCTTTGGGTTCATTTAAGTCATAGTAAAGATTTCTGGTTGCCCTGGTTACTTTTTTGTTTTGTTTTGTTTTAATTGTGGTAAAATATACATAGCATTAAATTGATCATTTTAACCATTTAAAGTGTACCATTCAGTGGCATTAAGTACAGTCATAATGTTGTGCAACCATCACTACTGTCATTTCCAGAACTTATTCATCATTCCTAACAGACACTCCATACCAATTAAACAATAACTCCCCATTTCCCCCTACCCCCAGCTTGTGACAGTTTCTATTCTGTTTTCTGTCTCTATTATTTTGCCTATTTTAGATACTTCATATAAGTGGAAGCATACAACATTTGTCCTTTTTCATCTGGCTTCTTTCACTTAGCATAATGTTTTTAAGAGTCATCTGTATTGCAGCATGTATCAAAATTTCATTCCTTTTTAAGACTGAATAATTTTCCATTGTATGTATATACATTTTGTTTGTCTATTCATGTGTTGATGGACATTTGGGTTGTTTCCACCTTTAGGTTATTGTGAATAATGCTGCTGGGAACAGTGGTGTACACGTATCCATTTGAGTCCCTGCTTTCAATTCTTTTGAGTATATACCTGGGAGCGGAATTGCTGGACTAAATGATAATTCTATGCTTAACTTTTTGAGGAACCACCAAACTGTTTCCACAGTGACGGCACCCTTTTACATTCCCACCAGCAAATTACAAGAGTTCCAATTTCCCCACATCCTCACCAATATTTTGTTTTTGTTTATAACAGCCATCCTGAGGGGTGTGAAGGGGTATCTCACTATGGTTTAATTTGCATTTTCCAATGACTAGTGATATTGAGCTACTTTTCATGTGTTTATTGTCTATTTGTTTATCTTCTTTGAAGAAATATAGTTGATTTAAATCTTCTGCACATTTTTTTTTTTTTTTTTTTTGCGGTACGCGGGCCTCTCACTGTTGTGGCCTCTCCCATTGCGGAGCACAGACTCCGGACGCGCAGACTCAGCGGCCATGGCTCACGGGCCCAGCCGCTCCGCGGCATGTGGGATCTTCCCAGATCGGGGCACGAACCCGCGTCCCCTGCATCGGCAGGCGGACTCTCAACCACTGCGCCACCAGGGAAGCCCTTCTGCACATTTTTGAAGTGGATATTTTGTTGGTGGCGGTTATAGTTCTTTATATATTCTAAATATTAAGCTCTTATCAAATATATGCTTTGCAAACATTTTCTTCCATTCTGTGAGCCGTCTTTTCACTCTCTTGATAGTGTACCTTGAGGCCCCTCCTTGTTTCTTAGACTTAAAATGAATATTTTTTACTTTCCAATTTTATTCAAAATTATCACAAACATAAAATATGTTAAAGATTTGTTATAAATTTTACAAAGCTTTAAAATTTTAAACTCAAACGTTTTATTTTAATCTAAAACTACTTTCCATGTATCCATTTACTATGAAACTGCTACTACAGTTCATTCAAGTTTTGGAAGAAGTGATTTCTGCATACAGTTAACCAATACTCAGCAAAGGATTCACCCTTAACCATCAACGTCAACGTTACTCAGACATTCTGTTGGGGCCCAATTAAAATATGAAAGAAACTTCGTGCTTTAGAAATAGAAGGAATCTTGCCCTACTTGGTACATCACTGCCTATGCTGAGAGACAAAAGACTGAGATGGTTAATAGCATGTATCTGGAGGGAGATTGTTTGGGTTCAAATCTGGGCTCTGCCATTTCCTGGCTGTGGGGCCTCAGCGAGATTACTTAACCACTCTGTGTCTCAGTTTCCTCATTTGTAAAATGGTGACAAATTCTAGGACCACCGTATAAAGCTGTTGTGAGAATTAAAATGAGCTAAAATTTCTAAAGTGCTAGGAAGATTATCTAGGACAAAATAAACACCAGTTGGATGCTTGATAAATAAAAGTGCTCTAAAGGAATCAATTCCCTATGTTGACCATATTTTTCATCAACATTTTATTATTATTAACATAGATGACTCATTAATCAATCAGTACCTTACACTGTAATGGAGAAATACTTAAGGCTGCACGGCCCCACAGATTGAGCCTTTTCTACGATGTATTTTAGAATTACTTTGGAATGAATAGCTCATTCACCATTCATTTAAGAAATATTAAGAATCTACAACGTGTTAAAACACAATTGTCCCTGACCTCAAGGAACTCATAAAGGGGTCATGAGAGATAAACAACACATTATGATGTGTGCAACTAAAGGAATAGAGGATGCTTTGCAAAAACACAGTAGAGCATCTAACCCAGGCTTTGAGGGACAGAGGGAAGGTGCAAAGGCTAATTGACATCTAAATTGAGATCTGAAGGCTCTCAGGCAGATTTTCTGCTGAAAAAAATTGGAAGGCGTAGGGATTGGAGAGAACTCCAACTAGAAGAAACTGTATAAATGAAGCTCAGAACCAAAAAGAGTTTGATATGATGACAAAACTGAGAATACAGTTTGACTTTAGTACAAGAGAGGAGAGAGGAGTTGGAGAAAGAAGGCTGAGATGAACAGAGAGAGACAAAAGTCCTGAAGGGTCCAATGAACTGTTTTAAGTATTCTAAATTTAATCTGAGCATTAATGTCAGTGCAGTGACAGATCAGATTTGCACTTTGTACTGAAGCATCTCAGATTACACTGGGGAGAAAGGATGAAAAGAGAGAAGACCACTTAGGAAGCTATTATAGGAACCTAGGCCAGATGTGAAGATAGCCTGGAGTACAGTAATGGCAAAAGGGAAAGAGAAAAGTGAAAGGTCTAAGGAGATATTTAAAAGACAAACTGATTATTGTGAAGAAGACGGAGGAATCACTGATACTTCCCAGTTTCTGGCTTGGACAAGGGCTGCATGATTGTTGCAGACTGTTGAAGAAGCCATGATAAATCTATACTGGTCTGAAATGTAAAGTGGGAGGGGTGACGCGGCAAGGGATAAAGCTGGAGAGGTTGGTTGGGGCCAGATAAGTTTAGCTATAGGTTAAATGAAGATTTCTGTGATGTTGTTCTAAGAGAAATGGGAAGCTATGGGGAGCTTTATTGTTTGCACTACTCATTCTCAGGGGAGTAAATAAATGGAAATGAAGACTTTGAATAATTCCCAGGCCCACCATGTGTGGCTGGGCAGGCTGCATACTGCACAAATCCAGGGGACGCCATTCGCATAGACCATGATATAAATGGCACTCCCGAAGTTGTGCAAAGCACAGTAGCCATCCTTGATATTTATGTGGTTCTCTATTTCATGTGAATAAATCTTACCTCCTCAGTATAATAATGAACATCTCTAGAGCAGTGCTTATGTTTTACACTTTTCTTCTATTTCTCAAATTACCTAGCACGGTTCTGAACGCACATCTAACTCTTATTGAAACACTCTGTGGTCTTGACTCTCTATAGAGACCACTATCCACTTGGATTTTACTATTACAAGCACTACCTACTCTCCTATCACAGAGTAATTCCAATTACACTCATCAGCTTTTCTCTGATTTTAGTTTTTTTTATTTCTTTAACAAGTTATTACATTTACATGTCTATATTTTTACTGAAGCAAGTTTTATGACACTGATGAGTTTTAATGCATGTTCTCGTTTTCCTTCACTGGTCATTTTTCACTTGAAAATATTTGTGTTCCTCCCTTGCTTTTCTTTAGAGAAGAATTTTCAGGCCTTGATTTGATTTCTTTCATCCTCTATGATTATATACCTCTGGCCACTATTCTTTCATTTGATTAAGAATTAGTAAATTTTGGTATCACATATCTATTTGTCTTGCTTTCTGTGAAACACTTTTTCACTGCCATAACTATAAAGTCAATTATGGGCTTCCCTGGTGGCGCAGTGGTTGAGAGTCCGCCTGCCGATGCAGGGGGCCTGGGTTCGTGCTCCGGTCCGGGAAGATCCCCCGTGCCGCGGAGCGGCTGGGCCCGTGGGCCATGGCCGCTGAGCCTGCGCGTCCGGAGCCTGTGCTCTGCAACGGGAGAGGCCACAGCGGTGAGAGGCCCGCGTACCGCAAAAAAAAAAAAAAAAAAAAAAAAAAAAAGAATTAGTAAATTTTGGTATCACATATCTATTTGTCTTGCTTTCTGTGAAACACTTTTTCACTGCCATAACTATAAAGTCAATTATGATTTTAGGTGTTATATCCCTTACAACACACAAAGATCCTTATAATTTATTTAAATGGTCAGAATGAATCACAAAATGTGTATATAGTCTTTTTTACATAAAATTCAATTGTAATCATAAATGATTCAAGAAACTCTTATGATCAAGGGTAATATATTTTCTCCTTTTAAATTTATTCTCATTAACTTCAGTATCCTCTGAATTTTGTTTGGTGATTCACTGTCAATTCAGTCATTTGTGAGTGAAGGACTACCACACCTGACATGTCACTGTTGAGTGGGGAGGGGTGAGAGGAAGATGAGACAGAGATCACTGACCCTCTCACTGGCAGCCAGCAACTCTTCTAAGAGGGCAAGGAAGCACAGTATGTACTCACTTATTTAACATATACTTCTAGAGCATCTCCGGGCACTCCTCTAAAAAAAAATCTACAAATATTAACCCATTAATCCTCATTACAATCCTACCAGGTAGATGCTATTTATAGCTCGGGTTCTATGTCCTCCTATTTCTCCAATGTCAGTCACCCCATTTACCAATGAAAACTGGCCTCTGTGCTAGGTTTAGAATGCATACCATCTCTTGAATTCACATGATTCTGCCATTAACGTTACTGTAGGTCTCTTCCATGATTACTGTATTAAACCGAAATTCCACTGATTTGTCCAGTGCAACTGTGACTCTGGACTAGGTCACTGCCCCCACCATCTATATGGGAGATTTATACTGAGTGAGTATGTAGAGCATAAAAGTTATGGCAAGTTCAATTTACATGATACTTCAGATAAAAATGATTAGAACTTACGTGTTTATAGTTAACGTGAAGAAATATAAAATGGGCTTTTAACATAGTTTCCAAATGAACATGTAAGTTCCACATATCCAAGCCTTTATTTTCATTTCAGATCTCTCTCCTGAGCCCCAGAGCCCTATCTATCCAAACTGCTTACCAGAGTCACTGGCACATAGATCTCCCAGACACACTTCAACCCCAGCACTGTTACAGAGTGAAATCGCCATTTCCCCCGAGCTGTTTGTATCCCTTCTCCATTAATGAAGAGTGCTAATTTGCCTAAGTAACCAGAAGCCTTGGAGTCATTTTGTTTGTTTCTTTGTTTCTTTCTAAAAGTCATTTTATTGTGAAAGCATGAAGGACTGCCTTTCATCAGGCAACAAGTTTGCCATTCCAAAGCTGTTTCAACATTTATTGAGTGCCTATGTTGTACTGGACCCTCTGCCAGGTGGATGGCTGTAACAATTTTTAAAAACAATATTATTGAACTATACTTAATTTACAATGTCATGTTAGTTTCTAGTATACAGCAAAGTGATTCAGATATGTGTGTGTGTGTGTGTGTGTGTGTGTGTGTGTGTGTGTATCCCTGTGCTATACAGTAGGACCTTGTTGTTTATCTATTTTATATATAGTAGTTTGTATCTGTTAATCCCAAACTAATTTATCCCTCCTCCACCCTCTTTCTTCTTTGGTAACCATAAATTTGTTTTCTATGTCTGTGAGTCTGTTTCTGTTTTGTAGTTTTGTAAATGAGTTCATTTGTATCGTATTTTAGATTCCACATATAAGTGGTATCATATGGTATTTGTCTTTCTGTCTGGCTTACTTCACTTAGTATGATAATCTCCAGGTCCATCCATGTTGCTGCAAATGGCATTATTTCATTCTTTTTTTATGCCTGAGTAATATTCCATTGTATATATATACCACATCTTCTTTACCCATTCATCTGTCTATGGACATTTAGGTTGCTTCCATGCGTTGGCTATTGTGAATAATGCTGCTATGAACACTAGGGTACATGTATCTTTTCAAATTATAGTTTTCCTTGGAGTCATTTTGAACTCCTCTCTCTCCTCACCTGCCCCTGCCAGCCCCCTTCTACTAAGTCACAAGTCCGACAGACCTCTTATCCAGCATGACTGCTATAGCAAAAATGGATACCTGGTCTTCCCGATCCTGTTTCAATCCCCTCCAATCTATTCTCCACACCACTGTGAAAATCATCTCCCTAAAACACAAAATGAATCCCTCCATCCCTCTAGTTAAAACTTTTCAAAGGTTTTTCAAAGGTTTTTCAAAGGTTTTAGGATAAATCCAAACTTCAGATGAGGTCCTTCATAATTAGGGCTGTTTTCCTCTCCAGCCACTGACTTGCCTCTCTCTTGTCCTATTATCCCAAGAAGTTCCAGCCATACCTAAACATCTGCCTTTTCTATCAAGTACCATCTTTTCTCTTGCCTATTTGCCTTTGCACATAATGTTCCCTCTACCCAAATGCAGTTTTCCTCTCCCATTTCTTCATCTAGCTAACTCCTAAGAAATTAAGCACAGATAACCCCTCCTCCTAAAAGTCTCCCATGACCAGCACTCCTCATTCCTAAAACTTGATTAGGTACCCTTCATATGTGTCCCATATGTCTATATATCAGACACTTATCAAAAAGTATGTATTTATATATCTCACCATTAGCAAATAAGCTCCTTACGGGCAGAGTCTATGCCTTCAATTTTTGCATGATCAGCATCTAAGCATGCATCTGGCACTTGGACACTCAGTAAATGTTTGTTGAATGATGAATGAACAAACTCTGAAAATTAATGTGCAATTTTCTCTTTTTAGGTAAATTTTAGTTAAAATAACAAAATGGATAAAGTGTCCATAGTTCTTTTGTTAGGTACACGAGGTCAGGTACATAAGTGTCATTATTATAAATTCATAAAGCTTTAAGGAACTCAAATGAGTCATTTAAACTATCCCCTCACCTAAAACCACCCCACATACATATAATTCTATTTTAATTTAAAGTCTTCTAGAGAGCTGCAAATTTTAAATTAGTTCTGTCTTCTTCTGTCAATGTGTTTTCTCTTTTACAATATATACCTATTACACCCATCTTCCTGGAGAAGATTGGAATGTTTAGGAATGGGGTCAGTATAGAGAATAAAGAGGACAGTTCTAAAAGGACTGTCTGCTCCAAGAGGTTTCATGGGTAATATGTGAAGAGAAAACTTTTGGAAGGCAATCAGTTCAAAAATCTATCTTCAGATGAAATTCTTTGTTTTAATCATACTCTACCTAGTTTACTTTTTTTTGAGACAGTTTACTCTAAAAGATATGGATACAAAGTTAATAATTAAGAGCCATGGAGTGGAGACGGGGGCTGGTTATTTTTTAAATCAGAAATATAGTGATAGTTGCTACAGCTGAACTCTGAACATAGCACTGAGTTTTGTGGCAGCAAAAGTAGAATGAGAACCACTTTGTGAAATAAAAGAAAGCAGGAACAAATTTTTTTTTCCTGAAATCATACCTAGGCCTGACTTGAAACATAATAGTTAATAAAAGATTGGTTGAATAAAAGAGTGTATCTTTGTATTAAAAAATTTAACAGCAAAATGGACATCTTCAATGATAGGTTTTTAAAGTTGTGGGAAAGTCTAAGTATCTATTTTTAAATAAGCCCTCAAAAAAAAAAGAGGGACTTTTAGAGTTATTAGACCAATTCTACAAAGACATTTTTATAGAAAACTAATGTAATCTAGTCTACTTACATAATATAATAGTGATTCTAACTTGACACAGAGATACAACTCAGAATATATGGAAAAGTGGAGAGAGATCATTTCCTTTGGAGACACAGGCACACATACACAAGCAGTGGATTACACACTTTCCACAGGTGATTTTAATTTTTTTTTCCCCCCAGGTGATTTTAAAGAGCTTCTGGTTTGATAAGACTTTCCTTAGAAGCCAGAGGAAACCAAAAGGTCTTCTAGAGCTCTGAGGCCAGTTTAAGCCCTAAATACAACTTCCACTCCCTCAAACCTCCAGGTAGTTACCAATTAAAGTTAGTCCTCTGCATCTGGGCCTCCACTCAAGATCCCATAATGGTACTCAACAAGACCTCAAAAGCAGTTATGCACAATTACTGGACAGTCACTGGTACCCAAAGGCCTAAATAGATGACTTGTTTTAACAGTTAACACTGAGGTTTATCTGGAACTCCTAGAACATCTAGGAATAGTTTCCTGATACCTCTGAGGTAACACAGAAAGAGCATAAGGTCAGACAGCAATTAAGAAACAGGTCCTAGTCCCAGTTTGGCCACTAACTCACTTTGTGATGAGGGCAATTATCCAACCTTCTTTGGGCTTTAACCACAGTGAACAAGATACCTACTCTACTTACCTGAGCTGTTATAAGAATCTAATCTTCTAAGAGATGTGAAAACACTTAGAAAAATAATTACTCCTTCCTTCATTCTATTTAAACATGTTGAACATCTGCTCTATGCTAAGCATTATGCTAGGCATGAAGTTTACATCTGGTAGAGAAAGCAGAAACTAAACCATTACAGTTGTGATAAGGACTATGAAAGAGAACTATTAGAAGCAGGGAAAGATAAATCAATAAACTCAACCCCCGGGGAGGGCTCAAGGAAGGTTTCCCTGAGGAATCTACATCTGAACAGAGCCATAAAGAATGAGTAGGAATTAACCAGGCAAAGAAGTGTAGGAAAAGGTTCTAGTAGTCAGAGGAGCAAAGGTCTTGAAAAAACATTCAACGAATGTAAAGTGCTTTTAGGAAACACTAAAATAACTTTTCAAAAACATTGAATCTATGACATTGAAATGTAACCCCACAATCTGCCATTTCAAAAACCCACTCTTACAGGTTTATCTACAGCTTGGATTTTTCTTTTTAGTCATCAAACTCTTCCTAAGAAAACAGTGAGATCCTAGCCCTGGTTGCATTATTTTCTACTTATGTACCAATGCTTAGATAACAAAACAGATAAATGTCCATGTAGGAACAACAATTTGGGACACAGAATAAAATTCTGAAAAATCTTGTTTTTAGGACATATTGGTAGGTGCATAAAAATTCAGAATTTTTATAGCTCCCTGGAACATTTTCCACTTAAGTATTTGGGAAAAAAAAGAAGAAAGAAAGAAAAAAAAAGGCCTCTATCCCTACCCTATCCTTAAAGAAAAAGTCAGTGCTTTGAATTAATTATCATACATTCAGAAGTATAAGGCTCCTTTTATATTGGCAAATACATCAAATTTAAATGGCATAATTGCTTAAGTTTTCTGAAGTTGCTTTACTAATTATCTTTTCAGTTCTAATATCCTTTGGAACAATAGTTTTTGTAGGAGAATCTCGGTATTGTACATGTACCTCCCAGGATGTGTTTTAAATACATTATAAATGTTTACTACAGGCTTTTCCTTCTCATAGCAAATTGAAGTTTTAGATCATTAATATGAAGATTTTCACCCTGCCCCAGACACATGCAATTTAAAATCATTTTATGTCAACATATATTACTTATTTTCTTGAATTATGAACCAAATAAATTGCCTCAATTTGGAAATTAGCTTCATACAGGTGCATATTTAAAGTGATAGGCAAACTTTTCTATTCCTACTCTTCTGAAAATGTGCATAACTATGATTTGCCATGTTTACTGTTTGGCTACATATAGGTTACAAGCAAAATATTACAAAGTATTATTTTAAACTTTACCCCCACTTTTCTTATATAAATAGCTGCTTCAGAAGAAGTTTATTTCATGCAGCTAAGCAGTTTAAAAATCATGTTCTTCAGGCTTTTACTGGCTTATTTTAGAAGACCTTCTAAACAACCAAAGAGTGGCCTGGTACTCCAATATACCACAAAACACCTTTCTTATATTTTGTAATTAAACAACCACCTCCAATTGCTGAGATTCCACAGTTGGTACAAGTAACGATGTATTATCACTACCATTGAAGTCATGTGTTATTATTCAAAGAGGTGAAATATCCAAATTCATTTTTAAATAGCTGCAAGATGTAATGGCTCAAACATATAGGGTTTGAGGGAGCATAAAGAGGTTTTATAACAAACATTAAACTTTTTAATGTTTTCATGTATGTCCTTTTGACTTAGAAAGAACAAAATCTCAGTGAGAAAAAAAAAAACTCTAGGTTATAGACACATTGTACACAGTTCTTTCTAGTAACAATTTTGATTGGAACTCAAACTTATTTTTGTCCAAATACTCTGAAGAAGATATCTTGCAACACTTTGTTTTATAATTACTTTGGACATATTTAATAGAGCAGATTCTCTCATTAGCACATCAAAAACACAATGAGAAAGATCAGAGATTTTAAATGAAATAAAACTTCATTGATAACTTTCACCTTTAAGAGTCCTTTCACACTGAATGAATTTAAAAATTCTAAACCAGTAAACTACTGATTTATCATGATACATATATGGAAACTTTTTTTCACATTATTTTGGATCTATGATACATATGTATTTAAACAGTTTATTAGGGAAGACAAGTGAGAAAACAAAACCCTCCCAGGTATGTAGACAGTATGTCAAAGTCAGGAATAAAATGCACTGGTATCTTATGATACCAAAATGAAGTCACTTGACTGAAAAAAAAAAAAAAGCTTGATCAAAATATATACTTTATGTACACATATTGTGGCTCATTCAAAAGCATTTTTAAATCCATGGTGATGTTTTAAAAATAAACCATTTAAATGGTTAAGTTGACTATTAAGAGAAGTCTTCATAACAAAGCTTACAGGGTTTTTTTAAATTAAAAGAATAAATATATTGGAATACTCATCTGTCCCTATTTAAAGTTATTAAAGGGGGGCTTAAGTTGAATTTAGATAATATGAAATACATTAAAATAAGTTCCTCAGGGGAAAGAAAAATCTTACCATTCCATCAAGATATTAGGCAAGTGCAGATAACTTCAAAACATTAAGTTATATTCCTTTTGTATTCCATTCCTTCATAAGCCAGACCATAAGTGGAAATAGGTGGCTATTTAAGAATGCCATATCTAAGTCACTTATACTTTGGTGATGACTTAGCCTGTTTGGATTGATTAAATTCCACAATATATTCTACATTGTATACTTATGGGAAGAGATAATCTGTCACTATCACACTAAAACATGATATTCTGTATCTTAAGAGTTATCTGTACATCCATATTTCAGTATCAAATTTATAAAAGAATGTCAATCATTTTCCCTTTTTAAGAAATCATGTTTTAGTTTAGCTGTATATATACTGTCCAGAAAATTAAATATTTGTAAATAGCAAGTGTCCCTTCACGAAGGCCACTGAGTAGGACTGAAAGGGGAAAAAATCCAAAAATAAGCGCATTCAAATAATGTAATATGCTCTAATGAAGTTAACATGGTCAGTATATATGAAACTCTGTGTGTCCAGCACTGTTCTGGGCACTGTGAGGAGTATACGTGCATGCATACAAGCGCACACACACGTGCAGAAGAAAGAAGATGAATTCACATGAAACAACGGTAGAGCAAAAGACTATCAACTTTGAAATTTTCAAAATGGAGAACAGATTAATGGTTGCCCAGCATTAGGAACAAGAGGGAGATAGGTGTGGCTATAAAAAGGCATCACAAGGGATCCTTGTGGTGATGAAAGTAGTATCTTGACAATAGTGGTGATGGATACACACGGTATAAAATTGTATAGAACTAAAAGCACACATACACTTAAAGTACAAGGAAAACTGAAAAACTGTTGGATTTTTATCAATATTCTGGTTGCGATATACTACAGTTTTGAGGTACACTAGCTCTCTATGTTATTTCTTACAACAGCATGTAAATCTACAAATATCTCAAAATTAAGTTTTTTTAAATGATTATAAAATACACTTTCCCTATTCTAAATACATCCCCCTCCCAAAATAAAAACATGCAATAATAAACACCAGAATCCCTCCCAGTGACAGAAGAAATTGCCAGCTAGGTGCAGTAGTAATTCCCTTCAAAGAAACACAGAGTAAACAGTATGTCTAAACATTCTTGCCCCGAAATATGTTCTGAATTTTCTTCAAATCCGTGTTAATTTAATGAGTTTTAAAGATCACATCCCATAAATTGAAGATTTCTCATGACACAGTAGCAATAAAATTCTACCTTCAGATGGTGGTGGAATCATCCTTAATCAGAGACAGAGACGAGGGGAGGGTACCACCATTTTCTTCTCTGTTTATGTTAAAAGATAAGAAGCAAATCACACACACAGGCACACACTCTTCCTCTTCCTGTAGAGTGTACATGAGTTCGGATCGAGACGTGGAATAACAGCACCACAAGGATTTCTCAAAGCTAGGTCTCTGCCTACTTGGAATCTCTTGGAAAATATTCAAGCATATCTTTGCTCTTTCGCTAATGCAAGACAAGAAATAACGGGTCAACTGCTCTGGAATTCCTTTGGTGTGAGAAAGTCAAGTCGAAGGTGATCAAAGGCAGGGCATCCGGATAAAATGGGTCTGATTAGGGTAGATTCAGACAACCTGACATTTGCTTGGTTGCGATAAAGATGGAAATAGGGACGTCGGGTCCCTCTCACACCAATCTGGAAACTTGACCCGCTAAAGAGATCGAACGCTTCTACAGCCTCCGCGGTGGATTGGAGGAATTTAGGGACGCTGTCCTCCTGTCCCCATCCTGCCGCTCCCCAACAGCTCAGCCGGCTGGGGAGCGGGGCGACGGGGACCCGGGGCGAGGAGAAGCCCGGGGACACTGGGCGACGAGGGGCCGGGGATACGGGGTGAGGGGCGAAGCAGGGCCAAGGACCCAGGGAGACTAGGAATGGAGGCGCGGGGCGAAGCCGCGGCACCAAGGGACGCGGGGCCGGGGTGCGGGGCGACGGGCGAGGCGAGGTCAGGGGCGTGGAGCGACGCGAGTGCGAGGTGAGGGCTCACCCGCGTTTTGCAGTGTCTCGATGTTCTGCGGTCTGGTCGCCAGCTCCGCCACCATCTGCACGAATTGGGTCCGGGCTTTCTGGTACTGCTCGAACACTGCGGGGAGAGACACGCTGGAGCGCACCGCCCGCGGCCCCTGGGCCCCGCCGCCCCCCGTCGGGGCGCCCGGACCTACCTTGCAGCACCTGCCTCTGACTCATGGCGCCCTCGCCACCAACTCGGCGGCGCCCGGCTCGTCCGCGCCCGGCCTGAGAGTCCGCGGAGGGGGCGACCGTGGCGACCACTCGGACTCCGACGGGAGCCAGGTCTCTCTGTGTACCCGCGTCTCCCGGGCAACCGACCGGAACCGGAACGCAGCCCTCTCGCGGCAACGGCGGTCCCGGGCGTGACGTCAGGGCGCGGTGCTCGGGCGCCCCGTGCGCGGTCACAGTCCACCGGGGAGCTCAGCCTGTGCTGTTTCCCCGACGTGCGGAGCTCGCCCGGCGGCCGCGGGAGCCGTGCGCCGTCGAGGGTCACACCCTATAGGCACAGGAGTCCGCCAGGAGGTCAGGGAGTTTCACAGACCGAACCCGGAGGGAGCCCCACGCGCCCAGGAACCCGGTCCAAGTGCGGCGAGACAAGCAAACTTTTACGATGGAGTCGCCTGGGCTTCGACGGTCGAGAAAAATCTCATATAGGACACTGTGTAATCTGATAAATACATTACTGTCAGTACAACCTTAAAGTCAAATGTTTTCCCCTTTAGTCCAGCTTTTATATACCCGGCATTTCAGGTTTCAGGATTCCTGGAGGGTCAAGACAGCTATGTTCATACATTTAATTATACTGTATTGAAAGCATTTAATAAGCACTCATAGAGATTCAGTGAGGAAAGCAGACGAGGAAACAATATGATAAACGTCCTGTCTTCCTTGACTTTCTCCAAATTACTACCAACTTTGCTGTTTCCTCACTTTTATGTGATTTTTAAACATGTTGTCTTTGTCTTTTAAATTTAGGCTTCATTCTGTTGCTGAAGGACATTTCCAAAAGAAACTGAGAGAATCTTTACCTGGAAAGCCTTGATTGAAATTATCTTAACCAGACTTCCCTTGCTGACATAACTTTAATTCTTTACCCAGTTTCTTTTGACAAAAGTTAGGTAGTCTATCACTGGTTTCTAGTGTGTCTGAAAACTGTATACCAAATGTTTCAGTGACAGGTTTCAACTTTAAATGTTCCTCCATCAGAAACTACAATTTCGCCAGATGTCAAGTGAGCGGATAGTCACAGCTGCTGCTGAGTAGTGCCAAGACAGGAAACCTCTTGATATCTCTTCTTTAATAGAAGGGAGCATGCAAACTTAGCTGGGGTGAGTCCTATATAATAATCTTTCAAATCTCACTCTGACTTGAGCTCTCTGATAAAGTCCTGGTATTTTGTGAAGCCCCAAATAGTTGTGGAATGGACTAGCAATCAGAGAGAGAAATAGGTATGTTCAGCCGGGTCCCTACCACCCCCAGAACAGGTGCATGTCTTTTGCTCCGGAGTTCAGAAGCCAATGATACCCACATCCCTTTACTTAACTCTGAGGCATAAAGTTTAACAGGGATCTCCACATTTCCCTAAGGAAACAGGTCCTTTAGAATTAAAGTTTTTGTGTGTACTAATTTAGAGATTGGGGGGCAGGGGGAGGGACAAGTTGAACAAATAATTAAAATGGCAAATACACCTTCACTGTAATTTTATTTTCAGTTCCTTGTTGCATTGTGAAAAAAGAAATCCCCTTAAAACTAAAAGGTTCCATATTTGGTTTCAGTCCTTTAACAATTCAAACTCCGAAGTGACTACAGCTGCCATTTTCAGTAATTCTTTTTACTATGTATTTTCTACTTGAAACGTGTTGAGATAAGAGCTTAATAGTGAAAAAAAGGCTAAACCTATAAACGTAACAGTCTACTTACGGAACCCTACAAAGTTTGAAAACTTAAGTTCAAGTGGTATATAAATTATTTTTAACTATAGATTCTGAGTATTTGTCATTAACAGTGCCTGTGGGTTAAACTGTATTGTTCCTGATGAAACACAATACAGAATTCCTACTTTATATCTGAAACTGGACATACTAAAGAAGCTAGATCTTTGCTCTTTATTCTAGCTTTCTTTTTTAAAATCCTTAAAATTAAATGGAGAACTGTAACAGATTAATTGTAAAGCTTAAATGAACTGTTAGTAATTCAAATATAAGATATGGCAAAACTGAAAGATTACTTTTACTGACAAAGCCAATCTATATTTTCTGACTCACTTTTCAACTTACTAACTATAAAATAAAATACCATTCTGTTTTACAAAGCTAGTTGAATGCCCCAAGATGACATACACACCTCTAACAGTTAAGCAGTGGGAAAGAAAACTATTCAAAGGGATATTTCAATTAAAAAAAAAAAAAGGAAGAAAAGGTGCTATTTAAGATTACTCTTCTTAAAGTACCAGCTGACTTTAATACAGATATACAGTGTACTTGACACATTAAACTATACATTTGATTGAGAATGAAACTTATTATCTGAATAACTTGCAAAAATGTTTCCAAGAAAGATTTGTGTGGAAGACTTTGTCCCCTTTTGTATAAAGCTAATCACATGTAATTTCAAAATCATTTCTGCATTTATTTTTTTATGAAAATGAGACTCAAAAAAGACAACATTATAAAGCCAGTTTAAAAATCCTGTTCTGTTTCTCTTTAAAAATCTGCTCTGGGAATTCAGAAAAACCCATTATCATGGGAATATATTCTGCATGTGCCTAAAAGAAATTTTACTAATTTTAACAGACATGTTTTCTTTTCCTTCAGCTTCTAGAAGAATTTTAAAAGTTAAAGCTTTATATGTTCTAAGTAGATATTAATATCCACATTTAAAAAACTGCTGTTGAATGAATCAAGTGTATATATATTCCTCTCCCAAGCCAAAAACATTAAATATCAGTGTGTGCCAGACACTACTACTAACAGAATGTGCTTGTCTTCTAGGACATGAAACCTAGTGGGAGATCGACATCTAAAGAAAGTTTAATTCATTAAATAAGCATATACTGCAGCCTGCCCTGTTTTAAGGGCTATTATTGCACTCAGCACTGTTAAGTGCCTTGGGAACAAAGAAGAAGGACTTAGGATAACCTAGGGGAAGAAGTGAGAATATCTAAAACATCACTTAACTAATAAAAGGTGTCTTGTTTTTAAGAAAAATTAGCTGACTTTTGCCTAGATATGAAATCTCCTTCCCTCCTCCCCCAAAGAATTAAAACATAATGGTAGTATTTAAATATGCATTCATTTGGCAACTGCATGCAATTATGCAAGTCATAAGAATACAATAATCATTTTGCCAACATCAAATCTAAAATTAATAATATTTACATACTTGAATGAAAAATAAAGGTATTACATAACCAAGTTAGTGGACTCAAAATATTACCTATAATGATGAAAGCAAACATATGACATCTTAAATGTTGCTCTGCTCCTCTTTTGAGTAAAAGCCTCAGGAGTTTACATTTGGGTTTTAGCAGACCAACCGGTTGTGCCATCAAGTTTGTCAGCAGAGCAGAAAAGACTCGGACACTTCCATCCAGAAAGAGAAGATTAACATTTCTATGCTGATGTTGTGTTTGTGTCTTGTTTCCTATTCTTTGCTTTTCAAGCCTTTTAAAGTCAACTCCTTATATTTCAGACTTTAAAGTGTTTACGTTTCTTTGTGTTAAGGCCAATAAAATGTTTAAATGACAGTGATTTTGCTGGCCCCAAAGTTCTAAAGATACGCCTGTACATGGCTTCCTTTTCCAGGAATTCAGTGGATGCATAGATTGAACTCATCCTTTCCACTTCCAAAGTAAACCGTGATTAGGGGGATTCCACACACGAATAAGTTCACCTCCAAAGCCACCATTATAGCACAAAGTGATTGATACTAAAAATTGATGATTCTAATGCCTGAAATACAGCATAACATTTTCGAAGGCAGTGGGACATGCATAAAGACCAATTTATTGCTGCTTGGTGTGCGTGTGTGTTATGTGAATATCTTCTTTTTAAAGACTTATGTGAGTATTCCTTTAAGGCTGTACCCGAACCCCGCACCACCAGATACCCTCTAGGCACCCTGCCATAGAAGTCTGTCAGCCACTCCTTCTCAGCGCTCCCCAGGCCCCCCACCCCTTTAAAATCTTGGCCTTGGACTTCTCTGAGACAAGGTCGGTGCTATTCCTTTCCCACGTTTTTATTAGTACTGGACGCAAGAGACAAAAGATGGAAGGTGCCACATAGGGAAAAAAACCCGGAGCCCACCAAGCGCGCATCTAGGCCAAGACCCAGGAGGACGCGGCTCACGCATCCCCCATGTGCGGGTCCTGCCAGGGCTGCGCGGCGACCCCGCCCGCCGCAAGCGGAAGGTTCTGGGCCGACGCTGCGAAGCTAGACGTAGGCGGGTCTCCGCGCGCGCAATGGGCACGGGGTCCCCGGCTCGACGGCGCTAGCCTTAAGGCAGGCAACTGCGTTCAATGTGGACGGGGTGTCGGAGCCGCAGGAAAAAGGAAGAACACGATGCTCCTCCGATGTCCTCGGCTTTTCCTTTAGGCCAGAGTTTCTCAGACTCCAGCGGGCACCCCCGCGCACTCCGCGCAGTTCTCAGCGGGGAGGGGGCGCGGGAATCTGTTGGGGTTGGGGTCAGGCCATCGTTCGAATCAGAAAGCCGCTAAGCCCCCGCCGTGGGTCGCTGGGCTGGGCCGAAAAGGGGCCGCGGGGGCGGCAGCGCCGGGAGCGCCGGCTGGAGGAAGAGGCGGGGGCGCGCGGCCCGAGGGGTAGAGTGCGGAAGCGTGGCGCAGGCTACGCGCGGGCGGCCCCCCTCCAGCGGGGCCTCCGGGGGCCGGCCGCGGGTCTGCGGGTGTGAGCGAGGGGGGAGGTCCCAGCTTCGGCTTGCTCGTAGCCCTGCGGGCCGCCGGCCTGGGGATCAGAAGGGAAGGGGCCGCAGATGCCGCAAGCCGACGTCTGCTGGGGGCGGGTTGCAAGATGAAGAAGGCCTCTGTCCTTTCGCTTTGCTTCCCCCGGCCAGGCCTCCAGCAAGCACCGCACCGCCGCGCGGGCTCTCGCGGACGGCTCCCGGCCCGATCCTCCCCGCGGCGCGGCTGACCCGTGGGCCCGGGAATGGTGTGGCCAACTCGCAGGGGCGAGCCCGGAGCGGGCGGAAGCTGGAACCCCGGGAGCAAAGGCCCCGCAGCGTTGCGCAGCCAGAAAAGCTCGCGGCGGCCGCTCCGTTCGGCCCTGCTTCCCCTGACTTGCTCCTCCAGGGACTTAAAAAAAGAGAGCCCCGTTAGCGGGGGAGGGGGATCAGACTCTCTTGGCCGGGAGTGGGGTGTGGGAATCCTACACCACCTTACATCAGTCAGCTCCCTAGACCCCGGCGGCGCAGGCCGGATCCCAAAGGCTGAGTGAGGAGCCCAAACCTTACTTTAAAAAAGGAAAGAAAAAAAAGCTGCATGTCACTGCGCATGTGCGAGCCTCGTGTTTTTGGTTTGTTTTTTTTTTTAATTTTTGACGTCATTTCGCTACATCAAATCTCAAGCCAAAACTTCTTGCTCATTGATTACTCTGAAAAATAATTGACTGTATGCTCTGACTCCTAGGAAATACTGCAAAAGTACAGAGAGACAGTGTTCAAGGTTTGTGCTTTCACAAAAATAGCACAGGCTGTCTATCCACCCTGCACGTCGGTTCCCCCCACAGATTATCAGAGCCGAGAGAGAGCTCCGCTAAAACGTAGGCTAGACTTGGAAGACTCAGTGGCACAGCTTCCCATTTTTTAAGTGGAGATAACTTGCGCTATGATTTGCATCTTCCTTAGTCCAAGTAAGCTATACAACACAACTCCTGCCTTTTTTTTTTTTTTGGTATTTCTGAGGAAACATCTGAATATTGCTAAAGCTGAACTACTTTACGTCCTACTCCAGTGTTACCTCATATTTATTTTTTAAAGCGAAGAATAAAGGTTTTCATATGGACCACATAAGAAAAGATTAATGACTACCAATATGAAGAAAATACCAATGCCTTTCCCATTAATAAAACAGGAAATGAATAGTAAAGAAATGCTTTTTATTCTAGGACTGCTTTATTTTTCCCGGTGAAATAATACGTAATTGCTTATCATTCTGATTATGTCAAGGGTGAAGGTCTTGGAAGTTTACAGATAAAATTAGATGTATACAAGTAATGTCAGTATATTTATGGTCAAATCCCAGAGAACCAAACTTACTAAAAAACTTTTGGCTTAAAGATTGCCTTGCAATACTAAGGACACCAAATGGGGACAATTAAGATAGAGACTTCTTGTAGCATAACTGGATAGAAAAACCTTGATTTTTTTTTTAATATGATGCTTATGCATAATGCTTTAAACGTATGGCAAACATCTAAGACTGATACCAATTAAGATGTCAGTTATCTTTCTTGGAAAGTGTATTCTCAGAACCCAATGCAGACCATGATAATAGATTTGGTTGCACTAAGGTCTGTCTTTAAGTTTAGAGAGCCTATACGAATTGTGTATATTAAGTTCATGAAAAAGGATTTCCTTAAGCCTATTTTAAAGGTTGCTTATATCATTCTGTTGTAAACTTACTTTATTCTAATGAATTTCCTTAGAAGTGGTCTCCAAAGTGATAATTTTAATTGGTGAATAATTTGAGCAGAATGATTATTTAGTAAAAGTGAGTGGAGTCCTTCAGATCTCATAACCTCTTTCTCATTAGAAAATGATGGCATAGTTTGAAGAGAACCCAAATGAATATATTTTAAGATAACTGTCATGAGGCATATTTAGAAAGAAACAGCTGGTAAACACATTTTCCCAAGCTTACCCTGACTGACTTCTTCAGTTACACTAGAAAACAAACTGTAATATATCATGTTCAAAGGAAAAACACTCTTCTGAGTTAATTACTGGTAACATTAATTTTCTGATTCATGAACAGCTAGATGCTTTCTAAACAGCACTCCATTTTCCCAGTATCATTTATACTTAAGTATTTTGGATGAGTGTTTATTGAACTTAGGAGTCTTGTTCAGAAGGTTGGAAAGGAGTCAAAAATTGCATGGTAAGATTCTATAGAAATGTAACCAATTCCAGTAAAAAGTCCTTTGTATGGAAGTACATTATGGAAATGACGTGGTTGTCAGACCTAATTGCTTGGCTTTTGAGTCCTCAGAAGAAATTCTACAGCCTTAGGGGTGTAGACTCAAAAGCAGCAGCATTTCTGGTTTCAGTTTAAATAAAACAATGAAATCCATCATTATTCAAGTCAATAGCGATAATTCACATGAATATGAATGCACTTTGATCTTATCCTTCAATTCATTGAAAGACACAGTCGTAATGAAAAAGGGAGATAATCTCTTTAACTTGGTCCAAAGCAAGTTGTTGGAGCTTTTCTTTCCTGAAAGACCATAGAAAGGAACTTTTCACTAAAGCCTTGCTTTCGTGTTTTTCAGGTGGAGGTGGGGAGTGTTGGGCAAGCTACAGGTCATTATGTTGCCCCCAGGAACCAAGTAGTGCTAACTTTCTTCTTTGAAGTAAACTGTCTTATTTAATGAACTTGACGTTTTGTGAAGCTTAAAGGTGAACCCCTTTCATAACATCATACCTAAGAAGCATTTTAGGAGGCATGTTGATTTAAGTTTACCATCAGATATGATTAAGACATATTAACTATTTTCAGTATGTTTTAAAGATTAAATTAAATAGGATATTTCAAGCTGCATTGTCTTAGATTTGCAGTATCCAATAGTAGTTCCTTAAGAGTTCCTGTTGAACTGTGAAGACAGTTAACACCCTGCCTGTGCTGTATGAAAGTCACTTTAAAATATCATCTTATGCCTATTTAACCAATTTCCAGACACCTTTGGTGGGAAAATAACAAAGTTACAAGTTCTTATTCTTAGAATTCTGGAAACATCTGTCAGATATTTTTTAGTACAGTCACCACATTCGAAATATAATTAGGTAAAAATATGCACGAATGAGGATATCTGATTAGTGCCACTGGCTTGGAAAATCTTTACCTTTTCATTGAGTTCATTAAAGATATCCAAGCTTTATAGTAGTTATTAGTAAGTTTTATTTCTCACAAGGGCTGTTGAACTTCTGGAATCCTCTGGAAATTCAACAAATATTTGTTGAGTTATGTTAAAGGGACTCCGGAGCATAAAAAGGTAAATAAGACAGGTGCTTGTCCTCAAGGAGCTTTAAACTTAAAAATTTCAGCACATCTGTGATTTACATTAAATGTCAATCTAGGAAGAACACTCCACTAACTTAATAGCTGTTTAAAACCGGGTCAGTTGTTAAGAGCGATGAAACTTGGCAATGCATGTATTTCCCGGGGTTATCCTACTAGCTAATCAAAATATTTTGCTGGATACATTTAAGATTTTTCTTCAATAAAAACTTGTTTAAAACATTAACAAGAGTTCTGTTAAAAATTAAATCAACGTCCTAGAGCCACAGACATTAGAAAAGGCAGAAAGATTCATAAGGGTTAATGTCAATCATTTTCTTTATGCATCCCTACTGCTGACGTCTGGTGTGGTTTATCACATGAGATGAAGGAGAAAAAAGTGCTCCATCCACTTATGTATAAGAACAAGTATCTGGAGGTAATGTCTGAGCTACACAAGCAGTTATATTATGAATTTCGTGCAAAATATTCGTGATAGACAAAGAAGAGGGAAGGCTGTAGCGTTTGCCTGTGGTTATAACCCAGAGGAAAGCCACCTTTACCAAGGGCAGACACAACCCTAAGCTCTTTGTGTCGATGTTACTAGAGAGGGAGTGGGCATCTTGACTTCTTTCTTTACCACCATCCTTATTGCTGATATCTAGAAAACCTTTTTAATGGACTGGCCATTGACAAAGAATTTCGGCTCAAGTTGGAGACGAGGGCACCTGGGGCTGGGACGAAGCCGAGCGCCGGGATCTCGGGGGCTCAGGTGCCTGCGCGGCAGCGTGCGCTTGGAGCCTATTTGTCTATTGTCTGCCATGGGGGCAGGGCCGAGCCGGGGGTACTAGCTTTCGAGTGGAGCTGAGGGTCTCGGAGGATGAGGACACGGAGGGGTGGAGGCGAGAGATGTCAACGAGGGCAACCCCTAGAGTTCTAAATGCTAGACACCGAGATGTACGAAGCGGCGGCGGTACCCGCGGCTGCAGCCCTGGCTGCAAATCGCCGTCGTGTGGTTGCTACTGGCAACCGAGCCTGTGCAGAGCGCGCAGCCCCGCAGCCCCTGGAAGGAAAGTGGCGAGGGGAAGCGGCGGCGCCGCGGCCGCCCCGGCTCGGCCGCCCGCAGGGCTCGCGCTCCCGCCCGCGCCCCGCGGCCCCTTCGGGCTGTGACCACTGCTGTGCGGCACGCAGGGCCCCGAAAGGCTCTCGGGTTGGGGGTGTCGCTGCCTCGGGAGCGTCAAATTACTGGCGTCCTCCGCGAATGCAACATGGCAGCTCTAGTTCAAAGACGACTCTTTCAGTCCGCCGGGGAGGCGGGGGCTGCGGACTCCGCTGCGCGCCCGCCGCCTCCCTTCCCGGCCGCGAGTCGGCCCTCCTGGCGCCCCCGCCTCCGAGTCGGGCCCAGCTAAGGGCAGCCGCGCGCGCCGACTCGCCTTGCGCTCGCCCCTCGGCCCTTTGTTCTCCTCTCGATAGGCACCTCGCGCTTCGGGGGCTTTTAATGGAGACCGTGTAAGACAGGGTGACCCCGGGTGGGACGCCGACGTCCTGGCACTCCCCAGAGGTGTGTAGCTCCCCGGGTCTCCCAGGGGCTCCGGAGCGAGCTGAAAGCGCCAGTCCGGGATGCTAACCCGACACTACCCGAGGAGCCGCGTCTCGTCGGGTGGGTCCCTTTCCGCCAGGCCTGGCCCGCCTTTCTCTTCCTTGCTTCCGAGAGGTGTGAGGCGGGAGGCCAGGGCTGGCACGCGACCCCCGCAAAGAGACAATGCCCGTCACCGCCCCAAGGAAATGAGATTCTCCGCAGGGGAGAGGAAAGCTGCGGGCTCGCAATCTGGGAAAAACGGGGAGAAAAACACCCGTTAGTCCTGCGCTGGGCTCCACCCCGCATCACACTAGCCCTTGGGCGCGGGTGGAGCCCAGTGCAGCCCCGAGGTCCCCGCCCCGGGTCGAGGGGGAGCCGAGACGCGGCGCCCTCCACCGCGAGTGGGGGAGGGGTCGGTGCTCCGGGGAAGGGGGGAGGCCTGGGGGAAATTTGCATTTTTAAAAACGGCGGTTCCGAAACGACCTTGCCACGTAGACAAGCCAGTTGTGACGTTCAGCACAACGTGCTACTGAAATACCGAAATCCGCCACCAAATGGCGGCTCCTGCAGTCTGCCGCGCCGATAAAGAGGACTCGCCGGGCGTCGCCCATTTTAGGCCGCTTTCATTTCTCTGCTGTTACCCCGGTCCCCCTCCCCAAGCCGTCCCTTCCTCTCCCCGTTTTTGGGCGCACGTGGGACTCCTGGGTCAGAGAAGCTTTTCTGCCCCGGGGATCAGGCAGGCGCGGACTCTGCTGGAAACCGCTGCGTCCCGGCGGCTTTCAGAGGCGATATCCCAACCTCCAACCGCCCGATCCTCTGCCCCGCCGGGGTCTCAATGGCGCCGGAGTGCGAGAGCACCGGACCTTCCAGGTTCGCCCTGCCCGGAGCCCCAGGCTTCGCATTTGGGTCCTAAAGTGTGGTCCTTTGCCCAGATCTTAAGATTCCTATCGCGCAGCCACCCCTTCCTCGACACTCACCTGGTCAGGTTTTCTTCCCAGGGGATTAGAGCCCGTTCTACCCATTAAACAAGTTCAACTGGAGGACCCTTCGGTAGGCTGAAGCTCAGCCTTCGGGAAGCCTCAAATGGCAGTTTTATATTTTGTTAATAATTTGGCTTACAGTCTTTCCAACAAAACCCTAAACTCCAAGGACACCTTGTTATTGAAGGAGAAAGGGCACAGGATCTGAAGCAGCCGGAGGGAGGAGGGCAAACCGAGGCGATAATCTGGAATGGCCCCGCAAGGAATCGCTTCTGAGGGCTTTGCAGGCGACGCCGCCGCCTCCCGGGACGTGGGACACTTTCCTGCCCGCGCTGAGCTCTCGCGGCCCAGGGGCCGGTTGCCGCGCCTCGGTGTCCCGCCGGGCGGAGAGGCCTTCGGCAGGACGGGGGCCGCCTTGTGAGATCACGCGCACCCGGCTGTCGCCGCCGCTCGCCACCGGGTCCGGCCTTGGAGACACGACTTCGTTTTCCCGCCTCCCCAGCCTGCCGAGGCCTGGGAATCTCGCTTTCAAAATTGGCGGGATCCGAGTCCGCCGAGCCGAGGGTGGCGCGCCGCGCACGCGCAAAATGGCCTCCCGGTGCCCCGCGGCCTGGGCTCGAGCGTTGGGCCGGGCCGAACCCCGCGGCGCAATCGGGGGCGGAGGTCCGGGCTGTCGCTCTTTGCGGTTCTCGGAGAGCTGCTAGTTAAAAAATAAAACAGGGAGAAGGGCCGTTTTCTCTGTAACCGGTCCTTTTGGTAAAGGCTCCCTAATCGGGAAGGCAGCGCTGCCGGGAAACGAAGGTCATTTTCTCCGGCCGGGCGTCCTGTGCCCTTTCCACCGGGCACCCGAACATAGGAAGCCTTTCTTTCTCTCTTTTTTTTTTAAGCCGATGCTCTTTCCACCCTAATTACCCTCGCCCCCGCTTTATCTTGCAAGCCGCGCACTGCGCTCCTGTCTTCGGCTTTCTTTGAATATTTCCACTCGTGGGGGCACTTAGACCTAAGACTGGAGCTCCTGGACAGGCTTCGCTATCTCCAGTAACTTCTTTATCCATCTCTGTAACGTTCTCATTCCTTCCATCCCAATTTTCGACGCGTTTCCTGAGTACCCTAGTCCGCAGCCTTCCGAGGGTCTGTTGGGTTCTAGCTAACTTAAAAGGACAGAGTTGAAGAGCGCCGAATCCGCACGGAACTTGAAATCACGTTCACTTTGAAGTTTGGAGTTGATGACCACCCAACAATCAGAGCAAGAAGTAACTTTTTTTTTTTTTTAACTGAAATGTAGGTGACTCTGAGGGAACATCACTTGCTATTTTGGGAAATTCCCTTCTAATAGCCTCTGGAAGGGATATTTTAAGAAAACAGAAGAATGGGGGTAATTTAACTCATCCATTGGAAGTTTTATGTAGTGCTTACTATTCATTTAGGGGGTTAAATGAGACTTCGCGTGAGTTTTCCACAGGCACTTGAACTTCTTCAGAAAACTCATAAGGATCCTGGAGTAGCCTTTCCAGTGATGAATAACTGTTGATGTCGTCGACTTGATGAAGACAAAAAGTTGATGGTGAAGTCTTCATGTGAGACCTCTAGAAATTGCACACTCAGAAAAAGAAACTGGTGCAAATAAAGGAAATCCGTTTCAAGAACCAAAAGAAGAAAAAACGTTAAAAAAAATTAAGTGCGGAAACAGGAAACACTCGACTGTGTAAACATTTTCGGAGACTTTCATAATCAAAACTGGGAGATCTTGAGATTTGTAAGGAGATGGACAGGCTTCGCGGTGGCATTTCCCAAGTCTGATCTACTGGGAGGCTCTAATATGTGATACTTTCTCTTCCTTGTAAAGAACCCATCTATCTGAATTCTGTGGTCCCAGTTTAATTCAAGGTTTTATTTTGGAGGAATCCGGATTTTTTTTTAAGCGACCTTAGAAATAATCACCTGTTGTACTGTTCATTTTTTACTTGAAGAAACATCCTCAAGCGAAGTGACCTTATCTAACCCAAGAGCCTTATGTTGGAGCTGCGTTCTGTGCTCTTTGAAACTTAGAAGTCTTAAAGGTATATACTTTTTTTTTAAGGGTCCTTTAAAATGTAATTTCATCAAGACCTTTTGTTTTGGATAAAAGGCGAGTAAAACTGTATGGAAGAAACAATCATTGTATTTCAAAATAACATGGAGCCTCCATTTCATGGAGCACCAAACTGAATCAGAATTTCCAACTGTCATTCCAGGGTAATGTCAGAAGGAAAAGATATATCTTTAAAACCTTTAAAATATAAAGAGAAATGAACAAAAATAACACTTCCTTCACCTCAGGATTCTAAAGGAGACTAGGTTCCATGTGCAAATTGTTTCTAAAATTAAAATCGCATCTCCTCCAAAGATTACCATTAAGCTATTTCTCAAAAACCAAACATTTTCATTTCTTCTTGGCCAGTGCAAGTAGTATTTCACATGGATTCCTTTTACATTGCTATTAAGGTTTCATAACAAAACTTTTTGATAGGCCTATACAACGAGTGTACGGAAAGACTTCACAAATGAACTGCAACTCCAATATTGGGAAAAGAATAAGAGGAAAGGATGAAGGAAAGCCCCTATCAGCTTACTCTGCCTGTTGCATTGTACCTCCAAAGGTCCTAACATTTGCACATATGGATAAGGAAACAAAGCAATATGGTTGGTAGGTTAAGTCAACTGAAGGGCAACTTTTTTTTTCAACTCAGAGCAATTAACGGCCGGCAATTTTAAAAGCAAAAAGGTATTTGTAAAGTGGTATGCATGTGTAAAGCAAGATAGATCACTATTTATACAACAGCAACCAGCCTCATTCTTTTTTTGCATTTAAGCCAAAATCTGTGAAATCAATTTAGGCATTTTCTGTGGAATATTTTTAGCTCTAACTTTGTGGTATAGAATCCCAGAATACTGTTCAATAGCAAAAGCCAAACTTAAAGCCGACTTTTCACGCACCCTGCCTCGACTGCTAAGAGTTACAAAGTTAGCAGCTTTGATATGGGTTTTTGTAACATTGAAATTTTAAGTGGTAGTTCAGCAAAAGTTTTAAAGCCTAATTGTCAAACCCGTGATGGCTGCTTATAAAATACAAAACATTATACTCTCGTTTTATTAAAAGACAAATTTTAGCTGAAATAGCCTTTAAAGCTTAAGCAATTTTCAAATTGAGTAGGGGGGAAATTCCTCTTTCAAACAAAATAAATGGACATGTTTTCAAATATGGTGAAATAGTGTTAGGTAAGCCATAAATGCAATATCTGATACTTTACTAAGTAATTTCAAAAATAAGTCCATAAAAAGGTTGAGATGTAAAATCTTTGAGTTCTGTGTTGATCCTATGACTTGGTTTTGTGTAAGTCAAATGACAATCCACTAGCACTTTAAGTTTTTAGCCTTTGAAAAATACTTTTGCATTTTTTATATACACAGTCATATCCAAAATAAAAACATCACTTGAAACTTCCATTAACTTTTTTTTCTTGTCTTAGATAACATCATGAACAACTTGAGAAGAAAAGCCTAGAAAAATAAGTTAAATTCACCCAAATTGGCAAACATGGGTAACTTTTACTTCAAAGATTGTAGAGTAAATAAACAGATACATCTTTCAATTGGGCTTTCAAGCAATTATACAACAACGCATGTACTCTCAGCAACATCACTAAGACAGCAATGGATGTTCTTCAGCTTTTACCTGTTGTAATCCACAATAGGGTTTCCAAAACTTCTGCACATTGTGCTTTTCATATCAAATTTTTATTAAAGTCTTAGCTATTTTCTAAATGAATATCCTTTTTATTGGATTTTTCCAATTACAAATGAAATTTAATTTTACATCTATCATTAGAAACAACACTTACAATGGGACTGTACAAATTTAGGTCAAAATAAAAATATATGTATTTTGTGGTTTCATAAAACTTCATTTACTGTATCTTTAAAGAAAGCAGAAGTAACAGCAATATATGTAAAAGTAATGATTTAATGACTATAAGCAAGACAGAGCAATAGAATTGTGCTTCTTTTGCAGACGGGGGACAATGAAATGTTTAACTACAATTTCCCCATACAAACATGAAACAATATTCATAGAGAATAAACACCCTCACAAATAACTGATGGGTGATGAACAAGTTCGACCAAAGCAAAACACAAACTGAAAATTGTTGGGGATATTCATACTTTAAATTCAACATGCTCACTGTATTTAAAAACTAATACCTGTAGAAGCTCACAATAAATTGCTTCTATTTCCAGACGTTACAGAGAGGGCATATTCCACTGTTTATAACTGTAACAGCAATTCTTAAGTTTGAAATTTTCACTACGCCACATATTAAAATAATTTTAGATAAAATGCCTTCTTCCAGCAATTTGCTGGTTTATTTAAAATATTTGTTTTAGAATTACAGCGATCAATATGCATTTTAAAAACACATTAATTCCATCATAAGCAATGGGAAATGAAGAAAGCATTTCCAATTTCCTTAGTGCAAAGTTTTTCTTTAATGCAACTATTAATTTTAAAAGTAAACAGGTATTACTAGAGAAAAATCAGTATTACGATATGCCAATCGCTTCCAATGGAACAAAATTTAGAATTAAATATCCACATTAAAAATATCCTATGGTGATAAGGCTCAAACATAGGTATCTGCAAAGGTCGAACCAGTTGGGAGAATTTTAACAACCATCTCTGAATGCATGAAACACAATATTTTCTTTATAGTATTTATAAATATATCATACAAGACTGTTTCCTGTTATGTCGTATACCAATATGGCATTGTACAATAAGCATAATGCCATCTGATTCATACAAAAGCGAATCATTTAAACAAGTCAGTAAAATAAACGGTAGTACCCGCTTTCAGGATTACAGATTGTAAAACTGAAGTTTACTTTCCTTTGATCGGTTTCGCATAGCAACAGAGAAGTAAAAATCAAACAGGAATCAAAATGGCTAAATATGCAAGAAATTGTTATTCACAGTGACATGGCTACATAGAATGCATTATTCTATGCATATTCTTTCCATTTGTTGAATTTCAAGATAAAAAGCACTTGTTTTCTACAGGTTCACAAAACAGCATAATAACAAGAACAATCAGGGAGGATGTAATGTAGGCGTTAGTTGAGATTAACAAACTATGGCCCAATGTTTATATCCACTGCAGAAGATTTTCAAATCCAAACAATGGTTACAGAAACCATTTCACATCTGTCCTAACACACAGAAAAACATCTTGCCTGCTTTCTCAGAAATCAATTCTTTCGAGAATAATCTTTCTTTTCAATTAACGTCCATATGAATATCACATCTAGTCCATCTTTTATAGCCAAATTTAACGTCACTACAAAAGAAAGCAAATTGGACGATAGTCACATGTATTAGCATCTATAAAGCTGTAATGGCATGAAGATATCTATATAAATCAGGGGTTTAAAATTTTTTTCCTCAACAGTCTCAGGTATCAACCAGATGAAGTTGCTGACGACCCATTTACTGACGATTTTCGAGGTCTATTGGCAAAAGAAGATTGGTGGTTACCGCTGGGGCTGCTGCTGGTTCCATTCATAGTGCTGGAAATGTGAGGAAACTGAGGATGAGGAGACTGGACTGGAGTGCCGGGGCTGGGCAAACAAGAAGAGGTGGAGGGAATACCTCCTGCTGGGCTGTTGGCCTTGTCACTCCCAGAGTCACTTTCCAGTTCTCCAGCGTTTGTCAGTCCATCTCTCTGATGACTGATCTTCATTCTTTTACAAGTAGGTCGAACTCTGTATTTCAAAGGAAGCGGACCATTCTATAAAGTTAAGAGGAAAAAAAAAATCAGTCTTAGATCTTTAAGTACAGTCTACAAAAATAACCTGCGAGCATCAGGTACGCTACTTACCCTTCTCCAGGTATAAATGTAGGCAATGTCCATTAGTGTATAGTAATCCTTTAAAGGTTCCTCTTCATACATGACATCAATCTGTTGAAAAACAACACTTCAATTATTAAGTGTCACAAAGAATGATGGTAAATCTAGATTTTTTTGGCCACCTAAATAGAATCCAAAAATGCATTTAAAAAACATTTTCTCCAAACATTTGGACAAAGAAAGAATCCCTCTGGAAACTTCAAATGAGGGAAAACATTTCTTGAAATTAGTAAGGGATTTGTTTTCACAGCATAAAACAGAATCCATACCAAATATTTTAAGAGCGATTTCCAAATAAAGTACTAAATTAAAAAAAAAATTCCGTTGCTTTTTTGGGTTTAGAATCCAAAAAGAAAAATGTCATTGAAATTTTTTTTTAAAGATTTACATAGAATGCATGAAGACTATAAAGTAGATACCTGGAAAGTATTAGGTATGTCCATTTTACTTCTGAGAAACTTTCTTAGGTGCATCACAGTCATTGCTGCTGGGCATCGTAAATACCTTTTATCATTCACCTAAGAGTATATTTAAAAAAATAATTTTTTAAAATTCCTAACTTTAAGATTTTTTTTTTAAAGTCAAAAAAAATAGATGTCTGAGTATGACAAAAGGTACGAATACCAAAGCTGAGATTTGACTAAGTTCTCAGCTATACTTTGAGTTTGCTATTATTATAAATACTAAATGAACAGATTCCTTCAGTACATCAAAGCATTAAACATTAATTACTGAAAATATTTTGTAAGAAGAGTAATCATATATAAGATAAATTCTATCTAGTAACTATTGAATACAGATCACTCTTAAACAACAAACGTGATGATTTTCTTCTATTTGATAGCAACATCTGACCCTAGGATATGCTAAAGAGCAACATACACCCTCATAAAATCTAGAATCCAAACAATGCATCTTCTATGTGTTTTTGTATCATGGAACATACCTCCTCCTTAGATTTCTCCTTGTCTTTATTTACTTTCCGATCCAATCTAAGAAACAGATAATTTATTAGGCAAACAATGTATCTAATAAATATATTAGCATAAAACACATTTCCTAAAGAATTTACCTGTTCTGGTCAAAGAATTCAATGGATAAACTTATTATTTCATCATCAGTTATAATTCTCTTATCTTCATCTGCAACTTCTCCTCTATCTTCATTAGAGCCATTGGCAGCTATAAAGACATTTTTAAATTCAATTTTTAAGAATTAAGTATTTAATTAAATATTATACATATAGAAGAATGGAATTGGTACTTTTAAGCTTAATTTTAATAATTTACTGGATAAGTTCTCCCTCCAAATAAAATGTCTTTCCCCCTCTAAAGAGTTTACCATCAGCTGAAGGATGAGCTGCATAAAAATCCCTTCTTCTCTTCATTTCATCTAAAGAGGAGGAAAAAAAAGACTTAAACATAGCAGGTAAAACTGATAAATACTTTTTAAAAATTCATTTTTAAGCAAGTTACTCACTTTTGAAAAGCCCTGGAACTAATTTGTATACAATATCTTGAAGAGTTTTATCTGACCTGAAAAAGAATAAATTAGAAAATAAACTATCAACTAATATAGCAAAAACTAAAAATGTTTATTAAGTTTTTAAACATTCTTTGTTTTCTCTGTTATAGTATTTTACTTGATTGTAACACTGTCTATAACTACATCAACATGATAATTATGATAAAACTTCTTTATGTAGTAGCACTGTTTTTTAATTAGTAGAATACTCTATTTTATACTCACTAATAAATTCTTCACATTTCACTAAGTCAAGAAAAGTGTGCCTTCCAAATTACTGAATTAGCTAATATGAAAGAGAACAAAGAGGAGAGAATGGAAGCAGTTTAAACACATGCACTCTTGCCTGTCACAAGGTCAATAAAGCAATGCAAAAATGGAGAACTAATTCCATTTTTAAAAATGATTTTAAAAAATCTTAAAATCCCTTGAATAATACTGAACTCTGTTTAAAGTTAGTCATCATTAAAATGGCCAAGAAATTAAGGGCTATCCTCCTCTACAAAGTACACGCATTAGACGGTGACTGAAGGGTAAATTTTGTGTGAAGAAATAAACACTAAATTCAATAATTATGCAATTACAAACAATGTTTTTAAACATTTTCCTACCTTATATTCAGTAGTGGTCTGGTCTTGTGAACTTGGACATCACAGATAGGACAATACTTGCTGGTCTCCAGGTAACGCACAATACACGTTTTACAGACTAGAAATAAAAACACAAATTTTTTAAAGTTCAGGAAGTAGATGCTAAGCAATAAAATTAGTGTGTCAGAAATAGAGAACTAGTAGTAACAAAATGGTAAATACCAAAAGGCATTTCTAATTAAATAAACAAATTCAGTTAATATCCTGAGAACACTTATACAATTTATATTTATACAGTATTTTATTAAATATGCATTAACAAAAAGTCACTAAATGCAAGAGCGGAAAACAACTTCTTCATTTTGTACCAACATTCTCAAGGACAGTGGGAATTGTTAGTTTTCAAATTTCAGGACAAGATGTTAAATATACACGACACAAGAAAAGGTCTAAAACTGTGTACTTACAGGAATGTAGACATTCTATTATGGTTGTGGCATCAATGAAGTACCCTCCACAAAGCACACACATTAGGTGGGGATTTAGCTCAGTGATCTTGATTCTGGTTGTTCGATGCATTTCTGCTTGATAAAAGATCCTGCAAGACAAAGAAATATTGGCCATAATTCACAGAAAGAGATTCGAGATTATCTCCAACTCCCAGTAACTATATGCTCTGAAATGCTGAAGGAGTTCATAAAACTCGTTTAACACTGTGCAGCTGGACTGTCCCAACGTCTTCTACAGAAAGAATTCACTGATCAGACCTCAATCAGTTCTACAGAAAAGGTGAAAAAGGATCCAAGAAAAGTAATCTCTGGTTCCTCAGGTCATTCCAGGAGGGAGAAGAAAAGGTCTGGGGTGGGGGCTGGGAGCTGAGAGCATTCGGGTCTCTTTCTTCCATTTGTCCTCCAGCCCAGCAGCCCCACGGCTGCTGCAGACGCTACACGCTCCCCGCAGATATTTACCAACCGCTAGGGCTTGTTCCAGGACTCCAAATTTAGGGTAAAACTTCCTTATGGATCTTCGATCGAAAATCCAGGAGCATGCCCTGGCTTCCCAGGGGTTCTGGTTGTTTTAAGCGGTTCCGGCAACCAGAACCAGGCACGTTTTGACGCGATACAAAGGGAAAGCAAATTCTGCTCTATCTGCATCCCTGGCATTTCCGGAGCTGGGTGCTGGGGCCGCAGGAGAAGCACCTCGAGTCGGCCTCGCGCTGGGGCCTGAGCGCGCGGACGCCCGGGGGCCGGGGGGCCGGGATGCGGAGGGGCGGATCCGGCGGCGCCCGGGGCTCCGTCTCGCTCCGGATTCGGAACTCGCCTCTGTCGGGGTTTCCATAGCAACTTACACTTACACTTGGCATCCGGCCACCGCTGCAACTCCGCGCGGAGCCGGGCCGAGCCCGTAGCTTCGGCGGGCGTGCGGGGCTGCCGGGCGGCGGCAGCGGCGGGCGCGGGGGAGGGGCCGGCACGGCGCGGGGGCGGGGCCGCGCGGGGGCGGGGTGGGGTGCGGGCGCGCAGCGCGGGGGTGGGGCGGCCCCACGAGGCCCGCCGCGCTGGGGAGCAGGATTCTGGCCCGAGGCGACCCGGCAGACAGCCTGGGGGACCCCGGAGCGTGCAGTGGTAAAGGAAAATGCAAACCGCACTCCGGCCATTTCGGACACTCTTGGGGGCCTCTTTCCACGTCGACTCGGCGCGAAGAGCTTCTTTCAGATCTTGACTCTTTCGGTCTCTCCTGTTAGCAATCACTAGGTCAAAAATTTCATGAAGGGATCTTTTGAGAATTGCCAACTGTGCACTTAGCCCGAAACCGTCAGGGCTCAAATTGCAGAGATGTTTATTGAACTGAAACTCTTTAAAGCTTTCTTCTCTAATAGGAAGTTCTTCTGTAGATTAGGATGAGCGATACAAAGTTTTGGAAAGGCTGAAAACTGAAATCTGTTTCATAGCAGACAAGAAGTGGGCAAAGCCTTGTGTTTTACCTGAGCTATGCTGGATAGAGGCAAGAAAAACTACCTGAATCGATGGCAGTGACAATAAGTAAAGAACCATGTGACCAGCCCATTCCCAACGCTAAATCAACACCTTGTCAACCCAGAGCACCGAGAGCAGAGAAAAACAAATGTCATTTTCTCAGCCTCACCTCCATGCAAACCCCACACAATGAAATGCTATTCCCAACAGATATCGTATGTTATAGAAAAGTCACGGTGGGGAACTGTCAGCAACAATACAATAGCGGACAATCAGGGAAGTCAATTACTTCGTGCAGTATGCTTGAAAAATGCATTTCTTACTCCCACTTCATTCATTTCAGAATCTGAAATAAGACTAAGCTTCCAGACTTATCTGAAGCACATTCTCAAAGCTGCCTTGAACAGAAATCTAGGAACTTGTGAAACTTGAAGATGCATCTGAGGTTTTAATTCTCAGGGAATTTTAATGCAGGAGAGGGAAATACTAATCAACACAGCTCAATGGCTGAAACTAAAAGTTTTAGAGTACTAAAAAAAAACACACACACACAACAAAAAAAACCGGTAAAAACAAAACAAAGCCTCTTTTATGAAAAGTGACCACAGTGGCAACCAGTGACTTCAACCAGAAAACGTCATGTGTGACTCCTCAGTTATCTTTGGATGACTTGTTTAGAGGAATATTGTCAACATATTGTTAATATAAATCTAAGTGGGATTACAGAGGAGTTGTGGATGGAGCAGTGTCCCTAAAGAGTAGCAATATTTAATTCTATTGTACTTGGTGATTAAAGACAAGTCTTCTTGGTTCTCAAAGAAAACTCTCCTTATGAAACAGCAGGACCTTTACTAGAAAGATAGTTAGCAAGGTGATACTTCTGTCCCCTTGCAAAAGCACATCACACTAATGCCACCGATCATGAAGTTCAGGAAGGGGCATCAATAAAAACAGCTGCCTTTATTTCTCCTCTACTTTACATAAAATCAACACCAGACAAACACAAATATTAACACACAGAACAATCAGACCTCAGTGAAAGGTTATCTACTGGTTGGCTTTGAACGTTTAAGTCTCATGTACTTGACCAAAACCCTTTCAAATTCATTTTAAGTCTTAATTCACACAACTCCTCTACTTCAATTCACAAGAATTTGACCACAACCCTATAACCATTTATAATGCTAGTAAATACCACTTTGTTACTTGTATAAGAATCAGTTCTTTATCTTTATATACCACTTGAAAGTACTGGGAACCTAATGAAGACTTCCAAAACATCTGACATGCTTGATAAGGTTTCAGAAACAATCTCTTGCACCTTAGAAAGGAAAACCTTCTAGGTTCCACCACAGAACTGCCAGTTAAGCAAGCAAAAATGCACCAAACATACAATGGAAAAAATACTCAATAGTTTAAACTTGCCATTATAACATACTCAGTTGGGGCTGTCACTTTAGTTGGAGGCCTAACACCAGTAATGTCAAAATGAAGGAAAACAGAAGCAAGTTCTTATGTTAACAATCAGCTTGACTATTGCAATCTAACACATGCAAATGAACTCCATAACCCCAGTTGGGGCTCCCAGGCCAATACAAGTATGGGTAAACTTTGGGTTAACTTGACTTCTAGGGAGAATTTTACCTTTGGGGGCACTTAATGCACATCCAAGGACTTGATGGTAGAACATTAATGGATTTTTCAAGTACAACTAAATGCTCACTTTTCTTACAGAAGCGTGTGTATATGTGTGTGTATACATACACACATGCATACACAGTGACTTATATGGCTTTAAAGATACCAGGTGTAAATTTACACAAGTAGGTTATTTCAAACACCTTTGCACTTTGGGGCAGATGTATGGGAATGAACTCAAATATTAAAAAAATATATGTTTGCCCACAAAATCAACCTCTAAGGGATTCTACTTAAAATAAAACTCAAATGTTAATGTAGTCTCATAAGTTAGCATATGCTGTTAACAATTGGCATCCTTAGGTTTCAAGACTATAGCGTAGCATATAATATGTTTCCAGAACTTGGGGGTTAAGCTTCCTATAAAATATAGGTTGAACTACTCATAACATTCTAGGCATTACCAACCTACACTTGGATTTGAATAATATGCCCAGAATTTTGCCTACTTTAAGGGAAGGGGTTAATACATGCTTGTATTTCAAATACTGAACCGTGACCACTAAGCCCACTAAATCCTTTTATTGCAATTGGGAATGATCAAAGTCTCTATACTTGTTTACTTCCAATTATTAACTGTAAATCTTTGGGAAAAAGATCATGCTATACGGCTGTCAAACCCAAAAGACTGCGTAAACATATGCCATCAACTTTTTAGTGCTCGTTTTCCAAAGCATCTCCTCACCACATGACCTAAGCTGACATTTACCAAACCTGTAAAACGTTGTGGACTTGAGTCATGATTCTAAGTGCATCCCATACTAGAGGTTGAGAGAAAAACTGTAGTCTCTGAGAGAGAAAAAAACAAAAAGAGGAAAAAAGAAAGAAAGAGAGGAAACCTCTTGCAAGACTAACGTCCACTCACCATCATCACTCCAAAAAAAGCTCCAAATTTGAAATGCCCACTTCCCAGTGAGCACGTCCCAAGTAATGTTTGAAGAACTTATCCAAGACTCCCAACAAATAACACCTTGAAAACTTTACCATTTTAAACACAAACGCAGGAGACCTTGGAAACAACTGGGAACCGCCATCTTACAAGCCATCCAATTTCTCACAAGTGTCCCTCCAACTTAAGTTAATAACATTTTTGTTCGGGCTCTCACCAGCCTAACATCCACCTTGGCGGGATCGCTGCCCCCCACGCAACCCGTCCCTATAAAATGGGGGCGTTCTCTGGCTGTTTAAACCCCTCCAAAGCCCTTTCTTCGGGAGAGGAGGGAAGCCACTTGACCCAAGCAGCTCCCGATTTCAGGCACCCGTCCCCGTTTCATCAAAATCTACCTCTCAACAAAAGGCGCCGTGGCCGGGAGAGCCGCAGAAGCTGCAAATAGAAGTGTTCTTCTCGGGGGCCATGTGCGTCGCGAGGGTGTAGAGGGACGCTCGGGGGAGAAAGGAACTAAAACGTGGGGCCGCGCGCGGCGCGTCCGGGCTGGAGCGGGCGGCGGCTGGAGCGGCGCCGAGGCCGGCTGGCGGCGGCGGCGCGGGCTGCGGGTCGGTCCCGGCGCCGCGGGAGTCGGCGGGCGGCGGCGGGCGCGCGCTCGCGGGCGCGGGCGGCGCGCGGGGCCGGGCGGCGCGCGGGGCCGGCGGGCGGCGGGCGGCGGCGGCGCGGGGCTCGGCGCCCACGCTGTCAGCGCCCTCCCGGCCGGCGCGGGCGAGGCGCGGGGGGGCCGCTCCCAGTCCACCGGCGGCCGGTCCGAGCCCGGCGCGACCCCCGCCGCCCCCAGGCCCCGTCCCGGAGGCGCCTCGCCTCCTACGTACCCGGAAAAAGCAGCCGGTGAGAAGCGATCGCAGCGGGCGGAAAAGACAATGAAAGTTAAAAGTCGTTCAGCAGAAAATGAATGTGAGCCAAGCGGCCATCTTGAAGCGAGCTGCAGACGCTGCTGTCAATGGGCAACGAGCGCAGCCGAGAGGAGCCGCGGCCGCCGCGCTCGGCTCATGCTGCCTCCCGAGCCCGGCCTCCTCCTCCTCCTCCGCCTCGGCCTCCTCCTCCGCGGCCTCCTCCTCCTCCTCCTCGGCCTCCAACGCCTCCTCCTCCTGGGCCTCCTCCTCCTCCTCGGCCGCCGCCGCCTCCTCCCGCTCCGCACTCGGGGGAGGGAGCGCGCGGAGGGGGCGCGATCAGTATTATTCTGCGGGGCTGGGAGGTGTTTCTAATCCGGATCGGGGCTCCCTCGCCAACATCCCCATTGTCTCGCCCCGATCTCTGCCTTTAATACTACGATTATTATTTCATAGTTGCCGTGGGGGGAGGAGGGGGGTGGGGGGCGCCGTGTGTGTGCGTGCGGAGAGGCAGGGGGAGGGGAGGAAGGCTGAGGAGGGGGAGGGGAGGGTGGAAAAAAAAAAAGCACCGCTGAAGGCAGAGTGGAAACTGACACCGGCTCCAAAATGGCTCAGAGTCCGCCCGCCCCCTCCCCCCGCCGCCCCCCCACCGGGTCACGTGCTCCCCTCATTCCTTAAGGGCGGCCTGGGAATTAGTGTCGGTGTAGTCGGGCCCGCGGCCGCCCCCTCCCCTCGGAGCAGCGCGACCCGGCCCCCTCCCCCTCGCTCGGCGCGGCGGCGGCGCTGGCGCGGCTGCGGAGACATTTCTCCACAGCGCCACACGCGCCACCCTGCTCTCGGCGCGGGCATCGCTCCGGCCCCGCAAGCAGTTCAGCCCACCCCACCCCCCGTTATTTCTTTCTTGCCGCCGCCCGCCTCCGCCCGCGGTGCACACGTCCGCGGGCTCCAGCCGAGGAGATCGCCCGGCCGCCGCCCCCCGCTCGGCCCCACGGGCTGCGGCCCAGACTCCGGCGCCGCGGCGCGGAACCTGCGACCGAGTTGGGCTCGCGGAAACAACAGCGCCCGCCCCAGTCTTCCCGCGGCCGCGCCGGCCCCCTTCCCCGCCCGCCAGTGGCCGAGGCGGGGCGCGCGCGGGCAGCCGCTCGCTCCGGGCAGGGGCTCCGCGCGGGGCCGGCCGGGCCGGGCCTCCGGAGCCCCACGGGCGAGGGTCGGGCTGCGGGCGAGCCCTCGGGCACAGGTAACGGGACGGGCCAGCTCCCGGCGCGGGGCGACCGCGCCCTTTCCCCACGTCCCGAAGCTGGGGTCTTAAGGCAACCCCGAAGATCGCATCCTTTCCCACTACGCTTAACTTTAATCCTGAGAAGAGGCGATCGTTAAAAGTTAACGCCAATCGTGTCTGCGTTTTCAAAGTAATAATTAACAAACTCAAATCCAAACAAACTCTCAGCACTCTTTAGTGGGAACAACTTATTTATTCAGAATATAATACTGTCTGCTTCCTTTTGGAAGACTTGGAAAAGATCAAATATGATCAGTGTACGGATAATACTAAAGATGATTCAAATACTTAGGCAGACTTTCCCTCTTAACCCTTTCACAAGTGTAAAAGAAAAAGTGTCAAAATTGATGAGTGACACAAATCCAAAAGAAAAAATTTGTTCTCCTGAAAAGGAAGACATCCAGCTCGCAGAAACGATGGTTCGGCGGAGGCAAGGCGTTCCTGGTCTTCCTCTAGACCGGGGCAGATCGTTAACTTCCCCAAATTACAACTGAGTTGCTCTTTCCAGGCTTTTCGAAGCATCTTTAAGTTTCCCTACTAAGTCCTGAAGATGTGTATGATGAATCGTTTATAGGATAAAAACACAAGAAAGAAGTATCCAACTTTGAGAAAGATGCAAGAAAAGAGTCGGGGGACACTTTCTAAACAAGTTTAAAATTCACAAAGATTTTAAACCTTTGACAAACCACTATCAAAAGAAGGTTTTCTTCTAAAATATAAAAGATGTAAAAAATTAAAAGAAGGTCAATAGAAAGTTTTCCTCTAAAATATCTCATCTTCAAATGGGCTGCTTGCCCTCAGATGTGAGATATAGTTTCTAACTGAATCCTCTGAACAGGCGAAGTATATCAAAATTAAAATTTCTCAAGTTATCTAACAAAGATTATGCTGTATTCACATCTTTTGAAAGTTTAAAGTTTGATTAATGGTTACATTAAAACGACTCTGCAGGAGATCCCTTTTGAAAAATTCAATCTCATCAAAATTTCAAGCAATGACCTTCATTTTTTTAAGTGGTAAGAAATAAATTCGTTGTCATGTCCATTAATCAATGTAATTTTTAATTTCCCCAGTCTTACACTGGCAATATAAACAGTTTAAGAATTTTTTATACTTGCTCCTTTATAAAAAGTCATTTACAACTACTGTTTAAAAATCATGTTTTGAGAGTTTAATTCAATTTCTGAAAGCAAAGAAGACATTTTCAAAGCCAAGCTCTTCCTTTTGCTTTGTCCTATTGGCTCACACTTATCACAAATAGAAGGAATTTACACTCAACACTATACAAGTTTATTTTAATTGGAGGGAACAGCAAATGCAGACCAATTCTGTTAGTAACATCGTAATTTCAAAAGCGAAGCCTACCTTAAAATATTGCTTTTGAAGCCCCCTCACCATTAAATCCTTAACCAACCTTCATTATCTACTGACAGATGGTTAATTTTCTTTTGAACTTTACATAGGCATAATTCTCAATTAAAAATCTGTAAAAAGGTAGGCATATTCACAGATCCTAATACTGTACCTGTAATTGTTCCATGTTGCAACTAAAACTAATCTCTGGGTGGGATCGGGAATCAGTGTTCTAGGGAAGAAAAAAATGCTGTTTATTTAAATCAAGGAAATTTTAAATTTCATTACACATTTAATTTTTAGACAGGGCTTATGTATAAATACCTCTACATTTAAGGTCACCAAATATGCAGGTCTGTACATCTTATCAAGTTGATTGGTCTAAAACAACACAACACATTGATTTCAGTCTTTAACTCTTATTTTTTTTTAAAAGTTCCCTAAGTTCCCCTAGAAAACAGTTTGTTAAACTTTACCTTTATCTGATATTCCAAATGCCAAGAAACATCAGTTATATGAGGGAAAGATCTGCCTATACTGAAAGATACAATGATAATTTTGTACATAATAGCTACAGGAAAACTTTTAGTATTTATCTTCACCAACAATGGTGTCTATCACCTCCCCACCACACACACTATTTTAATCCATTCTGAATTTAAAACATTGTTAAACTTTATTTTCAAGTTCTGAAGAGTAAAGAGCATTTTAAAAATTATCTCCATAAGCTTTATCTTTAAAAACATTAGCTTAACTGCAATTGTTTCACTTGCCCTTTAGCCCCTTTTCTTTTGGTCTAGATCCCGTTTTTTTGTCCTGTTTTGTTTCACACCAACACTCTCCATTCACACCTGCAAGTAAAAAGTAGCTCAGCTTGACACCTTATACAGGACCTACCTTCCCAGTAGGATTTCTAGGGAATTCCTATTATTCTGGGAGGAAAAAAAAGAAAGAAAATATGTCTTTGCAAACAGAGTAGAAGAAAAATAGTAATTGTTAATTTTTAAAAATTTAAGTAAGTAACCTGATATTCCGTGCAAAACAATTCTATTCTCTCGCTGTCAAATTTACAGTCTTCTAGATAAGTGCTAAAGAAAAAAAAAAGCCTAAGTTTAGTCTCCATTTTAAAAACTGAAATTGGAATCATAAAGGTACTATTTGAAAACAAATGGATATTTAAATAAATCCTGTACCTTAGAGTTGATTTGTCAGCTCTTTGCTTTCCAGCCTCCAGTATGTAAGTTGCAGCTGCTGCATGACAATGTTTTAAAACCACTGGATCGATATGTTTCAAGTCTGGGTGATCTAAAATAAATTAATTGCCAGTGATGCCTGTGACAATAAATTCTTTATAGTCCTGTTTCTAAAAAGGGATTTTAATTTGGGTAAAGAACCCTCTCTAACAAGATAACAAGAAGAATTCAACTATAAGGACTGGAAATTATAAGTAAATGAGATGTGCAACATGGTCAATGGCAAAACAATAAAGATCACACATCAATAATTATGCAATTACCTGGTCAAATTACCTTCTTTTACTTTACCTTAATACTCTTATTTTTTAAAAAACATAGTCCTAGAGTAAAATATACAGTGGTCACTCTAAAGATGGAGTAAATTCCGAGGAAAATAAGAAGATAAATATTTTATATGGTGTAAATTTAAGAATGAATAAACTTTCCTTCTAAAGATTAATTTTATGCTAACTGGCTCCATGGACATTAACACATGGAGGTGGGGGAGAGGGAACGAGTTCAGAATATAAAATACAATTTTCAAAATATTTTCAGGTTTCGACAGCCATCCTTTCTTTTTTTTTTTTTTTTTGAGATTAACCAGGTGGCGGTTACTATTTTCGTTTAAAGAACTTCCACTTTCATCTTTTTGTACACGTGTTTAGCTCGTGAAACTACAGGAAAAAAATTTGAATTGTTGAGATATTTATATTTAAGAAAATCATGTAATAGCGATCTGTCTTAAAATATGCCTCCATCCATACTGACACCGCACTCCGCAATCACTGACCCGACCACTTATAAGAGACTCGCCTCCTGATAACTAGTGCAGAACAAAACATTATGCACCATATTTTAAGGGTCTAGGCGTGGAACCTGTGCAAAACATATTGAACTAGAGTGTTGGAATGATCAGAGGATCTTGAGGTATTCTCTAAGATGAAAAATGTCAACACTATTTGACGTAGTAATTACTTTGGAAGCAGACCCTTTAAAACCTTCGTCAACCTAGCACTGAAAGCTTGAATTGCAGGGAGCTGCCCTGATGAAGTCCAAGTGTCAAACAGCCTTTGCCCCAGACCAGGCTGAAAACCTTAGATGTTTAGGCCACAAACAAGACTTGAACACCGGCTTTACAAAGGAACAAAGAGCCTGGGAGGGGAAATCAGGCCAGGAACGTGTAGCTGGCTGTGTGCAGGTGCCAACTGGGGAGAGAACAATGCTCAGGGTCCGATGTGGGTTCTGGCAGAGCCACATCCCCACACTCCGTCCGGAGCGAAGGGCAAACCCCGGAGACTTCCTCTTCCCGGGGCTTTCCCCTTCTCGCTCCATCTCGCTCCTCTTCTCCGAGCGCCCCTCCACCCAGGCCGATCCAGCTCAGAGCCCAGCGGCTTACCTAACACGGCCTCGTCCGCCTGGGCGTCCAGCAGGCTCTGGAAAGCCGCCCGGAGGAGAAGCGTGAACGCGTTGGAGTCGAAGGAGCCGGGATCGGCCAGCATCTGGAAGCCTTTCTGCACATACTCCGAGAGCTCCATTGTGAGCGCGCCGTGACCTTCGACACGCGCACCACGTGACACGCGCCGCGCGCTCAGCTGATGCGGCCGCGCGCGCACGCGGCTGGGGCGGCGGCGGAGGCGGCGGCGGCGGCGCGGGCTGCGGGCCTCCCAACCCGTGGGCTCCCCGCCGGCCTCCCGGGCCGCTCCCCGGCCCGCGACCCCGGCCACCCGCCAGCCGCCGCCGCTTCCGTCCAGTCCTTCCTTCTGCGCCCGCCGCTAGGGCCGCCGTGCCTTAGCGCGAGGGGCGGCCCGGGCTCTTTGTGGACGCGCTCGGCGCTTTCTCTGCTCTCGGCGCTCACCTAGGACTGTCACCGGCTCCTGCGGGGCCCGCGGGAGCGCTCCCGAAAGACCCCTCGGGAGGTGGTGATGGTGACGGGATCCCGGCCCCCACCGGCCCCGAGAACTACGCCTTCCCCACTCCTCGCTCAGCGCGAAAGCCTGCGGGAAGCTCCAATCGGAGGCAACTGGTTGGTTTTTGGTTGGGGGCTTTTTTTTAACTCAACAGCTTAACCCCCAAGCACTGCCCTTCTGTGAATGAGACTGTAGACGTCTAATTATAATTCTTGCTTATTTTTCCTCTTTCATTGTCATTCCTGGAATACGGCAATTGATTCCTTCCTGCGTGGTGTGTGTGTGTGTGTGTGTGTGTGTGTGTGTGTGTGTACACATGTATACATATAGTGCGCGTGTGTAGGTGCTGTACTTCGACAGTTAAGGGATTAATATCTTATTCACGAACATATTGGACAGAATTATTAAAAATTTTAGATGCAGCTACAAATAAACACCTTTCAAAAGCAAACTGATAAAAATTTTGTGCTACTGTGCTCACAGCATCTATGGGTCCTGTTTTAATTAGTCAAGCTATCATATTTTTATCAAATAGTTATCTTAGTAAAATGGCAAAACTAAAAACTATTTACTAAAAACTTAGTAAATAGTTAAGAATGGCAAAATCTTTATCAGGAGTGAATACCCATCATTTTAAAGGTTCAAATATTGTATAAAGTTTAACTTCCCCTTTATAGTTATACGAATTTGGAGAACAAGAGTGATTCTTAAAACAAAACAAAACAAAAAACTGCATCAAAGTAGATTATGCATTTTTTGATCAAAAGAATTTAAAGAGGAAACTCAAAGTGCAGTTCTTTCCGGGTGGAGGGGAGGAATAAAGAACGAGAAAGATGTTTTAGTCTTCCAAATAATGCCTCTTAGGAGGCATTATTTGAAACAGACTCACCATGAAACACTTTTTGAGGCATAATTTAGGCGTTTATTTGAAAAAAAGTTTCTAACGAATACAGTCAACATTTAACCTTGCACCAATGCATAAAGAACACCTGATTTCACAACAACAGGACGCAAATGGAATAATTTAGCATCAGTAAAGATTGAGTAACTACTCAAGTTCTCCTTTGAAGGCTTTGAAAGGCATGTGAACTAGCTCTCCACTTCGGTGAGCATATAGGAGCAGTGAAGGATTTGAAAGTCTCCCTAGAGTCTTTATGAAACAAACACCTATTAATCATGTTCATCTTTTCTTCCCATCTCTCATTTTCTTTCTAAACTCCTTGTTTCTCCTCAGTAGTAAAACGTCAGTTGAAAAATGTCCAGATATCTGATTTGCATAAGGGATATTTTACAGGGCAGAGTTGTGTAAAAGTTAAACAATATTAACAACACCCAAGCTCATTACATCTGTTACATATTTTATGACCTTGCATAATATTGATTGTTAATACTCTAATAGAATTTGAGTTGATAACTGTAATCATACTCAATTTAGTGTCAAAAAGGAAAGCAATAATGCTTGAGCATAGATTTTTAAATGCTGTTTTAAAAGAGGAAAGTAATTCAATTAAATGTGACTTCCTGGGTGTAAAAGTTAGGAAATTCACAAGAATTGTTTCTGTAATAGCTGTCATGTTACTCTCCTGTACATATGTAAGTCCTTTCTCTTACAAGGCATTTGTCATCTTCTACCTAAATGTGTTTATGTGTTAGGCCCAAGTGATGGGTATATTTCCAGCTCACACAAAAATTTTCACCATAATGTTTTCTGATACTAGAAAAACTGAATTTTTCTCCTGTAGCTACATTTATTTCAACTCCCTTTGTAGGAGGCACAGGATTAAGTATTTGTTTAAATGTAGATAATACATGTATTTCTTTGACAAGTAAGCCATTGAAATACATTGAAGTATAATTATTAAAAGGCATGATTACACAGATGTAGACTCTGTTGCAGCAATAAAATCAATATATTCTATATTATTAGAAAAACTAGGTATGAAAACATTCTGAAACTATGGGGGAAAAACTATTAAAAATTTTTGCTTTGATCACTGAAAACAGCATTGGAACTTTCACTAGACTTAAAACAATTCTGCAGCCTTAAAGCCAATCGACTAAATTTGCCCTGAAAGAGCCTTTTAAAATAACAATTATGTGCAGCTGAAAACAGCAAAATAGATGTTCAATGATCTTCGTGTTAATAATGTATTTTTCCTTTTAAACTGCAAATCTAAGATAGATAATGCTGCTAAATTTGTTTTTCTTTTTGAGAATGTACAAATTATTCAAAGGATGAGAAAGTATTTTTAAATGTTTTTAGAATGTTTTAAAATACATTGTATCCTTTGAGCTGGTTAGTTAACTTTTTCTTTTTTAGAAAACAATTTAATATTGGCCTCTGCACCATGAGTACAATTTAAATGTGCTGGGGCATTTACAGGATCTATGTGGTCAGCTTTTCCCAAAACCCTCATTGGTATATTTGTTGGTTGCAATTGTTTTTATTTCTAGTATTTATTTTTTAGACTGTATAAGTACTTTTGCTTTTGTGCCGAGGAAGCTGAGGGAAAGTATTACTTTAGATTGAAGAGTTCCTTGAATACCCATGGGGAGGAAAAAAAAAAAGCCAATATGCTTAAATGCCCATGCATCCAAAAGTTTTTACTGGCATACATACTATGTTCTTGCGGGGTTCTATTCCACCCCTGCACGTGGAATACCTGCTCACTTTCCAGAAAGAAGAAAGTTTAAAATGCTTAAATATTACCTAAACACACGAAACATCTTCTCTCTGCCCCCTCACAGGGATTCTTTGGTGGTTAGTGATCTTAAAGCCTTGAGATAAATATTAATAAAAATAGAATTTATTATTTTAAAGCTACTTTAACCACAAATGGACACTTGGGAGGAATGCTTAACTGAGTTAACATACGGTATTTGAAAGTATAGGTCAAAACTATTTCAGTGAAGTTTATAAGATCTATACACATTCTTTTATTAAATATCTTAACTTGGCAAGGCATAGATTGGGTCTTGGAATTTGAATGGTCAAGTTTTTGCACATTTATGACTACAGAGTTCAGTGGTTTCAAATTGAGTCTTGTGTCACATGTTTTCAAAAGACCACATCAAGCGTTCAGAGGGAACAACAAAGGTTTAATTTTCAAATTAAGCATTTAGTCCAATCTCTAATAATTTATAAATGGTCATTGCTACAGTAATTAATATAGGCAAATACAACCTTTTCCCTCCCTTATTCATATAGCCTATCTTGTATATGAGGATTTTTTGATAAAACTCAAATTTATTTCAATGGAGCTAGTGCCTTAATATGTGAGAAAAAGTGAAATGCTAGTCACATTAAAGAAGTTGGAACCATAGGAATGAAAATCAATGATACAATGTTCTCTAAAATACTACAAAGTTCATGCTTATGGTTTTGCACAAGCGTTTTGAATTTTTCCCCCAAAACTTTTATTCAAGACATTTAGACTAATTAGCACAACTTCTATTTAAGTAGTAGTTTCATCATTTAGTACTATTTTTTAAATTTCATTTTTCAGATAGTTGCATCAGGAAAATATCAAATATAAAACTTCAAAATGTGGTATATGATAAATATTTCAAATCTAAGTTGTAACAGGTTAATTATCATGCTACTAAGAAACTGAGTTTCTTAAAAAGATAAATATCAAAGCATTTCCTTTGAAATTAAGAAACTATAATTTTGTCAAACTTTGCAAATAGGAAATTCTATAGTCAGGATGTTTAAAAAGGAGAATACTCTTGAATTTTTAAAGTGAGATTTGGGAGCTATCATCAAGAGTGTCCTGCCTTGATTTTGTTAGCTACTTGAGTCAGAATGAAATAATTCTGTAATATTAAAAGAATGTACATAAGTATCAAATGATAATTTTTAATATTAAATCTTTGTATCTAAGCAGTCTATGGGTTTGAAAGGATTTTCTACATATTGGAAAAGTCAGGTCTGCTCTTCAGGGCTTCCTTTAGGAAGTTTGATCCCTTATTTTGAAGCCAAGCAACTAATGTCACATGGGAATATCTGAGTAGTACTGACTAAAATTGTGAAGTCTTCAGCTAGGAAGAAATGAGGAATTGGTTTCTTAAAAGGAAATAAAATTTTTAACATGCAGTTTGGCAAGAGATGAAGGCAAATTTTAATTTAAAGGTAAAGAAATTAGAAACAAGGAAGGCAATCATACTCCACAGTATATTTAATGAGAAAAGAACAGGTTGAATTGTGTGTCTTAGAATTTCTCTACATGGACAAATGGAAACTATTTACTTTTAAATTATTACAATGTACTTATCTTTTGTATGGATTATAAAAAGTAAGTTTACTCCTTAAGTCACCAGTGGAGTGATATGAAAATTAGGAGCTGGCCAACCATCCAATAAAGTCTGTCAAATAGAGAATTTAGATAATAAACAGTTTCCCCCTCAACAACAGATTGGTTTTATTCTCTACTTCACTTATAAAGATCACCGCTTCGATTTCCTACTTCATTGATCTGGGATCAGCCAGAATGACCCATGGGTTAGCTAGAAGAGAATGAAAGTGAAGCATGGACATGTTGAAACAAATTTACTTTGATAAATATATCTGATTAATTCTTCCATATGCATGCAGACTGTCCTTTAAATTGTTATTTTACATTTTTAGAGAGAGAGGGAGAGAGAGAGATTGAATATTTTTTGAAGGAAGGAAGGAAAGGAGGGAGGGAGGGAGGAAAGTTTTTCCCTTCCAGAGAAGAAATGTTACAGAAAACTTATTTACTGTTTATTTTCTCTGACACAGTCCATTACACCAAGATTCTCTTAGCTCCACTGAATTTAACTAAGCCTCACAGTCATGCTCAAAATGGACCAGAAGATCATCTGTCATGTCCAGAACCTAACCAGTTTTAACATGGCTTACATTTAGACTATAACAACAGAAAATATCTAAGAGATTCCCTTCCTTTTTGGTCCTGGTTTTGGACTCTATTCTAACACTGTATTTTCTCATACCTTAGAAACTGAAGTTTTGACCAGATCCATGAATTCCAACAACAACAACAAAAAGGAACAAATGGGCCTAGTCAATGGAATATTATTGTCTAAAGCCAACATTTTTTAAAAGTTTGTATTTTGAGAGCATGCTTTTTATATATTAAAATTTGAAATTTAAGTAATGTATAAGTATTCATATTTATTTTGTTTAAAGGAGTATAATTTAAAAAAAGAGGAAACAAAAAATAAAAGTATTTTATATACTAAACTCAGGTAACAATAATCTATACTTGCTTATAAAATGAAAGATTTGACCATCATTTATCAAATGAATTATTTCAGAAGAGAAGTTATATATATAAGAATGCATGATCCGAATTAAATACATTGCCAACACTAAAGAAACTATACAAAATGTGCTTTTAACTCATTTAAAGTAAACATTTAAACCAAAATTAATATATTAAGAGAGATTACTTTGTAAAGAAAGGCTTAGGTGAAAGTTTTAATATTTTGAAACACATGATATTTTAGATAATACTGGTTAAGAATTTAACATTTTAATTATGGTTGTTTTGAATGGTGTTTTCAAGAGAGTACATATTTTTATGTCCCTTGTCAAAATAAAACATAGACTTGAAACAATTTTATGCAAAGTTCAGTCTAACAATACTTTAAAAAAATCCTTAGAATAATTGTGTTCAATTCTCTCGCATATTTTTTGCATATATAGAACTATTCAGAAAATACTTTATTAATTTATTTTTAATTAAAGTATAATTGACTTACAATATTAGTTTCAGGTGTACAGCATAGTGATTCGATATTTTTATACATTATAAAATGATCACCATGATAACTCTTGTTACCATCTGTCCCCATACAAAGTTATTACAATATTATTGACTATATTTCCTATGCTGTACCTTACATCCTGGTGATTCGTTTATTTTATAACTGGCAGTTTGTATCTCTTAATCTCCTTCACCTGTTGCATTCATCCCCCTACAACCCCCTCGCCTCTGGTAAGAAAATAAATCGTTTATACATAACTGATTTTTACACCATGGTAAATGCTCAGAAAGTAATTTTCTAGACTGTTGTGAAAACAAGTGCCTATGAAATAGATGAAAATTTCCATTTTTTTCTCCCTAAGTGTTTGATTATTTTCATTAAGTTTAAAACATAAATAACCACAGTTGTTCTAACTCTTTCAAGTGTAATTTTCAAAATTACATTCCTTTTTGTAAGCATTCTAATCTGTACTTTATGGAAAGGAATGGGGAGCAAGATTTATAAAATCATTTTAATGTCATAAAATACCAAGAAAATAATGACTGGCAACAGGGTGAAAGGGAGAGTTGTATTAATATGGGCAATTTAGTCCATGTTATTAGAAACTTGGACTTGAGTTACTAGTATCTGGGTAATTACTCAACTTTTTATTTTGTGCTAAAGTAAATAGTCCTGGATCATTTGGAGCAACAGTATTCTAAATCAAAATTAATCAGATAATTGGCAACTTTTATTTGACTTGCAGTGCTCTATAAATTATAGACCGAGAAATGAGGAGAAATTTGGTAAAGAATAATAATGTAGATGGTAATACATGGCCAAATGAGGCCTAAGGAAACTCTGAATTTTTATATGCTTTTCTTAAAATCTGAAGGTGACAGAAGATTTTTAGTGAGGCCCAACTACAATATATAGGTGAGTAGTAGAGAGTTAAGAAAACTTGTTTTTTTAAAAATAGTAATTGAATTAAAATATTTGTGAATTGAAAGGAAGAATTGTTTTATAAGACCAGTGGTGTCAATAAAGAGATACATATTTTGTTTTATAAATTTCTATAGAGAATATTCACTCTACAAAGGACTCTTTCCTTCAACAGTGTAAAATGGAAATATTGATTTTACATTTGCCAATTATAATAGAAGGAAAATAATATTCTACTATGTATGTTGTGGTTTTGAAGGTTGCCTTAATTTTGTAACAAGGTGGACATTAATAAAAATCTAAAGTACAGAGGCTTGTGAGATATTTTAACCAATGATTAATGTGTTTTTAGAAACCTAAAAGCATTTTCAAACTAATACTTTTTTATTCATTTAAATTTCATTTTGCTTTTATTCTGTTTCTAAAAGTTGCTCTGATCAATATTTGTCTGTAGAGACTATGACATTCTATGATGACTAATGTTCAAGTTGAGTCATAATGATAGTCTGTTATATTAAAATCAAGAGTGACTATAGGAAAATAGTCATTTTGCAAGCAAACATCCTGTCAAGTAATGGCCAGGGTAGCAGGGAGCATATGTCATAAAGTAACAGACTTAAACCTTTAGCTATGCCTTAAGTATCTGTCCATTGACATAAATGGCATAAAGACAATCTAATTGTGTTTGTCTTAAGCTTTTTTTCTTAGCTGCCCTTTATTTTATTAAAGTTTTAGAAAATAGTGTAAAGAGAAAGACTTGGTTAGATTTGAACACACTCGACATAATTCCTAAGATGATAAAGAAAAAGAAAACCTTTCACTGAGATGTTATCAGAATCTCAGACATAGTTTTACATTATGCAAAAAGTTTAAATAATCATTTGATCATTCCAGCTAAATACAATAATTGAAGAGTAGATAATGCTACTTTGTGTATTAGAATAATATCGTGCCATTCTTTGAATGAAAATAGTTGTTACTCTTTTTTTTTCCTTTAGGATATCTGAATAATTATATGAATAATATTTTGGAAATGTAAGAGTTTAAATGGAAAATTTAGGATTAGAATTTATCTCCAGTTTCAAGTGGAATGTCAATTTTTCAAATAATATACTTGATTAGGATAAAAAGGTTTATTGAAAAGGAATAAAAAAAATCTTTTGTGGAGTACTTATCCAGAGATATATTCTGGATAAATAGGGAGATTTTCATAACTCTGCTTTAAAAGTTTATTTTTATCTTAATTGTAAAGATCACTATGAAATTATATAAATAAGTTACAATGCCTTCTTAAAGTATACTGAAGCTCATGGAATTTAAACCTTTATGGTTGTTACTTCTTTACTTTTTTACTTTGCTGTCCTTAAAAGGAGTCCTTTTATTAGACGAGTACCAGGTACATGACAGAGAGTCAATAATATTTATTGAATGAATGAAGGCAGTACAGAACATGGAGTCAGAGAAAATTGGGTTTAAATTCCTTTCCTACCTGCTTCTAGTTCTTGACCTTATTTTCTCTTCTCATTTTTCTCAAATGTATGATGGAAGTAATAATGGCATCTCTTTCATATGGCTCTTGAAAAGCGTTCAGAGCCTAAGTATGTGCAAAGCATTCAGAGCCCAGCCTTAGCATGTGCTCCATGCATGCAATTATAACCAAATAATGTGATTATGTAATTTTGAATTTGGTTTTCACTGGCATAGATTTTTTCCATTCAGATTTACAGCTGTTGTGCACATGATACAACCATCTGAGGACCCCAAGCACATAAGCCCCTACTTAGAAAATTAAATAAAAACCTTCTGGGCTGCCTAGCACTTCTTTACAGTGAGCCTGACAGAGCTCTCTTTTAATAGCAACCGTCATAAGATACCCTCAAAGACCTTGATGACAATAATTATCTTACCCTTCATCTCTTGGTCCCCCAGGAATCTCAGAATCCAGGCCGGTGTCCGTTATGGTCAGCCATCCTGTAAACACCTCCATCTTCCGAAGGCCTAGTGGGCCATTCCTTCTCTTCCCACTGGTTCTTACCCTAGTTTTTCTTAAACCATTTCCTTTGGTTAGCAACTCATTAGAAAGTATCCAGGAGCAAAATCAATACATCTTCACGTTTTCCTCTGGAACATCTCTTATTTATTTTTATCTTAACTGTAAGGATCATTATAAAGTTATATAAGTTACAATGCCTTCATAAAGTATATCAAAGCTCATGGGATCTAAACCTTTCTGGTTGTTACAGCAACTGTCAGTGAGTTGCTGTCTCATCCTCTAGTTAGAGTCATGCATAACTTGTGGTCCTTTGGGCTCTGCTTGGAACATCTTTGCAATGCCACATGCTTCATAAGGCATCGAGAAGATAAAGTAAACTTAAAACAATAAGGAAGGACTTCCCTGGTGGCACAGTGGTTAAGAATCCACCTGCCAGTGCAGGGGACACCGGTTCTATCCCTGGTCTGGGAAGATCCCACATGCCGCGGAGCAGCTAAGCCCGTGAGCCACAACGACTGAGCCTGTGCTCTAGAGCCCGCGAGTCACAACTATTGAAGCCCGCGCACCTAGAGCCCGTGCTCTGCAACAAGAGAAGCCACTGCAATGAGAAGCCCGCACACTGCAAGGAAAAGTGGGCCCCGCTCGCCGCAACTAGAGAAAGCCCATGAGCAGCAACGGTAGACCCAATGCAGCCATAAATAAATAAATGTATTAAAAAAGAACCCTTACCTACCGTGGAATGGAGGACAAACGGTTTAGAATATGGAGGTTTAAACTCGACAATTCCGAAGTGTTGAACAATTCAATGGGTTTTGGCAAATGTATGCAGTCATGTAACCACACCACACTGAAGAAGCAGAGCATTGCCATGATCCCAAGTTTTCCGTCTTCCCCTTTACAGTCATTATACTTGCCCCGTCCCTGATCCCAGGCAACCATTGATTTACTTTGTCTCACTATAGTTTTGTCTTTCCTGGAATGTCTCACAAATAGAATCATTCAGTTTGCAGTTTTTGCATCTGTCTTCTCTTAACAAGTATAATATTTTTGGATTCACCTATGTTGATGCATGTATCAGTAGATCATTCCTTCTTATTGTCGAATAGTATTCCATTGTATGGATATACCAGAGTTTGTTTATTCATTCACCAGTTGGTGGACATTTAGATTGTTTCTAGTTTTTGGAGATTATGAATAAAGACATTTTACCAGGTGTGTAGTAGTATATCACTGTGGTTTTAATTTGCATTTCCGTAATGTCTAATGATATTAGGCATCTTATCATGTGCTATCTGCCATCTGTATACCTTTATTAGTGAAGTGTGAATTCAAATCTTTTGCCCATTTTTTATAGGGTTATTTTCTTATTGAGTTTTGAGAGTTCTTTATGTATTCTGTATACATGTCCTTAATCAGATACGTTTTTACAGATATTTCTGTGTATATTTTATGTATTGTCTTTTCATTTTCTTAAGAGTGTCTTTCAAAGAGCAGAAGATTTAATTTTTGATTAAGTCCCATTTTTTTCTTTTATGGATTGTACTTTTGGTGTTGTGGCTAAGAAACCGTTCCTTAACCAAGGTCGCAAAGCTTTTTCACCTAGGTTTTCTTCTAGAAGTTTTACAGTTTTAGATGTCACATTTAGGAGTTTGTGATCCATTTTGAGTCAATTTTTATATATTGTGTGATATATGAATTAAGTTGGGGTTTTCTTGCATGTGGATATTCAATTATTTTGTCCCATTTGTTGGAAAACTATCCGGTCTTCATTGAATTACCTTTCCACTTTTGTGAAAATTCAGTTGACTATATATATGTGGGTCTATTTCTGTATTTTCTGACACATTGATCTGTGTGTCTATCCTTTTGCCAATACTGACACAGTATTAATTACTGTAGCTTTATGCAAGTCTTAAAAGCAGGTAGTGTGAGTCTTCCAACTTCTTTTTTTTTTTTTTTCAAAATTGTTTTGGCAGTTCTATTTTGTTTGCTTTCTCCACATAAATTTTAGAATCTGTTTGTTGACTTCTACAGAAAGGACTGCTGGGATTTTGGTTGGGATCACATCGAACGTGTAGATCAACTTAGAGAAGAAATGATAATATTGAGTTTTCCAATCCATGATAATGGTATGTCTCTACTTTTATATATATGTCTCCTTTGATTTCTCTCATCAGTGCTTCACAGTTGGGCATGCAGATTTTGTACATATTTTGTTAGATTAATGCCTAAATATTTTATGCTTTTGGTGCTATTTTAAATGATACCTTTTAAAATTTCATTTTTCTAAGTATCCATTGCAAGTATATAAAAATACAGGGCTTCCCTGGTGGCGCAGTGGTTGAGAGTCTGCCTGCCAATACAGGGGACACGGGTTCGTGCCCTGGTCCAGGAGGATCCCGCATGCCGCGGAGCAGCTGGGCCCGTGAGCCATGGCCACTGAGCCTGCGCGGCCGGAGCCTGTGCTCTGCAACGGGAGAGGCCACAACAGTGAGAGGCCCGCGTACCGCAAAAAAAAAAAAAAAAAAAAAAAAATACAATTGGTTTTGACCTTATAGCCTATGACCTTGCTAAACTCACTTATTAGTACTAGTAGCTTTTTATAGATTCCATTTGGGATTTTTTTCTGTGTAGACAAGCCTGTCTTCTGTTAATAGAGATCATTTTATTTCTTCCTTCCCAATCTGTATGTGTTTAATTTATTTTCGTGCCTTATGCACTGACTAGGACCTCCAGTATGATGTTGAATAGGATTGATGAAAGTGGATATCCTTCCCTTGCTCTTCATCTTTAGGGAAAGCCTTTGGTCTTTCATCATTAACTATGATGTTAGTTGTAAGTTTTTTATAGGTATATTTTCTTAGGTTGAGGAACATAAGAACATCCCTTATAAACCAAGTTTGCTGAGAGGATTTTTTTTTAAATCATGAATAGATGCTGAATTTTTTCAAAGCCTTTTTCTGTATCTGTTGAGATAACCATACAGTCTTTCTTCTCTAGTCTTAATATGGTAAATTACATTGATTGATTTTTAAAATTTGGAACTAACTTTCATTTGTGGCGTAAAGCCTACTTGGTCTTGTTGTATTATCCCTTTTATATATTGCTGGGTATGATTTGCTAATATTTTGTTGAGGATTTTGTGTGTATGTTCATGAGACATATTGGTCTTTAGTTTTCTTTTTTTCTAATATCTTAGTCTCCTTTTGGTATCAGGGTAATACTGACTTCCATCCTCTTTTATTTCCTGGAAAAGTTTGTGTAGAATTAGTATTATTTTTTCCATAAATATGTAGTAGAATTCACCAGGGAAGCCATCTGGGCCTGCAGTTTTCTTTGTTTTAAGGTCTTTAGCTATACATTTATTTTTTAAGGTGATGTAATACTATTTAGTTTACCTATTTTTTTCTTGAGAGAATTGCCACTTGTCTTTTTATTTTCTTAACATTGTTCTTCAAAGAGCAAAACATTTTACATTAGTTACAGTACTTAATACAATAGACAAGAGCAAGCAGCTGTAGTTCTTGAGCAGCAGAGAACAGTGAGACAGCAGTGTTTTAGGAAGATGAGTAGGATTCAGACAGGATCAAAAAAGGAGACTGGGCTTAAAGGGACTATTTAGCAGATGACAGTCAGGGGAGGGGTGGTGGCAGTAAAAAGGAAGAGGAAAGGAGCACTTGGAAGTCACTTTAAAGAAGGAATTGACAGAACTTAGTCGTGTCTGGCTGGAAGTTGGTAAAGATGGAGAGGGGTACTCACAAATGAACCCAAGATTCTATCTGAAGAGATGAGAAGAATGTCAAGAGTGCAGACAGATGTGACATGATGGAAAAGGTAGCCCTTTTAGAGGTTAAGGTCATGCTTCATCTTGGGATATATTGAGTGTGAAGTGAATTGCTATGGGAATTGACAGCAAAAATAGTATGAGAGGGTAGAACAGTAGAAGAGATTTTTGGATTAGTGAGATCAGGGTTCCTTAGAAGAATGGAGAATCAGAGAGGGTTGCCATATAAAATATAGGATGCTCAGTTAAATGAGAATTTCTGATGAATAAGGAATATTTTTGTTGTTGTTTTTTGGCATAAGTTTGTCTCAACAGCCTGGTATTCAGCCTATACTAATTGGAATTTATAGATCAGAGAGGATCACAATTATTTTGGAGGGATCTAAAAATTCTTATCAGTATAGGTTGAAGACCAGGCTGTTGGTGGCTAAATCATATACTTATTTTCAAGTTTGGGGCCATAAATATAAATGTTAACTGCATATGAGTTTTACTCTCAATAAAATTAAAAATCATTTCTATCCAGAGGAAAATGACATACAATTTTGAAATATATTTCAAGAAAATTAAACGTAATTTCTTTTAAAAAAAAAGCAAATCATCGTGATAATTTCATCAAAAGAGGGTAATTTGAAATATAGAGGGAAATACTATAAAACTGGCATTAAAGGCCTTAAAATGATCTGCTTCATAAGATAAATCATCGACTACATACTAGATACCATGAACTATGCCTTGAGATATGCAGCCTCACAACAACTCTCCCAGTTGTTACACTATCCCCAATTATTTCCTTTTCCCAAATGAGGAAACCGACGCTAAGGTGGTTTTACTTGAGGTAACATAGAATGGTGGCTTGATACTGTGTCAGTTTAGCTAAACTGCAGTTAGGTTTCTCCAAATTCCTTGACTCGTATGGTTCCTGTCTAAAGTTGGTCCCAGGAGAAATCTGTGCAACATTCGAAATGCAGGATGAAGCGGCAGCATTACCCTCAAAGCAGGCTGCTGCTGATGTCCTCGTTGGCTCACCTCGTTGGCTTGAGGCAGCAGCTCCCTCAGCATCGGCCAATCTCCTCCTTCAGGTGCTCTCGATCCTGGGCCAGATTAGATGCAGCGAGAGACATGTATAAAGCCAACACACTGTGTTACTACAAGCAGGTGTGCTTGTCTCCCACCAGTCTGCCTCCAGCTTTCCTTCCCCACAGCCTGTCTTGCCAGTCTGCAGGCAGGTGGCTTCGGGGCCAGCAGCAGAGGAGTTGGCCTTCCGGAGAGCCCTCGAGAGACTCCCATTCATGTTCACAGGTTAGTGACTTTATCTGATCCTCCACCTTCCCCGTCCTTCACAGACCTCTGCTATCACATCTTCTCCCACAGTCGTATAATGTCTAATCCCTGTGATGAACCCCTTAGTCCATATCCCTCCTAGCGGTCCTGCTTCCCTGGTTGGACTATTAACTGGTACATAGAGCAAGCAAATTGCCGGGGAGCTTCTCAAGCCCAGGTCTGTCCGGCTCCTCTCTTTCACGTTGAAAAAAACAATTAAGACTTTTATTTGGATGACACATTATCAAGCTTGGCTTATTGTTATAGATGGTACGATTGCTTAGTTGTTATCTTGCTGAAATTAGGTTTCACAGAAATTTGAACCCCTTTTATGTTTCCTAACGTTTCATTTTGAATTACAGCCATTGTGTATGTGTCATCTCTAGTACTGAATGATAAAGTTCTTCAAGGACCACACGAAACTTCTCTTTATTCTTCAACAGCTGCTGCCACAGTAAGTAGTAGGCACTCAATAAATGTTTGTGACTTTTAATAGAGTAGCTAAATTCCTCAAAAATATGTAAAATAGTCCTACATCAAAATACAAACTTGCGTTTGGGGACACTAGGTGTATGTTATAAGATGCGGAAGAGATGTTGCCGCTAAATTGGGATGTATAGAAAGATGAACAGTTTTAAACAGGAATTGAACTACTGTTCAAAGGATTGGAATGTTCTTGTTACAAGCTGAGGCTCAGTGGCAGAGTCCTGCCTTCCCTTGAACACTGTAGGCTCATGGTAGAGATTTTTGTTACATGCTACTGAAAAGGTGCTATCCTGTTACAGATAGTGTATTCATCAGTTTTCTTAGTCTCTAGAAACATACTCTGATTTCTTCAGAAAAACATTTTTTTTAAAGGATAGTAGATTGCTCTCAGAATCTCTGGGAAGATCAGAGAATGAGGCTTTTGGGGAGTGAAACCAGCTCTCTGGGAAAAAACATGTTTTCTTAATTTCTCTGTTATTTACAATTAATGGTTATAAACATGACACACTTTTGATTTGTATTGACATTTTTCCATCACTTAAATTCTAGACAATCAAATTCTAGACAACAAAATAACAAATCAAGCCTTGATTTCTGGTGCGTGCCAGTTTCCATAGTGTAAATACTCCCAAGATGGCTGATGTCCAAGCTCCCAGTGTGATGTCAGTGAGCATGGAATCGGGAAGAAATGTATGATACAGATGCAATAGATGTAAATAAGCTTAAAGTCCATAGATAACAGTAAAATATAGTAAAATAATTAGAAAAGGATGAGTTTTGAGTTTATTATCTTTTTTATATATAATTTATTTAATTGTAAGTTTATATAATTTAATATTACATTTAATGACTGGCTCACAAAATTCCTGAAAATTTAGCAATCACCTTTTACAAGTGGGGAAAGCTGGCTTCAGCACACCACTGCATGGTGGCCACCCAGCCAGGAAACACCACCCCAAATCGCCCACGGCACTGCTCCATGGAGGACAGCACTGCACACAGGATAGCTGCGTGCAGATCCTGTCACTGACTGGCCACAGGAGGGTCCTGCTGGAACTAGTGCCCTTTGTTGGTTCAGGAAACAGCCACAGTTGGCATCTGTTACCAGAGCACCACGACCCTTGTGTCTTTTGTGTTGCTGGTTCCCAAGACTTTGAACTGGTAGATGCATCTGACTGATAGCTCTCACTTAGGTGCACAGAATCTGAAAAAAAAGAAGTGTTTCACATTTTCAGCTTAAAAGGTGGTCATAAAGTGAAGGGTTCTACAAATACAGAGAAAGAGTTCAGATATTGAGTAGCAAAAAAGAGTAACAAGCATCTGCCCAGTTGTGTATTTCACCCCTTTGGTTGTGGGGGAATTGGTTGCTGGTTAAGAACATTTGCTGCATCCCATAAGAGAACAGACCAATCTGTCAAGAACACGTATCATCATTCCACCATTCCATAAGGCCAGCTACTTCTGAGTGAGGCATCAGTGAATCCCATGGATATCAGTTCACTGTCTACTTCTCCAAATTTTTGATTGAATTACGTATTTGATAATATGCTGTCTTTTTCAAATGTCTATCAGCTTCACTGACTGTACAGGTGACTTAAATGGTGAAGTGAAAAGAATCATATCCCTGCATCTGTTAGGTTTGTTATGACGGCCTTTATCTCTGTGACCCCTCAGGTATGGGGAATTGCTCTTCGGTGACTTGTTGGTGTAGAGGGACAAACAGGGAATGCTCCAAGGGATCTGAATGTGGCCCTTCCTGCTTGCTATGAAAAGGAGTCACTCTTTCCGTCTTTCAGTTCATCTATTCCTTTACGCACTTAGCAACAGATGAATGAAATCAGGGTCCTACTGGGCTTATGTGAGACAAACACAGATCAGAACTTTATTTCTCATTTTAATTTATTCAATAACTGCATTGTAGGTGTCGATTCTATGCAACACATTGTTCTAGCTGCATGGGACACAGCAAGAAACAAAACAGGAAAAAATCCTTGCCTTCATGGAGCTTATGTTCTAAAAGGAAGTAACAGACAATAAACTAACTAAATAATATAGTACCTTAGAAGGCAACAAATTCTATGGAGCAAAATATAAGTCAAGGAAGGGGGATAAGGAGTTCTAGATGGGGAGGTGTTTGCACTCTTAAATAGAGTGGCCAGGGAAGGCTGTATTCCAGCTAAGATTAAAGGAAGTAAGGGAACAATCTCTTTCTATCCTGTAAACCACAATTTCATTCAGGAATTAGAGTTAGTTCTGAGCCAGTTTCCAATAATCCCCCAAACATCTAGGTATTTGCCTTTACAGTGTACTCTTCCCCTGATCAATGACCCGCAGGTACTTTCGGGAAAGTCCAGGATGAAGATTCACGGTACATATGTGTGTCGTTGTGGCACGTTTTTCCTCCATGGGTCCTCACTCCCCCTTCAGTGCAGACACTCTGGGTCACTGAACCAACTCAGGTTCAGGAATCAGGTGAGTGGCTCTGAAATCCCACCGCCAAGCCTCAGAGCATGTCTCTTACACCAGACTCGGAAGATGTTTGTTATTTAGATCAGATAGGCCCTTCGTGGGCCAACTACCTATTTTGGTTCTAGGGACTGGATACTGAAATAGCCACTAGCAAAAATCCTTGTAGGGTTCACTCTATTTACCACTCCCATTCTGCTGCCACACACACCTTGCCCTGGTGATACTACCCTGGGACCTTGGGACTCCCATTGTGAGTTCATCGGGGAATGAAATCAGGAGCCCATTTCAACCAACACATGCCCAGGCTACATCAAACAGCCAGTACAATGTTCATTCACTTGTTCTTCGATGTTGGTATCCCCCTCACCAAGGTGTATCTCTGGACCCGCTAAGGGGACACAGTTAGGTGTTATGAGAGCAGCCTCTGCATGATTAATCCACTCCAACATTTTTCTCTCTCTGCTATTTGTATTTTTCCTTGACATCATATCAAGGAATTTCTGGTGGCTCAACTTTACTTAGCCAGGTTTCAGTCAACCAACTGGGAAAACCATTAGACCCATTCCCAGCTGCTGGTGTCAATACACCCAATAAATTCAGTCTGACCTAAAATTCTGTCCCTTAGTCTTAGCCTAACACCCTCAGAATCCATTTCCAAAGTTTACCAATATAAATTAGCATAATCCTACAATTCTTTTGATGTATAGTTGGTATTTCTTTTATTGGATTTTGTTATTATAGCCTATCTCCTCCAAGGCATGATAGGATGTATATAATACATGTTATTACATACTATATATATTCTATATACTAATATGTGTATTTCATATATGACATATATAGTTACTTATGTATATATGTGTATATAATTATATATGTTTACATAACTACATATAGTTACATATGTGTGTAGTTATATATGTATGTGTGACTATAGATAGTTATATATACACACCCGTAAGCACACATACATATATATGTAACCATATAGCTAGATAGACATAGAGACAGACACAATGATGGGTGGAGGAGGTAAGGCATGAAGAAAATATTTCTCAGATCAGATCTTTACAGAGTCTTCAAGCAAGGCAAGAAGAGTCATCCGCTTCGGTCGGCAAGGGAAGCTCCATGGGGTTGGAGTTTCAGTTTATTCTGAGTTTTTCTAATCCTCCCATGTATTCATACTTCAGTTCTCAAGTCCTACACTTTCTTACTCAGCATCTTAACTTGAACATGAGGGATCTGGTGAGGCTGGTACTTCACCTGGTACTGAAATTAGACAACTCACAAGATCTAAGTGGATGTTCAATTTTCAGTAGTCTCAGCATTTGTTTTGAGGTCTATCAGCCCTGCTGCACAATAGATAAGAGATTCTTTAAGGAAAATCATAGAAAGTCCCTAGTTTGAGTCCTTGATAAAATCCATTTTCTTTCTTTAAGCTCTCCAATACCCTTAGAAGCACCTATCCTGCCCTGCAGTCTTTGAATCCTTCACATCTTTTATGCTGTTTATTGCGAATAGGCCTTGGGTTTCTCAGTGCCTTGTATGAAAGAGCACTTTATGCCAGGTGACCATAGTTACCTGCACCATGTAATACCAATGTCCCATCCTTCAAAACTGCTTGGATTTTTACTCCATTCAGCGCCAACCTGGCCAGATAACTGATCCTAGTTTCCCTATCACTCTGGATACTTTGTCTCCCCCTACCCCACCCACCCCACCCCCAAAGTACTGTAGAAACACCAACAAATTCATCTATGTCTATCTTTGTTGAAGATTCCATTCATATCGTGGCTCTTCTGTTATAACATTGCACATGCAGATCTGCTGCAAGGAATTAAATCATAGGGATAAGTCATTTTATATCATTTCTACTTTTGATTTATAGTGGTTAAGAGCACTGGCTTTGGAATCAGGAAGATCTGGGTTTCAACCCTAGATCTGTAATATGCTTGTTGTATGATCTTGGGGAAAGTACTCAACCCCTTTAAGACTCAGTTTCTTCATCTGTAAAAATGGGGATAATAATATTTACCTCATTGTTGGGTGATGTTGTCATGAGAATTAAATAAAATCTATAAGATACTCAGTGGCACATATTAAGAATTCAGTAAACTCTGAGCTTCTATTTCCTAAGTGAACCTCATGAGGACTTGAAAAGCTCTCAGTTTCATCAGGAAGACATTTACAAATGATCATAAAATGCCTCAGCAGGTGTCTGGTCTCACCCATTATAAAACTGTCATGATTAAGAAGCAACACACAGACTGCATCAATTCTATGGAGAGTCTCAGTGAGGAATTCAGAGATCCACTAGAATGCCCCTTAAGTGTAGGTAGTGTCTTGTTTCTCAGTGTCTCTCCACACACCACCACACCTCACAGAGGGCATGGCCAAAATCAGGCACTGAACAAATATTAACTGAACACACAATGTTTCTTCTGATCTTCTTCTTAAATTCTAGATGTGTCCTTTCTTTTTCTTCAGCTTCCAAAGCCCTATGAACAGCACACTCCCAATCAAAATCCCATTTAGCTTTGACTTTTTGCTTTGTAGAAATTGAGAAGCTGATTCTAAAATTAATACGGAAATGCAAAGAGTGAGCAATACCCAAGGCAATCTTAAAGAACAAGGTTGGAGGAGGAAGAAGGTTTCATTTTCAAATACTAGGATTTATATTACAAAGCTATAGTAATTAGGACAATGTGGTATTCCTGCATAGATAGACAAACCACCACATAGAACAGAATGAAGAATCCAGAAAAAGACCCATACATGTACAATTACCTAATTTTTGACCAAGGTGGACACTGCCGGCCAGTAGGAAAAGGATTGGTGCTGGGTCAATTGGATATCTAAGTGGAAAAAAAACTATCTTAACCCTTGTCTCACACCTTACACAAAAGTAAGGTACAGGTAGGTTGCATGTTAAAGGTAAAATTACAGAGCTTTCAGAAGAAAGCACAGGAGAAATATTCATGACATTGGAGTAGGCAAAGATGGCTTAACCACAACACAAATAGGGCTAACCACAAAAGAAAAAAATGACAAATAAGACTATATTAAATTAAGAATTTTGTTCACCAAAAGATACTCTTAAGACAATGAGAAGGCAAACTATAGAGTGGGAGAAGATATAACAATACACATATTGACAAAGGACTCATCCAGAACATATAAAAACTACAACTCAAGAAAAGGACAGGGACTTCCCTGGTGGCACAGTGGTTAAGAATCAGCTCGGTGCTTTGTGACCGCCTGGAGGGGTGGGATAGGGAGGGTGGGAGGGAGGGAGACGCAAGCGGGAAGAGATATGGGAATATATGTATATATATAACTGATTCATTTTGTTGTGAAGCTGAAACTAACATACGATTGTAAAGCAATTATACTCCAATAAAGATGTTAAAAAAAAAAAAAAAAAAAGAATCTGCCTGCCAATACAGGGGACACGGGTTTGATCCCTGGTCCAGGAAGATTTCCACATGCCGCCGAGCAATTAAGCCTGTGCACCACAACTACTGAGCCTGCACTCTGGAGCCCATGAGCCACAACTACTGAAGCCTGCATGCCACAACTACTGAAGCCCATGTGCCTAGAGCCCATGCGCCGCAATGAGAAGCCCGCGCACCACAACAAAGAGTACCCCCCCACTCGCCTCAACTAGAGAAAGCCCACATGCAGCAACGAAGACCCAACGCGACCAAAAATTAATTAACTAATTAATTAATTAATTAAAGAAAAGGACAGAATACCAACAGGAAAATGGACAAAAACCTTAACCAGACTTTCACAAAAGATGATGTAAAAATGGCCAATCAACCTATGAAAAGATGCTCAACATCTTTAAACAATAGGGAAATACAATTAAAACCACATTGTTTCTACCACACATTTAAAGAAATAATACCAATTGTTTTCAAACTCTTCTGAAAAATAGAAGAGGAAACATTTACTAACTCATACAATAAGCAAGTATTACTCTGATATTAAAGCTGCACAAAGATACCACAAAGAAAACTACAGACAAATATTCCTTATAAATATAGATTCAAAAATCCTCAACAAAATACTAGCAAACCAAATCCAACAGCGTATTAAAAGGATTATACACTATGACAACGTGGGAAGTATCCCAGGAATGCAAGGGTGGTTCAACATAAGAAAATGAATCAACAAAACATACCACTTTAATAGGATGAAGGTGAAACTCTACATGATCATCTCAATTGATACAGAGAAGGCATTTGGCAAAATCTAAAACACTTTCATGATAAAAATACTCAAACTAGGAACAGAAGGGAACTTTCTCAACATGATAAAGGGCACTTGTGAAGAACCCATTGCTAGCATCGTATTCAATGGTGAAAGACTGAAAACTTTCCCCAGAAGATCAGTAACAAAATGAGGATGACTGTTTTTTTAAAAAAATAAGTTTATTTATTTATTTGAGGATGACTGTTTTAACTGCTACTCTTCAACAATGTGCTGGAAGTTCTAGCCAGAGCAATTAGGCAAGAAAAAGAAAAAAAAGGCATCCAAGTTGGAAAGGAAGAAGTAAAACTACCTCTATTTACAATGACATGATCCTATATATAAAAAAATCTCAAAGACTGTACCAAAAAGAAAAGAAAAAAGAAACTAGAGCCAACAGACAAATTTCAGAAAAGTTGTAAAAGTGTGAGTTCAACACACACACACGTGCACACACACACATACGAACATTTGTGTTTCTATACATCAGCAATGAACAACTGGACAAGGAAATTAAGAAAACAGTTCCATTCTCAAGAGCATCCAAAAGGATAAAGTATTTAGAATAAACTTAACCAAGGAGGTGAAAGACTTGTACACTGAAAACTACAGAGCATTGCTTAAAGAAGTTAAAGAAGTTGTAAATAAATGGAAAGACAGCCCATGTTCATTGAATGGAAGACTTAATATTGTTAAGATGGCAACACTGCCCAAAGTGATTTACAGATTCAATGCAATCTCTATCAACAGTCCAATGATAATTTTTGCAGAAATGGGAAATCTGGTTCTCCAACTCATATGGAATTGCAAGGGGCTGTTAAAAGACAAAAAAATAAAAGATATATATATACATATTTTAAAAGAACAGAGTTGAAGGACTCACACATCCCAATTTCAAAACTTACTACAAAGCTACAGTAACCAAAACAGAGTGGTACTGACATAAGGATAGACATATACCAATGTAATAAAATTGAGAAATAAACCCATACATCTATGGTCAACTGATTTTTAACAAGGGTGCTAAGACCATTCAATGGGGAAAGGACATGCTCTTCAACAAATGGAATAACTTCAACAAATGGCATATTCTTCTGGCATAACTGGTCCACATGCAAAGAAATAAACTGGATCCCTACTTCACACTATATATAAAAATTAATTCAAAATGGATCAATAATATAAATATAGAGCTAAGATCATAAAACTCTTAGAATAAAACATAATGGTAAGGGCTTCCCTGGTGGCGCAGTGGTTGAGAGCCTGCCTGCCAATGCAGGGGACACGGGTTCGTGCCCCGGTTCGGGAAGATCCCACATGCCGTGGAGCGGCTAGGCCCGTGAGCCATGGCCACTGAGCCTGCGCGTCTGGAGCCTGTGCTGCGCAACGGGAGAGGCCGCAACAGTGAGAGGCCCGCGTACCACAGAAAAAAACCCAAAAAAACATAATGGTAAATCTCTATAGCCTTAGATTTAAAATAGATTCTTAGATATGACATGAAAAGTACAAGCAACAAAAGAAGAAAAATAAATTGGACTTCATTAAAATTAAAAGCTTTTGTGCTAATGTCCAAGGACACTATCAAGAAAGTGAAAAGATAACCTGTAGAATTGGAGAAAATTTCACAACTCATATATGTGATAAGGGCCTAATATCCAGAATATATAAAGAACTCTTACAACTCAACAACAAAAAGACAAAAAAAATCCAATTAAAATATGGGCAAAGGGCTTGAATAGACACTTCTCCAAAGAAGATATGTAAATGGCAATGGAGCACATGAAAAGAGGCTCAACATCATTAATCATTAGGAAAATGTAAATCAAAACCACAATGAGGTACCACTTTATACCCACTAGGATGGCTATGGCTATAATAATAATTATTTTAAAAGTCCAGAATATAAGAAGTGTTATTTTTCTCCCAAGGATGTGGAAAAATTGGAGCCCTGGTACATTGCTGGTAGGAATCTAAAATGGAAAGTTTGGCAGTCCCCTAATAAGCTAAACAGAATTACCATGTGACACAGACATTCCACTCCTAGGTATTATATATACCTATCCAAAAGAACTGAAAAGCGGTATTCAACCAAATATATGTACATACATATTCATAGCAGCACTATTCACAATTTGGGAAAAAAACCAAATGTCCATCCATGGATGCATGGATAAACAAGTTGTGGTATATATATACAATGGAATATTATTGCACTATAGAAAGAATGAAGTGCTCATACAATGTGAACGAACCTTGAAAACATTATGCTAAGTGAAAGAAGCCAGAAGAAAAAGGTCACATACGGTATGACTCAATTTGTATGAAGTATTCAGGATATGTAAATCCGTAGAGACAGGATGCAGGTTGGTGGTTGTCGTGGACCATGTCAGGTGGGGAGGAATCAGGGAATAAGAGTGAATAGTTAATGGGTACAGAATTTTCTTTTGGGGTAATGACATGTTTTAGAGCTAGATAGAAACGGTGATTGCAGGACATTGTGAAGGTACTAAATGCTACTTAATTGTTCACTTTTAAAAGGTTTTATGTTATGTGAAGTTCACCTCAATTTAAAAAAATGTTAAACACACACACAGAAGTATAACCACCAGAAGAGCAAAACTGAAAAAGACATAAGTACTAAGTCCTGTCAGGGATGTGGAGCAACAGGAACTCTCATAGAATGGTGGATATATACACTGGTTGCAATTATTTGAGAAAATTGGTGATACCTGCTAGAGCTGAACCATCTGCACACCCTATGACCCAGCAAACCTTCCTTTCAGTATACACCTCAAAGAAATGCATACACATGTTCATTAAAAGACACGCATTCAAATATCTGTAGGAATACTATTTGTAATAGCCCAAATCTGGAAACTAGCCAAACGCCTATCAACAGTCATGTAGATAAATGGATTACTCTACAGCAGTGAGAATGCACATTCTAAAACTACATGCTGGGACTTCCCTGGTGGCGCAGTGGTTAAGAATCCGCCTGCCAATGCAGGGGACACGGGTTTGAGCCCTGGTCCGGAAAGATCCCACATGCCGCGGAGCAACTAAGCCCGTGCACCACAACTACTGAGCCTGCACTCTAGAGCCTGCGAGCCACAACTACTGAGCCTGTGCACCACAACTACTGAAGCCCACGCACCTAGGGCCCGTGCTCTGCAACGAGAGAAGCCACTGCAATGAGAAGCCTGCGCACCGCAACAAAGAGTAGCCCCTGCTCGCCGCAACTAGGGAAAGCCCACGTGCAGCAACGAAGACCCAACATAGCCAAAAATAAATTAATAAAAAATAAATTTAAATAAATAAAACTACCTTCAATAATATGGATGAATCTCATGGACATAATATTGAGTGAAAGAAGCCAGACACAAAAAGAGTGCTGTATGATTCCATTTAAATAAAGTTTAAAAGACAGTCAAAGCTAACCTATGTTGATAGAATTCCTCACAGTGGTTGGGGATGAGGAGGTAGTGACTGGAAGAGAGTGGTGCCTCATGGGCTGTGATGATGTTCTGTTTCTTGATCTGTTGCTGTTTTCACTGGTGTATTCAGTTCATGATGAAAGTTCATGAACCATACTTTTATGATACATGGCCTTTTCTGTTACATTATTCCTCAGTACAAAATTTTAAAATATTTTTTACAGATATAGGAGTGTAATTTATTAAGAAATGTCCAGTGCATGAAAATCATTCAAACTTAATTTCTTAAGAATTGTTTAAAAATTTTTTTTTTTTTAACTTTTTGGCTGAGTAGCTGTGGTGCACGGGCTTAGTTGTTCCACGGCATGTGGGATCTTCCTGGACCAGGGATTGAACCCGTGTCCCCTGCAATGGCAGGTGGATTCTTAACCACTGCGCCACCAGAGAAGTCCCTAAAAAAATTTTAATGGAATGCATAAAGAAAAAAATAGTTTACAAGGTCATGTTTTGTTGAGTTCTTACTAATTGATGACCAGTTGATTCGGTAAGAAGTGCTTTATAACCTACAGCTGGTATTATTTAAATCCCTGGCTTGCAAACTGTTCCTCGCTGAATCAGAGGTGTTTTCAGAGATTCTAAAACCATATAGTATGCTCTCTCAAACAACAACATTTATTTTTATGGAGAAGTTTGGGATGATCAGGGAAACCTGTTTCTGAGGGTCTTTGAAAGAGTGAGGATGAATCTAGACTTCCTTGCCTCTAAAATGCTTAGGAATCCAGGGCAACTTGGGCTGTGTAGGGGAATCATTGTGCCCTCTTTTTGGGGTCATAACAGCCACGAGGTGAAACTTCTACTCAAAAGTTTGATTCCTGTTTCGAAAGAACAGCACCATTTCATTTGTTCCTATTAGAAACAGAGAATTTTGTAGCTGAAGAGGACCTGAGAGATGGTCTAGTCCGATTCCCTAATTTTATTACTTAGGAAAAAGCATAGAGAAGTAATACAGGCCACATGTTCCCTTCTCAGCTCATGTGAGCCATCTAAGGGATTCTGAATCTCCTCTCCACCCATTTATGATTTGAATCATATAACTTTAGGATTTAAGATTTTGAAATTAGTTTTAGAAAGAAAAACTTAAAACACCAAGAAAGTATCCCCTCTGAATGATCTTTCCTATGTCAAAAACAAAGTAGAGTAGATCTCAGGCATTTTTGAGGTTTAACAGATGATTAAATTAGGAAATTCGATTTCATTGATCTGTTAGGATAAATTTCCTAAAGGATTATACGAGACATTGAAATTACAGAGCTGAATGCACTTAAAGAGTTTAATAGTGTATGAGAAACTAATGAGCTACTTCTATCAAAGTGTCCAATTCTATATTTCTTTAAGAGAAACTTTAAAAATCATGAAAACTTCTGGAGAAGTTGAAACATTTTCTGCTCACTAAATGCCACCAAACCATTTCCTGCAAATGTCCAAGTGATTTTTATATTTATATTTTTACAAAAAAATAAAAATAAATGGAAGTTTTCCTCAAAATCTGTCAATTCTCTGGAATTCCAGTCCATTTATATTAAACAAGGCATGAATTGACAAGCTCCTAACCATAAGCTTGGGACAGGGAGTCATTTTGATCTTCTCAGTTGGAATTCCTGTTCTCAACACCTATACTTGATGCACATACATAGTCCCTTGGCTGTCATCCCTGGGCCCATCTGTTGGCATGGCTCTCTGCCCATTCACAAGTTTGGACTCCCGCCCTAGTGTGTAGGTGCCAGAGAATAACAGTTTACACGAGCAGTCTGTACCACCATGTAAATGTACTCTCTGCCCAATGTTTTAGACGTGGTGTCCACTAAACGTGGACACTGGGTGTGCCCCCCCCTTTACTGGATCACGTTTTTCATCCTATGTTCTTGATGGAGGTCAGGGAGAAGAGGCTGAGGAAAGTGGCCTTCCTGGTTTTTAATGTTTTAAAACCTGCTGGTTAATTTCACTGGGGCAGCTCCCTCTACGAGGCATGATCATCATAGGAGTGTCAGCAAGGCTGTGGCACAACCAGAGGAAATATCTCCACCCCTTTGGCGAGATCAACCACAGCAGACAAGTGACTCACAAAAGATTGTGCTTGCTCCTTTAAATTATCCAAAGGGCCAAAAGGCTAAATTTCTTTTGTTTACTTTTTTCCCCCAGAAGTTTTTGTTCATGATGCCTCTTCATATCAGGCTTAGAAAAACAAGAGATTCTCTGGGTGTTTCTAAGCTTTAGAGAAACTACTTCTTGGTGTGGTTGAAATAGAAAAGATAAAAATCTACAGTATGTGCCAAATTCTTCGAAGGCTGTTGTTCATAGCTCAGTTAGAAACGTGACTATTTTCAAACATAAGGTCTTGAATATAAATATCATACTCTTTCCTATATTTTTATAGTTTGTAGTTTCTATATGCTACCTAGAAAATGTTAGGAGTAGCAATGGAATGTTAAAGCATAAGATTTTAAACTCCTTTGTAAGCCAGTTTAAAGTCAAATCTCTCTGACCCTTCAAATACAGAAGAGGGGCTGGAATAGTATATACGGAGTATAGACGGAAACACAGATTTTATAAGATCTGATGATTTTATAAGATCTGATGATTTATTCTTTGGTTCAAAAGAAAATGAGTCAGGTCACAAAATCCAAGCAATAATCTTGCAGAACTCCTGGGAGATTGATCAGGTGTCTTCCTGTTTGAAAGACAAATAGTAAATATGAATATCGATAGAAATCATGGGCCCATTACAGTAGCTTTTGTACCTTAGAAAAGTACTGAAGCAATTTTTATAAAAGTTAGCAAGATTTGGGGCTTTGTTTACTTTCTGCTAAATGGTACGAATTATCTTTTTTCTATGACGGTTCTGGTAAGTCGGAGCAAAAGAATAAATATATTTATTTTTTACCTTAAGCAATTAGTAAATATGGATTAAACACCTATCATATACCTAGCATGTGATAAACACTAGAAGGGATGCAAAACTCACTCATTAAATTCAGTGTTTATCAATAGAGGGTTGTGGTGAAAGCAATCCTGAATTCAATATCAGGGGATTCAGTTTGCTAGTCCTGGTTACACCAATTGTCAGCTATGAAACCTCAAACAAATCACTTTTTCTCTTTGAATCTTACCTTCCTTATCTCCAAAATGAAGATAAAAATGCCTGTCTCGGCTTCTTTTTTAATGTGGCCGTGGTTATAAACAAGTCAGCTATGTAAAAGCTCTTTGAAAATCATATAGTGCTATAAAAATAGGAGGCATTATTTATCATCATACATTTCTGAAAAATTCCTTACCTTGTTCTTTGAAAAGAAATCTTTTTGACTTTCAAGTTAAATTTTGGATACAAATTGTAAGCCTTGAATGCTAGAAGTTTGGATTTTATGATGGAGGTTGTAGTAGTTATTTATGGATTTTTCAGTTGGGGAGGGGCATGCTATAATTTGCTTATTTGATCAAATTCATGTAACTTTTTTACATTTAAAAAGCTTAGGTGGTTTTAGCTCATTCGGAATATTCTTATTTCATTTTGAGTTTCATAGGACCACCATCACCACCTTCATCTAATGGTTACTATGCTTTAAAAATATTTACTCATTTAAACCCATATAAAATTACAGGCATATCTCACTTTATGGTGCTTCACTTTATTGCACTTAGTGAATACTGCATTTTTCACAAAGTGAAGATTTGTAACAACCCTGCCTCGAGAAAGTCTACTGGCACCATTTTTCCAACAGCATTTGCTCACTTCATGTCTCTGTGTCACATTTTGGTAATTCTCGCAATATTTCAAACTTTTTCATCATTATTACATTTGTTATGGTGATCTGTCATCAGTGATCTTTGATGTTACTGCTATGACTTGCTTAAGGCTCAGATGATGGTTAGCCTTTTTTAGCCTTAAATTAACACTTATAGTTTTAAATTAAGTCATGTACATTTTTTTAGACATAATGCTATTGCACACAATAGACTACAGTATAGTGTAAACATAACTTTTATAGGCACTGGGAAACCAAAAAATTCATGTGACTTTATTATTTTTTTTAAGAAAGGTTGTGGTTTTCTTTTTTTTTAATTAATTAATTCATTTTTGGCTGCATTGGGTCTTCGTTGCTGCGCGCGGGCTTTCTCTAGTTGCGGTGAGCAGGGGCTACTCTTCATTGGGGTGCGCGGGCTTCTCACTGCGGTGGCTTCTCTTGTTGCGGAGCATGGGCTCTAGGTGCGTGGGTTTCAGTACTTGTGGCACACGGGTTCAGTAGTTGTGGCTCACAGGCTCTAGAGTGCAGGCTCAGTAGTTGTGGTGCATGGGCTTAGTTGCTCCGGGGCATGTGAGATCTTCCCAGACCAGGGATTGAACCCATGTCCCCTGCATTGGCAGGTGGATTCTTAACCACTGTGCCACCAGGGAAGTCCCTCATGTGACTCACTTTATATTTGCTTTATTGCAGTGGTCTGGGGCTAAACTTGCAGTATCTCTGAGATATGCCTGTACTATTATACTTATTATTCTTATTTTATGAAGATACTAAGCACAGAGAAGTTAAATGCTTTTCCTTTGGTTACGGAGCTGGTAAGTTGAAGAGCTGGGATTTGAACACAGGCAATCCAGCTTCAGCCTGTGCTCTCTAATAAATATTCAGGTTGTATTTATGGAATACCTTTAATATAACAGACACGCTGTAAAGATGCTGGGACCACAAAGAGGGGAAAGGCATGGTGGCTTCCCTTGAGTCTATCCTTCATGAAAGCATCCTCGTTAATTATGCTTTTGCCCTAGCTAGCCATAAATGCTCACTGTTTACCTATTTATTCATTCAACTTTTATCTATTGAACATTTACTAGAAACTAGGCGTGGGATACATCAACATTTAGAGCTCAGGGAGATAAGGAGGAAGCGATGGAGGAGACTGAGAAAAGCATCAGGAGGAAATTCAGTGGAAAATCACTGCCATTGTTTGGAAGAGGCACAAGAAAATCTTATTTTGCTATAAATGAGATTCATGTGTTTCTCAAGACCATATTATACTTGTTTATCAAAACTTTGACAGCAGTGTATAAAGTGGCATTGTTTCTTTTTACAAACAAATAGCCCATTTAGTACCCTGTTTGAGTGCTATTAAATATTCAGAAAATCAGTTGCAAAACGAAATGACTTTTAGGGAAGTCTTCGTAGCCCACTCTAGAAGGTCGAGTGGTTTTTAATAATAATAAATTGTTGCTTGAGGGTATGCAAATTAAACTCTCAACCCAATGAATTAGATGAATGTTTTGTTAAGTAAATATGCATAAAGTGAGATTGCTCTGTGGTCGGTTTTAGTGAGAAACCAACTGGTATTTGGGGACAGGGAAGGTCTTTACAGAAGGAATAATGGGAATCAAGGGAAATGTCTGTGGTTTGTATCGTTTAAGAGTTGTCTGTTCTCTTTGCGTTGAAGTTTTCCAGCTAGTTGAGTTTGGTACTTGTCACATAAAGGAGATTAAGTATGTCAGCACTGCAGCTGGATAATAGAAGGTTTGGAGCAAAAGTATGGCCAAGGCTGAAGTTTGAGTTTTAATTTCTACGGAAGAAGATACAAAGATAGCAAAGGGAATGAGGAAATGAGGATTATAGCATTCAGGGCTGAATATGAAAAGAGGATGGGTACCCTAAAGGGCAAAGCCAAGAATGGAAAATGTTGCGGTGTGCTCACACAATATGTTCTGTCCTTCTTCAGAAGATAAATTGTTCTTCTCATCTCTCTCCATCTTGGTAACCTCATAACTCATCCATCATACTCTCCCACTTGAGCAACTTCTTTAATACGTTAGCCAGAACACTCCTGCTAAGGAATCACGTACTCCAAACCAGTTTGGGCAGCAGGACACACGTATATTCTGGGTATTAGCCAGATGTCATCTTCCTGCTACAGTCTCTATACAAACCATGTATTGGCTCCAAAATCCATTCTCCCTGCTTTTCTACAGTAACTTCTGATTTTTAGCAGACACAAGACCACCCAGGAAAAACATTGCCTTGCTGAGCCTCTCTTGCCATTTCTTCTGACAACATACTCATTTTGAGATTTACAACACATGTGGCCTCTTCTCATGAAAGCCACTCTGACTCATGTACCTGACAGGTGAATTCACCCTTCTGTGAACATTCACGGGATTTATCTGCACCTCTGACTGTTATGACATTTATTAAACTGTCTATGCACATTCCTTAACACTTCTACTATCTTGTAAACTTTTTGGTCACATGAATTGGATCTTACTGACGTTTGGCTGCTTCGTATAAAGTATTTTTCAAGTAGGAGGCACTCAATCACTATATCTTTTTCGTATTAAATTGTGAAAGTAGCTGCCCACTACTCTCTTCCCACCTGTTTTGGACTCACTCTCCTAATGTTTTCTTTCTAATTTTTATTCTTTCTGGTGGAGTAAAGACAGTATAACTGAACCTCAGCAAATGGAATTTAAGAGGTTCTTGCTTCCTTTCTGTCATCTTTTTTTTTTTTTTTTTTTTTTTTGCAGTACGCGGGCCTCTCACTGCTGTGGCCTCTCCCACTGCGGAGCACAGGCTCCGGACTCGCAGGCTCAGCGGCCTATGGCTCACGGGCCCAGCTGCTCCGCGGCATGTGGGATCTTCCCAGACCGGGGCGCGAACCCGTGTGCTCTGCATCGGCAGGCAGACTCTCAACCACTGCGCCACCAGGGAAGCTCCCTTTCTGTCATCTTTTAACATCATCTTTGCAAAGTAGAGGCTCATACTGATTTAATTAATTATATTTTGATTTAAGTCATTGATGAAAAGCTTCCTAAAAATATACTCTTATCCCTAGTCTTTTGTTCAGGAACCTGTAGTGGGCTCCTACTTTTTGTGTGTCAAATCTGAACTCCTCTGACTTGTTTTTCAGTAGATTCCTTCATTTGGATAACTAATGTATCAATAGTTTATTGAAATGTAATTTCCACCACTCCCAAAATGAGCCTTTACTCTTCCCAGGATAAACTCCTTAATGCCGGTGAAACAAACCCTGTGAACTTCCACTTCTGTTATTTGGTTTATTCTCTTCCTCCATCTGAGACCACTTGCTACTTTTTTTTTTAAATTAAGTTATTTATTTATTTTTGGCTGTGTCGGGTCTTCGTTTCTGTGCAACGGCTTTCTCCAGTTGTGGAGAGTGGGGTCCACTCTTCATCGCGGTGCGTGGGCCTCTCACTGTCACGGCCTCTCCCATTGAGGAGCACAGGCTCCAGACACGCAGGCTCAGTAGTTGCGGCTCATGGGCTTAGTTGCTCCGTGGCATGTGGGATCTTCCCAGACCAGGGCTCGAACCCGTATCCCCTGCATTGGCAGGCAGATTCTTAACCACTGCGCCACCAGGGAAGCCTGCTACTGTTAAGTCTCTTGCTGAAATCCTGTTATCTCCTAACTGCCTGCTTAAAGTTTGCCCTCTCCTTTTAATTTTACTTGAATACACCAGCACCTATTAACTGCTTTCTTTTCTCAACCTCTGTTGCATTTATAATGTACAGTTTTTCTTTTAATTTCATTTAAAATTTTGTCTGCTGTTTAGATCTTATATCCTCAACTGAATTATAAGCTCTTTGAATGCAGAAATACATATATTTAATTATGGTTAGTTATAGTTATATAATCACCAAATAGCAACTAGCCCAGGGCAGGGTACATAGTAGATATTCAATAAGTACTTATTGCTTGATGAATTGATTGAGTATAGAATTATATTCTATAACTTTGAATTGAAACTAATTTCTTTCTTATTTTAAAAATATTTATTTACATATGTCCAGCTGTACATCTAATTTTATTTTTGTATCACTTTGAAATGAACTGAATGTATATCTACTTTTATCACTCCATTTTAAAGTGATTTCTGGAGAATGCTCTCTCTGCAACGAAAATAAAAAACATATATTGATAATTCTCTTGAAAATTCAGTTAATATACAAAATTATTTGGAATTAAAGAAACTTTTACAATTTGAGAAACTTTTAATTTTATGCTATTTAGAAAAGCCTAGCAATCCACTTTTGTCTGACATGGAGACTTTGTCAAATTCCAGATTCTATTGTTGGTATATTACATTGAATAATAAAGTACCCTCAAATTTTCAAAAAATAAAACCAAATAAGTGGAATTCATCGTGAGAAAGACTGAATTAGTGGGAAGACAAAATTCAAATGTAAAAAAAAAGCATCTTCACTAAGATAAGTTTCTTTTAGCGCTATGTTAAAAACAATTGATGATAGAAATCCTTTAGAGACTGCTATAATGATGCAATAATACTGATTATTAAGTACTCCTGAATAAAATACTTCTAAGGTCATACAAAGTTTATCTTAAGTATGAAAACACTCTCTTGTAGGATCTACTTTAAACTTCAGAGACAGTTATAAACCCTTTTTTTTTTTTTTTTTTTTGCGGTACGTGGGCCTCTCACTGTTGTGGCCTCTCCCGTTGCGGAGCACAGGCTCCGGACGAACAGGCTCAGCGGCCATGGCTCACAGGCCCAGCCGCTCCGCGGCATGTGGGATCTTCCCGGACCGGGGAACGAACCCGTGTCCCCTGCATCAGCAGGCGGACTCTCGACCACTGCGCCACCAGGGAAGCCCCTATCAACCCTTTTAATAAAGCATACAAAGGTAGAAATATGTTGATAATCAAATAAGAGTAACAACAAACTCAGAATTCACACGATATACATTAATTAGACTTCACTCTATTGGCTATTAAAAACAGTCAAGGGACTTCCCTGGTGGCTCAGTGGTTAAGAATCCGCCTGCCAGTGCAATGCAGGGAACACGGGTTTGAGCTCTGGTCCAGGAAGATCCCACATGCTGCGGAGCTACTGAGCCTGCACTGTAGAGCCTGCAAGCCACAACTACTGAGCCCACGTGCCACAACTACTGAAACCCGCGCACCTAGAGCCTGTGCTCCACAACAAGAGAAGCCACTGCAATGAGAAGCCCACACACTGCAACGAAGAGTAGCCCCTGCTCGCTGCAACTGGAGAAAGCCTGCGTGTAGCAATGAAGACCCAACGCAGACAAAAATAAAAAACTAAATAAATTTATTTTTAAAAATTCATGTTATCATTATGAAAGAACATTATTATAAAAATGGCAAATTTGTACTATCAGCCTGGAAAAGTCTCAGTTCAAGTTTGACCTCTGCAGGTCACAGATCAAGTCCAAAAGGCAATCCGCACAGCTACTGCGTTCTAGTTGCTGCCCTGGAGTTGCAAAGTGTATATAACATGTACAGCGCAGTTAAGAATTTCACTGTTGGGAAAAAAATTATACTAACATATGACACAAATTTACAACAACCCGAAGAAGAAGAAAAGAATTATTCTTTGATTTTTGCATTCATGGGTCAAACTTACATGTTTGATTAACTGGGAAAAATTCAGAAGCATGCATATTTTTCACCTTATAATAAGTCAAGGGCAAATATCTCATAGTCCTTCATATGACTATACAGCACCATTTATGATTAAGATTCATGCCATTTCAGATCAGAATTTTAAGGTTTTTGGTCATGGTCATTAACAATATTGCAGAACAAATGATTACTTACTCTGATAATGACACTGTAAGGTGTTAATTTAAAACAATGTAAAGGTTAAGTTTCCAAGCATGAAAATATGTAACATTCCAAATGGATTTAAAATTTGGAAATATCACCATTTCATTTTAACCATTAGATCTAAGGTGTATATTTCTCTTATCTTTTGAAACAACTGATTTAAAAGATTCTAAAAATAATTAATTGCACTATATAAAGCAGTAACATACCTTTTCTCAAATTGATCTTAAACATGTGTTCCTCAGCTTTCCCCAAGGAGTCTCCGGTATGATACCTGTCACAGCAATTTCAGAAATTAGTCAGCCATAAAGGGGAGGTAATGGAGACATACAATTGTTTTCAGGAATCAATACTCTACAGTGTTTTTAAATGCTCTTTGCTTATTTATGTGGTCTTTTATTCGGGACCCATTATAGCTTGGACCTACGTTTGAACTAGGTTAGGAGAGAATGTGATATATGCAAAGAAATTTATTAGCAATTGGCTGTAATTGTGAATTAAAGACATTTAGAATTTTACTTCGTCTTTCCAACCTTGTCTTCTAGTGAAAGTGTTTTTTGGTAAGCTGAGATTTGTCATTTGAGTCTAATGATCTAATTTATTTTCAATTGAATAAAAAGAAAAAGCCCACACTTGCACCTGGAAACCTGGCACTTAGGCATGAAATCAAGATGCCTGTACCTTTGTCGCATATTAAAGCAGGTATGGAAGACAGCCTCGGGATGGCTCCCAGTGACCCCATCTGTGGTTGTCATGTCCTCGTGTAACCCCCTGAGTTTGGCAGAACTCTGGGACTCATTTCTAATGCAGAGAATTCAGCAGAAGTGATGGTGTGCCCCTTCCCAGGTTAGGTTATAAGAGACTGCTGCTTTCCTCTTGGCTCACCTGTTTCTGACTCTCTCTTGGACTCTTTGCTCTGAGGAAAGCCAGCTTCTGTGCTGTGAGCTGCCCTGTTGCCAGGTCTGTGTGGTGAGGAACTGTGGGAAGCTTTTAGTCAACAGCCAGGGAGGAACTGGGGCCCTCAGCCCAACATCTTGGGTCCTTCAGCCCCAGTCGAACCTTGAAATGGCTGCAGCCTCATGAAAGACCCTGAGCCAGAACCAGAACTCCTGACTCTCAGAAACTATGAGAGAATAAATGTTTGATGTTTGAACCTGCCCCAGTTGGGGTAATTTGTTATGAAGCAATAGAAAGGTAGCACAGAATGTAACGTCTGACACTTCCATTGGACAGAGCCCAGAAGAACCAGTTTTAAGCCACATTCGACTCCATTACTAGTAACATTATATAATATATGGAGTAGGAGTCCAGCCAAACTCAGAGATAGCATCTTCTATCCCGTAAGGTGAGATTTCATTTTCCAAAGTCAGGAAAGAGCCTCAGCGCTGGTGTCAGACTGCCTGGGCTTCAGTCTCGACTCTACTGGTTATCAGGTGTGTAAATCTGGACCTAAAACTCACTTCTCCATTTTTAAATGGAGGTAATGATAGTACTGTTGTGAGAACTGAATGAAGGAATTCACTTAAAGGACCGGGCACCCAGTACACATTTAACATGGTAAATTACTATGATTATCATCATCATCATCAGGTCAGGGAAAAGACAGTAGTAGCTTTTATTCCGAATACTTTTTCTTCACAGCTTGAAAAACAGCCACTTACTCTTTATAAAATAAGAACAGGACTAGGTTCCTCTTCTTCAGAGGACTGTTGCTAATATCTGTTTCAAACTGTCAGCTCTATTTAGAGAGTATTTCCATCCTTAGTATGACCTTGATTAAAATATCCTTTTTTAATCCTTAAAATATTTTGATTTATAAATGCCTTGTTTATGCTGTGATGAAGTTTTCATAAGTTTAACACGGGATAAAAAATGCAAGTAGTAGAATTATCAGATTGATGACAACACTTTTTTTGAGTACTTATTAGGAAACATCAATGTCGCTACAACACGAATTATGTCCGTAAGATGAGTGATTTTTGTTTTTCAAACAGGCAAAACTATCCACTCAGATGAATTGTTTCCTTCAGAATAATAACTTTCATCCATTCCACAAACATGTGTTAGCACCTCCTATGTCCCAGGCACTATTCCAGGTGCTAGGGGTGCAATGATAAAGCACAGTCTGTGCCTTCAAGGAATCTGCAGTTGGAGACAAAAGAGTTTCGAGCAACTTTGTGTCAGTTTAAAGGGTACAATGAGGTAGGCACTTGCCATAAAAAATGGGTGTGGGAGAAGGCTCCGTGGTTGAGGTGAAGATTGAGACAGGTCCTGAAAGGTTAGCCAGAGTCATTAGGCAGGGAAAACGGACAAGGAGGGTGGGTTAGTGCTCCAGGCTGGGCAGGAGCCTGGAGGTAGGAGAGCATGTGGCATATTTAGGAGGCAGCAGGTATTCAGTATGGCTGGATCTTGTCAGGCCACCAGGAGGGGAGTGACAGAGGTGAAGCTGGGGAGGAAAGCAGTGTTCCCATCGTGAAGAGTCTTGGATGCCATTACAAGGATTTTGGACTTTACCGGGAATGCCTTGGTGAGCCAAGGAATGATTTTAAGAAGGAAGTGTTCTCACGGGTTACACACTTATTCGATAATGCTCCTTTACTCAAAACTTTATAGAGCTCCTTTTAAATTGCTTTCAGCTCATTCTTTTGAATATGCTCAATGCTGACAATGCTTTTGAGGGTGGATTGGATTTGGGGGCGGGATGTAGGGTGCAGGATGGGAAAGAAACCGGTGAGAGGAATTGTGTTCCGTCAACAAAGTTGATGACGAAGCAGGTTAATATTATTGGGGGGGGGGTCAAAAATTTGCTCTGATTATGAAGCCATGAGGCTGAATCTTTGCTTCCGATTGCATTTCATGAAAAACACATCTGTACACTTTAGAATGTATTTATTGGATGGCCACTCATGTTTTTAACTGACTTGGCAGCAGCAAAATCACCCAGATGCTTTGAAGGAATGTGATCTCCCAGCTTCGGAAATGGCACCCTGTGAAGCTTCTGGTCTGGGTCAGGGATCTGCAGTCAGAGCAGGGCTTCAGGGCAAACTCTCCTCACCGTCCATACTTTGCCACCATCTGTGCTAATCTCAGACAACACCACTGGCATTTGTGTATGGGTTTCTCACCTTGCTATACTGTCTATCAGTGTTTAAAACCTTTTTATACACACTTAGCTTCTCTAAAGTGTTGGGGACAAACACTTCCAGCTCAGTTCTATGATGTGTGCAGTCCGTATCACTGTAGTAAGATGTTTAAGGCCGAGACTGAACATCTTTCACATTCATCCTATTCACAAGTTTATGGCCTATAGAGGAAAGTCCGCATTTTTTCTAAGGACAGCGTATAGAGTATTTTTTCCAAGGAACAAAGCAGAGACTCATATTTGGGACCAATTTGAAATATTCCACTAAAGTCACCTTATAGCTATGAAATGCTTAACCCCAGTGTTTCCTTTTGATATCTAGTATGTTGATAGTTTTTTGGGTTTTGTTTTTTTGCCGCATCACATGGTTTGTGGGATCTTAGTTCCCCAACCAGGGATTGAACCCGGGGCCACGGCAGTGAAAGCGCTGAGTCCTAACCACTGGACCACCAGGGAAGTCCCTGTCGATAGTGTTTCTAATTTGGGAGATCAAATATCTTCATAGTTTTTCTTCTTTAGCAGACATACTCTTATAACCCTATTTTCAAGAAGATGCTGCCATGAGGAAAAAGGATGCAACAGAATGAAATAACAAAAATAAGTAAGGGAATCAAGAAAAAAGAGTAGAAAAGATAGGATCAGGAGTGTATATATTTAGCACACAAAATATATACAGTGAAGACGGTACTTTCAGGGAGAAGGACACCCATTTGCCTTAAAGCTTTTTAATAGTCAAGAGGGAAAATTCAACACCACTGGTCACAATTCCCAGGATCCAGATGATTTAGAAAAATCACATCACCATCAAAATCACCACCACCACCAGCAGCCAGTGCCTTTGGAGAAGCCTAGCAATTTGTGGTTGTGAGACCAAAGAAATTTATCATACTCTAAGTACAGCTCATCAACTGTGAGGAAACCAAACAGGCTATAAAGTGCTTTATTGTGGGTTACCGAACTTGGTAATATTATGTATTGAAACAGCTGGAGACAAAAACCAAAAAGGGACAAACCCAAGTGGAGTTAATAATGATTTAAATCGTTTTATAAAGAAGGGGCAATCAAGGAAGTTCCTATTTAATCACTGCAGGTCCAACCTACCTCTGCTAATGGACACCAGCAAAATGGCCAGCTTTTATCTGCCTCTCTTCACTTCACTCCATTTCCCTAGCTGCAACGGAATCTGGGAAATGTAGTTTTTAGCTTTCCAGTCTCAGCTGTACAGGAGGACACAGTAGAAGGAGGTTAAAAGAGGTACTGTGTAAATAAGTCCATAATATCTACCTCAGCAATTTTAATCCTTTGGATACTGATTAGTCTGAGAATAGGTATGGGATCCTCTTTTGGCTGACGAAAGGTGCAATGGCTTCCCTTTCTTTTTTTCTTTTTCTTTTTAAAATTTTATTGGATTATAGTTGATTTACAATGTTGTGTTAGTTTCAGGTATACAGCAAAGTGATTCAGTTATACATATACATATATTCATTCTTTTTCAGATTCCTTTCTCATATAGGTTATCACAGAATATTGAGTAGTGTTCCCTGTGCTATACAGTAGGTCCTTGTTGATTATCTCTCTTATATATAGTAGTGTGTGTATGTTAATCCCAGCTCCTGATTTATCCCTCCCCTCTGCGTTTCTGCTTTGGTAACCATAAGTTTGTTTTTGATAACTATAAGTCTGTTTCTGTTTTGTAAACAAGTTCATTTGTATCACTTTTTAAAATTAGATTCCACATATGAGTGACATTATATGATATTTGTCTTCCTCTGTCTGACTTACTTCGTTTAGTATGACAATGTCTAGTTCCAAGGGGCTTCCCTTTCTGAATCAAAAGACAAAACTTCTTAAAAACAAACAAACAAAAAAAAAAAACAAAAGACAAAACTTCTGAAGGAAATCATTCTCCACCCCTACCCTTCTTCCTGTCTGGAACATAGATGCAATGGCTGGCAATGTAGCAGCTATCTGGAGAACATGAGGTAACAAGCATGAGCATGAAAGCCAATACACTAAGGATGATAGAAAAGAAAGATAGAGCTGGGTCCTCAATGGCATTGTTGAGCTGTTGCATCAGACCTGGATTGGACTACGTTTGTACATCAGACCTACACTTGGACTACGTTTATGAGAGACAAGTAAAGCTCTCTTTGTCAAAACTACCATAGTTGAGTTTTCTGTTGTTTGCTGCTGAATGCATTCCTAATTACAGAACTTATTGCAGTATTCCAGGCAGAGACAGGAGTGGTAGGTGTGAAAGTGGAGAGAAGCAGTCAGACTCAGGATATATTTTGGAAGTAGAACCACCGGGACTTGATGATGGGTTGGCTGGAAACAGGGGGTAAGGGATGGAAGAAATCAAGGATGATTTCTAGATTTTTGTCTAGATATGACAGATGGAAATGTAAAATCTTGTTTTCATTCAGGACATGGGAAAATTCTCCCACCACTACAGAAATAGCTAAGGAAGATAAAAACATCTTTGTGTTGCTCCCTGGACACCTGTATTCCATTGAGCCTAAGGGAAAATTGGGTTAAACTCATGTTAAATAATGCTGAAAAGGGTTGGAAATTCCTAACATCTATTATGAATACTGTAGCTGGAACATACACATTTTCTACAAAGCCTTCTCATCATCAAAGCTTTCTTTTCCATTGAGGTCCAGGTACACAGAACTAAACCCTGACATCGACCATTACATTCTGGTTTTTATTGCTTGCAGGAATAGACTAGCATAATATCAATACCAATACTTCTAAAGAATATATTAATTTTTTGAATCAGTAGGATAATGTTCCACAGCTGGGTCAAATAAACATTCCAAACCAGAGCTTTTTTAAAAGAATGCATTCTTTAAAAACATCTACATCATTATATGCATATATTTTAACATCAGGTGAAAAAAAGAAAGATGACTTTGTATGTTTTCTGCCAATTACTTGCATCACGAAGGCTTTTCTTTTGCTGATGAGAGTATCCTAGGAATGCCAAACACATCACCTGCTGCAACCAGTTGCTTCTAAGGAAGATGGATCACCCCCCACTCCTCCTAAGAGGGCAGATTTGAGGTACACGGATCGCATGACCCCTTCAATTCCCGTTTCAGCCCCAGCTGAAAGGACAGTAAATTCATAGGCGTGACACGGCATGACTAGGCTTGAAAGGGTGAACAGACCATTTAGATTCTCTCCCTGTCAGGAATTTGAAATGAAAAACTTTAAGTGAATAGAGCAATCTGCCTGGGAAGGTGAAACTTAAAAGTTATGAGGTAGAGCGATGCCCTGAGAGCAGACTGGAGGGCCTGAGAGGGAAATTAAGACTCACGTTGTTGGTGTGAGACGAAAGAGCCAGGCCTCGGTCCCTGGAGGTGGAACATTCCCCAGCCCTCCTCCCTTCCCTGCCCACACTTTGGAAGCAGCGGGAGGAAACCTGGTTGCAGCCCTGGCAAGACAATGCTCAATACTGACACCAGAGACACCCAGGAAGTGAGCAAAGCCCTCTAGGTGGCCCCAGAGCAGGGCTGCTTTCTGCACACCCTCCACCCTCAGGCCCCGTACCTCAGTGAGCTGAGATAACTTGAGTCAGGCTCTGTCTTTTGAAATGCCCAACTAAAGCTGAAACAGTAACAAAAGTCTAATATCTCTTATAGTGTACTCAATAATTATTAACAAAAATTAATTATAAAGATAGAATTATTGTTATAAACAATAATTACACCTTTGTGTTCTCTCCAGGCCCATGCTCCCTGACAACAAGCATCTGGGAGCATAGAATGCTTTCATACGAATGACCCTGGACAGTATTTTAGCCAAGGCGAACCCAAACCCTACAGGAGGCATTTCATTCAAACTGGAACATTTCTGTGAAACAGAGGAGCGATGTCCAGGGAGTATATCTGTGCAGCCTTACTCCACAGGCCTGGGCTGGGAGTTGTGTATGGAGGAAGGGGGCGGACGGGGACCTGCCTAACAGCCCTCAGGACAGCGTGGGATTGTGGCCCCCGTGGAGGACCACTTTGTATCAGTTTCCCCAAGGACAGGTGTTGTTTTTCACTGGATTGTGTCCTCAGGCCCACTCCCTGTCTGCCTTCTTCTCTCCTCTTCCCTTCCCCCCTGATGTTGGTTTCATCGGCCCAAAGGCAGCCTTTTATAGTGTGAAAGTATTTGCTGACTGTAGGAGGAAGCTTGAGTGAATAAGGTAAAATGGAATTGCAAGAAATCCAGATGGAGATGTACATACTTAATACAGATTGATGAGTGTTGCCACTTATACAGGACACCGTTTCCACCAGGTATCTGCCACCTGGGTCCTGGGGGAAATGGCCCAATACGCAGGAATCCTTGCTTCTCTCCCCGCACCCTTCTCTGCCTGCCAGGTACCCAGTTAGTCACAGACTGATTGACTCCCTATTTGCATTTTAAAGGAGAAGGCTGTAGTCCTTCCTCCCCCCAACAATTAATCTAAAACAGGCGATAAGGGAGAAGCTTTATTTAGCTTCCTGGAAGACAGTAAGCAGGTCTTTCAGATTCTGCCATCTCTGTTTGACACTCTTTTTCTGATTCCTCCAGCTTCCTTTTAAACCAAATTTAACCAGTTCAAATACCCCCATATATTGTACGTGTGCACAGTCACTAAAGCAAACAAAAGTAAAATTTTCTTATGCTCTTTTGTCTGTCAAGCAAGAGACTCTGAATCATTCCTGACACACACCAGCCTTCAGGAACCTCGTCCTACAGTGGCCATGGGAAGTCCCTTTTGCGAAGTGATGCTTAAGTGAGAACTTTTATGGGTGAGAAGAAACCAACCATGCTGGAACCAGCAAACTAGCAGGGGAAGCAGCATATGCAAAGGCCCTGAGTCAAGGCAAGAGCTTGACATATTTAAGGAATTAAAACAAGACCAAGTGAGCTGTAGCATACTGAGCAAATGGGAAATGGCAGGACTTGATCTTGGGGAAATACGTAGAGGACAGATTGTGTTGGGACTTGCAGGCCACAGTAATAGGTTTGTATTTTAGTCCAAGTATAATGGAAGCCTTTGAGGAGTTTAGGCTGTAGTGTCATAATATGTTTTATGTTTCAAACATGTTGATACCGGTTATATAATGTTCAGAAATGGGCAAAACTAATTTATGGCAATAGAAGTCAGGAGAGTGGTTACCTTTGAGAGGTAATGACTGGGAAGAATTATGAGGGGAGTTTTGGGGATACTGATAACATCCTATTTCTTGACTCAGGTGTTGGTTATCCGGGTCTGTTCAGGCTGTGAAAATTCGAGTTGAACATTTATGGTTTGTGCATTTTTCTGTGAAAATTTTACTAAAAAACGTATATATAAAGGATTACAAGGTCTGGATGGAGAACATATTTCAGGGACAACGCAGAGGGGAGACCCCATAGGAAGTTATTACAGTAACACAGAGTGTATGGTGGCTTGAGCTGATATGGTGGCCTTCAAGATAGAGAAGAAGAGAAAGACAGGACACATTTTGGACTGAAATTGATAGAACTTGATGACGAAGTGGATATAGGAATTTTAAGAAAAGAATGACTTCCAGGTTTCTGACTTGAGCAGTTAGGTAAAAGGTGATGCCATTCACTGAGAATGGGGAGAAGCAGATTTGTAGGCAAAAGGTCAAGGATTTAGCTTTAGAGGTATTATGTGATTTTAGATACCCATGGAGCATCCAAATGGTGATCTCATGTAGGTTGTTAGGTAGATAAATTAGGGCTCAGAGAAGAGGTCTCTGATAGAGGTATAAATGCTGTAATTGTACAGATTACGATAGAGTTATAAGAATGTTTGGGATCATTTAGAGAAAGAGAGTAGAGACAGTAAAGGAGAGGGACAGGATCCTGTCTTAAGGAGCTTCATCCCTGAGAGTGAAGGTAAAGAAGGAAGAGCCAGCCAAGGAGACCAGTAAGGTGGGGAAAAGAGCCAGCAATCATCATGTCTATCTAGGAGGATTGACTGGTGTCATGTGGTTGAAAAAGATGACAAAAAAAGGATCCACTGGAGTTGACAGTATGGAAGGCTGTGAGTAACAGTGGTAAGAATCTCCATCACTTTACTAAGGATTCTAAGGCTTCTTTCCTCAGTAAAATGTCATAATAATTGTACCCACTTCTCAGAGCCTTTATGTGTAAAGCACTTCATATACTTGTATAAGGTTTGGTTAAATGTGAGTTGTTATGTGAGCTAAGAAAATATGCTTGCATTTCTGTAAAATAAGTTTAATAATACTGTCCTCATAAACTTACTATGAGGAATAATGAAATAACATGTTAGAAAAGTAGATTTAAAAAAAAGAAAACTACAGGTAGGTTTGCAATCCCTATACTTGATTTAATTATAACGAAGTATGTCTGGGAATAAGACGACCAAAGCAACTCTTCAAGGAAGTAAAAGACTGAGTAGTAGGGTTAGACCCTACCATCCATTTGTTTACGTCAGAATCCTAGAGAGAGGTAGTTGGGTGTCAGTAAAAACGGAAAGAGCTGTGTTGCAGAAAATGTGATAAATTAAAGCACCAACGTTTATTTCATTTTCTACAAAAACACTATCTGGCTTTGGCTCCCTATGATTACATTGCTGGTGTAGATGCTTCGCAGATGTGCTGGGATTTGGCCAAAATTGTCACAGGGCAGAGCAAAGGCAACGGCCCAGGATGAGGGGATCCAACACCGGGACAGACAGAGCCATGGTGTTGTCCACAGGCTTTCAGCATGAAGGCCAAGATGAGGCCAGGAACACGAGGCCTTGCTCAAGGCCTTCATATTCTCCATCTTCCATACCTGGAGGTCTAGTTCTAAGAAGACAAGTACCCAGTCACTGCTGGGGCTGGCCCAGTACTGAGCCAATGTGGGTACTGGCGATAGTTCCTCTATTCCTTTGAACTGAAGATGGGCTAATTGGCCAGGTTTTCAGATAAACCTGGTGGAAGGTCATCTTCGGCAACCAACAAACAAAAAATACTACTCACTGATCTAGTTAGTAGAAGAAATGGAAAGAAACCCTAGAACAGCTCTGGGAGCACACGGTTACTCATTCCTGGACCATTTGACATCAGGCATAGCTGCGAGGGAAGCTCAGTCCACAGATGACAGGTCCCTGTTCTTCGTGAAGGGCAGGTGGTGGGGTGGTCAGGCTACCAGAACAAAGAGCACTGACTGCTTGCGCAGCCACTGTGTTCGTGTCTCCCATTCGCTGGGATGGGTAGGCAGGGATCGGAGAAACAGATCAAGATCTTTTCAAAGACAAACACTAAGAAAGTAGGCTCAAAACACAGTTTAACTGTCAAGTCCAAGTTAGGAGTATGGGAGTGAAAAATATTCAGCTTGCAATCACAAAATAGGAACCAAAATCAAGTCAGGTTGGGAAGGAGACACTCACCGGCTATTCAAATTGGTCTCAGGAAGCAGATAACCAGCTAGGAAAAAAGTCTGGGGTCTGCAATGCCTGCATGTGTCTGAAAGTGTGTCTCCCTTCATCAGAGACCAGGGTACAAGCTAAACAATTCCCTCACGAATCAGCACATATCAGCTTCCAATATCAGCAACATGTCTCCAAGTCTCTTGAATTAATATTAAGAAAGGCTGCACCATTGAGAAATGGTTTCCAGTTGTTTAAACTTAAAGAAGAGTTAGATTGTTGAAATACATCTTTGATCACAGATAAGTTATTGAATTTCAATAGTTTTTGGTGTTGGCTAATTCAGTGATTAGTTGATATTTGTTCAATATTTAAGAACAAGGGATATACATGAATTTCACTTTTATGTCATTAGCATTTTGACCAACAATTCATGTTTTACTTTAAATTAGGAAGCCAAACTTAATTACTGATGATTCGTTAATCTTCATTTGTTTGGAAATTGTCTGAAAACTGCTAAATACCGCTTTTAGTATAGAATCTTGAATGATTGGAACCAGTTTGTTAGAAAAAAATCTGAGTCTGGTTTACGTATGAAATAACCAAACCATTACATGATTGTTTGGCTTCCTTAACAATTGATTTTGAATTGTCATGTGTTCTAATTTCTACACACTATGGAAATCGTCATTAATATAACCAATACAAAGAAAAAAATCTAAAACTTACAAAAATGATTTGGGACTGTATTTTGTCATGATATATATGAATACAGCTCACAGTAAAGCTGAAATTTAGCAGTCATCTAGTTAATTTATGTGGACAGATAAATTATCTGGTTGTCAAATACATAATCCAACCAATATTTCACTTTCTATTTTATACACATGACTTTAATGATCTGAGCATTTTACATTCAAGTCGTTTGCTCCTGAAGTCTCTAATTAATTCATTTTTTTGCATTATACCTTACACTGATAACTTAATTGCTTAGATATAAGGAATGGTATAAAATGGATTATAGATCATTAATTACTCATTTTAAATGGGTCTTTATCACGTCAGTTACTTTTGACCAGGCAAAGTTGTGCACAAAAAAGTTTGTCTCTGTTCCTCAACAATTTCCCATCCTTAGCCCTCTCTCTGCCCCTTCCACCTCCTCAAGTTCTCTCCATTCATATTAATTACTCAATGTCATGAAACTTTCTCTTCCTTCCACCAACATTAGCTCTGACAATCATTCAAAGGTATAAATTACTGATAACAGCTGAGAATGTGAGTTTTCTCAGTAGTACTTGGATTTTACCGACGTTCTAACATTTAAGCTAAAAATTTGAAGGCATCAATAAAGGGTAATGGAAATATTTAGGGAGGATACACTCCTTGCAATTGCCCTTGAAATTGTACCAAGTAGCAAGTTGCCTACTCCACCTGTGACTAAGGCAGGCAGGAATTCTGCACAAACCCCTTCTTCGCATAAAACTCTCGTTTGTTTTATATAAGCAGAAACTGTTTATTTTAATCATTTATATATGTGTTTCTATTTTTCCTTCGTTCTTGTAAGGGAGAGCATGGCACAAGGTACACATAACTCTTTTATGCAAAATCACAATCTCTAGATGCCATTTCAAATGATTAATTTTATTTCACAGTGTTCATAAGAATAATACCTTACTTTAGGAGGTTTTTTTCACCAAGTTAGTTAGTTAAAAAAATAATTAGGTAATCACTAGTTCCTCAGTGGAAAATAAATTATGTAAGAGGCAAAATATCATTAGAAAAACAATTGGGTAGCCCCACTCTAAATTGTCTACAGTACAATGTACAGTATGCAAATGTTCATTCATTTGTTAATTTTAGAGGACAGCATTTCATTGAAATAATTGAAAACAGCTCATAGCCTGTTCTGTGAAGAAACAAAACATTGTTTGTGTTAATGTCAAGTAAGTTAATTATGTTTTGTAATCTTCAAATGGAGCATATAATTGATTTATGAAATTCTGTTATCATTGCATTTATCATTGTTAGTAACCAAGAATTCTAGTAGTTTCTTATTATTCCCAATGTATGAAATCAGCTGGGTATTCTATATGTTTAAAAACAATTCTATTCAGAAGACTTGTACTATAATAAAGTGAAGAATTTAAAACAATATATTAAAATGTGTTAAAACCACTGAGAAGATCACTGACTTTTATAAAATATTCCATTTATTGTAGTAATAATTTTTAATTCAGTAACACAACTATGCAACTTTTCTGTATTATTTGTAGAATTTTCATTAATACCACTTAAGATCAATAGCTTACATACAATTTTTATTTGTGACATGAAAACTATAGCATTTTAGCTGATCAACATTCTTTTACTCTGTTATTTTTAGGTCTTTATAATTATCTGAGAAATTTTCTGAGGCATTGAACCCATTGCCAAATATTTAACTGAAAACAAAAATGTTTTCAAACAAATGTAGATTTAAAAAAAGCAGTAAGATTACCTCAATAACTCCCACCACCAGCCTTCCAACCACCACCAACACTACACACACTTTTCTTAGGATATTCTGTATCATATACAGCCCTCCTAAAGCAAGACATATTAAATAAAAAGAACACTCTTCTTAAATTCCCAGTTAATGTAAAGAATTATAACTTTTGAACTTCCTGTATTTCAGTATTTATTTTTAACACATTCATTGCTCAGATGACCTTGGACTTCAATAAATTCTGTATATTTGATAAATGAGTGCAAGTGTTTATCTTAATTTTAGGTTTAAAATTGTTAAAATCTTCTAACTGTATCTATTTCTCATAAAACAATTAAGAAACAATATCAGACTTTTAAAAGGGAAATTTTAAAATTTCATTTCATTTCATTATCTAAGTGTTTGATCATGCTTGGTATCCAGTAGACATAATCAGAAGAGTAGTTAATAAAGCAATGGATTGGGAAGGGATTGCTAGAGAATATAAACTGTATTACTTTTTAATATTTTAGTACAAAAATAAGGTCTTAGCAAACTTTTTGATATTCTACTACAAAAATAAGGTCTTAGCAAATAACTTACTTTATGTTTTTAATTGAATGTTCTTAAAATGACAATAGAATTATAGAAAAATGAGGTTATTTGCTTTGCTGCTTCCTGTGATTGTACATACCTTATTTTAGGCATTTACATTTTTATCCTAATAGAATGAAATACTTGAATGTATTCCATGTGCTAACATATAACAATTCTAGCACTAAAAAAATGTACCTCAAAATGTAAAAACTGCAGATACTTGAAAACTTGAGGCATTCATAAAACAAATAAGGAACATTTTAAATACACTTATTTCAGTGGGTTGAAGCAATTACGACTTATGATGTAACACAGCAGGCAACTCTAAACATAAAGAAGTGCCTTAAAAGTCTTCAATAAATTACCAATATTAAGATTTTGAAAGACAAAGAGATGAATAGGTAACGTTAAAAATAATAATGTAGTTTTGTAAAAATTGTGTAAGTTGACTACCATATATTGGACATTTCTGATTTAGTTTTTTGCATTCCTAAGAACTATCTTGCCAAAAATTTGCTCTGAAGGTAATTAACTATCTTTCTAAATGGATTTTGAATCAAACATAAGAGTTCTACTTAAAATTTGCCTCTTCTTTTAATTCTAAGACAGTGGTTGTATGCCTTCTTTTACAGGGTAAATCTATCAAACAGAGATGCTTTTCTTTCTGAATTGCATACTGCTTTGCACTATTTAACACATGAAATGCTGGAAGTGGGGTACCTTAACACAGTGATCTTTATTCTACACTGAAAATTAATCAGTTCATGGACTTAGGAAAAGAAACCCAAGTTTCTCTTAAGAGTTTAATAAATGCTTTGCAATGTTAAAAAAAAAAAGTAGGCCTTAATACCTAATCAGTTGCATTCAGAGGCTAGATTTAAGAGTGGATAGAGTACCTGCCAAACTACAACTTCCAACTTTTATTTCTGAAGAAAGTGATCCTTGAGAGATGAGAAAGTTACTTATTTTAAGTTTTATTTGCCCTTGTATTTGTCTGTCATAAAATATCCTTTTCTAAAGGGCTTTTGAGTTTGCACTTAAAAAGAGAAAAATTATGATTAAATTAAAAGAAACATAGTGCATTATATGTAAGCTTTCCCACAAAAGAGGGAAGCACAAAAAACTTGAGTAAATCCAAGAAACATAATATAAGCATGAGACTTATGGACAATGCTCAATTTAAATTTCATATATTGTCAAATGACAGATGTCTATACCAGACTGTGAATACTTTAATTTTTAAAATCTCCTGCGGTCCTTTTTATCTGTTTCAGAACCGAAGCTGCAGTGTTATTTGTGAACTAGGCCTTATAGCTTGTTAATATTCTTTACTTCTTAATTTTGTGGAATATTCTAAAACCATCATAGACAGCCCTCTGAATTTGAATTTTTGACTTTAGCATCGATCTCCTTGTGTTTCAAAATCACAAAAAGCAAGGAGATCACCATAACTAAAGATGTCAAGATTAAAGTTTGAGGTTAGCCATCGAGCTTTCTCTTTGGGAAAAGAGTTTAACCCTGAAGTAATTCGAAATCTGCATTTTAATGCAACTTTTCTAACTGAAGAATACAAGAAACTGGGTGGTTACCCCCCCCCCGCCCCCCCGTTTGAGAAAGACATGTTTTCCTTGTGGAAATCTGTAATCTGAAAAACTATTTATATAAAGGAGCAACTGTTGGAAATAACCTAAATGTTATTTCAAAATTTAAAGGCCGATTAATGTAGTAGTGGCGATAGAAGAGCCGAGTTACGAGGTCCAAGGCAGAGCGGCAGGTGGGCCTGCGCGTGCGTGGCTGGCGGAGCGAGTGGATTCCAGGGCCCCGCCGCCCGCACCGACAGATTTTCGAAGGCGCCAAGTTTGGGTGGCGCGTCTGATTTACTGCGGGGTCTGAGTTATCCGAGCACTCCAGGGGCCGGTGGCACGCACAGTGCTGTGTTTAGAGTTGACCACGAAAGGAGGACGCAGTGAGCCGGGGCGCACAGGACTGAAGACGTTTCTTTTCTAGGTGCAAAGCCAAGGAAGCGCTGACCGAAACGCCCCGGGACATTGCGGGGTTCAGTTACCACTGCGGTGATCCCAAGTCCACACCTTTACGGGCTCCGCTGCACCGGCCTGTAGAAGCCCTGGCTTCCAGCCTCAAGCCACCACATCTCTGCACCGGGAAGGAAGGAGGGCCCTGGAGGCAGGAGGCGGCTGTGCTGGCTCGCCGCGCAGCACGGCGCGGAACCCGACGGCGGGTCTGGCCGCTGTGCCTCCTTGGCCGCGGCCGCCCTTGCACGGGTCCGCGCGGGGAGCTGGGCCGAGACCGGCCGCAGCCCCCGACGCACGGACTTCCTGCCCGGCGTCTCCCCCCGACTCGTCCCTAGAGGCTCGGGGGCGGCGAGTGCCGTGGACCTAGCGGTGGGGTGCGGGCGCCGGGGAGCCGGGGGCTCCTCTAGCGCCGGCAAGGACGTCACTTTGAGCGAAAGACAATGTCAAGTGCAAGTGAAGAAAAAAAGGAGAGGAGTACGAAGTAAATGTACCCAGGGCGCGTTGGACACTCTTACAACGGACACTCAGTCGACGGAAACCATCAGTTGAGGGTCGGGGGTGAGAAAACCTGATTTTCTGTTTACTGAACCGCCTCCCATTGCTCCAGAATTTAACCCCGAAGGAGCTTCGAGGCACCGCCCGCACCGTAAATCCCTGGGACTCGCACCCCGCAGACCGGCGTCCCGTGCCGCCTCTCAGACGGGCACCCCGAGGCTGGCGCTGGCCCGTCTTTCCCTCCGGGCCCGCCTGAGGTTCCCGGCCGAGCCCGACCTTGGCCGTTCTTCCGGCTGCGCCCAGGAGAGGCCTGGAGGCCTGGGCCCGGCGCCGCTTCGGGCAGCAGGGCTCCGGGTTGGCCGGGGACGCAGCCCGGGCGCGAGTGCGCGAACGGAGCCGCGCCACTCCCGCCGCCGGGCGCAGGTGGAGGTGTTCTGCGGGCCGCTCACCCCGGGGCCGAAGGCGGGCCGGGCCCCCGGTTACCCGGGAAAGGTCTATTTTCGGGCCTCCCTCCCCCGCCCAGCGTGCGCCCTCCCCTCCTCCCCTCGGGTACAGTTTGTCTTTTTCGTTTTCTTTCCTCGACGCTTCTCGGTTCCTCCATCCCTTTGCGGCACGCGCCCACCACCAACGCCGCGGGCGAATTGGAGGGCTCTATGTGCCTGCCCCGGGGGTGTCGCCGCGGGCCCCGGGGCCGTCTCCCCTACGGGCCGGGGACCGAGGGGGGGGCCGCCTTGCCGCCAGGAGCAGCGCGGGCGGGAGATGCGCGGAACGTCCAGGACGGGGAGGGGGCCGCGCCAGCGCCCGGGCCCTGCGTCCCTCCCCATCTGTCGGACCAAAGCTGCTGAAGCTGCAGAATTGCGCTGGCGCCCGTCCACCGGCTGCAAACAAAACCAAACAAAACGCGGCGAAAGGAAAAGCGAAATGGCGCTGCTGAAAATGGAGCCTCGGCCTCTAGGACGTCTTTCTTTCCTCTGTCTCTTACTTCGTCTACTTCGTGTTTCTAGTCCTTCAACGCCCCTCTCCTCGGCTCTCCTCCCTGTAATCTCTACCCCATCGCCCCTTTGCTTTTCTGATTAACAACCTCCTTTCCCCGCTTTTCCTTCTTTCCTTTCCCCTCTCGGTTCCTCCTTCTCCATTTTGTGTCACAGGCGCTTCTCTTCTCAGTTCCCTTTCTGGGCTCGCGCTCCCCCGCCCGTCTCACTTGATGTTTTCTGCGTGTCGGGGAGCGGGGGTGGTAGGGACGGTGAGGCTAGGTAGTGAGTGGGTTTGGTAGAGACAGGTTTTATTTAGAACCCAAACAGCTCCTTTAATTAGCCGTGCGCTCGCCCTGCGCCCTCGTTCCCCGCGGCTCAGCGCCCGGACTCGCGCGGCGCCGTCCCACCAGCCAGGCGTCACCGCCCAGGAGGCGGCTCAGGGCTTACGCAGAAGTGAATACCTTTTTATATATTTTAAGCTTAGAATATCGTTTTTGCAGTGATCGTGAGCGTGGCATACTTCGGATAGGTGGATCTCATTTTCCCAAGGGACTTCCAAAGACCATTTTAAGAGAAGCGTGCAGAGAAGACAGCAATATTAATCACTTTTTCTTGTTTTCTTTTGAGCAGAGGGAACCCCAAGCACTAAGATACTTATGTTTTTAAGGCCAGACTTTTTTGAAAATGACTTTTTCTTTTACACTCATAGTTGACTTTGATCCTTTAAAAAAAAGAGGGTGAACTCTTTCAAAAGAGACCGATGCTTTTGAATACATAACACCCCCCAATTGTGGTTCTCGGATAGTTTCTCTAGACGCATTATGATTTTGAGGTTCAAGGTCTCTAAGCGCTCTTCAGTGAAACAGTGGGAAATATGTTGCTACGTTAAAAGAGCAGAAGGTGATATTTCCTGATTGTGCTCTATCTTAGTAGTAGAGAGTGTCGGGGTTTGTTTTTGCTTTTTTTTGGGGGGGGGATAAGGGGGAATTGGGCAGAATTTGCCTTGGTTCTGTTAAAGAACCAGCTGATAGAAGCTATTTCAAGTGAAGAGCTTCAGTCAATACGAATCTTAAAGCAGTGACATCATTTTCTGACCTGAGTTCGTCTTTTAGTCATGGTAGAAAGGTTAGTCTCCGTACAATATTTGAAAATAAACTGATTTTGCTTCCCAGTATATTTATTACCAACTACACTTCACTTTATTCCCAAATCTTCTGGCCAGTTTCACCTCCTCTAGAGGTCTGTCAGAACCATATCCTCCAGAAGAAAATACAAGTGCTCCTCCCGTATGTGATTCTAATGCTCTTGGAATTATTTGAAAAGATTTCAAACTTTTACAAGGAGAATCTTTTAAAAAATGTCTCAGGTTAGTATTCTTTGGAAGAATCTTAGAATGGTTCTTTTTAAAAATTACCTTCCTTGGTTTTCATTTATTGCTTTGATTAAAGTTAGGTTATGTTCATATCTTACTTTCAGACTATTTCTTTATGAAAGAAAGGAGAAAGGAAGTAGGTCTTGCAAGAACTAAACCAATGGAACTAGGCCTTATTAAGAGCCTAAATCTGTGAATTGCTATCCTCATGATATGTTTATCAAGTTGAGTTTTGCATGTGTTTTTCTCTGACTCAAATAGTTGACTTTATGTCTTTTAAAAATAGGTTTTAATCCAGGCTCCTGCTGCTTTGTTATGCTTTTCTCCTGGTAGATGAACAAATAAAATGAGTCTCACTGGAAGGGTAGGTAGATTTTCTTTTTTCCAGACAAGATTTCTAAAAATAGGCAAAGTTAGAAAGTTATTATTACCCTTCATTTTAATTGGAATGATTCAGTACTTAATACCAAGTTAATACTATTAAGATGTTATTTCCTGCTCAAAGGAGATAAATTAAGGCACAACTCAGTTTATTTTAGATGGACAACTTTGTATATAAGCAAGTGGGGCTAGAAAAAAGTATCATATATTTAGATATCTAGATATCTAGTACTAGTAATGTTCAAAGCCCATCGAGGCAGTGTATTGGGGAGAAGGGTATAAATCAGACATGGTATCTGATGTTGAAGAGTTTACAGTTTGTAAGGAGGGATTAATTCCTTCTTTATTTTTTCTCATTTAAAAACAAACATTCATATGGACAAAAATAAAATTAGATCCCTACCTTACTCTACACACAAATTAAATTTCAGATAGACCAAAAACCTAAATAAGAAAAACAAAACTTTAAAAATATTGGAAGGAAATACAGGAGAATATCTTTATGACCTTGGTGTAGGGAAGGATTTCTTAAAACATTAAAATGCACAATCCATAGAGAAAAGGATAAATTGAATTATGTTAAAATAAATAATATATATATGACAAAAGACATCATAAAAGGACAAATGGAGACAATATTTCCAAGACATGAACTTGACAAAGGATTAATATTCAGAATGTGTGACTAGCATATAAAGAATTTAATAATTTACACATGAATAATCATGTAAGTAAAGGATACGGATATACACATGTGAAGTAAAAGTATAGTGCTATTACCAGGAAGGATATATATTGACTTCAAAAGTGATTTCCTTTTGGAGAAAAGGAAGGAGGGGAATAGGAAGGAATCCAAAGGGGGTATCAATTCTTCATAAAAAGATCAGAGCCACCTATGGCAGGATGTTAACCTTTTTGTTGTTTGTACTTTATCATAAGATTATTATAATTGGACTTCCCTGGTGGTGCAGCGGTTAAGAATCCGCCTGCCAATGCAGGGGACACGGGTTTGAGCCCTGGTCCGGGAAGATCCCACATGCCGCGTAGCAACTAAGCCCGTGTGCCACAACTACTGAGCCTGCGCTCTAGAACCCGCGAGTCACAACTACTGAAGCCCGTGCACCTAGAGTCCGTGCTCCACAACGAGAGAAGCCACCGCAATGAGAGGCCTGCGCACAGCAATGAAGAGTAGCCCCTGCTCGCTGCAACTAAAACAACAAAAAAAGAAAGCCCGCGAGGAGCAACAAAGACCCAACGCAGACAAAAGTAAGTAAGTAATAAATAAATGTATTAAAAAAAAGATTGTTATAATTTATTTAAAAATCTTTGGAACTTCCCTGGTGGTGCAGTGGTTAAGAATCTGCCTGCCAATGCAGGGGGCACGGGTTCGATCCCTGGTCCGGGAAGATCCCACATGCTGCAGAGCAACTAAGCCCGTGTGCCACAGCTACTGAAGTAGAGCCTGGGCTAGAGCCTGGGCTCCGCAACAAGAGAAGCCACTGCAGTGAGAAGCCCGCGCACCACAACGAGGAGTAGCCCCCGCTCGTGCAGCTAGAGAAAGCCTGTGCGTAGCGCAGCAGCAAAGACCCAACACAGCCAAAAATAAATAAATAAATTTATTTTTAAAAAATCTCTAACATCAATTCCTAGTGCAAAAAACAAACAATGACACTTTTCTTTTTCTTAGTAATAATCTTTGTAGGATGTTGTTCACATATATGATGACAAAGTAAACACCATTCCTTAGTATTTTTCCTCTACTGTGTTTGTTATATGATGTTCACATCACAGAGATTTCCCTAGTTTGGTGTTTCTCTGTTGTAAGCTTATTTGTTTTCTGAGTACATTTAGTGAGAAGAGAAAACATGTTTGAAACTATGAATAAGCATAAGAGCATTTATTCTTATATGATCTAATCATTAAAAATGCTTTTAAAAGGAAGTAAATTAAAAACCTTCCACACCATTATAGAAACACTTTTGAAAAATCAGTCTCAGGCCTAGCATGCAAGATGTTACTTTGGCACGTCTAATTTTTTTGTGCAGATTATCAGGAATTGGTATTTTGGAAGTATATATGTGGTCTCGTGTTCTCATTCTACATGGCAGGAGTTCATACAATGTATATTTCTACCGTTGCTACTTTTCACTAACAGAAGTTTTGTTTGCTTGTAACTTTCCCAGGGACTATTCATAGTATGGCAGCACTGAAATGATGTCATATTTCATTTGCTTTGAGACTTTATGTTTGTTAGTATTAGGCCAACAAGCATGGGGAAGCAGCATGGTTATTGTTTCGCTTACTCATGTGTGAGCTGAGCGAGGGGCGTTCCCACATGGTATGAACTCCTGCCGTATGCGTTGGTGGGCGACGCCAGTACAATCATGTCAAATGCAAGTGCCGTGAGACGCATTACTCTTTGGGCACATATGGGTCCTGCTCATTATGCCAAAGTAACCTTCTGGAAGTCCTAAAACTTTACTCAGAAACCTTTTATGACTCCCTAATGCCAACAGAATTACAGTCCAAGTCTCTTCTCTGGCAGTAGAGGCCCCTGTACCCTCATTACACTTGCATTTCCAGCCTCATTTCCAAAGACAACTGAAATAAACTGTCTTTTAGCTGCTAATCTGTATTATTTGTACTATGTTTATTAAAAAGAGGGGTCTATACTCACTTGTCTCTCTTTTCTTTCTTCCTGTATAAATTAGAATGTAATAGAAAACCCAGCTGAAACAGAAGGTTTTTTGTTGTTGTTGTTGTTTGTTGTTGTTTTTGTTTTTAACGTGACAAGAAGTCCGTAGGTAAAGAGTTGCTAATATTTTCTCAGGGGTTCAGTGATGTCACAGCTCTGAAATTCACTTGACCTTTACCTCATGGTTGTAGAATGGCTGCTACACTTCAAGTATCACATCTTCACCATGGGTGCAAAGGTGGGAAGGCAGGCAGAAAGTTTATTCTTCATCAGCCTTAGCCTTGTAGAGGAGGTAAAGTATTTTCCAAAAACACCCCACCAAAGGATTTCCTCTTACATCTCATCAGTCAGAATTTTGATATAGTTTAGGAACTGGGCCCATGTTTCCACATCAAAGGGAATCTTCTCGATGCCTAAAGAAAACTGAAGTTCTGTATAGCAAGGAGGAAATGCGGGAGTGGTTTTTACTTGGTAAGCACTGCCACGTCTCCTAGTTTGCACCTCAGCATGTGCAAACCCGTTTGTCCCTGTCCCTCTCTAGAAACATCTTTAACTGCTATCATCAGTGACTTTTGGACTTTTTAGTCTAATGGACACTTTATTTTCTAACTTGCTTGAGCTTCTTGTGGGGCTCACCCACACCCTCTTTGAAATTTATTCATCAACTCTCCATTCATCACTTACTATGTATCAGGCCCTCTGCTAGGTGAGGAGAATACAGAACCAAATCAGGCATAGTCTTGGCCCTCCACAAGTTTATAGTCAAGCAGAGAAGACAGGTGAACAGGTAAGTGCAAAAATATTAGAGGTGCTGTGATAAAATGAGATAAAGTGGGGCACAGAGAAAAGAGCAGTCATTTATATAACTCAGGTGCTAGGCCCCTTTTCAGGGAAGGAAGGGGTGGTACAGCCATTAACAAAGACAGTCTTACTGTTGCTTTGTTGGTTGCCTCTTTGCCTTCTGCCCTAGAAAAATACAGACCTCTGTAGAAAAGGGGGAGAAGATGAGGACCACGGGGCTGGTCTCTCCCCTTTCCTTGGCCTGACAAATACATGTGAAATTCTGAAGAATAGTCAACCAATTTTTTTTTTAACTTCAGATTATCCAACTCATACAGAATCCACCCAGTGTAGGGGTTGTGGAGTGACTTCTTTGGTTTGTTTACTTCATCTTGTGTTCTTTTAAGGGTATCCGGTCTCACCCCTAAACCCTGGGTAGGCCACGTCTCTACTCTCTTAGAGCCAGAGTCTGACCACTCAGGATGGCAGAAAGGACATGTCTGGAGAGATGCAAGTTTGTCTGCTGGATTGAAGAGTAGGACTAGGGAAGAAGACAAGGCGTGATGAGAGAGATGAAGCTGGAGAGGTGGGTACCAGTTTATGTCATGCTAGAGGGTTTGAAGATATTTGGTAGGTCATAGGTACCCAAACTTTCTCAGTTCACTGCACCCTTAGTGTCTCTCTAATTTTTTCATGGTACCCTAGGCCAAGAGAAATAACAGTTCCATTCATTACGTAGTTAGTTCCAAATGCCATAATAGTGGTAGTTTGTGTGGTGTCTGATAGATGTTGCTGCGTTTCCCTCAAAAAAATTAAATAGCCTATAGCAAACCTGAGTTCACTGTGGTGCCCAAGGGTGACTTGTGCATAGTGTGGGAACCATGGTATAGGTTATTGAAACTTCTTCATTTAGTAAATTAAATATTCAGTTTTGTGTTTTCGAAAGATCACTCTTTCAGTGAATTGGAGGCTTGTATGGGGTAAAGGCATGATGGGAGGTAGGGAGTTAATGGCAGCAGTTTACGGAAGAAGTGATTAGGCTGTAACATGCGGCACACTAATGAGAATGCTGTTGGATCTAAGATATCTTATGGAGGTAGAGTGGATAGGATTACCTTATCAGTCGGTTTTGGGAGAGGGAAAGAGATAGGATGATTCCTAGATTGCAGGTTGGGTTAAAGGGTACATGATAATAGAAATGTAGGAAAAACATGTCTTGGGAGAAAGTTCCTTTTCTTGGCATGTTGAATTTGAGAGGTTTCTTAAGGACAAGATGGATATATGGTGTTGGACCTCAGGAGCAGTTCTGGAAGAGAAATGTAAATTGATAAGTTGTTTATATAGAGATTGGGGTTGGCACCATGAGACTAGGGAGGAAGCATGCCAGTTTAGACAGTCAACGGAGGAAGAGGCTTCTGCAAAGGGGATGGGACCAGGAGAGGGGTCACGAAGCTTGTACAAGGCAGTGTGTTTGGATGAAGCCAGGACTCTACTCTTACCATTCTGTTCTATGGACATCTGGGTCTAACTGTTTCCTGTGGTGGGATCCCCTGGGTAGAGCTTCATAGGGGCAGCATCACAAAGAACTCTGACTGATCTTCGTGCTGCAGTGGAGACGGTGGAGTTGGGAGGGTGAGGGGCTCGGGAGAGGTGAATGGCACACGTCCAAGGAGGGTTCTCTGCAGCACCAACTCAGCCTTATGTCCAAGGAGCCGCCCATTCTGGGCCCCCAGGAGAAGAGCACCATTTTTATGCCCACATTTTAAGAAAAAATAAGGTAATGGACTGTTTACAGTATCAAATACAATACAGTGATAAAGTAAGAAGGAGTGGTGAAAGTCCATGGAGTCTGACAATTTGGAGGGTCTTGGTGACTTATTGAAATACTTTTCTGCAGTAGAGGGAGGCAGAAACCCAAGGAGCAAGGGAGACAGTCATGTAAACAGATAATAACAATGTAATGTGATAAGATACAAGGTTTCCTATCAGGTAGGGTAGCTTTCTCCTGCCTCTATCATTCACTAACCACTTCTTATCAGTGCCTGTCACTGGCAGGCTGATCTCTGACGGCTCTGAAACATCTGTTCCCTGGGTTCCGTTCTAGTTCCTCTCTTCTCTGCTTGCTCTTCCCCAGCAATTTCCTCCCATCTTAGGACTTAAACCAGCACCACCAGACACTTGATTTCTCAATCTATATCTCTAATTCCCTGACTTTCTGACCTTGAGTTCTGCATTTCCAGAAACGTGCATGGGACTGGGCATGTGCAAGGTTTTCAGTCACCGTGTACTGATTTAAAATTTGATCCTAAATAAACTGATAATACAGAGGTAGATTTAGATATCAAGCCACTGCATTTTACAGAGTGAGTAGGTAAGGAAATGTTTCCTGCCAGATTTGTCATCAAATTTCAGTAATTAACCGGAAACCAGGTGACAGTTTCAACACGGGAGTTGGGTTAGACCCCGCTAGTCACAGTGAACAGTAGATTAGAATACACAGATTTGCAAATCAGAAAGCAGGTTCCACTGCTAACTTTGGGCACTTTTGCTAATTCTCTGTGCCTTCATTTCTACACCAGTAAACAATTCAAAGGCACAGTTATGTTTCCTGTTTCTATTTATTTTAATTGAGATATAATTTGCATACCATAAAATTCACTCCTTTCAAGTGTACAATTAAGGGTATTTACAGAGTGTGCAACCATCATCACTATCTAATCCCAGAATATTTTAATCATTCCCCAAAGAAACCCCATGCCCGTTACCAGTCATCCTCCAGTCCCCCATTCTCCAGTCCTTGGCTTCTGCTTTCTCTGTAGATTTGCTTATTCTGGACATTTCATACAAATGGAACCATACAATATGTGGTCTTTGAGTCTGGCTTCTTTACCTTTGCATGAAACAACAAATCAAAACAAAACAAAAAACAGCATAAAGTTTTCAAGGTTCATTCATCTCATATCATGTGTCAATACTTTATTCCTTTTTATGGTGAAATCATATTCCATGAACTGGACATAGCACATTTTGCTTGTCAAATCGTCAGTTAATGGATTAGGTTGTTTCCATCTTTTTTTGTTTGTTTGTTTGTTTCCAGCTTGAGCTATTGTGAATAATGCTGCTGTGAACATTATTGTATGAGTTTTTGTGTGGCCCTATGTTTTCAAGTGCTTAGGAATAAAATTGCTGGGTCATATGGTGACTCTATGTTTAACACTTTGTTTGTTTTTTGCGGTACGTGGGCCTCTCACTGTTGTGGCCTCTCCCGTTGTGGAGCACAGGCTCTGGACGCACAGGCTCAGCGGCCATGGCTCAGGGGCCTAGCCCCTCCATGGCATGTGGGATCTTCCCAGACCGGGACATGAACCCGTGTCCTCTGCATCGGCAGGCGGACTCTCAACCACTGCGCCACCAGGGAAGCCCTATGTTTAACATTTTGAGGACCCATCAAACTGTTTTCCAAAGTAGCAGTATCACTCTACGTGCTCACCAGCAATGTAGGAGTGTTCCAGTTTCTGCACCTCCTGGTCGACACTTGTTATTGTCCATCTTTTTTTATTATTGCATCCTTGCAGATGTGAAGTGATATCTCATTGTGCTTTGATTTACATTTCCCTAATGACTAATGATATTGAGCAGTTTTTCATGTGTCTGTTGGCCATTTGTATAGCTTCTTCCAAGGTATGTCTACAAATCCTTTGCCCATTTTTAAATTGGGTTATTTTTCTTTTCATTATTGCAGTTTAAGAGTTTTTATATTGATATATTCTTGATGTTAGACTCTTATCTGATATATAATTTGCAAATATTTTCTTTCATTCTGTGGGGTTTTTTTCCCCTCACTTTCTTAACAGGGAACTTTAAAGCACAAAAGTTTTCAATTTTGATGACATCCAATTTATCTATTTTTTTCTTTTTTTACTTGTGCTTGTATTTTTTTTTTAAAGAAATTGTTGCCCAATCCAAGGTCATGAAAATGAAGGCTGACGGTTTTTTCTAGTAGTTTTATGATTTTAGTTCTTACATTTAGGTCTTTGATCCATTTTGAGTTAATTTTTGTATATGGCGTGAGTTAGGGATCCAACTTCATTCTTTTGCATGTGGATACGTTGTCCCAGAACCATTTGTTGAAGACTGTTCTTTCCCTATTGAATTGCCTTGGCACACTTGTTGAGAATCAGTTGGTTACAGGTATCTGGGCTTTCAATTCTATTCCATGATCTCTATGTCTATCCTCATGCCAGTACCGCAACTGCAATTCCAGAACTGTAAAGTGAATTACATTGAAGACATTCTTATTCTCAAATTACTTGATAATTCAAGAGACTTGTCAGTTTGGATTTTCTTTCATACCTTATTGAAAAAGAAGCCTTGCATTAAAGTCTCCCATCTAAAATAAGTAAATTATATGCATAAATCTAAATTTAAGTGCTCACCTGCATGAACCTTTTATATAATTCTACTTTTACGTTGATGATATGGGCTTTGGCACTTTCTCTGTGTATTCTATGAAGCAGTTAAAAAGTCAATTATGAACTGAGACTTTCAATTTCTTATTGTTAGAATGCTTAATGTTAATTTAAAACCTAGTGTACGACTTCAAGCAAAAGCCTTCAAATTATTAATTTTAAAGAAATATGTATTTGTTATGCCTGTGAACTTAGACAAACGATTTTTTTTTTTTTTTTTTTTGTGGTACACGGGCCTCTCACTGTTGTGGCCTCTCCCCTTGCAGAGCACAGGCTCTGGACGTGCAGGCTCAGCGGCCATGGCTCACGGGCCTAGCCGCTCCGCGGCATGTGGGATCTTCCCAGACCGGGGCACGAACCCGTGTCCTCTGCATCGGCAGGTGGACTCTCAACCACTGAGCCACCAGGGAAGACCTAGACAAATGATTTTAAATGTCTCTATTCTAAATGTAAGAATTCTCAGAAATGAAAAATCTCTTCACTCGGGCAATAGAATCTCTTGATTCAATTTTAGTCTTTGTATTTTTGTTACTGGCAATCTTAATAGGAAAAGAAAGCGTAAAAAACATTCCCTAGGTTAGAAAAAATATGGTAGTAAGGTGAAGCTCACATGATGGGGAAAGAATTCTCTTGAACTGCCGTAGACAGTTGTATTTGGTTCTTTAGCTCATAAAGAAAGTTGGATTTTTTTCCCTCTAAGTAAACAGATCACAAACTCTTTCCTGGTCTTGACAAAGGGGAACCCTTGGCACAATGTTTCTGTTGAGATCCCTTGTTGAATTGTGCATAGATCCCCTATTATCTCTGAAAGGATTTTTGTGATTATTTAGACAGTGCTAAATCTTTGAAAAATCTCTGCTCCCTATGTTTTATTGGTCATGCTTAAGAGCTGTGTGATGGTTAATTTTATGTGTCAACTTGACTGGGCTAAAGGATGCCCAAAATGCTGGTAAAACATTATTTCTGGATGTGTCTGTGAGGCTGTTTCTAGAGGAGATTAGCATTTGAATCAGTAGACTGAGTAAAGAAGATCCCCCTCACCAGTGTGGATGGGCATCATCCAATCCATTGGGGGCCTGACTAAAGCAAAAGGCAGAGGAAGGACCTTTCTCTTTGAACTGGGACATCTTTCTTGTTCTGCCCTCAGACTTTGGTGCTCCTTTTCTTGGGCAGGACTGGGACTTACATCATTGGTTCCCCTGGTTCTCAGCCCTTTGGGCATGGACTGGGCCTCCAGCTTCTAGATGGCAGATCGTGGTTCTTCTTAGCTTCCATAACCTCAGGAGGCAACACTTCAGAATAAATCTCTTTCTGTATATGTATATATGTCCTATTGGTTCTGTTTCTCTGAAGAGCCCCAACTAATACAAACTGTTTTGTGGCAGCCAGTCCAGGACAAGAGGCACACTTGTCCAAACTCTGATAAACCCCAGCAGCTCCATGTGAGTCTTAGTTCAGTTTCAGAAATTCAGATGTATCTGTTCACCAAGAGGTTAACAGGTGAGGAAGACTTGATTCTTTATAACCAAGTGATAAAGGATTTTATTTTATTTATTTATTTATTTATTTATTTTTTGCGGTATGCAGGCCTCTCACTCTTGTGGCCTCTCCCGTTGTGGAGCACAGGCTCCGGACGCGCAGGCTCAGTGGCCATGGCTCACGGGCCCAGCTGCTCCGCGGCATGTGGGACCTTCCCAGACCGGGGCACGAACCCGCGTCCCCTGCATCGGCAGGCGGACTCTCAACCACTGCGCCACCAGGGAAGCCCAAGGATTTTATTTTTGAACCACAAAACTCAATGACCATTCACTGAGGGCTTCATCCCACCCAAAAATCATAGGCAACGGTTGTTCCACTTTCTGGTGGCTATTTCTCAGGAGATGAAGTGTCAGGTCATAGTGATTCAGTGAACATATAACTGAAACAAACAAAGAAGAGGTACAGTTAGGGGACTTTAAAATAAAATTTAAATTATTATTTCAAGAATATTCCTGTTTAAATAGTTGAGACTGTACATATGATGTTGAGGAATCCTGAGAAGTTCTGTTTCTGCCAGACTCATGATCGACATCACTCATCTCTCTGTGCTTCTTCTAGCCTCATTTTTTTTTTCATTTTACCATTATTTCAGATTGATGTTACAGTATCCAGTATACTAAATGTGTTAGAGGGAGCAAAAGCACCTAACCTGAATCTAGTCATCAGGAAACACCAGACAACCTGACATTTAAGGACATTTTACAACATAACTGGCCTGTACTCTGCTGAAATGTCCAAGTTATGGTATGTAAGAGACAGAAAGAGACACAGACTCAGGAACTGTTACAGATTAAAGAAAACTGAAAGACAGGACAATGACATGCAAATTACGATCTTAAATTTTCTTTTGCCATAAAGGACCTTATTGGAACAACTGGTGAAATTGGAATAAGATCTACAGATTAAGTCCTAACCCTAATGGTGCCGTATCAATGTTAAGGTCCTAATTTTGATCATTGTTCTGTGGTTATGTAATAGAATTCCTTAACTTTAGGAAACACACTGAAGTATTTAGGGGCTATTACATCTGCAATTTACTCTTAAACAGATCAGAAAAAATTAAATATTGAGAGAAAGAAAGAGAAAAGGATAAAGTCAGTGTAGTAAGATACTAACATTTGGGAAATTTGGTTGAATTCTTTGTACTATTGCAACTTTTAAGTCTGAAATCATGTTTAAAAAACCTTTAAACTAGTGGAAGATTTTTAAAGTCTCCAAATTATTTTTTAAAAATGTCTATTGTACAGTACTCAAGAACTACTGTGCACTAAAAAAAAAAAAAAAAAGAGGCAGGATAGACTAGCAGTTAAGTGAGTTGTCTGGAGAAGGATGCCTGAATTTGAACTCTCCCTGTCACTTACTAGCTGTGTGATTTTGGGTAAGTTACTTAACTTCTTAGTTTCTCTACCTGTAAAACAGGGATGATAATAATGGAACCTACTTCACAAGGTTGTTATAAAATTTGAATGAGTAAATATTTGCAAAGGCCTTGGAACAGTGCCTGAAACAAAGTCTTATATATGTGTTTGTTAAATGAATAAGTCTAGAAAAGCACTTCAGCCTTAATGGTACCAAAATCACCTTTAGAAATAGCAGTATTTTTTTTTTAACATCTTTATTGGGGTATAATTGCTTTACAATGGTGTGTTAGTTTCTGCTTTATAACAAAGTGAATCAGTCATACATAAACATATGTTCCCATATGTCTTCCCTCTTGCGTCTCCCTCCCTCCCACCCTCCCTAAATAGCAGTATTTTAAACTTTAAAAAAAATGTTAAAGTTTTTCTAGAGACAGTCGATTTGGATTCTTATTAGTCTCTTCTTTGATCAGCTTGGGATTCCTGTTGCTTCCTTTGATAATCTCTAGTACTAATTTTTTAGTCAGCTTCATATTAGGAACCTGTAAACTCCACTAATATTTTAGAACAAATATTGAATATAGATAGCTCTTTCACTTTCACTATTATTTCAATTATTCAGTACATTTATTTAGCATGACTAAGTCAAGTGCTATGGGAGGTATAAAGATGGATAACATTTCTGACCTCAAGGAGTATATAGGTTAGAACGGAGATTCAATAGGTGCAAACATGGCCACAATATAATGTGAGGTTTGGCCAAGGAAGAAGTGCTAGATGGTTTACAAGAGGGAAAGATTTTATCTAGTTGGAGGGATCAAGAAAGGTTTCATAGGATGAGGCCACTATATGAGCTTGAAGGAGAAGTAAGGCTTTAATAGGCAAGATGACGAACGAAGGATATTCTAAGTACAGGGATGAGTGGAAAAAAAAAAAAAGGTACAGCAACAAGGAACAGCAGGTGGTACCTTGGGCAAGTTATTTAAAGTTTAAATAGGCTTGGGGTTTAAATTTTAAACCATTATAAGCCTTAGTTTCTTTATCCATAGAATGGGTATAACAATAGTATCCATCTTACAGAATAGATGAAAGATAAATATAATGCATGTATCTGACAGTAAATGCTCATTAAATGTTATTTTTTTTGGTACACACTTATTGGAGCTTACGTTTTATGTAGGGAAATTGGAACATGGAATGTATTGGATTAACATTAAGTAGTGAAGGGACTTCCTTGGTGGTACAGTGGTTAAGAATCCGCCTGCCAATGCAGGGGACACAGGTTCGAGCCTTGGTCCGGGAAGATCCCACCTGCTGCAGAGCAAATAAACCCGTGCGCCACAACTACTGAGCCTGAGCTCTAGAGCCCACCAGCTACAAATACTGAGCCCGCATGCCACAACTAATGAAGCCTTCACACCTAGAGTCCGTGCTGTGCAACGAGAAGCCAGCGCACTGCAACGAAGAGTAGCCCCCGCTCGCCGCAGCTAGAGAAAGCCCCTGCGCAGCAACGAAGACCCAGCGCAGCCAAAAATAAGAATAAATAAATAAATAAAAATTTAAAAAGATAAAGGCTTTTCTTATATTGGGTCAGTCACAAAGTCATAGATTCTACCTTTGCAACATCTCTAAACTTTGACTTTGTCTCCTCCTTTCCACTAAATACTTTTTTAAATTTTTATTTATTTATTTTTATTTTTGGCTGCGCTGGGTCTTCGTTGCTGCGCAGGGGCTTTCTCTAGCTGCGGCGAGCGGGGGCTACTCTTCGTTGCAGTGCGCTGGCTTCTCGTTGCACAGCACGGACTCTAGGTGTGAAGGCTTCATTAGTTGTGGCATGCGGGCTCAGTATTTGTAGCTGGTGGGCTCTAGAGCTCAGGCTCAGTAGTTGTGGCGCACAGGTTTATTTGCTCTGCAGCAGGTGGGATCTTCACGGACCAAGGCTCGAACCCGTGTCCCCTGTGATGATGTCAGGATTTCAACTTGGGCTGCTGGAAGAGTGATAGTGTCCTTAAAGGGCCACAGGGAAAAGATAACTTTTACTCTACATCATAAACACAGGGCACTGGGCTAGTGCTTTATTCGTGATCTCTCATATTTGAAGAACATCCTTTGGTGGGATCATACTTTATACAAGAGCACTTGTTATTTACAATGTTCTAGGATGAATCATGTTGTAATACTACCAAACCTTTCAAATATGGATCTACTTGAGCTTGCTTTATTTTTTTAATTAAAAAATTACCTAAGGTAACGTTTATATGCCTTCAAAAATTCTAACGATGCTATGGTTAACTATTCATTGAGTGAACAGTTCATTGACTACCAGCTCTTTACCAGGTACCATCTCCTCAGTGATTTGGTTGACTTTAATTCAAGGTTTCCTATCCATTTACAGGAAGTAGCTGCAAGGAGGAGGCTATTCCCAGGGCTTTGGTCTGTACGCACTCCCCATACCTGAAATTTTATTGGAACTGTGGAAATGGGGCAGTGGTTTTACTTTTCACTCTGCCTTCAGTGGGACTCCCTGGAAGAAGTGCTGTGCCAGTGACTGGTATTTCTCCTGAATAAAGCATCTTGGCCTTAATGACCGCAGGTTTGGATCCTCTGGTTTCATCTAAATTATACCCTCTGATTGATTTAAGATGTTATTTTTCTTTCATTTCTTTTAAACAGAACTACTGATCTTTGAAAAATTTAAATAGCATCTGTACGACAATTTGGAAGCGAAAGAAATATAATGTGTTATTTTCCAATAGGGTCTATGACTAAGGCAGGGCAGCTATTATTAATTCTACGGTCTCTGAGTTCGAATGGAATCTCCCTTTGGCGTCTGCTCATTCTCTTTATTCTTTTTTTTGCGGTACGCGGGCCTCTCACTGTTGTGGCCTCTCCCGTTGTGGAGCACAGGCTCCGGACGCGCAGGCTCAGCGGCCATGGCTCACGGGCCCAGCCGCTCCGCGGCATGTGGGATCTTCCCAGACGGGGGCACAAACCCGTGTCCCCTGCATCGGCAGGTGGACTCTCACCACTGAGCCACCAGGGATGCCCTCTTTATTCTTTCGAAGTAAATGAAAAGAGGATATCTGTTCTGATTTTTTTTTTTTCCTGCCGTACGCGGGCCTCTCATTGTTGTGGCCTCCCCCGTTACGGAGCACAGGCTCCAGACGCGCAGGCTCAGCGGCCATGGCTCACGGGCCCAGCCGCTCCGCGGCACGTGGGATCCTCCCGAACCGGGGCACGAACCCGCGTCCCCTGCATCGGCAGGCGGACTCCCAACCACTGAGCCACCAGGGAAGCCCTGTTCTGAATTTTTTAAAGTTAATTTCCAATGGGTGAGTTCAGAAAGGCAGGACTGGGAATTTGTCAGTGCATTCACTGTATAGACGGGATAGCAAAAAACTTGCCTCCAACTGCTCCTGTGAACGTGAACACATCATGGAAAATAAAAGGCTGTGGCTACCTCATGGATGGTGGTGTGGTCAAGCGGCGGACTGAGAGGTAGAACCCATGAAAGTTTCTGAGATACCCATAGGGTCTTCCTGGAGCAGTTTTCCCATGCTACTGAAGAAAGTGGAAATCTGTGCTGCTCCCAGACCCTCCACTCCCCACCATTTCTAGCTGGATCAAGGATTCTATTGGTCTGGACACAGTTGAAATCATCGATATTGTTAGCAAATCATACTCTTTCACTACTGAGATAAGCAATGATTAATATTTTCATTCTGGATTATTTGGTAAAACCATCGAAAAGGATTTCTACCTCCAAAAGAGAGGTTCATGAAGAAAAAAAACCTATAATTTTTAATAATTTTGATTGAACCGAATAGAATATCAGTATATTATTTCTGCCTTAGTTTGCCTTTTCTCATATACCATGTCTGTTTAATTAAAAATAAAATGGAGATTATTGTCTGAATAATTTCACAAAATTTCCCAGCTGACACAATTTTTAAAATGATGGAAAAACAGATATGATATTCTAATATACCTGTCTCAATTTTCTTATTTTATGTGTAGACCCAATTTAATGGTCAACTATGGGAGAAGTATGCTCTATGGATACCGCTCTGTGTCATGCTGCTACTGGCCTGCTAAATTGGTAACTGACCCTTAGTCAACAATTTTGAATGAGATGATACTTTTAATGAGTAGGAAATATCATTTAAGCTTGAGCCTGGTTGGAAGGATTTGACTCCCCTTTACTATACATCAGTTTTAAAATGTGACTTCAGTTAGTTTTGAAAATTGGTCTCATAGTTCTTCTCTTGCTCTTAGAGACTCCTGGTTCAGCATTCTCTCTCTTTTTTAAATTAATATTGGCTGCGCCAGGTCTTAGCTGCAGCATGTGGGATCTTTAGTTGCAGCATGTGGACTCTTATTTGCGGCATGCACACAGGATCTAGCTCCCCGACCAGGGATGGAGCCTGGGTCCCCTGCATTGGGAGCAAGGAATCTTACCCCCCTGGACCACCAGGGAAGTCCCCAGCATTCTCTTTTAACTGATTTCCTGGTGGCACAATCTTCCATTTACTGAGATGATTTCTCTACCTCATTGATTTCTTTTACATTCTAACTGGATTTTTCATTTTTAACAACTCAATCCTTTTGAAATACAGGAATTGAAAAGAATTAAGGTCATGCACAGTTGTGTTAATGGAAATCCTGTGAGTTGCCTCTTATGTTGGTTTGAAGCTGGAGGCACATCTTCTGATAGCCTTGGATTCATGCTTCCAGGAAGGTCTATAAATCAGTGTAGTCCATCTTGCCTTGGATGTCAAGACAGGTGGATCCCATTTGCAAGATGTTCTCTCTTTTTTTCCTCTCTAAGAAGGAAATAAAATATACAGGCCCATTAATCTGCAGAGGTCAGCTTCTTTGATAGGGCACATTCTTGGAAAAGTTAAAGTTGCAGTTCATTGTGTATGATATACAAAAAGGGGGCAAGATGCCCAGTCCTTTTCACTTTTAGCAATTATAAAGACCTAAGTATTAATGAAACTTTAAGAATCATTTGTTGTGGGTTACCCTGAAATTTCAGGAAAAATGATGTATGTTTCTAAAGTTAATCCAGGGCTTCCCTGGTGATGCGGTGGTTAAGAATTCACCTGCCAATGCAGGGGACACGGATTCTATCCCTGCTCCGGGAAGATCCCACATGCTGGCGGGGCAACTAAGCTTGTGCACCACAACTACTGAGTCTGCGCTCTACAGCCCGCGAGCCACAACTACTGAAGCGCGTGCGCCTAAGAGCCCGTGCTCCGCAACAAAGAGAAGCCACCACAGTGAGAAGCCTGGGCACCACAATGAAGAGAAGTCCCTGCTCCCCACAAATAGAGAAAGCCCACAACGAAGACCCAGTGCAGCCAAAAATAAATAAATAATAAAGTTAATGCAGTGGGCTTAATTTGTCTTTAAAAATTGGGCATAGATATTAAGGCCTAAAATGAGACAATCACAAAGATTTAGGTGACAACACATGCTTTTATTTTTGTAAATGGGCATTTTGCATAAAAGCTGCATTTGATATACGTAATTGGAGTGAAATGTTGATATTCCATTCAATATGTTTAATATTTATATGTTCTTTTGAAGTATTTACAAATGGAGAGACCAAAAGGCAAAGCTAATGAACTGTGGACAGAACAATTTATTTTCTTAAAAATATTAACAACTGGGCTTCCCTGGTGGCGCAGTGGTTGAGAGTCCACCTGCCAACGCAGGGGACGTGGGTTCGTGCCCCGGTCCGGGAGGATCCCACATGCTGCGGAGCGGCTGGGCTCGCGAGCCATGGCCGCTGGGCCTGCGCGTCCGGAGCCTGTGCTCCGCAACGGGAGAGGCCACCACAGTGAGAGGCCTGCGTACTGTAAAAAAAAAAAAAAAAAAAAAAAAAAAATTAACAACTACAGAACCAGGCTGAATTTTAAACAAACAATGATCCTCACATAGAAAAAAATTTTTAGCATACAATGAGCTAATTATTTCTTTCTGAATTATTTTTTTCTCATCAACTGTTTCTCAACATCTCTCTTTTTTAGAAGTTAAAATGTTAGTATGATGACTGAAGTGAGGAAAAGAGATTGGAGCTTAAGACAGTCACATGAGTAGAACTGTTCCTAATATTCTAAACGGCAGAGTAAATATTGAATGAAGGGGTGGTGAGGTACTAGTTGCAGTCTGTTCTAACTGAATAGTCACAAGCACAGTAGCAGAGGAGAGAATACTCATTTTGGTATTCAGAGAAGAAAAACCAATGCCTAATAGTTTTAGCTCACATTAACAGGTACATAAAACATAAAGTATGAACGTAGCATCATATAACGAAATCAGACTCATTATATATTCTTTATAAGTGCTTCCTAGATTTTTTTTTTTCAAATTTAAAATTTTCAAGTGCACTTCTAAAAGTTTTTTGAGACCAGACTGGTACAGCTTGGTATGAATTCACAGCTGTTTGATATCTCAGCGCTTTCAAGGAACTCCACTAATTGGTTCCAAAGCCAATTTAAGTTGTCTTAACAAGCCACAGGAACTCAAAATATTGACTGGACTAAGGCAGGTCGCATACAACTTCTATAAATCATGATACGAATTCTTTCTCAAGGGATTCTGGACAGAGCAATTTAGTAACTTAAAAGTTTAAGTACAGAGTTGTCAAGTGGAAACTAGCAGTTCTCTGAGGCGGGAATAGGAGAAAAAAGTGCCTGGAGTTTTGAAGAGTACCTCAAAAGGCATCAGGAACTATTCACACAAAGGGTAAGATTTTCATGTAGGGTATTTACAGGGATGTAACGTTTGCCAGAGGTGTTTCTGTGTTAGGGATTTTCAGGCGTTAGTCATAAATCATACTTTTTTTCTTCTCTAACTTCTCTTTCCTCAAATTGGGTTATATATATCCCATGAAATGTACGTTTTAAGTGGCATGGCTCAAATGTGGGTGTACAGGCTAATTCCAAGGAAAAAACAAGAGCGGATTTAGCAATGAACTACAGCGTACAGGGATGAAAGAATGTGACTGTAGCTTTTCCCCCAATGTCCTTTACAAGTAACAAGATGTTAGTGACAAGTAATTGTACTATAGGTTAGTACACAACAAATAGGAAGTGCATATACGTATTTAATAATACCTGAAAATAAAAATAAACAAGGCAAATACAATTCAGATGACCTTGGGAATGCTACGCAAGTAAATTATGAAGATGAGTGAGCAAAGTACTGGACAAAGAGTTTGAAATAAAAGGAAAGTTTCTCAACTCATAAGATTAAAGATTAAAATTTTTATTTCCCTATAAAACAAACATAATAAATAGTTATCTCCCTGAAACAAAACGTTCCAAATGGGAGGGGTGGGGAGGTGGGGGGGAACAGCAGTATTTTAAAACACGTTGCAATCTGAAATTCTGCTTGATCTTGCTGTATTTTATAGTTTTCCAATATGCTTTAAAGGTGGAAAATAGAGTTAAAGGGTAAGAAATGTTAAGTGGAAAAATCTGATTTTAATGATAGGCATCAGGGAGCAGAAAAGAAACGAACAGTCACGCTGCCTTTATTATTCTTCATAAAGGTTATGGCTGGAGAACGCCGCCACATCAGAGTCTCTGTGGCGCAATCGGTTAGCGCGTTCGGCTGTTAACCGAAAGGTTGGTGGTTCGAGCCCACCCAGGGACGCTTACCCCTTTTACAGGCGGGTGCCCGGTAGTTTTGCATAAATCATGGAGTTGAGGCCTCCGGGCAACGCAGGCGTGGATTTCGAGGGTCCGGAGAAGAGAAACCGCGGATCTCACTTCGCGGTCCAGCAGGGGGTGGCTCTCCAGCTTCCGGGCGCGCTGGGGCCCCTCCTCCAACCCCGGCGGCCGGGTGGGCGCTTCCTGCCGCCCCGAACAGGCGTGTGGGTCCAGCTCCTTAAGGCCCCCGCATCCTTTCGCTTCCACTCCCTGGGTTCCTAAACTCCGGCCCTCTTCCCCCTCGCTCTTTCCCGAAACCCCCGTCCCACAGCTCCCAGCCCCGCCTGGCCGGGCTCCCGCGGGCCCTGGTCAGGCAGCGGCGCCCAGAGCGCGCAGAGGCCGGGCGGCCGCCGCGTTCCGGCTTCGAACTCGCCGCCCCGTCTCCAGGCGCGGCCCGAGCTGGCCTGGTTCTGCTTCAGGACCCCTGCGATGTCAGAGGTCGACTGAATGTATGTATTTAGTGTCAAGTTCAAGCTGTACGTTGACTTAAAACGCTCCAGGTTTTTTATCTGTTGGTGTTTTTTTTTTTAAAACTAATGTTGAATTGTGCAGCATTTCGTCTGTTCCCCGTCAGCGTAAACAAATATTCCCATAATTCAACTTAGACTAACCCTCGCATTGGTAAACTAAGAAATGTTTGTCATAAAGCCTTGGTGTGGACACTATTGTAAGAGCATTTGTATGTTACAGGTTACTTTTTCTACTAAAGTTTTAGAATTTAATAGAGAATAGAGTAAACCTGCAAAATGTCCCATATATTCAGAAAGGGAGAAAACTTTTTTTACAACTGTATCATTGTTACACTTAAAAAACCCCCAAATTATGAGAAAGATTAAAGTGAAACTGCTAACATATTTTGCTTCGACATTCTATAAGCATATTACCATTTATTTCACAAAAAATGCAAAACTCTCCAAAATTGTTACCTTGTACTTTGTTCTCTAAATATATGCTGCCTTGGTGACGTAATCAGTTTCACCATAATAATTAGTCTTGGCCACAGATTAATTTGAAAGACGGTTCTGGAGAAAAGTGGTATGTCTTATTCCTGCAAGTATGTAGTTATGCTCTGCTTTATGTTTTCCCCCACGTTAGCATATTAATAAAGGCTAACATTTTTTGAGTGCTTACTACTTGCTAGGCACGATTCTAAGTGCTTTCCTGGATGAAAGTGTGAGATCCGTGCAACAACTCTCCCAGGGAGGTCCTATTGTTTCCACTGTATTGGTGAGCCAACTGAGGCTCCGTGCAATTGAGTGATTTGCCTGGTCACAGTTAGTGCCTAGCACAGTGCAGATTTAAACTCGAGTTGTCAGGCTTCAGAGCCCATGCTTCTCACTCCTGTACTACCTACCCAGAAGTTCTCTCCTCTAAAATAGAGCTACTTGATTGATTCGTTAATTTAAAACCAAAGGTGATAACTTTAATTGGTTTTTCTGAAGTTTCATTAATATTTTGTTCCAAATCTCACGAAGGAAAGAAAAAACCCCACTGAATATTCATGGAATACGAAAGGGCATTAAGTCACGTGCCGCTTCATTTTATTGAAATGAAAACTGTGTGGGAACATGAAATCTTCATGTGGAACATGTCTTTGGAAAACAGTTTGATAGCATTTGTGTAGAGAAGACAAGATTAGAAATAAAGGCAGGTTGGAATAGCCCAGAGAAAATATGGAAGAGAAAGAGAAAGAAGAATTGGTTCAAGCCAAGCGATGGGGACTAATCTGGTGTCTAGGGATTCTTGGACCCAGGCTGATGTTTGGCAGTTGGGGAGCCCAGACAGACCCCTATTTTAGGACCCATTTGTGAGAGAATACCAGTATCTGCACTTGACGGATGCCTAGGTGGTAGTTTTAAACTTGATCCTAAATTTCTAAGTATGTTCTACTTCACCCTATTGGGGAGATTAATGGGATTTAGTGGCCAGAAAATAAAGAGAGAGGATTACATGAGAATGGAGGTGGGATGAGGACTGCAAAACCGCCCTCTAATGTAAGTAGTTGATTTTATTATGTGGGCAGGTACTTAGTGAATTTCTTTATGCTAGGCTGTTGCATACAGATAAGATAGGTGGGAAACATTTTTTTTAGTTGCTTAATTATTTATGGATGTGTTGGCTCTGTACAATGTGTATTGGGTATAGATGTTGTAATAAATGCTATTTCTGGCGAGCGTTATTTTGTTCCTAGTTTCTTGGGTCTGTAGTACCAACCAAGCCCAGAATATGTTGAGATCATTTAGGACATTAGTTAAAGGCTGAAGAGCATTTAAAAGGCTTTGCTGAGCATCTGAGCATGTAAATATGTTCCTGATAAACATCTGTATACTTAAACTTCATATATAAAATCAGAGGGAAACTCACTGAAGTAATGCAGTAAAAGGTGAATCAAGTGCTGTGGTTTATGCAAACTTGTTAGAGAAGGTAATAGTCATGTGATTTAAAATAATTAATAATTTAAAGTGTTTTTTATATTGTAGCATTTCTTTAGATAACGGAGGCTGGGAGGAGACCACATGGCTAATACGTTTCTGTGTTCATTTGTTAACACCTGTATCTGATGTCATATGATACAAGGTTTAGGGGGAATAAGACGTTAAGCTGCCAGAGAAACACAACTACCTTTTTTCTGCATTCATAATATATCCTAATGAGTAATGCCAACATGAATTTTAATTTTATTTCTCTGAATTTTGGTGGAGGTGATGCCTGAAATGTTCAACTTATTGCTACAACCAGCAGAGCAGGGGTAAATTGGTGGTAGAAGAAGCCATAATGCATTTAACTAGAAAATAGTTTAAGAAGTTGAAACCTTTTAAATAATTAAGAATGTTAATTTTATCAGCTGCAGCACTTCATTTAAAGTGCTTCATGTTGAGCCCCTTTGGTGGTGTCCATGCAGTCTGTGTTTTTGCATACTGAAAATTGTGTGTGTGTTATTTTACATGTATTTGTGGGTTTTAAAATTAATTTTTATTAGAGTATAGTTGATTTAAAATGTGTTTCTGCTGTACAGCAAAGTGAGTCAGTTATACATATATCCACTCTTTTTAAAATAATTGTTGAACTTACAAGAATGATGTGAGAATAAACTATATCTGTAAAATCGTAGTACACAGCTCAGTTTTAAATTGTTTTCATAGCTTAAATTTTTAAGAGAAGCCACTCGAATTTTCGTTGTTCAGTATTTAAACTACAAAATGTAGAGACTCATATCCTTAAGAAAACTCTTAAAATATAATTTTAAAAGAAACTCTTTATTAAGCTTAAATACATACCGAAATGTGCACAAATCATTAGGAGTACAACTGAAGAAATTTTTACAAAATAAACACACCTTTGTAATCAATATCTTGGTCAATATGTAAAATAATGTTAGCATCCCAGAAACCTCCTCTTGTGTTTATCCCAGTCACAAAAATGTAACTTTTAAATTGTAAACATATGGATTATTAGGTTGAAATGTGAATTTTAAGTTGTCATAGATCAGGACTCAAAAATAAATTTGCTACCAAACCCTATCAGATAAGTATTTACACATAAAGATTGGGAAAAATAATGGAAATGAGAAATCAGTTTTCCATGCCTACTCACTTTTGACTTAATCATCTATGATAGACTTGGGACAAATAAATTTGTGCTATTAAGCCAGAAAATATGAGAAATTTACTATTTATTTGAAGTGTTTACTTTTGTCTATAAGCAAATAAAATGCACTTCTACCCCCACCCATTAAAAAACATTAAACAAAAACAACCTTCTAGAAATTTTGGCATTAAAATTAATTTTTTAGTTTTGAAAATACATTTTAAACTTTAAAACCAAGGTGAGATTTGAGATCAAAAGGTATAGTAAGAGATGATGACTCCTTGGTTTCCCAAATGATATATTCTAAAATCTTAAGAATTTTAATCTGGAGTCCACCATTGGAGGAACACAAATAGTGGTCCTGTTATTTTGAAAGTATGCATAACTATAAAGGAAAATCTAATCTCTGTGATAAAAAGCTATGTTTAAAGTTGTGGAAAGTCAGTTTTGAATACCACTGAGGAAAGGCATTCTAGAAAGAGCCAACATATAAGAATCTAGAGCAAAGTTTTACTTTCTTCTAGCAAAATTCTTCATTGTTGTTATTAAAGTAGTGTATGCCTAAGGTTATAATAATAAGTATATGTACAAATTTAAGTACAGTGATGTTTACTGCAACATTATTTATAATAGTGAGAAATTACAAACAAGATAAAATATGGAACCCTAGTGGAAATGGTGAAATAAATTATGGTATGTTATTTAAACATTGGAATACTATACAGCCATTTACAAAATGTGTTTCAGGAAAAAAAGCCTTTGGACAATGTTAAAATATTGCATTAGGTATAAGAAGGTAGATTCAAAACTATCAAAAAGCATGATCCCAATTTTGTAATGAGACTGAATTACTTACATAGATGATCTACAAATATTTCTTGATGGTAAATACCATCAAGAAATATTTATAGATCTATACCAAAATAAGATTACACCAAAATAAGAATACACCAAAATAAGATTATCAGTGATTTTTGTCTTTTTTATACTTTACTTTCTATAAGTAAGTTCTTTATTATCTGTAATGAACATGCATTATTTTTATTTGTTAAATAACATTTTTATAACATAAAAATAATACCTGAACTCATACTGTATATAAAATCTTGAAAATTTTTTCTCTCTTAAAATTAACATTGAGGGAGAATAGGGAACTCAGATATAAGCCTTTGTGGGTATGGTCAATGATTCTCAACGAGTGCTCAGACCGTTTAATGTGGAAAAGACAGTCTTTTCAATAAATGTTGTGAAGAAAACTGGATATCCACATGCAAAAGAATGAAGTTGGGCCCCTACTTTACACCACATATAAAAATCAACTCAAAGTAAATCAAATACCTAAGTGTAAGATCTAAAATTATACAACTCTTAGAAGAACACATAGGAGGAAAGCTTCATGACATTGGATGTGGTTATATTTCTTGGATGTGACACCAAAAGCACAAACAACAAGAATGAAAATAGATTAATTGAACTACATCAGAATTAAAACCTTCTTTGCAAACAAAGGGCACTGTCAGTAGAGTGAAAAGGCAGCCCACAGAATGGAACAAAATATTTGCAAATAATATATCTGATAAAGATTTAATATCAGATATATATATATATAGAATATATACAGAACTCCTACACTCAACCACAAAAAAAAAATTAAAAATGGGCAAAGAATTTGAGTAGAAACTCTAAAGAAGATATACAAACAGCCAATAAGTGCATGAGAAAAAGCTCAACATCACTAACCATTAGGGAAATGCAAATCAAAACCACAATAGATATTACCTCATATACATGAGGTTGGCTATCCTGAAAGATAACAACAACAACAAGCAGAAAATAACAAGTGTTGGTGAGGATGTGGAGAAATTGAAAGTTTTGTGCATTGCTGGTGGGAACATAAGTTGGTGCAGCCACTATGGAAGATAGTATGGTGGTTCCTCAAAAAATTAAAAATCGAATTACTATAAAATTCAACAATTCTGCTTCTGGGTACATACCCAAAAGGATTGAAAGCAGGGTGTCAAAGAGATATTTGTACACCCATGTTCATAGTAGAATTATTCACAGTAGCTAAAATGTGGAAGCAACCCAAATGTCCATTGACAGATGAATGGATAAGCAAAATGTGGAACATACATACAATGGAATATTATTTTGCCTTGAAAAGGAAGGCCATTCTGACATACACTACAACATGGATGAACCTCGATGACATTATGTTAAGTGAAATAAGTTTGTCACAAAAATACAAATACTGTATGATGCCACTCATATGCGGTACCTGGAATAGTCAAATTCAGAAACAAAGTAGGATGGATGGTGGCTGCCAGAGGCTGGGGGAAGCAGGGGAATGTAGAAGTGCTGTTTAATGGGTATAGAGTTTCAGTTTTGCAAGATGAAAAGAGTTCTGGAGATTGGTTGCACAACAAACTGAATGTACTTAACGCTATGAACTGTACACTTAAAAGGATTAAGATGGTAAAATTTATGTAATGTATATTTTTACCACAATCTTAGAAATTATATTTAGGGGATTTGTTTCCCCTTGTTATATAAGACCTATTATAAAACATATAAGAAAATAGGATATTGATGCAATTGTTTCCAGTGGCCTACTTATTTAAGAAATATACTTAAGGACATTTAATTTTTTAAGAAGGTAGGCGCTCAGGGAGGGGGGGCGGGGGGAGCATAACTCCCCACTCCTTAAGTGTGTGCTGTGCATAGTGATTTTCTTCCAAAGAGTACAATATGGAAGGTTCCCCGGGGGTGGGGGTGAGGAAAGAAGAGCATTATAGTGGAGAAACCCAACAAACACTGCCTCAGCCAGGGGAACAAGGACCTCAGTAGTGACAAGTCACATTGACAGTTGGTACCCTTATATAGTGACACTTTACCTCTGTGCTCTTCCTCTTCCAAACCCATAATCCCAGTCTATTCATGATGAAAACATCAGATCAATGTCAATGGAAGGTCATCCTACAGAATACTTGACCAGTACTCCTTAAAACTGTCAAGGTCCTCAAAAACAAGAGATGTTTGAGAAGTCGTCACAGCCAAGAGGAATCTAAGGAGACAAGACAAGTAAATGTGATGTGGTATGCTGGATGGGATAAAGACATTAGGCAAAAACTAAGGAAATCTGAATAACCTGTGGACTTTAGTAATAATAATATGCCAGTGTTGGTTTATGAATTGTAACAAATGTACTATATTAATGTAAGGTGTTAATAACAGGGGATACTGAATGTGGGGTATGTGAGTACTCTGCATTATCTTCTCAGTTTTTTTACAAATATAAAACTGCTCTAAAAAATAAAGTCTATTTAAAAAAATAAGGTAGCCCTGCAGAACAGTGGGAAAAGGACTGCATTTTCAATATATGGTATGGGAACAATTGGTTATCTATATGGAAAGAACGAAAATTGGATCCTTACCTCACACCACACACAAAAAAGTCAATTCCAAGTGAATCACAGACTTAATTGTGAAAAATGAAACAATAATGCTTTTAGAAGATAATACAGATAAATATCTTCACGACCTCATGATAGGGACTATCTTAAGCAAGACAAAAAAAAGAAAAAAATCCCACTCATTACAAAGGTAAAGGTTGATAAATTTGATTACATCAAAATTGAGAGGTTATATTCATCCAAAGACACTCTTAAAGAAATTAAATGGAAAGCCAAGAGTTGTAATTCATAAAACGGACACTGGATCATATATAGATTATTTTTAAAAGGAAGGAGGAAGTGGAGGAAGAAGAGGAGGAGAAAAATACCTAATAGAAAAATGAGCAGTAGATGTGAACAGAAAATCCAAGTGGCCTCTAAGCAAATGAAAAGATGCTAAATTTCATTAGTAATCAGGAGAATGTAAATTATATATGGAATGACTTACCACCACGCAGGCACCAGATTGGCAAAAATTTTAGGCTAACACCTGCAAGAGTTGGGGAGGACCCAAAATAATGAGTACTCTTGAACTTGGCTGGATTTTTTTTTTTTTACATCTTTATTGGAGTATAATTGCTTTACAATGGTGTGTTAGTTTCTGCTTTATAACAAAGTGAATCAGTTATACATATACATATGTTGCCATATCTCTTCCCTCTTGCGTCTCCCTCCCTCCCACCCTCCCTATCCCACCCCTCCAGGCAGTCACAAAGCACGGAGCTGATATCCCTGTGCTATGCTGCTGCTTCCCACTAGCTATCTACCTTACGTTTGTTAGTGTATATATGTCCATGCCTCTCTCTCGCTTTGTCACAGCTTACCCTTCCCCCCTCCATATCCTCAAGTCCATTCTCTAGTAGGTCTGTGTCTTTATTACTATCTTACCCCTAGTTTTTCATGACATTTTTTTTCTTAAATTCCATATATATGTGTTAGCATACAGTATTTGTCTTTCTCTTTCTGACTTACTTCACTCTGTATGACAGACTCTAGGTCTATCCACCTCATTACAAATAGCTCAATTTCGTTTCTTTTTATGGCTGAGTAATATTCCATTGTATACATGTGCCACATCTTCTTTATCCATTCATCCGATGATGGACACTTAGGTTGTTTCCATCTCCGGGCTATTGTAAATAGAGCTGCAATGAACATTTTGGTACATGACTCTTTTTGAATTATGGTTTTCTCAGGGTATATGCCCAGTAGTGGGATTGCTGGGTCATATGGTAGTTCTATTTGTAGTTATTTAAGGAACCTCCATACTGTTCTCCACAGTGGCTGTATCAATTTACATTCCCACCAGCAGTGCAAGAGTGTTCCCTTTTCTCCACACCCTCTCCAGCATTTATTGTTTCTAGATTTTTTGATGATGGCCATTCTGACTGGTGAGAGATGATATCTCATTGTAGTTTTGATTTGCATTTCTCTAATGATTAATGATGTTGAGCATTCTTTCATGTGTTTGTTGGCAGTCTGTATATCTTCTTTGGAGAAATGTCTGTTTAGGTCTTCTGCCCATTTTTGGATTGGGTTGTTTGTTTTTTTGTTATTGAGCTGCATGAGCTGCTTATAAATTTTGGAGATTAATCCTTTGTCAGTTGCCTCATTTGCAAACACTTTCTTCCATTCTGAGGGTTGTCTTTTGGTCTTGTTTATGGTTTTCTTTGCTGTGCAAAAGCTTTGAAGTTTCATTAGGTCCCATTTGTTTATTTTTATTTCCATTTCTCTAGGAGGTGGGTCAGAAATGATCTTGCTGTGATTTATGTCATAGAGTGTTCTGCCTATGTTTTCCACTAAGAGTTTGATAGTTTCTGGCCTTACATTTAGGTCTTTAATCCATTTTGAGCTTATATTTGTGTATGGCATTAGGGAGTGATCTAATCTCATACTTTTACATGTAGCTGTCCAGTTTTCCCAGCACCACTTATTGAAGAGGCTGTCCTTTCTCCACTGTACATTCCTGCCTCCTTTATCAAAGATAAGGTGACCATATGTGCGTGGGTTTATCTCTGGGCTTTCTATCCTGTTCCATTGATCTATCTTTCTGTTTTTGTGCCAGTACCATACCGTCTTGATTACTGTAGCTTTGTAGTATAGTCTGAAGTCAGGGCGAACTTGGCTGGATTTTGGTGGAAAACAAAAACGTGGAATTATCTGGTAGAAATGACTGTCTATGTTAATAAAAACTTGGATTTATTTAGCAAGTTGCAGCAAATCAGTTTCCCAGGGAAACATACTGAGATGCTGAGATTTGGGTACAGGAGGTGAAGTGCTCTAAGGAAAAATGAGATTGGGCTGAGGGAAGAGTTAAAATGAGATTCAGTTACAGCAGAGACCCTAAGCAATACCACAGGGAACTCTGTAGCTGAGAAGGCCTTTCAGAGAGATCCTAAATCAATACAAAGGCCTCTGTGTCTCCATATCAAGCAGTCACTGGATGTGGACAACCCATGGGGAGGTCAGAGCCTTGGGCAAAGCATCTTTCTTTGGCCACGGGCAATTCCTGAAGAGCGATGAAGCTATGAGTTGTCAACAGCCAACACTACCAGCAACAGAAGAAATATGTCCTTGGTGCTGAGGGTCCACTGTAGTTGACCCCTTCTACTGATTGGATTCACTTTATACAGTAAGTTCATCCCATCTGGGAACATCTTCTCCATGATGCTGGATAGTCTCTTTTTCTGGGAAATTCACAAGAGGAAGGTTAGTGGGCTGAATTATGGCTCTGGCCATTGCAGCTGGTCTTGAGGCTGTAATTGACCCTCATCATCTCCGTCTTTACCCTCTGCTGGCATCTCTTCTGGTCTTGGAAGCTTATCTGATGGATTGATCTTGACTCTCACCCTTGAGGGGTCTGAACTCATGCTCGTCATGCCCTTCATTGGCTGTCAATTCTGCACTTCTCTATTTACTATCAAAATTGGAGAGAGGCGTTCCAAGAAACACCACAATGAGTCACCGGGCTGTCAGTGTATTCTTTCCTGTCCTCACAGGGAAGGAGCAATCCTTTCACCCCCTGATGAGTACTCTTTACAGATTGATAATTACTTTCCTTGCCTGCTGGTCTCTTGGCAAAAAGAGCCAGAAATGACTTGGAGGCAGCCATGCTTTAAGTTTATGGACAGTCTTGCTGTGTCCCTTGGTGGAAGCATTCTGCCTAGAATTGTGGATACAAATTTCTTAAGTAGGTTACTGGAAGTGATAGTAACATGTTCCATGCCTACATCCAAACCTTGGTTCCCATGTAGTCTATGTACTGTTGACACAGTACTATATAATGGTCATTGATTTGGGGTGTATACCATGTCCCAAGGAGCAGCTATTCAGGGTATCACCTCCAAGCTGGCTTTGACTTTGGCTCAGTTATGTTTTTAAGTGGCCATCTCACTGCTCTATCAGGCCAGCAGCTTCTGAGTGATGCAGTAAGTGAAAGGATAAGTTGATCCCATGGTCATATGTCCACTGCTGCAAGCTTCTTTGAAGAAAAGTGGCTTGATGTAATGTTATGTGTGGCCCCAAGTCACTGATGAAGCACCAGTCCTTCGATAGTGGCGTAGTTTAGGTTGTATGGGTGCCAAAGGGAAGCCTGTAGCTGGAGCATGTATCAGAGTCAGGAGTCACTGCCCCAGTCAGGGTGCAGGGGGTCCATCCTGCCATCAGGTGACCAGATGGTGTCCTTGACCGGTTGCCGTATTGAGGGCTGCTTGGTGTTAGTCTCTGTTTTGGGCAGAATGAACATTCAGCAGTGGCAGCAACTGTCTCAGCCTTGGTGAATGGCGGCCCATGCTGTTGGTCCCTTCCATAGCCTCATTCCTAGCACCCCAGCTCTTCCATTCAGAAGCTCACTGAATCACCACTGGGATGGTGGATGATAGCTGCTGGCTGATGTGAACTGGCTGAGGCGTTCTGTGAGTGTCTTCCTTGGTGGTTGCTCTCTTGTGGGAACTAACATACAGTACAAAGAACTTCACGTTTCACGTCCACTACCACTGGCTCGTCCACATCTCCCTTCCCCAGGCCTCCTTACCCTGACTGTTTTGTTATCTGTCTCTGCATAACAAACTACCCCCAAACTTAGTTATTATCATGTAGTTATAGTTCATATTTTGTGGTTTGCCTGGGCTCATCTGGGGGTCTCCTCTACTGGTGCTGTGTGGAATCTTTTGCAGTCAAATGGGGCGGGGCTGGATGTCCAGATGCCTCAGTGCTCCTCCATGTGGCCACTCCATCCAGCAAGATAGCCAGAACTTCTTACATGTTGTCTTAAGGGTCAAAGAGGGAAGAACTGGAAGCTGCTTGGCCTTCTTTTTTTTTTTTTTTTTGTGGTATGTGGGCCTCTCACTGTTGTGGCCTCTCCCGTGGCGGAGCACAGGCTCCGGACGCGCAGGCTCAGCGGCCATGGCTCACGGGCCCAGCCGCTCCGCGGCATGTGGGATCCTCCCAGACCGGAGCACGAACCCGTGTCCCCTGCATCGGCAGGCGGACTCTCAACCACTGCGCCACCAGGGAAGCCCTGCTTGGCCTTCTTAATGCTTAGGTTCCAAAGTCCCAGAATATCACCTCCTTGCGTTCTGTTAATCAAAGCAGTCACAGGCCCCAACCCAGATCAATGGGACAGAAGTTTTGTCTCAGATGGGAGTAGCAGTAGGCACACGCAGGGAGGGGCAGAATTATTCAGGGTTGTCCTTGAAGAATAGCTGCCACTGTCCACCTTCTGACCACAATTCACATTCCTCCCTCACACAAAATGCAACTCGTCCCTTTTCCCAAGACCACAAGTCTCATCCCATAATGGCATCAACTTGAATCTAGGAGCTCATCATCTAAATCAGGTGTAGGCAGTGATGGATCTTCTCAAGTGTGTTTCCTTGGACGTAGCTCCTTAGGAGGTTCTTCTTGCTCTAAAGAACTGCAAATTAAAGAGAGAAGTTACTTGCTCAACATTCACCCAACAATGATGAGGCAGGAACAGGAAAACTGGGATAGCCACAAGGGGGGAACGGTAGGCGCATTGCAGTCATGGTTCATAGTGCTTCTGAAATCCAGCAGGGCACACGTTCCCAGTCCTTTCAGACCAGGCCTGATCTGTCGGAATAGCTCCCAAGCCTCTTGGCTCTGCCCTGAGTCATCCTTCCTTTTCCATAGTAAATGGCCCCTCTTAGAAGCTAAGCAGCTTTCTTAGCCTGCTTACTGCCTATAGAAGTTTGAGGGTCCCAAGACCCCTTTTCATTATGAACTGACTCTATCTCTTTCAGTCCAAATGGATTCAGTTCATTTAAAACATTGTGCTTTTTTTTTTTTTTTTTTTTGGTGTCGAATCATAATCAACTCCATTGGGTAGAAGCCACAGCTACACTTCTTTCTGAAACTGGCATGTGAGGTTCCTCTGGGACAACTTCCTTAGATTCATTCCTAGAAGCCCTGTTGACTGGGTGAAAGGACGTATGAGGCACGCCCGGAGGATTCTTAGAAGGCTCTTTGTTCAGCTGAGAGGCTCTGTGACGCATCACCTAAAATCTTCCTGAGGTTTCGCCAAAGTGTCTCACAGTCCCACCCTTAATCTGAACTTGACACTGAGGCATAGTTTACTTTCCATGTCCTAGATTTGACTTTTTTCCCCCTCTGAGTCCATTTCTTACCTTGAGCATTGCTTTAAAACCCATTATATCCTGGTTGCTTTATATTTTCTCTAAATCTGCTCAAAAACTATATACTTCCATTTTTTAAAAAAAATCTTACTTCCCATGTACTTTTCATAGGCAGCTAAAAACAAAAACAAAACAAAACAAAAACAGTTGGTGCTTTCAACAGTCTGCCTGTAAGTAGCCTCAGCCAGACTCATGAGTTCCTTAGGTACCTTTTCTATTTCCCACCTGACTGCAGGTGACAGTTTCACCATTGGTGTGTGTCATGCACGTGTTTGCACGACATGCTGTTATGATGTAATAACACTCAGGTTCCCCTTTCCTTCAGTCTCCAATAGCAGTTTCATCGCTGTCTTTCAGGCCTTCACTTTGATCTCTTCAAGGAGCTCCATCTTGGTCCCAAAGCTAATGCCACATGTTTTAGTGTGTCGTCAAGGCAGACACCATTTTCAGGTACTAAGTTCTTGTTTTAGTTCTCTATTGTTGTGTAATAAACCACTCTAAAACTCAGTGGCTTAAAACAGTCCTTTTATTCTCTCTCTTGACTCCATGGACTCAGCTGAGCAATTCCTTGATTGATGTCAGGGTCTCATGTGGTTGCAGTCAGATTGAGAGAGAGGCCCCACGGAGAGGCCCTGAATGATGAGATATCATTTGGAGAAAGAGGCCACGTGGAAGAGTACCGAAGTGCCAGGCCTCTGGTCCCAGCCCCACCATATTGGTGAAGTTATAAGGAATCCTGTGGTTGGGAGCATCCCTTCCAAAAGTAACTGGCAAAGTATTGCATCTCACACTTCCCATCACTAAGAAAATAGCCAATGCCTGCTAGCACTCTTCAGGTTCCACACCCACTGTACTGGAGTAAATGATTGTATGTCCCTTTGAGGGAAGGACTGGGAGAATCTTCATCATAAATACCATGAGTGTCAGGATTCTTCCTCCTGGGACCCAGCCAACCTTCAATCAGTGGGTTCCCAGCCTGAGGAATGGCTCAGATCCAGCAACTAGGCAGAGTGTAGTAATTCTTTATTGGGGTGACTGCCCTCAGTCCCTGCGGATCTCATCCTTGATGTCTTTTGATGTGTAGTTTGAGCACTATGCCTGTTGGCTGTTTATCCAACTTGTCCCTAAGGATGTTATGTTCTGTGAGGCATCTCCATATCTCAGTGGGTCAGACACCCACCCTCCCCCACACCTTCAGTCTAACCTTGCCAGTGATCACAGTAATTGCCCACAACCTGCCCTCCACCACTCCAAGACTCTAACGCCGCGATTGCTATCACGGAGCCCAGTTCCGTAAGAGCATTCCCAATGTCAGCCCAGCCCACAGAAGACAGCCACACTGACCTTGACCTTGACTGTGATATTGGTGCCTCTCATCCCAGTGCTTTCCCTTTATTAAGGAGGGTCCCCTGGGTGAGTTTGCTGACCTGACATAGTATATCTTCTCTAGAACGTTCCTCTGAACCTTTGGGGTCTTTATTTTCCTGTCTGCTGTGGCAGTTCTGGCATTCCCTCTTCACTGAATGCAGACATGTTTCCTACAAGCTTCTCAGAGCCATCCCGGCACGTGTTGACGTTATCTTCCAGGATGCTTGTAAGGGTTAAATCCTGTGTCATAGGGTTGTCCATATTGATCACCTTTCCTTTATCCATCTTTGTCTTCCACTCACTTTGATCCAACACCCTTTGATCCACTCTCTTGGCTTCTGATGGTACATGCGAACTTGGTCCCGAGGCTCCTTTGGGGGGCATAATCTCTTCTCTCCCTTAGCAGGCTGGGCTACGTAGGTTAAGTAGACTTAACCCTACTTATTTGTCTGAGGGCCAAAAGGGAGGTGGGGTTGGGTCTGAGGGAAACGCCTTTGTTCTTGCGAGGCAAAGGACTCTGCATCATCTTCAAGCAAGGAGTGAGTGCTGGCCTTTCACAGGGTGAAGTGCAGGCCCAGGGGCTGGGGAGAATGTGGGAGTCAAGGTGTCCCCATCACATGCCTTAGGGTCAACTCCCTCCTAATGGGCCCTGTTCTTAAGTAGCAGATTGGCCAAGCCTGTGCGTTCAGCCTCTTCTGAAGCTCGGCTGCTCCTATAATAATTGAGTCCCGGCTTGAGCCTCAGCCTTTTCTGGTCTCCACTCATAGGAGACGAGAGTCTCTTTAAATGGTGCCAAAGAGGCGGTCTAACTTCACACTCACCTCTAACTGATGATTAATTAACCTCAGTCTTCCAGTCTTTCAGTGACTTTCTCTGGTGCATCCATGGTCCTCAGCAACAGCCTTTTTTTTTTTTTTTTTTGGCCACACTGCTTGAGAGATCTTAGTTCCCTGACCAGGGATCAAACCCTTGCCCCCTGGAGTGGAAGCGCAGAGTCCTAACCACTGGACCACCAGGGAATTCCCAGCAACAGCCTTCTAATGACTACTTTCTGGTCTCTCAAACTCCTGAGATACTGCACTCACCAGTGCATTTCCTGTCACCAGTATGCAACCCCCCTTCATGCCATGCACATTTTAATAATTGTACCACCACCTCATGCCAGAGGCTATCAGTGCCCCATCCTCCACCAGTGATGTGTCTTCAATGCCAGCTGGCCAGTGGGCGATCCAGCTCCAGAATCTCATGTTAAAGCCTCCTTCCCAGGACCACTTCCAGCACCAGCTGTTGCCGATTGATCGGATGACCTTAGGAAGAGAGACTGTGAGATTTGCATTTAGGAGTTATTGAGGACTCCTCTCAGGAACAACTCCTTTGTGGGGCAAGGGAAATAGCTTTAAGCAGAGGGAGAAGTTGAACTGTGGTTGCAATGGCAGCCTCAGCTGCTTCCACGCAGAGCACTGAGGCTGCAGTAGCCTTTCGTGGATGTGCCAGATCAAGGCACAGGGCTAGGCATTTGTATCCTTGCGCTGACCAGTCATTGTATGTGGGCCTCCCTTGATGAAGGGACATAACTTATGCGAGGCAAATTCCTTTGGCTGCGGGTAATTTCAGAGGATGGATTCAGCTGTGAGGCGGCAGCAGCCAATATTCTCAGCAATAGCCTTGGATCTGAAGGGGGCCTTGGGAGGAGGGGGCACAACAGCCAGTATGTAAGTCCAGGGTTTCTTGTTTGTTTGTTTTGCTTTGTTTTGTTTTTCTAATTTTCCCTTTTATATTTATTATTTCTTGTCTTCCTTAAGTCATTTCTGGTTTTGTTCTTTTTCTTTTCTCCTCTTTTAGTTACAGGCTGGTTTGTATATTTTTATTTTTTAAAAAATAATGAAATCGGGCTTCCTTGGTGGCGCAGTGGTTGAGAGTCCGCCTGCCGATGCAGGGGACGCGGGTTCGTGCCCCGGTCTGCGAGGATCCCACATGCCGCGGAGCGGCTGGGCCCGTGAGCCATGGCCGCTGAGCCTGTGCTCCGCGATGGGAGAGGCCACCACAGTGAGAGGCCCGCGTACCGAAAAAAAAAAAAAAAATGAAATCAATTAGAGCCATACTTACCAGAGAAGTGTTCTTATTTTCATTATTTTATAGGTAATCTGTAATTATGGTCTGCTTTTTGACTTAAAAGTTATATAGGAGAGGTTACATTTTTTTCAAGTGTTTTTTTTTCCAAAATTAATTTTATTAATTTGTGTTTCTAGTGCTGTAGTCAGAGAATATGGCCAATATAGTGTCTACTTTGTAATTCATTGCAGTTTTATTCTCATCCGGTTAAAGGTTTTGTTTCTAAAATTTTCCTCACATACACCAAGGATAATACAAAATAACTAAATGTAATTGAATCTAGCAAACACATTTGTATGTGATGAAATGCAATATATGGTATGCAGTATACACAGACAAAATCAGACTATATACATTTTCTCTCTTTATATTTTCAAAGTTTTGGGCAAACAAGAAATGGGTATAAGAACAGGGTGAAATGGTTCTCTTCATCTCGTAGAGTACTCGTATAATGATTAGGGGAAAGCAACCCAGATAATAAATTTTTGTGTTCTTGTTGTTGTTCTCTGAAATGTTGACTGTTTATCAATAGATTTTTAAATGATTTCTAAGTGGATATTTAATGCTTTAAGAATCGAGCAACAGAGTTATTTTGCTAATAAGCATGAGGGTTTCCAAGGCAACATTGGGTTCTGATTGGCTGAGCCAAGGTAGAATAAAGCAGCTCACAAGTGTTGTTTTCTTAAATTTGAAGCTCAAGTGTATTCACTTAGTTTTTTACTTCAATAAAATAAATAGTCTTGAGGAAAGTTGTACAGCATTTTGATTATATTGATTTTTGTTAGGAAGGAGATGAGTGGATGGAGGAAAGTGGATGGAGGGCAAAGGTACTTCATAGATAGTATTGATTCCTGATTAAACGTTCAGTGTTTGAAAACTCAGAATTTCTGAAGGCTTGTACTCTGTTTAATTATATGATTACAGTTTATAAATTGCAACTTTTTATTGAAACCCTGTCCTCCTTCCTCCTTTATTATCCATAATCTACCTTTTGGGGGAAGAGTTTTGTGTGCCAAATTATCAATGATGAAAATTATGTGAATGTTTCATTTTCTGTTTCAAAGAAATAATCCAAGTTTCTGAAATTAAATAACATGAAATTACCTACTGTATACAGAATGTTGCCACCTGGATATTTTTTTAAAGAATAAAATGTATTCTATTTTGATTGTGAGTAGTTTTCCTTAAAGATGTTGCCATGTTTGGTTCTATTTGTGGCAATTTAAAGCAGGTTATATACTATCTTTTCTTTTTTTTTAAATTTATTTATTTTTGGCTGTGTTGGGTCTTCGTTGCAGTGCGCGGGCTTCTCATTGCGGTGGCTTCTCTCGTTGTGGAGCACGGGCTCTAGAGCACAGGCTCAGTAGTTGTGGCGCACGGGCTTAGTTGCTCTGCGGCATGTGGGATCCTCCCGGTCTGGGGCTCGAGCCCATGTCACCTGCATCGGCAGGCAGACTCTCAACCACTGCGCCATCAGGGAAGCCCCCTATCTTTTCTTTAAAAACATATTTAACAAATCTAGATTGGAAGTAGTTTGAGTGAATGTTTATTGTAAATATAGTTGTAGAGCAGAGTTAGGACTGAAGGGAAAATAATCATATCTCATAAAATGGATTGAGGTGTACATTATCCCATATTTATTGGTTTTTGTTTGTACGTGCCAGGGCCGAGGGGTCTATAAATGAGTTCATTGAATGATGTTGTTGGAGGAAGAAAAACCTTGAAACTCAAAGTCACCTGCAGATGAAACATTGAAACGTTGAGTTTGAAACTCTTCTCTGAATTTCTGGTGCTCATTATAGCATCCATAAGCCAAGCATCATGTAGTCCCTTGCATTGTAGTTATTGTTGCTGTTTTATCTTTTCTTTTTGATATTTATTAAAATTTATAAACATGCTTTATTAAAGATAATTTAAAAATACAAAAAAAGGAGAAAAAGTTTAGCTTAGTTGTAATCATATTGTATATACATTTTTGTGCTGCCACTTTTCTCTTGATGTCATGTAATAATAATTTTCCCAGACAAGTATGTGATATATTTTTAGTGACTGCATAATATTCCATTTAGTGTGTATACCACAAACACTTAACTATTTCACTATTACCGAACATTTAAGATGTTTCATTTCTTCACTGTCATACATAATACAGAAATGTGAATCTTTATATATAATGATTTCCCCCTCATATAGAAGATGAATTTTGTAGGTGTTTTTATAATCAACACTGCTGAGGCAGAGTATTACTATATTTGGAGTTCTTGATATATATTGCTGATACATATATATTGCTGATATATATATATATATATATAATATATATATATATTGCTGATATATATTGCTTTAAAAAGGTCTGTGCCAGACTTCCCTGGTGGTGCAGTGGTTAAGAATCCACCTGCCAATGCAGGGGACACGGGTTTGATCCCTGGTCTGGGAAGATCCCACATGCCGTGGAGCAACTAAGCCCATGTGCCACAACTACCGAACCTGTGCTCTAGAGCCCGCGAGCCACAAGTACTGAGCCCATGTGCCACAACTACTGAAGCCTGCTCGCCTAGAGCCCGTGCTCTGCAACAAGAGAAGCCACCGCAATGAGAAGCCCGCACACCACAACAAAGAGTAGCCCCTGCTCGCCGCAACTAGAGAAAGCCCAAACCCACACACGGCAATGAAGACCCAACACAGCCAAAAATAAATTAATTAATTAATTAATTTTAAAAAAAGGGCTGTGCCACTTTGCACTCTCACTAACGATACATGAGAATATCTGTTTTGCCATCCTTCTGGCAGCAGTGAGAATTATCATTTAAAAACTATCCCCCTATTATTTTTATTGCTAATAGTGTCTCCTTATTGCTTTGGTTTGTATTTCTTTGATTACTAGGGATGTTGGTAATTTCCTCATGTTTGTGAACTTGCTCTCTCTTCTGTGATTTGACTGTGCATGCTTTTAAAAAGTAACAGATTGCTATAATAAAGCTATTTGTAATGTATATTGCTATAGTATACAGTATAGTGATAGAATATACTATCTATATTGCATATTGAATAAATGTACTGTATATTGATATAATTCACATACCATACAGTTAACCCAGTTATAGTGTATAGTTCAATGATTTTCAGTATATTCACAGAGCTGTGCAGTCATCACCATAGTTAATTTTAGAGCATTTTCATGACTCCAGTGAGGAACCTGGTACCCATTAGCAGTCACTTCTCACATCCCCTGAAACCTGCCCAGACCTGGGCAACCACTCATCTCTACTTTCTGTCTCCCTGTGTCTGCTTGTTCTGGATATCTCATCGAATCATATGAACATTTCATAGAATACGGTATTTCATATAATCACACATTGGTCTTTTGTGGCTGGCTTCTTTCTCTTAGCTTAAGTTTTCAAACTTCAACCATGTTGTAGCAGGTACTTCATTCTTTCTCATTGCCCAATAATATTCTATCATATGGATTTCACACATTTTATTTCCATTCATCAGTTGATGGTTATTTGGGTTATTTCTACTTTTATTTTGCGGTACGCGGGCCTCTCACTGTTGTGGCCTCTCCCGTTGCGGAGCACAGGCTCCGGACGCGCAGGCTCAGCGGCCATGGCTCACGGGCCCAGCCGCTCCGCGGCATGTGGGATCTTCCCCGACCGGGGCACGAACCCGTGTCCCCTGCATCGGCAGGCGGACTCTCAACCGCTGCGCCACCAGGGAAGCCCTAGTCCTACTTTTTGATTGTCGTGAATAATGCTTCTTTGAACATTAATGTACAAGTTTTTGTGTGGATATATATTCTCACTCCTCTAGGGCATATAATTAGGCATGCAATTGCCGGGTCATATGGTCACTCCATGTTTGAACTTTTAAGGAACTGCCAGACTGTTTGTGCATGATTTTTGCATATTTATCTTTTGGGATCTTGGTGCTTTTCTTATAGATTTGTATCAGCTCTTTATATACAGTTGATATTAATCTTGCATACTTGCTGAAACTATTTTATCCCCATAGCTTGCTTGCCTTTCATTTGTAATGTTTTGTGTATGTGTGCAGATATTTTTAATTTTCATATTGTTAGTTCTGTCAGTATTTTATTTTATAACTTATTTCATTGTTTCTAAGCTTTAAAAAACCATTCCTCGAAGGGTTGATAAATATTAAGGTTTATTTTCTTGTAATTTTTCTCTAATTTGATCTTTTCAAAAAGTATTTCACTACTTCATCTATTTAGTTTAGCTGAGAGAATGGTATAAGATTAAGATCTAAATGGATTTTCACTCCCAAAGATCTAACCAATTGCACCATCACCATTTTCCTAACACTTCTTCCCTCTCCTATTGAATTTGTGTACCTCTTTTATCATTTATTAATTTTTTACACATCCTAATGTTTGTTTTGTTCAGTGTGTACATTTTTTACAGTAGTACCACGTGGTTTAAATTGTTGAGGGTTTATAATATGTTTTGTATCTGGAAAAGCAGTGATTTTCCCCTCAACTCTGCATCTCACATTCAATTATTTGTCTTTTCCAAAAATTTCTTGGTGATTCTTATTTTTTTCCAGATGTTCCCCAGATTTTTCCAAAGTCTTGTTATGCTTTCTAAATGCTGTTGGAATATTTATTGCACTTGCATTAAATGCTCAATTTGATTTTGAGAGACTTGACATTTTAATAGGATTGAGTTCTATCATCCAGGAACCTGTTCTATCTCTCTGGTTACAGTGTTTTGAAATTATCTCAGCCAAGTATCCTACTCACATGGAAGTCACATATTGTTTATTCTCTCGCTGGCGCAGATCCAGGTTTTGTGGGGTCTGCAGTTTATGCAGTTTCGGAGGCTTTTTTTTTTTAACATCTTTATTGGAGTATAATCGCTTTACAATGTTGTGTTAGTTTCTGCTGTATAACAAAGTGAATCAGCTATACATATACATACATCCCCATATCTCCTCCCTCTTGCGTCTCCCTCCCACCCTCCCCATCCCACCCCTCTAGGTGGTCACAGCACGGAACTGATCTCCCTGTGTTATGCGGCTGCTTCCCACTAGCTAGCTATTTTACATTTGGTAGTGTATATATGTCCGTGCCACTCTCTCACTTTGTCCTAGCTTACCCTTCCCCCTCCCCATGTCCTTAAGTCCACTAAAGGAGAAGAATACAAAATTACAAATATAAAATTGGTTACTGGATCTTGGAAGGAGCCCATGTAAGTGAAGGGCCCTGAGGCGGACTTAGTTTCCGAGTCAGATGACCTCTTCTCACAGGTGTCTCTTTGCTGCTCTGTGGATGATGCCTCATTATTTTGTATTTTTATTATGTTCTGGAATGCCTGAAGGAATGCAAGAAGGCATTTACCGGACTTAGAAAATATTTTAAATACTTTTCTAGTTTTCCATTTTGGAATTTCTATACAAATGTTCACACTATAGCAATGGCTTTATATCATCTTCTATACTTTTACCCATATCTTAAACTTCTTGAGAGAAAGGACTGTATTTTGAAGATAGTTAATAAATGTCAGTGATGGCTGATAAACAAGGAGTGTATTCACGGAGGACACAGCAAGATGAATTTGGTACTCACCAAATTTCATGCTTCAGATGAAACATAATTTTGACTATACTGCAGCATGGAGGCTACAGTCCTGTAAATTTGCCTTAAAGACATATATTTTATTGGAGCGTATAATAACTTACTTTGTATTGTAGACTGAGTTTTTAATACCATTTTAATGCTCTAAACTCAGAGTATATTTATAGGGAATTTTCAACAGTTTTCATTCCAGAAATTATTCAATAAACTTTGTATTTGGCCTAGATTCTTGTGCCAAAAATAGACTGCCAAAATGGGAAGGAAAGCTTCCTAATGAAATAGTTTTGAGATCATAAATCAATAATTAGGTTAAAAAAATCTCACTGGGGACTTATTCTATTTACAAAAAAACGGGGGGGGGGATTGGACAGTTTATTTGGTATTTCTCTCCCACTGTTACAGCATTTTATAAGATGAGCGATCAGATTTTTATAGGCCATATGAAAACTTCATGTTTTAGGAATTTCAGAAGGCAAGCGATTTGTACTATCTGCCTTATTTATTTATTTTGTTTGTTTTTTTGTTTTTTTGCTGTACGCGGGCCTGTCACTGCTGCGGCCTCTCCCGTTGCGGAGCACAGGCTCCGGACGCGCAGGCTCAGCGGCCATGGCTCACGGGCCCAGCCACTCGGCGGCATGTGGGATCTTCCCGGACAGGGGCACGAACCCGTGTCCCCTGCATCGGCAGATGGACTCTCAACCACTGCGCCACCAGGGAAGCCCCTGCCTTATTCTTTAATGTCTTTGAATTCTAATGTAAGATCTTGTAGGACAACAGGAAAAAATGGACAGGTCAAGTTATTTATTAGTTAATTAAGTTAACTGTCTTCTTTGTGGCTGGAACAAGTTTTGGAAAACTCACAAAATCCTATAGAACCCAAAGGAACCTACAGAGTGATCTACGGGTCTGCAGCGTATTATGGTTGATGGCCCTGGGCACACCAGCCCTATTCTTAATTTTCCAAATAACCAAGAACACAGGGATGTTTTTTAGTAAAGACTCTTCGGTTTAATAATCTAAGACATCTGTTTACAATTAAGAGTGCTCAGAGTGTTGTGATTATAACTGTTAGTTAAATTAAATGTATGATTAAATGTTTGGGACATGGGGTTAAGATGTGACGTGGTCAAAAGCATGTGCCTTTAAATGGAGTTAAGTAGCCCACCATTAAGGTGGAGGGAAAATCTTAGAGGTGCACCTCTAAGTGTCATGGTCATGGGGTCTGCCCAAATTCAAGGAAAGGGGAAACCATCTCTTGATGTTGGAGTGGCGAGGTTATATTGTCAAAGAACCCGTGAGATGAGAGAGATTGTTGTGGCCATCTTTGGAAGCATCATCTATCACATACCCTCAAATGAAATTCTTAGATAATGGAATCTAACTACAGGCACAATGTTTTAAAAAATGAAAATAGCACCCCAACTGTAATTAAACAGAGGAATAAAAGAAAATAATTCACAAAATACGTATTCAATATGTAAATGCTCAGATATGACTACACTAAAAGATCTAATGAAATAGCCAGGTTTTTAGAACCCAGCTGCCATGCTCTGAAGAGGCCCCAGCCCTCACTTGGAGGGGCCCACCTGGAAGAGAGGTGTGGCCTTGGCCAATCTGCCCAGCTGAGCTTCCAGCCAGTAGCCAGCACCAGCTGCCCGTTGTGTGAGTGAGACCATTTCGACCTCTGAGCTGTCTTGAGCCCCACATGACACCACACCAAGCAGAAGAACTGCCCTGCGAACCCACAGAATCATGAGAAGTAATAAATTGCTGTTTGGACTAGTTTATTTCAGTCCTAGATAAAGTAGGCTAGGAAGGGGGACATTAAGGATCTTCGTTATAGAAAAGGTTTGTTAAATTTGGTACTGTTGAGAACCACTGTCACAGGCAGTAAATGCTTTACAATTAGGACTTTTAAAAGATTCAACAATTTTCAAAGCTGTATTTTCTAACGGGAGATAATTTGGATTAAAAACGAATCAGTGGGGACTTCCCTGGCTGTCCAGTGGTTAAGACTTCACCTTCCGATGCAGGGGGTGAGGGTCTGATCCCTGGTCGGGGAGCTAAGATCCCACGTGCCTCTCAGCCCAAAACAAAACAAAACAAAAAACCCCAAAACAAAACAGAAACAATATTGTAACAAATTCAATAAAGACTTAAAAAATGGTCCACATAAAAAAAAAAAGAAGAAGAGGGATTCCCTGGTGGCGCAGTGGTTGAGAGTCCGCCTGCCGATGCAGGGGACACGGGTTCATGCCCCGGTCCGGGAAGATCCCACATGCCGCGGAGCGGCTGTACCCGTGAGCCATGGCCGCTGAGCCTGCGCATCCGGAGCCTGTGCTCTGCAACGGGAGGGGCCGCAGCAGTGAGAGGCATACTGAAAAAAAAAAAAAGGAAAAAAAAAAGAAGAATCAATTCCCAGATTTAACAAGAGGAACCAATAAGGTAGAAACTTACCACAGCTGTGTCTGAATTTCTCTCATTTCCTCTCGTTTTAAGTGAGAAATTAATTATTTTCTACTGGAAGACAAAAAACACGGGCAGGGTAAGCTGTAGGTCAATGGTTGCCTACTTGTGGGTCAAAATTATTGAGGCCCCTTGGTCTCTATGCTCACCAACTCTTGTCTGTGTGCTAATTCTCAAATGTATACAGATGCTGTTATGATTAGGAAAATACAGATGCACTCAAAAGCATTACTAATTTTTGTGGGGTTTTTTGGTCATATGTATTTCAGGCGTGGAGGTATTTTGGCATTCAAACAGAGTTTTCATATTTGAAATATTGGGAAAACCACTGGTGGAAGTCCCTGTGTCCAGCTACTAATAGATTTGTAGCTGCTAAGATTCCTTCAGACTAATTAACCACTGCTGTTCGTTTGGTTTTATGGACCTTGAAATGATTTGACTTCTTCCTGTAAACTGAACAAGTTTAGGAAATTTGCGAAACTGAGCAAGTATAGGAAAATTAATTCCATAGAAAAGTTCAAGTAGAAATTTCAGTGGCCTCCATAAGGTAACAGAGACCTTAATTATCCATCATAACGAAATTGCTTCATGGAGTCATTTTTAGAAGGCAAAGACTTACATAAAGGCCACTGGGAGAAAATAGAAAAGCTAGTGGGTGCATATAAATGAATGGAAATTTGTAGTAATTTATGGTATTTGACTTGAATGCTGTACATAAATAAGGGCATGTTTCTGGAAGTTCCACAATAGTAAATACTTATTGAATTTGATACCTTTTAATATTTTTATAGTGCTTTGTATTTTCCAAAGAACTTTCCTGAGTGTTATCTCACGGGAGTGTCTTTGTTTTCTTAATATATTTATTCTGGTTTCTCCCAAATCTGCATATCTAGGAAAAAAGTTATTAAATTATCTCTTGAAATTGGACATTATCACCAATCTTATCTCCTCTGTTAGTCCCTCCTACTTCATTTTCTCTTCCCCTTCTCTCTCATTTTTTACTTGACTCCACTTTTCTCCCAACATACTCCTGTCCCCAGAGAGAGTTTCCAAAATACATCTTTGGAAATTCCAGTGTACCTTAACTTCAATTTAGAATTTTTCATTGTATTAAAATCCTGGGAAGTACTTTTTAATGATGTCAATCATTTACACCCTAGTATGAATAAGTTTGTGTGTTTCTCTCCTGCCCCTAAGGTCACATTTCTTGTTGAGATAGAGAGAGAGAGAGAGAGAAAGGAAAAGAAACATGAAGATAATGGATCTTGGAGAAGGGTGCCATCAAGTGGGGAAAATGGCAAAAACGTTATAAAAAAAAAAAAATCCATCCCAATTAGTTAATCAGACTTAGAGGCAGACAACCGGAAGTGGACAAAAGAGAAATGGGTTTGGTTATGTTAAAAAAAACAACAACAACATAGAAAATCATGCTTTACAAATAATCACAACAAATCCTTCTGGTTAATCATGGTGGATTGGACAGATGCATTTATTTGTGTTCCCTCTGTAAACCACACTCAAAGGATATTAAACGATTAAAAAGGAACAAACCCGCAAGGACAAAGAGAATAGGAGGAAACGACAACAGACAACAGATGTCAACAAAGATTGCAAAAGCAGGGGAGTGATACCTGATTTAGCAGTGTGAATAAGGTGGAAACCCAAGACTGTTGGTGGAGAGCAAGCTTCTCTCTGCAGAGCTCCAGAAAGCCACAGGAATTTGTAGGAAGCAGGAATCTCTGAGAGAAGGGGCCCAGAGTGGCACCAACATTTGCAGAATTATTTGAGAGACATTACTTGGACTCCCAGAGCAGGTCAGCCACCTCTCCCCAACCCTTCAGAAGATTGGCAGTTTGTTCAGGAGAGTGTATGGATGATTCAGAGGCAGATACAGAGAAAACCAAGCAAAGGAAATAGCTGGGGAAAAGTTACACTCTAGAACCTTGTGTGGTTTCGCTATGTAGATGCATCATTCTGAAAATGAGTCATAGAAGGTTGACTGATTATGCTATAACTGCATTGGGAGGAGGGAAGATGGTTGGTTTGTTTGGTGGGGGTAGGTAGGTGTGAAATTCATTTTCCATAGGAAGAAATCAGAGGACAGTATGAACAGCAAACAAAAATCAAGAAATAGCAGAATAAAGGGGTTATTTTGAGATACAGTAATATAAACTAGAAGAAAGCCAGAAAGATGGGAGTGGTGTCACTATGGGGTAAGATTCCAGAGTGGGAAGTTTCAGCTTTACTCCTTGTAAAGTTTCAACTCTAACTGCAATTTTTAAAAATTAACAATTAGTTTTTGTTTTATTATCTGCTTTTCCATAAAACGCATCTTAGTATGAAAACAAAAAATCAAATTGTTGCTTCAAAAAATAACTGTATTGTTCTAAACTTTGACATAACTGAGGATGAAACTAAGAAAAATATTTCGGGGTGAATCTTCTTTGGAAATGTTAGACTTTATTGTTTTCTTCATCCTTTTCTTGCTTTCATTGGTTTCTTTGACTTTGTTTGTTTTTTACTCTGCTTAGTTCTATTTTCTTCTTCATAATAAGAACCAAAATAGTAACTTTCCTGGTTTCTTCTTCATAATAAGAACCAAAATAGTAACTTTCCTGGTTTTGTGTTTGTTTTAAAAAAATGACATGTGAAAGAAATTTAGAAAATCTGAAGTTTATTGTTGTTTTTTGATCCTGGAAATTGAAGAAGGGCTGTAGAATAATCATAGTTATGGCAGAGGTTTTATAAGTGCTATTCTTCTCCTTTGAGCTTAGATGGATTCACTGATGTTTTCCATTTAAACAAGATAAACAGGTTTAAAAGAGAGAGAGCACAAAGAAACAAACGAGAACAGGAAAGATCCTACACTGAAGCTTCTGCTATGGATGGGATAAATTTTGAAGTCAGAGTTTACTCAAAGAAGTAACATGACAATATGTATAGACTCCTTTACAGAGGGAAGCTGATTGCTGACACAGACGTTGTAAATCAAAGGAATTCTTTTCATTTACATATAAAGAAAAGAGAACTGGAGAAGGTACAAATAAAGTTAATAATATTGACACTTATATTGTCCCAGAATGGCATTCAATTTTATAGCCAGATAGTGAAATTGGAGTTTGAATTTTTATCTTAAATCGATAAACTTATCAAATTCCAGGCTAGCAAAAAGTCTGTTATCAAAACTCTTTCTCTAAAAGTAAATTTACTTTAGGAAAAGGAGGGCAGGTATTTTAGATGCTGGAAGATGAGTGTGGGAATGATTGTCTTGGATAAACATCACAATATTTATTTTAAATTCTTTTGAAGAATAAACTAGGTCATTGGTGAAAAACAATTTTGTCCTACAGGTATCCTTTTGGAATCTGAGTCAATAAGTTGAACTAGCACTAAGAATTCTCAGTAAAACAAATGAATGTTAAAGTAAGTATTCCCACACAATGTGTATAATTTACATGCTTCAAATATACTCAGTGACTTTGTAGTGTTTACACATAAAAACACTTTTTAACTCTTTTGTAGGCAATATTATTTCAACTACAATACCTAAGTTAGTGTTTTTAGTCTCTATTTGGTTTGTTAGAAACTCAGAGGACCCAGTGTTTTGTGTAAAAGTATCTGTTAAGAAGGAAAGCCTGTATGGTCTTTGGTAGTATGCTATTTAATTGATAAGTGGGAAGCTCTTTGGTGTAGCTGGATATGTACTGGATGCATCTGTGGTGATGGAGATAGTCTGGCATTTGGTCAGGAGACCTCTGCCAGTCCCGTCCTGTGCTGAATTCAGAGTCATAGGCATGCCTCTTAACCATTCTGTGCTTTTTACCATGAGTGTCTTGTCTAGATCATTTCACTTTCAGCTCTAAAATTATCTGGTCATTAATAGGAAAAACCCCGTTATTTAGGAACTAAGGCAGGACTTGATTTTTCTGAATTTAAAATATTATTAATACTTATTTGGAAAAAATTTCTGACACTCTGCCATGGAAGAGGTGGAACTGTGTTAAAGCTGGTTTAGCTTCATGCTTTCTATAGTAGAGGGAGGTTAAAATGTAATTTAGTTTAGGGGCGAATGTTGGGTTTGGATTCTGGAATATTTCTGTAATACTAACATTGTCCAATTTTGTGAATAAAATATCCTGAATATAAAGAGTGTGATGGCAAAGATGATGGGGTTCATTTGATGATGCTCTTGGTCATGAGGACATATACATGCACACTTACTGAGCTCCTACTGTATGCCAGGCACTGTGCTAAGGACTTTATATGCATGGCATCATAGAATCTCCTCAACACTGTGAGAGATAAAGTGATATCCCTGTTTACTAATGAAGAAATTATACAGTTTGAGTTTAGTTCAATTCTAAATTGCCTTCCCTTTAAGCAGATGTACTCCCTAATTTAGTTGTAGTAGTATACATATAAAAAAGAGTGTTATTGCCTGTATACCAAGTGAGAACTTTTCCCTAGCTCTATCTCTAGGTCTTTACCAGGAAGAAATTATAATCACAATTATAGTTTTGTGAAGTGTGTTAATAACATTGTAGCTCCTTGTTCTTCCTGGGGAATCCTTGTGACTTTCGTAATTGAAAGAATAAGAAATACTGCACAACACTGTAAAGCAACTATACTCTCATTAAAAAAAAAAAAAGAAAGAATAGGAAATACCAACTCACTTATTCCTGCATTTCATTCATCAAACTCTTCTCCTAGAATTAATGTGACTATCTTGCTGCCCCTTCAGTCTATCTTGATCCATCTCCCCGAGGGTGATGGGAAATTCTTTTTTATATTACATGGTTGATTCATTGTAATATTAATTTCCAGTGGCTCAAAACACTGTGCCTGATATGCTTCCCCATAGAACTGCCTTTGACAGTAGAGCAAGGTCTGCTCTAAGATACTCCTTTCAATTTTTCATGCATAGGTTTAATTAAATTTTGTTTTATTTAATTGACTGTTTACAGCATTTGGAGATCTCTAAAAATGCACCGTGTGGAGCAGAAGAAAGATTAGGCAAAAATCTTCCTACAGGAAATCAGACTGTGCTCAGTGAGGAAGGCATTCAGTACACGCTGGGGAGAGTTTCCAAAGGGCTTCCGCCCCGTGTTAGGAAATGACATATGTTATATGTTTATAGCATACTTGTAACTTTAAAATTGGTGTATTTGAATATGATTGAGTTAGTTGATATATACATATATATCAGAAGAATTATATATACACTTAATTTTTTTTCTTTCTTTTAATTTACTTTTTCTTTTCCATTATGGTTTATTATAGGATATTGAATATAGTTCCCTGTGCTGTACAATAAGACATTGTTGTTTATCCATTCTATTACACTTAATTCTTATGAATAGATTTATCTTTTACGGTTTTTTTGTTTGTTTTCATTATTTATTTATTTTATTTATTTTTGGCTGCGTCGGGTCTTTCTTAGTTGCAGCATGTGGGATCTTTCCTTACGGCGCGTGGACTTCTCTCTAGTTGTGGTGCACGGGTTTTCTCTTCTCTAGTTGAGGTGTGAGGCCTCATAGTTGTGGTGCGTGGGCTTAGTTGCCCTGCGGCATGTGGGATCTTAGTTCCCTGACCAGGGATAGGACCCGCGTCCCCTGCATTGTAAGGTGGATTCTTTACCACTGGACGACCAGGGAAGTCCCCTGAATAGATTTATTTTATTTTATTTTTTTTAGATTTATTTTTAAATGATATGAGAAAATACATTTTTTAAAGCCAAAGGTATCTTTTTATAATGAGTGATGAATTTTCTACATTTAAAAAAAAATTAGGTATCTTCTATAACAGGGTCTCCTAAAAAAAGTGGCAACTATTAATTGTAATGCATACCATGTAAGATATAATAAAATATACAAAAGTTTGCAAATGAAAATATAGTACATTTCTTGGATAAATGTCATATTTTTATATACCATGAAACTTAATTTATACTACTAAAAAACATTTATGATATGTGTAATCCCATGTAATCCTCAGAATTTTAAATCTACAACATATTTGAAATGTTCAAAGCTTAACTTTAACAATTTAAATTTATTGCCAAACTCTTGAGTTAGCGCTATGCTCTTACATGGCTTCAATTTGTTCCAAATTGAAAGAAATGAATCTGTAAGAGCAGTTTTACCTATTGTTAGTGTTTTAGTCAAGAAATCCAGCTCTAAAGACTTCAATTGTTTTCAGTTTTGATTTTGACAGGGTGATGAGGTAAACCTGCTCACCACACTGTCCTGTTACACCAGTGCCTGTAACCATGGAAACAGCATGTGTGGTCACCTGACTAATGTTAGTTGGATAATTATTTCATATATCATAACGTTTAGTCCTGTTGTCCATCTGTTTTCCAACTTTATTATCTGACGATGGCAGTATTTATTTTTCTAAGTATTTGTTTATGTATGTGCTTTGTGGTGTTGGTATCTGGTCCATAAAACTTACTTTGGCCAACTAACACAGAAACATTTACCGGATTCATCATGACTAGCTAATAAATTACTGTTGGTGAAAGGAGTGCGTAATTAGCTCTAATCTTCACAGTAAGGATCATTAGCATTTAATGAGAATTAATAATTTCATAAGACATGGAAATATATTGCCCCAAGCCAAATAGTTTATAACCATAGTATTGCAAATTGCTATTTAAAATTAATGAGTGACATTTTCACATATTGTTAGATGATCTATAATATTTTTATGTTGTACCTCTAGGTCCAATAGAATGTATACTGGGGTCATGTAATTTCGTTGTAAATTATTACAGTTAACTAGACTTGAGATTCTGTCTTCCTGTGAAATGCTGCCCTTCTTTTCCTGGCTAATGTCTACTTCAGTTTAAATACCTCTTCCTTCCAGAATCTTTCTCTGATCACCTACATCCATCCATCCCCTCATTCTCACAGTGCCTGGTTCTTACCCTTTCAGAATACTTACCGCTGTTTCTAAACCTATATTTACTTGTATGTTTTTATGTGGTTAATATTTCTCTCTATATATGATTACAAGTGCCAGGAAGGGCAAAAGAACAAAGGTGAATGATTTAATGAATGAAGAAACTGCCAGTGTGAAGGACAAAGTCTCATTTCTCTCCATTACTCATAAATATATCAAGGATTAGTTGGACGCATCACGTCTAATCAAAGTTTCAACAGCCAACACTGGAATACACTTAAAAGCCTTAGGCTGTGTTGCCTGATATTACCTCAGTCTTTGGCCTCAAAAAATACTTATGTAGAACCGTAAACCTAACCAGTTAACATCATTTACCATTGATTGTGGTATTGAATAAAGATCAGTTTCGATTGTTTTTCTCTCTTGGCTACCATTCTTATGAACAGAGTGGTAACACTTAAAATAAACCTGAATGTCACCTCACTTGTGGATCAAAGGAGTCTCTGAAGGTTCAAAATTTGTTATCTGTACTCATTGAAAACAGCTGACACTGCCCTGTGTGATTCTTCCATGGTGTCCCGTGTTTTAGCAGAGTTATTCCAAACAGATGCTTTAGTTCTGTGAGTAATTTGACCTTTACAAAATATCCTTAGGCTGAAATCCATATTAAGACAGAGAACCTTGCCTCTCTATCCTAGTTTGAGAACATAACCGTTTTAAATAGGGCACCGTGACATTGTGAAGTGTGGACATGGACCCTCTATTATAACATATAATCCCTGCATCTTAATTTGATGGAGCCTCATTTCTACTCGCCTCCAGGTTGTCCTCCTCTTTCCATCTCACCCAGTGTCGCCGTGATCACACCATGTCTCCCCCTCCCCTCCCCTCCCCACCCCCGAGCCTTCAGAAGCTCTCCCCTGGCTTCAGAATCAAGTCCGAAGTCCTTAGTGCATGACCTTTGAGGCTGTCACGATCTGACCTGAACCAACATTTCCAATTTTAAAGTCCTCTACTTCCTTCAATAAATGCTGCCCTTGGCTCAAACCAAACACTTGCTTTTATCTACACCCAAGCTACATTTTCCCAGCTCCGTGTCATGGCTCCTCTTATTGGTGACAGCCATCTCCTTTATCTCCACATTGAAAGTCCTGCTGCGCTTCAAGGACCAGTTTGGTTGTCTTGTCCATCATGGAGCTGTCCTAAGCACCTGAGCCTTGTCACCTGTCCCACCCCCCAAATCTGGAATAGTATTTTGTATCCCTGTCTTATTACATGACTTTCTACCCTGTCTTATACTTATTAGTATTCATTACTTATGTCTATATCTAATTTCCCTTACTTTGAAAAATGATCACTGAGAGTTGGGTTTCTGTTTCATTTTCCCAACTCCTAAAGTGCTTAGTAAATTCGAGTTTGGTAGGATGCTGCAATGCTGGAATAAATGCTATAAACATAGTAACAAAACCATTTTAGTTTCAGCATGTGTCTGTTTTATATTGTGGTATACTTCATACACGTGTGCTAAACTCTTGTTTATCTTGCATTTTACAAAATTTGCTAAGCCAAGAATATGGCAAATAAAGAGGGTCAGAACATGCTGCCCCACAATGGGCGGCTTTGGCGTATTGATTATTTTGAGCTGAAGGCATGATGGCAGATGCAGGAAAGGCTCTCTGCCCTCCTCCTTTCTCCCTAAAAGCAAGGCATAAATTTCCTGTGAAAAAGGTGCCCTCCCTGTAGCAGAAAGAGGAGAACACTCTTATCACCCAAGACAGGAAATAGATGTTGAGATGAAAGTAATAAAAAACCTTACTCCATAACCCTTACTGTTCATTACTTTCCCCCATTTACTTCCTAGTCACTTTCCCACAGTTTACCACCCCTAGTCCCAGCCCCCTTTTCCTTTGTCTTATCACATCTCCAGTTTTTCTCACTCTTTGTTAACATGGTATGTAAGCTCTCAGGATTATCCACTTCTCTGGGTCTTCATTTCTTTTATATGAAGACCTCTGTATACACCTAGAAACATTAACATCAAATAGAACGTGTATGCTTTTCTCCCCTTAACCTATCTTTGTCAGTTTAATTCTCAGGCCCAACCACAGAACCTAAGAGTGTAGGGGAAAAGTCTTTACTCCCTGATATAAGATACATCTTCTTCTTCCCCTAAAACCTTGAGAACCCTAGAGTGTGTGTGTGTGTGTGTGTGTGTGTGTGTGTGTGTGTGTGTGTGTGAAGGACTCTGGATGATAAAGCCTCTAAGCATAGTGAGGGAGGGGATTCTACCGGTATCTGTGCAATTATTATAATTTCCTAAGTCACTGAGATCAGGTACTCACCCTTCAGATCTACCTGGTGTCTTTCTCACAGCCTCAGTGATGGCTACTATCACCTTGGTTAAGTCCTAATGTTAGCTTCCAGAGTATCACTTCTGCATTTCCTACTATATGCTGAAACTTGATGTCCTCTTAATAACTTAAATTCAACATCTTTAGTACTGAATTCATCATTCCCTGTCCCCTACCTTCTAACCTACTCATCTTGACTTATCAAGCTCAGGACACCATTACTGTCTCTAAAGAATGTTACAATAACTGCCTAACTTGTGTCTCCCCATTCTCCTGTCAGATGAGCTGCTCTCCAAATCCCAAATCACATTACCTTTGTTCAAAAACTTTCTTCTCTTCTGATTTGTGTTCAGACTTCCAGCCTGGCATTCAAGGTCCTAGACCAGGAGAGAACCACTATGGCACTAGTAGACATGGCCAAGTGTACAGGACTAAAAGGAAACAACTACAGGGTGATTGTTCAGCAATTTCTAGAACATTCAGGACAACTCGGTGAGGCAGGCCAGAGACAACCATCACACTGGCTTTTGTCTCTCTGTGGTTAAGCTGACCATGATCAAAAAAGAAACAAGCGTGCTCTGACTTTTGCAATGTTTGATGATATCATTTACTGGTAAATATTTAAGTTCCACACTGTGTCAACTCACCGTACTATCAGCAAACTTATTTTTAAGCTTTACATATAGAGAAAACGAGTAAATGGAAATTTGAGACACATTTTCCTCAAGAATAAACCTGTGAGGCAGGGGGAGGGTGGGGGAAGAAGGTACAGAGTGTAAAACAGCTGTTTCTGAGAGTTCTTTTTCCTTGTGTGATTTAGTTTGTCTCTTGGTATTGATCAAATTCACAAAAAATAATCGAGCTTCACTTTACTTTGCCTGAGGAATCACAGCTTTGGTCAGACACTTGACCAACCATTAGGAGAAAATTGTAAACGTGGTCTGAGGGAGAAAAAAAAATTCCTATGAGGCTCACACTTAGTTTTTACCTTCACTTCCACCCAATCCCCAACAACATCAATGAAGAGTTAGGGTGAACATATTGAAATGCTTTTGTTTTTTTCTAGTGCCTGTAAACCTCAAATATCACATGATATATTATTTCAAGGTCCTGTTCATTTGAGATTAATTCAATAAAAGAAGAGACAGGCTTACCTGTTATGGGTCTGACTCATCAAAATGGGACCTAAGATTTAGCTTCTTAATCTGATAGCCCTCCTATGACTAAATTGTGTTAACTATTGATGCCAAAGTTAATTATTCAGCATTTGCAAATTCTCAGTTAACAATGAAAGGAGCATGTCACTAATTGATTAGTTGTTCTTGGTTGATTGATTTTATCTCATCAATCTCTTGTATTTAGGAATGGCTGTTCTTTAAATTTGTTCTCTATTCAAAAAGAGAGAAATATGCTTATTTATTTTATCTCAAATTCTTCAGTGCGAATCCTTTCTTAGCAAAGGGTGAGGCCCTGACTTTGTGCCTACCTGAGCACAGAAGGTTATGTCTCCCTGAACCTTCTCGCTGTTACAGAGCCTGCACCCCAGTGGCAACAGCTTTCCTTTTTTTGCAGGAGTGACCTAGAACTCTGGAGTAGGATAAAAAAATTTTTTGTTCTAGTTCTAGCTCTGCTTCCAGCTAAGTGTGCTTGTTTGTGTAATTTATTGTTTTCAATTATGTAACAAGCACCCTCAAACTCACTATGCAAAACAAATGTTACGACCTTGACAAATAATCAGAATCTTAACCATATGACCTCCTCCCCATCTCATCCCCCCACCCCCCGACCTTCCCTGACCTCATGTAACCCTTGTCCTGAAGCCTGTGTTCGTGTGTTCTTTTTTCTCCCATTTAATATTGTTTTATGGCATCTATATGTTTTCTTGAAAGAATTTTATGTTTTAGTTGTTTTTAACCTTAAAAGGGCAACCATCTGCCTCCAGACTTACCCATTGTATGACAGTGAGTTATTACTGTTTAAGTCAGTTTGAGGTGGAATTTTCTGGTACCTGCAACACAATGACTCGTAACTGATTCAGGGTCCAGGCTTAACTGGAAATGAAGGGCATGGTCTCCTTCCACATCTGCTTAAAGGAGCCAGAGTGTTTTTGTACGACCTTCAGCAGCATCTTTATGCACTCATGCTTCTCATACAGAAATGATGGGCTCTTAGGGCTAGAAGGGGATTCTCCTGCCATCCCCCAGACAGAATTTTAACTAGACCATCTCAGTGTTAACATTGCCTTAATTTATGGACTGTCCTCACTATTCCTAAATTTAAGGGTTAGATTTAAAAATGGTGGAAGACCTAGCAGCTAACTCAGGGTGGCAGTTTTTGTCTTCTTGCCGACAGTGAACTAATTAACTGATTAATTAATTGAATAAACGTCTGTTGAATATCTACCATGTGACAGAGTCTTAAAAGGTACTCGGAATTTGTTTTTATCAGGTATGGTAAGACACACAGACATGGACAAGATTGTCATGAAGGAAGAAATTTAAACTCACAGATCCCCAGGCTCAGGAGGCACTGCACAACGTGCCAGGAAGGGCCACGTGGGAAGTACCAGAGTTGGTCAAGAGGCAGAGGGAGTGAAGGGCAAACGCAGGCAAGAGCTTTGATTGTAGTTTCTGCGGAAGGAACTGAGGAGGTGGGGTAAGCAGGCTTTAGGATTAGCTAGTTTGAATAACTTTAGCAGGCTCTAGGGTAGAGGGACTATCTCTAGTTGTCTGTTACCTGGCCTGGGGGTGATGAGGGCAAGGGAGTAGTTGCCTGGAACCTAAGAACTCTTTGGGAGCCCAGTAAAGGATGTACTTAAGGATATGGGATTGGGATTGGTTGGTTTGCATATGAAAAGCATGCTTGCAGATGAGTCCTTTACTATCTCTTGGAATTGACTAGCCCTTGGGAGGGTTAGTCTCTCCAGGATCAGGGAGACCCCAGATCAAAATATCAAAATAAAAAGACACGCTTAATGTATGTTAGATGGTGAAAATGAGTAAGATGGGGTCCCTGCCTTCAAGGAGTTCACAGTCTGGAAGGAAACAGATATATTTCAATAGAGCAATGCAGTGAGTACAATAATAGAGAGGTACATTGTGTACCAACACCAAAGGTAGGCATCTAGCTCACATGGCAGGTGCTGGAAAAACCAGAAAGGAATTTCTGGAAGAAATGATACTGGAACTGAGTATTGAAGTATGCATTATCTGGACAAGAGAGCTGATGAAGGGCTTCCCTGGTGGTGCAGTGGTTAAGAATCCACCTGCTAATGCAGGGGACACGGGTTCGAGCCCTGGTCCGGGAAGATCCCATGTGCCTCAGAGCAACTAAGCCCACGTGCCACAACTAGTGAGCCTGCGCTCTAGAGCCCACGAGCCACAACTACTGAAGCCTGTGCTCCTAGAGCCCGTGCTCCTCAACAAGAGAAGCCACTGCAACGAGAAGCCCGCACACCACAACGAAGGGTAGCCCCTGCTCGCCACAACTAGAGAAAGCCCGCGTACAGCAATGAAGACCCAACGCAGCCAAAAATAAATAAATAAATAAATTTGTAAAAAAAAAAAAAAGAAAGTGATGAAGAGAAACTCCTGCTTAGAGGACTTAGAGGACAGCGTGCACAAAGAATGCAGTCAAACAGCATGGTTTATATGATGAACTACAAAAATGTATTGTTGAAGTTTAAGATGTGAGGCAGGGAGCAGAGAGATTTGAGGTGCGCGTGGTAGGCAGAAATGAAGTCAAGGAGGGTTTTGTATTTCTTGAGGCTTTTGACTCTTGTTCTGTAGACCAGAGTCACACTGAACTCCGTTCTGAGAAATGCTGAGGTATTGCGAGGTGGTAAGAGTGGGTTTTTTAAAGGAGGACTTTATTCGAGACTGTTGCAATAGGGGAGAGAGATTGAAGTCGACTCCCAGATAACAGTGGATTTTTTTAAACTTTATTGAGATATAATTGACAAATAAAATTGTAAGATATTTAAAGCATACAACATATGATTTGATATACATATACATTGTGAAAGGATTCCCCCCCATCACGTTAATTAACACATTCATCACCTCACATATTTACTGTTTTTTTGTTGTGGTGAGAACATTTAAGTTCTACTCTCCTAACAAATTTCAATCATGCAATACAGTGTCATCAACTGTAGTCACCATGTAATACGTTAGATCCTCAGGCCTTACCCGTCTTATAACTGAATGTTTGTACACTTTTACCAGCCTCTTCCTATTTCCTCCATCCATCAACCCCTTGCAGCCACTTCTTTACTCTCTGTTTCTGTGAGTTTGACTTTTTTTTTTTTCAGGTAATATTGTTTTAACTCACTCCTTCTTCCCACCTTAAAAAATGTTTGGCTGGTCTAATATATCTAAACATCCCTGCAAATTCCATTCCTCTTAGAAATCCATAATGCCCATTAGCATATTAAAGGTTATGAAAAGTAAAAACAACACTTTGCTTTGTTTAATTCAGTGATTCTTAGACTTACTTGACCAAAAAACCCCTTTTATTCCCCTTAAAACACAATACGCATCTTGAGAAATACTACCAGTGTCTGATGACCCACTGAACAATTTGACACTAGGGAAGGACACTGAACAAACTTCGAATCTTGTAGATGGCTTTATAGTTGAGTCCAGCTTTCAGAAATAGCAGAAGTGATGGGAATGAAGAGGCAAAGATGAATTTAAGAATTCTTTAAGAGATAAAGCAGTGCTTTACATAGAGATAGTGAAGCCAGATTATGGGAAAGATTATGACATTTTGGGTTTGAGGATCCTGTCTGACCTTCAGGTAGAGATATCCATCAGAAAGTTAGGGTAGAGCTTTTGTGTAAGAGATATATGTTTGAAACTGTAAGACTTTATTTGATTTCACCAGAAAAGTTTGTTGAGAAAACAGCATTGGACAGAGCACAGACCTTAGGGAAGCTTAACTCTTAAGCAAGAGTAGGAAGAGGAGGCAAGAATGTAACAAGCAAGAAATGGTCAAAAAGGTAGGAGGAGTCTCAAAGGCAGCAGTGTTGTGGAATACGAGAGAATGGGAAGTTGAAGTAAGAAGGAGTGATCAACAGATTCCCCTGTAACAGAGGGCTCAGCAGGCTTGTAATGGCTCACAGGGCTGATATTTTAAATTTTGGGGAGGTTTGCAAGCTAGTTGATGCCAAATTGGTAGCGAAAATCAGCCATGGCAAATGTATTTGCACCACCGAAAGTGGAATACATTACAAATTCGGTCTCTTCAACTCCTGCTCTGAGAAGGTAGTTGTTCAACATTTACTGGCACACCACTGGATAAAGATTAGAAAATGCTCTTTGGATTTATCAGATAGGAAGTAATTCCAGAGAGAAGTCTTTTGAGTGGTGGAGTGGAAGCCAGTTTACAGTGGGTTAAGGAGTGGGAAGTATGAACATGGAGATGCGTTAATGAGAAAGGAAGATATAAATTATATAGTAGCCAGAGGATAATATGAAGTCAGGGAAAGGAGAAACAAGCATATTTATAGCTCAAAGGGATATTTCCAGTAGAAAGAAAACAAGGCTGAAGGTACAAGGTAATAGAAGGTGAAGGTCTCAGGGGAAGAAGGAGAGGATGGGATTCAGGGCACAGGTGTAGGGGTTCTTGAATATGATAAGGGATGTCTGATCCTCAAAGGCTGGGAGAAAGGTGGAATCTCTAAGAAGGAACCAACTTTTGTCATTCGATCTGCATTTAAACTTGTGGGACTCCACGTTTCTCTTAGACAACCTTGACTGCTTCTGACTTTGGAAGCTAAGTTGCTGCTACTTGTTTTCCTTTTGGGCAAAAGCCTGGATCTTTCCCGTAGTCACTCAAATTTAACATTATTTTAAATGTACTTGTGTTAAGAAATTAAGAGGAAAAACAACAAATGTGTGAAAAGGGATATGTGATACGTTTTGAATTTTTTAGGTCTAAATTCAAACTAATACATTCCAATCATGGGTATTTTAGCTGTCTTAGCTTCTGGATTTGGATGGGAAATGAATACATCTTGTATTTAGTTTCTTGCCCCAATTTATCCTGCTTCTCCTGCCATTATCAGGTCTAGATTTAGGCAGCTATAGTTGCTTCTATTAGTCAATTTCTGAGCTAATAATGTCCTCCCACTAAGGAATATGAAGTCAGGATTATGGATGTCGTCTTGCTCCTTATTGCAATTTTTAGTCCTGGTAAGGAAAACAAATCATCGAGACTTCAAGGAAAGATTTGTGAGTGCATTTTCTGAGCCAAAGTTGTGTCTTATTCATCTTTATATACTCATTCATCTGTTTATTCATTCAATAAATATTTATTAATAGCACACTATTTTCCGGGCAAAATGCCATAAGCTAGGGATGATGGTGTAAACACACAGAGCTTTTAGTAATGGGAGAGACATATTTTAAGTAGCCATACAAATAAATGTATGTAATTACAAAAGGTAGTAAGTGCTTTGAAGGAAAAAATGAAGAGTTAAATGAAATATTAAAAAAGAGAGAGCTGACTGAATTTCTGGAGTTGTGGGAGGGCTTCTCTGGGCGTGTTCTGAGACCTGAAGGATGAATGGGAGTTCTCTAGGCAAAGTGTGAGGCAAATATCATTCCAGGCAGAAGAAACAGCCACTGAGAAAGACTTGAGGCAGAAAGTTTTGTCATCTTTAGGAAATAAAAGAAAGTACCGTGGGTAAAATCTAGTAAGAAAAGAAGGGCTTGAAGAGGTAGACTAGTAAAGATTTTGGATTTTATTCTAGGTGCAATTATAAACTAATGAAAGGTTTAAGGCAAGGCAAGGCATAATCTACATTGTGTTTTCAAAAGATTTCTCTGGGTGTTAAGTGCAGAAGGAATGGAGAAGAACAGAGTAGAATTGGGAAGTTCATTTTGGAGGCTAGATAAGTAATCAAGTGAAAGATAATGCTGGTTTAGACTGGGGAGTTTGCCTTGCAGATTGAGAGAAGGGCAATATTTGGATTAGATTTTCAGAGAAAGTCTACTAGTACATCATACCTGTTCATTATTTTACTGTATTGCCTGGGCAAAACAATAAGATAAGAAAAATAAATTAAGGCCACAAGAATTAGAAAATAAGGAATCTGAAAAAAATTGACATTATTTGCAGATGACATACATAGAGACCCCAAAGAACCTGTAGAAAAATTAGAAATAATGTGAGAGTTTAGTAAGATGTCTAAATACAATATTTAATTTTAAAGTGAACGGAGGAGGAAGTGAATACAGAAGAGAGGGGATGGCTAGAAGGTAGAGTAATATCAGTTAAAAAGATAAAAAGAGAAAGAGAAAGAAAAAAGGGAGGAAGAGAAAAAAAGAAGAGGACAGAAAAAAGGAAGAAAGGGACAGAGACAAAAACGTATATTCCAACTGGATGAACTAGAAGCATAGAGAGTTGTGTTTGGAAGGGGGCATAAATGAATTAGGTTATGATATGATGCAGTTCCTGATTGATCTAGGCGTGACTTGGAAGTGGGTTATTGAGGTGGAAGAGGGTAAGTCACCTATGATGAGGCATTCAAGGAATTGAATGACTAGCTGATGGGTCATTCAAGCGTATGTTGAAGTGACTCAGGATGGTGGTAGGAATTGGGATGGAGGAAGCCTGAAGCCAAGCACTTAGTCTTTCCTGAATGAGGGGCAGCAGATGGTTGCTGTGGGGAGGGGGAGAAGGAGGTATAAGCAGATGGTTGATTCTCCAAGGAGCAGGAGTTTTGCAAAAGGAAGAGGAAATAACATGCTGGGAGTGGCAGTAAGGAGGAGGGAGGATGTTTAGGTAGGTCTTCCATTTGAGAGGACTGGTATCTCTAAGGGACATCTATGACTTTGGTTATGGCAACAAACTGAAAGGAGAAGGTGATAAAAATTATAGATCAGAATCTTGAAGAGCACTTGGCCAAGTGTCAGTGCACAGTAGATGCTCAATACATAATTAATAAATCAACCAGTTAATCATGAACATGGTAGAGAAGCTGTATTATCTCAAGCCTATAACCCAACCCAATTTGCATGTTACCACCAAACGGGCTGTTTGATTCAGGGTGCTTCAGCTTTGCCCTCTTTATTTTAAAACTCCACTCAATATATAAATGTATTTATACATTCAGTATTCAGTGTATCAAATTAGCATGGTGTACACCTTAAATTTACACAATGTTATGTGTCAAATATATTTCAATTAAAAACAAAACAAAACAAAAACAACTCCATTCAGTCATCAGGAAGATCCTCAACTCTTTTTTTTAAAAAATTTATTTATTTTATTTATTTATTTTTGGCTGCATTGGGTCTTTGTTGCTGCGCACGGGCTTTTTCTAGTTGTGGTGTGCGGGGGCTACTCTTCGTTGCGGTGTGCCGGCTTCTCATTGTCGTGGCTTCTCTCATTGCAGAACACAGGCTCTAGGCGTGTGGGTTTCAGTAGTTGTGGCACATGGGCTCAGTAGTTGTGGCTCACGGGCTCTAGAGCGCAGGCTCAGTAGTTGTGGCACATGGGCTTAGTTGCTCCACAGCATGTGGGATCTTCCTGGACCAGGGCTTGAACCCGTGTCCCCTGCATTGACAGGTGGATTGTTAACCACTGCGCCATCAGGGATGCCCGATCCTCAACTCTTAGTTGGAGAAAACTTCCTTTTTGGAATTCTTTATTTCTGTTATGGGGGGGCTGTAGTCAAAGAGGATAAATCTCCTCCCCATTATCTTATAATTATTATCCTAATAATTGGGCTCAAACTGATTCTCATGTTTCTGCCAAACTGGAAGTATTAAATGCCTTTAACAAGCACCTCATCTCATAGCCTCCATATTAATTCTTCTTTTTAATTTCCTCTACTGACACCCTTAAATGCTCTTTTTAAACACACTTTTAAAGTTATATCTTCATCTTCAGACTTAGTGATATACTTTGTTTCTCCACATGTCACAGTATATAGCATTTTTAAAGTCCTCTATGATGGCTATAAATGCTTATAAATCCACCGATGCAGTGTATTTTCCTGAGGGGGAAAAATGACCATCTGAGGTTAATGAATCTTGGCCTTATCTTGGGGTAGCATTTCATCAAACCAAAAATTAATTTTGAAAAAATCTAGGTTTATGTTAAGCCTTAAGTAGAACCTTTGAAATTCCAAATGATTTTTTTTGTTTTTACTACATACTGCCTCAACCCTCTATTTCTTCTTCTTTTTTTTTTTTTATAAATTTATTTATTTATTTAATTTTTGGTTGCACTGGGTCTTCGTTGCTGCACGTGGGCTTTCTCTAGTTGCGGTGAGTGGAGGCTCCTCTTCATTGCAGTGCGCGGGCTTCTTATTGTGGTGGCTTCTCTTGTTGCGGAGCACGGGCTCTAGGTGCGTAGGCTTCAGTGGTTGTGGTGCACGGGCTCAGTAGTTGTGGCACATGGGCTTAGTTGCTCCGCAGCATGTGGGATCTTCCCGGACCAGGGGTTGAACCCATGTCCCCTGCATTGGCAGGTGGATTCTTAACCACTGTGCCACCAGGCAAGTCCAACCCTCTATTACTTAAACTGTGCATTATTTGTAATGAAGGCATTTATCATTTACAGTTCATTTTAATACATTTTAACAGCTTTATTGAGGTATAAGTGACATAATAAATTATAGATATTTAAAGTGTACAGTTCAATACGTAGGAAACTATCACCACAATCAAGATAATTATCTCCAAAAGTTTTGTTATGTCTCTTTCTGATTTATTCTCTCCTTCATTCCCTCCATTCCTAGGAAATTTGATCTGCTTTTTGGCATGCATTACTTTTGCGTTTTCTAGAATTTTATATAAATAGAACCATACAGCATGTACTTTTCTTTGGCTCCTTTCACTCAGCATAATTATTTCAAGATTCATCCTTGTTGTTGACTATATTAATAGTTCATTTCTTTGTATGCTAGGTAGTACTCCATTGTGTGGATAGACTAATAGTTTATCTACTTATCTGTTGACGGACATTTGGATTGTTTCCAATTTTAGATTATGACATATAAAACTGCTATGAACATTCATGTGCAAGTCTTTGTATGACCATATTCTTCCATTGATCTTGGGTAATTACCTAGGAGAAGTGTTGTGGAATCATATGGTAGACATATGTTTAACTTTTGGGGAGACTTTCAAACTGTTTCCAAAAGTGATTGTAACAGTTCACTTTCCCACCAGTAGTGTATGTGAGTTTCATTTCCTCCATATCCTTGGCAACACTTGATATGATTAGTCTTTTTAATTTTAGCAGTTTGGAGGTGCATAGTGTTCCGTCCTGGGGATTTTATTTTGCATACCCGTATTGACTAGTAATGTTGAGTACCTGATTATGTAGTTGTTTGTCATCCACATATCTTCTTTGGTGAGGTGTCTGTTTAAATTGTTTCCATTTTTAATTAGGGTATCTGTTTTATTACTACTGCATTTTGAAAATTCTTTATATATACTGGATGCAAGTTGTTCAACAGACATGTAATTTGCAGACACTTTCTCCCACTCTGTGGGTTGTCTTAACAGAATTTTTTGAGGAGCAAAAGTTCTTAGTTTTGATGATGTCCAATTTATTAAGTTTTTCTTTTATGAATTATGTTTTTGGTGTTACGTCTAAGAAATCTCTGCCTAACCTAAGGTCACAGAAATTTTCTTCTAGAAATTTTTTAGTTTTATGTTTTACATTTAGGTCTACGATCCATTTTGAGTTAATCTTTGTAAAGGTGTAAGGTACAGATCAAAGTTTTTTGTTTGTTTTTGTTTTGGACAAAGATAGGCAAATGTTCCAGCATCATTTATTGAAAAGATTACCTTTTTTATTTTTCAAGCCCAGTGCCTTGGCATATTTGTCAAAAGTCAACGTGTATGGATTCACTTCTGGTGACTCTCTCCTGCTCTATTGATCTGCTTGCCTATCTTGATGCCAATAACACAGTGTCTCCATTACTGTAGCCTTATAACGAGTTTTGAAGTCAAGCGGTATAAATCCTCCAACTTTGTCATCCTTTTTCAATGGCATTTTGGCTATTCTAGATCCTTGGCATCTCCATGAACCAGCTTGTCAATTTTTCCAAAAAGAAAAAAAAAAAAAGCCTTCTGGGATTTTGAGTGTGACTGAATTAATTGGGGAATGATTGACAGCTTAACATATTGACTTCTCTGGACCACAAAATTTCATCTCCCCACTTACTTGGGTTTTATAAAATTTCTCTCAGCAGTGTTTTGTAGTTTTCAATGAACAGGTCTTACACATCTTTTTGTTAGATTTGTCTCTAAACCTTTCATATTTTTGATGCTATTCTGCTTTTAAAAATTTCAATCAGTTTTCAATCTGGATGATTAATATTTTTGGCAGTGGGTAGAACATAGAAGTCCAGGCAAAGTTGAATGGAAGTGGTGTTAGTGGGCATCATTGTCTTCTTCCTGATCTTAAGAGGAAAACACTCAGTCCTTTACTATTAATTATGATGTTAACTCTAGTTTTTCATAAATGCCTTTTACCAGTTTAAAGAAATTCCCTTTTATTCCTAGTTTGCTGAGAATTTTTATCAAAGTATCAGTGCTGGATTTTATCAAATGCTTTTTCTGTATCATTTGAGATGATCATATAGGGTTTTTTTTTTAGTGTATTAATTTGGTGAATTACATTGTTTGATTTTTGAATTTTAAATCAATCTTACCATCCTGCAGTAAGTCCCACTTGGTCATGATGTGTTTTCCTTTTTATATATTGCTAGATTTGATTTAAATTTTTTTGAGCATTTTGCATTTATGTTTATGAGGAAATATGTCTATAATTTTATTTTCTTGTAATATCTTTGGTTATGACTACACAGTAATTCTGACTTCATACAATGAGTTGGGAAGTATTCCCTTCTATTCAGTTTTTTGGAAGAACTTTTCTAGAATAGTATTTTTGTCCTTGTATATTTGGTAGAATTCACCAATGAAGCCATCTGGGCTTGTGATTTTTTTCTGGGAAGGGTTTTTTAGCTAGTGTAAATAGATATAGGGCTGTTTAAAAGAGATAAGGCTGTTCATGTTAGCTACTTCTTCTTTAGCAAGTTTTGGTTATTTGTGTCTTCCAAGAAATGTGTCCATCTCATCTATATTCTTACTGGCATGAATTTGTTCATGATATTCCCTAGCAATCCTTTTCACATCTGTAGAATCTATAATGATGTCACTCCCTCATTCTTGATTGGAAATTTGTGTTTTCTCTCTGTTTTTCCCCTGATCAGTATGATTAGAATTTTATCAATTTTATAGATATTCTCAAAGATCTATAGAAAATATCGAACTTTGGTTTTGTGGATTTTTCTCTCCTTTTTTTTTTTTTTCTGTTTTCTGGTTTGTTGATTTCTTCTCTGAATTTTATTTCCTTTCTTCTGCTTGCTTTAGGATTCCTTGACTCTTCTTCCTCTAGTTTCTTAGCGTGGAAGGTAGGTCATTTTGGACTTTTCTTCTTTTGTAGTATAGGTGTTTTAGTGCAATAAATTTCCTCTTCATACTGCACTAGTTGTATGTTGTGTTTTCATTTTAATCCAATTCAAAGTGCTTTCTACTTTCCCCTTTGATTTTTTTGATCCGTGGATTATTTATAAGTGTGTTATTTAATTTAAAAATATTTGTGCATTTCTCAGATATAGTTCTATATTATTATTTTTATCAGCTTTGTTGATATATAATTTTAAAACCATAAATTTTACCCATTTAAAATGTAAAATTAAGTGGCCTTGATATACTCACAGAGTTGTGTAACCACCCACACAATCTAATTTTAGAACATTTTCATCACTCCCCAAAGAGACCTTGTACCCATTAACAGTCACTTCATTTCTTCTTCTACCCCTTTCTGCCTCTCTAACCTCAGACAACCACTAATCTACTTTCTTTCTCTGAAGATTTGCTTATTTGGAGCATTTCATATAAATGGAATCATATAATACCTGGTCTTTTGTGACAGGCTTTTTTCACATAGCATCATGTTTTTGAAATTCATCCATGGTGTAGAGTGTATCAGTATTTCATTTTTTAAACTGACAGATATTATTGTATTTTATGATTATACTGTTTTTATTTTTTAAATTACTTAGATTGTGGCCAGAAGTCATATTTCGCATGACTTGTAAGCTTTTAAACTTTTCAAGACTTGCTTTATGACCCAGAATATGAAGTATCTTAGTAAGTGTTCTATGTATACTCAATAAGAATTTCTTTTCTTCTCCGCTTAGATGGAGCGTTTTATAAATGTCAGTTAAGTCAGTTTGGTTGGTTGTATTGTTCAAGTCTTCTGTATCGTTCCTGATTTTATGTTTGCTTATTCTACCAGTTATAGAGAGAGGGGTATTTAAAGCTCCAATTTTAATTTTGGGTTTGTTTATTTCTTCTTGTAATTCTATTGGGTTTTTTTTTGTTTCATGTATTTTGTATTTTTCTATTAGGTGCATGAACATTTAGGGTTTTTTGTCCTCTTATTGAATTGATCCCCTTATTGTTAGGATAAAACCTTCTTCATTCCTGGCAATATTCTTTGCTTTAAAATTTCCTCTACCTGATCTTAATATAGCCAGTTTTAATTAATGTTAGCATGTTATGTCTTCTTCCATCCCTTCACTTTTAACCTACTTGTGTCTTTGTGTTTAAAGTGGGTTTCTTGCAGGTAGTACATAGTTAGGTCTTGCTTTCTAAATCACACCTAACAATCTTTGCCTTTTACTTTGGGTGGTTAGACCATTACATTTATTTATATGATTTGGTCCATCTTGCTATTTTTTTCTTTTTGTCCATCTGTTCTTTGCTCTCCTTTTTCTCTTATTCTGCTTTATTTAAAATTATTTGGGTGTTTGTATATAATTGGTGTTATGTTTCCTTAAATGTTTGGATAAAATTCTGTTTTATCTCCTTTGTTGGCTTGTTAGCTATAAATTATTATATTTAAAAAAAATTATTTATTTATTTGGCTGTGCCGGGTTTTAGTTGTGGCACACAGTGTCTTCGTTGCAGCATGTGGGATCTTTAGTTGCAGCATGAAGGACTTTTTTTTTAGTTGCAGCATGTGGGCTCTTTTAGTTGTGGCATGAGGGCTCTTAGTTGTGGCATGTGGACTCTTTAGTTGCGGCATATGGGGCTCTTAGTTGCGGCATGCATGTGGGATCCAGTTCCCTGACCAGGGATCGAACCTGGGTAGGCTGCACTGGGAGCATGGAGTCTTAACCACTAGACCACCAGGGAAGTCCCTTGTATTATTTTAGGTGCTGCTTTACAGTTCATAGTATCCATTTTTAACTTATGAGTCTACTGTTAAGTGATATTATGCTACTTCATGTTTAGTATAAAGAACTTTACAGCATTATGTTTCCATTTACCCCCTCAGACCTTTGTGCTATTGTTGTTATACATTTTACTTTGCACATGTTGTATCAGTGTCACAATACATTGTTGTTATTTTTGCTCTAGACAATTCGTTATAAGGAAAAGAGTCTGTTTTATTTACCCATATAGTTACCCTTTCTGGTGCTGTTTCTTCCTTAGTGTAGTTTTCCATCTAATGTCATTTTCCCTCTGCCTGAAAAACTTCCTTTAGTATTTCTTGTAGTGCAGTCCTGCTAGTGATTAATTCTTTCTTTCTTAAAAAGTCTTTCTTTTGCTTTCAATTTTGAAAGATGTATTTATTGTCTACAAAGTTCTAGTTTGATAATTCGGAGGGGTGGTCTTTAAATATACTGCTCAACTGCTTCTGACTTGCATTGTTTCCTATGAGAAATTTGTTGTCATCCTTATTATTTGTTCTTCTCTGCATAATATGTCTTCTTCTCTGGATGCTTTTAGTAATTGCTCTTTGTAAACAGTCTTGGGAAATTTGATTATGATAAACCTTGGTATAATTCTCTTTGTTTTTCTTGTGTTTGGAGTTCATTGAGTTTCTTTGCTCTGTGGTTTATTTGATCAGATTTGGGGAATTTGGAGCCATTTTTTTTCTTAACTATTTCCCCCATTCTTGCAGACTCTAATTACACATATATTAGGCCACCTGAAATTTTACCATATCTCACTGATGTTCAGTTCAATTTTTTTTTGTCTTTCTCTCTGTTTCTTTCTGGATAATTTCAATTGCTAAAAATTCAAGTTCACTAATCATCTTCTGCAATGTCTAATTTGCCATTAATACCATCCAGTGAATTTTTCATCTCAGACATTGTAGTTTTCATCTCCAGAAGTGTGATTTGGGTCTTTTAAAATATCTTCCATGTCTCCATTTAACATATTCAATCATCTTCTAACTTCTGAACATATATAGTACAGTTATGATAACAGTTTCTTACTGACTAATTCTATCCTTTGTGTCATATATGGGTCTTTTTTAATTGATTGAATTTTCTCTTCATTCTGGGTCATATTTATGTGGTTCTTTGCATTCCCAGTAATTTTTTGTTGGATGCCAAACATTGTGAATTTTATCTTGTTGTATGCTAGATATTTTTGTATCTCTATAAATACTCTTGATCTTTTTTCTGGGACAAGGTTAAGTTTCTTGAAAGCAGGTTGATCCTTTTGGGCTGTATTTTTAAGGTTTGCTAGGCAGGACCAGAGCAGTGTTTAGTCTAGGGCTAATTTTGGCCCACAGATTATGAGGATACCCTCTCTGGATTGTGGGAACTGGAACTATTTCTGGTCCTGCATGAGTTCTGGGAGTTTTCCCCTCTAATACTCTGGGGTGGTTCTTTTCCTGGCCTTTGGTAGTGTCCTCCATGCGTGCACTGATCACTACTCAAGCTGAACATTCAAGGGGTCTCTCTGTAGATCTCCAGGGTCTTCTCTCTGAAGCTATCTCCTCTCTATTAGTCTGCCCTGAGAATCTAGCTGCCTTGGACTCCCCACATTCCTAGCTTTGTCTCCTCAACTTAGGGAGATTATTGAGCTCCATCTGAGTTCTGCTTCCCTGCAGTGGGGCCTGGAAACTCTCCACAGACAGTAATGGAATAATTGTAACTCACTTCATGTGTTTCCTGTCTCTCAGGAATTACCATCCTTTTCTTCCACCCCTGACACCCAGTGTCTTGAAGACTATTGTTTCATATATTTTGTCTGGCTTTGGAGTTTTTTCAGTCAGAATGTGTACTATGATAAGAACTATATTTGGTCTTTTCCCCTGGTTCTTGGCACAGAGCTTCTAACATCTTTGGTATTTCCTGAGAGACAGGAGTATAGGAGTGTCTTTTGTTATTCACAACACCCGTCCCCCCATTCATAAATAATTACAGTTGGTCTTTGAACAACATGGGTTTGAACTGCACAGGTCCACTTATATGAAGATTTTTTTTCCAAAAATTATGTTGGAAAAATTTTTTGACACTTGCAACAATTTGAAAAAAACTCACAGATGAACCTTGTAGCCTAGAAATATCAAATAAATAAATAAGAAAAAGTTAGGTACGTCATGAATGCATAAAATATATGTAGGTACTAGTTTATCCTTATATAGGCATAAGGTGAGTGATATTTAATATAAAATTAATAATGTGTTAGTATTCTTACTGAGTTGTAACCTTTATAATAAACCAGGAAACGCAAGTAAAGTGTTTTCCTGAGTTTTGTGGGCCATTCTAGCAAATTATGGAGCCTGAGGAGGGGATCATGGGAGTCCCTGGTTTATAGCTTGTTGGTCAGAAGTATTTGTGACTGACATCTGGAGTGGGGGCAGTCCTGTAGGACTAAAGCCCTTAGACATGTGGAGTCTGCTGCTAACTCCAAGTAGTTAGTCTCTGAATTGAATTGAATTGCAGGACCCAGTTGGCATCAGAAAGAACCTCCGGAGGAGGGTAAATCTGGTCCCTGTGAATCCGTCTTGGCTGGAAGTAAAAATTTCCTTTTCCGTAAGTGTAAATAAATAAAATATTAAATAAACATGTAATCAACAAGCCCCCCGAATGGTAAAAGAATGTACCCACATTACAGAGCAGAAATAGAATTTCTGGATAGATATGCGCAACTTAAGTATAAGTCAGGTGAAAAAACAAAAAGATAGTATGGTATTTGACTGAACCTACTAAATCCCCCACCCTCCCAAGTAAAAAGAAAACAAGAAACTTAGCATGCAAGATAGAGATGAAACATCTATTCTTGGAGAATATATGTAATTAAAAAAAAATTGGTAGCCAAATTTAAAATATTTTTTAACAGCATATGAAATTAGCTTTAATATCTTTTAATTAACCCAATATAACCAAAATATTATTTCAACATATAATCAATATAAAAATTATTAAGGAGATATTTTACATTTATATCTACTAAGACTTTGAATCGGGCATGCATTTTACACTAGAGCACATCTCAATTAAGATTAGTTGTGTTTCAATGGACTTGAGGATACGGGGAGGGGGAAGGGTAATCTGGGACGAAGTGAGAGAGTGGCATGGACATATATACACTACCAAATGTAAAATAGAAAGCTAGTGGGAAGCAGCCGCATAGCACAGGGAGATCAGCTCGGGTGCTTTGTGACCACCTAGAGGCGTGGGATAGGGAGAGTGGGGGAGACGCAAGAGGGAGGAGATATGGGTATATATGTATATGTATAGCTGATTCACTTTGGTATAAAGCAGAAACTAACACACCATTGTAAAGCAATTATACTCCAATAAAGATGTTTAAAAAAAAGATTAGTCATGTTTCAATTTTTCATTGGTCACTTACTTGTAAACAGTGGTCACTCGTGTTGGACAGTGAGGCTGCAGAAATACTTAATGACACTATGAAATTAAAAAAACATAGGAAAGATAAAAAATGAGGTGAAGCACCAACACAAAGATGAAAAGAGAGTTGACTGTTAGTATCCTACCCATATCCCTGCAGTCGTGCCCTCAATGTATCTCTTCTCTATAAACCTGTGATTCCTGTGATTACCTGTGATACTCTGCCCCAGGTCATTTTTCTGATCAAAGCAGTATGCCCAGCCCACATTCAGGGCAAGCGAGAAGTGTCGAACCTTAATGCTCCCAAGAACGGCCTATAACGAGTGACAGACAAAAGCTGTTGAATAAATACCCCAGCTTCTTTGCCTGCCAGTTGGGATAACTCTGAGACGTGTTCTACAGTGTCTCAAAGAGTTTCCTCTAGTAAGTTTTAGCTCCAGCTGCCCACAGCAGTTACTTGCTTGCTAGTATTATTGGATTCTTTCCCTTTCATATCTTACTTCTCCACCCCTTTATTAGTGTTTCCTGGAATTACCTCTCAAATAAATTATTTGCACTCATATTCTTGGATCTGCTTCTGGGGAATGCAAACTATGACACATAGTTTAGGAACACATTGGAAGCCAGAACAACTCCACTACAAAGCCATTAAAAAAATTAGAAACAGCAGAGAACAGAACAGATACAATATAAAACCAATTACTAATGGGGGAAAGGCTTGACAATCACAGAGTCTGCAGATTTTTTAAAAAGACAAATTAAAGCAATTTAAAGAGTAAGTAAGATATTTGAAGTACAAAGCCTAATTAGAATAAAGGTAATTGAGGTCCTAGAATTGGAGAAACTAACATAAATAGATCAGAAATTGTACTTAAAAACCAGTAGAAGAGAATTTTCCTGATTAGAGGAAGGAATTAATCTAGAATATGTTGTTCCTAGAAAAAAAACCTGTTATAGGAGCAGCTAAACTGAGATATATCCTAATGATTTTTGCATTTCACTGATTAAGAGAAAATTCTTTACATATCCAGACAAATACTAACTATTTACCAGGAAAAAAAATCAGGATAGCTTCAGACTTCTCTAAGAATTACCCATTGTCTGAAAAGTGCTAAGGAAAGGAAGGTGAGCTTCAAGCCTGTTTTTCTCAGTCAAGCTGACATTCAAAGATAAAGGGAAGAAATAGGCAAGTAGACAATCTCAATCATAAACAAGCCAGGACCCACATGACCTTTTTGAAAAGACAAGAAAAATCAAAGCCAAATAATCAAAAAGTAAAGAGAGAAACCACAATAAAAAGACTGGTGATAAAACCCAATTAATTTAAAATAGAATTAAGAAAGCAATTATGGAAAATGTGGTCACAGAAATGTAACTGTTATAAATCTTGACAAGGTAAAGGAAATGGTAATACAACAATAGAAATCAAGCATGGAGGGGAAGGGAGGGACGTGGGAAGAGATTTACTTGTGATCATTTCTTTCATAGTCCTCTATAACTGGGACTCAACAGATGCAGTCTGAAGTTGCTAATCAAGAAATGGAGAGTTAATAATAGTAAATAAAGTTATAATAATTGCAAAACAATAACAACAATAAGAAAACCCTCAAAGCAGATAATAAACCTTCAAAATTATCGCAAGAAACATACAGACATCTATAAAACTGAATAAAGAATAGATAATACATTTAGCAATTGGTAGTACATAACAGAAAACTTAAAATGAAATAATAAATACTAAATATATTTCTTATACCAATACATATACATGAAAATAAGTTCACCCATTAGACGAAGTTATGGACTAGACAAAAGAAAAAACTCACAAAATCAAACCATACATTTAGAAGAATGAAATACAGTTCAATTGCAAAAAGGGGAGATTCTTTGAGGGAAGCATAACAGAAAGACAAAGCAAAACCAGATAAACCACTGGCTAGTGTAGTAGTAAAAATAAAAGAAAAAGAAAAAAAGGACAAGTACCTTTCTAAAAAATTAGAAATGAAAAAGAGAAAGTAACTATTGTTATAGAGGAAATTAAAAATCCTGAAAAAAAATTGAAAATATAAGTGAAAAATACTAAATAGCAGCCCAAACAAACAAATCTAAACAGATGAGTAACAATAGAAACAATTGAAAAAGTTATAAAAGAACTTCCTCTTTAAAATCTCCAGGTCATGAAACCATGAAAACATGGTTTCACTGTTAATTCTTCAAATTTTTTTAAGAAACAGGTAAGTTGGATAGAATTTACTGTTGCCAAAAAAAGGGAATCCTTCAAATTATACTTATGAAGAAAGTCTTCAAAACCTGACAAGACAGGACCAACTCACTTATCAATATTTAAGTAAAAATGCTAATAAAACAATGGCAATTGTAGTTCAGCAGTACTTAAGAAAATATGCCATTACCAAATGAGTTCCTCCCTGGACAGCAAGGGTGGTCAATATTAGGAAAACTATGAATATATTATATCTTACTAATAGCTCAAAGGGGAAAACATATATAGTGACTTTAATATATGCAGAAAAAAAATTTGACATACTTCAGCATCCAGCATAATTATGAAAATAGAGAATAAATTAAGAATAGATGATTGGGATTAACAGATGTGAACTACTTTATATAGAATAGATAAAAAACAAGGGCCTACTGTATAGCACAGGGAACTATATTCAATATCCTATGATAAACCATAATGGAAAATATATGAAAAAGAATATATATATATGTATATATATGTATAACTGAATCACTTACTTTACAGCAGAAACTAACACAACCCTGTAAACCAACAAAACTTCAATAAAATAAATTTAAAAAAAGAATAGATGACAACAGCAGAATACACATTTTTCTCAAGTGGACGTGGAACAGTCTCCAGGATAACCCATATGTTAGGCCATAAAAGAAGTCTTCATAAATTTTAAAAGATTGAAAGCATATAAAATATCTTTTCTGATAATAATGAAATGAAACTAGAAATCAATAACAAAAGGAAAACTGGAAAATTCACAAATATGTGGAAATTAAACAAGACTCACTTGAGCAACCTATGGGTCAAAGAAGAAATCACAAAGGAAATCAGATCATACTTTGAGCCAAATGAAAACAAAACTCTGCATACCAAAACTTATGGGATGCAGTGAGAGCAGTGCTAAGAGAGAAATGTATATCTGTAAATGCAAGCATTAAAAATGCCCTTTATCATGTTGAGGAAGTTTCCTTCTATTGCTAGGTTATTGGGTGTTTTTGTCCTAAAGAGTTATGAATTTTATCAAATGCTTTTTCTGCCTCATTTGGGATGCTCATATGAGTTTTTCCCCCTTCATTCTATTAATGTGGCATATTAATTATATTGGTTGCTTTTTCATATGTTCAACTATCATTGCATTCCAGGAATAAATCCCACCTGCTCATGGTGTTTAATCCTCTTAAAATGCAGCTGAATTCAATTTGCTAGAATTTTGTTGAGGATTTTTGCAATATCTCATCAGGATATTGGTGTGCAGTTTTCCTTGTAGTGTCTTCGTCTTGCTTTGGTATCAGAGCTATGCTGTCCTAATGAGTGTGTTAGAAAGTCTTCTCTCCAGTTTTCTGGAAGAGTTTGAAAAGGATAGGTATTAATTCTTCTTTAAATGTTTGGTAGAATTTACCAGTGAAACCACCTGGTCCAAGGCCTTTTTTTGTTGGGTGGTTTTTGATTACCAATTCAATCTCCTTATTAGTTATAGATGTATTCAGATTTTCTGTTTATTTATGATTCAGTTTTTGTAGATTGTGTGTCTCTAGGAATTTTTCCATTTCATCTAGGTTAACTGATGAGTTAGTAAATAATCATAATATTTTCTTGTAATTCTTTTTATTTTCTTATAATTCTTTCTATATTTTTAGTAATTTGAGTCTTCTCTCTTTTTTTCTTAGTCTAGCTAAAGATTTGTCAACTTTATTGATCTTTTCAAAGAATCGACTTTTGGTTTCATTGATTTTTGCTATTGTTTTTCTATGCTGTATTTCATTTATCTCTCCCCTAATCTTTATTGTTTCTTTTTATCTGCTGGGTTTGGGTTTAGCTTGCCCTTCCTTTTCTAATTCCATAAGGTATAAAGTTAAGTTACTGATTTGAAATCTTTCTTCTTTTTTAATGTATGCGTTTACAGCTATAAGTTTCTCTCAGCACTGCTCTCACTGCATCCCATAAGTTTTGGTATATGGAGTTTTGTTTTCATTTAGCTCAAAGTATTTTCTAATTTCCCTTGTGATTTCTTCTTTAACCATTGGTTGCTCAAGAGTGTGTTGTTTAATTTCCACATATTTGTGAATTTTCCAATTTTCCTTTTGTTATTGATTTCTAGTTTCATTTCATTATTATCAGAAAAGATACTTTGTATGCTTTCAATCTTTTTGAATTTACTAAGACTTGTTACGGCCTAACATATGGTCTGTCCTGGAGCGTTCCGTGTCCACTTGAGAAAAATGTGTGTTCTGCTGCTTTTGGGTAGAGCGTTCTGTGTTTTATATACGTGGAGGGTTCTGGATAGTTATCTATCTATTCATCCAATCTCTCCATCTACCCATCCACCCCCCCCATCTTTCTATCTATCTTACTATGGGACATTTATACCTGTTAAGTAGCCTGGAAAATTACACCCCTAGATGTTTTTGTGGCTGGTTTCTCCTCGTCACTCAGATCTCTGCTCAGATATTACCTCAGAGAAATTTTCTCTGACCACAGTGTCTAAAACTGCACCCATCTCACCACATCCCCAGTCACTCTCTATCTTGTTTCCTGGTTTGTTTTCTTCATAGCACTTATCACAATCTGAAATTACATGATTTTTTTTGATCCTTTACTTGTTTGTTCTTTGTCTCTCTCAGTTGAATATAAGCTCAGTAAAAGCAGAGACTGTTTTGTTCACCACAAGAGCTTAATAAATATTTGATGAATATGTATTGGTTAACATTTGTTAAATGTCACCTGCTCTTCAAAATAGCACACTAATTTTACTTAAATAAATTTGTTTATATGATTTTTCATGCTGGGAGATTTCAGAGGCAATTCTCATATCCTGCGTAGTTTTTCTGTACTTTTTCCTCTGTTGAAGTTACTACTTTTAAATTTCATCAAAACTTTTTGCCCTTGGTTGTGTTGGGATTAGAAACCTGGTTATCTAGATCAGTTTACACTATATCCTTTACAATTTTATATGTTTCAATCAAATCCTTACTTTTTTCTTACACTGGTATTTCAGATGTTAGAATAGTTTCTATTCTTTTCTGTATATGTACACTAATTATGTTTTAGTGTAATGTGTATTTCCTAGGGTGATTATTCATTAAAGTAAGTAAAATTATTTAGTTTGGCTAATTGAAATGAATACTCTCTCATCAAAATTATGTATTTTATGCCATATTTTAATAACCTATAAAGACAAAATTACTTGCTATTTTAACTTTGTCTCTTACTATCTTTGATGTTCCTTTTCTTCCTTATATCAGTGTCTCTCTTTATTCAGTCTCCCAGAATTGCTCATATTCTTATGTGATTTGAGCCTCAGATACAACCAGGCATTGCACTTGGTCCAATACCTGGCATTTCTTTTCTGTCTCTGTGCCTGTCCCTGACAACCTTACCTGTAAGCAATATTTTAGAATCTATTTTAAAATTAGATTAGTATTTAAGAAGCAAGAAAGTGAGATTGTTTAATACACATCTGGGGTCAAACCCACTACCTTGTTCTTATTTTCTCCTTAGGCATATTGCTTTTGTCGGTAATGGAAAAGTAGTGGCTGTAAGGGGCAGACGTGACTCCCAGGTTCTGGAAAGAATAGAAAAAAAACTCTCTTGCTTAAAAGTGAAATTGTGCTTCACCCAGTTTTCACTGCGTCTTCAAATCCTGTCCTTCTTGAAGCTAGCTTCTTATTCTAGGAGGCCTTCTCTTTTGTCTGGACTCCTTTCAAGAATTGTCATTCATATCACATTCTGGTACATTCTAGTTTTGTAAATGTTTCATGTTGTAGTACTGTTTCCCCCTCTACCCTGAATAATGTAGGGCTTCTTGAAGGCAAGATCATGCTTTAATAGAAAACAAACAAGCAGCTATTTAAATAGTACAGTAACTCTAAATTATATGTCCCATAGGATTCGACTTTAAAATAAATAAATATGTTAATTATCTAGGTTGTGAGAGGGAGTCTAGTCATTTAGATACAATTTCAAAGTCCTAAATTTGAGGTTAGTAAATAGAAAAGGACCATTCTTTATGAGACATCGTCATTTCTTCAGAGTACTTTATTTTATTTTATTTTTTTTTGCGGTACGCGGGCTTCTCACCGCTGCAGCCTCTCCTGCTGTGGAGCACAGGCTCCGGACGCGCAGGTTCAGCGGCCATGGCTCACGGGCCCAGCTGCTCCGCGGCACGTGGGATCCTCCCGGACCCGGGCACGAACCTGTGCCTCCTGCATCGGCAGGCGGACCCTCAACCACTGCGCCACCAGGGAAGTCCCGTTCAGCGTACTTTTTAAGTTCTGTTCCCTCTCCTCACCCATTACTGCCACTCACCTCCATCATAATTAATTGCAACTATTTTTATAAAAGAGTAGTTAAAATGTTCCAATATGCTAAACACTCCACATGTTATTTAAAGCCGACAACAGCCCTGCAAAATAAATATTACAATTGTTATTACTGTTATTACTATTATAATTATTATCAAGATCTCGGTGCACAGAATTGTATTAAAATAATCCTTGGCTCATTCAGGACCTGTGTTTGTTTATTTAGTTATTTAATTATTGATTTTTAATAAGGTCCTAAGCACCTATGAGCCCACCACCTGAAACAAAATCTAGGACCATAACCTACATCTAATGTCTGCTCTTCATCAACCTGTTCCCCTGCCGCCTCCCACTGTAGGTCATAGAAAAGTAGATATTATTGTTATCCAGCATTTTTTTTTTAAAAAAAGGGTGTATGCAGTTTTTGTTTGTGTTTTTTAAAGAAGATGTTGGGGGTAGGAGTTTATTAATTAATTAATTTATTTTTGCTGTGTTGGGTCTTCGTTTCTGTGCGAGGGCTTTCTCTAGTTGTGGCAAGCGTGGGCCGCTCTTCATCGCGGTGCACGGGCCTCTCACTATCGCGGCTTCTCTTGTTGCGGGAGCACAGGCTCCAGACGCGGGCTCAGTAGTTGTGGCTCACGGGCCTAGTTGCTCCGCGGCATGTGGGATCTTCCCAGACCAGGGCTCGAACCCGTGTCCCCTGCATTAGCAGGCAGATTCTTAACGACTGCGCCACCAGGGAAGCCCTCCAGCATTTTACATATGACGAATCTGAGACTGCTGGAGGTTAAGAGGTTTTTTTTAGATTACCCAGCTAGTAAATGGACTGTCTGGGATCCAGACCTAGGTGTGTCTAACTCTGACACTTCACCCTAAACTGCTCATGTGGCCTCCCAATTGTTTGTCTGCAAGATGGCTGAGAAGTGGTGCTCAGTGAAGTAAAGTAGATACTGGGACCTAAATCTGTGAAGAGACAATAATGACCTAAGAGTGTACTGGTTCATCTTCAGCCTTGAGCTCTGTTTTGGTTTGCTTGTTTGTTTTCTTTACCCAGCCCTCTGTAGGTTTGTTCATCACTCAGCTGTCTCATGGCTGGGCATATTCCAGTTGGTTCAGGTTTCAAGATCTGAACCAAAAGGAGATATAATTAAGGGCAGCACTATGTAAATTGCTTAGGCTTGAAAGAGAATTTTTTTTTCTAAATGACGACCTTGTTGCAAATGGCAGTTTTTAAAATGGTAATTTCAGCATAAAGGCTATATTTGTATACTGTAAAAAGAACTGTCTTTTGGTCTTCAGTTGATGGGGGCTGAAATGCAGTCTGATGTTCTCTAGAGGAATACGTATAGATTTATACTTGGTTGTTTTATTCTGCTGGTATATTGCACTACAGATGAGAATACACACACACACACACACACACACACACACACACTTTCCTCCTATAATTCTATACTATATAGAAATGCAAAGTTAAAAACAGAGACTAATTAGTATGACTTTAAGAAACCCCATAGGACGTGTGCCCAGATACCCAGAATATCAATAGAACTGAAAGTACATCTGCTGGACATCACAGGGGTTTGTCTTCAGATAATTATTTCCTTTTTGGATTTAATGGAGAAGAATGTAGAACATGATACTGGAAACTTGTCGATTGACTGATTATTAGCAACAGACTTAAACAGAAAGAAAGAGTGAATAACTGGGCATCAAGTGGTGATGAATGACGAAGTTGCTATTATGACAAAGGGAAGAAAAGGTCTCTGTTAATGTCCAGAGTGTGAAGCACAAAGGTCAGGATATTAGGTTATCAAGTCCTTAGCTCTTCACAGTGACCACTGAGGAATAAATAAGATTTATGTAAATAATTTATTGAACTATATCTCCAGCTTCATAGGAGAAATAATGTTACAAACATAAAGCATGTCAACAACTTATGTGAGGTGTTTTACCTAATTCCCAGTTGTAATTAGGTGGAGTTTTTTGTTTGTTTGCACTAATTAACTAATTACATCCAGTACTTAGAAAGTAAGGTAAACTGCTCAAAATTATGGCTCATACCGTTCTACTTGTGTTATTGTTCACCATACCTAAAATTATGGCTCATACCTTTCTACTTGTGTTATTGTTCACCATACCTAGGCTAGGAAGCAACCACATGGTATTTTTAGTATCTATTTGGCTGATACAATGTTCTCAAAACTTGAGCACTGATAGATATTATTGTTTCCTTTTTTCAGTGGTACAGATCCATATTTTCCCCTTGGATTCCAGTTAGCTGAATTGACTGCCTATGAGGTCCAAATGCCCAGTTTTTTCTAACTTCTTCAGAATATTTTTACCTCAAAATAAAAGAATGCACAAAGTAAGAGTTCCTCTGCCTTGTTCCAATGTGAGTTCCAGTTTGTTTCCAATGGAAAGAGTCTCTTTGAGCAGACTGTGGATCCCAAAGGGCAGCGGTCCCCAACCTTTTTGGCACCAGGGTCTGGTTTCGTGGCAGACAGTTCTTCCATGGCCGGGGTGGAGGGGGATGGTTCGGCGGTAATGCGAGCGATGGGGAGCTAATGGGGAGCGGCAGATGAAGCTTCACTCGCTGGCCTGCTCACCAGCCTCTCACCTCCTGCTCTGCAGCCTGGTTCCTACCAGGTACCCCTGCCGTAGAGCCCTGAGCAGATTATCAATTGACTCAGCACCTCCTGTATATTATACATGATACCAGGCACCAAGCACAAGCCCAGAAGAAACCAGATCTATTTCCTGCCCTCAGGCTTAAGGAGAGTTTAGGGTCTTCTCTATGCCTTTTTCAAGCACCATTTCTCCTCTGAACTATATAGCACATTCTCTACTCTTCCAAGGCTGGTATTTAACTGGTACCATTCTAGATGCTTACAAGAGAAGTTACTTCATACCTTAAGACGCACAACGGAGGTCTTAGGGTATTTGGAACTAATTCTCCCTCTGAACTCGGGTTTAGAAGGACAGGGACTTGGGTAGGAGAGGAGGAGATAAATATTAAATAAATACATACACAAGTAATAAATTATAATTGTGAAAAGGCATTGTGAGAGACTGCTGTAGGTAGACCCTTGGCCAACTCGGAGGTGAGGCAGGGTAACCTTTCATTCAGGCAAGCTGCCTAGTTAAACTCTATATAAGTTTTTTAATTTAATAGCAGTTTTATGACTGTACAAGTAATACTTTTTATTTTTAAAAAAACTGAACAAGTTAAAGAATATGAAGAAGAAAAAAGTCACCTTAATCCCATATAGAGAGAGAAAAAAAAACTGATTTCTGTGTGTCTACATACATTGAATTTGTTTGTAGTCAGTTACGTCTGTTTATTCATGGTTTCCTCCTTTGCTTTTATTTTGCAATAGCTTTTCCCTTCTGCTACCTCCCAGATCATGTAAAGAGTATTCAAGTCTTTTCCAAATTCTTTTGTGATTTCATTTTTCTTTTGCTTTTAACTCTTTAATTCAGGCGATTTCATTTTTCTGTGAGTAGCCCGTTGTTCCAACCCCATTTATTGGTCATTTTTTCTCACTGATTTGAAATGCTTTCTTTATATTACAATATTCACTTATATATGTGCATCTGTTCCTGAACACTTTTTTTCCATTTAAAATTCTTTCCAGTATCACACTGTTTTTATTAGAATCGCTTTAGACTACATTTTGATAACTGATCACTATGTGCAGCCCACACTTCAGTGTTATGTTTCACATTCTTGAAAAAAGTGTCCACATAAATTATTTGGAATTCCTCTGCATGGGAGATTTGTCTTTTTCTCCCCATTTATTTACTTATACAATCATCTGTATCAGTGGGACTGATGAGTGTTTATTTTATTACTTATTTATTTATTTTGCGGTCCGCGGACCTCTCACTGTGGTGGCCTCTGCCGTTGCGAAGCACAGGCTCCGGACGCGCAGGCTCAGCGGCCATGGCTCACGGGCCCAGCCGCTCCGCGGCATGTGGGATCTTCCCGGACCGGGGCACGAACCCGCGTCCCCCGCATCGGCAGGCGTACTCTCAACCACTGCGCCACCAGGGAAGCCCAAGTGTTTATTTTATATTTCAGGTTATAACCTAATACTAATTTATTTATTTATTTTATTGCTCAGATTATTCCAGCCTTGACCCTTGGGAGGTCTTTCGGTTGGCTCCTGTGTCTTTTTGACATACCCCATCAATTTAGTTTCTGTAGTTTGGGTGTGTGTGTGTGTGTGTGTGTGTGTGTGTGTGTGTGTGTGTGTGTAGCACTTTGTTATTTTCTGGCACTACAAGATGCTCCAGGCTCATCTTTTGTTTGTTTTTTTTTTTTTTTTTTTTTTGCGGCACGCGGGCCTCTCACTGTTGTGGTCTCTCCCGTTGCGAAGCACAGGCTCCGGACGCGCAGGCTCAGCGGCCATGGCTCACGGGCCTAGCCGCTCCGCGGCATGTGGGATCTTCCCGGAGCAGGGAACGAACCCGCATCCCCCGCATCGGCAGGCGGACTCTCAACCACTGCGCCACCAGGGAAGCCCTCCAGGCTCATCTTGCATGTCCCCTTACCCGGCCCTAGAATGAGGCATTGGTCCAAGGATCTCTAGTTCTCCAGTTGGAGAGTGGTACTAGGAACAGAGCTTGATCTGGGCGCTCATTGTCAGTCTTTGACTTTTGATCTTTCTGTGGCCTTATGTTTAGATATATGTATCTTGTAAACATCATATAGCTAAGTTTTAAAAAACTGTAGTCTTGTAATCTTGCTCTTTCAATTACAGAGTTTAGACTTTTTATGTTTGCTGTGGTTGTTCATATTAGGACTCATTTTTGTAATACTATTGATTTGTCCTACTTCTGGTTTTTTGCTGGATTATTGTTTTGTTTTGTTTTCTTCCTCCTTTCCTGTCTTCTTCTGAATTGATTAACTTTGCTTATGTTCCTTCTGTCTCATTCTGTTTTTCCCTCTACTTGTTTGAAAATTATATGCTGTGTGTATACTCTTTTAGTGGTTACCTCAGGTATTTTTACCTTCATTTAACTCAATAAAATCTGAAGTTAATCAACATCTTTACCTTGTTTCCAAACAATACAAGGACCTTAAGATGCTTTAAATGTGATTTCCAGCTCTCATATCATAATCTATTGTTGACCTATATTTCAATTCTAGCATATTTTCCTCACAAAAATGTAAGCACTATATTATGGTTGTGCACATTCAATGTTTACTTAGTCTTGTCCACATGTTTCTCTGTAAAAACTTTAGAACCAGTTTGTTGATATTTGCAAAATAACTTGCTAGAATTTTTATTAGGATTGCACTGAATCTATAAATCAGGTTGGGAAGAACTGATATTCTGAGAATATTGAGTTTTCCTATTCATGAACATTGAATATATCTCCATGTATTTAGATCTTCTTTGATTTCTTTCATCAGCGTTTTGTAGTTTTCCTCATGTGGGTCTTGTGCATATTTTGTTAGATTTATACCTAAGCATTTTATTTTTTGGTCGTGAATGTAAATGGTATTATGTTTTTAATGTCAAGTTCCAGTTGTTCATTGCTGGTGTATAGAAAGCAATTGACATCTGTATTGTATCCTTGTATCCTGCAACCTTACTATAATGGCTAACTAGTTCCAAGAGATTTTTGGTTGAGTCTTTCAGATTTTCTAGGTAGACAAACATATCATCTGCAAACAAAGACAGTTTGATGTCTGCTTCCCAATCTGAATACCTTTTGTTTCATTTTCTTGCCTTATTGCATTAGTAGGACTTCTAGTACAATTTTGAAAAGGAGTGGTGAGAGGAAATATTCTTGCCTTGTTCTTGTTCTTAGTGGGAAACTTTCTACTTCCTCACCATTAAGTATAATGTTGTTAGTTTTTTGGGGTTTTGTGGGGGGTTTTTGTGGCTCTTCTTTATCAAGTTGAGGAAGTTCCCCTCTAGTCTTAGTTTATGAATGGATGTTGGATTTTGTCAAATGCTTTTTCTGCATCTATTGATATGATCATATAAATTTTCTTTTTAGCCTGTTGATGTGATGGCTTCCATTCATTGATTTTCAAATGTTGAACCAGCTTTGCATAGATGTCATGAATCTCACTTGGTCATGGTGCATAATTCCTTTCATACATGGTTGGTATCAATTTGCTAAAAATTTGTTGAGGATTTTTGTATCTATATTCATGAGAGATATTGGTTTGTGGTCTTCCTATTCTGTAATGTTTTTATCTGGTTTTGGTGTTAGGGTAATGCTGGACTCATAAAATAAGTTAGGGAATATCCCTCTGCTTCTATTTTCTGGAAGAGATTGTAAAGAATTGGTATAATTTCTTCCTTAAATGTTTGGTAGCATTCACCAGTGAACTCATCTGAGCCTGATACTTCCTGTTTTGGTGGCAGATTATTAGTTATTTATTCAATTTCTCTAATAGATATATGCCTATTCAGATTATCTATTTCTCCTTATAAGAGTTTTGGTGGATTGCATCATTCAAGATTTTGGTCCCTTTAATCTCTGTTATCAAATTTGTGGGCATAGATTTTTTCCTAAGAGTCATTTATTATTCATTTTATGCCCATAGGATCACTAGTGATGGCTTTTCTTTCATTTCTGACATTAGTAATTTGTGTCTTCTCTCTTTTTTATTTAGTTAGCCTGGGTAGAAGTGAAAGTGGACTGAAGCTTGGTTGATACTGAATTCTCTAAAAAGTTACATCTAGAAACAGACAACTCTTCCTCTCAGTTCAGCAAAGAAGTTATTTTTAAAAGCTAAGAAATCTCCTTGGGTGGAAGGCTCAGAGAAGGGAGTCATCAGTACAGCCATTTTCTATGACAGAATTCCTGAAGTGTACGAAGGCTGCTGGACTGCCAGGACATGGAAAACCTGACGAGACTGGAATCATATGTCAAATTTTCCAGCATAATTTCACTGGTTACAGAATTCTAGATTGGTGATATTTTTCTTTAAATACTTTAAGTATCTTACTCCACACTTCTTGTATGCATGGTTTCTGAAAAGAAGTTGAATGTAATTCTTATCTTTGGTCTTTCATTGTACGTTTTTTCTCCTCTTTGGCATCTTTCAAAATTTTGTCTTTGATTTTCTCCAGTTTGAATATATGCCAAAGTGTAGATTTTTTGGTATTTATCTTACTTGGTGTTATCTGAGCTTCCTGGATCTGTGGTTTGTTGTCTATCATTAATTTTGGACACTCAGTCATTTTTGCTTCAAATATTTCTGTTCTCTTCTTTCTTTCTTCTCCTTCTTATTACCATTATGCATACATTACACCTTTTGTAATTGTCCCACTGTTCTTGGATATTCTGCTCTTTTTTTTAAAAATTGGTTTTCATACTATATTTCAGTCTTGGAAATTTCTACTAACATTTCTTCGAGCTCACTGATTCTTTCCTCAGCTATGTCCAGTCTATTGTGAGTCCATCAAAAGCATTCTTCATTTCTGTTATAGTGTTTTTGATTTCTAGCATTTCCTTTTGATTCATTCTTTGAGTTTCCATCTCTGTGCTTACATTAACCATCTTCCTGCATCATGTCCATTTTTTTTCATTAGAGTCCTTAGCATATTAATCATAGTTGTTTTAAATTCTCACTCTTGTCATTCCAGCATCTCTGCCATATCTAAGTTTCGTTCTGATACATGCTCTCTCTCTTTTTTTAAAGCCAGACATGATGTACTGAATAAAAGGAACTGAGGTAAATGGGCCTTTCACGTGAGGTTTTATGTTTATCAGGCTAGGGGTTAGGCTGTGTTTACCGCTTGCTGTAGTTGTAGGTGTCAAAGGCAAAAATTGCCCCTGGTGTCCTTGTTTTTATCTCTGCTGCATTCCTTGGGTTTCCCTACAGACTTCTTCTTAAATAAGATCTGAGACACACAGTTCTTTCCATTGTATCCCCCCGTTATTATACAAGAGACCTATTGATGAGGTGGTAATGTGTTGGGGGAAGGGAAGCATTCTATAGTCCTGTGATTAAGTCTCAGTCTTTTATTTTTTTAATTCTTTTGAGAAGAAGTATTATCTATATTTGAAAGTATATGTTATGACCTCTAAATATAAAAAAATCAACATGAAATGATTGGAATTCATAAAAGATTTAATAATTAACAAAATCTAATTAAAATAAAATTAGAAAAATATACATACTTAGGAATAAATATAACAGAAGGCAAAAGGACCTATGTGAAGAAAACTGTACTTTTTTATTGAAATACAGAAAACTATGAAATATCCTAATAAAATAGGATCTGAGTTAATGTAAAGACAGTTATATTCTGGAGATAACTCAAAGTCATAAAAATGTCACTTCTTCCTAAATTATGAATGTAATAAAATTCCAGTCATACATGGAGTGATATATGATTTGCTTTTGTAACTAGTAAATTTAGTTTCAAGTTTGTATGAAAGAAAAAAATGGCTGAAAATAACCATGAAAAAAATTACAAAAAGAATTACCAAAACACCTGAAAAAGACTAGTGAGGAGTTCCTTTCTTTCTCCAATATTAAAACATATTTAAGGGAATGTTAAAATTTTATGCTTTGTAGATCTCAGTCTTTTAGTGAGCCTGTGACCCTGGGCTGTGATCTGTACAAGTGCTTCTCAGTTTTGTTTTGTTTTGCTTTGGTTTGTGGAGTTCGGAAGGCTACAGTTGACTGGAGTTGGGTATTTCCCTTTCCCCCCATTGGTTAGACTCTGGTAAAACCCCAGTTAGTTAAGCTTTGGTGAAATAGTTTCTCTTGAGGGCAGGCCTTGTTAGAAGAAGAACAGAATTTTCTGGGCTTTTTTCAAATGGCTCCTTTTTGCCAGAAGTAGGAGGAGACTTTTCTCCAACTTCCCTGAGAGAGCCTGGTAAGACTTTGGGAGGTAGAACTCACAAAAGTGTTGAGGCCCCCCTAATACTGGATCCCCGTGGAATTTTTAACTCTTGAACTTGTCCACACTGAGCCTCCAGTACTTCATCAGTTACTGATTAGGTTTTCCTATCCTGGTACTAGTTCTTGTGGAAGCTTCTGCTCCTGGGCTTCTGCTTCTGTAAGTTGTATTCTCCGTATCTGCCCATCTGTCTCTCCAATTTTGGGGAGCAGTGGTTTGCCCTGTGACCTCATTTCTCTGGTGGATCTAAGAAGGGTTGTTGATTTTGTTTGTTCAGCTTTTCTCTTTTTGTGAAGACAGGAGCGATCACTTTCAAGCTCCTTACACGCTGGACTGGAAACTGGAAGTTCTTTGCATTCTTTTTTCTGTGTTTTTTGATTTTTCACTGTGCCTTATTTTAAAGAGTTTGGGAATGACCTACAAAACGGATTGTGTGCATGTTATTTAAATGGAAATGAGATATTAAAGCTATGAAAAGAATGAAGCAAGAATGCTGTTCATATTAGTTGTTATAGTTATTGTGCCTGAGTGTTACACTGAACCAAGAATTTCCTGATAGTGAAATCAAAAGAGAGAAATCTTATGGGTTACAGAGTTATCTTTCCTTGCCGAGTGAGCATACCAATTTTTGAGTCAAGACAATATCCTCCTGCTTCAAAATTCTAAAGTAAATCTACCACATGGAATAAACAAGTGGAACATTGAGCAATAGACATGTAACAGAAACAGAAAATGTTTTCATCCATCTTTGGCAGATACATATGTTACTTTATATTGCCCTTTTTCATAGTGACTTCCATTAAAGACCAACATTAATGTTTGACTCCATTAAGGCAGTTCTGAGAGGGTCTATTTTAATATGCTCCTGATGAATATTGATATAAGGTGACTCTAGGCTGGAACGTTTACAACCTTAAGGAAAGAATGGGTGGCGTGGGAATCTGTCTTTATTAAATATAACTTTTCTCACTGGGGCTTTAGTACTTGTGTTAGCTGGGACCCAATAAAGACACCACTTTTTACAACCACACTCTGAATTAACTGAAAAATAAAATATATCTGTAAGCAGATGGAGGTCACAAACATCACCTTCATTACTCATAAGGCTGATTTTGGAAGATGTGGCTTCTAGGTGTAGGCAAGGAGTCTCCTCACTACTGAACCCCAGAAACAGACTGATGAACCTACGGGGTGTCGGGCAGCCCTGGACCAGGGAAGGCCCTCACAAAGGGATTGGGAGGCGCTGAGAAGAACATGTGCTCTTTTCCCAAGTGAAAGTAGAGGAGCTAAGCCAGTACATACCCACTTTTGACTTCCAGACTCCCCAGTCAGATTAGCTCGCAAGGGCAGAGAGAAGCCAAGATGTTTTGTTACTTGGATTCTTCCCCTAGGAAGGAAGCGCGAGGAGTAGGGAAGAAGCATTCACAAAAGTGTATCTGGATAGGTGATTCAAGGCTCTACTCTCTGGCAAGAGCTTTAAAGCAGTGGCTGCTGATTTAAGACATATTCGTTATATCAGTAACACTTGTGGATGTCACATCTGCATTTCTGTTATGAAAGGTGAGGGTTTTAAGCAGCTGGTCGCTCAGATGGAGGATGCCCACCTTGGCTTGAGCTGGTAGACAGGGAAACCTGTGAGCAAGGCCAAAATCCTCTTCAAGAAGCACTGTCAGGGCTTCCCTGGTGGCGCAGTGGTCGAGAGTCCGCCTGCCGATGCAGGGCACACGGGTTCATGCCCCGGTCCAGGAAGATCCCACATGCCGCGGAGCGGCTGCGCCCGTGAGCCATGGCCGCTGAGCCTGCGCGTCCGGAGCCTGTGCTCCACAACGGGAGAGGCCACAGCAGTGAGAGGCCCGCGTACCGCAAAAAAAAAAAAAAAAAAAAAAAAAAAAAGCAGCACTGGCAGGTGCTTGATTGGGACGACCCGCTTGTACACCATGGTGCGTGAACCAAGTGATTTTGGCCTAGAAAACAATGCATTATCTGCTTATAGAGTTGTAACAAAAGGTCAGTCATACCCAGGGAAAGGCCAGAGTCTAAGCAGCATAAGCTCTTGGTATGAACGCTGGGCTACATTAGCTGAAAAATGTACCCCCCCCAGGTAACAAACACAGTGACTTCCTGAATCAAGCAAATGGGGAGTTTAGCGTTCTGAAGTAAAATTCATTTTTGGGATAGTTGGAGATTTTGTGGTAAGATACATTTTATTTTAAAGGGAGAGATGAGAAATCAAGATAATAGATATGTGGGGGAAAAGTAGATATCTAGGGTCTCCTTTTTGATTTGCTGCCAAAATATTAACCAAACTGTGTCTTATTAAAGCAAGTCAGTAATTGAATGGGTTAGGCTAATTACCCACAGTCAAGTTTTAGTGACATAGCTATACCACAAACAAGCATTGGGAACTAGGCACAGTCAGTGGTCTGAGCTGTTACAGAGTTCAGCTGGGCTGTCCAGAGCAGAATTTCCATCCTTTGCAGTTTCCTTCCAAGGGTTCCACTGGGAGCTTAATAGGAGCAGCTGAAAAGTGTGCATAACTGTTAGCGCTTCCATTTCTCTCAGCAAAGGGACTTAATTAAACTCAGTTATACACATAATTCACACAGCTTTGATTGTTCTTTCTGAGCCCCTTTCAGCATTGCTTTGGCTGCTAATTTGCGGCTTGCTTGGAGTGGAGGGGAAAGACTTATGCAGAATAAATATATTCAGTATTTTTTCTTTGTTTAATAAACATGGAGCTGATAAACACATCCAGTAGTTAGGGGAAACTGTATGTTTGCCCTGGAAGAAGGGAATTTGGATAATAGTAATTTCATAAAGTTAGTGAGAGTCACTATTATTCTATACTTATTGGCCCACAACAAATTGAATTCCTTTTTCTTCATGTTTGTTGGAGGTGTCATGGGTTACAGTGTTTCAGACTCTGTATTTGATTTAAATTAGACTGAATGCTAAGTTCTTCACTCGGTAAATGCATTATAAAGGAAAGAAGAGAATTGGCGATCTCTGCTGAATTTCGGTTATCCAAAACCAGATTTCAGACCATTCATCTACTTAGAAACCATTGATAGCTCTCCACTACCCACAGAATAACTCCTATAAAAGCAAATTTGGTGAAATTTGCTTCCCTAATTCGGCCTGATTCTAACTGTTCAGAGACTAAACACTCTTATGTCTAGTCGTATTCATCTGTGGCTTTTCTTCAGACCCTGCATGTTTCCCCTTGTCTGCTATCGTCTGCTTAATCAGTTCTTTATGCTGTGTAGCACAGTGGTTACAAGCACAGCCTCTGTGTTTCAGACTTGGCTCTACTGCTTAGTAGCTGAGCAATCTTGGACAGATTTCTTAATCTATCAGTGCCTCAATGTATGTATCAATAAAATGGAGCTAATAATAATATTTATTTCCTAGTGTTGCCATGAGAATGAAGTGGAATACTGCATATAAACTGCTTAAAACAGTGCTTGGCTCATAGTAAGCATGCCATAAGTATTAGCTCTGATGTTCATGGCGATGATGATGGTCATGATGATGAATGGAATGCCCTTCTCCGGCATCTACTTATTAAAACTTTTGCTCATTCTAGGTCAATTCAAATTCCACCTTCTCTAAGAAGCCATCCCTCACTTCCCCATATTTCTAGTTTGTATTTATTTAAGTGGACTAAAATACATGTTGAAGAGTGATGGTATATGGGAGAACATAAGTAGGACCAACTAGCTTCATGAAGAAACTGAATTTTGCTTGAAATTTTCTAATGCAGTGGTCATTAACGTAAGTTAACAGAGAGAAAAATGGTCAATCTGAGTGAAGAGAAAGATGGGGTGATGTAAGATAGGAAAAAGCAGAGCATTTATGAGGAAATGTCATGGGTTTTTGTTTGGCTATACATAAAGTTGCCCAAGGGAGGATGTGATTCTGATGCTGAGGAAACAGGACAGGGCTAGAGAGATTATCTCTAGTTGTGTTGTGAAATTCCAGTGAACAGACCTTCAGAGATCTTTCACTTTCTTCCACTACCTGCAGCACATTTTTCTAATAGTATCTTCTTTATATTCATAACACATTGATGTAGTTAACAGAAGGCAAATAAGATCCCTGTTTTATGGGAAGGCGACTCCAAGAAGTTAATCGAATGGCCCAGGTCTCAGACCCTTAGAAGGGATGCCAGAGTGTCCTTTACTAGGTCCTTGATGATCATATGAAATAGTATGGTCCTGATACAGACAGTGTGGTACTCTATTCAGTTCTAGTGTGCTGAATACACCATGCTGTGGGCTGCAGTAATGCAGCTTTGTTTTTCTTTGGATTACCTGTAGTACCTCAACTGCATGTTCTGCACTCATTATAGTGGGATTCCTGTCGTGTCCCAACACTTTTTCAGGCCTGAGAAGGTAAAGCCTCATTATAGCCAGAATGACTTGGTCCCACTCAACTGTAGGCAATGAGGCTAAGAGAGCTCTTACTGAATTCTCTAGTTAATCCCTGTAAGTCAGACATATTTAGTGGATTTACCCATCTGCTGCTAAGATATAGAATTAGTCTTCTACAAGGTCACGTATATATGGGCGCTCTGGACACACACAAGCCTATTCTTGCTGTGTTCTTGCTCCCCTCTTGAGTTTCTTATTTGCACAAGGACCTGAGGCTTCCCTGAATCTCGTAGCAGTTGACCAAGGTACTCTTCCTAGCCTTTACCATCACTGTTCTCAGAGATTACGTCCCCCAGGAACTGGCTGAGGTTTTGTTCTTAACTAGATATCCCACTAGTAACCATGGTACCATTGCCATTCTCTGTCTACTGAGTTTGGCCACCAGCGCAAGCCACAGATTAGTCCTGGGGTTACTACACACATTGGACTCTGTCCACCGGGGGTCAATCCTATTCCTAGGTAACTTTTCTGTAGACAATCTCTGCCCATTGCAGACTAGCCTGCTGGAGAGATCCCACTACACTCGTAGCTTGTGTTTATACCCAAGACTCTTGAGCTGAATTTACCCCAGACCCTGAGTGTCCCTCTAAAAAATATGTGGAAAGAAAATGAGGTATTCCTCTGTAGGCCGGTTGAATATTTAGCAGGAGTCTGCCTCACTTTCAAACCACCCTATTTTATTTTAACTTTTCTTTAGTAAGGATATATAATAATTTTAAAGTATTTTAGATGTCATTGTTAGTAGCTTTGAAAAAAAAACCTTCTATTTCCTATATTCCAAGTGTCTCCAGTTTTCCACAACTGTCATTGAAATCTCTTTCTGATGGTCTTTCATTCTTATTGTTGTCATGGTTGTTTTTAAGTGTGTCCCTTCAGCCATGTGTATTGTACAACCAAGCTTAATAGTTAGACTGAAGTTCTAGGCTTTGAGGCCCCCAGTTTGCTCAATCAAGACCGAAAGAGCCGACACAAGAGCTGATGTATGCAAGGGGTGGATGTCCCCACTGGGAGCATCCCAGTTAGGGACAATGACTTTTTGCTTGAGGAATTGCTGATTCAAATGTGTATGAGTTAGGCAGGGACTTGATTGCACTTGCAATGCAATGCTCAATAAACATTGCCATTGGAACTTCCCTGGTGGTCCAGTGGTAAAGACTCCACCTTCCAATGCAGGGGACGAGGGTTCGATCCCTGGTTGGGGAACTAAGATCCCACATGCCACGGGGTAACTAAGCCTGCACGCCACAACTACTGAGCTCGCACGCCTCAATGAGAGTGCCCACGTGCTGCAAACGACGGAGACCACGCACTCTGAGCCCCTGCGCCACAACTAGAGAGAAGCCTGCACACCACAGGCCTGCAGGCCACAACTAGAGAGAAGCCTGCACACCACAACAAAGAGCCCGCGCTGTAGCAAAAGATCCCGAATGCCTCAACGAAGACCCCGCGTGCCTCAGCCAAGACCCAACGCAGCCAAAAAAATAAAGAAAATAAATAAATAAACAAATATTAAAAAAAAATGGCCATCACCTTTCCCAGCATTGTTATCATCATCATCGTGAGCTGATATTCTTTAGGAACAAGCCTACACTTTTGTGGATATGCGTTTTAGGAATACATTCTCTGTGCATAAAGTGCTGTAAGATGGGGTGGAATAACTTTGTAAAAGTGAATGAGTTTTCATTTTCTAAAAAATATTTTCTTTTATTTATTTATTGGCTGTGTTGGGTCTTCGTTGTGGTGTGCGGTCTTCTCGTTGCGGTGGCTTCTCTTGTTGTGGAGCACGGGCTCTAGGTGTGCGGGCTTCAGTAGTTGCGGCGCACGGGCTCAGTGATTCACAAGCTCTAGAGTGCAGGCTTAGTAGTTGTGGTGCACAGGCTTAGTGGGGCGGCACGTGGGATCTTCCCAGACCAGGGCTTGAACCCATGTCCCCTGCATTGGTGGGCGGATTCTTAACCACTGTGCCACCAGGGAAGTCCGAGTTTTAATTTCTTATGTTCAGCTTTGGTTCAGAGGATATGTGAAGCAAACAACAAGGTAGAAGGTGTCAGTTCAATATAGCAGAGGTACACTATGTGAAGAAATGGTAAAGGTCAGGGAAGTCAACTGAGATCAGGGAGGGAGCCAGGAACTCCACTGACTAATCAATCAATTGATTGTTTAGAGCCTTGTACACTTGGTGAGAAGAAAGTGATATGAAGGAAGCTTTACATAAGGTTTTTGAGGAAGGGAGTGTCATGACCACACTTTTGTCCTAACAGGCTCCTTCTGTCTGCTGTGAAGAGAGTGGACTGTAAGGGCCAAGAGGGGAAGCCAGGGGGCCCCGTGAGGTGCTGTCGACGTAGCGCAGGGGCAAGATGGCTGTGGCTATGTTTGGAAGGTAGGCGTGCAGATAGTAAAATGTTGTATCAAACAAACACTGAAGAATAATTCATACAAATGATTAACTTAGCATAAGTGCTAAAAAATAAAAATGTTAAAATGCTAAAAATTAAACATATTAGGAAAAAGAATTTATGATAATATGGCAAAGAATGAGTAGCCTAATATCAATACATAAGGAACTCATTACATGATAGGAAAACATAAAGTCTGTAATAAAGTGTCCACTCTGCTTGCCTTTGTGAGCTGATTGATTGATACTTATTCACAAACTTCGTAACAGATTCTGGACAAGTATGCTGACTTGGGACTTCTCTGGTGGCACAGTGGTTAAGAATCTGCCTGCCAGTGCAGGGGACACGGGTTCGAGCCCTGGTCCGGGAAGATCCCACATGCTGTGGAGCAACCCAGCCCGTGCACCACAACTACTGAGCCTGTGCTCTAGAGCCCATGAGCCACAACTACTGCAGCTCGCGTGCCTAGAGCCCGTGCTCCGCAATAGGAGAGGCCACCGCAATCAGAAGCCCACGCACCGCAACAAAGAGTAGCCCCCACTCGCCGCAACTATAGAGCGCCCATGCGCAGCAACCAAGACCCAACACAGCCAAAAATAAATAAATATATTAAAAACTAAATAAATAAAATAAAATTTAAAAATCTAGTGCCATCCAGAGAGAAAAGAAAAACTTTTTCAAAGTGGATGGAATTCATTCACTGGACCAGAAAGGGTCACTATTTCTGAGAGTCAGAGCAGTTCCAAATACTTGAGTTAAAAAACATAGGGCTTCCCTGGTGGCGCAGTGGTTGAGAGTCCGCCTGCCGATGCAGGGGACACGGGTTCGTTCCCTGGTCCGGGAAGATCCCACATGCCGCGGAGCGGATGGGCCCATGAGCCATGGCTGCTGAGCCTGCGTGTCCGGAGCCTGTGCTCCGCAACGGGAGAGGCCACAACAGTGAGAGGCCCGCGTACCGCAAAAACAAAAAACAAAAACCCCCCATAAATGTGTTTTAATATAATCTAGATGGTATAAATTGAAATTTTCATCTAGCTTTTATTGTTGTCGTTTAAAAATATTACCAATAGAATGTAAATTGGTGCAGCAACTATTAAAAAGTGTGGAGTTTCCTCAAAAAATTAAAAATAGAACTACCATGTGATCCAGCAATTCCACTTCTGGGTATTTTTCTGAAGAAAACAACAACACGAATTCAGAAAGATGTATGCACTTCTAGGTTCATTGCAACATTACTTGCAATAGCCAAGACATGGCAGCAACCTAAGTGTCCATCAACAGATGAATGGATAAAGAGTTGTGGTACATATAAAATATATGCAATGGAATACACCTCAGCCATAAAAAGGAATGAGATCTTGCCATTTTCCACAACATGGATGGACCTAGAGACTATTAGGCTGAGTGAGATTAGTCAGACAGAGGAAGACAAATACTGTATGATTTCATTTATGTGTGAAACAAAACAAATGAACAAACAATAAAACAGAAGCAGACTCAACCACTCGAACTGGTGGTTGCCAGAGGGGTGGAAGTGATGAGTGAAACAGGTGAGGGAGACTAAGACATAGGAACTTCCAGTTATAAAATCAACAGGTCAGGGGGCTGTAATGCACAGTGTAGGGAATAGAGTCAATAATATTGTAAGAACTGTATATGGTGACAATAGTAACTAGACCTGCAGGGGTGATCATTTTGTCATGTGTAAAAGCAGTGGGTCACTATGCTGTACACCTGAAACTAATATAAGATTGTAAGTCAACTACGCTTCAATAAAAAAAATTCTCAGTGGAATATTTTATAGGTGAAGAATCTAGAAAACTGAGGAGAAAGGCAGGCCAGTGTTGCTGGGCCTCAACTAGGGGCAGGACGGGCGGACGGGCGCCGCCCAGTGGACGCGGGCTGGAGTGGGAGACGGGGGTGGCGGGGGTGTGTGTGTGTGTGTGTGTGTGTGTGGTCTACAGAGAGAAATGACAGAAGTCACGAGATAGATGCCCGGACGAGGCTATAAGCTCTGGGGAAACACCCCTAATTGCTCCCAGAAATCTTCTCAGGAGATTTACTAGAGGGTGTATTGTCTTGTTACCCTAATACATTTCCCGCCCAAACAATTATTATTCTGCAAAGCAGAGTAAAACACCCCTGAAAATAAAGGTCATATTTACAGAAGCTCGAGCCGGAAAACCAACCAAAGTAGATGGCTTGTTCACCTCTACAGACAACTCAAGGGCGTAATTCACACCGACAGCGGCTGAGACTGCCTGGTTACAAAGGCCTTCTTCACACTTCAGAAAGAGCCAGGAGACGCGCCCAGTACAGAATCCATTCACGAGTCCAGGGGCAGGTAGAAAGCCATCATCAAATCCTTCCCGGCCCCCCCGGCAGCTCCACTTACTAGATGTATGAGCACTGCGGCAACCTTGTTCTCAGCTTTGTATTGTGAATAGTACATTTAAAAATAAATATTTAGTGCTCAGAGCGCTGCTTCAAAAATCTGTATTATAATTAAATGAGCTATTGAGAAAAGAGGTAGCAGCTTGCAGAGTCACTCTAAAAAAAACCCAGTGAAGACTATGTATATAACACACACACACACACACACACACACATGTTATTTATAAGATAGTGCAAAAGCTGTATTGGTGAGGGAGTGAGGAGAGATGGAATCATACAGTTTGAGCATTAAGACTGCATCTTTTTTTTTTTTTTTTTTTGCGGTACGCGGGCCTCTCACTGTTGTGGCCTCTCCCGTTGCGGAGCACAGGCTCCGGACGCGCAGGCTCAGCGGCCATGGCTCACGGGCCCAGCCGCTCCGTGGCATGTGGGATCTTCCCGGACTGGGGCATGAACCCGTGTCCCCTGCATCGGCAGGCGGACTCTCGGCCACTGCGCCACCAGGGAAGCCCCAAGACTGCGTCTATTAAATCCTCCTGCAAATCTGCTCTCATCCTTGTGGAGAAAATCAGAATGAACTATGAACACTGGTGTTTCGTTTTGTGTTCTTTCTTTTGAGTGGTGTTTCTCAGTTGGTTTGCCATCAAAAAGAACTGAGGTAGGAACCAAGCTGCCTTTGAAGACATGAGCACAGTGCTGGCGGTAAAGCGGAGACCTGGGCTGAGGCAGGACCATGAAGTCCACCTAGTGTTTATGCCAAGACATACTGTCTAGGAAGACGCCAGATTTGGACCACTGCCTGGTGCAGCATGCTCTTTCTCTTCCCTGACCTGTGACGCGCCAAAGAAACAGACCCTGGGTGATTTTTTCAAAGTGTTGAAATGATACTGCAAAGCCCTTATGATTGCTGGGGATGCTGGGATAGTGGGAATTGGGGATAATTGGGGAATTAGTGGGAACCAGGGATGACGCTGGGAAGAGGCAGGGACCGCTCTGGATACTACCAGGGAACCAGCCTTCGGGGCGGTGGGTGTCCCTGCAGCGCCCCCTCTGTGCCCTCAGCGCCCGGCCGCCAACACTGCCGGGCCCAGGCTGCTGTCCCCCGGTGCTGAATGGGCTGCATTGCACTTGATTCATGTCTGGAGCAGCTCCATTGATCTGCGTCCAACTGCAAAGGAGACTGAGAACATGGGGATCCAGACTTTTCAGCCATGTTTTCCCCACGATGCTCACAAGGTAGGGAATTCCTCGCCCAGAGGGATTCGGATGCTGGGCTATAAAAAACAAAAAACACAAAAACCACCTCCCCAAAATGTCATGAGACCCCAAGGCTTAAGATGCAGCCTGCGGTTGATCAGTTAATTGCTGCCAAACTCACAATATGGCAGAAGTTCCCATCAAACTGTGTTCAAATTCTGCGATTGCCAGTGAAGAAAAACCCCAATCTACAGTCCGAAAGGACAAGACTTTTCGTTAATTCTGCACTGGTGTTCAAGAAGCCGTGCGCCTTCAGGCCAACAAGTGACACTTGAGCTTTTTTTTTTCTCGCCACTTCCTTCTGTGAGTGACTCTGTGGATCCAGGGCCACAAACAGCTGTGCCCCCTTGCTGGCTGTTGCCACGAGGGAGGGCGTCCCCTCCGCCACACACCCTGCAAATCAGCCTCTGAGCAAGTTCCACTCGGTTCTTACGGCAAAGGAGAAGCTCATTAAAAAGCCAAACTAAAAGACCATAGATGTTTCCTTCCATCTTCACGTTCTGTAGAACAGACATGTATGTGGATGTTTGCGTGATTTGCAAGAGAAAGAAATCCTTCAGCAGAGTGACCAGCTAAGCGTTGCCCACCTGTGAACCAACCCACGTACAATGCAGAAAATGAGGACACGCTAAATAAATCTGGAGTGTTCCAAACTGCGTCTGTGCCTATCTCATAAAGATTTAAATGGGAGAAGAAAGGGAAAATAAAGAAAAGAAAAAGTATGACTGTATGACTCGGGAGAAAGGTAAACTGTTTAAGCTGTCTGGCATTTGATACCGTGGGTGATATCTTGCCAAGGGTATCTGTCAGAGATTTTTTTTTTTTTTTCAATGAAAGTGCGTATCTGGCAACCTTCCCACAATTTGTGGAATGCATCTAGGGCACCGTCTCTGCAATGGGTGGTCAGCCGGCTCTCCTAAAGTTTCACTTGGCAGTTGCTTTTTAACAAAATCTAAGTCCCAGTAAGGCCTCCCGGACCTTTCATGTGTTTTCTCTTTGCGGCTGCTCACAGCTGACTCATGTCGGTGGTCACTTAAAGTCTGTTTTCCTTGTTATTTACCAAAGCGTTGGAGATGTGTCTTGCAGATGGCAGATTGTTTTAATGTTGGCTTATAACAAGTCATGTCAATCTGTTTGCACTTCAGATATCCTGAGTGCCAATTGAGCTAGAGAAGAGTTAACTCTTGGGATGAGAAGTCTTTATGATATTTTAGAGAAGGAAAAAATAATACATATACATGTGTATATATATATATGTAAATACACACACACACACACACACACATATATTGGTCTTAAGAAAACCCATGCTTTCAAAAAACAGGAAGTGTGCTCTTCAGAACACAGCAGTTGGGAGATAAAACTAGAATAATTCAGTTTAGCTACTTAGGCCTGGGGTTCCTCAACAGACATGATAATAGAATGTAAATATTGATATCCAGCTGTCAGCCCATTGGCCTTCCTCACAGAAGTTAGGAGAACTTGGCTTCCCTTGCTGAGAGCTGGCTAAGGACAGGCGGGAAATTCAGACAAGAATATATTTATCAGATTTTTCCTTCTAAGTTTGAGGCTTTAAAAAAACACCACAGAGGAAACGCAGGGCTTCCTCTCCAATGGGTCTTTCTTGCTCCGCTCTTACCTTTCCACCTTTCCCACCTGTCACAGTTCCAAGGGACCAAGAGGTTGGATCCTTCTGAGCACTTTTCTAATGGGTTAAATTAGACCTGGATGGGTAGTACCTGACCTGACTTATCTATAAGGCGTAGAGCTTGGCCTTGAGAGCTGCATGCTTGCCACTAACCTCCTCGCCTCCCACTGGGTCCCCCTGCCTTCGCTTTCAGCCCACTTGGGTCTACCTTCCCCTTTCACAGCCTGAGTGAGTCTGGTAGCCTGTATTTAAAGCTCTCCAACTGGGACCCACTGCTTAGTGGAGTCTTTTCATTTGGTTTGCACTCTGGCAATATTCAAGTAAAGAAAACATCAGGTAATGGTAAATGCTACGATGGAATAAAACACGATAGAGGGAGAAAATGACTGGGGCTACTCTTATAGGGTCAGGAAGAGCCTCGCTAAGAAAGGTGACGTTTTCACAGAGATCCGAGTGAAAAGAAGTGGCCAGCCTTGTGCAGATCTGAGAGAAGTCCAGGCAGAAGGAATAGCAAAAACACCGAAAGCAGCTCCTTGGAGAACATTGGAGCCTCGGGGAAGGAAGAAGGACTGGGGTCTGTCAGGCAGTGGTGGAGCCTTGAAGTCTATGTAGATCTTCTGTCATCATGATGGTAGAGTTTGAATTGGGGGTGGGGGAGGTGGGGGTGGTTATACTCTGGTGTACAGTTTTGAAATATCTCCTTGGCTGCTATGCAGAGAATGAATTACGTATGTGTGGGCAGAGGGAGTGGAAGCAATGATCTCAGTGACCAGCCTGTCACAGCAGTCCAGGAAAACGATGCTTCTGGCTTAGGCTTAGAGAGTCTCAGTACAGTGGGGACAATGGATGGATCTGGGGTGTGGTTTGGAGGTAGAGTTGACAGACTTTGCTGATGAGTCGGAGGTGAGGGAGAGGACTGTGCGAAGATGGAGGGTTTTTTGGCTTGAGCAACTGGGGAGATGGCAGTGCCATCTGTTAAGGCCAGGAAGATTCGAGAAAGAGCGGATCTGTAGAGGGGGACACAAAGAGTTGTGTCCTGATGTGGCCATGGGAGCTGTGGGATGGCTATCAGAAACCAAAGTGGAGGTGTTAGGCAGGCAATTAGATGTGCTAGCCTAGAGTTTATGTCAGGAATTCCATGTTAGATTGGAACTAGAATGTAAACTTAAAAAGTAAAATGAAAAATTGCTGAAAGAAAACTAATATGGCTATTGTTATAATCTTAGAGTATGATATAAATACTGTTTCAAATCATAAAAGACTAACAGATTTGACTATATACAATTTTTTGAGGTATAATTGACATATAACATTAAATTAGTTTCAGATGTACAGCATAATGATTTGATATTTGTACATATTGCAAAATCACCATCACAGTAAATCTAGTTAACATTCGTCACCTTACATAATCACAAAATTTTTTTTCTTGTGATGAGAACCTTAAGATCTACTCTCTCAGCGACTTTCAAATATGCAATATAGTATTATTAACCATATTCACCATGCTGTACATCCCCATGATTTATTTATTTTATTTTATTTATTTATTTTTTTAAAATGTATGTATTTATTTTTATTTATTTTTTGGCTGTGTTGGGTCTTCGTTGCTGTGCACAGGCTTTCTCTAGTTGTGGCGAGCAGGGGCTACTCTTTGATGCGGTGCGTGGGCTTCTCATTGTGGTGGCTTCTCTTGTTGCGGTGCATGGGCTCTAGGTTTGCGGGCTTCAGTAGTTGTGGCTCACAGGCTCTAGAGCGCAGGCTCAGTAGTTGTGGTGCACGGGCTTAGTTGCTCTGCGCATGTGGGACCTTCCCGGACCAGGGCTCGAACCCATGTCCCCTGCATTGGCTGGCGGATTCTTAACCACTGTGCCACCAGTGAAGTCCCGATTTATTTATTTTATAACTGGGGGTTTGTACCTTTTGACCTCCTTCACCCATTTCAGCCTCCCACCAGCCCCCACCCCTGGCAAACACCAGTCTGTTCTCTGTACATGTGAGCTTGCTTTTGTTGTTGTTTTTAAGTGATATATGGTATTTATCTTTCTCTGACTTATTTCACTTACCATAGTGCCCTCAAGGTCCATCCATGTCACAAATGGCAAGATTTCATTCTTTTATATAGCTGAATAATATTCCATTGTATAATATATACCCTATCTATTCATCCATTGGTGGACATTTAGGTTGCTTCCATATCCTGGCTTTTGTAAATAATGCTGCAATGAACATGGGGGTGCCTATATCTCTTCAAGTTAGTTATTTTGTTTTCTTTGGATAAATATCCAGAAATGGAATTACTGAATCATATGATAGTTTATTTTTAATTTATTGAGGAACCTTCATACTGTTTTCCATAGTGGCTGTACCAATTTACATTCCCACAGTGCACAGCATTCCCTTTTCTCCACATTCTCACCAGCACTTGTTATTTCTGCCTTTCAGCCATTCTGACAGGTGTGAGGTGATATCTCATTATGGTTTTGATTTGCATTTCCCTGATGATTAGTGATGTTGAGCCCCTTTTCATGTACCTGTTGGCAATCTGTGTGGCTTCTTTGGAAAAATGTGTATTCAGATTCTTTGCCCTTTTTTAATTGGATTGTTTGGGGGTTTTTGGTATTGAGTTGTATGCATTCTTTATGTATTTTGGATATTAACTGCTTATCAGACACATGATTTGCAAATATATTCTCTCATCTGGTAGATTTTCTTTTTATTTTATTGATGGTTTCCTTTGTTATGCAGAAGCTTTTTAGTTTGATGTGGTTCCACTGGTTTATTTTTACTTTTTTGCCTTTGCTTTTGGTGTTAGATCCAAAAAATCATCACCAAGACCCATGTCAAGGAGCTTACCACCTAGGTTTTCCTCTAGAAGTTTTGTGGTTTCAGGGCTTACATTGTAGTCTTTAATCCATTTTGAGTTGATTTTTGTGTATGGTGTAAGATAGTGGTCTGGTTTCATTCTTTTGCATGTGGCTGTCCAATTTTCCCAACACCATTTATTGAAGAGACTGTTCTTTCCCCATTGTATATTCTTGGCTCCTTTGTTGTAAATTAATTGATCATATATGTGTGTTTTTGTTTCTAGGCTGTCTGTTCTGTTCCATTGATCTATGTGTCTGTTTTTATGCCAATACCACACTGTTTTGATTATTATAGCTTTGTAATATAGTTTGAAATCTAGGCACATGATGGCTCCAGCTTTGTTTTTTCTCAAGTTTGCTTTGGCTATTCAGGTTCTTTTGTGGTTCCATACAAATTTTAGGATTGTTTGTTCTAGTTCTATGAAAAAAACCATTGGAATTTTGATAGGGATGGCATTGAATCTGTGGATTGCTTTGGATAGTATGGACATTTTAACAATATTAATTCTTTCAATCTCTGAGCATGGGGATTTATTTGTGTCTTCTTCAGTTTCTTTCATTAACGTCTTAGAGTTTTCAGTGTACAGGTCTTTTACTATCTTGTTAAATTTATTCCTAGGTATTTTTTATGTAATTGTAAGTGGGATTATTATTTTAATTTCTCTTTCTGGTAGTTCATTATTAGTATATAGAAATGCAACAGATTTTTGTGTATTGATTTTATAGCCTGCAAATTTACTGAATTCATTTATTGGTTCCAACAGTGTTTTGGCGGGGTCTTCGGGGTTTTTTATATGCAGTATCATGTCTTCTGGAAATAGTGACAGTTTTACTTTTTCCTGTTTAATTTGGATGCCTTTTACTTCTTTTTCTTGTCTGACTGCTCTGGCTAGAACTTCCAATACTATGTTGAATAAAAGTGGCAAGAGTGGCATCCTTGTGTTCCTGATCTTAGAGGAAATGCTTTCTGTTTTCACCACTGAGTATGATGTTAACTGTGGGTTTGTCATATATGGCCTTTGTTACATTGAGGTATGTTCCCTCTATACTCACTTTGTTGAGAGTTTTTTTTTTTCTCATAAATGAATGCTGAATTTTGTCAAATACTTTTTCTACATCTATTGAGATGATCATATGATTTTTATTATTTGTTCTGTTAATGTGGTGTATCACGTTGATTGATGTCTGAATGTTGAACCATCATTGCATCCCTGGAATAAATCCCACTTGATCATAATGTATGATCCTTTTAATGTATTGTTGAATTCTGTTTGCTAATATTTTGCTGAGGATTTTTTCATCTCTGTTCATCGTGGATATTGGCTTGAAAATTTCTTTTTTTCTGTGACATCTTTGTCTGGTTTTGATATCTGAGTGATGTTGGCCTTGTGAAACGAATGCGGAAGTGTTCCCTCCTCTTCTGTTTTTTTTGGAAGAGTTCGAAAAGGATTGGTATTAATTCTTCTTTGAATGTTTGATAAAATTCACCAGTGAAGCCATCTGATTCTGGATTTTTGTTTGTTGGGAGGCTTTTGATTACTGATTCAATCTCCTTACTAGTAACTGATCTATCCATGTTTTCTATTTCTTCATGATTTAGTCTTGGTAGGCTGTATGTTTATAGGAATTTATTCATTTCTTCTAGGTTGTCTAATTTGTTGGGATATAATTGTTCATAGTAGTCTCTTATGATCTTTTGTATTTCTGTGGTATCAGTTGTGAGGTCTCCTCTTTCATTTTTTTATTTTATTTATTTGAGTCCTCTCTCTCTCTCTCTCTCTCTCTTTTTTTTTTTTGGTTAGTCTACTTAAAGGTTTGTCAATTTTATTTATCTTTTCAAAGAACCACCTCTTTCATTGATCTTTTCTGTTGTTTTTTTCAGTCTCTATTTCATTTATTTCCACTTTGATCTTTGTTATTTCCTTCCTTCTACTAACTTTGGGCTTGGTTTGCTCTTCCTTTTTTAGTTGCTTGACATGTAAATTTAGGTTGCTTATTTGAGATTTTTCTTGTGTCTTAATATAGGTGTTCATCATTATGAACTCCCTTCTCAAACCTGCTTTTGCTGCATCCCCCAAATTTTGGTAAGTTGTATTTCCATTTTCATTTGTCTCAAGGTATTGCTTAATTTCTCTTGATTTCTTGTTGACCTGTTGGTTGTATAGTAGCATATTGTTTAAGCTCCACATATATGTGAATTTCCGGTTTTATTCTTATAATTGATTTCTAGTATCAACCATTGTGGTCGGAAAAGATGCTTGATATGATTTTAATCTTCTTAAATTTATTAAGACTTGTATTGTGGCCTAACATATGATCTGTCTTGGAGAATGTTACATGTGCCCTCGAGAAGAATATGTATTCTGCTGCTTTTGGATGGAAAGTTCTGTATCTATCTGTTAAGTTCATTGTATCAAATGTGTTGTTTAAGGCTGACGTTTCCTTATTGATTTTATGTCTGGATGATCTATCTACTGATCAAAATGGAGTATTAAAGTCCCCTATTATTGTTGTATTGCTGTCTATTTCTCCTTTTAGATCTGTCAATATTTGCTTTATATATCTAAGTGATCCTATAGTTGGATGCATAAATAGTTTACACATGTTATACCTTCTTGTTGGATTGACCCCTTAAGATTACGTATGTCCTTCTTTGTCTCTTTTTAGTCTTTATTTTAATGTCTATTTTGTCTAAGTATAGCCATCCCAGCTTTCTTCTGGTTTCCATTTGCATGGAATATTTTTTCCCACCCCTTACCTTTCAGTCTGTATGTGTTCTTACATCTGAAGTGAGTCTCTGTAGGCAGCATATAGATGGGTCTTATTTTTTTAACCCATTCAGCCACTCTGGAGAATTTAGTCCACTTGCATTTAAAGTAATTATTGATAGATACATACTTATTGTCATTTTGTTCATTGTTTTCTGGTTGTTTTGTAGCTCCTCTCTGTTCCTTTCTTCTTCTCTTGCACTATTCCTTTGTGGTTTGATGACTTTCTTTAGTGGTATGCTTAGATTCCTTTCTCTTTTGCATATCAGCTGTAAGTTTTTGCTTTGTGGTTACCACGAGGCTTACATAGAACAACTTATATTTGTAACAGAGTCTATTTTAAATTAATAACAGCTTCAGTTTGAATGCATTCTAAAACTCTATATTTTTACTCCCCTACTCCCATTTTTATGTTTCTGATGTCACATTTTATATCTTTTTATCTAATGTACCCCTTAACTAATTATTTTTGTCATAATTATTTTACTACTTTTGTCTTTTAACCTTCATACTAGCTTTATAAGTGATTCATCTACCACCTTTACAACATTAGATCTTTCTAAATTTTACTATATACTTACCTTTTCCAGTGAGGTCTCTACTTTTCATATGTTTTCCTATTACTAATGAGTACCCTTTCTTTTCAGCTTAAAGAAGTCCCTTTATCATTTCTTGTAAGGCTGGTCTAGTGGTGAAGAACCCCATTAGCTTTTACTTGCCTGGAACTCTCTTTTTCAATACTGAATGACAACTTTGCTGGGTAGAATATTCATGGTTGGAAGTTTTTTTTTTTCTTTAGCACTTTGAATATATCATGCCACGTCCTTCTGGCTTATAAAGTTTCTGCTGAGAAATCTGCTGATAGTCTTACGAGGTTTCTTTGTACATAAGAAGTTGTTTTTCTTGTGCTGCTTTTAAGATTCTCTCCTTGTCTTTAACTTTTGATATTTTAATTATGTGCCTTGGTGTGGGTCTCTTTGGGTTCATCTTATTTGGAACTCTCTGCATTTCCTTCCCCAGATTAGGCAAGTTTTCAGTCATTATTTCTTCAAATAAGTTTTCTGCTCCTTTCTCTCTTCTCCTTCTGGGAATCCAATAATACAAATGTTGGTCTGCTTGATGTTGTCCCATAAGTCCCTTAAGCTATCTTAAATTTTTTTTCCTTTTTTTCCTTTTTGCTGCTCTAATTGGGTGAGTTCCACTGCCCTTTCTTTCTTCTGCTTCATCTAATATGCTGTTGAATGCATCTAGTATATTCTTCAGTGCAGTCAGTACATTCTTCAGTTCTGTGATTTCTGTTTGGTGCTTTCTTGTACTTTTCTATTTCTTTGTTTAAGTTCTTGCTGTGGTCGTACATTCTTCTCATGAATTTGCTGAGCATTTTTGTAACCATCACTTTGAACTCTTTACCAGGTAGATCACTTATCTCCATTTCATTAAGGACTTTTTCTGAAGTTTTATCTTGTTCTTTCATTTGGAACTTATTCCTCTATCTCTTCATTTTCCTTGACTCTCTGCATTGGCTTTCCATGCATTAGATGAAAGAGCCACCTCTCCCAGTCTTTAAGGAGTGGTCTCATGCAGGAAGTGAGCCTTATCCTTCAACATTGTTCTAGCTGTTGGTTGTGTCCCCTTTGTGATTGTCCAAGCAGCCTATTTTATTCTTAGTGGCTCCCAATAATTAAGGATGTGCCAAGACCTGTCAGTGTCCCAAAGGGCATGATCTCAGTCAGCACCTAGATTCAGGCTGATTGGAAGTCAGACCCTCAGAAAACAGCTTTTGAAGTATGTAAATATACATACAGTCCTGTGAGACTTCAAGCATAAACCCTGCTGGCCACCATAGCCAAGCAAATTAGAGATGTTTCCTGACAACAGCTGCAAAAAATCAGGGCACCAGAGGAGGGTACAAGCTCCTCTCCAGGAGATACCAGTGAACTGGAGTGAGGCAGAGGGAGAGTGCAAAGATGGTGACTGCCAACCTCTGTCCCCAGAGAGTTCTCCAGCAGGTTCCTCCCTAGATGTGTGTTAGGTTAGATGCCTGGCACTGAGGCCGATGCTTTAAGACAAGCAAATAAGCCCCTTTCACATAAAGTCTAGGCACTGGTTCCTGGGACAGGTGAGTCTGAGTGCAAGAGCCCTTTAAGAGCCTTTCTCATTTCACTATAGCTTGTGGGTCTTGTGGACGTGAGCCCTGCTGATTTTCAAGCTAGCTGATTTGGGGACTCATCCCTCAGGTGCAGGTCTTAAAAGTTGGAGTGCCTGATGTGGGGTTCAAACCCTTTGCTGCTCAGGGAGAAGCTCTGGGATTTGAGTTCCGTCTCAGTTGTGGGTCACCATGCCAGGGTAGGGTTTATGGCAAGATGTATCTCAACCTCTCCTACCCACTTTGATGTGAGGTTTTTTTTTTTTTTTTTCTTCATTTGCCTGATATGTAGGAGTTGCTCCACTAGTTTTTAGGTTTTTTGGAGGAAATTGTTCTGTATGTTGCTGTAGATTTGGTGTGTCCATGAGTTCAGGATCTTCCTCTGTTGCCATCTTGAACCAGAACCGAGAAGATTTCCTCTTGATTTTATAAGAGGGGTTAGCTGGAGGAAGGAGTCAAAGACATCCTTTAAGGTTTCAAGCCCAAGAAGCTAAGAAAAGAATGGTGCTGATCAGAGGAATAACAGGAAATCAAGGCATGGGAAAAGATGTTGACCTAAGAAAAGGGATGGGTTTGGTTTTAAACAGGTTGAATTTCAGGTGACAACATTTATCCAGATGACTTAGGGATCTCAGGCAAGTGGAGGTGTGAATCTGAAGCTTGGCCATGTCAGAGCCAGAGGCATAGGTTTGGGACTGGTCCATAAAGAGGCCATCAAAGCAGACGAAACTGCTCAGGGGACCACAGAGAAGAGGTAGACGAGAACAAGGCTGATTCTTGAGCATTGTCCACACTTCCGAGCCTGAAGGAGGCAAGTAAATCACTAAAGAAGAGATAAATATTCAAAAAAGTAGAAGGAGAAACAGGATAGGGTAGCATCACTCATGAGAGGACAGTTTCAGTGTGAGGATAAATAACCAAAATTGACATGTGGCTAGAATAAGCATAATGCTGAGGTCAGAAAGTACTTTTAGGAATCACGTAGTTCAAGTCCTCATTTTGTAGGTGAGGCCATTGGGTCTTAAAGAAGTTAATTATCCTACCCAAGATCACAGATACTGAGTTACACCAATGTAACTTTATCTCTGCCTCCTGTTCTTTCAGCTAAACCAAACCCTGCCATCTTGCCATTTTTCTAATTGTCATATTATGTAATCTACAATACACCATATTTAAGCTCTTAGAGGCAGGGACCATATTTTTTTAAAAAAACTAGATGAGAAAGACTCAATGCAACCTATTATTGTCCATAAAAAATGGTTCATGATAGGGCTTCCCTGGTGGTGCAGTGGTTGAGAGTCCGCCTGCCGATGCAGGGGACACGGGTTCGTGCCCCGGTCCAGGAGGATCCCACATGCTGCAGAGCGGCTGGGTCTGTGAGCCGTGGCCGCTGAGCCTGCGCGTCCGGAGCCTGTGCTCCACAACAGGAGAGGCCACAACAGTGAGAGGCCCGCGTACCACAAAAAAAAAAAAAAAAAAAAAAAAAAAGATTCATGATGTTATTGTATCAAGTTCAGGATTATCCTATGTCATTAACTGGAGAAGTCCAGTAATGAGATAAACAGATTAATTGGAAAAATCTAGTAATAAACAGAAAAAGAAAATACATTTTATTTTACAAATATGAATTTATTTTCCTTATTACAAACTGGCAGACATTTATTTTAATAAAAGAAAGAAAATGTAGAAAAGTACATATAAGAAAATAAATATCACTGATAATCCTACCACCCACAGACAATTACTCTTAGTATTTTAGTGATTTTTTTTCTCATGTTGTGTCTATTGGTTTATACAGTCGAGGTCATACACAAGAGACAATTTGTTTTCTGTTTTTTCTGTTGATGTTATATTACGAACATTTATTGTGGCTGACACTCATTTTTTGTGATTTCTTTATTTTCCTTCCAGTTTTATTGAGATATAATTGACATATAGCACTGTGTAAGTTTAAGGTGTGCATGATTGACTTACATACAACATAAAATGATCATCACATAAGTTTAGTGAACATCATCATCTCATATAGATACAAAATTAAAGAAATAGAAAAAAACTTTTTCTTGTGATGAGAACTCTTAAGATTTCCTCTCTTAACAGCTTCCATATATAACACACAACAGCGTTAGTTAAATTTATCATGTTGTACGGTACATCCCTAGTACTTATTGTGTCTGACACTCTTAAATGCCTCCTTGTACCTACTCTTACCTTCTTCATTACTAACAGAACCAGGAATTTGTTTAAGGAGAAATTTAGTTTCTTTTCAACGAAAATATTCACATTCATACAGCCCGTTGCAGCTAGGGGTGATGATGCAATGCAGTTCTAGGCAGTGACACCTAAGGAGGGGTTGCTGGTAGTGGGAGCAGGGGCTTCTGAGAAAGCTTTTAAAAGGAACAGACTCAGCTGGCATGTTACTTGTGGCCTTTTGTCCCTTCCCTCTTCTTCCTGTCTGGTATGCATACATGATACGCTGAGGGTAAGTGGTACAGCAGCTACCTTTGCCTGTGAGGTGGAGATGAAGGATGGAAAGATTTTGAATCCTTGGTTATATCATCAAGCATCAATATCAGCCCTAGACTGTATTTCTCTATACTTCTTGATGTGTTAAGATAAAGACTTTAAACCTCATTTGTGTCAAGTTCTGTATTACTTCCGGCCCAAAACAACATTGATGAATACATTTAGTGAATAAATTTTAAATGCTCCCCTTTGCATCATAAAATGCTGTTGTGCATTTAATTGTTAACTCGTGCCTCATCTTCTTTCAGAAAACGTTCTGAGGTAGCTTATAATAATTGGCAGCAGTAGTACAGAACCTTTCAAACCATGGTAACAGAATATGGTTGAATTAAGGGGAGAGATAGTTATTCTAGAAAAACTACACGAAGGAGAAATACAGGTGTTAAATCTAAAATTTACCTCCGAGTTTCTGGCACCGAACGCTAGTTATCTAATGGCTGAAACCATACCAATTTATCAATTTCTTCCTAGCACGGAGTTTTAAAAAATGTATCATGTGGATCTAACTATGAAAGTCTTTTAAAGCAGTTTTTAAAAGATGCAGCAATTTTATCATAAATTATCTAATACCAAATCCCAATAAAGGACAAAGTTTTAAATATCAATCTATAATCCAGGTTAGCCCCTTCTCCCCAAATGTAATCTTAAACTGTCTGCTGCTATCTTTGGGGGCCTTTTTAAAGCCAAAACAGTTGAGAAAAAGTATATAAAATGGAAGAGAGTTTAAAGGACATGCAGGAAACCTCACCCTTATCTTCATAGTGTATTATTTTCCTCTACATGAAACGAGATGAAAAAGAGAGAGCTCTCACACTGGAACACCTTTGTCTGGAGCCTCCGCAGCTGCCTTCACCGTGCTTGGCCGTATTCACCTGGAGTGCACAGAAGGACCTTATATTAAGCTCACAGTGAATCGGCTCCCGCATTCATTGTCCAGGTGTGGTGGGGGCATCAGCCACAGCAATTCTCAGCATTCCTGTGCAAAAAAGCAGGCAGAACATTTTTTTTAAATACCCAACTATCAGGAAAAGCTCTTCATGTATTTGTTTGTTTCTCTGAACAGCTGGTTATGCGTTCTTCTCTTGGACAATGTAGATGTGTAGCTAATCATATTTCTTGGTTTTCTTTGGTTTCCAGGAAACTTAGATGCAAATTTGCAACCCAGCCTTTTCTTTAGGTCCAACGTTTCTGCCTAGTATTTATTTTCACACTCACTTTTATTTATAATTTCAATAAATTATGTAATTTATATTATACATAATATGCATACATTTTTATTATATACATTATATGCATATATATATACGTTTCCTCTGGATATTAATTTTTAAAACTTATATTTCATTATACATGTGTGGCTTCAAATCCTTGTTAGAATAAGGTAGAGTAGAAATAATTAAATACAGGCAGTCAAAATAATTTGTCCAGGTATGTGGTTATCCGGTTATCTAAATAAAAGATTAGAACTAGAGAACCAAGGCATGATCGATTACCATATACCTCTCAAATATTAGTAATGAGGCTTTGGGCCAGGTTTAGAGAGCACAAGCTTTGCGAACACTGTCTTTACAAATGCTGGATAACAGAGCAAGGATGATAAGTACTATAAATAGTCAGCTGTGCCTGATGCAATTCTAAATGGTCTCCATGTGTCATCTCACCTGCTCCTCACAGCAGCGCCCACCCCCCCCCCACCCACCCAAGAGGTCAGTTTCATTGGGTGGCCAAAAAAGTTCATTCGGGTTTTCCCGTAAGATCGTATCCCGGATGAACTTTTTGGCCAACCCAATATTATTACCATCACTGTTTTACAGTGAGGAACCTGGGTACAGGGAGTCCCTGGGGTTACCTGGAAGGACGGCCATGGGTTGTTTAGAGACCAGCTAGGTAAATGGCAAGGTTGATAACTGCTACTTCAGGTAATGAGCCTGGGGGTAGTCCTGCCAGCACTCATCCTGGGAAGCATCTTTGATTGTTTGTTTTTTCGTTTTAATTTTCAGTTATACAATATGGTGTCATCAACTATTGTCACCAGGTTTTACCTTAGATCCTTAGACCTTATTCATCTTAGAGCTGAAAGCTTGTACCCTTCTGTCAACCTCTCCCTACTCTCCCCACCCCTCCAGCCCCTGGCAACCACTTTTCTAGGAATTTGGCTTTTGTTTTTTTTAATTTCACGTATAAGTGATACCATGCACTGTCTTTCTCTGACTTATTTCACTTAGCATAATGCCCTCAAGGTCCAACGATGTTGTCACAAATGGCAAGCTTTCCTTCTTTCTTGTGGCTGAATAATATTCCATTGTGTATGTATACCACATCTTTATCCATTCATCCATTGAGAAACACTTAGATTGTTTCCATTTCTTGGCTGTTGTGAATAATGCTGCAATAAACATGGGGGTGCAGATAGCTCCCTGAGATAGGGATTTCATCTCCTTTGGATATATACCCAGGAATGGGATTGCTGGATCATACGGTAGTTCTATTTTTAATTTTTTGAAGAAAGTCTGTACTGGTTTCCATAGTGGCTGCACAAGTTTGGGAAGCTTCTTTGACTCTGCTCAGCTGTTGTTCACTGGTACCTGGTTGAAAATGCTGACTTCTGCACCCTAAACCCAGGAGAGATCACCTTGGTCTGAAAGAACTTTCAGGACAAGAAGAAATGATCATCCCCTTCCACTGTAACGGCACCTCTTCCTAATGCCTGTGCAGTGTTTGGCTTTGAGCAGGGCTGTGGCCAGACCAACCCTGATGATTTAGTTCCAACACCCACCCTTAGAATCAGCATAAAGCAGAAAGGTCACAGGGATTCCGGGAAGTGGTCTCATCAACGCTCAGCTACCCGTATGCGACACTTAAGCCTTGTCTACCCAGAAAGTCCCCAGGTTCCCCAGTGTAAGATTTCCATTTAGGGTCTTTGGAAAAATCATATTGTCTCCAATCTGTGAGATGCTGCCACTTTTGTGCAATTTCTGCACGTACACAGTTGCCTCTTTCACGGCTGCACACGCCTGACAGCTCCTGAAAACATTGTCCAGAGTCACCCAGCCAGACGGGCCATGTAGAAAACCTACACATTGTGGGCACAGATTCAAGAAATAAGAGCAGGCCTCCTAAAGTGGAGCCAGGAGCTGTAACTTCAAACAGAAATTATCTTCATTAGCCAGTGTGGAAAAACAACGAAGATGTTTGCATTTCATGCGCAGTGAGGCCCTCACCAGCAGCCTGTGCTCCTAGGTCCCCAGCCCCTTTTTCAGGGGCAAGGAAGGTCCCTGGACCTCGCAAACCTCCAGCTCGCAGGCTCCAGCTGCAGCTCCTGCCCTCTGCCCTGTTCTCCCCCCTTAAGGGTATAACTGAGTACATCTCCCTTTTTGTTATTGCGAGACAGATGAGTCCCTTCACTTTCCCAATAAGGAAATAAATAGCCACGAGCAAATGATCTGGTCGGACAGGAAATAGCGCCATTTCCCCAGTTCTTTCATGGCCAAGTTCTGTGTTTTAAAATAAATATTATGCTTGTCAACGTGCTAATGAATAGGTAACTATTGCATCAGAGGGCTGGGAGGATAACGGCAGCCAATCTGACGCCCGAGGGTGGAGAGTAGTGGACAACGTTATTTTTCAGGGTCTGGACCTCCTCTGGCCACCACTCCCAAATCTGTAATATAAGACAGGCTTGAAACATTTCCTTGGCTCTCTCCCAAACGCATTCGTTAGGCATTGCTGTCCTGGGGAAGCTTCAGGGAACATGTTCAAGTGCATGCTGCTTGGGGGGACAGGGAAAGGAAGAGGGGGCGACCCAGGGCAAACACACGACTGGGGGTCTCAGCCCTCTTCTGGTAAGCTGGCCGTCGGAGGTGAGCAGGTTCTCCAGCTTCAAGGATGTTGTTGGGAGGTGGGCAGAGATGGGGGATTTGAGGTGGGATTTGTGGGCTTCACCTCAGGGCTTGGCTGAGTCATCCTGTCGGGGACCAGGGGCCGTGAAGGAAATGCCGACATCATGAAAGCTCCAGGTTTGGACACCTGGAGCAGGCCTTTGCCCCAAGTGAAGAGCAGGAAAAAGTAGCATGGCCAGCTACCCAGAGGGTACCTGGAAGTGCTTCCAGACGACCTCTTCTGTCCCCAAACCAGGAGTGGTCTGAGTGCAGGGACACGCACAGCCCAACAGCCAGCACATACTACTCCCAGGATGTGTACTGAGGGGCGACAGTTGGTGGCATCTGTCCCCAGCCTGCTGTTCCCTTTCTGTGCTGGAGGACAATGGGATGTGGGAACGGGGTAGGGCTAAGATGCTATCTCAGGCTGCAGCAGCAAGTCAGAGGTCACATGTTCCAGGAGCAGACGCTGAGACTGGATTTGGAGTGCAAGATATTTCTTAGCGGGTAACGTCTGTGGAGGAGAAGAAAGGGAAGAAGCGTTGGGTAGAAGAAGTTTAATGCAAGCTGAAAAAGCCTGGACCAGCCTCAGGACAGCGCTGGGGAGGGACTTGCCCATCAGAGTTGTCCTGAGTCTGGCCATTATCCACCCCCCCGCCATAGGACCAGAATCCGTATCGCTTTCTGAGACATTAACATCACCTCGAAGCAAGGCTACCCTGACTTCCACCTGTGGCATCTTGTTCGGTGGAGCTTCGATAAGCTGCGTAGCGATAGGGATGGTCATCTTTTACTCTGAATTCCACCCTGAGATGGACCCATCCCGGGCAGCCTCCCTTGTGACCCACAGACATGGACGTGCAGTGGGAAAGAACCACAAAGACGGAGAAAGACTTGCCCCCAGTGTAGGATGCCTGAGTTAACAATGAACTTCAAAGCTTCATATGAATAAAACGACGTGCTAGCCATAAAGTACACATTGGCTTTTTGTAAATTTCTAAAATCAGATATTTGAACACGCACAAGTATATGAAAGCCTGCTGCAATATATTAATCAGGGTTCATTCTGTTTCTCATCTACAAGGTGAGAAACACCGTGAAAGCGACAGCCCGGTCAGCCTCTCTCTGGGCTTCACAGCTGAGTCCTACCTTAGCCCACTTTAGGCAAAGGTCTGGCCTGGTTGTCTGTTTCACAACCGCAGGAAACAGTTCAGGGTTCTCCGTGGGATCCCATCGAACCTGCTCTTAACCCCCACAACAACGCACAGAGGGCATCTTTGGCTCATTTATATAACAGCATTTGTTCCACAGAGTTCCTGAATCTTGCAGATATAACTTACAGCAGTGTATGCAAGTGAACAAGCTCACATTACAACAAAACAGTTGAGCTCTCCTTTCATGCTCAACCCCCACTAAACTTGGCCTTAGAAAGTAACACCTTGACCCCTCCAAGCAAAGAAGTGGATTGGGAACTCAAAGTTCTGCAGCTGCCCTCTCCAAAGAAATTTCTTCAACAATCTCCTGGCAAAATTCTCTCCCACACTTTAGCCCTTGTTCTCTGAGTGGGTGAGGGAGTTTGAGAGTCATTGGCAAATAACCTGTGTCCCCACGGTGAATTCTGCACTTGGTGGCGATGCCTTGTGTCTTGCTCACGTTGGTATTCTGATTTCCACTGTGTAGTCCCCTTGGTTGACATCAAGGCCAGAACAGTCTCCTAACCTGTTCCACTGGCATGACCTTGTTTAATCCTACAGTCGTAATGAAATAGATACCCTTATCCTCGTGTGACGTACAATGACGCAGACGCGGTTAGAAGCCACCTTGGTTGTAAAGCTAGACATTGGATTCAGGTCTTTTTGACTCCAGTCTGTGCTCTTAACTGCCAAATTGGCTCCTTAGTTTAAACTTAATGCAAATTGTTCTGAAGTCAAATGTAATTAAATTGTTTGGGTTAATTTGAATTATACTAAATGAAAAGAAATACAACTTGAAAGGAGAGCTCAATTGTTTTGTTGTAATGTGAGCTGGTTCGCTTGCATACATTGCTGTAAGTCATATCTGCAAGATTCAGGAACTCTGTGGAACAAATGCTGTTATATAAATGTGCGTTGTTGTTTATTTCTTCACCGCAGGCCGAGACTCCTTAGCTCAGTGCCAGATTCAAAGTTTTATGCATCCTGTTATTTTCAAAGTAATAAGCGGATTCCAGGGCCCACGCCCTTTGCATACCCTCACCCCACATCTACTGTCATTGGTAATACAGAGCCTGTGGTTATAAGGCCCCAGGCTGCTACAGCTGGGCCTGTGGAGCTCTCTGACCTGAGACTCCTGCCATGCTGCTGAGCCGCGTCACCTAGATGCATCAGCCACTCTGGCCTCCCTCTGCACGGGGAGTTTTCTTGCCCTCCTTGCCTTCTGGGTAGTGGTCCCCCACGCTGGAGCCTTTGGACAGACGCCTTCTGTGAGGGGCTTCTCCACATGCATCACTGTCCAAGCATCACTCAGCAAAGCTTGTTGTGTGCTACTGCCTCTTGCAGTCGCATCCTTTCCCTTTGATCAGCCCCAAATCCCTCGAACCCTGACAGATACGCAGTAAGTGGGACAAGGAATTCAGGAGTAGAAAGTGAGATTACGCATTCTACTTTTATTTCTCTTCTCTTATTTCAAGCTCCTTAATCTCACTGATGTTTTCTTTGTTCTAGTTTCTCTAAGTCTGGTGGTGGCTGAAGGCTTGGAACATTTACGTCTGAGCACTTAGCTGTACATTGACCTACCTAAGGCGGATCGCAACTTACTAGCCTTGCCCTAAGTGTCATTTGCAAAAGCATGGATTTGATGTGTTGGTTCATGTTTCTAACATACATCATAAACTCAAACCGATTTTTAAAATTTATTTATTTATTTTTGGCTGCGTTGGTTCTTCGTTGTGGTGTGTGGGCTTCTCACTGCAGTGGCTTCTCTTGTTGCAGAGCATGGGCTCTGGGTGCGCGGGCTTCAGTAGTTGTGGTGTGTGGGCTCTAGAGCGCAGGCTCAGTAGTTGTGGTGCATGGGCTTAGTTTTCTGCGCCACGTGGAATCTTCCTGGACCAGGGCTCAAACCTCTGTCCCCTGCATTGGCAAGGCAGATTCTTAACCACTGCGCCGCCAGGGAAGCCCAAAACTGTTTTTTTAAAAACCCACATATGAACTAAAATAATCTTCGTACCGTACTTTGGGAAGCACTGGCCAAGTTCTCACCCTTTAGGGAGTGAGGATTTCTTTCAGGAGTTCTCCCTCTCAGTTTTCCCCTGGCACGTTTGAGCTCTGGAAATACAGAACCTGCCCAAACTTGTCATGCCATCGCATGGCTCTGCCTTTGTACATGTTATGCTATGTAAAGTGTCCTTCCCCTCTGTCTGTCTGGGATGAGACTGAGTTGGTCCATGACCCCGTGGAGAAGCCTTCACCACTCCCCACCTCCTCAGTGGATCCTCTTCCCACCAACCCTCCTCAGTCAGAGTCCTCTGTCCACCCCCAGGCCTCCCCTGCAATGTGAATTTTACCCTTAACCACATGGCCTATTGTTTGTTTGCCTGTGTCTCTCCTCCTGTCTTCAGACCTCTAGGAAGTTAGGGACTTAGAGGTTCTTGTATTCCTGGTGTCTTCGCTGAGGAGACACTCAGCAAATGTTTTTTCAATCAATGAAAGAGTGAGAGAGCAAACGTCATGAAAATAACGGCTATTCTGTTTTCCTTTTATTTTAATGGCGTTTGTTGACCTGAAGTTTGCCCGTGGAAGTAGGAGGGGCTGGGAGAGGGAAGGTGAAGGGGAGGAGAAGAATGGGGGAGGAAAAGGGATCCCGTGGCGCTTTTTTCATGATGCTGAGTCCTTGAAAAAGTATAGGCTTCCGTTTCAAGACGGCGAAGTGAGAGTTCCCATTTACTTCTCCTGTCTCCCAAGGTCCCACTGAAATGGCAGGAATTTTTTTTTTTTTTTTTAAAGAAATGAAAACATAACAGAAAACAAGAAGGGAAGTCACCTTAGGACAGGAAGTTTGAGGAAATCCCTAACGAGGAAAGAGCAGGATAGGAAGCTTAAAGAGAGCAGAGAAAAACACAGCCCGAAGCAGCCGTTCCCAAGACACCCCCAGCACCTGACCCCACAACAAATAAAAGAGTGGGAGGGAGCTGGCAGCTAAGGCCGGTGGTTAATTGATGAACTATATTTAGAACAGCTGGGACGGTGAGAGCCCTGCCCCTTGCTCTGCTCTTTCTCCTTCCAAGAGCATCCAGGCTTGGCTGGACAGGAGCCTCTAAAGACACTTATTTGCCTGTTGGGGCTTCTAGAATGGGAGGGGCCTCAAAAAGGCAAAGCAGTTTGCAATCACTCTGGACCCTCACAAGGAATAATAGAAGGGACAAAGGGGCCAGGTGGCTTTGTCCTACATAGACGTCCAGTCAAGTCCTCCTGTGACCAATTAACAGCTGTCTTTTTGGCATCTGGGGTTGAGATGGGGCAGCCTGCCTCCTTGCTGATACAAACATGCAAACCCAAAGTAAAGCCTGCCAGGGAACACAGCCTGCCCGTGTCCATGGGGCCCTGGTCAGTCCAGAAGCCCAGATGATGTGAACCTGAGGGGTGGGTAGTGTCGGAAGACACTCCTTCACAAGGCTCTTTGTTCCTACACAGCTTGCTGAGTATGCCAAGAATGCAAGGCCCTGGCCACTCTTCAGGGTTGTACTTGCAGCAAGCAACCTTGAGGGGTGAGATCATGTCTGCTTCTGGGATAAGGAGAAGTCTTGCTTACTGGTTGCTATAAAACAGAAGGTTCCCCAAGCTCAGTGTTCTACTCCTGTAACTCGACCCACTGTGTGTGCAGATGTTCACTGAGGCCCCTCTGCATCGCCCTGTGCAAACTGGGGCTTGGAACTGACACAAACATGCTGACACTCTCAGGATACTGCTTTTGTTGTGAGTTTAAAAAGTCTTTCATTTTGATCCAAGAGTCTTGTGTCTCCGACAGCATGCAAGAAATGGCAAGCTAACTTGTTACCTTTTGCAAGTAGAGTAAAACCTCAGACGTTTCATAGTTCTTTTTTTTTAATTGAAGTATGGTTGATTTACAATGTTATATTAGTTTCAAGTGTACCTAGCGATTTTATATATATATATATATATATATATATATATATATATAAAAATATATATATATATTTTTTTTTTGCGGTACGCAGGCCTCTCACTGTTGTGGCCTCTCCCGTCGCGGAACACAGGCTCCGGACGCGCAGGCTCAGCGGCCATGGCTCACGGGCCCAGCCACTCCGTGGCAGGTGGGATCTTCCCGAACCGGGGCATGAACCCGTGTCCCCTGCATCGGCAGGCAGACTCCCAACCACTGCGCCACCAGGGAAGCCCCGTTTGGTTTTTTTTGATGTTAAGTTGTATGAGCTTTTATGTATTTTGGATATTAACCCCTTGTCGGTCATATTATTTGCAATTATCTTCTCCCATTCAGTAGGTTTTCATTTCATTTTGTTGATGGTTTCCTTCGCTGTACAGAAGCTTTACATTTAATTAGGCCCCATTTTTTTCATTTTTCCTTTTACTTCCTTTGCCTGAGGAGACAGCTCCAATTGCTGAGACTTATGGCAAAGTTTCTTCTCGGAGTTTCTTCTAGGAGTTTTATGGTTTCCAGGCTTACATTTAGGTCTTTAATCCATTTTGAGTTTATTTTTTGTATATGGTGTGAGAAAATGTTCTAATTTCATTCTTTTACATGTGGCTATCCCCTTCACAGTTGTTGACATGAGGCTGTCATTTGTAGGTGACATGACATGTACAGAGAAAGTCCAAAAGACTCTACAAACAAATTATTCGAATAAATAAGAGAATTTAGCAAGGTTTCAGGATACAGGGTCAATTACAGAAAAATCAATTTTACTTCTAAATACTAGAAAAAAAATAGAACATAAAAATTTTAGAAATACAATATAAAATAGCACAATACCCATCAAAAACCAAGGAACATAACTAACAAAATCTTCACACTGAAAGTGCAAAATCATTGCTGAGAGAAATTAAAGACAATATTTTTAGCAGAACGATAATATCATGTTCACAGATTATTAAGATGTTCTTCTGCCCCAAATGATCTGTAAATTCAATTCAATTCCAGCCAAAATTCTAGCAGGTTATTTGTAAAAATTGACAAGGTGATTTTAAAATTTATATAGACATGCAGAGGACCTATAATAGTCAAGGGAATCTTGATAAAGAACAAAGATGGAAGGCTTTAACTACCAGATATCAATACTTATAAGTTTATAATGATTAAGAGTGTGGTAAGGATGTACAAATAATCAAATAGATACATGGAATGCAATTGAGATCCAGACAGAGGTGACAGAGGTGACATTAACTATAACTCAGTGGGAGAAGGGATAGTCTTTTTAATAAACGAGAATGCTAGGTCAAGTAGACATATACTTGAAAGAAAAAAGAATTTTGACCTCTAGTTCATACTGTACACAAAAATTAATTCTAGATAAATCTTAAACCCAACTATGAAAGGTGACACAGCAAGAGACTATTTTTATGACTTTTGGGCAAATAAAGATTTCTTGTAAGGACAAAAAAAGATTAATAAATTGAACTCCTTGTTATATATCCAAGAGATATGAGTTCTTATGCCCACAAAAGGACATTCAAGAATGGTCATAGCACTATTATTCATAATAAACAAAAACTGGAAACCACCCAAATGTCCATCAACAATATAACAGATAAGTAAATTGTGATATAGTCGTATAATGGAATACTACACAGCAATGAAATGTAAACCATGAATGAATCTCACATACATTATGTTGAATGAAAGAAATCTGATTGAAAAGAGTATATACTATGTGATTCCATTTACACAATGTTCAAGGACTTGCAGAACTCATCTATGTTGATAAAGGAGAAAAGTGTTTGTCTTGGAGGGAACAGTACTGACTGGGAAGGGGTAAGAGGGAGCCTCATAGGAGCTGAAATGTTCTGTGGCTTGATTCGGGTAACAGCAGTAACATGGTTGTAGACATACATACAATTTCTTTGAGTCAACTTAAGATTTGTATGCAACTTACTGAACGCAAGTTATACCTAAATTAAATGGAAAAAAAAGAATTAACATACTAAGTATATTATCTAAGGGTATAATGTTACTTTTTCTTAAGTTACATTTTTTTTTTTTTTTTTGTGGTACACGGGCCTCTCACTGTTGTGGCCTCTCCCGTTGCGGAGCACAGGCTCCAGACGCGCAGGCTCAGCGGCCATGGCTCACGGGCCCAGGCGCTCCGCGGCATGTGGGATCTTCCCGGACCTGGGCACGAACCCATGTCCCCTGCATCGGCAGGCGGACTCCCAACCACTGCGCCACCAGGGAAGCCCTAAGTTACTTTTTTTTAAAAAAAAAAAAAAAGAAGAGCCACTATCAGGATTGACTTGGGAAAGGAGAATTTTACTTTTTATTTTATGCAGTTCTGTGAAATTTGCATTTTGTTTAACTGTGGCTTTTTGTGGTACACAAATATTTCTTTAATTTTATAAAGTAGACTTTTATTTTATATATTTATGTTATGATTTTTATCATCTTTCATATTATGTTATACTTTAAAAGTATATCTCTCTAGATGGGTGAAATTATAGATAATATTTTGCTTTTTCTACCTTTCTATATGGTATGATGCTATGTGTAACTTAAAAATCAGAGGAAAAAAACTTTCTTCAAAGAAAAAGGAGAAAAAACCTTTAGAGAAATGTTGCCTACTTTTCCAAGTTAAAAAATATATATCTGGACCAATTTTAAAGAAAATCATCCTGAATTTTCAGAATAATTACGGTAGTAAGAAGTGTTTTTATAGGGCAAAGACATTGTCTAATGTAGATTTAATGATAGACTTTGTTCACATAGTTAGCACCTATCAAGTCAATAATTTTTTTAGAGTAATTGGATTAAGGGTAACAATTCAACTTAATTCAGCAACCTTTATTATGAAGTTGAAAGAATTTTGCTTTAAAAAAACTCTATGATTAAAAATTTGTTTCCATTAAATAAGTTTTTTAGGAAATTAAACTAGCTCACCTTTGGGGGAGCTAGGAAAGAAAAGTGCTTTCAAATTTGATAACATTATCACTTCCACATATGTATACATGTACATGGTGTTTTCCTTATTTATTTATTTTAAAAATATTTTTTCTATTTCTTTTTTAAAGAATTTTATTATTATTTATTTGTGGCTGCATTGGGTCTTTGTTGCTGTGCACGGGCTTTCTCTAGCAGGTTTTCTCTAGTTTCGGTGAGCGGGGGCTACTCTTCCTTGCAGTGTGCGGGCTTCTCATTGCGGTGGCTTCTCTCGTTGTGTAGCACGGGCTCCAGGTGCCCGGGCTTCAGGAGTTGTGGCTCACGGGCTCTGGAGCGCAGGCCCAGTAGCTGTGGCGCACGGGCTTAGTTGCTCTGCGGCATGTGGGATCTTCCTGGACCAGGGCTTGAACCCATGTGCCCTGCACTGGCAGGCGGATCCTTAACCACTGCGCCACCAAGGAAGCCCCATGTTCAATTTTTAAAACGAACACTGAGTTGGCCAAACCAAGCCCATCTGCAGGCCACGGGTCAACCATCGTTGTTAGAGGGCCAGGCTCTAGTTCTAGATGGTGAATCTGTTTATTATCTTAAATTGTTGGTTATCAAAGCATATCATCTACTCTTGTGACAGATGGATTTTCCCATTTGTAGATTTGTCATCACTTGGTATTAATTAAGTGCCTCTTAGTAATCTGATGAAAAATCAGAATGCAGAAAGAAAAAATAAAACAGAAAGGAAGAGAGGTAATGGAAGGGAAAAAGACATCAGAGGCAAAGGATAATTTGTTAAGAAAAAGAGAAGTGTCAGTACTGATCGAAACCAAATCGGTGCTACAGTCTCAGTATTTTCTTCTCTCTTCTAAGGAGAAGTATATGTATATGATGTTTTTATATGGAAATCCAGAGACGACTTGTAAAAACTGAAAATAGTAAGCAGCTAGAAGGGTCCAGATGTTTGTTTAGGCTTCTCTGGTCTCCCCGGAGTCCAGCTCATATTTCAGCGTGAGAGCACGACGCGTCCTTGGCCTGTGGCCACTGTTTGCATCACACCAAGACAAGCCTGGATCAGAGTTTGGCCTGACAAACATTATGTTAACTTATAATTTATTTAGAGACATTAATTGAACTGGGGTGATTAAAACCTTTTGAACGAGCAGAGTTTAAGATGGGTAACTCAGCATCTCTGCAGTTTTCTAATGTGTCTAAATGTCTACTGGCGTTCAAACATCTGTTCTATTAAACGTCCACCCTCAGTGTTAGCTTATTGATGGAGTTAGCTAAATTTAAGTAAAAATCATTTGGAAACCAACACACAAGTTCTCTCATGCAGTAACTTTGAACTACAAACTCTAACCTGAATTGTAATCATACTTTCTAATCCCTAATGGGAAATTTAACATATATGTGGTATTTCATGGCAAAGTTCTTCCTTGAAACAAAAAAAATATACTTAGGATTCAATGTATTTTATTTTATTTTATTTTTTTAACATCTTTATTGAGGTATAATTGCTTTACAATGGTGTGTTAGTTTCTACTTTATAACAAAGTGAATCAGTTATACATATACATATGTTCCCATATCTCTTCCCTCTTGCGTCTCCCTCCCTCCCAATGTATTTTAAAATATAATTTGCTCTCATTATGACTCCAACTAATTATACACCTCAATTAATTATGTATGCTTAACAGCTATACCAACAATCATGTGTGATATAACCTTATATTACAACACAGTATGTATATTTAATGTGCCAACATTTCATTCTTGTGCTCTGGGGTGATGATCTAAAAGTTACAGACTTAAAAATCAAATTGAGACAAATTGAAGCGTATTTTGAGCTCAGATTCCCGACTCCCTTCCCTTTTGATTCCAAGGCCACTCAGACAACTGTCCTTTATTGCTGAAGCCTAGAGGAGCACCCAAATACATCTGAGTTCTGGGGCAGAAGTTACAGGTTCAGAACATCACTGTATACAAAGTTAGAGCTCAAGAGTTATGAGGCTGTTTCTGCAGTGGGTCAGAGATAAAGACAATAGATCCCATTGGGCTTAGGGTGAGGAGGTACCAGCTGCCTTGAGCAGATGCCGCTCTTCTAACATTGGCCAATAAAACTCATTTCTTCACCTACTGAAGGATTTTATACCTAAAGATATGAATTAGCCAAAAAAGGCCAGTAATCGCTTCAAGGAGGCAGGCTATGAAATAATCAAAGCAGTTGGCACCCAAGAAGGCAGACTTAATTGAAGGGTTTTAGATGTTTTGCATGCTTTACATGAAGCATTACAGAAGGAGTGGGCAGGGCGATTGGGGTGGAAACGTGCGTGAGATGCACCCTCTTAATAGCCCTTAGATACGTTATCATTGTCTATTTAGAGTTAACTAGCGTATCACAAAGTTCAATGCCCCTCCTATTGTACTCTTTTTATTTTATATTGGAGTATAGTTGATTTACAATGTTGTGTTAGTTTCTGCTGTATAGCAAAGTGAATCAGTTATGCGTATATCCACTATTTTTTAGATTCTTTTCCTGTGTAGGTCACTACAGAGTATTGAGTAGAATTCCTTGTGCTGTACAATAGGTCCTTATTAGTAATCTATTTTATATATAGTAGCGTGTATATGTCAATCCCAATCTCCCAATTTATCCCTCCCCCTGCTTTCCCCCCTGGTAACCATAAGTTTGTTTGCTACATCTGTAATTCTATTTCTCTTTTGTAAATAAGTTCATTTGTATCATTTTTTAAGATTCCACCTATAAGTGATCTCATAAGATATTTGTCTTTCTCTGTCTGACTTACTTCACTCAGTATGGCAATCTCTAGGTCCATCTATGTTGCTGCAAATGTACTCGTACTTTTTATTTCTTCCTGTCGAGATCATCAAGTTAAAGCCCAGAGTAATGAAAAAAGTTAGTCATATCATGGCAAAATTTTTATATACCAAGGATGAAGTCTTACAATCTTTCAGTCAAAGAGAATGGTCACTTTATAAGGGAAACAAGTATAGCAGTCTTTTCATCTTTAACACTGGGAGTTAGAAAATAGTAAAATCACATTTAGAGGAAGTGAGAGACCCAAGAATCCACTCCACAGCCAAGTAATGGCAAAAGAAAGGGCATTTTCCATGCACGAAGAGCTCAGAGAAATATACAATCATGTTCTCTTTCTGAGAAAGCTACCCAAGAAGAACTGAAAAAAAAAAAGTTGAAATCAAAGACTATCTCAAGACACATAAAGGCAAACTGGTAATATCAAGCATTTATCCTGCCTTTCCTGTACAAACTTACCTTCATGTATTAGTTTGCTACGACTGCCAGAACAAAGTACCCCAGACTGGGTGGCTTAGAGAGCAGAAATCTCTCACAGTTCTGGTGGCTAGAAGTGCAAAATTAAGTTGTCCTCTCTTGAGGCCTCTCTCCTTATCTTGCAGGCAGCCACCTTCTTGCTGTGTCCTCACGTGGCCTTTCCGCTATGTGCACATCCCTGCTGTGTCTCTGTGTGTCCACCAGTCAGACTGGATTAGAACCCACCTTAATGGTGTCCTTTTAATTTAATCACCTCTTTAGGGACCCTATCTCCATACAGTCATATTCTGAGGTGCTGGGGGTTAGGACTTCAATATATGAATTTTGGGGGAAGCAATTCAGTCCTTAACACTTAAGGCAACCAAACAGTTGTTGAAGAAAAGGATTTCTTTATAGGGAAATTTGAATTAATAAACAAAGAAGGAATGATAGAATTAAATATAACCTTTTTGTAATCTACAATGGATTAATACCATTAAGCAGTGGCTGGTAATGTCACAAGATAGGAGAATACCAGACATTATGTATCTCCTGATGGAATGTTCTTGTCAAAAAAATCAAACCTGAGTGTGAGGCCTCTATCTTTAACTACCAGTTTACAGGAACTCTGGGGAATGAGGACAAACATGTTAAACAACACCATGGAGCCTGCAATCAGCAAAATCTATACAATGGGAAGTACAATGGGCCAAGCAGCTCTGTCACTTCCTATCACATAGACTTCCTATAAGCTTATTTTTCTTCCCATTTTGTTTGCTTGGTTTTTGTCTAACTCACCCACTATATTGTATATGGCTGTATCTCCAGAGCCTAAAGCAGTGTCTGGCATATAGTATGCACTCAACAAGTGAATCTAGACACAGAACTTACACTCGTCAAAAAATGAACTCAAAATGGATTATACACCTAAGTGTATAATGCAAAAGTATAAAAATCCTAGAAGATAACATAGAAGAAAATCATGATGACTTTGGGAGTGGTGATGCCTTTTTAGATTCTACACCAAAGGCATGTATAGCTAACCCTTGAACAATGTGAGTTTTAGAGGTGCCGAACCTCCGTGCAGTCAAAAATCTGCATATAACTTAACAGTCAGCCCTCTGTATCTGCCATTCTGCATCCACAGATTCAACCAACCATGGATCAGGTAGTGCTGTAGTATGTATTTAGTGAAAAAAATCCATTAGTAAGTGGACCTGTGCAGTTCAAACCCATGTTGTTCAAGCACCAACTGTACATGAAAGAAATAATTGATAAGTTGGACTTCATTAAAATTCAAAACTTTTACTTTGTTTTTCAAGAAAATAAGCCACAGACAGGGAGAAAAAATATTTGCAGAAGACACATCTGATAAAGGATTGTTATCCAAAATATACAAAGAACTGTTGACATTAAGAAAACATACAACCCAATTCAATAAATGGGCCAAAGACCTTAACAGACACCTCACCAAAGAAGATTTACAGATGGCAAATAAGCATATGAAAGATTCTCCACAGCCTGTATCATCAGGGAACTGCAAATTAAAACGATGATATACTACTGCACACCTATTAGAATGACCCAAATCCAGAACACTGACAACACCAACTGCTGACGAGGATGTGGAGCCACAGGAAACCTCACTCATTGCTGGTAAGAATGCAGAAGAATGCTGCTAATTCGGAAGGAAGTTCGGCAGTTTCTTACAAAACGAAACATGCTCTTATCGTATGATTTGGCATGTGATAAGTACTAAATACCTTTGGTATTTATCCAAAGGAGTTGAAAACTTAGGTCCACAAAAATACCTGCACATGGAGGTGTATAGTGGCTTTATTCATATTTGCCAAAACCTGGAAGCAACCACCATGTCCTTCAGTAGGTGAAAGGATAGATAGACTGTGATACACCAAGACAATGGAATACTATTCAGCACTAAAAAGAAATGAGCTGTCAAGCCATGAAGAGACATGGAGGAGTCTTAAATGCATATTACTAAGTCCGAGAAGCCAATCTGAAAAGGTTGCATACTGTATGATTCCAATGACATGACATTCTGGAAAAGGCAAAACTATGGAGACAATAAAAATATCAGTGGTTGTCAGAGGGGAGACGGATGAACAGACAGAGCACAGCGAATTTTTAGGGCAGTGAGAATACTCTGTTTGATATTATAATTACAGATATATGTCATTATACATTAGTCTAAGCCCATAGAATGTACGCAAGAGTGAACCCTAAGGTAGACTAGAGACTTTGAGTGATTTGAGTGTTGATATAGGTTTATTCTTGGTAACATGAATAATTACGGAACGTGATGCACCTTTCTGGTGAGTGACGCTGATAATGGGGGAAGCTATGCATGTGTGTGTGGGGGGGTAAGGGTTATATGGGAAGTCTCTTTACCTTCCTCTTAGCTTTGTGTGAACCTTAAACTGCTCCAAACAAAAAGTAAGTCTTTTAAAAAGTGAGAATGTGGAGAAATTGGAACCCTTGTGCACTGTTCATGGGAATATAAAAGGGTGCAGCCACTATGGAAAACAGTATGGAAGTTTTCCAAAAAGTTAAAAATAGAAATACCATATCATACAGCATTCTCACCTCTGAGTATATATATCCAAAAGAATTGAAAACAGGATCTTGTAGAAATAGTTGCACACCCATGTTCATTGCAGCATTATTCACAATAGCCAAAAGGTGGAAGCAAGTTAAATGTCTATGAAGAGATAAATGGATAAAGGAAATGTGGAATATCCATGCAATGGAATATTATTCAACCTTAAAGGAGGAAGGAAATCCTGTTACATGCTACAACAGGGATGAATCTTGAGGACATTACGCTAAGTGAGATAAACCAGTCATAGAAGGACAAATTCTACATGGTCCCCCTTGTATGAGGAATCTAAAATAGTCAAACTCTTAGAAACAGAAAGTAGAATGGTGGTTTCCGGGGCCTTCGGGGATGGGGAAAGGGGAATTGTTCAATGGATATAGACTTTCAGTTTTGCAAGACAAAAAAGTTCTAGAGGAGTGTAGTGCAACAGCGTACATATGGATAACACTTGGAGTGTACACTTGAAAGTGATTAAGATGCATTTTTTACCACAATTGAAAAAATCCACCTCAAAGTTGTATAATAAATGATTTTATTTACATGGAAATTTATATCATAAATGGTTTCATGTACATGACACTCTCAATAGGCAAAACTATAGTAGCAGAGAAAATAAGTGGCTGCCGGAGGTCTGGGGTAGGAGGCAAGCTGCAAAAAGCCGTGTTTGGGAAAGATGGAAGCCCTCTGTCACCTGAGTGTGGTGAGGGGTCCATGAACCCAGACATATGTTAAGGTTCCTTTCCACTGTGAACCCCCCCACGTCAGTCTTTCTAAATGGTAACTTTTTAATAAAACAAAAATTGAGTACAAAATGCATGATTTGGGGTATATGATTTTATGACTAGCATGAAAATCTTAATGGTTCTGTTTCATGTTGGCATTTAGGTCAGCAAATTACATGTACCCTTGATAGAAAACAGAGTCATTTTACAGGAACTCTACATAATAATGATCATTTTAGCTTCTGTACCATGTTACAGATTGCTTTCTGTGGCCTCTTCCAACATTGTTCTTCCTTTACTTGTGTTTTTTTCCTTTGAGTAATTTGACTTGAAATTGTTCCCATAAAAGCTATCATTTTATACTTTTCCTGATTAACTGGGGGGGCATAAAAGCTATCATTTTATACTTTTCCTGATTAACTTGGGGGGGCATAAAAGCTATCATTTTATACTTTTCCTGATTAACTTGGGGGGGCATAAAAGCTATCATTTTATACTTTTCCTGATTAACTGGGGGGGGGGCATTTCTCATTCTATCCATCTACCTTTTCTAGTGTTTTTCCTCATATCATGTTTAACACCTCCCACCTTGAAGTCACTTAAACATGTAATAACGGGTTCTTTTAAATCAGTCTTCTAGATTATTTATGAAGATGTTAAACAAAGCAGGGTTTGACCTTAAACCCTACCAGGTCTGCTAATCTAAACCAAAATCGCTCACTCACATGCTGCTTCACTTTAAAGTATTCATTGTTTACAGTCTTATCTAAGATACATTTCGTAGTATCAATAACCAAAGGAATTCATCTCCATTTCTCTAATGCATATGCTACCAAATGCTTACCCCAGAGTCCAGATGTTTTACATCCTTTTGTCTATTCATTTGATAATTGTAAGAAAAATGTGATCTCACAGTCCACTTAGTGGCCACCTACAAAGAAGCAAGGATGTGATTCCCTTAGAATCAGTTTGTTCCTAAGAGTTAGATAATAAGTCAGTAAGTAAACAGAAGAAATGAGCAGTACAGACAGATGCCTTATACAGATAAGCAGATCTTCTTCAGGTTGGAGTAACAACATAGAAGAGAGAGAGAGGAAGGAAGGAAGGGTGGGAGGGAGGGAGGGAGGGAGGGAAGAAAACAGTAAAGCAGAGAAACTTATTATTATGAAAGGTAACAGTACATGAGTTCACAGACACAGTTAGAATTAAGCAAAGCCTGTGATGAAAAGCTATAGATGACACGTGATGATTGGCTGCAGACACAAAGAAACAACGGAAAAGTAGAATCCAAGCTGCATTCTAATGAGAAATGTGGCAGTTTAAGGCTTTGAGCAAGATTCATGATACGATGCAAGAAACTAATTGAAAAGAAAAAGCATTTGGACCCATTCAGTGGAGACACAAATAACAGGTCCCCGATAAAATGAGGGGAGCTCAAAAGGAGAAGAGCTAAAAAAGTGAGCAGATGCTTTAAAAACAAAATTTAAATATTACTATTTGTAGAGTGTCGTAGAAACAGGTCTGGAACACATCTGAATAGGCATATCAAAGATATCTTCCATCTGTAAAAAAGAATACATGAAATAACATTAAGCCACATTTAAGATACTGGTGACTCAATTTATGGGAGGAGAATGGTGAACTCAATCGCTAATGGTGATAAGAAAAAGTATGTCTTGTTAAGGTAGTTATAAACTAAAAAAATTACACGGCTCTGATTATGTCATTCCTCTGCCTAAAGTTTTTACATAACCCTGACTGGGTGACCTTCAAGGCCCTTTGCAAAATGGGCTCACCCCCTCTAGCACCTCCTCATCTATATCCATTAATGCGTAGTAATGCGTCTCATTACTACCTCACGACATTCTTGTAGGAAAGTTAATGACACAAAGTACCAAGTACGTGACACATAAGTGCTTCACAAGTGCTAATTTCCTTACTTTCCAACTCTCTTTCCCAAGAGCCCTATGTTCTCCACACACCAGGTTATGAGAACATGCTGTGCTCATAACAGTTCTGTGTCTGTTTTTCATATCCACTCTCTGAAATATCTTGATTGTTTTTAATTTAGCAAAATGCAATTCTTCATAGAGGCCCAGCTTTAATGTGTCTTTTTTACCTTGCCAGGCAGAAATGATCACTATCTCTTAGCTGACCCCATAGCACTCTGTTCCTATTGCCAGAATTTCACCTATTTCATTGTTTTCTTTCCCTCTGACCTCAAGCTCCTTGAGGACAGCAACTGCATATCCAGAGTGTAACAAAGTTGATCATTCATTTATCCCACCACTAAACACTGATTGAGCACCTATTATGTTACTAAGTATCATGGATACAAAGTTAAGAAGACATAGTCATTGCTTTCAGAGAACTCCAGTCTGTTGTGGAAAAGAGGTACATAAAGAAATGTTGTTAATAATGACTTCCAATGGGATGTCAGGGGATTTGTGATTTCTTCTTAATGCTATTCTGAATTGTTTGCGTGTTTATAATGAGGATTTTGTTTTTAAAAAATCAATATGCTATTTTCATTTGGAAAAGAAGAATCGATGATAGAATTTTGTAAGGCATAATGGGAGCATCAAGGAGGAAAGCAAAGGGAAGGCAGCTCAAAAGAAGCTTCCTAGGGGATCGCAACAATGGGTTCCATCCATTAGAAGCACTAACGGGTGAGACAACAGATCTCAAGCCCGGCCCTGTTTCCCTACGCAGTGGTCTAAGAAGGCTAAACTATGCTCACAGGATTATTTTCTGACTTGGCAGTACTTTGGTTTCTTAATTCATATCTTCTTTTTAAGAAAAAAATTTTATCGGAGTATAGTTGATTTACAATGTTGTGTTAGTTTCTGCTGTATAGCAAAGTGAATCAGTTATACATATACATATATCCACTCTTTTTTAGATTCTTTTCCCATATAGGTCACTACAGCGTATTGGGTAGAATTCCCTGTGATATACAGTAGGTCCTTATTAGTTATCTATTTTGTGTATAGTAGTGTGTATATGTCAATCCCAATCTCCCGATTTATCCCTCCCCCCACTCTCCCCCCTGGTAACCATAAGTTTGTTTTCTACATCTGTAACTCTGTTTCTGTTTTGTAAATAAGTTCATTTGTATCATTTTTTAAGATTCCACATATAAGTGTTATCATATGATATTTGTCTTTCTCTGTCTGAGTTACTTAACTTAGTATGATAATCTCTAGGTCCATAATTCATATCTTCTAAATTATGTGCTTTATTATTTATTATTATTATTATTTTTTTGGCCCCTGCAGTGGAAGTACAGAGTCTTAACCACTGGACAGCCAGGGAAGTCCCTAAATTATGTGGTTTAAAGACCCACATCTCATACCAAACAAACAAAAGTACTCTCAGACACCCATCTGACTTTCTTGAACAATTCCAAGAGGACTTTCAGATTATCTTGTATCTAATATTCTCTCATTCATTAATTTAAAAATACTCACTGAGTACCACCAATGAGGTGTACTATTCTGTGATCAACGATGGCTCATTAATTTCAATTATCTATCACTAAATTTTAAAATAACTTTTTTTTTTTTTTTGCGGTACGCGGGCCTCTCACTGCTGTGGCCTCTCCCGTCGCGGAGCACAGGCTCCGGACGCGCAGGCTCAGCGGCCATGGCTCACGGGCCCAGCCGCTCCGCGGCATGTGGGATCTTCCCGGACCAGGGCACGAACCCGCGCCCCCTGCATCAGCAGGTGGACTCCCAACCACTGAGCCACCAGGGAAGCCCCGTAAAATAACTTGTATTTTTATATTTCAGACACAGTTCCTTGTTTTTTTTTTTTTTTCTATGATTTACCCACAGAATTGTCTCCCAAACATACTTGCCATTCCTCTTTGGCCCTTGCCACTTCCTATGTGTGACAGGAACATTCATCTATTATTAATGACCTAGATTCTGGAGATTAAAGGTGAATGAGGCAGAGTCCCTGCCTTCGGAGGACTCACATTCTAGCCAACAGGGGCTTGAGTAGAAGAATAACTTCAGGTCTCCATATGATACAATAGTTTCTTACAGGGCATAATGGCACAACTCTCTAGGCACCAAAGTTAGAATCAGACACGATCGCATAGTAGACTTTACTAGGCAAAGCCTGATTGGGGAGAGCAATTTATTGTTTCTGAAGGAAAATACTTGGTAATGCCTTCTAAGTTCTCCTCCCCACTATGATGGCGGAGCCACTTCAGTTGTTCAGGTGAATGGAATCTGGTAGAAAGCACATTGAGGGGAGGGATTAGGTAAGTGGGTTCTGGTCCTTGCTGCTGGACACTAACTAACTGTAGGGATTTGGAGAAGTTTTATTTATTTATTTGTTTATTTATTTATTGTACTTTATTTATTTTAAGGAACATGGACAAGTTATTTAACATTATGGGTGCCTCATTTATAAAATACCAGGGATGCTCCTACACTGTTGGTGGAAATGTAAATTGGTGCAACCACTGTGAAAAACAGTATGAGGTTCCTTAAAAAACTAAAAACAGAGCTACCATATGATCCAGCAATCCCACTCCTGCGCATGTATCTGGAAAAGGTGAAAAATCTAATTCAAAAAGATACATGCACCCCAGTGTTCATAGCAGAACTATTTACAATAGCCAAGACATGGAAGCAACTTAACTGTCCATCAACAGATGAATGGATAAAGAAGATGTGGTATGTATACACAATGGAACACAACTCAGCCATAAAAAGGAATGAAATGCTGCCATTTGCAGCAATGTGGATGGACCTAGAGATTATCATGCTAAGTGAAGTAAGTCAGAGAAGGAGACACAAATATTATATGATATCACTTACATGTTGAATCTAAAAAATAATACAAATTAACTTATTTGCACAACAGAAATAGACTCACAGATGTAGAAAGCAAACTTACGGTTACCAAAGGGGAAAGGGGGGGAGGGATAAATCAGGAGTTTGGGATTAACAGATACACACTACTATATATAAAATAGGTAAACCAAAAGGATTTACTATATAGCACAGGGAACTGTATTCATTATCTTGTAATAACCTATAATGGAAAAGAATCTGAATATATAACTGAGTCACTTTGCTGTACACCTGGAAGTAACACAACATTGTAAATCAACTATAGTTCAATAAAAAAATAATAAAATAAAATAAAATGCCAGGGTTGGACTACAGTTGTAGTTTTCAAGGTGTTTTCCAGTAAGTGCCCTCAGGATAGGAGAAAGGGAATATTGACCAGCTGGGTTCCTATCTGCCCACTCCTTCTTCACCCACAGCAGTTCTGCTTCAACTTTGTTTATATGTTGGGTTTCCACTTCCACTTTCTTTCTCTCTTTTTTTGTTTTTTAGATATAATTGACATATAACATTATATTAGTTCAGGTGTACAACATAATGATTGGATCTTACGCTTTCTTCTGAGGTGAGGTTTGGCCTCTCAGATTCTTTTTAGTCCTATCATTCTAAGACTGTGAGTCTATAGGCCAAGTATTCATGCTCTTCTGTACACTTACATTAATAAGACCCTTTCAGGTTGGAAGGAAGAGAGAGCAACAGAGTTTATCTCAGATGATGGGGGAACTGAGAAAGACCTAGAAACCATGTCAGCACAGTCTAGTCTCACTGAAGAATTAGACGAAGCTACAGTAATCAAAACAACATGGTACTGCCATAAAAGCAGACACATAGACCAATTGAACAGAACTGAGAGCCCCCAAATAAACCTATGCATATAAGGTCAACTAATATTTGACAAGGGAGCTAAGAATACTCAGTGCGGAATTGATAGTCTCTTCAGTAAATGGTGTTGGGAAAACTGGACACATGCAAAAGAATGAAACCAGACCATTATTTTACACCATTCACAAAAATTAACTCAAAATGGATTAAGGACTTAAATGTTAGACCTGAAGCCATAAAACTCCTAGGAGAAATCAAGGGAAAAACTCCTTGACATCAGTCTTGGCCATGATTATTTTGGATATGACACCAAAAGCACAAACAACAAAAGCAAAAATCAACGAGTAGGACTACATCAACCAAAAAAAGTCTGCACAGTAAAAGAAATCATCAACAAAATGAAAAGGCAACCTACAGAATGGGAGAAAATATTTACAAATCATATATTTGGTAAGAGATTAATATATATATATATAAAGAAATAAATGTATATAAAGATAAGAGATTAATATATACAACTCAGTAGCAAAAAAAAAAAAAGGCAAATAATCTAACTTGAATAGAGCTTTTTCCAAAGAAGACATACAAATGGTCAAAAGTATGTGAAAAGATGCGTAACATCACTAATCATCAGGGAAATGCAAATCAAAACCACAATGAGGTGTCACTTCACACCTGTTAAAATGGCTACCATCAAAAAGACAAAAGATAGGGCTTCCCTGATGGCGCAATGGTTTAGAGTCCACCTGCCAATGCAAGGGACACGGGTTCGTGCCCCGGTCCGGGAAGATCCCACATGCCGCGGAGCGGCTGGGCCCGTGAGCCATGGCCGCTGAGCCTGCGCGTCTGGAGCCTGCACGTCCGGAGCCTGTGCTCCGCAACAGGAGAGGCCACAACAGTGAGAGGCCCGCGTACCGCAAAAAAAAAAAAAAAAAGACAAAAGATAAAAAGTGCTGGCGAGAACACGGAGAAAGGAGAACCCTCATGCACTGTTGGGAATGTAAATTGGTACAGCCACTATGGAAACAGTATGGAGGTTCCTAAGAAAATTAAAAATAAAACTACCAGATGATCCAGCAACCCCATTTCTGGGTATTTATCAGAAGGAAATGAAACAACTATATCGTAGACATATTCAACACTTATATGGTTCAGTGAAGCATTGTTCACCGTAGCCAAGACATGGAAACAACCTAAGTGTCCATTAATGGATGAATAGATAAAGAAGATGTGAAAACACACACACACACACACACACACACACACACATACACACACCGAGGAATATTATTCAGCCATAAAAAAGAAGGAATTCTGCTATTTATTAAAGCATTGGATGAACCTTGAAGGCATTATGCTAAGTGAAATTAGTCAGACAGAGAAAGACAAATACTGTACGATCTCACTTATACCTGGAATCTAAAAGGCTGAACTCATAGAAATAGAGAGTGGAATGGTAGTTGCCAGGGTCTGGGGGGGTTGGGGAAATGGGAAGCTATTTGTCATAGGGTACAAACCTCCAGTTATAAGAGGAATAAGTTCTGGGAGTCTAAGGTACCGCATGGTGGCCTTAGTCGACAATACTGTCTTGTATTCTTGAAAGTTGCTAAGAGAGTAGATCTTAAATGTTCTCATTGTAACAACAAAAAATTATAATTATGTGAGGGGAAGGATGTGTTAGCTAACCTTATTGTGGTGTTCATTTCCCCATATATACACGTATCAACTCATCATGTTGTACACCTTAAACTTACACAATGTTATACCTCATAAAGCTGTGGGGTGGGGGGCATGAAGCCCCATCCTATCCCAGTGGTAACTCCTGGTGTTCAGGAGACTGGAGTTCTGGAGACTGGGCACCAAGTGGGCTTCAGTGACGTCCGTTCTGGTGGCTCCGCCATACTCACGACACAGCTTCTGTCCACAGCTTCCTCTCCACACCTACATCTAGAGCACAAGTTCCCAGTGAGAGAACCTGACTGAGCTGGTTAGTGTCAGTCCAGTATGAAAGGCCTTTTATCGGCTGGCATTTTGCAAATTTCCAAGCTCTAATCAGTTGTGGTCAAGGCCCCAGGATCACATGACGTGAAGCTTGGCAACTTATGTATAACCACCAGTCAGGGCTGCTTTGTCCCAAGGAGCCTATAAGTACGTCAGCTGCCTAGAGTTTCACGGTCTGTCTAGTTCACTTCTATAGCTGGCTTTCATCCAATGGCTATGGTATTATTTCATATTTTTATAGTAGGAACTACCCAGGGTGCTAAGCTTTGAGTTATTAAGTGTTGAATGGAACGGGTATCATATGTTACAACATTCCAAGGGGAATAAATCTTTAGGATAACTCTGGTGGTAAATATGGTAATAAAACAAGGTATCAAAATAGAAAGATCAGCCCAGCTACCATGAAACAGAGTGTCCCATTCTAAATCTAGGTTTTGGGGAAAAGTAAAGTAATTTACAGCATTAATAGTAAGTGTAAACCCTTTCTTAAGCCTATAACATCTGGAAAGGTGTGAAGGTACTATTCCTTATCAGAGAGAAAAATCTTATTTTTACATAATCATATCACAAATGCACAGAGACCAAATTAAGTCACAAAAGAGACAAGTTTGCTTTTTTTAAAAAATAAATTTATTTATTTAATTTATTTATTTTTGGCTATGTTGGGTCTTCGTTGCTGTGCACGGGCTTTCTCTAGTTGTGGCGAGCAGGGACTACTCTTTGTTGCAGTACGCGGGCTTCTCATTGCGGTAGCTTCTCTTGTTGCAGAGCACGAGCTCTAGGCGCACGGTCTTCAGTAGTTGCAGCACGCTGGCTCAGTAGTTGTGGCACATGGGCCCTAGGGTACACGGGCTTCAGTAGTTGTGGTGCACAGGCTTAGTTGCTCCGCGGCATGTGGGATCTTCCCAGACCAGGGCTCGAACCCGTGTCCCCTGCATTGGCAGGCGGATTCTTAACCACTGCACCACCAGGGAAGCCCCTGACAAGTTTGCTTTTTGCATCAAGTCCCCTCTCATACTTAGAGGCCACATCAGAGAGGTACTTGGTAATCTCTTCTGTCTGTCTTTGTTCCCTCAATGTTTTTTACCCCTCACTCAGGCTGTCTCCTCCAACCCAATCCCAGTTAATTGATCACTTTGATTTTCTTCTCAGTAAAGCTGACCATGCAGCATGAGGGAGGGGATTGTAGGTCCTTCTGAGAAGAGAAGACCTCCAGCAGATCAACTTTTTTTCCTTCTCTTGCTGATATTGATCACCTTTATAACATAAATGCCAAGGGTGGTTTTGCTCTGCTTCTCTTTTCCACTTAAAAAAGATCCCTCCCAGGATGGAGGGTGGGGAGTGAAAAGGGGGATGCTGGAAGGAGAAAAGCTTACCTGCCACCCCATCTTATTGAAAATTAACAGAGACCAGAATCTGTGAAGCCCTGGCATTGCTGTTGCTGGCTCTCTCATTAAATCAGCTTGCTCTCCCTAGCGTACGTGTAATTTCCATGCAGATTGACTCAGTCCCAAACAGGAAAGAAAGACTAGATTACATTATGTTACATTACGAAAGATACAGGTGCTATTGCACGTGCATTTGGAATTTTTTGAGTTTAAAAGACAAGACCAGTTGTGAAGTTTCTATGGTTTTATGTATACTGATATCAAGTTAAGTCAAAGTGAATACCTTTGCCTTCATCTGGTGGGAGTTGTGTTCAATTAGTGAAATTTGGATTATAGTAGAAGTTTATATTTAAACCAGGAGTTTATATTTTAAAAGGTAAAAATTCACACAAAGCTAAATAGGAAAAGTACAATCCTAAGGTTCTTGATGTTTTCAAAATCTGTCACTGACAAGAAACAAATGTCAGGATATTGATTTTAGTCTTAAATAAAACATTTAGAGAAGAGGAACCTAAGCCAGCCAGTGTGGTAAAGGTGAATTTTCTTTAATAAAAGAGCTGTGAACTCAAACTATACTATGAGGCCAAAGTCATTTTTACTGGAATACATCTCATGTAGTTATTGAGCTTCCTACTACTAAGATCATGTGTATTAATTAGACTTAATATGATATCATGGTCTGCTTTCATTGTATAGTTAATTATATTTCATTATTAACACTTTTGACCACAAATCCAATGAGATTTCTCGTTATCAATCCATCACAGAGTTCTGCGAATTCCAACCGCCAAGTATCTTTATTTCGACCACTACCCCTACCCCATCGTCCCTCACTCAGACTATTGGCATGGCCTTCTAATTGGTCTCCTGCTCCCTTCTGCCCTGGTCCGTCTCCCATCTGTTCTCCACCAGACAGACAGAAGGCATGTTTGCAAATGCATAGAGGCGAAAAGAAAGACAAACTCTTTACCGCGACCTACAGGGCCCTTATGATTTGGCCCTTACCTGCTTCCCGCTCTCATCTTGCACAAGCTACTGCTCATTCTTTCAGAACCTCATATTGGCCTCCAGCCACAGAGCCCTGCACATGCATTTAGGACCCTCTTTCCAGAATCCTCTCCCCTCCCCTCTTTACCTTATTAACTCCAAGCCCCTTTCAGGTCTCAACTCAAGGGCCACTTCCTCCAAGAAGCCTGCTCTGATCTCCTTCCCTGACTAGATCCCTCTTAAGGCGTGTGATTAGTGCTATGTAACTCTTCTTCCTAGCACTTGTCACAGTCTTGCTGCTTTATTGGTTTGGAGATTATTTGATGAATGTCTCTCTCCTCTACTTGACTAGCAGTTCAATGAGGAGAGGAATCAAGTCTTTTTGCTCACTCCAGGCCTAGAAGGGTACTTCATGCACAGTGGCACCCAATAAGTCTATGTTGTATGAATAACATGAAAATAGCCCAAAATAAATATAGGTACATTTATATTATATGGATTGAAATGTATAGATATAAAATTACTATTATGCCATAAACCCAACTACTTTAACAATTAAGAGAAAAAATAAAACTCAACTTGGGCTTTATTTATTTGTTTATTGGGAAATAGTAAATCATTCAAAGTGTTGTTTTACTAAAATGGTTAGTTTTTCATGCCATCCATGAATATTAAATTGTCAAACTATGTATGTCAACCTCAAACTCCCATGACATCCTTTTTACCCTCCAAAGTTAAAAATATTCTGAAATATTAAAGTGCTTTTCAATTTTAGCTTTGATTGAGTTTTACAGCTTTTTTAAAAATAAAGAAAATACTACCAAAAAATTAAAATGGAAAGTGTTACTGATGGTAAGTATGGTAGGCAGGATAGCAACAATTTAAGAAAACTAAGAGTATTGTGCTCTATTTTCAGGTGGTTTCTCATAATTTATGTTTCTACTTCAATAAATATTGCTGTTTGCGAGTTTTTCCTTGCCTGGACCTCTTACAGGTTTAAATGTGTTTAAAAATTTGGATAGTTAACTTTTATGGTCAAAAACATTTGATTCTAAATTTATAATCCTTGGTGTTTTCAGTGAAGTAGACATGTGTGAACAGTCTGGAAGAAGAAATTCCATTACCACGTTGAACAGAAACGGAATTAACTCCTTAATTTTCTGTGCAATCTTTGGGGGGATTTTCATCTAATCGCTTGACTTTTCAAATAGAAACATTTTGCCCAAGTCAGACATTAGCAATTAGATACTTTGGTGATGTAACAAAGTACTCAAAACAAATCATGCTAATGATTTAAGAGTGTTTTCTGTTCACGGGGATCCATGTCATCTGAAAATAGTGCCTGTTACAGAGTGGACATTTAATATTTGTTGAGTGATAAAATATATATGTAAGTCTAATTTTAAAAGCTTGATTAATCTATAACATAATAAATCTTTCACTTTTGGAAATTAATTCTTAATTCAGCTAATCTTAATGGCTTTGCAATAAGTAGACCTGTGGGTTCTCATGCTTTAGAGAAAATGGAGGCATATTTCATTTGTAAAGAGGGGAAAACCTTTTCAGTGAGTTTTAAATGTCTAAAAGAGGCTGTGGCTGGAATGAAATATTCAGTTACTTGTGGTTTATTTAATACTCAGTTTATTCAAGCCAATAAATTCAACTTACAGATATTGATGTTTTATTTAGAAATCTAATACTTGTATGTTAAAATACAAAATGATGGCTTTCACTTTTTCTTTGAATGATCTCATAAACTTGACAGTTTAATTTCTCCTAGTCTTTTATTTGTTTTAAATACCAAAGGTACAAAGAATGATAAAGTACATACTGATGCCTACCACTAGCTTAAGAAATAAAATGTCACAGGTAACTTTTGAAGTTCCCAAACTACTTCTTCTGAAATGTATTTTCTACTCCCACACACTACCACTATTCTGAATTATAGACTATAAATGTTTACTATAAATAATACAGTATATTGTTCTGTATGCTTTAAAACTGCATAAACAGTATATCACAGGTTGGACTCTCTAGAAGCAGACACTGACCCTGAGTGGCTTGTGGCTTGTCTGTGGCCTGTCTTTTCATTCTTTTTTAAAACATGGACTCGTTTGCTAGATAGAGGTTTTAATGTTTTACATTTTTATGTGGTCACACTTATCAATCTTTTTCTTCACAGTTTGTATTTTTGGTATCTTATTTTCAAAATCTCTCTTTATCCCAAGGTTGTAAACATATTCTTCTACATGTAGAAGCTCTCTTGCTCCCACTTATATCTTTAACTCTTGTGATGGTTAATTTTTATATGTTCACTTGGCTGGGCCACAGGTGCCCAGATAGTTGGTCAAACATTATTTTGGATGTTTCTGTGAGGATGTTTTTGATGAGATTAATATTTAAATCGGTGGACTTGAGTAAAGCAGATTGCCTTCCCTAATGTGGGTGGGCCTCATCCAATCAGTTGAAGGCCTGAGTAGAACAAAAAAGCTGACCCTTTCCTGAGTAAGAGAGAATTCTCCAGCTGACTGCCTTCACGTTTCATCTGCAACATTGACTCTACCTGCCTTCTGGCCTTTGAAAGCTGAACATCAGCTTTCCCTGGGTCTCTCACACAACTGGCCCACCCTGAAGATTTGGGGCTCACCAGTCTCCATAATTGTGTGAGCCCATTCCTTATTATTATCTATCTATCTATCTATCTTTCACCCATCTATCTATCTACCTACCTATCTATCTATCTATCATCTATCAACTATCTGTCTAACCATCCATCTAGCTAGCTATCCTGCTATTTAATCTATCTGTTTGTCTATTTACCTATCCATCCATCTGTATCTTCTATTGATTCTGTTTCTCTGGACAACTCTGACAAATATAATCCCCCCTCACCCCTGAAATAATTTTTATGTATGTATGGGAGGTAAAGATTCAATATTACATTTTACAAACGGAAAACCAAGCATTCCATCACCGTTCTTTAAACAGTCCATCCTTTACCCACTGATCTACAATGCTGCCTCTGTCATAATCAGTCATACACTGGCATGTCATAATTATTAGAGCTTTAAAATGAATCTTGGTATCTGGGAGAACATGATCTCTGCTCCCCTTTTCTTCTGGCTATTTGGGGCCCTTTTCTTTCATATAAATTTTACAGCCATCTTGTCAAGTCTGCAAAAAGTTATGAGTATTTCATTGCATTTCATTAATTTGGAGAGAATTGACATATTTATATTACTGCATTTTTCTATTCTTAAATTTATTTAGGCTATAAAGTTATTGCACATCTGTTTTTAATATTTATTCATAAGTACCTTTTTTTTGGTTCTGAGGTTCCATTTGTTGCTAGTGTATAGAAATGGCATAGATTTTTTTTTTGTAATTGATTTGCTTTTCCTATATCTATTGAGATAAAATTTAATTTTTTCCTTTAGTGTGGAATCCATTAATTGATTTTTCTAATGTCAAACTGGCTTTGCATTTCTGGAATTATCCCATGTTGGTCACTGTATGTATTACTTATCTTTTGCTCCATAACAAGTTACCCCAAAACATAGCAGCTTCAATAACAAATATTTATTATCTCGTACAGTTTCTGTGCGTCTGGAAGCCAGGAATGGCTTAGCTGAGTGATTCGAACTCAGGGTGTCTTACAAGATATCAGTCAAGGTGTTGGCCAAGGTTACTTGGAGGCTTGATTGGTCTGGAGCGACCACTTCCAAGCTCGCTCACATGGCCCTGGGCAGGCTTAGCTCCTCACTACGTGGGCCTCTCCCTCTGATGCTCATGACATGGCTGCTGGCTTCACCCAAAGTGAATGATCTGCGAGGAAGATCAATAGTTAGAAGCCACCACATCTTTTTTTGTTTGTTTGTTTTTTTGCGGTACGCGGGCCTCTCACTGTTGTGGCCCCTCCCGTTGCGGAGCACAGGCTCCGGACGCGCAGGCTCAGCGGCCATGGCTCACGGGCCCAGCCGCTCCGCGGCATGTGGGATCTTCCCGGACCGGGGAACGAAGCTGTGTCCCCTGCATCGGCAGGCGGACTCTCAACCACTGCGCCACCAGGGAAGCCCCATCACATCTTTAATAACCAAATCTCAGAAGTGACACACCATCACACCTACTGTATTCTGTTGGTCACATACACCGACCCTGCTACAGTGGGAACTACCTGAAGGTGGGGACCACTGGGGATCCTGGAATTTGGCACAGTCATCATGTTTTATACTCTCTGAATATTGCTGGATTCAGTTTGCTAATATTTTACGAGAACTTTCGTATCTACATTGGACTATAATTTTTCTTTCTCATTACCAAGTTGACACTAGCCTTGTAAACTGAGATTAGTAGTGTTCTCTCTTTTTCTATTCTTGAAGGAGTTTGTGTATAATATCAGAATAAAATTTTCAGAATATCAGAATTATTTATTCCTTCACTGTTAGAATTCAATGGGGAGCCATCTAGTCCCCATAGTTTCCTTGCTTCAATTCCTTCAGCTGCATTGAAAGATCATTTGGGTTTTAAAACCACTCAGTTTTTCTATTTCTTCTTAAGACAGTTGATGTAAATTGTACTTTAATAAAATTTGTTCATTTAATCAACATTTTCAAATTCATTGGCATAAAATTGTCCATAATGACTTTTTATTCTGTATTCAGTATTTCTAGCTTTTATAGTAATGTCCTCTTTTTCTGATATTGGTTATTCGTGCTGTCTTTTTTTTTTATTGGCCTCATCAGATGTTTGTTAAATTTATTAGGTTTTTTGAAAAATCAATCTTTGGCTTTACAGATCCTCTATATTGTGTGTTTGTTCTTTTAATTTTATTGGCTCCTATTCTTATTTCTATCATGTTCTTTCTTCTACTTTCTTTGGGTTTATTTTGCTTTGCTTTTTCTATTTTCTTGAATTTTATTCTTAGTTTATTAATTCTTAGCTTTTTGCTAGTATGAACATCTTAGACCATAATTTTTCCAAGCATTGCTTTAGCTGAATCTCGTAAGTTTTGATATGTACTATTTTAATTACTTCTCAGTTTCAAATTATTGTTTTAAATTCAACAATAATTTCTTCTTTGATCCATGAGTCCCTTAGATATGTATCTAATTAATTTCCAAACATACAAAGATTTTCTTGAGGTCTCTTTTGTTGTTGTTGGTTTCTAACTCATTGTATTATGTTAGGGAAAAAATGCTTATGTTATTATTTCAATCCTAAAACATTTGTTTAGGTTGCTTTAATATTGAGTATATGGTCAATTTTTGTAAATATTTTGAATGTGCTGATTATATGCAGTATTCAATATATATTAGGTCAAATTTATTAATTATAATGTTTAAATTATATATATAAGAATTGTTTTTCCATTTTTCTATCAATTACTGAGTGGTTATGTTAAAATACCATATTATGAATGTGGATTTGTCTATTTCTCTTAACAGTTCTATCAGTTTTTAAGGCTAAATGATTAGGTATATAGAAACTTAAAGTTGCTAAACCTACCAGTTGAAATGAACCTTTCATAATTATAAGTTACCCCTGTTTATCCTGAATAATGCAGTTTGTCTTAAAGGCTACTTAGTTTAAAAGCAATTTGGCTTTTTATCTGAGCCTTCTAGTTTTCTAATTATAGTACAGGTGGATTCTCTTGGATTCTCTTCTTTCCTTATCAAGCACCAGTTTGCATCTTCTTTCTATAAGCTTCAGCTTATTTCACTGTTCTTTAGTAAAATCATGTTCATCTCTTTCTCCTCTTCTTCGAGTAAAATTGAATCCCACAGCCCTGGTTGTTGCTTTAAGTAATGAATGAAATTCCAGAGTTGGCTCTTAAAAATGCAAGTCTTCGTAATTAACAAAAGGAGCCTAAGAGACATTTAGGAGAGGTGGTTTCTCCACTGCAGCTGCATAAGAGTGACCATCCTTATGTCATAAAACATGTTCGGAGAATCTGATCTGATGTGGTATTGAGACTTGCATGAATGTTTATAAATATATTAACTTGTTCTGTTTTTTGTTATTATACATTTATTCTTGGAAGGGTAATACAGACAAAGACTCTGGAAATCATTGCTGTGTTCTTCATCTCCAAAATGCTCTATAATTATGATAAATTGTCTTAATAATCTGATGCTCTCCTGATGTCATGTTTGACGTTTCCATATTTCTATACAGTATCAATACTTGTAAGATTGTTCTGTGAAATCAGTAGAAGATTACTAGCATTTTTTTTTCTCTCCCCTGCATGATAAAAAGAGTAAATGACCACGACTCTACTAGATTTCTTGTTTAAGAAAGAGATTGATTGTCTTGTCTCATTTTTATTAACCAGCCTAATGGCTGGGCTTCGATATTTTTGTATTCTGTGTTCTGCATTTTTATTGCCTCAATTAGAAGTTCCCAGACCTGGGCACAGTATCAGTTGATAGGGTTGGTAGACTTTCGTCTTTGCATTCGCATCTATGGTTGTGTTTAAAGAACTGCACCAGAGTTTATTCCTTCTAATCAGGCGTACTTCTATCTGTTCTCATAGTTGGGGCAGGGGCGCTGGTGGGGTGAGGAAGCCTGTTATCCTGATTATGCCTCTAATTTAGGTGGTACCAAGACTTTATACTGTCAGAAACTGTTAGCTCTGAAGGAGTATTCTGCTGTCCACTCTATCCACCAGCCACATCTCAAGCCTTCTTCTGACTAAAAAGAGAGGGCAACATGCAGGGTTTCTTCCAGTTCAAGCTAAGACACTATTTGTGTATACAACAGAGGACTGTTTCACATGGAGCTTCCCACGTACCATATATGTCTCTGATGGTTTTTAATTTTTTTAGTTAAAATTTTTTTATTGAAGTATAGTTGATTTACTGTTGATTCAGGTGTACATCAAAGTGATTCAGTTATACATATACATATTTTTTTCAGATTCTTTTTCATTTAGGTTATTACAAGATATTGAATATCGTTCCCTGTGCAGTAGTTTTTAATTTGTTTTCTTTTTTTCATTTCAATTTGTCAAGACTTTTTAAATTTGGAGATAGTTTTCCCTTATTATACCACAATTTCTCTCCTACCTTGTTCCCAGCAAGAGAAAAATAGACCAGCGTGTTGGGCATTACGTCTGGCTTTCACTGATTCACCGCATTTCTGTGGTGAGGAAGAGGACTTCCCTTCTAGAGCGACTTCCTGTGTCTTTCCTTATGAGCAGATATCACGTGCCTGTCGCCATCAATTCTGCCCAATTCCAAAGTAGATGTATTAGTCATGGATTAGAATTTTGTCTCAGTACCTTCCTCTTGCTTTTTTTTCCTCTCTTAACTCTTGCATCTGCAAAATCTGCTTAAGGATTCCCACGACTTCTGTTTCTGAATAATGCTTCTCAAATAACATGGAGAAAATTTTTGCCCCCCTGTAGTTTAATAATGCGTGTGTATGCTGTTTCTATGTCTTATTAATTTATTAAGATTTTAATGGGAGAGAGAGGGAGACTCTGTTGTCCTGCCATTTTTCTCTGGAGATGAGTAAATAAATTATATATGTGTGTAATTTTATTTTAGTAAACTCTGTGTAAGTCAGAGTTCTCCAAAGAAACAGAACCAATGGGATAAAAAAGGAGGTTTATTATGAGGCTTACACAATTATGGAGGCTATGAAGTCTTGTGGTCTGATATTCCCCAATCCAGTCAAATTGAGAGAGAAAATTTACTATCACAAACTCTAGAAGAAAATATGGGACAAGGGCTTCCCTGGTGGCGCAGTGGTTGAGAGCCTGCCTGCCAGTGCAGGGGACGTGGGTTCGAGCCCTGGTCCGGGAAGATTCCACATCCCGCAGAGCAGCTGGGCCTGTGCGCCACAGCTGCTGAGCCTGCGCTCTGGAGCCCGTGAGCTGCAACTACTGAAGCCCACGCGCCTAGAGCCCGTGCTCCGCAACAAGACAAGCCACTGCAATGAGAAGCCCATGCACCACAGCAAAGAGTAACCCCCACTCACCGCGACTAGAGAAAGCCCGTGTGCAGCAGCAAAGACACAGTGCAGCCAAAAATAAAATAAATAAATAAATTTATTTAAAAAAAAAGAAAATATGGGTCAAAAAAAGAGTTCAGAACTTTTTCTGGAGGGCACTTTGCCCAATATCTATCAAAATTTTTTGACCTAATAATTTTACAATAGGAATTTATCCAAAAGCTATACTTACACAGGTATACAATGGCATAGGAGTAGGGTACTTTGCTGCAGTATTATTTGTAACCGCTGAAGATTTTTAAAAATATAAATATCCATGAAAAAGAAACTTCTCAAATAAATCATGGTACTGTATATCCATACAATTGGATAAGCAGAAGTAAAAAAGAAAATGAGAAAGCTCATTGTGGATTGACATGAAAGATCTCCAAGATCTATTGTTAAGTGAAAAAAACAAGTTGCATAACAGTGTACATAGCATGCTATCATTTCTGAAAACAGAAAAAAGTGGGGGGAATGCATGCATTTGTTTTTATATGCACAAATTCATTCTGGGAGGATTTGGAAAGATACATAAGAAATGTATATTAGTTGCATCTAGGTGGGAGAACTCCATGCCCAGATGACTTGGGTCTGTGCTTTTTTCCTTTTGATGCTTGAACCATGTGAATATATTACCTACTCAAAACTAGAAAGAAGGAAGGAAGAACTACAGCAAAACATTAAAGTAATTGTCTTTTGGTGATTAGAATCTGAGCAACCTTTATTCTCTTTTTATGTTCTTCATTGTTTTTCCTAACTTTCTACATGGTATGCATTACTTTCACAATTAGGAAAAATATTTTTTGAATAAATATCATTTTTGTCCTTTTATTAATCACATAAGTCTCTCTCACTGTGGTTTAAGCCTAATTCCTTTTGAAGAATAGGACGAAAAAAGATAGGCTTTGAAGATACATATTATTCTATTCTTCTTGACATAGTGAATTAAGAACAGAATATTTTGAAGTGTACAATACTGTGTTGTTATTATAGGCACTATATTGTATGGCAGATCTCTAGAATTTATTCATCTAACATAACTGAAACTTTGAACAATGACTCCCAAACAAAGCAACAACAAAAATACAAAACAAAAACAAAAGAACACAAGGAAATTAGGAGGTGATGGGTATGACTATTACCTTGTTGTGGTGATGGGATCACAGGGGTTTGCATACATCCAAACTCTTCAAATTGCACCCATTAAGTATGTGCAGTTCTTTGTGTACAAATTATACCTCAGTAAAACTAGAATATTATCTATATGTTCTTTTCTTCTAGCTAAACAATCCAAACTGTTCTAATATTTTACTTTCCTATTTCTAAAGGTAGGAGGTAGAATTATGTATGTATAAAAGACAATTATGTATGAAAGACAAAACAAAGACACCACTTTTTTGTGTGTCCTTGTTTGCCTCAGAGCTCCACTTCATTTTGACTAAGTTCTAGATCAAGGAATCTAAAGTTATTCACAATTTTTTTTTCTGCAGCTTGAGTCTCATGGTGTTATCATTTAAAATTTAAAAATTTTCAGCTTCTGTGAATTTATCACCTAAAAACTGGGCCATTGTGACTGGTTAATGTATTCTAGTTATATTATGGGTAAATTCTCTTTAGGTAATGAAATTTCACCATAAAAAGTTGTTGTAGGTAATTTAAATTATGTATACAAATGCTACATTTGGCATAGGAATTCTTTGAATTCTGGTTTCTGAGGTGACAGAAGGAAACTTCTACGCACTGAGATCCTGAGTGGGATGAGGTTACAATGCCCAGTACCGACAGAGAATTTCAGGACCTCAACCTGGTTTCATCAGTATCAGAATTATTGCCATAAACAGTTGTGTACGTTGCTTTTGCTTACTTGGAATGCTGACGTGGCTGGTGGTATAAAGGCAGCGAGCACACAGATCTGTGCTCCTCCAGCCAGGCAGCTGTCTCACATACAGCTCGTAGCCCACCAGCCCCCCAATGCATCTCCACGAAACACAAGGGAGTCACTGGTTGCTGTGTCCCCCCGTTGGAATGCTGATCTCAAGAATATCTTCTATACCTTGTTTCTTAGTGGGGTAGACCAAAATGAAAGCTTCTGTGAGCTGGGAAAAGTCATAATTCTCATCCATTGTCATTCCAGAAGCAGACTCTGTGGTCTGGTCCAGCCCATTCTTTCATTTAGAAACCAGAAACCACACACAGTATGAAGTTAGATCATGACGTCAACCGTAAAAGCAGGCAGAGTTTCCTGGTGGCCTAGTGATGAGGATTCTGGGTTTTCACTGCCGTGGCCCGGGTTCGATCCCTGGTCGGGGAACTGAGATCCTGCAACTCGTGCAGTGTGGCCGAAAAAGAAAAACATGTGAATTGATTAACCCTAAAAGCAGGCAGATCTGAGATGAACTCTGTCCCTACCACATACTGTTCGGTGATCTAGAAGAATGACTTAATTTTTCTGAAACTTGAAGTTCATGTTTATAAAATTGGGACTACAATGCTTACCTCGGATATGGTGGCAAAATTAAATATATTTGTGTAAAGTGGGAGGCCCTTAAGTACTCAGTATTTCATTAGTTACTTTCTCAACTTGTGGTTAAATTGTAGAGCACAGTATAATCTTAGAATTTGTATATATTATATAAATTATATCTATATTTGTATACATATTAATTGAAAGTATTTTCCATACTTGAACCTGAAGAGTGGTAAAGTTTAGATAACTGCTACCAGTTCTTCTACTTTATTTCAAATTCTGTCTCTTTTTTTCACAAATCATTATTTTAATGTTCGTTGCTTTGTTTTTAAAAGTTACTAAAAGAGAAAGAAAGAATACAGAAAGAACATTTATTTTTATTTTCTAATATTAGATTACCTTGACCACAGATTTTAAAACTATGAGTTCTGAGTTTTATTTATTTTCACACTTTCCAAAAATACTTTTTCTATTGTGATGTGAAACAAACAAAAAAATCCACCAAAAATTATCTCTTCCTGTAATCAGGTAAATAAAATAGTCCTCCGACTGACGTATAAAAACAGACTAAAATATGAATAGGACTGTTCTTCAAATCTGGGTCTTCAGAAGCTGACTGAGGTCAGTTTCCCTGGGAAAGAGACTCTGAGATGGAGATTTGTGTGTAGTAACTGTTGGCGAGTCTTATGGGGCTCAATCCCTGTGGGGAGGGTGGAGGAAATAGGATTGACTGAGGGAGAAGCTGCAGTGTGGCGCGGTCCTTCAGGCAGCTCTGGAGCTGGGAAGGCCCATCATGAGGCAAGGGAGCCAGGCAGGATAGCTCCACGTGGTCCAGTCCTCAGCTGTGAACTGTTCCCGGAAGGAAGGTCGAGTGGCTCTTTTTAGCTGAGGGCAGTTCTCAGGGAGGATTTAGCTGAGAGCTGGGGAGTGGGAGGAGACCTGAGGGGTGACTGAGTCGCTCTCCACAGCATTCGCTTAAATCAAACTATATTCACGGGCTTCCCTGGTGGCGTAGTGGTTGAGAGTCTGTTTGCCGATGCAGGGGACACGGGTATGTGCCCCGGTCTGGGAAGATCCCACATGCCGCGGAGCGGGTGGGCTCGTGAGCCATGGCCGCTGAGTCTGCGCATCCGGAGCCTGTGCTCCGCAACGGGAGAGGCCACAACAGTGAGAAGCCCGCGTACCGGAAAAAAAAAAAAAAAAAAAATATATATATATATATATATATATATATATATATATATTTTCACATTTTCTTCAACTCCTATTTTAGATGTGTGTTGCAGACTAATGGCTGCTGAGTAGTTAGCAGCAACCACCAGAGTCCGGACAGGTAACTCTCAAAATCACCTAGAAGAAAAAAAATGAAAACAGAATAAAATCCTCATTTGTTTGGAAACAGCCTTTTGTGAGCAACATAATTGTTTAACATGCCAAATATCTTTAAAAGCAACAACCACAACCCAGAACACTTTTCCCAAAGATACATGATCCTCTTACTAACCTGTTAATTTTATTCGTGTATCTCCTGAACATTCAATATTAGGGTTACAGTACTCCCCACCTCCTAACGCCCCAGGAGAGAAGCACAGATTTGGTATATGTGGCTACAAGTCCTGGGACTATTCATGCAGAATCTCTGACAGTCAAAAGGCATGAGACTTTAGTGACTGCTGGGGTGTTCCAAGGTCCATGAGAGATGACCTTAGGCTAAGCTCTACTGGGGGAATTTATCACTTTCTTGAATCCACACTGAGAAAGAAAAGCAATGGATGAGAGTGGGGAGACAATTGTGGAAGATGAGAGGGAGAGCTCTTTACAATGGAAAAAGACAGAGAACTGCGACAAAGACTAATCCCTCCCCCAATACTTATTTGCCCTTTTTCCCCTTACAGAAGTAGAACTGCTGAATTTTAAGTCTGCAAATGACCACCCACTTCACATTTCACCCCTTCCTGCATTGGCTGCAATAATGGGATTAGTTTTATAATGAGAAGTGAGTGAAAATGTTTTGTACAATTTATAGAAAGTGTCCTTGAATAGAGTCTATGTAGTCCATGTAGTCTATGTCCTTAAGTAGAGTCTTCCTACCCCTTCCTTCCTCCTGTTGGACCATTCAGACAAGGGCAGTACACTTTAGGAACCATGAGCAACAAAGTAGAGGAAGCCTGGTTATCTGGACAAGTTCACAGAGCATTGCCCCGAACCACCTACCTCCAGACTCTTAGGTAATAAAGAAATTAATTTCTCTCTCGTTAAGCTGCTGTTATTTATATGCAGCCAAATATGTATTCTAAATCAATACAAGAAAAATACTCAAAAAGCTCTCCTTTTGAGACTTCCTTCATGGTGCAGTGGTTAAGGATCGCCTGCCACTGCAGGGGACATGGGTTCAAGCCCTGGTTCAGGAAGATCCCACATGCCGCGGATCAACTAAGCCTGTGCGCCACAACTACTGAGCCTACGTGCCACAGCTACTGAAGCCCGTGCACCTAGAGCCGGTGCTCTGCAACAAGAGAAGCCACTGCAATGAGTAGCCCCCGCTCACCGCAACTAGAGAAAACCTGTGCACCGCAATGAAGACCCAACGCAGCCAAAAATAAATAAATAAATAAATTTATTAAAGAAAAAAAGCTCTCATTTTTCAGAATCTTTTAGAGCAGTGAAAGTTTAATAACTACACTTTTATTTATTTAAACTCTAAAAGATTCATAGATAATAAGATAATTTGCTCAACAAATTTGAAACTACTGTGTGCCAGGCACTGTTCTAGACACTGATGATACAACTGTGAATGGGATATGCAAATTCTGCTTTCATGAGCTTACATTCTAGTGGCGGGAGGCATTCAATCAACAGATAGACACGAAATATGGCAGGAGGTGGTAGTGTGACCACCAAGCAGTATAAGAGAGTTAAGGAGTGTCAGGGAATGCTTTCCTAACAAGATTATATTTGAGCACAGATCTGAAAGAAGTAGTAAAATTTAAAACACTTGGTTATCTGGGAAAAGAACATTCCAGAAAGAAATACCAACAAATGTTAAGAGAGAAGTGGGAACAAGGTTGACATGTTTGAAGAATAGCAAGGCTTTATGGTTGGAGCTGAAGAAGCAAGGGGAAGAATGTAGGAGATCCAAGAGTTTAGATGGTAAGGACCTAGATTTTCTCCTGAATGGAATGATTAGAGGCTTTTGAGCAGGAGGAATGAAGTGATCTGAGTTATTATTATTAGTAGTAGTAGTAGTATATTTTGCGTTACGCGGGCCTCTCACTGTTGTGGCCTCTCCCGTTGCGGAGCACAGGTTCCGGACGCGCAGGCCCAGCGGCCATGGCTCACGGGCCCAGCCGCTCCACGGCATGTGGGATCTTCCCGGACCGGGGCACGAACCCGTGTTCCCTGCATCGGCAGGCGGACTCTCAACCACTGCGCCACCAGGGAAGCCCACCCTGAGTTATATTTTAAAAGCATCCTTGTGGAAGATAGAGGGGCCAGGTGGGAGCAGAAAGAGTAGGTGAAAGTTGATGGTGGCGTGGAGCAGGGTGATAGTTATGGAGAAGTGGTCAGATCCTGGATATATTCTGAGGGTAGAGCAGATATGATCTGCTGATGAATGTGTGAGGTGAGAGAATAAAGACTCAGGACCTACTCTATGATTTGGCCCGATAGATGCCGTCTTGATTTTAAAAAACCTGCTAAATTCCACTTTGTGGGTAGAGACTTGGGGGAAGTGAAGGCTTTGTGGTACTTCTCTAGATGTTCATTATAGTGGTAACTAGACTCACTGTGACCTTGCATGTGCTAAACATACACGTCTTACTTCATTTTACTCTCAAACAATCCTATGGAATGTCTATTACCATCCTCGTTTTATGGATGAGGACATAGTTTTAAGTGGGTTGCATAACTTGTCCAAGGTCACACAACTAGTGAGTGGCAGAGTCAAAATTCAAACCCACCTCTGCCTACTCCAAACGTGGGTTCCCACCCACTCTGTTACACAGACTTCAGTGTTCCTACTCTTCCGTCCGTTAGAGTAGGGCAGACAAACTAATCCCCACAGGCCAAATCTGGCCCTTCACCTGTTTTTGTCCAGCTCGTAAGCTAAGACTCTTTTTGAAAAAAAAAAATCAAAAGAAAAATATTTCATGACTGTTGAAAGTTATATGAAATTCAAGTGCAGTGTCCATAAATACAGTTTTGTTGGAACAGAGTCATGCCCATCCACTTACCTAGTGTCTATGGCTATTTTCAGGCTACAGTGACAGAGTTGAATAGTTGCAACAGAGACCATTTGGCCCACAAAGCCTAAAATATTTACACTCTGTCCCCTTATAGAAGAAGTTCACCAACCTCTGGTTTAGAGAGGGATCTCTGTCCTAAAGTTTATGAAATGCCAGACTTGTGAAACATTTCTATTGTAGTTAATTTCTCTAGTGTCAGAGAGGGTACCCCTCTGTGGAAGAGAGTTTGTTCAGCCAGTTAAAGATTAATTACTCATGTAGTTTTGTTCTACATTGAAAGCGCAATACACAGTGGAAGTGAACCCAGAGTCAGAACAATGGCAATAACCTTGACGGCTCCCTCTCTTTCCCTCTCTCTCTCTTCTCTCTCTCCTCTCTTTCTCAAATAACGGTTAAATACCACTTAAATAATCTGTACCTTTCAGGACATTGAGAATACCTGTTTTTTTAAAATTATTAGAGAATTTACCTTTAGGACTTCCTTTTGAAATTTTTAAGTTCCCAAATTTCTAGCTTTGAAACTATATCACACACTGGGATATAGACCCAATCAAGTTTCCTTCTACTGAATGCCATGGGTGAATAATCATGATAACATTGATCAAGGGGCAGTATTCTATAGACCAACAGTCACTTTATTTCCACCAGAAAAGAAGTATGTGAGGTCTACAAATATGGCTCTCCCAGCAGAACGCTTTGTAATGATCTGGTGGGGAGGGAAATAATACAGAAAACAAGATAAGAGCTCCATATGAAGGAGAGTGTTCCATCTCTGTGCCAAGAACAGAAAAGCTCTCAGTCACAGTTTTTATCTGCGAATCTAGAAGCAGCTGATGTTGTGAAGCTCAGCATGTTTGTGTGTTGCTCTCACTGCTGCTGGCTTTCTCTTCCAATAGAAATCTATCTTATCTGAATTGAGCTGAAAACAGCTTGTTTTCATCCATGTCATTTTTGGCTCGGAGAGAGTTGTGAAATCCCATCCTTGGAGTAGACTTGAAAAGAGACCCACCTGAATTGCGTTTGTATGTGAATGGTAATGCTACACACTCCTCAGAGAGCGAGAATGGATTCTCTCCTGTTTGGTCATGCCCAGTTGCCTCCTGTCATGCTCAACTATATCTTACATATAAATTTCTCTGTACTGTAGGTATTATCTATATTTACTACTTCTGGTAATAGGTAATTTCTTTGGGACCAAACTTTTGTTTAAAAATAACAGGACTGGGACTTCCCTGGTGGCCCAGTGGGTAAGACTCCACGCTCCCAATGCAGGGGGGCCTGGGTTCGATCCCTGGTTGGGGAACTAGATCCCACATGTATGCCGCAACTAAGAAGTCCTCATGCCATAACTGAAGATCCCCCATGCCACACCTAGAGATGCTACAACATGCCTGCATACTGCAACTAAGACCCGGTGCAGCCAAGATAAATAAATAAATATTAAAATAAAGAAATAGGACCAGTCTTGGTGCAGGGGGAGGGTGGGGATTGATACTATATGATTCTATTTATATAGCATTCTCTTTTTTGACAGCATTATTGATATATAATTCACATGCCATACAATTCACTTACTTAAAATGTACAATTCACTGGTTCCTAGTATATACAGAGTTGCACAACCACCACCATGTTCATTCTTAGAACATTTTCATTACCCCAAAAAGAAACCCTGTACCTTTTAGCCATCACCAACCATTCTCCCCCATCCCACCCAGCCCTAGACAACCACTAATCTACTTTCTGTCTCTATATATTTGTCTATTCTGGACATTTCCTATAAATGGAATCATCCAGAATGTGATCCTTTGTGGTTGGCATGTCTTCAAGGTACATCCATGTTGTGGTGTCAATACTTTCTTTTCCTTACTGAATTATATTTCATTGTATGATATATCCTATGATACTTTTTAAATGACAAAAATTATAGACATGAAGAATACATTAGTGGTTGCCAGGTGTTAGGACTGGCAGTTGTGAGGGCAGGGGATGTCATGACTGTGGCTATGAAAGGATAGCATGAGGCATCCTTGTGATGGAACTGTTAGGTATCATGACTGTGGTGTTGGTCACACAAATCTACACATGTGACAAAATTGTATAGAAGTAAATACACACACACACATACACACACGAGTACATATAAATGGTAAAATCTGAAGAAGATCAGTGAATTGTAGCAGTATCATTTTCTTGCATAGGATATTGTACTCTAGTAATGCAAGGTGTTATCTTTGGGAGAAACTGCATGAAAGGTATACAGGATCTTTGTATTATTCCCTACAACCGTATGTGACTCCAAAATGATCTCAAAATAAAATTCAAAAATAATAAAAATAGGAACATACCTTTCAAGAATGGCAGAGTAAGGACCTCTGAAAATTCACTCCTCTATAAAAGCAAAAAGAACACTAGCAAAAATGGTCAAAATCAACTTTTTCAGAACTCTGGAAATTAACCAAATGCTTGTAACAATTTGAGGAGTGTTTATTCAAGAAAAGCACTGAGTCACGGTAAAAACAGTGAGCTTTGTGGCATTTTAACCTGCCCTGTTCTCATCCTCCTCTCCCCAGCTCCAGGGTACCTTAAAAACAAACAAACTGGGCTTCCCTGGTGGTGTAGTGGTCGGGAGTCCACATGCCAATGCAGGGGGCACAGGTTCGAGCCCTGGTCCGGGAGGATCCCGCATGCCGCGGAGCAACTAGGCCCGTGTACCACAACTACTGAGCCTGTGCTCTAGAGCCTGCGAGCCACAACTACTGAGCCTGTGTGCCACAACTACTGAAACCCATGTGCATAGAGCCCATGCTCTGCAACAAGAGAAGCCACCACAATGAGAAGCCCATGCACTGCAATGAAGAGTAACTGCCTCTCTCCACAACTAGAGAGAGCCCGCGCACAGCAACAAAGACCCAACACAGCCAAAAATAAATAAATTAATTAATTAAAAACAAACAAACAAAAACAAACAAACCTGCAGTCGTGGTGAAAACCAATAGCAGCCACTGGAAGGGATAGAATGTTGGAGCTTCCCCAAAGCCCCATTGCCAAATAGCTGTCTTTATGTGACCTGTCTGGCAGTTCCCTGGAAAATCCCACTCACAAGGCTTGTCTTTATCTGACCTGACTCAGAGCTCACACATTATGAACAGCATTTCCCCCAGGGGTATTTGTAGAAAACAACCAATAACAATTGTTTAACATCACTGCTGCCTGAGGTGGTAGTAACAGTTGCAACAACAAACAAGTTCACCAACAAACTTAAAAGGGAAAGCTGGGGCATAAGATGTCAATAATAGGCTTTGAGAAGCTCTGACATATTCCTGGGAATCTAGAAAGCCACACTCATGTGTAGGGCTGTGTGCATGCCCAGGAAAGACCTGAGAAGGCTCTAAACTCTCACCTCTGGTTAACCATGAGGCTCTGTGCAAGCAGGAAGTGAAGGCTAAGGCAGAGTTGTAAACAGCCTACCGGAGTGTTGAAGGCATGTCCCAACGTGCATGCAAAGGCTGGCAGGCTTATTTGTTCCAAGAACTTAAGGAAATGTATATACAATTGTTAACCACCCAGTAAGAAAACCAAATAGAGACTTCAGTGTCCATACATGAAAAAGAATACAGACTTTACAGAACTAATTCAGGAAATTCACTGAAAAACAAATAGCACTAGCAAAACACACAGCGACAACAACCAACCCCTGGGGAGTGGAGGGAAATTTGATTTCCAGATTTGTTACATTATATGATTTAAAACTTCCCATTTTCAGCAAAAAATTATGAGATATGCAAAGAAACAAGAAAGTATGGCCCATACATGGGATAAAATTAGCAGTCAGTAGAAACTGGCCCTGAGGAAACTCAGGTGCTTGACTAACTAGAAAAAGCCTTTAAATCATCTATTTTTAAACATACTCAAAGAACTAAGGGAAATTATGTCTAAAAAACGTATGGAAAGTGTGAGAATGATGGCTCACTACATAAAGAATATCAATAAAGAAACAAATTATAAACAAGAACCAAAGGAAGATTCTAGAGTTGAAGAGTATAATAACTGAAATGAAAATTCACTTCAGGGGCTCAACAGAAGATTTAGGCTGACAGAGATTCTGTGGGCTTGAAGACAAATCAATTCATTTGATCTAGTTTGAGGAACAGAAAGAAGAAAGAAGAAAAACACAAAGACCTGTGGGACACCATTAAGTATATCTGAAAGAAAACACTGTCAACCAAGAATTCTTTATCCAGCAACACTGACCTTCAAAAACAAAAGAGCAATGAAGATATTCTCAGGTACTTACACATTGAGAGAATGTTCACAGGAGCATTATTCATAATACCAACAAGTAGAAATAATCCAAATGTATCAAATGATGAATGAATAAACAAAAAGTGGCATATTCATACGATGGAATATTACTCAAGCATCAAAAGGAATATGCTTGGTATGCTGCAGCATGGATGAATTTTGAGAATATCCTAAGTGAAAGAGCCACTCACAAAGGACCACATATTGTATGATTTCATTTATATGAAATTTTTAGAATAGTCAGATGTATAGAGATCAAAAGTAGATTAGTGGTTGCCTACGGCGGCAGGGTTGGGAAAAATAGGGCATGATAGCTATATGAAAGAGGATTTTTTTTCAGAGAGTGATGGAAATGTCCTAAAATTGATTGTGACAATGGTTGCACAACTCTGTGAATGTACTAAATATTACTGAATTGTATGCTTTAAATGGATGAATTGTATGGTATGTGAATTATATTTCATTAAAGCTGTTACCAAAAAGGGTGGGGGAGGAGTAAAACAATAAAACTCTCAGAAGAAAACATAGGCATAAATGTGAATGACCTTGGATTAAGCAATTGTTTCTCAGGTATGACACCAGAAGCAGAGCAACAGAGGAAAAGAAAAGATAAATTATATTTTGTCATAACTAAAAACTTTTGTGCTTCAAAGGGCACCATCAAGAAAGTGAAAAGACAACCCAGAGAATGAAGAAAATATTTGTAAATCATATATCAGATAAGGAAACATATAAAGGATCCAGAATTATGAAAGAACTTTTACAACTCAATAAAAAAAAGACAGGGCTTCCCTGGTGGCACAGTGGTTGAGAGTCCGCCTGCCAATGCAGGGGACACGGGTTCGTGCCCCGGTCCAGGAAGATCCCACATGCCGCAGAGCGGCTGGGCCCATGAGCCATGGCTGCTGAGCCTGCGCATCCAGAGCCTGTGCTCCGCAACAGGAGAGGCCACAACAGTGAGAGGCCCGCGTACCACAAAAAAAAAAAAAAAAAAAAGACAATTAACTCTATTAAAAATGGGCAAAAAATTTGAATATACATTTTTCCAAAGAAGATATGCAAATAGCCAGTAAAACACATGAAAAGATGCTCAACATCATCAGTCATTGGGGAAATGCACCCAAAACCACAAAGAGATGCCACTTCACACCCACTAGGATGGCTATACCTTTAAAGAACAGAAAACAATAAGTGTTGGTGTGGATATAGAGAAATTGAAATCCTTGTATATTACTGGTAGGAAGGTAGAGTGATACAACCACTTTGGAAAACAGTTTGTCACTTCCTCAAAAATTTAAACATAGAATTATTAAATGACTGAGACATTTCACTGCTAGTTCTGTGTTGGTTTTAAAATGTACCATGAATCACATTTTGACCAGCCAGAATATAGGGGAATTTGCTGGTTTGCTATACCATAAGGTCCAGAGGTCACAGTGGAAGAGTTTGGAAAGACAGAAAGGGGTGGGAAGGTAGGTCAATTAGTAGAAGCACAATTCATTTAATAAAGTTTTTGTTCTTACAATTTTAGAGCTTTCAGGGAGCAAAATTTAAATCAGTGTTCCCAGGAAGTTATGTGAAGAAACAGTAGTTGGCATTTGGTGGTGGGGGTGGGGAAGTCTCATGATGGTAGGAGCAGATCTTTCTGACAGGCAGCTGATCACCTTCCCCAGGAAAACATCACATCCTCAGCTGACTATATAGTCAAGTGTATCAGGAGAATAAAAAGCTGGGGTGTGTTAGGGGGAGCCCTTTACCCTCCCCCTTTACCTTTCAAAGAAGGGAGAAAATGCTCACTCAGTAAGAAAGAAAAATACGAGAGGAAATTTCTAGGTTTTTTCTGCCCCCTCATTCACTTCTTCCCAAAGTTGAGAAGTAACTTATACTTGAAGGGGTGGAGGATGTATGGTCCAGCCTCTTCTGGGCTTTTTTTTTTCTTTGATGCAGCTTGATATTAAGAGACTTACTCCCTACTCATCTTTCCCTAAACTTTCCAGGGCTGGATGAAGAAAGAGATCTACTAGGGATCCAGATAATGGCCACAGCTCAGATCCTGATCTTTAAGCCTAGCAGGAAAAAAGCTGATGATTCTATTTCAGTCTATCTGATTCCAGCATCTCTTTCTCATTCAGTGGGAGCAGGTCTTCCTGACAGGCAGCTGACCCCCTTGAGCATCCTTTGCTCCCCGTGGCAGTCACATGTCCTGAAGCAGGAAGCTGAGACTGCCACTTATTCTAGAAGAGTGGTAGGGTTGTGGCACTTGATTTAAATATAAACACTGGGTTCAATTAACTGCCCATCCATTTATTCAATATACCTTTGTTGAGCACACTCCCTGTACTCATTGCTTTGTACAAGGTGATGGAGATGTGAAGGGGAACGTGGCAGATGGAGGATACTGGCCCTTACAGACCTTTCATCTCCAATGGAAAGTTCTCTGCCCTTTGGGGGCAGCGTTTCACCTCTAGAGTGGAGACTGGTTTTCCCTCTCAAGCCTCATGTACCTGGGACCAGAAGGAGGGGAGAGTCCTTTTTGCCCCCCAAATGCCATCTCAGGCGTTGTATCTCCCACCCTCCTTCAAAGTTCATATCATCAAACATCTTGCTGTACTGATCGTTCCACCTTAGTCACTGATGACTTTAACACCCGGCTCACTCTCTTCTCTTCCACCTCTACTCCTGTTTTTATTTTTTGACGACTTCATTCAACAGGCTCATGGATAAAATCCATCCGAGACAGGGTGTATCTCTAATTTCCTGTGTGCTTTCTGTGAATTTCTTCCCTCTTTTGCTCTCTTTAGAACCCTGAAGGCTGTTTTTCTTTCCCGAAGCACACAGTGAAGAAGAAACAGACTCAGAGGGGCCTCTGCTGCAGCTGTCAGAGAGAAAGATCCAGACCTGGGCTGCTGAGTATGCCGGGGCTCCAGGGAAAGGAAAGAGCAGGTAGGAGGATGGTTCACAGGGAAGAGGAAAGCCTTGGAGGAGCAGAGTTCTTGAAATGGGAAGGGAGAGAAGGACCCTTAGTTGAGTGAACCAGGAAGTGGAGTGGACAGGACTTGGTACTGAGCTATCCGTACTTGGGAAGGAAGCTCCCACCCACTGGGGACGTCCTGCTGCTCCCGGGCTTGTACTGCACCCTTGAGCAGAAGGTGAGGAACTTGGTCATCTTCTGTGCGGTTAGAGCCACAGAGGGAAAAATCACACCTCCTGACCAAGATGGGACAAAAGAGCATCAGATTAGACTTTCCTAACCCCTGCACTGCACTGACACAGCCCCGCTGCCACATGTTTATGCTGCGGTCTCTTAGTTCCTTGCCCTCCCACCTCTAGTGATCACTTCCTCAACCCACTTCAGATGCCCACTATCACGATGATGGTCTTGTCATCAGCCACGACCAAACCCAATCCACACCTTGCAAACCCCATGAACTTCCTGGTCCTCTCTCTCCGTCTGTTGTTCTCTGGCAAAGCCCCAGCCTGGTTAAAACCAACCCTCAGCCTGATCTGTGCCTGTCCCTGAGCAGCAGAGCGGTGCTGGAGAGAAAACGCATGTCCCCGCTGAAAAAACAGTCTCGCTGCAAATCTGTGACCACAAATCACAAAAGGATACTCAGCACTGCCCAGGGTCCTATTTTACATCCCTGGTGTGTTTGGTTTCTCAGCTCCAAAATTACTATTTTATACCTTCTTTCCCATCAAATTCCCTATGCACACCCCCTCCCCCACCTCACTTCCTCCCACAAGCATGTTCTCCCTGGTGGCGCAGTGGTTAAGAACCTGCCTGCCAGTGCAGGGGACACGGGTTCGAGCCCTGGTCCAGGAAGATCCCACATGCTGCGGAGCAACTAAGCCTGTGCACCACAACTACTGAGCCTGCGCTCTAGAGCCCACGAGCCACAACTAATGAAGCCCACATGCCGCAACTAATGAAGCCTATGCACCTAGAGCCCATGCTCCGCAACGAGAGAAGCCACCACAATGAGAAACCCGCGCATCGCGATGAAGAGTAGCCCCCGCTTGCTGCAACTAGAGAAAGCCCGTGCACAGCAACGAAGACCCCATGTAGCAAAAAAAAAAAAAAAAAAAGAAAAGAAAAAGAAAGAAACTTATAAAAAAAAAAAAGCAACACCTACACACGCCTCACCCTACCACGCTCCCTGCCAACTCCTCCTCGTGGGCTCCAGATCCCACCCCTTTCTTGTTCTCAAGGACGGGCTCCTACCATTCCCCCAACTCTTCTAGACTTTTCCTGCCAGCATCCAAACATGCTGTAATCTGTCCTATGAAAAAATAAAATCAAAACACCTCAAATGACCCCATAACACCTTTCAAATTCCCCTCTCATTTCTCTGCTCCCCTTCAAAGCAAAATATTTTGAAGGCAGTGATTATAATCACTAGTGTTTCCACAGTCTCTCCTCAACACACTCTATGCAGTTTCCGTCCACACCACTCCACCCAGACTGCTCTTGTCAAGGTCTCCCAGGGCCTTTGTGTTGCCAAGTCCAGCATCACGTCTCTGTCTTCATCTTACTCACCCAGTACTGGACCCAGCGAACTACTGCTGCTTCCCTCTGCCCTTTGGCAGTCTGAGAAGACAATATTAGAGCTTCTATTTTCACTTATTTTTTTTTTTCCTCTAAAACAAGTAAGGAAGAAATTAATCTTTACTAATAGGTAAAACCCATTTTTATACTGGTGCCCTCACTTGGTTGCCATAGCAGACAAATAAATGTCACATGTGCCACACAGGGTGTGCTGAGGGATGCTCCACAATCAGAGGTATGCTGTAGTTTATTTGTGCACAGTTGTGTCGGCTTATGGATCACATTATCTTTAAAAAAAAAAAAAGCTTTATTGTGGTGAAGCATACATATTGGAATGGCCAAAAAGTTCGTTTGGGCTTTTGGTAGCAGCTGACAGAAAACCCGAACGAACTTTTTGGCCAACCTGGTATCATGAAACTGACCATTTCAGCCATTTTAAAATGCACCATGTAGGTGGCATTAGAAGTACATTCACATTGTTGTGCTACTGGGACTTCCCTGGTGGTCCAGTGGTTAAGACTGTGCCTCCATTGCGGGGGGCACATGATCGATCCCTGGTCAGGGAACTAAGATCCCGCATGCCGCGTGGTGTGGCCCAAAATAAATAAATGTAAATAAATCCCATTGCTGTGCTACCATCACCCCCATCCAGCTTCAGAACTTTTTCGTCTTCCCCCACTGTACCCATTAAGCAATAACTCTCCTTGTCCCCCTCCCCGCAGCCCTGGGAAACCATCATTCTAATTTCTGTCTTTCTGAATTTGACTACTCTAGGTACCTCAGAAGCAGAATCATACGTTATCTGTACTTTTGTGACTGACTTCTTTCCCTTAACATAATGCCTTCATAATGGATAAGCATAATGGATAAGCTTCACCCGTATTGCAGTATTTATCAGAATTTCAATCCCTTTTAAGGCTGACTGATATTCCATTTCGTTATATGCACATAGCACGTTTTGTTTATCCCCTCATCTGTCAATGAATATTTGGTTTTTTCTCCGGCTTTTGGGTACAGTGAATCATGCTGCAGTGAACATGGGTATACGAATATCCATTTGAGTCCCTGCTTTCAGTTCTTTGTGGTATATACCCAGAAGTGGAATTTCTGGGTCATATGGTGATTCTAGCTTGAATTTTTTGAAGAAGCACCATACTGTTTCCCACAGCAGCTGCACCATTTTACTGTCCCATTAGCAATGCACAAGGGTTCCAGTGTCTTCACATCCTCACAGTTATTTTCTGTTTTGTTTTATTTTGTTGGTAATAGCCATTGTAATGGGTGTGAAGGGGTATCTCACTGAGGTTTTGATTTGCATTTCCCTAATTACTATTGATATCGAGCATCTTTTCACGTACTTGTTGGCCATCTGTATATCTTTTGGGAGAAATGTCTATTCAAATCTTCTCCTCATTTTGAGGGGTTGTTTTTTGTTTTTAAGCTGTAGGAGTTCTTTATATATTCTGGTTATTAATCCCTTATCAGATGTATGATTTTTTTCCCAGAAAATATATATCAGGTATATATTTTCTCCCAAAATGTGGATTGCCTTTTCACTCTGTTAATAGCATCCTTTGATACACAAAAGTTTTTAAGTTTTGATGAAATCTAATTTAACTGGTTTTCCCTTTTTGCCTGTACTTTTTGCGCCATATCCAAGAAATCATTGCCAAATCCACTGTCATGAAGATTTTCCCCTATGTTTTCTTCTAGGAGTTTTATGGTTTCAGATATTATGTTTAGGTCTTTAATCCATTTTGAATTAATGGGTTTTTTTGGTTTTTTTTTTTACGGTATGTGGGCCTCTCACTGTTGTGGCCTCTCCCGTTGCGGAGCACAGGCTCTGGACGCGCAGGCTCAGCGGCCATGGCTCACGGGCCCAGCCACTCCACGGCATGTGGGATCCTCCCGGACCGGACCGGGGCACAAACCCGCGTCCCCTGCATCGGCAGGCGGACTCTCAACCACTGCGCCACCAGGGAAGCCCAGAATTAATGTTTTATATGTTGTAAGATAAGGGTCCAACTTCTTTCTTTTTTTTAAATCGATGGTTGTTTAGCAGTTAGTTGTGATTTGGGGTGTGCTCATGAGAGGAGGTGAGCTTCGAGTCCCTCTACCTGCCATCTTGTCTTTCCTGCATTTCCCAACTCTCTTTTGCATGTGGATATTCAGTTTTTGCAACCCTATTTGTGAAAAGACTGTCCTTTGGTCTAGTCATCCTTGTCAAAAATCATTTGACCATATATGTGAAGGTCCATTTCTGGTCTCTGTATTCTACTCTATTCATCTATATGTCTGTCTTTATGCCAGTACCACACTGTTTTAATTGCTGTAACTTTGTAGTAAGTTTTGAAATCAGGAAACATGAGATCTCTAACATTGTTCTTCTTTTTCAAGATTGTTTTGGCTATTTGGAGTCCCTTGAGATTGCATATGAATTTTAGGATGGATTTGTCTATTTCTGCAAGAAAAAAGTCATTGGGATTTTGATAGGGATTGCATTGAATCTGTAGAGCAATGCAGTACTTTAGGTAGTATTGACATCTTAACAATATTAAATTTTTCAATTCATGAAGACAGGATGTCTTTCCATTTATTAGTGTCTTTCATTTCTTTCAGCAATGTTTTGTTTTTTTCAGTGTATCTTTCACCTGCTTGGTTAAGCTTAATCCTAAATATTTTTTCTTTTTGATGCTATTGAAAGTGGAATTGTTTTCTAAATTTCCTTTTCAGATGGTTAGGTGTATAAAAACACAACTGATTTTTGTGTGATGGTTTAAAATCCTGTGACTTTCCTGAATTCATCTATTAGTTCTACCAGGTTTTTGTTGTTGTTGTTTTGTTGTAGATTCTCAGATTTGCACGTATCTTTGATACTTCCTCTTCTCTCTTGCTCTCTCATTCCTCTACATGCAAATAGCCACCAATTCAGTTCAGTTTGTTTTGATTTCACAGTGTTTCTAATCTTTGACACTTTCTTTAGTATCATTATAATCCAGTGTGATTGAATGAATATTTCTATCCATGATATCTAGGGCAATGTGTGAAGAAATTAGTTTATAAAATAGTCCTTTTATCTCTCTCTCCCACTCAAATCTCTAGGAGTTCCATATAACAGTAGAGGCTCCAGCCTTCTCTCCCATCGTCTCAGAAGCAACACTGAGGCTATGGGCTCAGGAAGACCTAAGGTGGAAGCAGACATGCAGCTTACTAGCTGTGTGACCATAGGCATGTAATGTAGACCCTCCCTGGAAACTGGTGATGATAATAATAATAACTACCTCAAAGGGTTGTTGGGAGGTATAAACCCATTTGGGCTGCTGTAACAAAATACTGCAGATTGAGTGGCTTCCAAACAACAGGAATGTATTGCTCACAGTTCTGGAGGCTGGGAAGTCCAAGATGAAGGCACCAGCGTGGTCACATTCTGGTGAGAACACTCCTCCTGGTTCATAGCTGATACCTCCTTTCTGCGTCTTCACGTGGTAGAAGAGACTAAAGATCTCTTTTTTAAGAGCACTAACCCATTCATAAGGACTCCACCCTCAAGACTTAATCACCTCCCAAAGCGCCCCCCCCAACACTATCACACTGGGCATTATTATTCCAACGTGTGAATTTGCAGGGGTGGGAGGGAGAGGGACACAGACATTCAGACCATAGCAGGAGGCTTAAACAGGACGATGAGCATAAAGCACTTCGTAAAACACCCCCTTTCTCCGACTCCCTTTCTCCAAAGACACAGATGGGATTGATCTCCTGAACCCTCTTGTCTTTATTACTCCTTTGGCACTTACCATCTACTGCCTTGTACTATTATCTTTTTATGTGTATCTGTGTTATCTTCCCCACAAAATATATAAATTCTCCAGAGGCTGAGAGTTTGTCTTTTTTTCTTTTTCCCTTCTTTTGTGCTTGTGGCATATTGTAATACAATACCTTATACATGGTAAATGCTCAGTCAATATTTGCTTTTCAATTGTTTGACATAATGAAATCCTTTATTGCCTGGTTTCCAAAGTCTTCAGAATTGATGTTTCATTTATTTCAAGTAGTTTTTTCCCCCATTTTGATTTTAAAACATCTGACAACACTTAAAAATAGCTAACAAGAAAGTAATGAAGACATCACCACTTCCTGGAAGACCATTTGAATGTATTTCAACCTATGTCTCTATCAAAAGTGGAAAAAACAAAGACAGACCAGGGTTGCCAGATAACATACCCAGTTAAATTTGAATGTCAGATAAACAACAATTAATTTTTGTTAGTATAAGTATGTCCCATGTGATATTTGTTGTTTATCTGACATTCAAATTTAATTAGGTGTCCTGTATTTTTGTTTATTAAATACGACAACCCTACCACAAAGGCTTTAAGTTTAAAAAAAAAATTGTGAGCAAGCATTATTCTCTGTTGAAATGAGACTATTCTTATGTGCTTAAAGTGTTCTTGTGTCAAAAGAATACAGCTTGAGACATCATTATGAAACAAGCTTTAACCACAACTATGACCTTACATGGAAAAGGCATGTGATGAAAAAGCTAATGAAAGATAACATTAACTGAAATATCAACACACATTGCTTTGGAATATAAATGAAAACAGTTATGTTTCCGTAAAATGCAATCCTGTACTAAATGAAAGAATTGGTTGGGCTTTAAAACCTTTTATAGTGAGTGTGTAAAATGATCATATTTGCATATCTAAGTCTTCTCAGAAATACTATTGCTCTGCATGTTGAAGCCATGACTTAGAACTTACAGGACAAATCTTGAGAAAAATTAGAATTATCTGTGGCATGTCCTATTGCCACTCGGGAGAATATAAGTATAAATTGTACCTGTCAGCTTTATTTATTCAAGATGTCAGTGAGAACTTCTATGTGACTGAAGAACTTTTGGACCTAGTCTTCATTTTGGCACCACATTAGAATCTGATTTGTTTTTAAAAGTCATGACTAGTTTAATATATTACTGATCAAAATGACTAAGAATACCTACAGTGTCCCTGGGGAGTCAGTGTTACTTCAGACTTGTTACCCAACCACATAGTGCAACCAATGATTTGTATCAATGCAGCATGTAGGTCAATTCATCACATCCTCTACCATGAACCACATGGTTCTACTAGGTAAAACATGGAACTTGTCATGCATGTAGCAGATTACCTTGAGAGCTGGCTATTCTCCTATGGCTTGAACTCGGGCAATTCTCCAGTTTACTTGATTGTTTTAGAAGTCTGATGCATAATACAATAGATTATTACCCTCGGAGAAAGAAAGGTGTTTTTCTTTTTCAATTCAACAATATTTATTGAAAGCCTAATATGGGCTAGGCACCATGTGGAGGAATGAGCAAGAGAGACATAGTCCTGCTCTCATTGAGCTTGCATTCTAGTGAGTGGAATCACACAATAAACAAATAATGAATGAACAAGGAAGATAACTGAGAATGGTAAATGCTAGGCAGCGGATTGAATAGGGGCGTGATGTGAAAGAGAGCATCTGGGTGCCCTTTTAGGTTCGGGGATTAAGATAAGCCTACCAGAGGTGGTAGAATTTCAATGCAGGTCCAACGGAGGGAAGACGCCAGTCAGACAAAGATCTGGAAGCTATTGGAGCAGAAGGAGGGTGAAGTCCCTAAAACGGGATGAGCCTGGTGTGCTCTGAAGGAGAACCAGTGTGCTGAGAGAGAGGATGGTACAAGGTGAGGCTGCAGGTAGACAGAGGCCAGATTATGGAGGATTTAAAAGAACGGGGATTTATTCTAAGTGTGATGGGAAGCCATGGGATTTTTCAATTAAAAAAATTAAATAAACACACAATATAATCCTTCAAAGTAAAGGTAGTGTTTTAACAATGAGGAAAAGGTAAATGCTTTGAAAGAAAATTAAGCAATGGAGAAAAATATTTTTAAAGTTAACCTTAAAATTGACCTAATCATTGTATCATGAAGTATTGATTAAACCAAGATTTTCTCCAAAAATGAAGAATATTATCACCATCTATTTTTATTGAGAGAAAGCTGGTTTAAAATGATGTGTTAATTTAGAAATCTGGTTGAACGTTTTGTGATAAATTAAAGGTCCAATTTTAATATCAATTTATATAGATGCTTAGTTTGAATGGGTGTCATAGGTGAGAAAGATTCCTCACAAAGAGACATAGATCTAAATGCAAGAAGTGTATGCTTGGCTCTGCTACTAAGTCATAGGCTCTTTTTGCATTTCCATTCAGCAATTGTGCGAAGGTTTTGCTAAAATTTAGCTTAGTAATTTTCCATCCTCCCTTATGTCAAATAATTATTCTTGAAAACGAACTGAAAATGAAGGGTTTTTATATTCTTAACAAAGGGACTTTAAATCCACTGAAAAGCTACATTTGGAAGATTTAAAACAAGTTCTTAAGAGTCCAGGTAGGAGAATTTTTATTAGTGACACATATCATTTTTGGCAAAAGAAAAAAATCATATTCACCTAATGATGAATTTCCAAACACCCATTTCCCTACTTTCTCTATAGTATGAGATTCTTTCTCAGTCATTTTTAGACTATTGTCTTTACCTTTAAGAGATTCTATGTGGTTGAAAGCTTTTTAGAAAATCGTAGATAGCGTGCTACTGACAACCATTTGCCATTACAAAAGGAGCTCAGAAAACGTGGCCCAAGGCAAGGAGCTTTCTGGGTGCACCTGTAGGAGGCTGGCTGAAGCAGCGTGGGAATGGTCACTGGCCCGAGGTTAGTTTACACATGAGGCAGAGCGGACTTGAAAGGATGCACCAAGTTATCTAACACAGGCTGTCAAGGTTCAGAATGGAAAGGTTAGCCTTCTCTGGCCTGCTGCCAGTGGCTGGGCAACAGCTTGAGGACACACTAGAAAGAAGGATTCCGTCAATTCACACTACAACAAATAGAAAAAAAAGCAAATTGACAACAGAAAAAAACCCGCCCTTTGTCTCTCCGTTTCCCTTTATCACTAATGTGTAAGTGGTGGGTCATAGAATGTTCTTTAGTGTGTGCCTCTAAATAAATCCTTAATGCTGACCTTTTGCAACTTCTCTTTCTCCTTAAGTTTGTAGTCCGTATTTGTTTCAACATGATTTCATCTGGACAAAAATGTTCTGTAGGTGAACATACATATGGTGGTATCTGGCCCAATTCTGCACCCCCTGGAGACAGCCCTGGTGCCAGGGGGAGGGAGAGGAGGAGGGGCGGTGGCGGCATGGGGGGCTGTGGCTGACAATGGAGATGCTGACCAGGCCCCGGGGAGCAGTAGAAGGAAAGAACAGTAGCAGAAGTTACCAGATCACTGTGTGTCCATTCTACTTCAGGCCTGATTTGAAATAGCGGTATCCTTATAATCGATTCAGGGAAATGTGGTTTCAGCAGGTACTTAGAAGCAGGAAGAGGGGAAAGAAAATAAGCCAAGGAATAAAATGTGGTTGTTTGCCTACACCACAGATACCTTGATTTAAAAACTCTCAGTTTCATTTCCGTTACTGGAACATTCATCAACGTACAAGTCAGAAATAATCAAATCTCCTGAAACTTCAGGATACGGGACTTAACACGTGTTAGACCAAATTTTTCACCTCTGAACAGTAATTTACTATACAGATAATTCTGTTTATTGTCTATTCATGACTCTGGTACTTTCTAAGTAAATTCAGCGATATCCAGGTCTCAAAAGAGGTAACTGGTGAATTGATGTGCTTATCAGTTATTTATATCATTTCTCAATTATAAAATTAACAAATGACAAAGCATTAATTGAGTCAATGAACCCAATTTTAGAAGGAGGTGAAGACCTGAGTACATCACTTAATCACATTAAGTTAACAAAAAAGCAGAGCTGAAGTACATGCTTAGGAAACCATTTGTCAAAAAATACCATGAGCTAAAAGCCATTTAAAGACCAGCATAGACAAAGGCTAAATTAATATTTCAAAAGTTCAAATTATGTTTTTCCTCCTCTTGTGCAAACATACAAAAGGAAAGGGAAAAGGGAGGTGGAAAATTTCTTTTTAAGCATCTAAAATGATAGTGAATGAAAGGGCACCTGGTTAATGGTAACTTGTACTATTTTATAAACACGATTCTTCCTTAAATTTAAAGGTTTCGGTTAGGATCTGTATCTCTTAATTTGAAGCTATTGAAATTCTAACAACAAAAACTGTGTTCACACGAGGTAACTCCTTTAGAATGTCAAAAATAATCTTTGCCTGTAAAAATGTTCTTTGCCCCCTGGTGGTGAAAATATTATTATTTAATTTTTTAAAAGTTAAAAGACTTCCATTATGGAGTCTTGGCACTAAAAATCCTTCCATGGTTGCAAAAAATAAGAGAGGATTATATATTGAAGTGGGAGAAATGAAGCTAGGCCATAGGTGTGGTAAAGGAATTTAAATTTCTCCTATCTTACCATTTAGAATTGTTGATTGCTAATTCAGTATTATTTCAAAACGCCACCTCCTTTTAATAAATTTAATAGTAAGCATTTATGAGGCATGGAATTTCTATGCATAATCTAATGCCTTAGCTGTGCGGCGTGTTGACCGAGGTGATCAGCAACTTTGCACTGTTTCCTTTGTGTTTCAGTTTGGCATCACAAACAACATTAGAGCTCAAGGGCACAATGCCAAAGCCAGCCTGTTGAGCCTGGAAGAATATGAAGAGGCCTGTTCAAATTTTCTTTTGCAGACTAATTGGAGCTTTTGTGTATGAGGGAAGTACAACGATTGCTGTACTCAGTCTGAATGGAGGAGTCGGGAGAGACTATCCTTGTTGGTTGGTTAAAGGTAAAAGGGGAAAAGCTAATTTTCAAATTTAAAAAGTCAGTGAGTTGATGGAAACCTTTGAAAAATGAGGGATAATCTTGGGATTGTGTAAGATGTTAGGAGAAAGAAATTTTTACATGGATTCTACTGAGGCACGTTAAAGTCTATGTAAAGCAGAAGACATTATCTGAAAAGACAGAGCTACTTCAGGGTAAGACAATCACCAATGAGTCTTTAATGACTTAATGGTGAATGTATTTTCCTTTCCTCTTGTTCATGTGTGTCACGTGCTTTTAATTAGGTATTTATTAAAGCCGAATTTGGCAGGAAAATCATGAATAATATGTTTTATGGAGTTGGAACAAAAAAAAGTAAACTGACTTTGAGAACCAGTCATTATTTTGTAAAGGTGGTCTTGTCTGCCACCATCTTGGGCAGACAAGTGATTGGACAAATTTCCGGTGAAGTGGGCATTTGCAGCCTAAGTTTAATAACAAATGACTTTAAACACAAAATCTAAACATTTAAGAATAGATAAGCTTTATTTATGGAACCCTTAATACAAAGTAGATAGAGACCTTCCATAACATAATGGTAACATTTAAATAGCAATTACTATATACCAGGCTCTAATTATCTCACTTAGCTCCTACAACAATTTTGGTAGTACTTTATGGTCTTGGTAGTATTATTATCCAAATTTTATAGATGAGGTAACTGAAACCCAGGGATCACCCAGCTAGTAAGTAATAGAGCCAGAATTCATACTGAATCATCTGGCTCTAGAATCTGTATTCTTTTGCACTATGAGATTAATTGAGTAAACAGTACATTATCCAGAGAAGTAAAAGCCATAGTGTCAACATGATAGAAGTGTATTTATTATTTATAACATGAAGAACATCTGCATTTATTTATGAGGCCCTTTAAAAGATTAAAATTCAGTACTGCAATAAAAAAGGGATTATTTTTCAAGAAGGTGCTTCCCCAAAACAATATTTTTCTAACCTTTGTCAACTCAATGTTTGTGAATGATGTTTGCATAAATAAATTACAAGATAATGTTCCATTAGAGAACAATGATATCTTAGAACTTTAAGTCCATATATTTGAGAAACAGCCAAAAAGGGGCAAAAGAGAAAATTTCAGAATAATATTCCATTGTATGGATATACCACATTTTGTTTATTCATTCATCAGTTGGTAGGCATTTAGGTTGTTTCCAACTCTGGTTAGTATGAATAATGTTGCTATGATCACTTGTATACAAGTTTTATGTTTTTACTTTTCTTGTGTATATACCTAAGAGTGGAATTCCTGGGTCATATAGTAACTCTATGTTTCGTTTTGTTTTATTGTTTTTTTTTGTTTTCTTATCTTTCGTTTTTTGAGGAACTGCCAGACGGTTTTCCCAAGGCGCTGCATCATTTCACATTCCCACCAGCAATAAATGAGGGTTCCACTTTCTCCACATCTTTACTAACCTCTTTTTTGTCTGTCTTTTAAATTACTGCCATTGGAACGGGTGTAAAGTGGTATCTCTCCGTAGTTTTGATTTACATTTTCCTAATGACTAATGATGTTGAGAAGCTTTCATATACTTATTGGCCTTTTGTATATATCTTCTTTGGAGAAATCCATTGCCCATTCCAAAAAAATGTTGAGTTGCAAGAATTCTTTACATATTCTAGATGTAAGTCTCTTATCAAGTATATGATTTCCAAATATTTTTCTCCTGTTATCTTGGTTGTGTTTTCACTTTCTTGATGGTATTGTTTGTGACACAAAAGTTTTAAATTTCTGTGTAGTTCAATTTATTTATTTTTTTCCCTCTGTCACATGCTTTTGGTGTCATATCTAAGGGACCACTGGCTAACCCAAGGCCACTAAAATTTACTCTTATTTTTTTAAATAAGAGTTTTATAGTTTTAGCTTTTACCTTTAGGTCTATCACCTATTTTGAGTTAATTTTTTTTGCATCTTTGGTTTCATGTCTTTCATTGGTTTTGTAAAATTCTTGGCCATTGTTTCTATAATTATTGCTTCTGCTTCATTCTCTCTCTCTCCTCTTTTTCTAGGACCCCAGTTATATATGTGCTAGATTTATTCACTGTGTCCCACATGCATTTTTTTAAACATCTTTATTGGAGTATAATTGCTTTACAGTGGTGTGTTAGTTTCTGCTTTATAACAAAGTGAATCAGCTATACGTATACATATATCCCCATATCTCCTCCCTCTTGCGTCTCCCTCCCACCCCCCCATCTCACCCCTCTAGGTGGTCACAAAGCACCGAGCTGATCTCCCTGTGCTACCACATGCATTTAAAGCTCTGTTCTCTTACCATTCTTTTTTCTCTCTGCTTCAGTTTGGGTATTTTTTCTTGACCTATCCTCAAATTTACTAATCCTCTCTTCTGCTGTGTCCAGTCTGCTGTTAAACTCATCCACTGAGTTCTTGATTTCAGATATTACATTTTTAAATTTGAAATTTTCCATTGATTCAATTCTCTGTTGAAATTCTGCATCTTCTAATCCATTTTGTCCACTTTTTCTTTTCTTTCATTTTATAAACTATTACTCTACTTTATAATAGTTATTTTAAAGTTCTTGTCTGGACTCCAATAGCTGGCTTATCTGTGGGTCTTCTGTTATCTATTTTTTTCTCTTGATTATTGGTAAAATTTTCCTGTTTTTCTCACATCTCATAATTTTTTTTATTATGTACCAGAGTTTTATATTAAAAACAATAGACAATAGGATTGATGTTATTTTCCCCTATAGATGAAAATAGACAAATAGGGTGAGGATCAGGGATTGAGCTGGGTAGGGATTGGGTTGGAGTTTTAGTAAGATTCATTCAACTTCTGGTTTCTCTGTTTCTTAGGTGTGATTCCTCTGGGCTTTTGATAGAGAGCCTGCAAGGTTTCTATCTCCTCAACCCAGCAGATTCACTTCTGCTTTTCAGAGGTTTTAAACTTAAATCTTTATCCTCCTATTCATATAACTTCAGAAATATTGCAAATGTCTTGAGGGAGAAGACTGCCTGTGTATTTAAGCAGGCTCCTCTTTTTCGGTAGAGTTCATTTTGTATGCACTGGTAGAATGTGGGGAGATTTTACTCTTCCTATCCTTCAGTCTTTCGGCCTCCTGCATGACCCCAGAATTCAGCAAATATTCTGTGGGAAAGCTGGCTGTAAGTCTGGGCCTCCTCTCTACATTTCCAATCCATTACACAACTCACAAGACTGTTAAACATTTCACTGGCTTCTCTCTTCCTGTGTACATTGCCTCTGCCCAGGCTAAGCGTCATCAGTCCATGCCCAGAATCATTAAATGTCACCAGATAAAGAAAACAGCTGTTCATTGTGAGCTCACTTAGTCCTGGCTTCAGCAAAAGAAGATTTATTCAACTGCATTGTCCTCTGGGGGATGAGACTGAACACGTGAAGATGCCAAATTAGAAGTCTAAATGTAAATAGCACTGTGGTCTTTGCAGAGACCTAGACCAGAACAAGCAAGGACATCACTTCAGAGTGGACTAGTGTTATTGGAACTGGTAGGAAGAAGCCTCCAGAGCAATACCTTATAGCAGTGAGAAGCAATAGCAGTGCTGTATTGAATAGATTTCAGTTCTGCTTTTCAGCTTGACCTTGGGAAGAGAACTATTCCCTTTAGATGGAGGAAGTCCTTGGGGTTCTTGGACAACATAAGAATAGAGCTCAAGAGGGAAATACCAGATCACTAAAATATCAGTGGCAATATGGCACCAGTTTCAAATGTTATACTGCACTTAATTTAATGGTCAAATTAGGAGAAAAGATGAATGTTGGGATATCATGTAAAAGTAGTTCTTAAGATTATTGCTCTCATTTTATTTTGATGTTTTAATCATTGAATAAACAGTAAGCTAACGTAGATGTGGTAAAAATGCCTCTCACTTTAAGAAAACTGATATATCAAAAAATCAAACTAAAAAACTATAGGGGGAGGCATGGAGGTGGGGAGGTGTTCACAGGATTCCATTCAACTAACTGAATGCTAGCATGTGCTATGCATTGTGCTTGGAACTGGGAATACACAGAAAAGGTGATACCCTTTGCTATGGACTGAATGTTTGTGTCCTCCCCAAATTCATATTTTGAAGCCCTCATTCCCAATGTGATGGTGTTTGGAGGTGCAGCCTTTGGGAGATAATTAGGTTTAAGTGAGTTCATGATGGTGGAGCCCACCTTGTGGGATTAGTGCCCTTGTAAGAGGAAATGCTAGATCTCTCTCCCCCTCCCCCACACTCCCACCATGTGAAGGTACAGCAAGAAAGCAGCCCTCTGCAACCTGGAAGAGGGCTCTCACCAGAACTCGACCATGCTGACCTTTCCCCATTACAGACTTCCCAGCCTCCAGAATTGTGAGAAATAAATGTCTGTTGTTTAAGCCACCCAGTCTATGGTATTTTGTTACAGCAGCCCTTGCTGACTGAGACATCCCTGCTCTTGTATCTTTGAAAGTTAAGCCTCATGATGAATTTAAAATGGGATTAATTCAAGCATATATATTATTTTTAAGCAAGATATACTTGCATTCATTTAACTATTTTAAAAAATATATATATTTTTAACTCTGCAGTAATGGAATGATTTCTTCAGTAAGATTTACTTCCTGGATCCAGGTATTGTTTTTCTAACCTTTGACAAACATAATATATTTTTACTATGAGAGCTTTATCATTATCCTGTTGAGCTTAATTCAGCTGTCTGGATCCAAGATGGGAAAAGCATGAGATCAAACTCTCAAAACTGGTCAAGCAAAAGCTAAGAAGAAAATACGGTTCACACAAGAGAAAGCAATAGCGGTGAGGAGGAGGATGGAGTAGGAGGTGAGACACTGGTGGGAAAGAGAGGAGGTTTTTAGCCTAAATGTCATTAAAAATAGACCTCAGTTGGGAAGGGAACACCAATTGGAAATCGGCTAAAGCAGATAAACGACACTTCCCCTAAGACTATGATTGAGTCACGCTTATTAATTTCTGCCAGGTTGCCTACTTTATGGTATTACGCCTATAAATCTTAATTCATTATTAGAAGTATGCTTTTTGTCTTGGTTCAAATTTCATTTCTTCTTCACCTCTCTCAAAAGGATACTTTAGATTACTCACTAGATTTGCCCCTTTCAAGTCCTAGGTTCAATTCCTCCTATATCTTTGGGGATGGAATAATGAAATGTGTGGAACAGACGCCGTAATCAATAAATCAGTTTTCAAATATACTCTTAGTTTTCAATATTTGGGGGAGGGTAAGAAGGTAGCTGTTTCAGGGATATTTGGGATGTTCCAGGTGGATGCGCGATGTCTATAACCGTCCACGTCTCTTAATCTGTGTCAATACACGCACAGCTTCGCAGAGCGCGCCAGCGACTGAGAGGCATTTCGCGGAGGCCCAGCTCTGGGGCGCAGGTTTCTCTACTTCCGGCCCCGCCCCCTCTCCCGCGGTTGCTAGGAGACGTGATGTCACCGGAAGCAAGGCCTGGGATAGGCTAAGGCGAGGGGAAACCTCTCCCACCCGGTGCAACCTCAGCGCCCGGCGCTGGCTCGCCAGCTGTTTGTAGGCCTGGGTGAGGGGCGGGGGTCCGCGGAGGGTAGAACCGCCCGCGGCCCAGCCTGTCCCTCAGGCTAGGACCGGCCGTGGGGCGGGCGACTCCGGGGCGGCTGCCGGTGCTTCCGACTGACAAGCACTGTTCCCATAGCCCGCGCTGCCCGCCGCGTCCCTGGTCTCGGCCGACGGCGCTGCGCGGCGGGTGACCTCTCCGAGCCCCGCGCGATGACGGCGCCCTGCTCCCGGCTGGCCCGGCTTCCTCCGCGCCGCCGGCTCCGGCTCGTGCCGTTCCCGCCGCCGCTGCTGTTGCTGCTGCTGGCGGCCGCGGGGCCGGCGCGCGGCTGGGAGAGCGGAGACCTGGAGTTGTTTGACTTGGTGGAGGAGGTGCAGCTCAACTTCTACCAGTTCCTCGGGGTGCAGCAGGTAAGCGGGGCCGGCCGGCCGGCAGCCAGCCCGCCCGAGGGCTGCGCCTCCGGGGCAGAAAAGTGCGGGTACGGGCGGAAAGGAGGGGGTGGGGCGGACTCTGACCCAGTTTCCTCCGAGGGAGCCGGGCACGCGGGGCAAGACTTGGTCATACTGGGCTCGTCTGCCTTCCTCAGCCCGATCCACCAGGATCTCCTCGTAACCAGTCTCAGAGGGAATGACCCGCCTTCCCCAATTCCTCACCACCTGGCTCCCTTTCTCGAGTTCCAGTCTCAGTGACAGCAGTCTCAGTGACAGCCTGGACGGTGCCACCAGCCTGGGGTGGCGATCCCTTCTCTTTCCTCTGCCATTCTGGGGGAGATCCTTGCACCCAGCTGTGCAGGAGGAAGAAGGAAGAGTGGTGTGGGTAGATCTTTTACCCTTTCCTTGCCTGCCCCGTGAATGTGGGAAGTAGTCGTCGTGTCTGCCTCCAAATTTTCACCTTCCCAATTATACTTATCTATATTTTAGCAGCCTCCTTTCCTCTGCCTTTCCGGGAAGACAGGAATACATTTTGGTTGGCCTCTGGGTTGCAGAAATTTTTCTTGCATTGTACTTTGGAATCTATGTAGCCTGTTGGATTAGGCGTTCGTATCATAGTTTAGAAATCTGGAGGAACTTGAAGCCTCTACAGTGTTGGTCCTGGAAGTCATAGAAGGAGCCATCGAGTGTTCGGGGCAGTAGAGGCACTTGGGGAGCTCCAGGAAGAGAAGTCCAACCAGTAACGCAGGATCGTTGTCTTTTTCTTTTCCTTTCGTTTCGTTTTCTTTCCTTTTCTAGCTTGAGACTTTAACTTGTAATGCCCGTTTGTTGCTATTTACTTACACCCTGGGAGTGGTGAATGAGGGTAGATATCCCGTCTCCGACGCCATTTTACTGGTTTAAGAATTATGGGGTTAAAGACTTAGAATTTCACACGATCTGATTGAGCCCTTCATAAAATGCTTTGAATAGTTATGGGGGAAAAAAAATGTTTACCAACAATTGTCATTCAAGGCACACTTCCCGTGACCAGATGTGAAGTGTACATTTCACTCCTACAGGTTATCATAAATTTGTGTGAACTGTTGAGCTTAACATTAAATGGAAATTTACTTTTCAATTAAATATATATAATTGAATATAAAATAGCAGTTGCCATGGCACCATGATTTTAACGAATTTCAATTTTGTAAGTTATAAAGTAGTTTAAGAATTTCACACTTCAAATTCTTTTGTGCAAACGATTATGTGGCAATTGTCTTTAGTCATTGTCTTCACCTGGTGCCACTTCCTGCTTGTAGAGATAAAGTATACCTCATTTCAAAGTAAATGGTGTCTCAATATGTGTAAAAATCACTAGTGAAATATATATCTGAAGACTTTTAAGAATGCCTTTAATATTGAGAATATTTGTTAGAATTTACCATAGTTGATTAAATTCTGTAGCTAGAGCCTTTTACATAACCTATCCAAAGATTTTGAAGATATTTTCCAGTTATTCAAGGAAAATTAAGCCCCTTTCAGAGAATACAGAAACTTAGTAGCAGTGGTTTAAATTTTAGATTATGTAATCTAGCTTGCATGTGAACTCTCATAGAATTTTCATTTATAAATTCATGCAATTAAATTTGCAGAGTTAATTAGGCAGTGTGAACAACCAGAGCATTTAACTATATGGGCAAAGATGGGAAAATAAAGAAGCATAGGTAATTGAGAAGATTCTGTGTGGAGGTAACATTTTAATAGAAGGATCCAGAAAATTGTTTTCATCTGTGTTTCTCTACCCAGTTGTGTTAAATTGGAAAGAATGCAGAAGAAACTTTATTCTACCTAAGCAGAGAAACTGATTGGAACAAGTTCTTTACATTACATTGAATCTTAACTTTCTTAGGAGACTTTCAGGAGACCAGAAATTTGGTAGAGACAAATGCAGCCTGTCTTATGTCCTTAATGTGTAATTTTCAGGCTAAAGCCAACGAATCTCTTCTTGACTAGCCAGACATGAGGAACCAGAGCAAAGTAGGTAGGTTACTTAAGAGTGGTGACCTGGCTTTACACACTTAATCAGTTTTGTTGTCCATTCAACAGAGATTTGGTTCATACCTACCAAATATTAAACACTGGGAATTGGCCAGTATGTAACACAAAACCCCTAGACTCATTTTAGTAGGGGGAAACAGTAAACAACCAAACAAGTAAATATAAATGTCAGATGGTCAGAGAAGTCCTCAGAAAGAAGTAAGCGAGTGAGCCATGTTGATAAGTGCATTCAAGGAAGGCAAACGGTTAAGCGCAAAGGCCTTGGAGCTTCGTATTTGAGGAATGGCAAGGCAGCCAATGTGGCTGGAGCAGGGTGTATGGGGAGGACAGTAGTAGATGAGATCAGAGTCATTGGGGGCCGGGGAAGATCTTGTAGGGCTTCAACGTAAGTCATGAGGACTTTGGCTATTATAAGTAAGTTGGGGATCAAGGGGGGTTTTGAACAGAAGAGGTACATAATTTGACTTAAATTTCAAAACAATTATTGAATTGGAGATCAATGATATGTATGTTATCAATTATTGGATAATTGTGGTGTACAGTGTAGAATGGACCTGGGTGGTGCAAAGTGGTCAGATTCTGGATATAATTGGAACATAGAGCTGACAGCATTTTGCTGATTGTTTGAATGTGGGATGTGGAGGCGGGGAGTGGGGAAGAAAAGTTGAGGATAATTTGAAAGCTTTTTCTAAACCTCAGAAAGTGAATAAATACTTGTCTAATTGCACTTGCCAGTTACTGAGATGGAGAAGCCTGGAATAGAGGCAGGTATGGTTGGGGGAAAATCAGTAATTTGGTTTTGGTCATGCCAAATGTGAGGCGTCTAATAAACTTTCAAGTTGGTTATCTAAGCCTGGAGTTGTAAGGAGAGGGTTTGGGCTGTGCATAATAAATTAGGGAGTCCCTGGCACTCCGTAGGTAATTTGAAGCCACAAAACCAGGTAAGTTCACCAGGGGAGTGAATGTAAAAGAGAAAAGAGGGGTCTGGGAGCTGGACCATGGGAGGAACCAGCAAAGGAGAAGAGGAAGGAACAGCCAGCGAAGTAGCAGGCAAATCAGCAAAAGATGGTCTCTTTCAAGTCAGGTGAGGAAAGTATTTTAAAGAGGAGGAAGCAATCAGCTGGGCTAAATGCTGATGATAATTCAAATAAGATGCGTTCTGAGCATTGACTGTTGAATTCAACAGTGTGGAGGTCATTGGCTACTTTAACAAGAGCTGTTTCAGTGGAGTGGTGAGATCAATAGATTGGTTACATTGGGTTCAGGAGAGAAGGAAGGGGGCGGAATTGGAGACAATTAATAGAAAAAAACTTTTTTTTGAGATCTCCATACCCCAAACTAGACTCCAGGGATGATTAGTGACTTAATGTGGCATCCATTTTATCCCTTTTTCCACCAGGTCTAAAGTAGTTTGCTCAGTCACTCCCTAAACTCTATAATTGGAATAATCAATTAGATTATTAGACTTTTCGAACTTGAACTAGGCTTGAATTAGACTTTTAGAACTTGAACCAGGCCACTTACTGACTTATGACCTTGTCAAGTTATTACTTCATTTTTAGGACAAATGGTATTTTCTTTCTTTATTTACTTCATAGGAGACACTTAAATATTTATTAAATGAAAAAATATGAACATGGTAACAAAAACTAAACAGTAATTCACCGAATGAGTAATTGCTTGACTGTTTTTATTCAATAGGTTATATTTATATTGGTCTTTTATTGCTCTCATCCAGCAAAGGAATCCCTCTCCTTGTAGTCCCAAGTTTCAAATTGGTTCTAAAAGCTTTCAGAGGGATTCCAGAAGATTTTAGTGGACGTGTGTGTACAGGTGACATACCAGAGGCTCACTCTGTTTTTAGAATGGCTTTGATTGTTCACAGGGCATTCCAATTTGGATATTGCATCTTTTTCAGAGAATACAAGGTAGAAGATTAGAAGAATGTAGGAGAAAAGTAGTGTTATTGAAATACCTCTCATTAGTAACTTAAATTCTAGGTCCCCAAACAGTATTTATATTTATTCTAACAGCCCCTGCTCCTTGGATACCTGTATTTCTTGTGGGATCAATTTTTTTCATTGTCTTTTGGGTCCATGACTTTCTTTATACTTTGTACAGTGTTCTAGCCAACAATAAATACTTCATAGTCATTTAAAAATCTGTCAGTTGAAATTGTAACAAGCTAAGTTAGCTTAAATTTTGCAGCATTTACTTTCTGATGAAATCAGAGTAATTTTCTTGGTGCCAGTCATTACAGATTCCTATTCATAGAGCTAGAAAATGTGCCTCTTTCTCTTAGAAAATTTTTAATAACTGCATCCTTACATTCAAATGAATGCTAAAACCTGGTTAAAAGAAGAAAACTATTGTTAAGTGACATGTGCTTACAAAATGTTGGATTTTAACTTTTTAATCAGAATTAATAAATCTTTTAAGCTCTTTCAGTCTGTATTTCAGATGCACAGAATGTACAGAGTAGCAGCCTGTATAACGAAGGGACAGTTACGGCACACTCATCCTACATATACGCAAGGGGAAGGACTCCCTTAAAGAAACAACTGCTGATCTCTTGACTCATCTCTTACATCTTTCCATGGATGAGTTACCTTGTTGGAGGGTGATCACCTTTGGTCTGCTTTGCTTGATTGGGGAGAGCTAACTAACTAAAAAGCTAGAAGTAATGAGGCTCATTCTTAACAGACCAGTAAGGCAGTTGTTATCCTGGCCAGACTTTCTCTTGAGTGTACTGTCTCAAAGTCTAGGCTGGATCATCAAAAACTCTAGAAACGATAAATGCTGGAGAGGGTGTGGAGAAAAGGGAACACTCTTGCACTGCTGGTGGGAGTGTGAATTGGTACAGCCACTGTGGAGAACAGTATGGAGGTTCCTTAAAAAACTACAGATAGAACTACCATATGACCCAGCAATCCCACTACTGGGCATATACCCTGAGAAAACCATAATTCAAAAAGAGTCATGTACCAAAATGTTCATTGCAGATCTATTTACAATAGCCCAGAGATGGAAACAACCTAAGTGTCCATCATCGGATGAATGGATAAAGAAGATGTGGCATATATATACAATGGAATATTACTCAGCCATAAAAAGAAACAATTGAGCTATTTGTAATGAGGTGGATAGACCTAGAGTCTGTCATACAGGGTGAAGTAAGTCAGAAAGAGAAAGACAAATACCATATGCTAACACATATATATGGAATTTAAGAAAAAAAAAACGTCATGAAGAACCTAGGGGTAAGACAGGAATAAAGACACAGACCTACTGGAGCATGGACTTGAGGATATGGGGAGGGGGAAGGGTAAGCTGTGACAAAGTGAGAGAGAGGCATGGACATATATACACTACCAAATGTAACGTAGATAGCTAGTGGGAAGCAGCCGTATAGCACAGGGAGATCAGCTAGGTGGTTTGTGACCACCTAGCGGGGTGGGATAGGGAGGGTGGGAGGGAGGGAGACGCAAGAGGGAAGAGATATGGGAACATATGTATATGTATAACTGATTCACTTTGTTATAAAGCAGAAACTAACACACCATTTTAAAGCAATTATACTCTAATAAAGATGTAAAAAAAAAAAAAAGTCTAGGCTGGGGATGGGAGGGCCAGAATTTCTAGCAAGCCTACTTGGCTCCTATACGTAATCTCAATTCTCCAGTAGCTTTTCAGCAATAAAGGTGCTATTTGATCTCTATTTGCCTGACTTCTGTGTTCAGTTTTTTTGGGTGGGAAAAGCAGAAAGTCATTAATGGGGCCTTCTCAAACCCCGGCATAGGGGTTTGAGAAATAAAGAGGAAGATCTCTTTCATAAGTGACTGGTGAATCTGTACTGTGAGTATCAGTTCTCTCCAGTGATTCTTGTAGATTCCACTGAATTTGTGGTGTTAGTTGAATATAGTGCAGTCTTTCTCTAGTGAGTCTATTCCCTTGTAAATCTATGTCATGTAATAATCACTCCCCCATTTTCATTGTAAAATCCGAAATTATTTGTTGATTTGGAGAGAGGGAGATGTACAAAATCTGGAATGGTAGGTAACGTTCCAGTCATTTATATTTCTGATGGAAAGCATATCATGTATAGAGTTAGAGCCGAATAAATACTTGTTTAGTTGTATACATATTTGCATCAGCTTGGATTATTGTAAAATTGATTTACTTTTCTTATGTATACGCTGTTTAGTGGAGGTTGCCTGGACATATTTTACGGGAAAAAGCAAGTTTATTGGGAAACTTGCCACATAATCTAGAGCTGATGGAACAGAAATCCTCTTCTAGTTGTAAGTTTCTGTTTTCTTTTTATACTATTTTTTTACACTAATTATGAGAACAATCCTAGAATAGTTTGTCTTTTATTATTCATAGATACACCCTAAGCTGAACTGGGAAATGGAATTGTCCTTTGTTATTACAATTATTCTTAGGGATACATTCTAAAATCTTTTTAATAAAAGTCACCATTTTACCCAATGATTGGTGTAATGTGGTGAATTTCAACATCATATGTTTTATTCAGTGTTGGGAATGATACAGGTAGGATGGAGGTGAGGGTAGGTACTTGGCTTGTTGATTGCTGAGAGAAGAACCTCCGTGGCAGTTATAAGTAACACCAGTTGATAAAATGCTTGGTATCTATATTAAACATGTTCTGACTTATTCCAAGACGATATGGTCTTGGGAATCTTTTTCTAAGTCAGGCATTATTGGGTCTATTTGGACAGTAATGACGTCAATTAATTTTACCCAGAATTAAAAACAAATCCAAAGCCTTTCTTTTTTTTTTTTTTTTCCTTTTTTTTTTTTTTTGCGGTAGGCGGGCCTCTCACTGTTGTGGCCTCTCCCGTTTGCGGAGCACAGGCTCCGGACGCGCAGGCTCAGCGGCCATGGCTCTCGGGCCCAGCCGCTCCACGGCATATGGGATCTTCCCGGACCGGGGCACGAACCCGTGTCCCCTGCATCGGCAGGCGGACTCTCAACCACTGCACCACCAGGGAAGCCCTCAAAGCCTTTCTTGTATAGAAGTGTGCAGAGATGGAAGGAAAGGAGTGGCAGTGAAAAGAGAGACTTCTGATTGGGTGAAGCAGGACCCTAGACCAATTGATAATGAAGCTACAGTCATATGTATTTTCAAAAACCTTTCTTTATTTTCATCAAAACACCTACTTTTGAAAGGTGGGTCCTATACTAATGAATGTAAAAATATGATTATGTTTTACGTAACATCATGGTATTCCATTTGAAGAGCTAAATTTTTTTTTTTACTTATATTTACTGAAATTTTTGTCTAAGAGTGTTATTAGCACTTAATTAGAAACTTAATCTAGGATTTGTGTCTCATTCTCATCCTCCTTAGTACTACATTAAGTAAGGTTAGGACTCATGCACTTACTCAGAAAGTGTTTCTGATTACCATCATCCAGCAACTGGAATCTTACGTGTAATCAGGCATGTTGCAAAAGCAAGGCATGCCGCTGTCTACATTTCTGGTTATAATATGTGCATAAAACAGTATGCTTCATTATTAGACAAAATGCCCATTTTAGTGCCAGTGAAGCAGTGGACATAAAGCTATGTGCAGCTACATGGTCAGCTAATAGAATTTGAATTAAATATTAAAGGTAAGAGTTTAAGATCAAGAATTAAATAAAAAGACACGTGTCATGGTATAAGCAGCAGTATTTTTTTTTTTACATCTTTATTGGAGTATAATTGCTTTACAATGGTGTGCTAGTTTCTGCTTTATAACAAAGTGAATCAGTTATACATATGTTCCCATCTCTCTTCCCTCTTGCGTCTCCCTCCGTCCCACCCTCCCTATCCCACCCCTCTAGGTGGTCACAAAGCACCGAGCTGATCTCCCTGTGCTGTGCGGCTGCTTCCCACTAGCTATCTACTTTACGTTTGGTAGTGTATTAAGCAGCAGTATTAAAATGGAAAAAAAGCAGTATTAAAATGCCACTGAGTGCAAACACTAAATTCTAAAAGGAAGTAATTAATTAAACAAATTCTGGAATACATACAACTCCTGATTATAGAAGGTACAAGAATTTTTAAAAGCTACATGAGACCCCACTGTGACATGTGTAGTAAGCAGTAGTCAAAATGAGTTAAGACCAGAAAAATTGTTGTTGTCATTTATTGGGAAAGTCTGAACAGACCATAGAGAAATCCTAGGGTCCATATATGTGCCTGCTAAGGAAAGTAGAGGCTTCATATTTCTAGCCAATACTTAAGGACTTTATACCATTAAAATGGATCAGGTTAAGGAAGCTATCTCATGGCCAATTACCAAGAAGCCTCTGACATTTTTGGAATTAAAAAAAAAAAGCAGATCTTATTAGCAGTTATTTTCAATTACCACACTTTTAGTTAACATATAAAAGATTAGTATTTAGGTTCTTCTCTGACTTTAAGTAGTGTTTTGTATTAATATTGGTGATTAAATTTGATTTAAGGAAGTTAATATATGTATGTATAATGTAGGGTGACTGGAACTTGTTGTTCCTTGTACTTAAGTATATCATATAAAGTTCAAATGATTGCCATGCTATGCAGTTCTATAGTAGTTATACAGAATTAGTGTGACTTTTTGTATCACACATTTGCAAGTATATGTTTAACTTAGAGTAAATTAGATCTTGAAATTAGTTTTGTGGAAAGCTTTGCAGGTTTTCAACAATGCTGCCACCTCTCAAAACATTGTTGAAACTTCTTCTTTTGCATTGCTTTAAAAGCCTGCAACATGTTTGGCAGATTTACTCATTAATAGTAAACTTTTAAGATGGATTTGATTTTTGCCTATAGCTTATAGTCATTTGGAGCTAAATTTGATGACTAAATTGGGTTAGCAAACTTGGGTAAGTACGCTTTGGATTGATAAAGAGATCTGAAAATAAATTTCAAGTAAGGCTCATAAACTGCTTTGAGGACTGTTGTCAAAGAAGAATTCCAGGGAAGTTTGGAAGGGTATCAACATGAAGTAAATCTGTAACCTTACAGAGCAACAGAATGTATTCCAGTAAATGGCTTTTGGAGTACTTATTACTTTGCGGATAGCAAATTTTTTAAAGAATTTTTACCTATCAGAGAAAAATATGTAAATAAAAATCATCATTAATTTTAGAGAGGCGGGAAAATATTGAGCTAGAAGTAAATATTTTAATTATTTGCCTGCTTTTAAAATTAAAAAGGATCATAAAAGTATTTATAATATTTCTCTAATAATGCTAGTTAAAACAGAGTGGTGGAGGAACCAATATAAACGTTAGGGATAGAGACAGTAGCTGAGAATACCACTGAAGGAGAAAGTAGGAAATACACAGAAAGAGGGACATGTACACAGAAAAAAAAAATACATCAATACAAATACTGTAATGGAGTAGTATCTCCATCTTGTGGCCTTCTTTGTAGATTGTTGTTAGAAATGTTGAGGGGTTGTATTTTCACAACTGTAGGCATAAGTAAGAATAAAATATAAGTCAAATGAAAATAAAATATGGTTCAGAGATTTTTTTGCAATGACCTTTGAGCCTGAGCTTCCCAGTTGGTGTGCAGTAAGTTAGTGTGCTGGGACGGTGCTGCCCTCCCTGGAAAGGACTTAACTCCAGTATGTCTTACAAATGTAATTTTCTGTGAAATGCCACGGTATGGAAAAAGTTGGAAGAGCACTGTGAAGGCATGCAGTTATAATGTTTTTCTTCCAGGGAAAATTTTATAAGCCTGTGTTATATATGTGTATACATATAAAAATAAAATTGTCCTATGTAATTACTCTTATCAAAATCTTTGCTATACTAAAGATCTTCATTTAGCTCTCATAGAACCAAGAGCATTAGTTAACATATTGGTGAGTGAATCTGGATATAAAAGGAATCAAGGAATCTGATGAATTAGTGTCCTTCAGTTACTACTTGATTACTTATTCTGGATGGTGGAGTGACCATTAAGTAACTATGGGTACTGCATACCCATAGTTTGCAGTAACTCAGAGGAATACTTTAATGGTTGGTAACAATCTGTGTGAAGAGGATACAAATGTCTTTGGAATGTATAAGTATACCAATTCTGAGTAGCCTATAGTAATACTTTGTGACAGTAGGAGATCAGGATTTGTAAGTAAAATACCACCTTACTGACATATATTTCAGATTTTTGACAGATGACTTTCTTTTTAAAGCCATTGATCCCTTAGAGCAGCACTGTGTAATAGATACATAATACAAGCCACATACGTAATTAAAAATTTTTTTAAAGCCACATTTTAAAAAGTAAAAAGGAAACAGGTAAAATTAATTTTAAAATATATTTTATTTAATCCCATGTATCAAAAATATTATTTCAACATGTAATCACATTTTTTAAAGTTATTGTGACGTTTCACATTTTAGCTTTTTTACCAAGTCATCAAAATCTGGTATATATTTTTAATTTATACTTCTTAGCACACTTCAATTTGAATACTCAATTTTGATTGAAAATACTTAATCTGTGTTGAGATTTCATAGAATGTGCAGCTAACAAGTAGATTCATGTAATCAAATTCTTCCAAGCTAACAAGTAGAGTCATGTATTCAGGTTCTTCCAAACATACTTAAAAAGCTTTCTAGTAACTGAATCAAGTATCATTAAAAAAATTTAAATATAAATGACTCAAATTAAATAAAAAATTTGATTTCTGTGTTGCACTAACACATCTCAAGTGCTCAGATATGGCTAATGGCTACCACATTGGATAGCACAACCTTAGAGAATGAACATTTCTGTGTTGTATAGATACATCTAAATATTTTTGGATAAAATCACTGATTGCTGTTTCCATTTTGTCAGGGACATTGTTTGTAGGTTTTGTTTTTGTGTCTTAACTCATTGTGGTTTTTACTGTTTTGCTTTTTTTTAGGATTGTTCCAGTTATGCTATATATCATCTTCCTAGTTAGTTTTCTGTCCGTTTTGTCCATTCTTTTCTTTGGCCTGTAAAGGCTGTTAGTATAGTACATGCTGCTCTTCTAGGGACGATGGGTTCTGAACGTCCATGCATAGAGGTCTGTCTGCTGAGGGTGTTTTCAGTAATCAGCTTAATCCAATTTGGTCGTTTACTTTTGCTGACTAGCCTGTTATATTTTATAATTCTTAAAGTGTTATTAAGTTAATATATTAGGTCTTTAATGATGCTTTGACCAAGAAATCACCAGTGTTCCTACTTTGTAATTTTAACTTTGAGGTTGCCTGTTCTCCCTAGTTATTCTGAAACTCATCCATCAAATATATTATTAGTTATGAAATATTCACTATATTCTCTACTGTCGTCTATTTTGATTATTATAACATCTTTAATTAAGTAATTTTAAAAAGGGATTTCCAGGTGCAGTTCTATTTGTGTGCGAGTCTTTTGGCTCATTATAATATCAATTAGGGATTCCAGAGTCATCCTTTTCCACTAGCCACCTTTGCCATCTCCACACAGCTCCTAAAAGTACTGCTTTATTTTGGACTGATTAATTGCTGATCTTTTTGCTTTTGTCTTCTGTAATTTCATAAGTTAAGGAAAAGAAGTAAGTCTTAATATTGATCGTTCTTATACCTGGCTATTATTGTTTTAAATAGTCCCGTTATAGGAAAGAATTGCAGTGGAGTCAGAGATGTTAAAAACTCTATGCTAAGGGAAAAAAAAACAACAACGAAAATTGGAGAATGGATATAGAATCCTGAAGTTAGAAGAGACCTCACTATCTAACCTGTTTCTTCATGTAGGAGTCTCTTCTGTAGCTCTCCCCGAAGATGGTCATCCAGTCTGTTTGATTTATGTCTAACAATGGGGGATTATGAAACAACCTGTTAAGTTTTTGATAAAGTACTCAATGGGAATTTTATTCTTATGTAAAGCCAAAAATCATAATTCTTATACTTACTTTCAACTTTATTTGCAGTCTTCTTTTGGAGTACCTCTGAGTATATATTCCCTCTAAATTATTTTTCTGAAATGCCCTAAAATAAAATGTACAAGAGAAATAATTACTTGTTGATTCTCTCCACAACAGTAGAGTTATTTAAAAACAAACAAACCACAGTTCTTTGTATAGCAGTTATAACTCAATAAAGTTGTTTAAAAAAAAAATACAGGCAAGCTGAGAAGCCTACTTGGTTTCATGGTCTTTAGATATGTATTAAGTCCACCCTAGAGAAGACCCAAGCCACCGTAGTTACAGTTGTCTTGGAAGTACACCAAGCATGATTTGAAGTTACTATAAATAATTCCCTGGGCTCATCAAAGTCAGCAACAGGAAATTTCTGAACGTTGAAAGCATAAGATGATTTGGGGTATGTTGGCTTTGATAATATGGACCACAGGGTTGATTTAATTAAAACTGTACCCCAAAGTTGTTACAGACTCTTAAAGCAAGACCCGTGTGTACAGTTGTGCAGGTTGTGTGTCTGCTTCAAAACTATCGTGATACAAAGATGTTTTAGACTGAGGTTTTTATGAAGAATTGCACATAGGTAATTAAACTGTGAAGGAGATAATTTCTCTTTCATAATTAAAATGTTATGTTTCTGTAGGTAGAATTTTAGTTTTCAGGTCCATCTTGAGTGGCTGTTTCTCTCTCCTTTTTATTCACCCGTCCTCGCTTTATAGTGGCTTTCACTCCTTTCCCCGAGACACCTAGACAAGCAGTCGGTCTGATATAGGCAGCTTAGGGCTCCCTCCTGAGGTTATATTGAGGCCATTGCAGATCCAGATACCAAGCCTGCAGATTGTTTGGCCTGGTTTCAGCTGTTGGGCTGAAACTATGGCCTCTTAGCATCTCAGATACATAATATTTTATAAGCTTGTAGCCTCAGGCAGCGGACTTCTCACTTTTTTTCGCAGGCGATGGAGTCCCACTGCAACCCTTGGTTTCCAGCGTGAGTTTCCATCAGAGTCTGGCTCTGATCCCAGGCCTTTTGTAGAGTACTTTCAGTCCTCATTACTCTGTGGGAGTCAGACTTCTCATTTCTCCTGCCTACTACAGGTGTGGAGTCCAGGCTTTTAGCTTAAGCTCTGTTGGTGGCTACACGTTTCCTTTAGTTTTTGTCTACAGAGATACTTAACTGGTTTTGGCCGTGGCTATATGTTTATGATTTTCTCTCTTTAAATTTTATCATTGGTACATATTTGGAGTAGGGTTTAGGAGGAGCAGTGCTACTTTGACTCCAGAGTATTTTTTAAAGCTGCACTTTTTAAATTATTATTTTTAATGCCATTTTTCTATTATCTAAGAACCTTTTACTACTTAACATCCAGAAATATAGTCAGGCCTATTACTCACAGCAATATAAGAGGCTGTTACTTAGGCATTGAAAGGAACAGTAAACCGTCAGTCCCTGTCGCTATCAGTCCACTATTCCTAGACTTGATCCAAGTCTGGGTGCTAAAACAGGCAAGTAACATTTCTAAAATAATCAGATCCCACAGGTTTTGAATATTGTAATAAGTAGATCCATTACCTCAGAGTGATGTATGTGGCCCTGTTATTGGAGGTGTACAGAGGAGAGTCCTGAACTCTGTCTTGAATCTAGTTAGAAAACCATGCCAGGTGGAGAAATAGTTACTGAAACTCAGGTACATGTCAGAAAAACCATTGCTGGAGGAAATGAATGGTCCTGAAATTAAGATATATGCAGATAATTTCATGTTGATGTTTTGTAAATATATACCAATCACAAACCTCATAAAAAGACTTTTAAGAGAAAAAGTCTTACATATAGTCTTCAAAATTCTCTTACATATAGTCTCTTACATATAATCTTCTCTTACATATAGTTCTCTTACATATAGTCTTCAAAATTCACAAAACAAAAAATAAGACAATGAGGGTTAACCTCACTGAAAAACATTTTCAATAGTCAACTTGATGGACAATACTAAAATCATAGAGTTTCAGTGGATATTAGCTTCATGGAATTGAGTGATCTTTAATCAAAGCTTCAAGCAGTTTGTAGAGTGCACATTTGGAATGTACTTTAAATTATTTTAAGGAAAGAAGTATACAATTCAGACTTACAAGAAAAGATGAAGGGTCTTTTCATATTAGATCCATAGGATTTAAATATAATCGGTTTACATACAATTTGAAGGACATGTTTATCTTATTATTGTATACCTTTAATACTGAGTTGTTAATCTAAGGGAAATCTTTAAAGATACTACCATGGATGAAAACCGTGGTATAATGATCTTCTTAAAAGACATTTCACTTACAGACTGTCATTGTTGCTTTTCTTTAACATGGATAACAATACTCTGTTTCTGCAGCAGTTCTCTGCAATAGTGTTTCTAACCTTTGTTTTTGTGACAAAATAGAATATGCACAGCTATGTAGGTTATGTTATGAAATTCTGATAAAGCCTGTTTTTCATATTTATTAATTCATTTGTTCTTTCTACAGCACACTAATAATAGTAGAGAATGGAAACAATCAGATTCTAATAGAATATTTGAGTGAACTATGATATGTTCTTGGTGTGATATGTAATCATTAATAACAATATAAGTGAAAAGTACATAGCAACATGGAAAAATATGTATAAGTGGAAAAAGCTAAATAGCAAGTTTTATTCACATTTGATTATAATTTTGTAGGAATCATATATATTCACAAGGGTGAGACAGTAACATGGGCTAATGAGAACAGTTTAAATTGTGGGATTGGTAGAATCATTTTATTTAGGGGTGGATATTTCATTTAGAGTCCTGATAACATTACTAATATATGCCCATGTAAATTCTATTACTTTGGAAAAAAGAATGTTATATAATTAAACCACAATTGGATAAACTAAATTAGCAACATATCTCATATTTATGAGATAAAGTATATGGGTATTTTAAAGTTGCTTTTAACCTATAAGGTATTTAAAATTATGAGTGGGAAATTAAGTAAATCAAATAATTTTAGACTAAAAATCCCATGTATTTATTTTGTTATTTAAAAATATTACCAAATAATTTCTAATAATTATTTCAGTGAATCAGACTGTTTCATCGTAAGTCTAATCTTCCAGAAAAGACTATAAAACTGTTGTTGAGCTTATGACACATAACGATTACTATACATGAAAATGATAGCACAAAGAAAGGGGCAAGAGATGGAGCTGTAATGGAGCAATGTTTTTATATTTTTCCAGAATAAAGTTAGTATTTATCTGAAATAAATCTTTTTTTTTTTTTTTAATTTATTTGGCTGTGTCAGGTCCTAGTTGCAGCACACGGATCTTCATTGCAGTGCACAGGCTCTTCATTGCGGCACGCGGGCTTCTCTCTAGTTGTGGCGCATGGGCTCAGTAGTTGTGGCGAATGGGCTTAGTTGCCCCGCGGCATGTGGGATCTTAATTCCCCAACCAGGGATTGAACCCACGTCCCCTGCATTGGCAGGCGGATTCTTAACCATTGGACCACCAGGGAAGTCCCTGAAATAGATCTTGGTAAGATACATATTGTAATCCTTAGAGCAACCACCAAGAACATAACTAAAAAATTTATATAGTAAAAATTCTAACAAAGGAGGTAACATAGATCACTAGGACATATCTATGTAACTAAAAAGAAGGCAGTAAAGGAGGAGGGGGGAAAAAGACATGAGGTATATAGAAAACATAGCACAATGGCATATGGTAAATGATATGGTAAATCTGACCATATCAGTAACTAAATTAAATATGACTGGATTAAACATTCCAATAAAAAGGCAGAGAATGTTAGGCTGGATTTAAAAAAAAAAAGATAAAAGATTCAATGATATGCTTTCTACAAGAGACATACTTTAGATTCAAAGACACAAATAGGTTGAATGTAAAAGGATGGAAAAAGCTCCCAATTTTTGGAACTTAACACATTTCTAAATAACCCATCAGTCAAAGAAGAAAATCATCAGGGAAATTAGGAAATGTTTTGAACTGAATGAAAATGAAAACAGAACGTATCACCATTTATGTGATTCAATTAAAGTAGTACTTAGGTGGAATTTATAGCTTCAAATACCTATAATAGCAAAGAAGACAGATTTTATTTTATTTTATTTTTTATTGTTTATTTATTTTGGCTGCATTGGGTCTTTGTTGCTGCGCACGGGCTTTCTCTAGTTGCGGTGAGCGGGGGATACTCTTTGTTGCGGTGCATGGGATTCTCATTGCAGTAGCGTCTTTTGTTGTGGAGCGTGGACTGTAGGCACGTGGGCTTCAGCAGTTGTGGCATGTGGGCTCAGTAATTGTGGCTCACGGGCTTAGTTGCTGCGCAGCATGTGGGATCTTCCCGGACCAGGGCTCAAACCCGTGTCCCCTGCATTGGTAGGCGGATTGTTAACCACTGTGCCACCAGGAAAGTCACACAAAGAAGACAGATTTAAAATCAATAACCTTACACTTTTGCCTTACAACACTAGGAGGGGAAAAAGTGCAAACTAAACACAAAGCAAGAAAAAGGAAGGAACAGTAAAGATAAGAGCAGAAACCAATGAAATATAAAACAGTTAATAGAAAAATCAGTGAAACCAAAATTTGCCCTTTGAAAAGAGCAACAAAATTGATAAACTGTTAGCTATACTGATCAAGAAAAAAAAAGAAGACATAAACACCAACCTCAGGAATGAAAGAGGTTGTATCACTGCCAACTCTACAGAAATTAAAAGGATTATGAGAGCACTACGAAGACCTTTGCCTGCAAATGCGACAGCTTAGATGAAATGAACAAAGTCCACTGACCAAAACTACTCTCAGTAAAAAATCTGAATAGAATTATAACTAGTAAGTAAATTGAATTAGTATTTTAAAGTCTTCCCACAAAGAAAAGCCAGATGGCTTCATTGGTGAATTCTATCAAATATTTAAAGAAGAAATAATCACAAATTTTCAAAAACTTACAGAAAATAGAAGAGGAGGGGAGGGAATATTTCCTCACTCATTCTGTGAGGTAAGTATTACCCTGATAACTAAAGCCAGACAAAGATGTCACAAGAAAAGAAAACTACAGACCAATAACCCTCATGAATAGAGATGTAAAATTTCCAGCAAAAATGCTAGCCAGCTGTATCCAGCAACATATAAAATGGATTAAACTTAATGATCAAATGGGATTTATCCCAGGAATGCAAGGTTGTTTTCACATCTGAAAATCAATTAATATAATACACTGTGTTAATAGAATCAAAGACAAAAACTGCATGATTATCTCAGACACAGAAAAAAAAAATTGAAAGACTCTAATACCTATTCATAATAAAAACTCTCAGCAAACCAGGAATAGAAGGTAATTTCATCAACCTAATAAAGAGAATCTAAAAAGCTATCTGTGTAGACATTTCCCCCAAGAAGATATACAAATGGCTAGTAAGTGCATGAAAAAGTACTCAATGGTATTTGTCATTAAAGAAATGCAAATTAAAGCCATAAGGAGATAAAACATTATACCCACTAGGATGCCTATAATCAAAATAGTGGACAGGAAAAATCATTGGTGAGGATAAACTGGTGGTAATGTAAAATGGTACAGCAACTTTGGAAGACAGTGTGGCAGTTTTTTTGTTTTGTTTTTAAAGTTCAAGTAAACTTAGGATATGCCCCAGCAGTTCCTCCTAGATGTCTATAGTGTCTTAAGACAAAAGTGAAAGTGTATGTCCATACAGATTTGTAGATGAATGTTCATACGGTATTATTCATAAGAGCCAAAATTGGAAACAATCCAAGTGCCCAGCAGCCTACAAATGGATAAACAAAATGTGATATATCCATGTAATGGAATACTATTTAATATTTAGTACAAAAAGGAAGAACTTCTGATATAAACTACAACGTGGATGAACCTTAAGAACATTATGCTAAGTAAAAGAAGTCTGACTCAAAAAGACTCCATGTTACATGATATCATTTATATGAAATGTCCAGAAAAGGTAAGTATGTAGTGACAGCAAGTAAGAGTAGTAGTTGTCATAGTCTGGGAATGAGGGTTGACTGAAAATGGCATGAGGGATCTTTTTTAGGGTGATAGAAATGTTCTAAGACAGGATTTTAGTGATGATTGCATATCTTTGTAAATTTATTAAAATCACTGAATTGTGTACTTACAGTGTGTGAATTTCATGATATGTAAATTATACCTCAACAAAACCGTTAGAAAAAAGATATGTTATTTTATGGGAAACGTGAGGGTTCTCTGAATTGAGAGTCTTGTTTGACAGATTACTCTGTAAGGAACCTAAATTGTGACTTCCGACATGTCTGAGCATTTAAAAGTTCTTATGATTTGTCCTCTTCCGTACAGATGCGCACACACATACACATACCTATGTTAACTGAATATACAGACTTGTTTCTACCATTGCATCTTTGCTGTCAGGGACTTCCCTGGTGGCGCAGTGGTTAAGAATCTGCCTGCCAATTCAGGGGGCATGGGTTGGAGCCCTGGTCTGGGAAGATCCCACATGCTGCGGAGCAGCTAAGTCAGTGAGCCACAACTACTGAGCCTGTGCTCTAGAGCCTGCGAGCCGCAACTACTGAAGCCTGCGGGCCTAGAGTCCATGCTCGGCAGCAAGAGAAGCCACCACAATGAAGCCCACATACCACAACGAAGAGTAGCCCCCTCTTGCAGCAACTAGAGAAAGCCCGCTCGTAGCAACAAAGACACAATGCAGCCAAAAATTAAATAAATAAATAAATAAAAAGAATTTGATCTCACTATGTTCTGGCTTTGACATTCATTAAAATGTAATTTTTTTTTTAGTGTAAAATGTCCTAAAGACTTGTTAATGTGTATCTTTTTATTAGATTTTATAGTTTTTAGAGGTGATTCCAAATAGTAAAGATGAAAGCTGAGATTTTAGTTATATGAAAAATGCTTTTAAGTATCTGAGGCAGGCTACTAACCATCTATCTATTTTTCTTTTCTTTAGTAGCACAACCCCTGTATTATTAGATACTGGAGTTAAAAACAAAACAAAACAAACCAAACAGCATTTTCCTGTCTTCTTTACAGGTAATGGTGGCCAGTGAACAGAAGACATAGGGTTGGGCTTCTAGTGAAGGAAGCCCTTAAAGGGCAGTACATCATTTTGTCCTTGTTTCTCCCTCCTTTCTGCTCACTGGAATGTATCAATAGATGAGATGTTAGTAGCTGCTGCAGCAAACATCTTGCAAGTAGAGGTGACCTTGAGAAACCAGGAGCAGAGAGATAGTAGGGGCCTGGGTCCTGGTGACTATGGAGCCACCGTAACTGCCCTGGATGCCCACTTCTGTACTTCTCTATCATTTAAAAAGCCATTTGGTATATTGAGTTTCTATTACAAGCAGCCTATTTTTAATACACTGTTCTTACCTGTATGAGGGGTTGTTCTTTAAATATTTTTTATTAAATTTTTTATGTAAAAGCAAAGAAAAACAAAATTTTAAAAATCCAAAGAAAACCACTTTTGGCATTTTTACCTATATCATTTCAGGGTTTTTTCCCTCATATATGTTTTTTTACCTAGTAACTCTGCTCATACTGTTAACTGTGCCTGAAGTTTCTTCCACCTCCAAAAATAATCTATGTGAGTACTTTTATGTGAGTACAGCATGCTAACTGCTCTTTTTAAAATTGTGGTAAAATACACATAGCATAAAATTTACCATTTTAACCATTTTTAAAGTATACAATTCGTTGTGTATATTAACAGTGTTGTGCAACCATCATCACTATCCATTCCTAGAAATTTTTCATCATCTCAAAAAGAAACTCTGTATCCATTAAAAAAAATTGCTCACTATTCCCTCCTCCCCCAGGCCCTGATAACCTCTAATCCATTTTCTGTCTCATAAGACCTTGCCTATTCCAGGCACCTCATATAAATGGAATCATACAATATTTATCCTTTTGTGTCTGGCTTATTTCACTTAAGTCTTCAAGGTTAATCCATGTTGTGGAATGTCTCCAAAATATATTCCTTTTTATGACTGAATAGTATTCCATCGTATGTATACACCACATTTTGTGGAATATATACATTCATCTGTTGATAAACTGGGGTCCACCTCTGGCTATTGTAAATACAGTTGACTCTTGAACAACATGGGTCTAAACTGCACAGGTCCACTTATGCGCGGATTTTTTTCAGTAGTAAATACTACAGTGTTGCATGATAGGTGATTGGCTGAATCTGCAGATGAGGGGACTGAGTTTAAGTTGTATCTAGATTTTCAACTGCACGGAGGGTCCGTGCCCCTAAACACGCCCCCTCCCATCCCCACCAACATCGTTTAAGGGTCAGCTGTAAAGTTGCTTTAGCCCGGTTAACAAGTATTTGCTGGAGCCCCTGCCTTCAATGCTTTTGGGGATATACCTAGAAGTAGAATTCTAGATGATATATATGGTGATGATCTTTTCCACAGTGGCTGCATCATTTTACATGCCCACAAGCAATGAACAAGGGTTCTAATTTTCTCCACAGTATCACCAGCGTTCTTTTGTTTGTTTTTGTTTTGATAATAGTCTTCATAATGGATAAGAAGTGGTATCCTATTGTGGTTTTGATTTGCATTTCTCTAAAGGATTGGTGACGTTGAACGCCTTTTCATATGCTTGTTGACCGTCTGTATGTGTTCCTTGCACAAATGTGTATTCAAATCATTTGCCCATTTCGGGGGGATTGTTTGTTTTTTTTGTTGTTGAGTTATGGGAGTCTTTGATATATCGTGGATATTAATCCCTTGTCAGGTATATGATTTGCAAACATGGATTGCCTTTATACTCTCTTGATAGTGTCCTTTGATGCACAAAAGTTTTTAGTTTTGATGAAGTCCTAACTTATCTCTTTTGTTTCATTTGTTCCCTGTGTTTTTGGTGTCATGTCCAAGAAGTAATTGCCAAATCCCATGTCATGAAGTTTTTCCCCTATGTTTCTTCAAACAGTTTTATAACTTTAGCTCTTACCTTTAAGCCTTTGATCCCATTTTGAGTTAATTTTTGTATATGGTGTAATATAAGGGTCCAGTTTCATTCTTTTGCATACAATTTTTCTGGCACCATTTGATGAAAAGGCTAACTGCTTGAGTATATATTATTTAATCTCTAAAACAGTTCTATCAAGTTAGGTATTTTATCAGTGAGGAAATGGAATTCCAAAGACTTCCCCAAAACTAATAATTGGCGGAGTTAGGATTTACACTCTTGTTTGTTAGGTTCAAAGATCATAACCATTATTCTGTATTATTTCTTACTATTCAAACGCTGCCTATTCTTAAAGTTCTAGCCTAAATTTAATCTCTTTATTAAGATTTTCCCTACCCTTCCAATCAGATATGACCACTCCATGGCAAATTTTTTATATACTCTTAATTCGTAGTACACTGCAAATGGTATGTATTCAATACACGGCAAGTGAGTGATAGAATTGTAATTCAGAATAATCTAACTGGTACCCTTACCAGTGTAAAATATGAGCAGAAACCAGAAGGGTGGAAATAATCACAGAAAAAGGTAATTCCACATTTTGCTGAAAAAAATCACTTGCACAAGTATAAAATGGGAAGATCTAATTTGACCTTAGTAAACGCTCAAGTTTTAGTTGATCACAAACTGAATTATGCCAACTGTATGATGCATCTGCTTTTAAAAACCAGCTCTAGGTTGCATTAACATACATATAGTGACCTGATTGTATGAAGTGAGAAATATAATGCAATCTGTAACTGATTATGTACATTCCTGGTAACAAATGGAGTGTTTTAAAAGGGGAGCTGTAAGTATAGTAGGGGTTCTGGGAATCTTGTCCAATGCAGAACATATTAAATGTGAAAAAGAAAGGCTAAGGGGGTGTATGATCACTGACTTTGAATATCAGAATTAAGAAATATATTTTTTAACTTTTTACTTATCTTTCATTTTGGAATAATTTCAGATTTAATAAAAAAGTGGCAAAAGTAATGCAAAGAGTTCCTTTATACTCTTCTCCTAGTTTTCCCAAATGTCTTACATAACCTTAATAAAATGATCAAAATCAGGAAATTAAGATTGATACAGTACTATTAACTGACCTACAGATCTTATTCAAATTTTATCAGCTGTCCTACTAGCATCTTTTTTCTAGTCCTGAATCATACATTTAGTTCTTATCTCATTGATGTCCTCTACTCTGGGACAGTTCCTTAGTCTTTGTCATTCTTGACCTTGACACTTTTCAAGAGTATTAGATAGTTACATTTTAGAATGTCCCTCAATTTGGGCTTGTCTCATGTTTTCTCATAATTAAATTCAGGTTATACATGTTTTGCATGAATACCATAGACTTGATGCTGTGCCCTTTTCAGTGTATCATGTCACCAGGCACATGATATTGATGTATCACATTGCCGCTGAGCTTAACTTTGATTACTTGGTTAAGTGTATGCCAAATTTTTTCATTGTAAAGCTACTGTTTTCCGTTTGTCATTTTTCATGTGGGAAAATACTTTAAGATTATGCAAATATCTTATTTCTTTTTTTAAAATAAATTTATTTATTTTATTTATTTTTGGCTGCACTGGGTCTTTGTTGCTGCGCACGGGTTTTCTCTAGTTGCAGTGAGCGGGGACTTCTCATTGCGGTGGCTTCTCTTGTTGCGGAGCACAGGCTCTAGGCTCACAGGCTTCAGGAGTTGTGGCACGCGGGCTCAGTAGTTGGGGCGCACGGGCTTAGTTGCTCCACCGCATGTGGGATCTTCCCGGACCAGGGATTGAACCCATGTCCCCTGCATTAGCAGGCGGATTTTTAACCGCTGCGCCACCAGGGGAGCCCGTTTATTTCTCATCATTCTTTTGCCCAGTAATTTTAGCATCTGTCGATGATTCTTGCCTGTAGCCAACATTACCATGGTACTTACAAATGGTGATTTTTCTATTTCCATTTTTCTTTCTGTACTGTAAGGAAGAGATAGCCCTTCTCACTGTTTGGTCAGTTACTTATATCAGTATGAATATTTATTTTAATCTATGGGTTATGCTCCATTACTATCATTATTTTTTTGCTCATATTATACTACATTTGGCCATTAAGAACTCCTTCACATTGGATCCTGTGCCTTTTATCTTACTCCTGTTGTTTTTCAGGGCACTTATTTTCTGGCACTGTAAGATGTTCCAGACTTATCTTTCACTTTCACTGCCCCAGCGCTGGAATCGGTCATTTTCCCAAGGAGCTCAGGTTCTTTTCATTGAAGAATAATATTTAGAAACGAAAATATGGACACTAAGTGTGCTTGTTGCTTTTGTGGTGCCCTTGCGTCTAGTATTTCTCGATGGACAGAACTAGGAAATACATGTATGCATATGGTTTGCTCAGTGTCTGGATTTTGTGTCTTTTTGTTGTTGTTTACTGCCATTTCTTCAACAATTAGCACAGTGTTTAGCACTATGGTCAATAGGTATTCGTAACCAACAATATAGAAAGGATTCCTCACTTAGTGAGGTTAGACTATGTAACCTAAGGACTTTCTAATCCCATAAATCTGTTGTGTTTTGATTCTGAGAAAGGTAAACTGGGGAATTAGACAAAATATAAATTCAGAATAACAAAAATAAAAAGCTGTGGGAGAAGGAAGTTTTGATTATTATCAAAAACAGTGAAGGAGCTGGAGGCCTAGGACAAACTTTGCTCAGAGTAGTAGGTAAGCAAGAGAAGATTGATAGTCTTTTTATCCATTATGCCTTAGTCTGGCTGTCTTGAGAAGGTTCTATCAGTAAGCCATGGAGACATCCTCAGAGAAGCAAATGAGGATATCCCCTTCACTGGAATTCTGTCCTTTTATTTGCTTTCCATTATTTTCTACTTTATCCAGGTGGACCAGATCCAATAACAGTTATTTCTGCTACAATACCGTATTTGACTCCTTGTTCTGCAAAATCACACCGTGAAAATAACAGATTTTTAGGAGAAATAGGATTGAGTAGAGCCCTCAAAATCTATGGAACTTTATAAACACTAACAAAAGCAAAAAATACTTAAGAAACAATCTCCCACTGGCATTTGTACCTAGCCTCATAGTCAGTCAGTTCTTAGAACCCTTCAAACTCTTCTGTTCATGCTCCTTTATTTGAGATATAGATTTTTTAGGTCATTTGAATAAAAATTCAAAATATGATCCAGAGCAGAACACTTTTCACTGATACACAAGTTTAAAAATGGAGGAGATATACTTCTTCAACTATACTCACAGTTTCATCAGATAGCTTTACATAGTAGAAACCATAGATGTTCTCAGAGCCACTAAACCAGGCACTACTTACATTAAAGGAAGGCATTTCTGTGAATTTTTAGCTTTTTAAAATTTTTTTATTTTTTTAAGCTCTTCAGAAAGAGCTAAGGCTTTGTCTTTAATTGCAAGAAAGCTTGTCCCCAATCATTAAAAAAAAAAATGAATGAGCTGGGAAAAGATCAAATTGGGCTAACACAACTTCTGCATTATAAGGACATCATACCACTATTTACTAATCACATAATAAGGTAGTTCAAGTTAAAGAAGCACATGTCATAGCAGAAATTAACTAACCTGCAATAAACTGAGTAATTGATTGCTAATATGTGTGCACTTCAATGACAGTGTTTAACCAGAGTTGCTATTTGCCTTTTCTTATAGCCTTAGATGTTTCTGATAACATTGTACAAGCATATCTTCTAGTCTTTGAATAGAAGATGGGCTTGTGTGATGTATGTAGTACTTTAGTCTCTGGATTCTTGGATTTTGGAGAGGTGCTTTTGGGTAGTGGTTTTGTGTGTGTTTCCACAGTCTTTTAAATTCTTTTCCCTTTTTTTCTATGCCTCTTTCTATTCCTCCATCTATTCTGTTAGTCCCTGGCACTGTGCTAGGTTTTATGGAATCTTTGAAAGAATATAATATAATTCCTGCCGTTTATAGACAGGAGGTAATTTGGTTTCATTGCAAGACAAAATATAATCAGCTGATGGACTGCTCTGTGATGCCTGTAAACAGTAGGCCTGCCTGTGCTCTGGCATTGCCTAGTTTTGCTGAACACATTTCAAGCTTAAGAAGTTGCTGACCCCAGTCTGACCAGGTTCTGAGCCAATGCTTTCACTTGCTAATTGACTTTGCCACTTTACTGAGAGACTTCCTGAATTCTATAAATTACTATATCAATATGTGAGTACTACGAAATCTTGTTTCAAGAAGTAATGGAGGGACTTCCCTGGCGGTCCAGTGGTTAAGACTCCATGCTTCCACGGCAAGGGTTGTGGGTTCAATCCCTGGTCAGGGAACTAAGATCCCACGTGCTGCATGGTACAGACAAAAAAAAAAAAAAAAAAAAGTAACGGAAACTCTTGTAGAGTTTGCCTGTTGTATTTCTCTCCCTTTCTTCTTCCCTCTCTCCCTGTTAAAATTGCCCTCTCTTAGTGGAGATATGCTTCTAGGTGGCCAGTGGCCTTTTATATTTTGTATTCTTTAGTCTTCTTGACTATTGTATTACCTGTTAAAGAGTTAATCAAGAAAAATCTCTATATATTTGGTTGAGGAGGAAAGAGAAAGGTGTGGAAAGACTTGAAGTAGAAGAGCTTTAGAAAGAAAACTATTGAAGCTTATCTAACTTACAAAATAATCTAAATGTTCCTATTTAGAAACTAGACACCCTCATTTTAAAAAAAAGGGCTTTTTTAGTTATATATTATCTAAATGTTGGCTTGATGTACAGAATGTAGAAAAATAACTTGGGCATGCATTTTATTCCCATGTCACTTTGAAAAGTATTTTCTTCATTTATTTATTACTTTCCTGTTGACTTTTCAAAGAATTTTTATATTAGACAATCTTGTCAGCTTTCCAAAATAGAGAAAAGACTGATTATCAACCCTTATTATCCAGGTGGGGAAGTGGAGATCCAGAGTGATACAAGGATCGCATGTAGGGTCAGCACTAGAACAAAAGCTTGACTTAAATGTTCTTTTGGATGTATTAAGATGTATTTGCTTTATTTAATGTGAAAAAATCATGGTAGCTGACTGTCGTCTCCTGGGTATGTGTATTTTGGTCCCCTGCACTGGGGATCAATTCTAAACTCAAGTCTCAAATTGGCTCCAGAGACTAGTGTTCAGAAGAGAAATAGGAAGAGATATCTGTACTTCTTCAAATCACACAAATAATTGCTTGGATTAAATTAATAATTACTACTTTTGGAAACCATTTCTCATTCTGAATTTTATTTTAATTCATATTATAGTTTGTGTTTATAAAACAAGGAAGTGAATTCCTGAAGAAAACCTGATAATAGTTGCTTTAGAGAAACCGAGCTTTGTAAATTAATTAATTAGACTATACTGCAGCTTTAAGCTAAATAATGTTTACTTGGCATAGTCTATTATTCATTTTTTACATTTGGTAGTTTTCTTTTTAAAAAAATCACTAAGATAAAATCTTGAATCTTGTCTGGCATTGAAGTACTAAGTACTATGAGTGTGAGAATATGTCAAGGGAGCTGGAGGCCAGCTGTGTGAGTGTTCACCATATTCTGTTCCTACCTACAAAGAAGCATCATGTGCCCGACTCATTCATGAGACCAGATTTGGAGTCATCACTGCTCCTTTTTTCTGTCCCTTACCATTGGCCCCATTTCCTCCTCACTGATGCTGCTTGTCTTGATGCATTGCTTTTGCAGTGGCTGTGTTGGTGCTGTTATGGAAGAAAAGAGAAGTAGGGGAACTTGGTGGGTGGCCTGCATTCAAGAAAAGACTTAGAGAAAGGCAAAGGCTGCTAGCCTTCTCTTCCTCCACTGATTTTTAACATAGCCATAGAAGTTAGTAAACAACCTCTGTAGCTAGATGAGGGTTGAATTCGCCAGCTCCTTTGCCTTTTGTTACCCATTGAGAAGAACTGAGAAAAGCCACTAGAAAAAGTCCCTTGCTCCCCAAAGCAAGTGTAACCTTTTCAGACAGGTATTGATCTTCGTTGGGTTAAGAAATACAGTGTGTATTCCTTTAAACCCCACTTCAAAACTGTCTGTTGGCATTTTCCCAGTATTCAATTAGCATTTTAAAAATTACTGCTATTAAGACTCTGATAAATAACATGGCTGGGGGAAGATTTGGCATGGAATTTTAGCTGATGGTGGGATGATATTGGTACCTTCAGGAGGGAGGTATGGGTAGTAGGGAAAAGAGAGTGTTAGGATTAACGAATAAATATTTATGTAGACTGTCTTAACTTACTATTGAACAACTATATTCTTTTATTATTGGCCCTCTTAGCTCATAGGAGCAACGCCTTTCACATATGCCAAACATTTTACAACATTGGTCATTACCAAATATTTGCATGCCTAGTATATGATACTTTTCTAGGTTTTATAGACTGTGTGGAAGGTACGATCCTTGCTCTCAAATATAACTTAAAGACGATGCATGGCTGTATTTTGGAATCAGGAAGATGAATACAGTTTCCAGTGATAAACCTATTATTATCTTTAAAAAAATCTTATATAGCCCTTCAAGATACAAAGTTTCCTTTATAGTAGTAAATTATAATTAGATACAATTGCTTATGCAGCAGCTGGTTGATTTACAAACCTCTTCAGTGCATATTAGGATTACATTTTTGCCCACTTGAATATGTTACTCTTTTCCTAATTTCCCCCTAATTTGTCTAGAAGAAATTTGAAGTGAACCTAACCTAAAAAAAAAACAAAAAATCATTTAGGCTGAAAAACTTGAGTAGTAGTCAATTCATAGTTTAATAAAGGACATGTGTAGTTTGAATTTCTGGATAACCACTCTTCCTTTGAAAGTGTTCGTTGATTAAATCCAGATGAGAGTAGCGAGGAAGGTATTCAGAATACTAAATAAATAAAATGGATGTGCTTCATGGAATTTGAAGAATTCATCAATACACGTAACAATGATTTATAATTGCATTTGGTCCTAACACATATCAGTGTAGATCTAACAGAGGCACAGTAAGGTAGCTAGTATAAAACGCTAAGGTGAAAGGGTTAATTGGCCTTGCACAGTTCAATTTGCCACTCTAGTGGCACTTTCTGTTGTCTGTGTAAACAGAGCTGCTAAGTACTTTCTCACTAAGCTGCCCCCCTTTTATTTATGCAGTTGAACCACCAATAAGGAATGGATCAGTTTACCAGTTGTTAGGCCTTTTCTTCCTGCCTTTTCTGCCCACTTCATGCTTCCCTCCCCTCCCCCCAAGCTGTTGCTACATGCCTCTCTACTCTTTCCTCAGTCCTTATGCTTTTCGTGGGTTTTATTATTTTTTTTCCAGCTTTTCTCTCTCATTCATTGATTTAACTGTATGGGTGTATGTACACCTGGTTCTGCTCATCTGTACCTCATTCTTTCTCACCCCAACTCCCATTCATTCATTCTACTCCAATTGCTATCTCAAAACTTGCTGCAACTTTTCTATCTTTTTTCAGATAACATTTAAATATTCTTAAAGAATTTAAACATTATATATATAGCTAAAGGCCTCTCTAGCCAGACACTTTACTGTCTGAGAACCCCCCACCCGGCTGTGAGTTAATATATTAGTATATATATACTTCTAAGCCATTTTAGTAATTTTATATTTGTATGTATACCTATTCATAATCATAATATGATTGCTGGAAATCTGCAGAAATGATAAAATTCTGGAAATATTGTTCTGCTTGTTGCTTTTTTTTCCCTCTACATTATATATATATGTATTTTTCATTTATTTATTTATTTTTGGCTGTGTTGGGTCTTCGTTGCTGCGCGCGGTCTTTCTCTAGTTGTGGCGAGCGGGGGCTACTCTTCGTTGCGGTGCACGGACTTCTCATTGAAGTGGCTTCTCTTGTTGTGGAACACGGGCTCTAGGAGCACGGGCTTCAGTAGTTATGGCATGTGGGCTCAATAGTTGTGGCTCGCTGGCTCTAGAGCACAGGCTCAGTAGTGGTGGCGCATGGGCTTAGTTGCTCCGAGGCATGTGGGATCTTCCCAGACCAGGGCTGGAACCGGTGTCCCCTGCATTGGCAGGTGGATTCTTAACCACTGCGCCACCAGGGAAGTCCCTACATTATATTTTAAAGATATATACATATTACATAGACAGATCTAATTTAAACAACTTTTTCATAATATTACATTGTATTTTGTATTTAAATTATGTGGTTGTGTGACACGATGGATATATAAGTTGTGTCCAGTTTTTTCTCTATTTTAAACAATCCACAGTGGACACTTTTACAGATGATGTCTTGCACATATTACTACAGTTTTTTAGGGCAGTGTTTTCCAAACAGCAGGTAGTGAAATCAGTTTAGTAGGTTGGAATCTGCATTTTGAAAAAGAATAGAATGTAATAGAAAGTGTCAGTGTAAAGGGCACTTATTTTTTCATGAGACATGTATCACAACTCAGAACACAATTATATAAAATGTATTCCCTACTGCAGGTCTCAAATATATATTTTGTATGGTGTATCTCAGTCTGTTTTGGATTATATACCCAGAAGTGGATTAACTGGATCGTGGGCTACGTAATATTTTGAATTTTGTTAGATACAGCCAAATTACTTTCCTTACTGTCTACATTAATTTACACTCCCTAGACCCGAATCGGTATTTGATAGTCTAGTCAGATTTTTACATTTTCTATATTCTTAAGGGTGAAAAATTCCATCTTATTTTCATTTTAAGTAGTGAAGTTGAGCATAACTTCCTTATCACTAAAAATAAAAGTGTTCGGACCCATCTAGTTGGTAAATTGCTATTCTTGCAGATCATATTTCAAACTAGAGAAACCTTCATCTCCACAATCTTTGCCAGCACTTTTTAAAGTAGTGAACGTAAAACTGTATGACCTTAGTAAGTAATTGCTACTAAATATAATTTTGTTAACCATGCCACATTGTGTTACATTCAGGTTTATCTCAAATTTGTTTTGAAACACAGTTCTCTTACCCAATGTGAGTAACTTCGGGTAAAACAGCATATTTGAGGAATACTGATATCCCTCAGGGTGTGGATTTAGATTCATTTCAGCAAAATTCTGTCTATCATGCCTATTCCTTCTGTTGTAGAAGAAGAGTTCTAGCCAAGTGCTAGGATGTATTTCGTCACTTTGTGAGGACCACTGTGGACTGATAATGATCTTAGTATTGAGCAGAACATTAGAAAATAATTTTAGTTTGTTATTACTTATCTACCTTCTGTTTGATTTTCTCGGGTAATAAAGATATTGTCACTTTCTTTCTAGACAGTCTTTTTTGTTGTTAGTGTTGGTTATTAAATTTTAATCTGGGGCTTCCCTGGTGGCGCAGTGGTTGAGAGTCCGCCTGCCGATGCAGGGGACGCGGGTTCGTGCCTCGGTCTGGGAAGATCCCACGTGCCGCGGAGCGGCTGGGCCCGTGAGCCATGGCCACTGAGCCTGCGCGTCCGGAGCCTGTGCTCTGCAACGGGAGAGGCCACAACAGTAAGAGGCCCGTGTACCGCAAAAAAAAAAAAAAAAAAAAAAATTTTAACCTGATACCTGTTGGTTTTATTCATTGGTGCCTTCAAGAGTCACATAGGAAAGACTGTACTTCTTTCATTAGGACAGCTCAATATTGGAAGCAACATAATTCTTTGTTATGGGAGTTTCGATCTTTAGAGAGTTGAGAGACCAGAACACACGACCAATAACACGACTCAATTTTTAGAGAATTGAGAAACGGCAACACACAGCCAATAACACAAGCAGCAACAACACACACTAGTATCACTTCTGGGTTTATTACTTCCTAAGGCTTATTCCATAAATTGCCAGTTTTTAGTATTACTTCACTTAAGTATGTGGTTTGTAAAGCTGTAAACAAAGTTGGAAGCTGATTTGAAAAATGGGGTTATATTTTGAAGAGCCTTTCAGCTTTCTTTCTTTTTCTTTTCTTCTTTTTTTTTTTAATAAAGACTTTTTACTAGAGTGTATCATGCTATTTAGGTGATCTGGTTCTGTTTTTAACCTGAAATTGCCCTACTTCTGTTTTCTTGGTGTAGAGCATGAAATATACCAGCAACTATTCTCAAGTAGTAGAGTCAGGGTAGAAGTAGTTCGGGATTAAAACCAGTCGGTGATCATCAGTCCATTTGATGCTGCCCATGGCAGTAGCCTCCTGAGCGCTCATTTAGAGCGTTTAGAGTTTTATACTGGACAAGTGGGAATTGTTTATAGGACTGCTTGGACAACCCAGTGTTACTCTTGAGAGAAACAGATTAGATTAGTTTATAGTTTCATTTATTTTCAAGACTCAATATTTTTCCTCATTTAAATTAATTGCATGCTCAAACATCATTCAAACTCAGCACTTGGCTTCAAATGTGATAAAGCTGCTGCTTAATTTTTAAGAAAATTGTATTCAATGCATTTCTTTTAGATTTAAATGTGTACTGTTAAACAGCAAATTTATGGAATACTTAGAACTTAAAGCTTTAGTCACTAATTCCGAATTAATTTCTTATTGTTACCTTCTTTCTTGTTTTTGAGATAGTGCTACTCAAGGTGTGGTCTGTGGACTGGTGCTGGTTTGTAAATTGTTACTTGTTTGCAATGAGATAAACACAGACATTGAGAGTAAGCATTTAGACATTTTTATAGCAATTTGACAGAAATTTTGTGCCTGTTGAATCTAATAATAACAAAATTTGTGGTTATATTTTATATATCCTTGTCTTAAAACTTGTTTTTCCAGTAATTAATTTATATTATATTTTAAAAAGTCTCCTTGAAAGCAAAATAAAGATTAGGTCACATTCCATATCAGTAAACAACTACAGTAGAGTGGAGTTCTTAATTTTATACAGATGTATTAATATATTAAATAAGGAAGATAAAGGAAAAAGGGGGAGATGATGACCTTAAATTATAGTATTCAACTCCTGAAAATTTTTCTAAGAACATTTGATTTTGTATTTGAAATCTGTTTACATGATATATTTAGTCATGCTGTCTCGTCTTCCAGTATGCTCCAGTTACTCTATGCAGCTTATAATACCCTCCAGGTTGCTCTAATATTCTAAAGTTCTGTAAATTATTGAGTTTTTTTAATGCTATATATTTATATTTGTGCCATTTGCTCTTTAGTTTTAATGTTTACTTTCAATAAATGTAATTTGAATAATGTCAAACTCTCAGTTCCAAATATTTTCCAAATACGTTTTAGAGGAGTTTCTGATAAGAACAGAAATCAATTATGACAAGTCTTTTAAAAAGTACAGCATATCTTATGTTTCTCAAAGCAAGAAGCTTTAAAAATGACTGTGTTATGTTTCTCTAATATCAATTTTTTCTAAGCCAGTATTTCCTATTTAAAAGTTCACATTCTGTTTCCAGATGTCCTTTTCTTTTGAATTCTCATAAGCCTTAAAAATTTCTCTTAAATTAGTCCTTATAAATATATAGCAAAGAGAAAGACAAGATATGACTCTTCAAAATGATTTTAGCTTCTAAAGATGAAATACGTTAAGATAAACAATTCATTGTTTGACATAAATAAAAGATACCCAAATAAATTATTTCATTCCTAGTTATTATTGAGTTGTTGAGCCAAATCGAATGTTTAAAGGAAAGCATTCATTAGCAGTCATTTTTTTCTAAATATCTCTAAACAAATTATAAAATTAAATGCATTATGCCACATGTATGTTTAGACAGCTATTATATATACTTCTGTGGCCAGAGTCATATCAGGATAAACTAAAATACTTACTCTAATTAGTTTGGAATAAAAGTTTAGAAGCTATATTTCAGAACTTTATTGTGATGTAAAATATATATGCGAGATTAACACTATAGAAAAAAATCAGGGTGTGAGCAGAAAAAAATCTCAAAATATTTAGGATAAGATTCCAAACTCCTAGGCTGATAATTTTGTCTTTTATTCCTACCATAATCAGTGACCATACTAACTATCCCTGAGCAAATAACTTTAGGATATTTTTTTGTAGAGGTAGCACAGCAGAAATCAAATCAACTCCAAATTCTGTTGTGGTCCATGTTTAAAAATACATCTTTGGTCTGTCAACTTTAGATAGAGATGCTGACACAGGAAGGAGTTTGTCAAGATTTACAAAGGAAAACATTCCATATGGAAGGACAGGAACAAATATTTGAATAGGATTGCAAGTACTTTCTCCCCTCTTGATAAATTTCAAATCCTTCATTAAAAAATGTTTATTAGTTTATCTTATAACTGAGAATTTCCTGCTCCTATTTGCTTCCTGTTTCTAGTCCTGTTTCTGCATTTTTTCCGTTTTTTAAAAAAAAATATTTTAATACCTATAGAGAAACATGCAATTTTTTGTTTTCTCCTAACCTCCTTTAAACAACTTAGTATAAAAGGAAAAAGAGACTATTAATTTATTAGATAACTTCTCTTTCAGAATAAAAAGTGGAAGGCCACAAAAAAGAGAATTTACCTATTCATAGTGTTCATTCCGTTTTTATTTCACAGTACAAAATCACATTAATATAACTTTGAATTGCATTGTTTTTTACTTTGTAATAAATCTGCCCGATCAAGAAAACTTAGAGGGGCTTCCCTGGTGGCGCAGTGGTTGAGAGTCCGCCTGCCGATGCAGGGGACACGGGTTCGTGTCCCGGTCCGGGAAGATCCCACATGCCGCGCAGCGGCTGGGCCCGTGAGCCATGGCCGCTGAGCCTGCGCGTCCGGAGCCTGTGCTCCGCAACGGGAGAGGCCACAACAGTGAGAGGCCCGCGTACCACAACAACAAAAAAAAGAAAACTTAGAAACATCAAAATGCTGACTAGAAAAAAAAAAAGCTAATAGAAATCAATGAGATTGTTAAAAATTTTCATGATAACAAGGATAATTTAAGAAAGTAACTTAAATGCTTAAAATATTTTTAGTTGTTTCCCCAGCCTTGCAAGTTATATATAGGTTAACATAAAGAAAACCAGGAATTGTGTAAATTCAAAACTCATCAGAGAACATTATACTTTATGAATCAGAAAAAACTGGGAAAGTGCCAATGATATATGATCTGGGTTTAACATCAGATTTTTATCCTCCATAATGCATAAGCTCCTGGTCAAAAGATGAGGTTGGGTGGAAGGGGGCATGATTTTATTGATGTTATATATGAAGCTCAATATTAAGATGTCCTATCGTGAATTATATAGTAAGCACTGGTTTTGCTATCATAGCATGTTGTACCATTATTTTATATACTACTTACAAGGAAAGCATACTGTCAAACCTTTTTACCATTTAGAATTTTCATGTTTATTAAAAGAACTCTGTCAGAATTAGTAAGACATAGATTTTATTGTTTATAATTCTTACACATACCTGAAAATGGAAAATACATGTGAAATAAGTTGGTTAAGGGATTTTTAAAGTTCTTTACATTCAGAATCACTTTTTGACTCAGTCACTGATGTTCAGTTTTTTCACACGAAGTCTTCCTCTGTGCAGCATTTCTGACAAAGAATCAGGAACCCTTGGTGCTGAGATCTTAAGCCAGCTTTGCACTTACGTGGAGTGAACCTACTTTTGATATCCACTTTGGGAGCGCTGCTAAGTGTGTCCGATTTTCCCCACCCCGCCCTCTCCTCACAGTTGCTTGCTTCTTAGGAATTAAAAGGAGTGTTCCAAGATCATTTCTAGGATTTTCTTCCAACTCAAATTCTGCAAGTCTTGGTACTAGTACTTTGGAGGTTTGCATGCGCACAGGGAGTGACAGTTGCCACATTATTGTCACTTAGAATTGCTACAACAGCAACTGTAATATACCAACAATTTTAAGATTCACCCTGAATTTAGAGTTTCAAGTGTGGGGGAAACATTTATTTTAAAGCATAGTGGCTAAGAGCTCAGAGTTGGGTTGCTCTAATACTTAACTAATTGTATGATCTCGGGTAAGTAGCATAAAGTCTCTAAATCTTAGTTTTCTCATCTGTGAGATAAGCAGCCCTTACCTTATCAGGTGGTTGTGAGGTTTCAGTATTATGATACATGTAGAACACACTGCTTAATAAATGTTAGCTAATACTTTATCTTAGTTTTTTCGAGAATATAATTTTATTGAGCTCCTTGTATATTCTTTTACTTAACGTATGCTTTTACTTTGAAGGAAGTAATGACTTGTGGAGAAGAAAAGATACTGATAAATTTAGATACTGAGTGAAAATTCTGGAAAAAATTTCTAATGAAACAAGTGTTGGTACAATATAAAACTATTCAAATATGCGTTTATAATTAAAGGATGGTATTGTATATAATGGGTCATTTTGGAAACTTGACACTAAGTTATTTCTGTTGTTTTAGAAGCTAATTAATGATTTTAAGTTGTAGATTTTGAAATGCTACATTTTGTAACCATTATAAGGATAAAAGCTTAAAGCTATTTTGTAACCTTTGTTTTGGTTTTTGATCTGTGATCGTTCAATGAATTATTACCATCTTGTACAGTTTAAAAGAGTAGGCAGTAAATATTGTTTTTAATGTGGTGGAATGATCCTGTCAATTGAAACAATTGAAATCCTGAATGAAATGGGAAAAAAATTAAATGCATTGCTTAGCTAGCCTGAGTTCGCATGCCTTAGAGGGTCAAAACTTGCCTATCTCAACCTGGTTGCTTGGTAGAGAGGCAAAAACATCTCCCCTGAGATTTTGTAACCAGGAGTGAGTCCTCATAAGTTGGTGGTCCTAAGTTATGTTACTTGCGTAGGACAAAACCTCAAGTGGGGAATTTAATTTGAAGTGGTTCTAATTGGCACAGGGCCTCTTGTGCTAGTTATCCACAACGATTTCCTAGTTTATAGATGAATATATGGCTTATAGCTGCCAAGCTGGAAACTATTCACTAACTTCCCTTGAAGATTGATATGGCTAAGGCTAAGTTTTGGCAATTGATTATGAACAGAAGTCATGTGTGGCCCTTCTATGTCTTGCCTTAAGAAGGAATGCCTGTGCATGACCCCCTGCCTATGTCCCTCTTGTGTACTGATAGCTGACGAAAACTCGAATCAGCAGAATCTGGACACAGAGATTGTAGTGTGTATGGAGCTGCCCGTCCAGCTATACACGGCTTATTTCTAGACTATTACATGAGAAGGAAATAACCTTCTATCTTATTTAAGACACTCTATTTTAGAATCTCTTTGTTACAGCAGCTTAGCCTGTATCCTAACTAATGCCCTTTAAAGAATAGCCAAACAGATTTTTAAAAGGACCGATTAGTACTTGTATAAATGAAAAAAAAAGAAATAAAAACTCACTGATTAAATTAAAAGAACCAGGGCTACATGGAGAAATGGTTGATTCCAGGGCTGGGTCATGAAAGATAGAAGATGAATCTCGAACACTGTGCTGCAAGAGAATAAGGCAGTGCTTAAAATATGATAAGGTTGGAATACTGCTCAGTAATTTTTTTTAATAAATGAATAACTGATACATGTAATGACATGGGTGAACCTCAAAAATGTGCTCAATGAATGAAGCCAGATACGTACGACTAATGTTGAATTATTCCATTTGTATGAAATTTCTAGAAAAGATAAAACTAAAGAGATAAATTCGTGTTTGCCTTGGGTTGGAAGTTGGAGTGGGGATTGACTGCAAATGGATTTGAGGGAATGTTTGGGCTGATAGAAATACTCTAAAACTGGATTGTGGTGAAAGTTGCATAACTGGATAAATTTATTAAAAGTCATTGAGTTCTACGCTTAAGATGGGTGAATTGTTTGTAAATGATAATTTCAGTAATGCTGTTAAAAATATTTGAGAGATACTATTAAAAAAATGATGGAGTGGCAAAAGCTAAATTAAACATAGCAAAAGAAAAAAGTCAGTAATAGTAGCAGGCCTTTAATTGTAGAACAGAGTTTAGAGTAAAATTAGAGCCCTCTCCAATTTTGAGGAAGGTTTAAGAAGTGGCATGTCTTAGTAGTTGATCAATAGGTTTTTTTTTTTGTTTTTTTTTTTGCGGTACGCGGGCCTCTCACTGTTGTGGCCTCTCCCGTGCGGAGCACAGGCTCTGGACGCGCAGGCTCAGTGGCCATGGCTCACGGGCCCAGCCGCTGCGCGGCATGTGGGATCTTCCCGGACCGGGGCACGAACCCGTGTCCCCTGCATCGGCAGGCGGACTCTCAACCACTGCGCCAACCAGGGAAGCCCGATCAATAGTCTTATATTAGTGATCAGAATAGTTCACTCTTTGTTCACTCAACAGTGATTTATTGACTGCTTACTATGTGCCTGGCACTCTTTTAGGGACACAGCATTGAACAAAATAGACAAAATTCCTGCCATTATGGTGTTTACATTCTAAAGGAAGAGAATGACAATAAATTTGTGATTTATATATACACACACACACACACACATCAGATAAAGTGCAGTGGAGGAAAATAAAGTGGAGAAGAGGGATAGGACATGTTGGGGGAGGGGCTGAGTTTTGAACAGGATAGTCAGGGGAGCCCTTACTGAAAGGGTGATATTTGAGCAAAAACCTAAAGGTGAGGGGGAAGTCCATTTCAGACAGACGGATCGGGATCAGCAGATGTAAAGGTTCTGACTGTGCCCGTGTGTGTTCAAGGAACATCAAGGAGGTGTGAGTGTGGAAAAAGCCAGAGGGAAAGTGGTTGGAGATGAGATCCGAGAGATTATGAGACATCAGGTCCTGGTGACTCTGTAGGCCCTTAAAAGGATTTTGGAGGTTTTAATGTGATTGTAAAACCTTTGGCTTTTAACAGAAGTGGTTAGGGAATTCCCTGGTGGTCCAGCGGTTAGTTCTCTGTGCTTCCACTGCAGGGGGCATGGGATCAATCCCTGGTCGGGGAACTAAGATCCTGCAAGCTGCGCAGCACAGCCAAAAAAATAAATTTAAAAAAATATAAAAGAAGGAAGGAAGGAAGGAAGAGTGGTTAAAATATGTAAAACAAAAAGGTTGCTATTTTAATTTTTAAGTATACAATTCAGTGACATTAAGTGCATTCACAGTGTTGTACATCCCTAACCACCATCTGTTTCCAAAGCTTTTTCATCACCCCAAACTGAGACTCTGTACATATTAAGCAGTAACTTCCCGTCCTTCCTCCCCCAGCCCCTGGTAACCTCTAGTCTATTATTTTTTGTCTCTGTGAGTTTGCCTATTGCAGGTGCTCACATAAGTGGAATCATACAATATTTGCCCTTTTGTAGCTGGCTTAGCACAGTTTTCAAGGTTCATCCATGCTATAGCATATATCAGTACTTCATTGTTTTTATGGTTGAATAATTTTCCATCATATGTATATACTACATTTTGTAGTATATGCATTCATGTGTTGATGAACTTGGGTTATTTCCACTATTGTGAATAATGTTGCTGTGGACATTGGTATCCCTGTTGTCAGTTTTTTAGGGTATGTACTGAGAAGTGGAATTGTTGATCGTATTCTAATATGATGTTTGACTTCGTAAGGAACTGTCATACAAACTATTTTCCATAGTAACCACCATTTTACTTTCTCACCAGCAATGTGTAAGGGTTCCAATTTCTCTATATCCTCGTCTACACTTAACATTTTCCATTTTTAAAAATTACAGCCATCCTAGTAGTTCTGAAGTGGTATCCATTGTGTTTTTTTTCTTTTTTTAAATATTTATTTATTCATTCATTCATTCATTTTGGCTGCACCGGGTCTTCGTTGTGGCAGGCGGGATCTTTTAGTTGTGGCATGTGGACTTCTCAATTGCGGCATGCGTGAGGGATCTAGCTCCCCGACCAGGGATCAAACCCAGGCCCCCTGCTTTGGGAGGGTAGAGTCTTAACCACTATACCACCAGGGAAGTCCCTTCATTATGGTTTTGATTAGCAGTTCCCTAATTATTAGTGATGTTGAGCATCTTTTCATGTACTTTTGGCCATTTGTATATCTTTGGAGAAATGTCTATTCAAGTCATTTGCCCAATTTTTAACAGGATTGTTTGTCTTCTTGTTGTTGAGTTGCAGGCGTTTTATATGTATTCTGGATATTTACCCCTTATCAGGTATATGATTTGCAAACATTTTCCCTCTTTTGTGGTTGTCTTTTCAGTCTTTTGACAGTGTCCATTGATGTTATTTGATTTCTATAGCTTACGGGTTTTTGTCCCTCAGTTTCTCCATTACTGCCAGGTTTTGTATTTAGTTGAATTTTGGTAGCGCACCATTTTATTCCCTTACTTCTTTACAAATTTTTTTAAAGTTATTTCTTAGTTGTTACATAGGTTGTTAAAAGTTAAACTAGATTGTTGTAAGTTTAAGGTGTTAATTGTAATCACTAAGGACTTGGACTTTTGATCTGAGTAAAAGGGAAAGCTGTTGGAGGTTTTTGACTGGATCTGTTTTTTGTTTTAGTCTGGCTGCTGTGCTGAAAACAGACTGTTGAAGGAAGGGGCCTGGCAAGGGCTGAAGTCAGGAGTTGTGTTAGAAGTTTTTGTTACGATCCAAGTAAAAAAGGATGGTGGCTTTGGACCATTGTGGTAATGGTGAAGGCATTAGTGTTCAGATCCTGAATATAATCGGATAATAGAACCATCAAGAGTCGCTAATGAATTGGATGTGGACTGTGAGAGAAAGGAGTAAGAGTGATGCCAGAATTTTTTGGAGGATGGATTTCTATTTGGAGATAGAATTCCACTTGGGGATAGAATCCCAAATGTTTAGAGACCTGTATTAAATGGATTTCTCATCAATTTTTAAAAAGTATATTCCACATATAGGAGAAACTAAAACATCTCAAGGAAACGATATGTTCTTATGTTGGATTTCTGTTTTGTTTTTCGATAAATTTATTTTATTTATTTTTATATTTGTCTGTGTTGGGTTTTCGTTGCTACACGTGGGCTTTCTCTAGTTGCGGTGAGCGGGGGCTACTCTTCGTTGCGGTGCGCGGGCTTCTCATTGCGGTGGCTTCTCTGGTTGTGGCCCACAGGGCTTTAGGCGCGCGGGCTTCAGTAGTTGTGGCACGCAGGCTCGGTAGTTGTGGCTCACGGGCTCTAGAGCGCAGGCTCAGTAGTTGTGGTGCATGGGCTTAGTTGCTTCATGGCATGTGGGATCTTCCTGGACCAGGGCTCGAACCCGTGTCCCCTGCATTGGCAGGCGGATTCTTAAATCACTGCGCCACCAGGGAAGCCCTAAAGAGAATATTTTTGTTAAACTTTTAAATCCAATTATAGTTTTAGTTTCAGGTCCCTACATATATATTTTATGTTAAAATAGTGTATGTTTTACACCATGGTATTTTCAATTAAATATTTCCAATAATAAGCCAAATCCTTGGCAAAACTAGTGTTACGTAGCATATCTTATATGCAAATGAATATTAACATCAAAGCCCAGCAAAGCAATGTGTGAATGGACAAAAGCAGACATTAATTATGAGTTCTTTTTTTAATACAAGCAAAGTGCTTTGCTTATTGATGGTATAATATAAAGTGGAAGATTTCTACATGTACACATATGTGAAAGTAAATTAATTAAAAAAAGAAAAAAGATCTAGAAGTGTGTATATGCACCAAACTGATAACCATAATAACTTATGTTGGAGGAGTGGGCTTTGCCAGGGGGGGTAGCTAAGGGGGATGTTTTACTCTGTGTTATTTAAATTTTTATAATAAGATGTGTGTATTTATTCATCTATTACTTGTATAGCTAATAGCTAGCAAAAGTATAATGAGACTAAACAACTGAAAAGAAAAGGAAAAAAAAGATCAGAGCCTAAATAAAGGCAGTGAGGATAGAGAAGAAGGTAAAATGTGAAAAATATTTAGTTGCCAAGTTGATATAGTAAAAAATCATTGCAGAGATCAACAGAATAGATAAGTAGATTATACTAAATTAAGTGGAACTACGACCATTACTTGAACATAAACATTATAAATATTACTTTATTAAATTTATGAAACAAAATGGAAAATTGATATGTATACTGACTAAAAGAAAAGGATACAATGTAGTATGTACAATTTAGTTTACAGTAGTAAAAACAAGTAGGAAAACGAAGGAAAAGAAATAAAGATGACAGTGAGAGAATTTAAAGTTAAATGAATAGAAGAGTACTTATTACTCTGTGTTTTCTTTAAAGGATTTCTGAATAATCAAAGTAACTGGAAAGAAAACTTGCTATGATTGGCAAAATGTACATGGTTAAAGTTATTGCACAGAGTTCTAGAAAAAATAAGAATTGTTTGAAAATTGTATACCCACTTTTATACACATCTTTAAGCAGCACTCTTGAAAAATACACCTCTAGTAGTCTTTTAATTTGTTATTCAGTTTACTAGTTTTCAAACCCATGGTTAACTGTCTAGTTAATATTTTTTGTCTAAGTAAGCACGATTATTTTATCATGAATTTTATTATGAATTTGTTGTATTTCCTACATTAGTATGTAAGATAAAACATAACAGAGAGAAATATGGGAAAACCAGTGAAAACAGCTCATGGGAAAACATCAGTGAAAAAGATTCTTCCAGGCCCAGCACAGAGCATTATGCCCTCTGGAAGAATCGCTGCCTAGGGTGAGAGTGACGTTTCCTAGGCCATACGTGGCATTGTGGGCCCTGAAGCAGCCTGGTCTGAGCTGTGGACTGAAGCGCTCAGCTTGAGGTGGACTGATGGGCGGGGATGTGTTCTTTCTCTAGCCTAGGTGGACACCGGTTGCCTGGGTCCTTCCTCAGTCTAGCCTCCTTCCCATCTGCAACCCTGTAGTTAATAAGCATAACTGAAATGCTGATGTCAGAAAGAAAACGTTTTTCCTAAAATTTGGTTTCTCAGAAACTTAGTAAAAAACCAAAATGTTATTTGAAAAAAAGTTAACACAGTACCAAAATACATAAAGTGAAAGGTGATATTCCTATACTTTGTCCCTCAGTCCCATTTGCCAGAGGTAACTACTTCTATAAATTTGGATGAAATTTATGTATCTCATTATTTTCATGTTTGCCTACATAAACCTTGTATGAGGTTTGCCCCTCATATTATGATTTTTAATTATATGACATGTCATCCCCTAAATGGTAAGACTTAGAGTATTGCTATCCTAAACCATCTGTTTTAGATTTAAAATTTTCTGTATTGTGGTAAATAATTTAAAATGGAGGAAAACTAATTTCAGATTAATCGGTCGTCCTTTGTTTCTGCAGTGTTATAACAGATAAACTAATCTTATATCATTGATTTTTAACTGGGGGCAGTTCCCCACCCACCCTCCCTCCCTCCCCCCCGGACATTTGGCAATGTTTGGAGACATTTTTGGTTATCATAACTGGGGGTAGGGGGGTGAGGTCATGTTAATGGCATCTGGTGGTAGATGCCAGGGATGCTGCCAAACATCTTGTAATACACCAAAGAGCACCCTCCCCCCCCGCCCAGGTAAAGAATTATCTGGTCAAAATGTCAATAGTGCCAAGATTGAGAAAACCTGCCTTATACCCAGGCAGACTACTTAGGTTCATATCTCATCCCTACACTTAGTGTGTGACTGTGGGTGGTTATTTAACCTCTCTGTGCCTCAGTTTCCTTATCTATATAATATTAATAGTACCTATCTTATAGCTTTGTTGAGAGAATATTTAATACATGTGAAACATCTAGAAAAATGCTTGGCACATATTAGGAACTCCATGAATGTTGGCTGCTATTGTTAATTAACATGGTAATTCATACCTATAATCAAAGCTACAAAATTTTCATGTTCTCTGTGATTTGTAAACAAGTGTCTCAGTAAAAATTTAAATCCAATCAAAAGAATAAAATCAGAGTACTCTGAAATTTTCATGTTACAAGTATATAAACAGAAAGAGTGGTCCATTAATATCTATTTTAGCAATGTTGGAAAATTTCTAAACATGATTATGAGATGAAGTTAACTACATTCCTACATACTATTTTGTATACAGATAATTTTTTTAAATATTTTAAAATTATGTCATGAGTGATGCATCTCACATAGCAGCGTTCCTTGAACTGAGACATTATTTCATGGGTCTTTTCCCCTAGGTTCTGTAGTTGTAGTTTTGTTTCTTTGACAGTCCTAACTCCTGTAACATAATTCAGGAAGTGTATGTTCATTTAAAAACAAAAAAGGAAAGATATTAAATAAATTTGAATTCACTTTTGACTTGTCTCCTCATGGTTAAATTTTTTACTTTTTCTTGCCACAGTGTTAAATCATTATTCTGATCCTTCTCCATTCATAGGCTGTGGAAGACCTTTTGGGGATATTTTGCTATCACATCCTGAGAGTACAATGAGAGTGTTCAGTTTATTAAAATCTAGATTATTTGTAGAGGCAATAGCAAATCCTTATTTTAGCCACATCATTTTTTTAAATAACTGTTGTAATGCGCTATAAAATTCATCAATCTTAAGTAATTCTTTGTGTTTCTCACTGCTACCCCTATCAGTGAAGTAATTTATGAACTGTAGTTACATTAAATATATCACTAAACTACATAATGACTTAATTCAAAGTATTTTTATGTACCTTGTAAATGTAAAAATATCCAGAAAAGTTTCCGATTTATAGGAAATGACTATTTTCTAGAAACAGATGGCAAATCAATTTTCTCCATAATCACTAAGATAGTAAATGACACAGGAAAAAAAAACAAACTTATTTTTTGAACCAAAAAAAGAGGGTATGTAAGTGGTATAGGTATATCATTTTTTTTCTGTTTTTTTTTTTTTCTTTTTTCCTTTCTTCCTTTTTTTTTCTTTCAAAGTTCAGTTTTAGCTTTTTACCACTTGATGGCAGTGATGGAGCTAGAGCTACCCTGAGAAGGTTAGGTCAAGAACTCATCATGAATAACAAAAGGGTATATACAAAAGAAATCTCTGACATTTTAATATTATTCACATTTCTAGGTGATATTACTTATATTGCAAGTGACAGTAATAGGGCGAAAAGCCTCTAGATGGAGCTTCAGTACTTTCTAAGGGAGAATGTTTGCTGTATCTTTCCAAATATATGCTTTATATTGTTTTACATAAGATATTGAAGGCAGAATGGATTTTTAAAAAATAATATTTAAGGATGAATATATGTCAGTTTTAACTAGGGAAGCTGATTCAGCAAGTCCACAAATAATTTGAAAAAATGGCTATTTAAGTATCTGTTTCACTGTTATTATTTGTTGAAAAAAGTATGTTAAAATTGTTAGTCAAAGGTTCCTAACTAGTATTAGAATGAGCTTGCATATCTAACAAGTTAGTAAAAGACATTTTATTAGTAGGAAATCAGGTGCTTAAAATCAGTATTGCACCATAATTAAACGTGACCATCTATATTATTGTTATGCTTACTATCTATCGTTCAACATTTGAGTTCTCAAGAGAACGTATTTTTCCAATTCAGTTCCCTGATTTTTAAAAAATTAAATCAATTTAAATTAATCCAAATTTAGGAATTTTTTTGTAAAATATTCTTTTTAGGAACACACATGCTCTTTAAGTGGTAAATATTCTTACCCATCAGAAATGGTTTTCTTTCATAGTCAAAGAGTCCATTGTCATTATATGTAGAAGTGTGGTGGAAATAGGGAAAAAAATATGGATGTTAATGTTCTCTGTACACTGTTGATTTTAGTGTCTACTTCTTTTAGAATATCAAGAAAACTGGAAAAAAGAATAGTAAGTTTTCTTACCTTCCTACTCATATACCATTACCTGGATTAATTTTGATGTCTTATAAAGCATTTCAGTAGGTATGTGCCATTGGTTTACAATTGGTATTTTTAATCCTCAAAGTATTAGCAGCAAACCATGAGTAATATTTGGTTTGATATTTACATGAGATAATTGTTTTTTGTTGAAGGAGAATGTATAACTGGAAAATCATATTAGAAGCGTGAAAAATGATATACAGTGGTTTTTTAACTTTTCTTCAGTTTCTTAAATTCTTATTCTCTGTTGAGACAAAAAGCTCATTGAAACAGTCATTGCCAATAACTCTTTTTTTTTTTTTTTTTTTTGCGGTACGCGGGCCTCTCACTGTTGTGGCCTCTCCCATTGCGGAGCACAGGCTTCGGATGCGCAGGCTCAGCAGCCATGGCTCACGGGCCCAGCCGCTCCGCGGCATGTGGGATCTTACCGGACCGGGGCACGTACCCTTGTCCCCTGCATCGGCAGGCAGACTCTCAACCACTGCACCACCAGGGAAGCCCGCCAATAATTCTTTATAATTAACGTTTAATGATAGTGTTAACAACAGTTGATTTTCTTTTCGGCTAAGCAAATATTGTATAAATTCATTTCAGGCTGTGTATAAAGTCAGCTAAATTTGCAGCATAGTTTGCTTGTGAATCACCTCAGTAGTAACAATCTCCTAGAAAGCCGTGTGTCGCTTTATTTGTTTCTTATCTTATTAAGTTTTGGGACTCTAGTAAGAAAGAAACATATTTCAAAAGCATCTTGTAATTTTCCAAGCATTTCCTTTTGTTATTAATACCTCCGAAGCCAATATAATTGCATTAAATTAGCTTTTGGTTGTGTAATGACATGAACTTGAAAAGATATAGTCTGTTTGTCATTGATAGTCAAACTCCAAATCAAAAAATTGTTATGCTACTACAAATATCCATAAATGGTAACCTTATAATAGTAGTTACTAATGAAATAAATTCATTTTAAGTAGTTATGGTTAAGTTTCAACTTAAGTTTTAACTTGAGGAATCTCTCTTGACAAAGGGAAACTGAAACATTCTCCATTTCTCTGAAGCACTTGCCCTATGAATAAATCAGTTATACGTATATCAAGTTAATTTTACATGTCAAACCTCTTTTAAAAGGAAAAAGGATAAAGGATGCAGTTGTTACTTGCTACAGTTTAAGTTTAAAACTGTCTTTAATTTGGTGGAGGAAAAATTCCTCTGTTTTACATTGAGGTTGCTGAGTTGCTTTTTCTCCTTTTAACCAGTATGTTGGTGTTAGGTAGTATCATCTCTAACATTTAAAGTTTACTTAGCTTACCTTTTTATCATGCTGGTAGTAGCGCCGAAACCTGCAGTGAAGCATTCCTATCGCCCAGTACTTACTGTTAAGAGTATTATACCCACTTTCAGTATTAGTACTATAAACATCATTAACAGTAACTTTTGTCGATAAGACAAAAATAAATTAAGTAGAAAAGGACAAACTTCCCATTTCTTTTTGTAAACTAGTTTTTTTTTAAAATAAATTTTCCTGAAATGTAGTCTACTTAACAGGTTTTTATTAAACTGTATGTTGAAAGTATAATAAGCACAAGGAAATCTGTAGTAGTTATTATAGTGGCTAATAAAAATCTTTTGATTTGTCAAAGCATTCTATTAATAAACCAAAAAAAAAAAAAAACCCCACTGACACAGCCCCTGCTGTTAATACAGACTTTAAACAATGCAGATCACATTTGTCAATTCTTAGAATGTGTCTGGACAGCTCTATATCCCATTAACTATATATGTGTTCTAATACTGTCTTCTCACTCTGTGTTGAAGTTTCGATTTTACATTATTATTGCATAGCTTTCAGTACTATCTAAAATATGGTCGTACAGCAACTAGAAAAACAGTTTGGCTCTCTAGTTGTTATTTTGTTTCAATAAAAATTTTATTCTTTTCATATATTTAGCATTAAAGATTTCCTGCTTTATTTTGCTTTTGAAAATAAAGTATATGTAGTAAAATAATCTAAGTTTCACTTTATTTTTATATCATCAGGCTACCTAAATAGCTATTGAAATACTTTTCAAAGCTCACTTTCTTTTGAAAAAAAATTTTTTTTATGAAGTTGTACTACACGAATCATGTCTTGCGGTTGTCCCCAAACCTGGATCCATCCGCTTTCCTTAAATTTTTCATAATTAAGCAGAAAATATATATGATTACTTCTGTAACAGCACCATGGCTTTTTAAACTAAAAAGCAAAATATGTCAATGAATAAACACTCTGAATTTAGTCTTCTCTATCCTTTAAATTTTTATGAAGGTAATTAACACTAAATGAAAGGCCATATTAATTAATATAGGTATAATTTTTAGTAAAGGCATTATTTCACTTTTAAATATAAATTTTATGTTAATACTCTTTTAAGTGAAGTATCCCTGATTTATGAAACAAATTTATATGCATCCAAATACATGTTTGATGATGTGCAGAATGGCAGTTGTATTTGTATCTCAAATTCATTGATATGCAAAAAAAATTTAGCTGATATCTGTAAAAGAAACTTCAGAATGAATTAGCTTATTAATGAAGGTTAACTAAAAAAGTCATGCCATGTGCGGCAAAGAGTGTATAAAGTATGTAGAGTGGATTATATACTGTATGAATATAATTATAATATGTATGTCATATAACTTATGACACATTGAGGATAATGAAATAATTAGTTATCAATAAGAAGTAATAGTGTAAACATCAGGAACTGTGTAGAAAATTATCAAGTTTCTGTTCATCTGTTCTATAAATGTCAGCTAGATAGTTTATTATTTTAATATTTTGATAAGACCTTAAATTAATCTGTGTCGACTTAGTCCTCTTGCTAACATTAATTGAACTGTAGTATAAAAGTAATAATTAATAGCTCAGTAAATTTATGTAACTGAGGATGACCCGCGAAAAGAAAATTGAATGGGCATTTATTATGTGTACATAAAGAAACTAATAAAATAACTTTTAGGCTTATTTCATAAAGTTTATTTTCTTATAGGCTAGCATAAATACTGCATTTAAAACTAAATACATTTTATCTTAATGGGTATGATGTTTTGATATGAAAAGCTATAACTTAAACCCTTTTAGACCAAAAAACCGTAACATGTCAAAGTTTATAAATTAAGAATACTTAAGTACTTAATCAGTTATAGTTATTAAATACTTCATAACAATACATAAACTGATGAGGTTGCAGAATAATAAGAATTTAAGTGCAAAGTGAAACTTAAATCTTGCTTGGTATGCTTTTTTGCATTTAAAGTAATCATGACTGTTAAAAGATTTAAGAGCAGAGGATTAAAGAAACTTTCTCATCTGAATTCCTGACTTCTTGATCACAGGTACTTTTCTCTGTGTATACTAGTTCCTCTTTCTGATTCATTACATACAAATGATCATTACAAAAGTATATGATTGTCGAGGTTTTTAAAGGAGAGTGTTTTGTTCTCGATGTAAGTTGTCTTTTAAAAATTAATTTGGTTTGACTTAAAAATTTTTTATCAAATTATCTTTAGTAGAGTTCCCTGCAAAATCACGTAGCCTCACAGAACTGTGTTTGTTACCATTAGCAAAGTAAGCCTAAATTATTCTGATAAGGAACTGTAAGTATGATTAATTATCATCATTCATAGTTTTGTTAGCTTATCAATTAAATTGTTTTCCACATAATTGTGATTTTAATCAATAATAACATCCAAAGGTTTGTTTTGTTTTAATTTTAAGTACAATTTTTTTTCAGAAAAGTTTTTCCAATTTATTTTTTTTAATTAATTTTTATTGGAGTATCATTGCTTTACAGTGTGTGTTAGTTTCTGCTGTACAGCAAAGTGAATCAACTATACGTATACATATATCCCCTCTTTTTTGGATTTCCTTCCCATTTAGGTCACCACAGAGCACTGAGTTCCTTGTGCTGTACAGTAGGTTCTCATTAGTTATCTATTTTATACATAGTAGTGTATATATGTCAATCCCAAACTCCCAGTTCATCCCACCCACCTTCCCTCCTTGGTATCCATCTGTGTGTCTATTTCTGCTTTGCAAATAAGTTCATCTGTATCATTTTTCTAGATTCCACATATAAGCAACGTTATATGATAATTTGTTTTTCTCTTTCTTACTTCACTCTGATGACAGTCTCTAGGTCCATGCATGTCTCTGCAGATGGCACAGTTTTGTTCCTTTTTATGGCTAATATTCCACTGTATATATGTACCACATCTTCTTTATCCATTCCTCTGTTGATGGACGTTTAGGTTGCTTCCATGTCCTGGCTATTGTAAATAGTGCTGCAGTGAACATTGGGGTGCATGTGTCTTTTTGAATTATGGTTTTCTCTGGATATATGCCCAGGAGTGGGATTGCTGGGTCGTATGGTAGTTCTATTTTTAGTTTTTTAAGGAACCTCCATACTGTTCACCATAATGGCTGTATCAGTTTACATTCCCACCAACAGTGTAAGAGTGTTCCCTTTTCTCCACATCCTCTCCAGCATTTATTGTTTGTAGATTTTTTTGATGATGGCCATTTTGACCGGTGTGAGGTGATACCTCATTGTAGTTTTGATTTGCGTTTCTCTAATAATTAGTGATGTTGAGCATCTTTTCATGTGCCTCTTGGCCATCTGTATGTCTTCTTTGGAGAAATGTCTATTTAGGTCTTCTGCCCATTTTTGGATTGGGTAGTTTGTTTTGTTGATATTGAGCTGCATAAGTTCTTGTATATTTTAGAGATTAATCCCTTATCAGTTGCTTCATTTGCTAATATTTTCTTCCATTCTGAGTGTTGTCTTTTCGTCTTGTTTATGGTTTCCTTTGTGCAAAAGCTTTTAAGTTTAATTGGGGTTAGATCTATTCTGGATTGGGGTGGAAGTGTGTTTAGCTATTGAAGACTAGTTTGATTTCTCAGATATTTCTAATGTCATGATTCAAAGAAATTGGATATAATAAAAGTATTAGTACTAACCATTCCTTATTTCCTTACCAACTTGTAGTCTTAATATTCAAGTCTATGAGTCATCTGAAATTCTGCATATTTACTGCCTTTAAAAATGTCAGAAACCATTGCACAAAGTAATTTTGGGAACAAAATAAATGACAAAATATTGAATCCAAGGAGCACTTAGATGTAATATCACAACAGTCTCCAAATTATTGCTGGTAGAATCAGTATGGGAATTTAATAATTCCAGGCAGATTGTATTTGGTGACCTGTAGAGTACATTAGGATGAAAGGTCAAAAGAGGCTTAGGACAAGTTAAGAGCAAGCACCTCTCCTTTAAAATACTTGTCACTTGGGGCTTCCCTGGTGGCGCAGTGGTTGAGAGTCCGCCTGCCGATGCAGGGGACCCGGGTTCATGCCCCGGTCTGGGAAGATACCACATGCCGCGGAGCGGCTGGGCCCGTGAGCAATGGCCGCTGAGCCTGCGCGTCCGGGGCCTGTGCTCTGCAATGGGAGAGGCCACAACAGTGAGAGGCCCGTGTACCCCACACACATACAAAAAATGTCACTTATTTCAGCTTCATTCTCCACTTCCTCCCAATTGGAGACTTTCTAGGAAAGCAATGTTACTAAAACACATTTAATTAATTCAGAAGAGTAGCTCAAAGAAATTGTGTCTGTCTTACTGAGAGGTCAGACTCCACCAGTTACACTGGAGGGAATATATTTTTAAATCTTTTACTCACCTTCAGTAGATAAAAGTTTTAAAATTTGGATACAGTATATTTGGGTTTTCCTTTTCTATCTTTTCTGTCTACTGCTTAAAAATGAAACAAACAAAAAACAAAAATAAGTAAGGTTCCAGAAAGAGAAGTGAAATATCCCTAACCAGTTTAAGAATGAAGTTTCAAAAAATTTCCCTTATGTTACCCATGTATGAGAACCAGGAATAAATTACTGCAATAATTTCTGGATTAATTTAAGGATAGGGTTTTTTTCCCCTCTACCTTTAACTGATTTAATAAATGATTTAAAATCATTTCTGGATTCACAAGGATTATGTCCTATTCTCTTTTGAAGACCCCATGTTTCAATAAGTGATTGCTTTCTAACCTCCTTTGTAGCCTTCCAAGAGATAGTACTGTCATACTAATATATTATTTATAAATAAATAAGCATAGTTTGGTAATTCATGCTCAAAATTGTTTAGTGACCATTTCATTATGTTACCTTTGTAAGGTCTGATATAGTGACTCAGGCATTGTTCACTGCAGTAGTCTTTTTTCTTACCTTGTTCTCCTATTACTAAATTCTTTAATCTTGTAGACATTTCTAGCATCTAGTTGTTTTTTACCTTGCTCCCCAGATCACATCAGACTCCCAGGTAAACTCTTCTCTGTCTGCATACCACTGAGGCACTCCCTCCTTGCCTTTCATAGTCACTTTCTACTTCAGCTATTGCCATAATCTCCCCAACCCATTCAGGCCGTGTACTAATTTATTGAAACGTAGGTGAGATAGAATTTAGATTTTAGTAAGCTATATTTGCCTTGTTTCTTTCTTTTGTGATCTGTGCAAAGGTGGGCTTACAAATTATTATAAATAATTTGACAAAAATTTTGGCCAACAGGTCAAATGTGACAAATATGCTAAAGCAAAATATTTTTTTTCAGAGGAAGAACTATCAATAGCTTCCTAGAGTGTAATGATCATAAAATAATCTGTAAGCAGCTATTGCATAATAAAATGCCCCTGAGGAAATCAGAGTCTTCTTAAATTCTCGGCATCAGGAGCTGCTAAAATGCATAGAAAAGATACATAGTATCAAAGTATATGCTCTGACGTAGATTTCCTTTTATTAAGTGTTGATTTGCTTCTTAGAAATTTGCTTCATAGAAATTAGACTACCCTTCAAAAAGGGAGAGAAATTATTGCAAATCTTCTCTCTGGTTACAGCCCTAACTACTAACTACAGAGCTAAGCAGAAGAATAACTCAGGCCTCTATCATTTCATATAGTTTTATCTTTTGGAAGGCTACAAATGAGATGTCTTTACTTTTTTTGTTTCTTCAAGATAAGGAAAGGGAGGAAGTCCACATGCTCCTTGGAATGAAGGTGGTTGGCAGGTAGTTTTTGTTTAATTTCCGTGTAATTTTTTTCTTGTAATAACTATTTTTATTTTAAGTTTTTATTGGAGTATAGTTGATTTGCAGTGTTGTGTTAGTTTCAGGTGTACAGCAAAGTGAATCAGTTATACAAATATATATATCCACTTCTTTAGATTCTTTTCCCATATAGACCCCATGTAATGTTTCTTTTTCTTTTGGAAGAGAGGTTGCTTACATGTTTAGGTTATATATTTTATTTTCCATTGGATTGTTGCTATTTCTGTAAGGAGCTCATTTGAAGAGTCAAATCTACCAAAGTAGTTTAAGAGATACACAGTTTTCTGAAGTAAAGTTTTTATTGAAATGCACATTCGTACATTCAGAAAGATGCAAAAATCGTAAGTATATAGTGAAATGAATTTCCACAACTGAATCCATCCATGTAATCACCAAGGACAAGAAATAAAATGTTACCAGCACTCCAAAATCCCCTCTTGTGCTCTTTCTCAATTACTCTCCCCTCCAAGGACAACTGTTATCCTGCCTTCTAACATCATAAATTAGTTTTACCTTTTAAAAAAATTTACATTCACATAATCATACGGTATATGCTCTTTTTTTTTTTTTTTTTTTTGCTTGGCTTCTTTTGCTCAACATTATGCTCATGAAAGTCGTCCATATTGTGTCAAACAAAAGTTCACTTGTGTTCATTGCTGTCTGTGTATTCCATTGTATGGATGTATCCCAATGTATTTACCCATCCTATTGTTGATGGATATTTAGGTTGTTTCCCGTTTGGAGCTGTTATGAACAGTGCTTCTGTGAACATTCTTGTACATGTTTTTTGATGAGCATATCTATGCATTTCTGTTGGGTTCATACGTAGGAACGAACTTGCTGGATCGCAGGGTATGTGTCTGTTCAGCCTTAGCAGATACTGCCAAACAGTTTTCAGATGGTTGTACTAGTTTATAGTCCCTCTAGCAGTGCATTGATGGTGTAGTTGCTCCATATCCTATCAACACTCGCTTGTTAATTATCTTTTTTATAAAGAGAAAATCTTTTACAAATTTTCATTTTACAAAAATAAAAAAATTACCTTCTTTATTTTGGCCATTTTGTTAGGTATGTAGTGGTATCATTGGGGCTTTAATTTGCTTTTCCCCAATGATTAATGAAGTTGAATACTTTTTCATTTGTTTGTTGGCCATTTGGATATGAAATACAGATTTTAAAGTATTATCTATTTCTATGTAATACTGCTACACAGAGAGAAAAGCTGAGAATTTGAACTTACTGATCATTTCTAGTATATCATTTCTAGTGATTGTCTAGTATAATTTTTGTGTGTGTGTGTGTGTGTGTGTGGTACGCGGGCCTCTCACTGCTGTGGCCTCTCCCGTTGCGGAGCACAGGCTCTGGACGCGCAGGCTCAGCAGCCATGGCTCACGGGCCTAGCCGCTCCGCGGCATGTGGGATCTTCCCAGACCGGGGCACAAACCCGTGTCCCCTGAATCGGCAGGTGGACTCTCAACCACTGTGCCACCAGGGAAGCCCTGTCTAGTATAATTTTGATTTTTCACCTGTCACTTCTCAAATTACTAAGTAAACAGTTATTTTGCATAAAATTGGAAATAAGATGAAACAGTAAAGTAGGAGAAAGGGTTAAGGTAAATGTGGAAATAGCCACTATGTACATCAGATCTTCTGTTAACGAATAGCTAGGCAAAGTTGTACAGACTGAATTACTAGTTCTGTCTCTCTGTCTACATGTCCACTTTTTTCCTTAGTATGACCTTCCTACTACCTCTAATGAAGAGTTCAGCCTAAAAGAACTCTCTCACCGTCAGCTTGCATTCTCATTCCTGTTAATTCAAAGAATCCCCCTCAACTTTTATTAGCAATGATATTTATGCATCATCAGGATTTATAACATTTACAGCCAGATACTTGCAGCTTCCCACAATCACCCTACAGACTTACTCTTACGTCTATCCTCTCCTTCTTCCCGAAGGCCAGTTTTTCTCTCACAATTTGGATTCTATCCCCACCTGCTCTGAAACAGTCTGTCAGTAATCCTGTGTATCACTTATATTTAAATTCTCCTGTCAGCTGAATCCTTCTTATCAGTGTCAAAAAGGAAAGAAAACCTTTCTCAATCCCACATCTCCTTTTAGCAGTCAGAGCTCTTGAAAATCTGTCCTCATTTCCTCACTTCCCACCCATTCCTTACTGCTCTCTAGTTTGGCATCTGTACCCATTACTCTATCAAAACAGCTCTTCCCAAGGTCGTTGGTGATCTTCAAAATAGCAAATCCAGTCAGTATGTTTCAGTGTTTATTTTACCTAACAGTAGCAGTATTGATACTGCTGACCATTCTTTTATTCTTGGAATAAAAGAAAACCCTTCTGATTTTCTACCTAACTTTGGTTCTCTGTTATTTGTTTAGATTCTTCAGACTCATTTAGGCCTTCATGTCTTACCACTCCATACTTTTTTCTTTAAGCAATCTTATTTGTGCCTGTGTTCGATTTTTCTTCATGTACCAATAGCCCCTAAATCTGTATGTCTAGCACAAACTACTTCTTTGAGCTTCAAACCTGTATATTCAGGTGCTTAATCGACAGTTCCACTTGACTACTTCAAAGGCATCTCCTGCTTGGTAAACTCATGATCTTCTCTGCCCTTCTAATCTTACTCTTACAGTATTCCCTATCTCCACCAATGGCACCAGTATCCTTACTTGTGCAAGTCTGACACTACAAGTCACCTGTCATTTACATCCCTCCCCCAATCTAAATTATCAACAGAAGTTCTCTTAATAACATTTCTTAAAGACTTTTTATTCTCTCTCCCCAAAGATTACCTAAGATAAACTCATTGCTACTTTTCTACAATACTGAATTCTGTCTCCCCTGTGATTATCCTAGACTTTTCCAATATCTCTTAATTGGACTGTACTATGATTGCTACAGTTAGGAAGCTATCGTGATCAGGGAACTGTCATGATCAGTTAGCCACTGCAACTGCTGCACTATACCTGTTCCACCCAAAGGAGTGTCTGGCAGCCATGAAGCTAGTGGTTGAAACAGGACTTCTTATACTATCACAGAAAAACCTGTGACCTTGTTTGGCAGCAGAAGTGGTCTTTGCCTCAGTTTTGCATACTAGATCAGAGTGCGTCTAACTTCTTTAGTATGGGAAGATGCTCTAGAAATTCATTGTTGAACATAGTAGCCACTAACCACATGTGGCTATTTAAATTTAACTGAATTAAAATTAAATGAAATTTAAATTCAGTTCTTTAGTCATGCTTCCCACATCTCAAGTGCTCTGTGGCTACATGTGCAGGTCTGGAACATTTCTCTCATTGTGCAAAATTCTTTTTAGACAATGCTGGATTAGAAAGAAGGTGGACTGAATATCCACTTTATATACCAGAGGAGCCATGATATTTGAAGCAACATATACTTTGAACAGAGTCCCATAGAAGGGCCAAGAATAGGTTGCTTGGACTAGGATCAGGGGAGTGTGTGGACACCTGACAAATTACATAAGGAAGCTGAAGGAACGAAAATAATTGAGGTTTACCGTTAGATTTTTGGCTGTGGCTACTGAGTAGATAGTGGTGCCATTTACCTAAAAGGAAAAACTGGGAAAGGAGGAAGAACTGTATTATTATTGGGAGAACTGTATTATTTATGCTTTCTAGTGGGAACTTATAAAAACATAAATTGAAAGAATTGGTCTCTGTCTTCGGGGATTTACAATCCATACTATGAATAATTTAGAAATTTACCCTGACAGTCCTTGAAGAAAAGGAAAAATGTAGTGGACTATTACACGTCTTTATTTGGAGATAAAGGTTTCACCCTAAAGAAGTGAGTTAATTTCAGAGATCCAAAGAAAAGCATTCAAAAAGCATTTCCTGGTTTGCACATTTATTTTACAAATTTATCAGCTTTCTTAAATGCTGTAAGAATTTATATATTAAAATTAGAGGATGATGTGAGAAAACAAACCTTCTATGTAGTAAATACAGTGGATTGGTTTCAACATTTATTCCTTCCTTCTGGTGTGCTTTACTGTACAAAGCGTGGAAAGTTAATAACTATGTTTCTCAGACTCACTTGCAGTTAAGTGTTCTGGATATAATATAGCTTTGACCAATCAGACATACTTTGGTAAACTTTGGAAGGTGGAAATCAGGTGGAGGCTGTGCTTCTGCTGCTTTTACATTTCTGTTAGTAGGCATGGACGCCTATCTGTTTTTCCTTTGGTGTGGCATGGATTTGAAATCATGAAATCACTTCCATTGACTGTAGCCACCTTCTCACTTACCATGTCAGAGTGGAAGCATACCAGTGGGAAAATGGACAAACCATTTAGCAGTAGCAGTCAGTTGACTGTTCTCTAAGAGGTCCAGCTGTGAGCCTTGGGGACTATTCCCTGGGCTGACATTCAGGAGTTGGGGCTTCTGTCATTGGGAAGAAGACTACCAGGGACAAGACATAGTCTGCAAGAAACACAGCAGAAAAAAGCCCTGCAAGGGGAACTGGTGCTCTGGTATTAAGAACCAATCTGTCGGGCTTCCCTGGTGGTGCAGTGGTTGGGAGTCCGCCTGCCGATGCAGGGGACACGGGTTCGTGCCGTGGTCCGGGAAGATCCCACATGCCGCGGAGCGGCTGGGCCCGTGAGCCATGGCCGCTGAGCCTGCGCGTCCGGAGCCTGTGCTCCGCAACAGGAGAGGCCACAGCAGTGAGAGGCCCGCGTACCGCAAAAAAAAAAAATCTGTCTCTGAAAGGGAGTAAATGCAAAACTGATTAGGTGAAGGACAGATTTTGAAAGTTCCCAGTACCATGTCTAGAACTTGTCTTGGCTGAGCTTTCAGATGAGATTGTTTGGCTCTGCTATTGGACAGTGCAGGAGGCGGGGTCAGCGGAAAGGAAAGGAAAGTTGATATGTGAGAATATTCAAGATACAGAAACTGAGGTTTTAAGTGACCATCAAGGCACTCTGTGTCTGATACGTTTTATTCACTTTCCCAAAGAACCAGCTTTTTTTCCTTTTCGGTTTCATTACTTTCACCTTTTATGTATTTTTGTTCTTCCTATTTTCTTTTGTGTATTTTGTTGTTCTTTTTCTACTTTCTTAGGCTGGGCACTTCATTCATTTTCGGATTGTCTTGTTAAAAGAGTATTTAAAGCTACAAGTATTATCCTCTCAGTAGAGCTTTAGCTGTCATAGGTTTTGATACCAAATATTTTCCTTTTCATTAATTTCTAGGTAATATGTAATTTCAACTTTTATTTCTGCCTTGCTAAATTTTTTTAAAAATATACATTTGGTTCTGTCTCTCAAATCTCTTTAATATAGAACTGTCCATCCTGCTTTGTGCCCCTGCCATTGACTTCCCTTTCAAGATAAATTAGTTACAAAATATAGTCTAAGATAACTAATCTGGTTACCAGAAATGATGATTTTGTTTTGTGAATAGTTGATTTGATGTTCCTGCCAGCTCAGTCCCCCAGTAATTAGATATCAGAAGCAGCTGTCTCTTGAGGCTGCAGTATTTTGTTTATCTACATTTTGGAGAAGGCTTGCATTTTTAATCTTATGGGGAGGGCAGAGGTGTGTTCAACTTAAATAAACATGTTATTAATCCAAATTTATTTCGATGCAAGTTAAAAATAAGAGGATAGAATGCATTCCTCTTTTACTGTACTGGAAATTATCTGATTTGTCAACAAATTATTCTTACCAACCTTGACTCTCAAAAAATAATAAGATGTATGTTCTATATGAGCATCAATAACCAGGATTTTGATATAAACTAGCCCTTTATTGGTTCCTATATATAGTTTAAGGCTAAGAAAAGTGAACTAAAGCTGTCATCTTACATAAATTTTAGTAGTTTTCTCCAAAGGCAATTGACTTTTAACAGTGATCTCCAGTGGAAGAACCCAAAGCTTTCTCCCTGCTTCTTTTGTAGCAGGTCAACCATAGAAGCTCAGACTTAAAATTTATTATGAAGTAAATGACTTTATTATTTATTTATTATTGCCATGAAAAATCATTTGAAAAACATTTTCCTTTTTCAGTTTATTTTGATTTTTTTTTCCAATTTATTTTGAATTTTCTGTGAACCTGGAAAAAATCCCATAGTCCTGAAGTTATGGTGAGCACAAGTTTCCTGTCTTATCCTCCTGGTCCTTAAATGCCTCCTTAAATGCCTCTGTTATTTAGTTCTTCTAGTGGTAAATGCACTTGTATCCAGGCACATAGTTTTTTGTTTAGTTTTTGTTGTTGTTGGCTTTTTTGGGGGGTGGAGGGTGGGAGTGGACTATAAATTTAAGTGCAAAGGCCTGAGTAAAGAGGACAATGTCATTATCAAGAGTTCAGCTTGAGCTTTTTACTCAGTAATATCAGATGAGAAAATGACCCAAGGACTTAGAAAGATTGCATGGAATTACTTAGTTTGAGGCAGTTGACCTTGGGTAATAACATTACAGAAATTAAGATACCCAGATGTCAACCAGAGTTTGAAGTTCTTCAACTATGTGCCTAAATATATAGTTTGGATAACTATAGTCTTCCCTTTTTACTGAATCTGATATATGTTCTTCTCTTGGATTTAATACTCTTGAGTTTTTTCAAGGCAATAGGAAGTTTTATTAAGAACAGTTTACTGAAGATTGGTTCAAGATGATGGAGTAGAAGGACGTGTTCTCATTCCCTCTTGCGAGAGCACTGGAATCACAACTAACTGCTGAACAATCATTGAGAGGAAGACACTGGAACTCATCAAGAAAGATACCCCACATCCAAAGACAAAGGAGAAGCCACAATGAGATGGTAGGAGGGGCGCAATAGCAATAAAATCAAATCCTATAACTGCTGGGTGGGTGACCCACAAACTGGAGACACTTAAAGCACAGAAGTCCACCCACTGGAGTGAAGGTTCTGAGCCCCACATCAGGCTTCAGAACCTGTGGGTCCGGCAACGGGAGGAGGAATTCCTAGAGAATCAGACTTTGAAGGCTAGCGGGATTTGATTGCAGGACTTCGACAGGACTGGGGGAAACAGAGTCTCCACTCTTGGAGGGCACACACAAAGTAGTGTGTGCATGGGGACCGAGGGGAAGGAGCAGTGACCCCATAGAGACTGAACCAGACCTACCTGGTAGTGTTGGGGGGTCTCCTGCAGAGGCAGGGGGTGGCTGTGTCTCACCGTGAGGACAAGGACACTGGCAGCAGAAGTTCTGGGAAGAACTCCTTGGCGTGAGCCCTCCCAGAGTCCGCCATTAGCCCCACCAAAGAGCCCAGGTAGGCTCCAGTGTTGGGTCACCTCAGGCCAAACAACCAACAGAGGTGGGACACAGCCCCATCCATCAGCAGGCAAGTGGATTAAAGTTGTACTGAGCTCTGCCCACCAGAGCAACAGCCAGCTCTACCCACCATCAGTCCTTCCCGTCAGGAAACTTGCACAAGCCTCTTAAATAGCCTCATCCACCAGAGGGCAGACGGCAGAAGCAAGAAGAACTACAATCCTGCAGCCTATAGAACAAAAACCACATTCGTAGAAAGATAGACAAGATGAAAAGGCAGAGGGCTATGTACCAGATGAAGGAACAAGATAAAACCCCAGAAAAACAACTAAATGAAGTGGAGATAGGCAACCTTCCAGAAAAAGAATTCAGAATAATGAGAGTGAAGATGATCCAGGACCTCGGAAAAAGAATGGAGGCAAAGATCGAGAACATGCAGGAAATGTTTAACAAAGACCTAGAAGAATTAAAGAACAAACAAACAAAGATGAACAATAATACAATAATTGAACTGAAAAATACACTAGAAGGAATCAATAGCAGAAAAACTGAGGCAGAAGAATGGATAAGTGACCTGGAAGACAGAATGGTGGAATTCACTGCTGTGGAGAGAATAAAGAAAAAAGAATGAAAAGAAATGAAGACAGACTAAGAGACCTCTGGGACAACATTAAACGCAGCAACATACACATTATAGGGGTCCCAGAAGGAGAAGGGAGAGAGAAAGGACCTGAGAAAATATTTGAAGAGATTATAGTCGAAAACTTCCCTAACATGGGAAAGGAAATAGCCACCCAAGTCCAGGAAGTGCAGAGAGTCCCAGGCAGAATAAACCCAAGGAGAAACACGCCGAGACACATAGTAATCAAATTGGCAAAAATTAAAGACAAAGAAAAATTCTTGAAAGCAAGGAAAAAATGACCAATAATGTACAAGGGAACTCCCATGAGGTTAACAGCTGATTTCTCAGCAGAAACTCTACAAACCAGAAGGGAGTGGCATGATATACTTAAAGTGATGAAAAGGAAAAACCTACAACCAAGATTACTCTACCCAGCAAGGATCTCATTCAGATTCAATGGAGAAATCATAAGCTTTACAGACAAGCAAAAGCTAAGAGAATTCAGCACCACCAAAACAGCTCTACAACAAATGCTAAAGGAACTTTTCTAAGTGGGAAACACAAGAGAAGAAAAGGACCTACGAAAACAAACCCAAAACGATTAAGAAAATGGTAATAGGACTATACATATTGATAATTACCTTAAATGTGAATGGATTAAATGCTCCAACCAAAAGACACAGGCTTGCTGAATGGATACAAAAGCAAGACCCATATATATGCCATCCACTTCAGACCTAGGGACACATACAGACTGAAAGTGAGGGGTTGGAAAAAGGTATTCCATTCAAATGGAAATCAAAAGAAAGCTGGAGTAGCAATACTCATATCATATAAAATAGACTTTAAAATAAAGAATGTTACAAGAGACAAGGAAGGACACTACATAATGATCAAGGGATCAATCTAAGAAGAAGATATAACAATTATAAATATATATGCACCCAACATAGGAGCACCTCAATGTAGAAGGCAACTGCTAACAGCTATAAAAGAGGAAATCGACAGTGACACACTAATAGTGGGGGACTTTTTTTTTTTTTTTTGCGGTACATGGGCCTCTCACTGTTGTGGCCTCTCCCGTTGCGGAGCACAGGCTCCAGACGCGCAGGCTCAGCAGCCATGGCTCCCCAGCCCAGCCACTCCGCTGCATGTGGGATCTTCCTGATCTGGGGTACGAACCTGTGTCCCCTGCATTGGCAGGTGGACTCTCAACCACTGCACCACCAGGGAAACCCTAGTGGGGGACTTTTAACACCTCACTTACACCAGTGGACAGATCATCCAAGCAGAAAATTAATAAGGAAACAGAAGCTTTAAATGACATAATAGACCAGATAGACGTAATTGATATTTATAGGACATTCCATCCAAAAACAGTGGATTACACTTTCTTCTCAAGTGGGCACGGAACATTCTCCAAGATAGATCACACCTTGAGTCACAAATCAAGCCTCAGTAAATTTAAGAATATTGAAATAATATCAAGCATCTTTTCTGACCACAACACTAGGAGATTAGAAATGAATTACAGGGAAAAAAACATAAAAAATACAAACACATGGAGGCTAAACAATACGGTACTAAATAACCAAGAGATTACTGAAGAAATCAAAGAGGAAATAGAAAGATACCTAGAGACAAATGACAATGAAAACATGACGATCCAAAACCTATGGGATGCAGCAAAAGCAGTTCTAAGAGGGAAGTTTATAGCTATACAAGCCTACCTCAAGAAACAAGAAACATCTCAAATAAACAATCTAACCTTACACCTAAAGGAACTAGAGAAAGAAGAACAAACAAAACCCAAAGTTAGCAGAAGGAAAGAAATCTTACAGATCAGAGCAGAAATAAATGAGGTAGAAACAAAGAAAACAGTAGCAAAGATCAATAAAACTAAAAGCTGGATCTTTGAGAAGATAAACAAAATTCATAAACCGTTAGCCAGACTCATCAAGAAAAAGAGGGAGAGGACTCAAATCAATAAAATTAGAAATGAAAAAGGAGAAGTTACAACAGACACCACAGAAATACAAAGCATCCTAAGAGACTACTACAAGCAACTCTATGCCAATAGAATGGACAACCTGGAAGCAATGGACAAATTCTTACAAAGGTATAACCTTCCAAGACTGAACCAGGAAGAAATAGAAAATATGAACAGACCTATCACAAGTAATGAAATTGAAACTGTGATTACAAATCTTCCAACAAATGAAAGTCCAGGACCAGATGGCTTCACAGGTGAATTCTGTCAAACATTCAGAGAAGAGCTAACACCCATCCTTCTCAAACCTTTCCAAAAAGTTACAGAGGAAGGAACACTCCCAAACTCATTCTATGAATCCACCATCATCCTGATACCAAAACTAGACAGAGATACTACAAAAAAGAAAATTACAGACCAGTATCACTGATGAATATAGATGCAAAAATCCTCAACAAAATACTAGCAAACAGAATCCAACAACACATTAAAAGGGTCATACACCATGATCAAGTGGGATTTGTCCCAGGGATGCAAGGATTCTTCAGTGTACGCAAATCAATCAGTGTGATACACCATATTAACAAATTGAAGGAGAAAAACCATATGATCATCTCAATAGATGCAGAAAAAGCTTTTGGCAAAATTCAGCACCCATTTATGATAAAAGCTCTCCAGAAAGTGGACATAGAGGGAACCTACCTCAACATAATAAAGGCCATATATGACAAACGCACAGCAGACATCATTCTCAATGGTGAAAAACTGAAAGCATTTACTCTAAGATCAGGAACAAGACAAGGATGTCCACCCTCACCACTATTCAACGTAGTTTGGGAAGTCCTAGCCTCGGCAATCAGAGAAGAAAAAGAAATAAAAGGAATACAAATTGGAAAAGAAGAAGTAAAAGTGTCACTGTTTGCAGATGACATGATACTATACATAGAGGATCCGAAAGATGCCACCAGAAAACTACTAGAGCTAATCAGTGAATTTGGTAAAGTTGCAGGATACAAAATTAATGCACAGAAATCTCTGGCATTCCTATACACTAATGATGAAAAATCTGAAAGTGAAATTAAGAAAACACCTCCATTTACAATTGCAACAAAAAGAATAAAATACCTAGGAATAAACCTACCTAGGGGGACAAAACACCTGTATGCAGAAAACTATAAGACACTGATGAAAGAAATTAAAGATGATACAGATAGGTGGAGAGATATACCATGTTCTTGGATTGGAAGAGTCAACGTTGTGAAAATGACTCTACTACCCAAAGCAATCTACAGATTCAATGCAATCCCTATCAAACTACCACTGACATTTTTCACATAACTAGAGCAAAGAATTTCACAATTTGTATGGAAACACAAAAGACCCCAAATAGCCAAAGCAATCTTGAGAAAGAAAAACAAAGCTGGAGGAATCAGGCTTCTGGTCTTCAGACTATAAGCTACAGTAATCAAGACAGTTACGGTACTGGCACAAAAACAGAACTGTAGATCAGTGGAACAGAATAGAAAGCCTAGAGATAAACCCACGCACCTATGGTCAACTAATCTATGACAAAGGAGGCAGGGATATACAATGGAGAAAAGACAGTCTCTTCAATAAGTGGTGCTGGGAAAACTGGACATTTACATGTAAAAGAATGAAATTAGAACACTCCTTAACACCATACAAAAAATAAACTCAAAATGGATTCTAAATGTAAGACCGAACCCTATAAATCTCTTAGAGGAAAACATAGGCAGAACACTCTATGACATAAATCACAGCAAGATCTTTTTTGATCCACCTCCTACAGTAATGGAAATCAAACCAAAAATAAACAAATGGGACCTAATGAAACTTAAAAGCTTTTGCACAGCAAAGGAAACCATAAACAGGACGAAATGACAACCCTCAGAATGGGAGAAAATATTTGCAAATGAATCAACGGACAAAGGAGTAATCTTCAAAATATATAAACAGCTCATACAGCTCAATATTAAACAAACAACCCAATCCAAAATTGGGCAGAAGACCTAAACAGACATTTCTCCAAAGAAGACTTACAGATGGCCAAGAAGGACATGAAAAGCTGCTCGACCTCACTAATTATTAGAGAAATGCAAATTAAAACTACAATGAGGTATCACCTCACACTTGTTAGAATGGGCATCATCAGAAAATCTACAAGCAACAAATGCTGGAGAGGGTGTGGAGAAAAGGGAACCCTCTTGCACCATTAGTGGGAATGTAAATTGATACAGGCACTGTGGGGAACAGTATTGAGGTTCCTTAAAAAACTAAAAATAGGGCTTCCCTGGTGGCGGAGTGGTTGCGAGTCTGCCTGCCGATGGAGGGGACACGGGTTCGTGCCCTGGTCCAGGAAGATCCCACATGCCGTGGAGCGGCTGTGCCCGTGAGCCATGGCCACTGAGGCTGCGCGTCCGGAGCCTGTGCTCCGCAATGGGAGAGGCCACTACAGTGAGAGGCCCACATACCGAAAAAAAACAAAAAAAAAACCTAAAAATAGAATTACCATATGACCCAGCAATCCCACTACTGGGAATATACCCAGAGAATACCATAGTTCAGAAAGATACATGCAGCCCAATGTTCATTGCAGCACTATTGACAGTAGCCAGGTCATGGAAGCAACCTAAATGCCCATCGACAGACGAATGGATAAAGAAGTTGTGTTACATATATACAATGGAATATTACTCAGCCATAAAAAGGAACGAAATTGGGTCATTTGTTGAGACGTGGATGGATGTAGAGACTGTCATACAGAGTGAAGTAAGTCAGAAAGAGAAAAACAAATATCATGTATTAATGCATATATGTGGAAATTAGAAAAATGGTACAGATGAACCGGTTTGCAGGGCAGAAATTGAGACACAGATGTAGAGAACAAATGTATGGACACTAAGGGGGGAAAACAGTGGGGGGTGCGGGTGGTGGTGTGCTGAATTGGGCGATTGGGATTGACATGTATACACTGATGTGTGTAAAATGGGTGAATAATAAGAACCTGCTGTTTAAAAAAATAAATTCAAAAAAAAAAACAGTTTACTTTTGTCAGATTCTGTATAAGGTCTTCTCATTTTTGTTTTGTTAACCTCCTGGCAGACCTAAAAATACGTGGGTCTCAAATTTGCAAAGACACTGTAAATAGAATGAGTTTTAGATTATTGGTAATCCACTGATATAAATCAGGGGTCAACAAACTACACTCCATGGGCCAAAACCAGGCACTAACTGTTGTTGAAAATAAAATTTCACTGGATCACCACCACACCCATTTGTTTATGTGTCGTCTGTGGCTGCTTTCTCACTACAGTGGCCGAGCTGAATAATTGCAGCAGAGACTTTTTTGCCTGCAAAGCCTCCAGTATTTACTATCTGGCCCTTTACAGAAAATGTTTGCCAATCCCTGATATAAAGTAAAATAAGAAACCCCTCTTGGATCACCTAAGACAGAATTTTCAGTGTTCTTACCTTGCAAAGCTTTTATGAGGGTAGATTGGGTTTATTTTGTTCACTACTGTGTCCTCAATGGTGGTGCGTAGTAGGTACTCAATAAATATTGTCAAATCAATAAATAAAAACCATCCAAATTCATTTTACTCCTCAATTCCTTAGTACTCACGGTCTGAAGCACAAATCCAAATAAACTGCAAGTCAGGTTTGGTAAGTGTTAAAATGAAAGAGAAATAGTGACTTTCTAGCCTACATATTATAACAGTTTTCATTTACTCAACACTACTATGTGCCAGATGCTATAATAAGCACATTATGTATGTACATATATGTATGTGTGTATGTATATTTACATACATGTATATATATTTAGGTGTTGTAACATTATTATTTCCATTTTATAGATGAGAACTTGAAACTTAGAGTAGGTAAATCGTCCAAAATCACATAGCTAGTAAGTGGCTTAGTTATTTTCAAGCCCATCTTCATCCTAAGCATCATAGTAAGTGGAAGCGGGCTAACTCTAATATAATCTAGAATACGAGTAAATTTCTCTGAGATTTGTCCCACATCTAACATCCTTATCAGATCTGTTCAAAAGTAAATTAGATAAGAATTTGTTCATTTAGATTAATGTATCTACCTCTAGAGGAGTGTTCACTGGGAACAATCCACACTTTTTTTTTTTTTTTTTTTTCGCGGTACGCGGGCCTCTCACTGTTGTGGCCTCTCCCGTTGCGGAGCGCAGGCTCAGCGGCCATGGCTCACGGGCCCAGCCGCTCCGCGGCATGTGGGATCTTCCCGGACCCGGGCACGAACCCACGTCCCCTGCATCGGCAGGCGGACTCTCAACCACGGCCACCAGGGAAGCCCAATCCATACATTTAAAACATCTCTGGGTTGAGCTATATCAGGTTACTACTAATCCTGCTTTTCAGACTCCCAGAGATTGCTGGCTCCATTTTGATGTATATAGCTTAATTTACATTAGAGGATAATCAAGGAGTGGCCATAGGATATGCAGAAAATAGTCCTTAATTCTAGAAGAGGTAGCATGGGAGGTGAGACTAAATTTCTGTCAGGAAATTTCTGCTATGTAGTATCTATGTAACATTTTGGCAGATTACTAAGCCTTAGTTTAAGCCCCAGTTTCCTCATTAAAATAAAGATAATAATTATACCTATCACCAAGGGTTGTAACAATCAAGGGAATTAACACATATTGTGTCTAGAATGGTGCCTAGCACATAGCGTGCAATAAAGATAATTCTGCATTGTTTCAATTTTTAAAAATTGAGATATTCATGAAACGTAAAATTCACCATTTTAAGTGTACAATTCCATGATCTCTAGTGTATTCACAGTGTTGTTCAGCCATCATCTAATTCCAGGACATTTTCAGCACCCCGAAAAGAAGCTCTGTGTGTATTAAGCAGTCACTCCTCATTCCCCTCTCTCCCTAGCCCCTGGGAACTACTGATTTGCTTTCAGTATCAATAGATTTGTCCACAAAGGACAAATGGACAGTTAAAGTGGAATCATGAAATACATGGCTTTCTGTGTCTGCTTTTCTCATTTAGCATCGGGTTTTCAAGATTCATTCATGTTGTAGCATATATCAGTACTTCATTCCTTTTATGTCTGAGTAATATTCATTGTATTGATATACCTATACCACATTTTGTTTATCCATTCATCAGTTAGCGGACGTTGGGTTGTTTCTACTTTTGGGCTATTGTGAATAGTATTGCTGTGGACATTTGTGTACAAGCTTTTGTTTGGACACCAGTTTTCATTCTTTTCAGTAAATACCTCGGAATATAATTAAAAGGTTATATGGTAACTCTACGTTTATTTTTTTAAGGAACCACCAAACTTGCACAGTGGCTGCAAAGTTTTAAATTCTGATTAAGTACAATTTGTATATTTTTTCTTTTTCTTTTGTTGCCTGTTCTTTTAATATCATAGCTAAGAATCCATTGTAAAAATCCAAGGTTGTATAGATTTACCTCTGTGTTTTCTTCTAAGAGTCTTATAGTTTTAGCTCTTATATTTGGGACTTTGATTCATTTCAAGTTAGTTTTTTTATATCATGTGAGATAAGGGTCCAACTTCTTTCTTTCTTTCTTTCTTTCTTTCTTTTTGCATGTGGATATCCAGTTATCTCAACATCATTTGTTGAAAAGATTGTTCTTTCTCTATTGAATGATGTTGGCACCTTGTTGAAAATCAATTTGACCATAGATGAATAGGTTTATTTTTGGATTCTGAATTCTTATATTGAGCTGTATGTCTGTCCATATGTCATGACCACACTGTCTTGATGACTATAGCTTTGCAGTAAGTTTTGAAATCAGGACATATGAATCTTCCAACTTTGTTTTCAGGGTATTGTAGCTATTCTGGGTCCCTGGCATTTCCCTATGAATTTTAGAATAAGCATGTAAATTTCTGCAAAATGCCAGGTGGGATTTTGGTAGGGATTGCATTGAATCTGTGGATCAACTTGCAAATTATTGCCATTTTAATATTGTCTTCCAGTCCATGAACATAGATGCCTCTCCATTTATTAAGACCTTCTTTCATTTCTTTCAGCAGTGTTTTATAGTTCATAGTGTACAAATGTTACACTTCTTTTGTTAAACTTATTCCGAAGTATTTTATTAATTTTGATGCTATTGTCAAGGATTTGTTTTCTTAGTTTCATTTTTGGATTTTTAATTGCTAGTATGTAGAAATACAGCTGATCTTTATATATTGATCTTGTATCCTACAACTTAATACATTTACTTCTTAGCTCTAATACTAGTTCTGTGATGCTTTAGGATTTACCACGTATAGGATCATGTCATCTGTGAATACAGAGAGTATTAATTCTTCCATTCTAATTTGGATGCCTTTTATTTCTTTTTCTTGACTAATTGCTCAGGCCAGAACAGATATCCCTCTTACTACTGATCTTGGGGAAAAGGTTTCAGACTTCATTCACCATTCAGGTAGGAGGTTACCTGTGGGTTTTTCGTAGATGCCCTTTATTAACTTGAGAAAGTTTCCTTCTAGTCCTAGTTGAGTGTTTTGTTATTAAATGGTGTTGGATATGCTTTTTCTGCATCAATGGAGATGACTGTGGTTTTTTGTTCTTCATTTAATTAATATGATATATTGATTGGTTTTCATGCACTGAAACACCCTTGCATTCATGGGTTAAATCTCACTTGGTCATGGTATGTAATTCTTTTTATATGCAGCTGGATGCAGTTTACTAGAAGTTTGCTGAGGAATTTTTGCATCTGTATTCATAAGGAATATTGATCTATAGTTTTCTTTCTTGAGGAGTTTTTCTGGTTTTGGTATCCTTCCTCTATGTTTTGGAAGAGTTTAAAGAGGACTGTGATTTCTTCAAATGTTTGACAATTCAGTAGTGAAAGTCATCTAGTTTTGAGGTTTCGGGCATTTCTGTGTAGGATGTTGGATTTTTTTGGTTTTTATTAACTGATCAATCTCTTTACTTGTTTTAGGTCTATTCATTTTTTCTGTTTCTTCATGAGTCAATTTGTGTGTTTCTAGAAATTTGTCTATTTCATGTGGGTTTCCTAATTGGCATACAATTGTTCACAGTATTCTTAGTGTACTATTTGATTTGCTTTTTGTTTCTTTTACAGTAGATCTTTATTTTCTTAGTGTTTGCCATGGAGATTACAACTAATGTTAATTTATAGTAATCTAGTTTGAATTAATAGCAAGTTAGTTTCAATTGTATAAAAAATTTGGCTCCTGTATAGCTGTGTTCCCCTTCCTTATATAGTTATTGTCACAGATTACATCTTTATACGTGTATGCACATAGACGTAGATCTATATTATCATTTTATTTGAGACATAGACATTATTTAAGACATTTATTATTATTGCTTTAATAGTTGTCTTTTACATCATATAAAAAATTGGAGTTACTAACTAGAAATACATGAATATTGACTTTTATATTTATCTATATAGTTATCTTTATCAGTGTTCTTTATTTCTTTGTATGAATTGAGTGACTGCCTGGTATTTTTTTCTTTCAGCCTGAAGGACTCTCTGCAGCACTTTTTGTAGAGCAAGTCTACTAGAAATGAATTCTTATCTTTTGTTTAATTGGAATATCTTAATTTCTCTTTCTTTTTTGAGGAATAGCTTTGCTGGATATAGAATTCTTGCTTAACAGATTTTTTTAAGCACTTTGAATGTGTCATTGCATTAACTTCTGGCCACCATGGCTTCTGATGAGAAATTAGCTGTTAATGTTTTTGAGAATTCCTTGTACATAATGAATCACTCTGCTCTTCTCAGGATTCTCTGTGTCTTTGAACAGTTTGAGTGGAATGTTTCTAGGTATGGATTCCTTTGTGTTTACCCTACTTAGGATTTGTTGAGATTTCTTGGATGTGTATATTCATGTCTTTTATCAAATTTTAGAAGTTTTCAGTCTTTTTTTTTTTTTTTTTTTTTTTTGCCCTTTTCTCTATTCTCCTTCTTGGACTCTTATTAAATGTATGTTGGTATACTTGGTGGTGTCCCACAGATCTCTTAGGCTCTGTTCATTTTTCTTCATTTTTTTTCTTCTTTTTGCTCCTATTATTGGAAAATCTCAATTGACCTATCTTCAAGTTCATAGATTTTTTTCTTCTACCTGCTCAAATCTGCTTTTGAGCCCCTCTAGTGATTTTTTAAATTTCAGTTATTGTATTTTTCAAGTCCAGAATTTTTCTTTAGTTCCTTTAAAAATTTTATGTCTCTGTTGATATTCTCAATTTGGTGAGACATCATTCTTGTTCTTTCTATTAGTTCTTTGTACATGCTCTTGAGCATATTTAAAACAGTTGATCAAAAGTCTTTCTCCAGTAAATCCAGTGTCTGGTCTTCATCAGGGACAATTTCTCTTAATTCCTTTTTTCTGTGTGTGTGGGCCATACTTCCTTGTTTCTTTGCATACTTCATAATTTTTAATGAGTACTGGACATTTTGAATATATAATGTAGTAATTAGATTATTTTACCTCATCAGGGGTTTTTTTGTTTGTTTGTTTTTTGCTGCCTGTGGTTGGTGTTGTTTGTCTAGTGATTTTTCTGAACTAATTTTGTAAAGTGTATATTCTTTGCCATGTGTGGCCACTGACATCTGTTTGATTAGCTTAGGGGTCAGCTAATGATTCAGCAGAGATTTCCTTAAAGGTTTGGGACCAGAAACAAACAAACAAAAAAACCTCAAAATCTTTGGCAGTGGGTCCTGCGTATATGTTGGGGCATGCCTTCAACACTCAGCTAGGCAGTTTACAACTCACCCTTAGACTTCACCTGCTGCTTGTATACAGCCTAAAGCTCAGCCAGAAATGAGAATTTAGGGCCGTCTCAGGTGTTTTTGAGCAGCTACTCTGCCTTGGGCGCACACGTGTGTGGGTCTTCTGGTGGGAGCATTTCAAATCCCATATTCCCTAAAGCATCTCACTTCCCAGTTTTTCCTCCTAAGCCTTTTGTTGTGTCTATTGTTTACCCCAGCTGCCATCCCTTGCCTCATTTGGCACCTGCTGATAAATTTGCCATTAAATGCTTTTGACAAATGTCCTGAACAGTTGCCTCTCTGCACTGGGAGAGATCTGAGCTTAGTAAAATAAAGGTAAGCCCTTTACACAGTCTGTCAGGGAACCAAAAAGACAGGCCAGAACAAGCAGCCACAGTTCTTGGAGGACAGAAAAGTCCACTTTGCTTACTCTAACACTAGGAACCCACACCAGTAACTCAGATTGGCATCTTCAGGACCCTTACTGCAAATTAGCTACCTTTTGCTTGACTAAGTGTTTGACTGATTGCTGGAATCCTTTGACTAGTTTGAAGAGTTCAGATTAAGTTGATTCTGACAGGTTTTGCCAGGCTATTTGCTGTTTCTCTTTAGTGACAGGCCCTTGGAGTTCCCTACTCTGCCACTTTCATTGATGTCTCATCACATTTTTTTCAATTTTGACAAACATATTATTTTCATAGGTTGTTGTTATGGTTTTTTGAGTTTTTTTTAAATAAAGAATGACCAGGGACTTCCCTGGTGGTCCAGTGGTTAAGCCTCTGCACTTCCAATGCAGGGGGCGTAGGTTTGATCCCTGGCCAGGGAACTAAGATCCCACATGCTGTGTGGCACAGCCCCCCACCAAAAAAAAAACCCCAAAAAGAATGACCATATATCTCTTCTTTACAGAGGTCATCCAAGTATTATAATAATTCATGTCCAGCTTGCCAAAAAACCATATCACATTTAGAAGGAAAAGAATTCTGGCAGTTGAACCCTGTAGATCTCCTGATGTCAACAGTGTTAAAGATGGCCAGTTCACCCATAGTCCTATCAAAAATTTTTCTCTGAAAGCCAGAGAGATAAAACGTCTAATTTACTGTGTATGTGAGATGAATGTTCTAACATTCAGGTCTCTAGTAGAAATACGATGTAAAATGTGCCGTAAAAGCCAACATATATCAGGATCTTTACCATTAAAACTGCAGTTGACCATATTCCATTGTAGTTACGTGGATGTTTTCCACATAGTTTATCAGCTCAGTAGGATTGTAGCAGTTGTTCTCACTGCCTTCCCAAAAGCTTTAGCCCTTGTGAAGTGGCTCAGATGAAATCTACTAACTGAATCTAAAGAATCAACATAGAGAGCTATGATTCTGATGCAATATTTTCTGGGTTTGAATTCTGTTTTCCTCTATTTGCCAGTAGTATGAACTTGAGCAAGATTACTTCTTTTTGCCTCACTTACCTCATCAGTAAAATGGGCCTGCTAACAACTATACTTATCTTATAGCTTTGTTATGAGGATAAAATAAGTTAAGATTCATTAAGTAATTAACTAAAATTTAATACATACATAAGCTAGTTTGAGGTGCATCTTGTCTAGAGCATGTCTTTTAGATAGGAAGACCTTTGAGTTTTTCAGTTCTGTCCACTTAGCATGAAACTAATAAGTTCTTTCCACTTATTAGTAAAATAAACCTACTGGGCAGATTCTCAAGAGGAAAATAGGCAGTATTTCTGTGTAGCCTGAGAGGCCCATTTCTAAGTCAGGAGAGAACTGTCTGTATCCACAGCTGGATGCAAAACAAAAACATCAAGTTGGAGAACAGCATCGTATCGTGTGATGGTTTGGGGGACAAGGAGGATGGACCAAGATAGTGGGATATAAAGCTAAAAGGACTGGAAAAGACAGATGATGAAGGTTCTTGGGCATTACTGAAGGGTTTGAAATAGGAGAGCCATCTGGCCACATTCACCCTTACGGTATATACTGCGGCAGAAAAGTGGAGGATTGGGGTCAGCTTGCCAACACTGGAAGGAGGGAAATGTCTTAGGTGACTGTTACGTAAGTCATAGATGTTCCATAATGAGCATGTATTAATTTTGTAACATAAGCAAATACATACACTCTTATTTTGTAAGAAATCTACTTTTGGAATTTCTCTGTGATATAGTCCCAATTTTAAAAAATCTAAAATTAAAGTCCCAATTAGGGAATGAGAATTCATTTGACACTTGACCTCTTTGCTCAACAAAATCTCCATCACAGAGTTTCAGTAAATAATCATCCTTTTCTGCTACATGCTGCCTATCATTTAAGTATAAGGAACACATCAATTCCATTGAGCAAATGAGAATGGAAATTATAACCATATTACCTGCGAAACTTACTCTGCTAATTTTATAGCTCCTTAGCCCTCCACAAGTCAGAAAAATATTCACACCTAAGTTGAAACTTTAAAGTAGAGTGATTGCCTGGAGCAATAAGCCCCAGAAAATTGGTAATGAAAGTATTGGTTTATAAAAGAGAGCTTGACAGACTAATTGTAGTCTCACTTTGCCTCTTTCCACCTCTGTTTCTTTAACAGCTATTTAGTCCCAGGTACACAGACTTTTGTTATGTTTTGTTTTTTTAGTCATTTGAACTTTTTAGTACATCAGTTTTAGGAATTAATTGAACAAATACTCAGCTAAAAAACAAGATAAAATTTAATAAGCAACTTTATCCTCATTTTGCCCCACTATGAATGTTAGTTTTTGCAATAACTTTTAAATTTAGTGGAGATCAAGTTTTATACCCAACTTAACAGTGTGTTATTTGTTATTGTCGTGTATTTTTTACTGGCCATGTAAAATGATGTTCTCTGAGTTTACACGTACACACGGGATTACATAAAATTCAACTTTAATATCCACTTAATCCAAAGTACTTTTCCTCAACTATTGTGACCTTTTAAAATATATTTAAACTATGTTAGTAATACATAAATAGTGGGCAAATTTATTTCTGCAAATCAGACTATGGAAACTGGACAGCATTGAAAATAACCTATAAAGTACTAACAAAAAAAGTTAAGGACAATATACATAACTATTTCTAATTATAATTATTTTGGGTAAATGCAAAGTTAACTGCCTTCAAATAGGCATACTTTTTGACATGTGAAATTGAGATTCCATAGGTTGTTGCTTCATGGTAAATTCAATATAAATAGCAATGAAGCAACCACATATGGTAAGCCTGGGCTTCAGACATTGGCTTTAGGATTCTCAGATAAATAAAGACCTTCCTTGAAGGCACACGGATGTATTAATTTTTAATTTGTTTCTTTTTGATCTCTTAATTACTGAAAAAGATTTATTGGTTAATTTTAGGAAGGCAAGTGTTTGAAAAGTTTTGCCAAATACTGTCTTCTTTAAATGAATGTATGGTAATGAAAAGTTAAGAGGAGAGCCAAATTAGATTGAATAATTGTTCAGTCATGTGGGTCAGGCTAGTTGCATAGCCTGGTTGTTAGACTGATTGCTCAAATTACATTGCCTGGGGTCCTGCACTTGGTTGGCTGTCTTCTCAGATCTTAACAAGGTTCTGGGAATTTCTTTTACTGACAAAGTTTGCTTTGTGTTTTTCCCCTCCCCCCCCCCAGGATGCTTCATCTGCAGACATTAGAAAAGCATATCGTAAGCTTTCACTAACTTTGCATCCAGACAAGAATAAAGATGAAAATGCAGAAACTCAGTTTAGACAAGTAAGTGAAATATGCTGTTATTGTATATGTATTTTTGTGATAATTTATAAATAAATGTTTATGGTAGAAACAGTAACCGACACGTAGAATATTTCCATTTAAAATGCGATTGTAGTTTAGAAATATAATGTATACGTATTTATTCAGTTTTTTACAAAATATGCTTTTACCAACATTTTTTTATATTAGAATCACTAAATTTTGGGGGGGTCATAATTGTCATAATTTTCTTGTCTAAATTACAGTTTTTGCTTTTAAAAATCACATGTTAAGATAATTATTAGTTTTGCGTCTTTCAAAAAGATTTTGGTATCAAGCCTTTTTTAACCTCTTAAGGTGCTACCAAAACCGTAAAATGTTACTTATAATTAAGATTTTATCTGTTCATTGTATATATGAGTGCATGGGGTTTTTGCATGTGAATTATAGTGTGTTCGTCTCCCTAAGTGATTTCCCTTAGTTGAGATTATTTTTAAAGTAATGCTTTTGTTTTAGTTGGTGGCCATTTATGAAGTTTTAAAGGATGATGAACGAAGGCAGAGGTGAGTGTTCATCTGCTTTTGAATTAAGATGTTATACTTTGATGTCTCAGTTTATAAAGGAGAGAATTGTCTCGTTAAACATTTTATTATGTTAGTATTTTATTTTCGTCCCTTTCAAGATGTGCATTGTTTTTAAAATGTATGTTTATAGGAGAGTTAATTTCTATTGAAAATATTCACTAGGTTGATTCAGTACTTATAGACTTCAGGATCATGGCTTCATTAGCTAATATTTTTAACGTGAGTATCTATGCTCTGGGAAATAAAATTCTACTTGACTTCAAACAAATACCTATTCATTTTTGATATATCAGTAATTGCTCCTATCTGCGCTTGGGGGGCTTTTTCCCCCCTCTATTTCTTAAATGTTTTGCAATTAGGCGATTAGTGATATTCAAGTTATTACCATTTCTTGGTGTTTCCTCATCCTCAAAATAATAAACCCCATTTGTGAATGAGAGAACAGACTTGTATAAATCTGAAGAAGATAGGAGTAGAAGAAAAATATTTGCTTCTTTCTCCTATTTCTTTTGCCTCCATCCCTTCCCTTCCTCTGCTCCAGTGATTCTGTGTTTAGGGTCGAACGTCAGAGAAGAGGCAGCCACCTCACTTTGAGACTTCTCTGGGCCTCTTTCAGCAGAGTAGTAATGTATTTATACAGTGGTTTATATGCTAGTGACTTAAGAGGAGATTGCAGAGAGACCCCCTTACTCTGCTCTTCCGAATGTGTGGAAGGTAGACACTACTGTGGCCGGTTTCAGTTTTTTTTAAGTCAGACCCACGGTAAGAAATACATTTTGCATCATGCCTCAGGACACACACACACACAGACACACACACACAGACACAACTGAAACAAAAATTTGACAAAACACTTATTGTGTGTGAAACAGACTGATGTTTTCTATTCTAGGCTAGTCTAGACTAGTCTTCTTTCTTTTTAAAAACAATGCTGATTGTGGTCCACTAAGTTGGTTTCAGGAGATATTAGTGAGCTACAATCTGTAGTTTGAAAACAGTGCTTTACAGTAAGAGTACCTTTAAAGAAAAAAGTAGGTATTTGAGATTTTAGGCTAACGCCAGCCTAAATATCTGTATCTCTCTATGGAGGCTAATATATCTTAAAGACAATCGAAAAAAGTATGCAGTGTGACCTTCTGAATCTTTCTTCAGATGTATTACCTGGAATTATTCTGTATCCTACAATGTCAGCTGCCACTCTTGGTTCTCATCTTAACTCTTTAATTTGAATACCTCAGTTTGTCAGATTGCAAAGCAAGGACTCAGTATATTCTCTTGACGAGTTCTTTGCTTTATAATAAGGGGCTGGCATTGGTCCAGATACCATAGCAGACATTCCTCTGGTTTGAGATAATCCATAGTGTTGAAAGAGTCCTACGAGTGTGTTGAAAGCAGTGTTGGTCATTCTGTGCATATTTTCTAGTTGGTTTCTCTCACTGAGCCCCTAGTTTTGTTTCACACATCAAGAACGTGTCTGTAAAGATAGCTTTATTTAGTCTCTCTACATCTTTGGCATCAGATTTTGCCTTTTTGTTTGTTGTTATTTTAAAAGTCAGTAAACTTTGTAACAATTTCTTCCAATTACCGAAATTATTTATATCTTTTCAGAACAAATCACTTCTCATGTAAAAATTGTTTCTTCATTAACATAGGCTCACCTAACATTTTCTTTTTAGGATTAGTTTCCTTTGCATTTATTGTAGAGTGTTAGTAGAAAAAAATGGATCTGACAGTTACACAAACAGCTGTAGTATTTATACCCCTTGAGGCACAAGTAACTCTTTGGTAACTGGTTTTCCTTGAGGCAAAAGTCTTAGCTAATCAAGCTGAGAATCATTCCTCTAAAGCTTGCGCCTGAGGCCGGGTGACCTATGAGTATTTAAACATATAGGAGAAATGCACCTCTACAGACAATTATCTAATGTTTATAATTCCTTTAGAAAAAAAAAAACCATAGTTTTATCTTCTGAAAGAAGATTGTCTTATACTGATATTTAAAAATGCTCTTTGGTATCACAATTATTTATTATAAATATTCATTAAATAAGTAATGTGTAACCTTCCAGGAATTTGTAATTTGGAAAATTGTCATAGACATTTTTATCTATTTATTTCCCTTACAAATAATTGTATTTTCACTGAAATCAGGTGCATTTAAAAAATTTTGGTAGAAAAGAGAATAGCATTGAAATAGATAAAATAACAAACTGGGTAACCTTTTTTTTTTTTTTTAAGGAATAGGCAAATTTTATTTTTTTAAACAGCCTTATTTAGGTATAATTTGCATACCATAAAAGTTACCTATTTTAAGTGTACAATTCCATGATTTTTAGTAAAAATACCTATTTTAAGTGTACAATTCCATGATTTTTAGTAAAGTTACAGAGTCATGCAATCCACAACCAGTGTTAGACCATTTCTGTCACCTCAGAACATTCCCTCAAGTCCATTTGCAGGCATTTCCCATTCTGATCCCAGCCCCAGGCAATCACTGATCTCCTTTATGTGTCTATAAATGTGGTTTTTTCTGGACACTTCATATTAATGAAATCATCTAATATGTAGTCTTTTGCATCTGACTTCTTTCTATTATCAAAATGTTTTTGAGGTACATCCATATTGTAGCATATACCAGTAGTTCATTCTTTTTTATTGCTGAATAGTATTCCACGTTCCACTTTTGTTTATCCATTCACCAACTGATAGACATTGAGGTCGTCTCCACTTTTTGGCTATGATGAACAACGCTGCTGTGAATTATCACACACAAGTCTGTATGAATGGGTATTTTTCATTTCTCTTGGGTAGATTCCTAGAAGTATAATTGTGAATAAACTTTTAAGCTTATTTTCCCTCCCAAAGGCATAGACTATAGCATGAAAAAAAGTTTTCCTGGTTCTTGTAAGGGAGATTAATATAGGAGTCTTCTGAACTCCTTAGGTAACTTGCTTATTTTAGGAAATAGCAGCTCAGCTATGTTCTGACATAAATTTCTATCCAAGTGCCCTGAGTGTTAGCTGGAATGAAGTACTGAGTAGATCCTAATCACTACATATATACACTAGATTGTGCTTTAGTAATATTAGTATATTTACTTTTGTTTAAAATCTATTTTAAAATTTTACCAGTATTCTTTTGCTAATCCTCTTGTGCAACTTAAAATTTTTTTGTCTATTTTATGGTACTATATTTGTAAAAGTTCAGTGTATTTTTTTAGTTTACTAAGTAAAGTCACATTTTATATACAAATCCAATGGAAAGTATAGTTTTCTCAGCTTTAATCTGTGAAACTTTTACAAATCCATTACCTCCTTATTGTAAATTTGATTACAGGTGTGTTTGAATAAAAATAAACATTAACCTGAGAATAAGAAATCTATCTTAGTACCTTCCCTAATTAGGAGATATTATAAGACACATATTATATACAATATATAAAGTGCTGTGTACCACAATTTTTGGCACATATGTACATTTTATAAAGGAGAATAAGATCAATTAATTTAAGCTTGTTTCCTGTTTATGATCTTTGTACAATTAATTTTTATTCTTAAGTTTCAGTATGTGACCTAAGTAGATGTTGTTACTCTTTTAAGCTAAAAATTCTAACTTTTTACAATGGGAGATTCACAATTTAGGCAAATGCTAGAATTATTTCAATATTCATTTTCATAATATACATGTTTTCTATTTTAATTTCATAGTTACTATTTTATTCTTCAAAGCATGCTAATAATATTTTTAATTTACATACTTTTTTTTCTTCTGGTAATTTAAACATTTTTAGATTTACTTTCCAGTGTTTGTATTAGGCTAAATATATTTGATGAATTGCAGACTATAGAATGGAACTCACATAATTATGTAACCATTATTATGTTCATCATGGGCATTTTAAGAAAATCAAATGATGTAAACATGTATTAGGCCATAGGTAGAATTGATGAATGTTTTCATTTCTAATTAATAGCTCCATATGATTTTTTACATTAGTGATATTTTTATCATAGAAATTTACTTTTGTATTTTCTTGTAATATTCATACATGTGTACATTCTTAATCTGATTTTAACAAATTGTTAAGAGCAGTTTGTATGAGCTTAATTATTTTAACAGTGTTATGTGTTAAATATAGAAAAGGCATAACAGTGATGTTTTAAATTTTATATGTTGTCAACACAACATTTTTTTCTTAAATAACTTATGAATATAATGTCTGTGTATATTTTAAGAAATACCTTTATTTTTTCAGTGTTTCAGGAAAGCAGTGATTTATCTTTTAACAGCATATATTCTAAAAAGTGAACTATAATAGAAGCTATCTTCCCTTAAAATGGCCAGTCGTGTGAGCCATAATGTTCATTGATAGTAAAATCAATAGAGCATTGATTCTAAGCTTAATCCTTGGAGACTGTTGTTTAGAGTGGCAGACGTAGCCTAGTAAATATCTAGTTTTGTTTAATGTGTTCAGTGCATAAGGTTTTGCTATCTTGAATTTAGCTGTGCACTAACAATTTATATGTGGGGTAGAAAATAGTAGCTATTAACAGACACATAGCATTTCAAAGATGATGGTGATAAAATATTTGATACGAGATTCGCAGCTATGAGCTCAGCTGGGTTTTTCTTCCAGTACAGTTTAGATCTAAAACAAATTTAACACTTAGCAATGCTCTTAGGGAATTGTCGCCACTTTCTTAGATGTTCTTTATTAATAGCCAGACTTTTTACTTGAAGTTATTTCATGGGGGAGACGAGCTGAAAATAATTATTTTCATATTCTGCCTTTTTTCCTCAACAAATCTGAAGTAGAATGTAGATTCAGAATAAATTCAGGACTTCATTCACTGGACTTCATTCAGATGTTGTAATCTTGCATTATACCACTTGAAACCTTTTTGCCAATCCATTTCTAATCTAAAATGAGTCAGTTTTTACAGAAATAGATTTAAAGATAAATTTTTTGGACAGGAATGATAACTTTTGATGAAATCGTGTTATTATGTCTTGATATTAGTGTTTAAGAATTGCTATGTAAATATCGAAAAGGAATATTTAACATCAAACTTTGGCCCAGCTACTACACAACCATATTTTAATTAGCAGATTCTTGTATACTACACAATTTGCCTGCCTTTAAGAGTTTAGTACCACTAATGTCCTTTGCTTTGAACATTGGTTATTCTGATCTGCCATTATTATTAATAATCTAAGTTGATCCTAAAAGTCACGTTTTCTAGATAGCCTGATAAAATATATTTTGAATTTATAACCAATATTTTTTGTACCGAAAAAAGAAGTTGCCTGTAATAAATCCTCTGCTTTATTTTTTTAAGCATATCTCCAAGGTATCAATTTAATAACTATCAAAGTAGCTACTGCAGTTGTTGCATTTAAATTGATTTACATGTCAAGACTGGCAGTTTAGCAGCTGCGCTATTATTCCTAGATCGGTCAATTTACTTGAGAAAAACCTACTACTGAGTTCTACTGACCTGCCTGACAATATAGGCCCTATTTCTATTCCTGTAATTAGGCCTGCGACTAACTCAGAATATTTTTAATTAAAATATTTTGGTCAATGTGTTGCACCAAATTAGGCCTTTCAGTGAAGATTTAATTCTGGAAATAGTGTGATTAGAATATTTAATGAGATGTGTTGAACTAAGATTAACAGGTTGTGTGTTTTGAACCTTGTTTGTGTGTGACCATTTTGAGTTTTACAATCATAAATGTTATTCCTGATTTTTAACCTTAAAAATATATGCCTCAATAACGTCTGACGGGTAAATTTAAATTCAGTTGAAATTTCCTTCTAAAGAAAGCAGATTTAAAATGCATCACTAGGAAAGCTGTTATTTGTTATGTTCTTCCCTTTCAGCAAAGCCAAAAAATGAGGAAATTGCCACTTAAATGTTTACAAATAAACAGTTTTATCGAGAAATTGGTTGTTTCCACATCTCCTAATTTGGGAATTTTTTATTCTCTAAAGGAATGTGACCAACATAAAATTAAAAAGTGCTCATTTTATAGGCTCTTTATGTCATTAAGAAGCTTTGATAAAATGATAAATATTTCAACCTTGAACCCTTGTAAAGGGGTGGAAATAAAAGTACTGACTAGAAAATTTATCCTGATTTTGATTCCATTAATATATAATTCATGGTAGCAAATAGAGCTCTTATCTTGATTTTCTCCCATTGAGAGCCTTCCTCTTGTTGCTGACTTTCATGGCGGGGCCCCTCTGCAGCCTGCAGTGGAGAGGTGGACTCTGGCTCCTTCAGCCTAGCTGCCATTACAGGAGTCACATCACTGGGGTTTAAACACACAGGGTCTGGGATCCACAGCAGATCACTGTGTGCCTTTTTGAAGGCTGTCTGTGATTGGATACAATGTTTTGATTTATAGGCCATTGTAGTGCTGTTAATCTATATAAATGTTATCTCTTCTGGAGAAATTCTTTTCTCTTTCCTCTTTTTACATATAAGTACAAATAAAGTTTTTTGTTTTTATTTTAAACTCCCTATGAAAAACTGTTATATTTGCTGCTGTAGGTATGATGATATTCTGATCAATGGACTTCCAGATTGGCGACAGCCTGTATTCTACTACAGGCGGGTGAGAAAAATGAGCAATGCTGAGCTGGCATTACTTTTGTTCATAATTCTCACAGTGGGTCATTATGCTGTGGTTTGGTCAATCTACCTGGAAAAACAACTGGTAAGTACTGGTAATAAATCAAATGATCTAGCCTCCTTAATTTTATATGGAATTTCAGACATTTATTTTTTCAACTGATAAAAATTTCAACTTTTCTGTATATGCTCCTTATTCTAATATTTTTTGTACTCAGCATTTAGTATTTGATATGTTTCTATTTCAAGAATCCATGACATAAGAAGAAAATGTTTCTTTTTAAAAATGTGGCATTTGAGTTTGTTACAAAATTTTGTGAAGGCTCAAATATCTAGCTGAAAATTAGAAGGTAGAGCTATGTTTTCTTAATTGTCACCTTCCAGATATACATATTTTTTATGTAAAATGATTTTAGAAATTTTTGTGTCGCAGGCCCTTACATAAAGAATGATTATTTTAAAAGCTTTTAACTCAGTAAAACTTGAAATGAGTATAAGTTTATAATTTCAGAGATCAGTTGGTTAAAAAATATTACATTTTTCTTAGCCTAATATACTACTACATAGTTTATTCTGCTATAGGCTTTTATTTATATGCTAAAGATAAACATATTTATCAGTATTCATGAATTAGCATCTGTTTACTCATTCTTTTTGAAGTGACATTATTAAAGTTGGATGAATGAGAAAAAGTAAGTTGAATGCCTTCTCTTCTTAGAAAACTTTGATTGCTATGGAGATACACATGACTGACAGTGCTGAACTTCATGTGTGTTTAAGGACTGGTTACCATGGCAACAGTTATTGTTAAAGATTGATGATTTTACTTAATCATGTTGGACCCTACATACATTTGCATAAATGTTCTTCTATAATGTTTACCCTTCACAGAAGACTCTTGATAACATTTGAAGAGTACATGTTAATGATAACCTGTAACCATAATTTTTTCCACATTAAGGATGAACTGCTTAGTAGAAAAAAGAGAGAAAAGAAAAAAAAGACAGGCGGCAAGACTGTGGATGTATCAAAACTTGGTGCTTCAGAAAAAAATGAAAGGTGGGAGCATATAAAAACATTTTATAATTCAAAATTGTTTTAAAATATGTCTTTAATGTGATTCAACTTCATATGTATATCCATTTCAGATATGCTAACATTTACATCTGTATTCAGTTTATAAAAGACTAATACTGTGCCATAGTTTATGAAACACATTCTAATCTTAAGCAAAAGTTCTACAGGTTTTTCCCTTTGTAAAGTGTTCATATATATTTACATAATTAAACCCCTGAATTCTTGTTATTTGAAAATTTTATACTGAACTTTAGAAACGAAGTATTACTAGAAGAGTCTATCACTGTAGTGTTTAGCTCAGGAGTGACAGTATGTAGAGAGACAGTGATATGCAGCACACTCAAAGAGATACTACCATTTCTTCTATTGATTCATAGGAAGAAATAAAGGGTTTAAATAGTTCACACAGCAGGGCAGGAACTGGATCAATGTGAGATGGAGATCAGAGACTATTCTGCCTGTCTTCTGTTCTGATGACATCAGTGAGTAATGCTTCAGTGAACTGCAAATGACATTAATTTTTATGTATTGGTTTGTTTATGCTACAGTCTTCATATCTGCTTGTCAGCACTTGGGGACACTCTGATGATGTTTAGTCTTTTACCGCTGAAGTAATCATAAGGTCTAAGAATTCATTTTGCCAAACTGATGAAAAGTCCAGTTAGAAACAGGGCTTTTGTTTCTTTATCTTTATAACTTGATTACAAGTCCCCTTCCCCAAAATCTTAACCTAGATTCTCTTACTTATTATACATAATTGCATTTGTTGTACTAATATATTTTATGATAGAATACTTCAGATTAAGTGATAACTGTCATAAATATTTCATTGAAAAACTTCTTCCTTTGTTGAAATAGCCATTCAAAACAGAATTCATGATTATTATAAAAATATTTTTGTCTGTCAACTTTCTTTCTATATTTTGCTTCTTTATTTTTGCTTTTTGTTTTCCCTTTAGATTACTGGTGAAACCACAATGGCATGATTTGCTCCCCTGCAAGCTGGGAATTTGGTTTTGCCTTACACTAAAAGCATTGCCTCATCTAATCCAGGTAAAATGTACCTCTTTCTTATAATATTAGATGCTTTCACTTTAATTATTCATGAAATAATTTATGCCTGCTATCTGAATGCTGAATATACAGTAGATGCTTCCTAATGCTGATTGAATGAATAGTATAAGTATAAACGTAATTTAGAATAGTTCTAAAATTTATTTAGGTATCTATTCCTATAACTATCTCTTTTTTTTCCCTATAACTATCTCTTACACTGCTTTTATAACACCTTAGAATTCCAAGACACTAAAAAAAAGGAAAAAGCAATACTATCTTTTTTTTTTAACATCTTTATTGGAGTATAATTGCTTTACAATGTTGTGTTAGTTTCTGCTGTATAACAAAGTGAATCAGCTATATGTATACATATATCCCCATATCTCCTCCCTCTTGCATCTCTCACCCTCCCTATCACAGCCCTCTAGGTGGTCACAAAGCATCGAGCTGATCTCCCCGTGGGATGCAGCTGCTTCCCACTAGTTACCTGTTTTACATTTCATAGTGTATATATGTCAATGCTACTCTCTCACTTCGTCCCAGCTTACCCTTCCGCCTCCCCGTGTCCTCAAGTCCATTCTATATGTCTGCATGTTTATTCCTGTCCTGTCCCTAGGTTCATCAGAACCTTTTTTTTTTTTTAGATTCCATATATATGTGTTAGCATATGGTATTTATTTTTCTCTTTCTGACTTACTTCACTCTGTATGAGAGACTCTAGATCCATCCACCTCACTACAAATAACTCAATTTCATTTCTCTTTATGGCTGAGTAATATTCCATTGTATATATGTGTCACATCTTCTTTCTGATAAATTATTTTTTTTTTATGGTTTTCAGTTTTATAATTTTTACTTCTTTTTTTTTTTTGCGGTACATGGGCCTCTCACTGTTGTGGCCTCTCCCGTTGCGGAGCACAGGCTCCAGACGCGCAGGCTCAGTGGCCATGGCTCACGGGCCTAGCCGCTCCGTGGCATGTGGTATCTTCCCGGACCGGGGCATGAGCCCGTGTCCCCTGCATCGGCAGGCGGACTCTCAACCACTGCGCCACCAGGGAAGCCCGACTTCATTTTTTTTAACATCTTTATTGGAGTATAATTGCTTTCCAATGGTGTGTTAGTTTCTGCTTTATAACAGAGTGAATCAGCTATACATATACACATATCCTCATATCTCCTCCCTCTTGTGTCTCCCTCCCACCCCCCCATCCCACCCCTCTAGGTGGTCACAAAGCACCGAGCTCATCTCCCTGTGCTACGTGGCTGCAGCAATACTATCTTTAGGACAGATATAAAAGCAATAAAAATTTAATCATTTAAGGCATATCCAGTAAAAAAGAACAAAGCTCAAATAGTTTGTCACCATATTTTAATAGCATTTAAGTACATAGTGTGAAAAAAAAACACTTTACGTAAGCATTGGTATAATTAAGCAAAAATATATATAGCTTTCCATTTTATTTGCAACTTTAAGAGGAGTCAAGATATTTTGTCTTAAACTGGTAATCAAAGTTTCTGTTGCTAGTCAGTCTTCCTCAAACAATGGGATGTACATATCATATTGATATGGCAATTTCTTATTTTTTTATATTTAGCATACCAACACATATTCTATTATTTCTTTGCTAATTTTAATTGTTGCATCTGGTTAGAAAATTTCCAACACATAAACAGAATATTTGAAAGAATATATAATTGTTTTGGTGTACAAATTTTGAGATTCTCTGAAGTTGTAATTTTGGAGGAAATGTCTCATTTCAGAAAATACAAAGAGCAAGAGAGACAGATAATTTGTTTAATTCTACTCACTTTTTTTCATGAAACAGCTGTTTTTCCTAATTGTTTAAGGAAGTGAATGACTCCAACTTCTGTACTTTATTCCTCTTTTTCCTCTAATAATGAAAATTTTATATTTGAAGGGAAAATGAACTAAAAATTACTAGTGTGTTTCTTTCTAGCCTTTGAGAAATTATTTACCAGTTCTTTTGTCAAAATTGTTTATCTTAGTAGTTATTGCTTACAGAATCATATATTTTGTTAATAGAGACAATCGAAGTATTTTGGTAATTTAAAAGCTTTTGTTTTTAAGTTGTTTATTTTAAGTTTTATGTTGTTTATTTGAACAAAAATCCACAATCCTCATATGCTACGTATGTAAGAGTTAATAAGAGAGAGGGGAAAGTATATTTATCATGCTGGTATATTTATGAGAAGATGTGACAGAAAAATATTTTAGGACATGATTTCTTATATTTTTTAAAGAATGATTATTTTTTGCCGGCTTTAGAATCTGTGCAGTAGGCAAACCAGAATGTAGATGAATTTAAAAGTATAGTCATGAGGCAGTATAGATAAAGTATCACATAAAATGTCAGTCTGAAACACTTCTTTGTAATTTTAATCTAAGTCATTTGAAACAAAGTTTAGTTGGTAAAATTAACATATTTCTTGATTAGTGTGGAGTAATTTGCAAAAACAGAATCAATATATTAAGATGGCTTAGAATTACAAGTTATTATTTTGCCTTATCACAAATTTCTAGAAAGCTTACAAAAATAAGGAATTTTATAAAAACATTTTAGCCTCTTCAGAAACTTTCTTAAACTGTTGAATCAGTTTGAAGTTTAAAGTTTTACTCATGTTCACTAACAAAATAATGTAATATAGTAGACTCTGATACAAACTGTAATAGTGAAAGTATTTTACATTGATAAACATATAGCTTATACTTTCATAAGCATCAGCAAAGCAATACTGAATAGTTGCTATTAAGATTAGATTGTCTGCTTTTTTTTTGTCCGCTTTGACCTTTGTATTAATTTATCATTCATAAAATCGTGTAATATGAATACATATGCCTTATCTACAACACTGAAATTTTCATGTGACACTTCTATGAGATCTTCTTAAGAAAGGTATTTATGAAATTTAGAGGAAGCCCTTTTTACCCGAAGCAGTCTGTATTAGTAACTGGCACAGTGGTGATAGAAGAGCCCTACTCAATATAAAAAAAATGATACACATGACCTTCAACATTTTCTTCACCACTCTTGTGATACAGGGCCATTGTTTTATTTTTAAGTAGGAGTCCTTTTTCTTGCGTAAACCATACCTATCATCTTGGTTTCTTTAAGGACAGATTTCCAGTTGATTTCTCTAAAGAAGAGTTAAACCATACTCCTGTGAAGCAATGTAGTTGTGTAAGCCTTAGAGATTTGTATGATATCCGTCGCTCAGTCTTTCATCATCGGCTTATTTACATCTAGTTAACAGCATTTTTAGCAACTCTTTCATTGAGCTTTCCAAAGCATCCACTTGGTTTTCATAGAAACAACTGTCATTTTCTACTCAGTTTTCATCTTTTTAATATAATATTTAATTGAATCGTATAATTACAATAACATGTATCACTGACACAAATAGGTTTAAGAGCTAATACAACCAGCTCATATAAGCATACAGTTAGTTAAATAGGTATCAGTTAAGGGAGTTTTACTTCCGTGTGTGAATCCCTTGAATTTCATGGAAAGTTCATTAAAACTGAGCTGCAGATATTCTGTGTAAGCAGGCAGCTGTTGGATAAGATGGAGTTTCCAAGCTAAAAGTGGGAGATTCAGAGACTTCCAGCAAATGGCCTCACACTAGCAGAACTGGTACCCAAATTTTGTCCTTGTCATATCAACAGCTCTTCATCTTCAACTGTTTTCCTCCCACTCCTCCTCTAAATACCCATTCCTTTATTACACTCCACATGCATATATGGTTGGTTATCTAGTAAGATTTGAAAAAGTGGCAGTTCTGGTTCAGCTTGTGCTCCTGAGTTCACTGTTTATTACTTAGTATCTAAGATCCCTAAGAAAATTCCTTGTTGCCTACTTATTTTACCTAAATTCTTTTCTATCCCTCTCCCCCAAAAATTACAGATGAGAATAGTTATATCATAGTTATTTGATGTATAAAACTTCTTCTGGTTATATTTTTAGAAAAACAGTTTAGCGGGTTCAATAAAAATTTATTAAACACAATATCAGAACAAGAGGCTATAGAGATGAATATGCTTTCTTGGACCTTACAGTCAGGTAGAGGTTATATCACATGAATTAAAATAATTGGGACACAATATGGTATGTAAGCTTCATATATGTAGTATAAACAATGACTTCTGTAGATGTTCAGAGAAGTAAGATTGTCTCTATTTAGGATAACCAAGGAAAACTGAAAAGAGGAGCCACTTGAATTGAGTCTTGAAAGATGAATAGACACTTGACAGTGAAGTACCCACTCTGTGTACTAGTTTGTGTACAAAAATAATTTGATAGATACAGTAACTCCCATATAATCATATGTGTTAGAACTGGAAGAAACCTGAGGAAAACATTGTACAACTGCTTTTTAAAAAAAAAAAAAAGAAAAGAAAATTCCACATAGCCCATTGCTATCATCTAAGACTATATCCCAGGTCTCCAGACTCTGAATATAGCCTTTTAGGAATTTATACCCTAATAGATAAATCTCACAAATCTATTAAAGGACATTGAGACAGAAGAGTGTTTCCATCGCACATGTCTGTCAAAGATATGTATACGTTGTTAGGAATGGGAAAGTTAAAGTACATAGTGGGCAGAAAATACTCAAAGTGGTTCTGTGATCAAGCAGGGCAGAGGTAGAAGTATTTCTTTGATAGCTCCCCTTGCTTTTTGAGAAGGTCTTTATTACCTCCAGCACTGGGTTTTGTTCCTTTCCTTTGTTCTGAAAAATATATTGAAAGAATTATAAGATTTGGTAGATTAGAAGAATGAGGCCAGTAACTGAAAACGATTATACTTGATATGTGTAAAATATTCGATGTTAAGTTAATAACAAACATTTCCTAGATTGGAAAATATTGAAGGGAAAGATGTATGGATATTACTCTGTTTAGCAAAGTGTATATCCCTATATCATTCATGTACCCACATAGGCAGAGAAGAAAAAAGTCAAATGAGAAACCATAGAAGAAGAATGTGGAGAGTGTTTTTAAATTGATGTGTCCATAGAGAGATGAGAGAACTTTAGAGAGGAGTAAAATGCATGACCGTGTGCAGAGAAGCTTGGGAAACTTGAGAAGAATGTGTTTAGACAGTGAAAACGGTAGGTGGAATGATCAACCAAATACATGGAATGTGAATTAGAATATAACAAGGAACTTGGTCTATATCAGGAGAGGCATAGTGTGCTTTGAGGCTAGAATTTAATTTTAACATTAAAAGTATAGCCCTAAAAAAAAAAAAAAGTATAGCCCTAGTGACACTTTCATATCTTACCAGTGTTTCTTTTTTCACAATAGTTTGAAGGGAGTACACAATCTCTTGGAATCTGACTAATCCAGTCTTCCGTGTTGACTATATTCAGCCTATAACCCCAAGAAATTTTTCTAACCTCCAAAATGCCCTTCTTGGATGTTTTTTAATTGACCATATATGTTCTGAAATATATTCATAGCCATGAGGGTAGCAAACAACTGATGAAATATAACCAATGCTATGTGCATATTTTCATTTTAACTCTTATAACTTAGTTTATTTTTGTCACTGCCTGTTTGTGTTGGAGCTTCATTTATTTAGGCCCATGATAATTTAGGTCATTAACACCACCGATTTCTCATACAAAATCAGTAAGTACCAAATATCCCAAGTGATTACCAACCTAAATCATAGTTCATAGTTCTCTACATTTTCTGAGATGAAAAAGGTCTTCAGTATTCAGAATTTATTTGCTCGATAGTTTGTTTGATTTTCTGGGAACTCACCATTTAAATTTCTCTCTACCTGCTGTGTTACATTTCTCAGTAACATAATTTATAAAATGTATAACTCCTTTAGGTGTGCATTGCCTAAGGTTGTTAATTTCTCTCATTGTTAAGTCCCAGTCCCATCTTTTCTCACTACCAAGCTGATCTAATATGAACACAGTTAGACTAGAAATTATTGTAGGAAATTTCCAGCATGTATATCTCCACTCTATCAGGATTTATAGGTTGCTGAGGAGCAGTGGCTGAGAAAATAATCTTTTCTGTAGTGCTATGACCTTTACCTTAAAAAAATTAAAATAAATCTTGCCTAAGAGCGTAAACGGAATACTGTACTTTATACAACTATTTATAAATGGAGGCATCCTCCCTCCCAAGAAGCTTCTTCCATGGAAACTACAACTGTGGACAAGCCTGGAGGTCACCCTCTCTACAGTCAGGGCCCTTCATTTCTAGCCCCTTTGCTTCTGCTTGCTGGGACAGAAACCAAATAAACAAAACATTCACAGCTAATTAGCAGGGAGAAAAGCTTCTAAAAGGCTAGGAGGCATTTGTAGCAAGCTCAGTTGCCTGCCCTTCTACTCAGAGTTAAACACAGATTTTCCAAGGGATGAGGAAGCTTACTTTCAGTACTCCCATAACTCTTTGGAAAATTTTGCATACAAACATACTTTACATAGGGAATACGTAAACAAATAAAAAAGGTTGGGAAAAACTCGTCTGAATTTTTATAAGGCTGAAACTCTACTGCTACAGAAGGACAAAGGGATACAGGAAAACTGGAAAGACCTCACAACATAACAAAGATTCCATTCCTTCTACCCTCTGAAAGGAGGCCATAAAATGCACTTATTTGGAGGTCCAAAGGCAGAATATAGAGTTTTGTAGAAAAGATTTTAAAATCACAAAATGTTAGGTAGGATGTTAGAGATGCATAGTCTCATCAATTCCATATTTTGTAGATGAAAAATAAGTTTAAGACTCAGACTGGTGAGACAATTTGCCTAAAGTGACACTACTAGTCAATGGTAGAAATGAAACTTAAAGCAGACGAAAATAGATTTAAAATATAAGAAATATAAAAGCCAAGAAAGAATAAATTTTTTCAACAGCTGGATAACAAGCTAGATATGTTATGGTGAGTGAATAAGCTGTCTGATCTTACATTCTCTATATGAATATTGAGGCAGACTGTAATTGTTATAAAAGTTGTAGAAGGATTCTTGTATTGAGCTGGGGCTGAATAGATGACTTCTGTGGTGTCTTCTGTCTCTTAGCACAAATGGAAAAAGTTGCTTTGGGCCTTCCCAAAGCCCAGTACTGCCTGAATACTACTGACTCAGGCAGAGGAAAGCTGAGCTTGATTTCTGCTTTATTTTTATTACTTCTTGTAAATTTAGTGTTACTATCATTCTGTACAAGAAAATTTACTCTTATTCAGAGTATGAAATTTAAAAGTTTTCCTGTATTCTTCATTGTAATTTTATACATTATATGTAATTACACATTAGATCTAATTCTGAGATTATAAGTCAGTTGGAGAACAAAATTTGATATAGAGAAATTGAATTTATGGGCAGATTTTCAGAAGTGCACTTAACGATATTCTCCTGTGTTGATGGTTATATGTAAGCTTCAAACAAGAGATTTGTGCTGTCACACAGTCAGAAAGAAATGTTCCCTATTCCCATGAGGACAGGTGGTACTATTTCCCTGCTTGTACAAATCTAAATTCCTTTCTTTCCTAAGATTTTTTTGGATTGTTTAATATTTTAAGGTTCATATATGGAGAAGTAAAAGAAAACCAAAACATGACGAGCAGTGCCAGCGCAGCATGTTATCTTTATCACTTAGATAAACTATGTCGATAGAGTTAAAAAGAAAGATTTATAAGGGATGACTTCCATCTTGTAGCTAACTAACCTTGGGAATACTACATCTTCAAGGCTTAGCTAAATTGTCGTCATCATTATGAAACCTTTCTTGATGAGGCCAACTGAAAATTTCCCATTGTATATTCTCTGTACTAACTTAGTAGCACTTACTATTTGTATTAATCAGGATAGACTATGGGGCAGATCACCCTGAAATTTCAGTGACTTAAAATTTTTTTCCAGTGTATGCCACTTATCTATCACTGGTTGGTGGGAAAAGGGACATTCTGCTCTAACTAGCAGCTCTAATTTAGGGACCCAGAATAATGACGTCTTCACCATCTTCTAGCTGTTCGCATCTGGAGCATGTGGCTTCCTTGCTCCCTGTGGCAAGAGTAGAGAGCTGGAGGACTGCACAAGTTTTTTGATGTTGGGTTTGAAATGACACATGATATTTCTAACCGCAGCCCATCCAGAACTAGTCCCATAACCCCACCTAATTTCAAGAGAATAAGGGAATGTGGGGAAACAAATAGAATGTTGGGAGAGCACCACTCTCTCTTTCAATAATTCATTCAGCAAATATTTTTTTTACTCTATTTTTTAATTAGTTTTTATCAGAGTGTGGTTGCTTTACAAAGCAAATATTTACTGAGTGCTTACTATGTGCTAAGTATTCTTTTAGGCTCTGGAAATACAAAAAAATTTCTAAAAAAGACCAAAATTCCTGTTCTCATGTAGTTTATATTCCTTATTTTGGTTGATATTCATAGATATTTTTACATATGCTTTAAGGGCAACTGCTTGTCTTATCATATAACCCCCATATATCCTAACAAAGTACAACACATATAATAGTGGTTCAGTAAATAAGTATAAATAAATATTACTTTTTAAAGACCTTCTTGTGCAGGAGCCCATGCTCTACAATTAGATAAAGAACCACTCATAATATATAAATTCTTTAAGTCATAGTTCTATAATGTAAAATCAGTCCTCTGCTTGGTGTCTATGCAGACAAGCTTTGAGCCCTCCAAGAAATTTTAAGTATTAAGAGAATTGATTCTAGAGTAAAAGCTTTTCCTCATGTTCCATCCATAAGGATTATATAATGCTCCTCGAAGATAAGAACTCTATGTTTGGAACAGTGTAAACTCTGTAGTTTTAATACAGTATTATGCAGCTAAACCTAGGCAGTCCAGAGCCCTGATTGATTAAGCATTCATTCACTCATTAAATACTTATTAAGCATCTATTATGTGCCAGGCAGTGTCTCCAAAGATGGATGAGAAGTTTATCCACAAGAAATTTATCCTTTCCTGTGTAGGTAAACTGGGGCTTATTCTGGGCTCAAAATGAGACTTTGTGTTTATTTTCCCTACTTAACAATGGTATTCACATGAATTAGCTTCTCTTGAAGAATGGGGTGGGGGGGAAGGTTGCAAACAACTGCTCTTATTCAACCTCTTTTGAATACATGACACCCCAACCCCCAATCCCTACCCCCCACCCCTGTCACTGGCCTGGTCTTTTCTTGAATATTACCTGCAAAGCCAGTCTGTTTCATTTTCAGGTGATTATAATTATCAGCAAGCTCTTTTTTTGTATTTATCCAAAATCAAAACTTATCCCTAATCTTCTCATTTCCATCCCCTTTTAAATACAGTTTCAAGCCCAGATTCACAGACACAGAAGACAAACTTACGGTTACCAAAGGGGAAAGGGAGGAGGGGAGGGATAAATTAGGAGTATGAGATTAACAGATATAAACTACTATACATAAAGTAGATATGCAACAAGGATTTGCTGTATAGCACAGGGAACTATATTCAATATCGTATAATTACCTATAATAGAAAGTAATCTGAGTGTATATGTATATAGTTTCAAGGCCCCTCACCATTTGATCACTTTCCTTTTAAAGTCTTCCAGTTTGTCAGTGCATCTTAAAGTATGGGACACCAAACTCTACAGAAGGATGGTTGGAACAAAGAGTTTGTTGAGTACAGTAGAATTATTTGAGATCGTAGGTTTATTAAAGAAGTAATGCTTCCTAGAGTGGACATATTGTAATTATAATTTGCAAGTACAAACAAGATATGAAGGAAAGAAAAAGCATGAGGAACATTTAAATAATTGCTTAGAAATGGGGCAAAAGGGAGATAGGATTCTTTGCCTAGAACAAACAGTGAGTGAGACAAGGGAATGTGTTAAAACTCTTGGAATTAGATGGAGTAGGTTAAGGTGATTGGGTGCATTGCAATCCTCAGATAAGTGTGGTGTTGAATCTAATGCATATTTCCAAAAGGAATTTTTAGTGGAATTCTGTGCTGCAGCAGAAGGAAGAAACATTAGCAGAGAAATGTTCAGATTTGTTAGAACCACTAGGAAGGGATTGTCCAGCAAAAGGTTTTTGCACTGAGCTGAAGAGGGTTCAGGTAAAGAGAAGTCATGTAAGTGAGAAGATGCAGGATTCTGCAGGAGTTTTGGTTTACTATGAAGCAGAAAAACTCACCCTGTCTTTGTGGTGGAGAATAAGGTTCTTGGCAAAATGATGAAGTAATGATAAAAATAGGTACCATATATAAGGCCTAACTGTGTGCAAGATGTTATTCTAAGGGTTTCCCATATATTAACACATTTAATCTTTCCAACAGCCTTATGAGTTAGGTACTTGTATTATCCCCGTTTGATGGGTGAGAAAATTCGCCCATAGGAAAGTGAAGTAATGCTGAATGTCACATGGCTAGTGAGATGGCAAAGCCGAGATCTTAATCCAGGCAGCTTGACTCTAAAATCTGCCCTCTTCATCACTATATTCTATCTCATTCTATTATACTATGGTGTTTGATTTCAACTCATCATCTTTCACACCTCATAAATAACTTATCTGTGCCCTTCTTACATGGTGCAACCCTTCCTACTTCCCTAAGGAGGCAATGCCTTCCTGACCATTTCCCTACTATTAGCAATTACTCTCTGGAAAGAAGCTAATAAGCCATTCATTCATTCATACTGAGGAACAAATGACTGATATGGTTTAATATAAAATAAGACTTTTCCAGGGTTGAGATTTTGGGGGTACAGGGAGTGTTAAGGGACCATAAATTCTTAACCAAAACTCTGTTGAAATTTAAAGTAAATATGGGTAACCAAGAGGTCACTGAAGAAATCAAAGAGGAAATCAAAAAATACCTAGAAACAAATGACGATGAAAACATGACAACCCAAAACCTATGGGATGCAGCAAAAGCAGTTCTAAGAGGGAAGTTTATAGCAATACAGTCCTACCTTAAGAAACAAGAAACATCTCAAATAAACAACCTGACCTTACACCTAAAGCAATTAGAGAAAGAAGAACAAAAAAAACCCAAAGTTAGCAGAAGGAAAGAAATCATAAAGATCAGATCAGAAATAAATGAAAAAGAAAAAAAGGAAATGATAGCAAAGATCAATAAAACTAAAAGCTGGTTCTTTGAGAAGGTAAACAAAATTGAGAAACCATTAGTCAGACTCATCAAGAAAAAAAGGGAGAAGACTCAAATCAACAGAATTAGAAATGAAAAAGGAGAAGTAACAACTGACACTGCAGAAATACAAAGGATCATGAGAGATTACTACAAGCAACTATATGCCAATAAAATGGACAACCTGGAAGAAATGGACAAATTCTTAGAAATGCACAACTTTCCGTGACTGAACCAGGAAAAAATAGAAAATATGAACAGACCAATCACAAGCACTGAAATTGAAACTGTGATTAAAAATCTTCCAAAAAACAAAAGCCCAGGACCTGATGGCTTCACAGGCAAATTCTATCAAACATTTAGATTCTGTGATCTTCATATGCCTAGAGCACCAACTTGTTTATCTCCATGTCTGTGATTAAAGGCCTGGTCTTTTTTCGGTACTCTGCTAAAGTCTTACCTATCCTATTTGCCACTCCTTGAGACTTTAGCCACTGTATCTTGACACCTAAGTATTTGTATCTTGACCCCTAAGTATTTGTGTATAGTGTGTGTCCTCAGTCCTCAACTCTCAGTGGAGTGACAACTTTCACTTGTATCTACATGGTCATAGAAGTTTCACAATCAGATTTGCATATAGTAATTTTGAAAATCTTTTGGAGTTAAGGGACTAATATGAAAATAGTGTTAGTACTTTGTTAGTCACAATAATATAATTTACTATGCTATCAAATAATTCAGTTCAGCAAGTGTGTTTTTCTGCTCTCTGTCCATGCATAATACTGAGAAAATATACAATGGAAGAAAACAGGAAGAGGATACATCCCTTTCCTATCTGAGAGTAAAGGCTTTACTTAAACATATTTATACTCATGTAGTTTCTGGCTTTCATTAGTTCTCTAAGATAGAGAAATCGTAGATAACTGCTTATTCAGTTTCTTCTGTTCATCATAAAATTTGAAAGCATAAACGCAGAGGAAGACTACTTATTAAATGAATATACTGCTTTAAATCGTTTTTTTAATATTTATTTTATTTATTTATTTTCCTTATTTTTTTTGGCTGCATCGTGTCTTAGTTGCAGCATACAGGATCTTCCATTATGGCTTCCTTGCAGCACGCGGGTTTCTCTCTAGTTGTGGCGTGCAGATTTTCTCTTCTCTAGTTGTGGTGCACGGGCTCCAGGGAGAATGGGCTCTGTAGTTAGCGGCATGTGGGCTCTCTCGTTGAGGTGTGCAAGCTTAGTAGTTGTGGTGCGCAGGCTTAGTTGCCCCGCAGCATGTGGGATCTTAGTTCCCCAGCCAGGCATTGAACCCGCGTCCCTGAATACACTGCTTTAAATTGAAGTTATGTGGAAAATACCATCAAAGCAAACTGACTTTTATGTTAATTTATTTGTTACTTCTTTTTTCAGGATGCTGGGCAGTTTTATGCTAAATATAAAGAAACAAGATTGAAGGAAAAGGAAGATGCATTGACTAGAGCTGAACTTGAAACACTTCAAAGTGAGTTTTAAACATTTTCTTACTGTATTAACTATATTATATAAAACTGATTATTTAAATTTGGATTTTCCCTTAAATTCAACAGTAATTCAATTTTCTGTGCTTTCTTTGCTACTCTGTAAATGGAGTTACTTATACTTAATATACTATATGTGGAAAATACTATATTAGTAATTTCTGAACCACCCACAGCTCAATATCAGGAGGGGTAAAATTAACATGGGGTCATATAGTTCCTTTAATCTGAGAGGCATCCAAAATCTAGAAAGTCCTTAAATACTCCAGTGCTGCAGTTGTCATTGATATTTAGTGCTGAGTCTATCCCGTTGCTCCCCAACTTGCTGTATTACAGTAGTAAACAGGAAGCCTGAAAATGTCAGTGATTTTTGTTTTGAAAGCCTTTGTTTCATTTGTATTATTGTTATATAACATGAAAAACCTTGGCTGAAGTGTCAGTGTGTTGAAATCTTCCATTGAACACTAAAGACAGCTCTTGCTGATTTTAGGAAAAGTTGAACATACTATTAAAGAAGACATTTTACCAGCCCTGGTCTTTTTGTCTAAGTTTGTATATCTACATCTCTCCCACACGTATACGTTCTGTCCCTTTACGTTGCTTTATCTTTATCCAGAGCATTTAACGCTACTTAACTTTAATTTATATATTCATTTTGTTTACTCTCTGGTCCCCCCAATAGAATGTAAGCTTCATGAGGGTAAGGACTTTATCTGTTTTGTTCACTGCTATGACTATCCAAGGACCTTAAAGAGTCCCTGGCATAGTAGGTTCTCAGTAGGTAATTGTTGACTGAATTCATGGAGGTGAAGTCTATTTTTTTAAAAATTCCAATATGAATGTTTTTGGTTCAGACTTCATTTCTGAATTCTGTGCATGGTACCAATCTGGGCACAGAAGACAGTGTAAACACCCTTAATACCTGGTCACTTCACGCCTATAAATGTATATAAATACACAGCATGTGTAGTTTAGAAAACAACTTGTGTGCTTTTAAGGGTATACAGTAAAAGCTTTTCTGCAGCGCATAGAAGTCATTTAGCCAAATCAAACTGGAAAAGAGCAACTGTGGTATTAGTATACCACGCATTCAGTTCACACTTTCAGTATATATAGAAAAATGGTCATGGCCATTTCCCTTCATATACTGAAAGTCTAGCTTTCTGTCTTTACCCTGACGCTGACCGTGGTTTGAGAATAGAGGAGAATTATGTTCTCTCCAAACCCAAAGAGTACACTGCTACTACCTAAATGTGTGACTCTGAGGATTTTACTTTCCTTATCTGTCAGAAAAACATGTTGGACTAGATGATCCCAGTATTAGTTTTCTATTTTTGCGCTAACAAATGGCCACAAATTTAGTGGCTTAAACACAAATGTATTATCTTATAGTTGTATGGCTCAGAGTCTGACATGAGTCTCGCTGGGCTAAAATCAAGGTTATCAAGCAAGGCTGCATTCCTTTTCCAGCTTCTAGAGGCCTTCCACACTCCTTGGATCTTGGCCCCCTTCCTCTTTCTTCAGATCCAGCAATGTTTCATCTCTCTGACTCTTCTGTTGTCACATCTCTGGCTGATCATAACTGGGAAAAGTTCTCTGCTTTTAAGGACTTGTGATTATATTGGGCCAACTTGGATAATTCAAGATAGTCTCCTATCTCAAGCTTAATCACATCTACAAAGTCTCTTTTGCCATGTAAGGTAAAATATTCCCAGGTCTGGGGATTAGAACATGGTCATGGTTAGGGGACCATTTTTTGCCTTATACAACCTTCAGGTGTCTGGGCAGCTTTAGAACAGGGACTTTCTTTTTCATCTTTGTGTCTGCAGCATTGACTATAGTGTCCTGGCACAGAGTAAATGTTTAATAAATGGATGAATGACTAAATATATGAATATAATCCCATGAATATTAATGAGCGTTAATATTAGTGAAGAAGAAAACCAACTTACGGTTACCGGAGGGAAAGGGGTGGGGAGGGATAAATTGGGAGATTGGGATTGACATATACACACTGCTCTATATAAAACAGATAATAAGGACCTACTGTTTAGCACAGGGAACTCTTCTCAATACTCTGTAATGACCTATATGGGAAAAGAATCTAAAGAAGAGTGGATATATGTATATGTATAGCTGATTCACTTTGCTGTACAGCAGAAACTAACACAGCATTTTAAATCAATACTCCAATAAAAAAATAAAAGTTTCAACAGTTACAAACACAAAATAATATTCAGATAAACTATATCATTGTTTAAAGCAGACTTCTGTTTAAGAGGGAAAGTTTAGGATGTTAGAGAATTACGTATTAAGGTTGACTGATGTGTGTTTTGCAGAGCAGGGTAAGGGTGGACAAATGATTATTATTGTTATATTAAACCAAAGATTGAAACAGAAGTTGATGTTAGAGCAATTGTTGAAATAGTTTTAATGAAATTGAATAAATCAATGAATAAATGAAACTTTAAATGTAATTTTTATATAATTGTTACTTTTAAGTAAAACTGTTACATAAAAATTTTCTAAGCCTTTTAAGACTAGTCAAAAGGAGCAGGGGGAAGGGGCTTCCCTGGTGGCGCAGTGGTTGAGAGTCTGCCTGCCGATGCAGGGGACACGGGTTCGTGCCCTGGTCCTGGAAGATTCCACATGCCGCGGAGCGGCTGGGCCCGTGAGCCATGGCCGCTGAGCCTGCGCGTCCGGAGCCTGTGCTCTGCAACGTGAGAGGCCCGCGTACCGCAAAAAAAAAAAAAAAAAAAAAAAGGAGGGGGGGAAATGACATTTACAAGAAAAGAGAAAAATATCAAACTAAACCAAAATTTACCAGAGGCAGTATGAATACACTAATTTCATTGCTTTCATAGTCATGTTTTCATGACTATTTTTCCAAAATTGTTTAGAGACTTTTGTTCTGCCTAAGAATTTGATAATAATTCTCAAGCAGATTTGATAATGCTCTTTTAAAAAAATTTTTTTTAATTTTTATTTTTAAATTGAAGTAGAGTTGTTTTACAATGTTTCAGTTATACAGCAAAGTTATTCAGCTACACATATACATACATGTCTATTCTTTTTAAGATTCTTTTCCATTACAGGTTATTATAAGGTATTTAATACAGTTCCTTGTGCTATACAGTAGGTCCTTGTTGTTTATCTATTTTATATATAGAGGTGTATATCTGTTCATCTCAAAGACCAAATTTATCCCTCTCTCTCTTTCCCCCCGCTAACTGTAAGTTTTTCTATGTCTGGGAGTCTCTTTCTGTTTTGTAAATAAGTTCATTTGTATCATTTTCTTTAGATTCCACATATAAGTGGTATCATATGATATTCGTTATAATAATTTGTTATTATTTAATAAAAATATTGTGTAAAGAAACATTAATTTAAAAATAGGTAAATATCTGAAAACTCTGTATGCCAGCAAAAATGTGTGATAGTCTTCTAAAAAGGTGGAAAATTCATTACTAGCTTATGGTTTCTTGAAACTGAAAATGAGGAAATTAAATGCCAGAAACTTTATTAAAAACAATACTCATCCTAGGCTCTGAGTAATAAGACTTCTGTCGCTCATGTTTTGATATCAGTAGTATATTTAGAAAAGGTGATGGTATCAACATTAAGAATGTTAAAGAACAGTCACATTACTCTTAATAACGTCAAAAGCTGTCATGTATTTTTAAATGTAGTCTCTAATGGTTACATGTAAAGAATCTTTTAATTAATTTTGTTAACTTCATTACAGTGTTCTACATTGTATACTTTAGAACTAATACATAAAGGCCCCAGATCCCCCAGTGTGCATTTCATTTGCCCCCATCCTTCTTAATTTTAAAGACCATCATTGGAATACTGAGTTCATAATAACATTTCCATCTGCTTAATTGAGTAAATTCATCTCATGCAGATTAACAATAGCTATTTTATGCTGCCTGTTTTTCATGACCTAATTGCTAATCTGCCCTCAAGTCTATTTGCTTTACTGCTGAGATTGTGCAGAGTCCTCTAAGAGCTACACTAGAACTACACTGAGTAGGGTGTGGTGGTGTTACTTGCTGAAATGGTATTTTAGGGGGGAAATCTGAAAAAAGGGTAATTTCTTAAAAATAAATATCGTTCTCCTGGGAAGTCTTTATGGAAAAAAATGTGATGATTTATTTGGAAATTTTTGAGCATTTCTTTCTTTATTATAAACTTTTAATCAATTTTATGTTTTAGGTTTAAATCCAAGTTGAATATTTATAAATATAAGACTTTTTCAGTGTTAATAATATTTTTATACATTCTCTAATTGTATGAGTTTTAATCTAAGTCAATAGATGTGAGTTCTAAGTACTATAATGAAACAGCCCATATTGTGAATGGAAAAAAATGAGTTATTTTATGAAGAAATTGATTGTAAAGGTTAAAATTTGAATAGAGAAAAGAGGGGAGGAAGGGTCGAAGGAAAACACAATATTTCCCTTTTTTACTGTGTACTTTATATGAGTTAAGAACAAAAGCAAAATCAAATAATCAAAACCCTACTGTCAAGTACTTCTTTTTTGTCTACAGAGATAATCATTCCAGACATTATATTTTTCTTCTTGTTGTGTGGTCCCCACTCCATGCCCCAGTGATAGCCTAAGTAGGGGTGCCAAGGGGACAGTAAGAACATGGTAGACAGAATATATCTCTTTAGGGTGGCAGGATGGGAAAACATTCACCTTCCCTAAGGTAATGGAAGACTGGTTTTCTAGAAAACTTAGGTTCATGAGGAAAGGAGTTGCTAGTGCTGATTTGTAAGCTAATTCAGGGGTTAATGGAGAAGGAGGACAAAGGAGGTAGGGCAGATGTAATCCCAATGGGTTCGAACATTTTTCCTTTGGTAATATAGGGTGCTCATGGATGGGAGATTACTCTCTGAGATAATTTATGAAAAGGCATATGACACATCGCTAGCTCCAGTACATTTGGAAACATGACCAAATAGAAACTCTGTACCTTAACTTATTATATAGTAAAACCTGATAGGAGCCCTAGCCCCAAGAGTTTATATGTAGGCAAAGAATATCTTTAAAATAGTATTATTTCCTACGTACTTTGTTCTAATAACAATGGAATGTGAATTTTTAAAATCATATAGCTCAAATACAAATTACAGTTGCCTCGATATTTCATAATCATAATGCTGTGATGCTTAAATATAATGCAATCTCAGTTTTCTCACTGAAATGATTCAGAAAAGCATTTATTCAATTTAATATATAAACAATTATGGCTATAGATTAACTGGTCAAATTTCAACTAAAATTTTACTTACTAATCTGGAAATGAGTACCTATTTAATGTAACTGTATATAAAATGATACATCACTTTATAAGATCCATGCAGGCAGGTATTTTCGTCTCTCTTGTCTATAGTCATAACCCCAGCACCTAGAATAATGCCAGGCATGTGGTAGCTCCTCAGTAACTATTAATTGAATGAATTAATGAATTTAGAAATACCGTATTGCTCTTTTCTACTTCATACTTCTTAAAGCAATTTATTTAAACTCTTCAGTAACATTTTTGACAGGAGGATTCTTGTCATCAGTAAAACTACTTTTTGAGTCATCAACACAGAGTAAATCATCTTTATTTCCATATATAATGAGGTATGATCTTTTTGATTCCATGTATGAGACTGACAGTGAAAATTTTATTCCAAGTCACAATTCATCTAATATTAGGATTTTTTCCTTTTTTTTAAATATATGATTGTTACAATAAAACCAATGTATTGCTTTATCCCCTCAATAATTTTCATTGTGGTAAAATATACATAACAAAATTTACCATCTTAACCATTTCTAAGTACAGCAGAGTTCAGTGGTATTAAATATATTCATAATGTACAACCATTACCCCCCTCCATCTCCCATAGCTGTTTTCATCTTGCAAAACTGAAACTGTACCCGTTAAATAATAACTCCCCATTCTCACCTCCACCCACCCTGTGGCAACCACTGTTCTGTGATTTCAGCTACTCTAAGTATCTCACATAAGTCTAATCATACAGTATTTATCTTTTTGTGATTGGCTTATTTCACTTTGCATAATGTCCTCAAGATTCATCCATGTTGTGGCATATGTCAGAATTTCCTTCCTTTTTAAGGCTGAATAATATTCCATTGTATGTATATACCACATTTTGTTTATCCATTCATCTGTCAATGAACACTTGGGTTGCTTCCACTTTTTAGCTGTTGTGCATACTACTACTGTGAACTTGGGTGTACAGATATCTCTTTGAGTCCCTGGTTTCAGCTCTTCTGGATATATATCCAGAAGTGGAATTGCTGGATCATATGATAATTCTATTTTTACTTTTTTTTAGGAACCTCCATAATGTTTTCCATAGCACTGTACCATTTTACATTCTCACCAACAGTGCACAGAGTTCCAATTTCTCCATATCCTTGCCAATGCTTTTTATTTTCTGGGGATTTTGTGTGTGTGTGTGTGTGTGTGTGTGTGTGTGTGTGTGTGTGTGTGTGTGTGTGTGTTCCTATAGCCATCCTATTGCGTGTTTCTTTGGAGAAATTACTATTCAAGCCCTGTACCCAATTTTGAATCAGATTGTTCGTTGTTGAGTTTTAGAAGTTTTCTATATATTCTGTATATTATTCCTTATCAGATACATGATTTGCAAATATTTTCTCCTATTATATGGGTTGCCTTTTTACTCTGTTGATATTCTCTTTCAATGCACAAAATTTTTTAATCTTAATGAAGTCTAATTTGTCTATTTTTTCTTTCATTGCCTGTGCCTTTGGTGTCATATCAAAGAAATCATTGCCAAATCCATTGTCATGAAGCTTTTGCCCTATATTTTCTTGGAAGACCTTTAGAGTTTTAGTTCTTAGACTTAGGTAATTGATCCATTTTGAGTTAGTTTTTATATATGGTGTTGGGTAAGGGTCCAACTTCTTTATTTTCACATGGTATCTATCTTTCCCAGCACCATTTGCCTAACTGTTGCTATTTTTGTTTTAATTTTTCTTTTTTTTTAATTTTGGCTGTGCCGTGCAGCTTGTAGCATCTCAGTTCCCTGACCAGGGATTGAACCCGGGTCACAGTAGTGAAAGTGCCAAATACAAACCACTAGACCACCAGGGAACGCCCGTGAACTGTTGCTTTTCTATTTAACTTTTTACTTTGAAATAATTATAGATTCATAGGAAGTTGCAAAGATAGTACAGAGAGGTCCCATGTACCCTCCTCTCAGTTTCCCCCATTGGTTATCTTATATAAGTATAGTATAATATCAAAACTAGGAACTGAAATTGATAGAAAATGTATGTATAGTTCTCTGCCATTTTATCACATGCTTATATTAATGTAGCCACCACCCCAGTTATCCCCTACTACTTTATCATCACAACCATCACCTTCTCCCATCCCCCCATTATCCCTAACACCTGGCAATTACTAATCTATTTTTCATCTGTCTAACATTGTAATTTTGACTGTGATTTAGAGAATGTGAATTCGAGAACCATACAGTGTGTGACCTTTTGAGACTGGCTTTTTTCACTCATTGTATTGCCTTTGGGATTTATCCAAGTTGTTCCGTGTGCCAGTAATTCATTTCCTTTTATTAATGAATAATATTCCATAGTATGGATGTACCACCGTTTGTTTAACCATTCACCTATTGTGGGACATTTTGGTGGTTTATGGTTTTTGACTGTTACAAATAAGGCTGCTATGAACAGTCATATGTAAATTTTTGTGTGAACCCAGAAGTGCAATTGCTGGGTCATATGATAAGTTTATGTTTAGAGTTTTAAGAAATTGCCAAACTATTTTCCAGAGTTCCCGTACCATGTTATACTCCTACCAGCGTTGTATGAGAGACTTAGGCTCTTTGCAGCCTCGCCAGAATTTGATATTCTCACTATTTTTTATTTTAGCTATTCTGATAGGTGTGTAGAGATATCTCACCATGGTCTTAACTTGCATTTTCCTAATGGATAGGGATGTTGAAACATTTTTTCACGTGCTTATTTGCCACGTGTATATTGTCTTCAGTAAAATTTTTCTTCATGCCTTTGGCTTGTTTTCTAATTGGATTTTTTTTTCCACTATTGAGTTTTAAGAGTCCTTCATATATACGTTCTAGATATGATTCCTCTTTTAGATATGTTTACTAATATGAAATCTTGATTATTGCAGCTCTACAATAATCTCAAAATTAGGTAGAGTTATTCTTCCCACTTTCTTCTTCTTTTTCAAAATGTTTTAGTTATTCTAGTTGCTTTGCCTTTCCATGTAAGTTTTAGGGTAATCTTGTGTGTATCTACAAAAAAAAATCTTGCTGGAGTTTTGATACGAATTACGTTAAACTTGTATGTCAATTTGGGGAGAATTGACCTATTTACTGTGTTGAACATATCTCTTCATTTATTTATATCTTCATTAATTTCTTTAGTGTTTTGTAGTTTTTAGCTTACAAATCATGTATGTATCTTCTTAGATTTACATGTTTCTTTTTTTTTATTTTGAGTGATTAAATGGTATTGGGTTTTTAATTTCAGTCTCCAAATGTTTACTTTAAGTAAAGAAATTCAGTTGAATTTTGTATGTAGATATTGTATCCTGCACCTTTTCGGATTTACGTATTAGTTCTAGGAATTTTTATGTAGATTCTTTGCATTTTCTATGTAGATAGTCATGTCAGTATGACAATAGGGATAATTTTATTTTTTTCCTTTTTAATTTGTATGCATTTTATTTCCTTTTCATGCCATATTTTGCTATCTAGAACTTCCAGAACTATGTTGAACATGAGTGGGGAGACAGGGCATCCTTCCTCTGTTCTAAACCTTAGGGGGGATGCATTTAGTGTTATACCATTAAGTAGGGTGTTAGCTGTATGGCTTTTTGTTGTTGTTTAACATCTTTATTGGGGTATAATTGCTTTACAATGGTGTGTTAGTTTCTGCTTTATAACAAAGTGAATCAGATATACATATACATATGTTCCCATATCTCTTCGCTCTTGCGTCTCCCTCCCTCCCACCCTCCCTATCCCACCCCTCCAGGCGGTCAACAAAGCATCGAGCCGAGCCGATATCCCTGTGCCATGTGGCTGCTTCCCACTAGCTATCTACCTTACGTTTGTTAGTGTATATATGTCCATGACTCCCTCTCGCTCTGTCACAGCTCACACTTCCCCCTCCCCATATCCTCAAGTCTGTTCTCCAGTAGGTCTGTGTCTTTATTCCTGTCTTACCCCTAGGTTCTTCATGACATTTTTTTTTCTTAAATTCCATATATATGTGTTAGCATATGGTATTTGTCTTTTTCTTTCTGACTTACTTCACTCTGTGTGACAGACTCTAGGTCTATCCACCGCATTACAAATAGCTTAATTTCGTTTCTTTTTATGGCTGAGTAATATTCCATTGTATATATGTGCCACATCTTCTTTATCCATTCATCCGATGATGGACACTTAGGTTGTTTCCATCTCCGGGCTATTGTAAATAGAGCTGCAATGAACATTTTGGTACGTGACTCTTTTTGAATTTTGGTTTTCTCCACCCTCTCCAGCATTTATTGTTTCTAGATTTTTTGATGATGGCCATTCTGACTGGTGTGAGATGATATCTCATTGTAGTTTTGATTTGCATTTCTCTAATGATTAATGATGTTGAGCATTCTTTCATGTGTTTGTTGGCAGTCTGTATATCTTCTTTGGAGAAATGTCTATTTAGGTCTTCTGCCCATTTTTGGATTGGGTTGTTTGTTTTCTTGTTATTGAGCTGCATGAGCTGCTTGTAAATTTTGGAGATTAATCCTTTGTCAGTTGCTTCATTTGCAAATATTTTCTCCCATTCTGAGGGTTGTCTTTTGGTCTTGTTTATGGTTTCCTTTGCTGTGCAAAAGCTTTGAAGTTTCATTAGGTCCCATTTGTTTATTTTTGTTTTTATTTCCATTTCTCTAGGAGGTGGGTCAGAAAGGATCTTGCTGTGATTTATGTCATAGAGTGTTCTGCCTATGTTTTCCTCTAAGAGTTTGATAGTTTCTGGCCTTACATTTAGGTCTTTAATCCATTTTGAGCTTATTTTTGTGTATGGTGTTAGGGAGTGATCTAATCTCATACTTTTACATGTACCTGTCCAGTTTTCCCAGCACCACTTATTGAAGAGGCTGTCCTTTCTCCACTGTACATTCCTGCCACCTTTATCAAAGATAAGGTGTCCATATGTGCGTGGGTGTATCTCTGGGCTTTCTATCCTGTTCCATTGATCTATCTTGCTGTTTTTGTGCCAGTACCATACTGTCTTGATTACTGTAGCTTTGTAGTATAGTCTGAAGTCAGGGAGCCTGATTCCTCCAGCTCCATTCTCAAGATTGCTTTGACTATTCGGGGTCTTTAGTGTTTCCATACAAATTGCGAAATTTTTTGTTCTAGTTCTGTGAAAAATGCCAGTGGTAGTTTGATAGGGATTGCATTGAATCTATAGATTGCTTTGGGTAGTAGAGTCATTTTCACAATGTTGATTCTTCCAATCCAAGCACGTGGTATATCTCTCCATCTATTTGTATCATCTTTAATTTCTTTCATCAGTGTCTTATAATTATCTGCATACAGGTCTTTTGTCTCCTTAGGTAGGTTTATTCCTAGATATTTTATTCTTTTTGTTGCAGTGGTAAATGGGAGTGTTTTCTTGATTTCACTTTAAGATTTTTCATCATGAGTATATAGGAATGCCAGAGATTTCTGTGCATTAATTTTGTATCCTGCTACTTTACCAAATTCATTGATTAGCTCTAGTAGTTTTCTGGTAGCATCTTTAGGATTCTCTATGTATAGTATCATGTCATCTGCAAACAGTGACAGCTTTACTTCTTCTTTTCCGATTTGGATTCCTTTTATTTCCTTTTCTTCTCTGATTGCTGTGGTAAAACTTCCAAAACTATATTGAATAAGAGTGGTGAGAGTGGGCAACCTTGTCTTGTTCCTGATCTTAGTGGAAATGCTTTCAGTTTTTCACCATTGAGGATGATGTTGGCTGTGGGCTTGTCATATATGGCCTTTATTATGTTGAGGAAAGTTCCCTCTATGCCTACTTTCTGCAGGGTTTTTATCATAAATAAAGAAAAAAAAAAGAAAGCTTTTTTGTCAAAAGCTTTCTCTGCATCTATTGAGATGATCATATGGTTTTTATCCTTCAATTTGTTAATATGGTGTATCACATTGATAGATTTGCGTATATTGAAGAATCCTTGCATTCCTGGAATAAACCCCACTTGATCATGGTGTATGATCCTTTTAATGTGCTGTTGGATTCTGTTTGCTAGTATTTTGTTGAGGATGTTTGCATCTATGTTCATCAGTGATATTGGCCTGTAGTTTTCTTTCTTTGTGACATCCTTGTCTGGTTTTGGTATCAAGGTGATGGTGGCCTCGTAGAAGGAATTTGGGAGTGTTCCTCCCCCTGCTATATTTTGGAAGAGTTTGAGAAGGATAGGTGTTAGCTCTTCTCTAAATGTTTGATAGAATGCGCCTGTGAAGCCATCTGGTCCTGGGCTTTTGTTTGTTGGAAGATTTTTAATCACAGTTTCAATTTCAGTGCTTGTGATTGGTCTGTTCATATTTTCTATTTTTTCCTGATTCAGTCTTGGCAGGTTGTGCATTTCTAAGAATTTGTCCATTTCTTCCAGATTGTCCATTTTATTGGCATAGAGTTGCTTGTAACCTCTCATGATCTTTTGTATTTCTGCAGTGTCAGTTGTTACTTCTCCTTTTTCATTTCTAATTCTATTGATTTGAGTCTTCTCCCTCTTTTTCTTGATGAGTCTGGCTAGTGGTTTATCTATTTTGTTTATCTTCTCAAAGAACCAGCTTTTAGTTTTATTGATCTTTGCTATTGTTTCCTTCATTTCTTTTTCATTTATTTCTGATCTGATTTTTATGATTTCTTTCCTTCTGCTAGCTTTGGGGGTTTTTTATTCTTCTTTCTCTAATTGCTTTAGGTGCAAGGTTAGGTTGTTTATTCGAGATGTTTCCTGCTTCGTAAGGTGGGCTTGTATTGCTATAAGCTTCCCCCTTAGAACTGCTTTTGCTGCATCCCATAGGTTTTGGGTCGTTGTGTTTTCATTGTCATTTGTTTCTAGGTATTTTTTTATTTCCTCTTTGATTTCTTCAGTGATCACTTCATTATTAAGTAGTGTATTTTTTAGCCTCTATATGTTTGTATTTTTTACAGATCTTTTCCTGTAATTGATATCTAGTCTCATGGCGTTGTGGTTGGAAAAGATACTTGATACAATTTCAATTTTCTTAAATTTACCAAGGCTTGATTTGTGACCCAAGATATGATCTATCCTGGAGAATGTTCCATGAGCACTTGAGAAAAATGTGTATTGTGTTGTTTTTGGATGGAGTGTCCTATAAATATCAATTAAGTCCATCTTGTTTAATGTATCATTTAAAGCTTGTGTTTCCTTATTTATTTTCATTTTGGATGATCTGTCCATGGGTGAAATTGGGGTGTTAAAGTCCCCTACTATGAATGTGTTACTGTTGATTTCCCCTTTTATGGCTGTTAGTATTTGCCTTATGTATTGAGGTGCTAGCTGTATGTTTTTTATAGATGCCCTATATGAAGTTAAGGAAGTTTCCCTCTATTCCTAGTTTTCTGAGTTTTTAATCATGACTGGGTGTTGAATTTTGTTAAATTTTTGTTACATTTTTTTCATCTATTAATATGATCTTGTGATATTTCCTCTTTGGCCTGTTAATGTTGTGGATTACACTGATTGAATTTTGAATATGGAACCACACTTGCACCCCCCCGCAGTAAATACCATGATGGTATATAATTCTTTTTATATATTGCTGAATTCTCTTCGCACATATTTTGTGAAGGATTTTTGCATCTATATTCATGAGAGATACTGGTCTATAGTTTTCTCTTTTTGTACTGTCTTTGTATGATTTCAGTATCAGGGTACCCCCATATAATGAATTGGGAAGTCTTCTCTTCTATTTTCTGAAAGAAGCTGTGTAGAATTGGTGTTAATTCTTTAAACATTTGGTAGAATTCTCTAGTGAAGCCATTTAAGCCTGGATATTTCTTTTTGGCAGTTTTTAAATTATAAATTAAATTTCCTTTATAAATACAAGGCTATTCAAATATCTTATTTCATATATCTATTTAATGATTGAATTAAGGTAATTTGTATTTTTCAAGCAGTTGGTCAGCTTCACCCAAATTGTCAAATTTCTGTGTTTAGCGTTGTTCACTTTATTATCCTTTTGACGTCCGCATGTCCTGTGGTGATTTCTCCAGTTTCAGTGCTAAAATACTGCTAACTTGTGTTTTCTCACTTTTTTGGTCAGTTTTTCCAGATGTATATCAGTTTTATTGATCTTTTCAAAGATCCAGTTCCTTGTTTCATTGATTTTTCTCTATTGCTTTTCTTTTCAGTTTCATTGATTTTGTTCTTATTTTTATTATTTTCTTTCTTCTGCTTGCTTTGGGCATCTTTTGGGTAAATTCCTTTGCTCTGAATTCTGTTTACCTGATATTAATTAGCTACTCCTGCTTTCTTTTGATTAATGTTTTGATTAATTTGTAATAAGTTTCTTGTAGATAGCATATACATAGGTCCTGGTTTTTCATCCACTGTACCAATCTTTATCTTCTAATTGGTGTATTTAGACCATTTGCCTGTAATGTAGTTATTGATATATTAGGGCTTAAGTGTGCCATTTAATTTTTTGTTTTCTATTTGTTCTGTTTTCTTCGTTCTGCTTTCTTGTGTAGGTTACTCAAATGTTTTTCTTTTTAGAATTCCATTTGAATTTATCTATAGTGTTGGTTTTTTTTGTTTTTTTTTTTGCGGTACACGGGCCTCTCACTGTTGTGGCCTCTCCCGTTGTGGAGCACAGACTCCGGACGCGCAGGCTCAGCAGCCATGCCTCACGGCGCAGCCACTCCACAGCATGTGGGATCCTCCCAGACCGGGGCACAAACCCGTGTCCCCTGCATCGGCAGGCGGACTCTCAACCACTGCGCCACCAGGGAAGCCCTATAGTGTTTTTTTAATATATTATTTTGTATAGCGTTTTTAGTGGGTGCTCTAGGTACTCAAGAGGAGGAGGAAAATCTATTGTATTTACCCATATTTTTACTCTTGTTCTTTCTCCTTCCAGCTATTTTAAGATTTTTTTCTTTTATGATTTCCTTTCTGTTCAGATAACTAGCCATTATTATCAGATAGGTCTGCTGGTAACAGATTCTCTTAGTTTTCCTTCGTCTGCAGAGGTCTTGGTTTCCCCTTTATTCCTGAAGGATATTTTCACTGAATATGGAATTTTGAGTTGACAGTTGTTTGCATTTTGCACTTGAAAAATGTGCCAAATTGTTAGCATACTTCTCAGTTCTGGTATTTCTATTTGGTTCTTCTGTATATCTTCTGTTTCTTTGCTGTTGACTTTTTATTTCTTCCTCTGTTTTAAGAATGTGTACTATTGCTTGTCAGACCATTTTTATATGCTGTGTTAAAATCCTAGGCGGATAATTTGGATGTCTCTTTCATCTGTTGGCATCTATTGATTATCTTTTTCATTCAAATAGAGATATTCTTGGTTCTTGGTATGATGAGTGACTTTTTTTTTATTAAAACTTGGACATTTCAGGTATTACAAGACTCTGGATCTTATTTAAATCCTCTATTTTACCTGGTGTTCTCTAACAAAGCCTAGCAGTGGAAAGGGGAGGGCTGCTGCCCTGTTACAGTCAGGTAGGAGTGGAATTCCAGGTTCCCTTCATGACATGTATTACAGCTGAGGGGGAGGCTGGTTGTGAATCCTTTCAGGGTTGGGTGGGTGTGGGTGCTCTTGCTTGCCAGTAGGTCTCCACTTACCCCAGCCTTACTGCTCGCCACCTGGCCTCCTCTGACATTGTGGGGGGCAGGGGTGCCTCAGCTGGACAGTTGTGAAAGCCCTGATTGCCCTCTAGGCTTCCTCTGAAACCACCCTGGCAGGGAGGAGGAGGGACACCTCATTATTCCAAATCTACTATCCCTGGGTAGATTTGGAAACCCAGACTACCAACTTAGTGTCTGCTGTTCCCACATGGGAAGGGGGATCCACATCACCTCTCAGCAGACATGAAAGCTTGACTTCTTACACAGCCTTCTCCCACATCACCCTGAGGTTGGGGTGCCTCATTACAGCCTCACTATGGCAGAAGTCTAGGCTTCCCACTAGCCTTCGCTGGCATGGGGGTGGGGTGTGGCCATAGTTTTTTCTGTGTTGTTTGCCTGAAGTAGATCGGTTATTATCTAAAAGTTTATCTTGATATGCTGCTGCTTTTCTGGTCCTTTTGGCTGGAAAGAGAAAGCTTTTTAAATTTTTTAATATTACCATTATTATTTCTGTGCCTTTCAGTGTTTTTAGGCTGCAAGCTTCCCTGGGACCAAGTCTGGGATATATGAGGCTGTAAGAAACCCAGGGAAGTTACCACCTTGGTGCTCATTGGGTCCTGCCATTCCTAGTTGGTCTGTCTTCTCTCCAACATTCAGATTATTCTTCTGTTTGTTTCATATATAACATTTAGAATTTTTAGTTTTTCTTAGTGAGAGGACTATGAAAAAGTACTTCTTCATTTTTCCAGGAGTGGAAGTTTTGTATTATTTTTTTAAGTGATTTTTTTAAATGCATATTTTAAAAGATTCAGATACTTGCAATTGTGATCAACACCCCAGAAATAAACCAAATTTATTTGCTTCCTTTTTATAACTGATTCTCTATAAGCAACCAAAACTACATTCTAGTTTATGTGTATTTTCCCTTAGCAATAATTTGTTGCTCAAAATAAAGAAATTGTGAAAAATTGAGTAATATGACCAACTTCATAAGGAATCTTTTTTTTTTTAAACTTGGCTGCATTGGGTCTTCATTGCTGCACGTGGGCTTTCTCCGGTTGCAGCGAGCAGGGCTGTTCTTCATTGCAGCGCGGGCTTCCCATCGTGGTGGCTTCTCTTGTTGTGGAGCATGGGCTGTAGGTGCACGGGCTTCAGTAGTTGTGGCGCACGGGCTTAGTTGCTCCGCGGCATGTGGGATCTTCGCGGACCAGGGCTCAAACCCGTATCCCCTGCATTGGCAGGCGGATTCTTAACCACTGCGCCACCAGGGAAGTCCCCATAAGGAGTCATTTATACGGTTTCTTCCTCTTTTCTGAAAAACAATTTTGAAAAACAAGAAAACCTGGCCTCCTATTTGGGCTCATATTGTACTCTGGTGACACTATGTTTTTATACTTTTAAATTAGACTCATATATCATTTAAGTTACTAATTTCCTATTTTGGTATTAGGGTGTTTTGTTTTTTTTTAAAGTCACCATTTCAAAAACCTGGATGTATAAAGGTACTGAAGCAGTAGAGGATAAAATATGGTATTAGATACCATGTAATTTCTAGAAAGGTAACAGCCTTGTTAAGTAGAACTGTTCCCATAACACTGTATTCTTTTTTTTTTTTTTTTTTTTTTTTTTTTTTTTTTTTTTTTTTTTTTGCGGTACGCGGGCCTCTCACTGCTGTGGCCTCTCCCGCTGCGGAGCAACAGGCTCCGGACGTGCAGGCTCAGCGGCCATGGCTCACGGGCGCAGCTGCTCCGCGGCATGTGGGATCCTCCCGGACCGGGGCACGAACCCATGTCCCATGCACCGGCAGGTGGACTCTCAACCACTGCGCCACCAGGGAAGCCCAACCCTGTATTCTTAATGCACATTATTTTTGGCCATTTTTCTCTATTGGGCTGCCTATCCTTTTGTCAGTTTATAAGATCTCTTTATGTATTCTGTATATCAGGGCTTCTGTTTGTACTCTGAATTGTAGATGATCTTTCCAAATCTGTTATTTCTCTCTTGATTTGTTTATTCTGTCTTTTATCTTTTTTTTTTATATAGCATTTGGGTTTTCAGTCTTAGTTAAGATTTTGTCTTCCTTTAAATAGTACAGGTAGTATTTTAGATTTCTTTTTGCAAGATTTTTATTGTTTTGGTTTTTAAAGTCAAGTCTCTTATCCAACTGGGATTTATTTTGGTATATATTGTAAGGTTGTGTCCAATTTTCTTTCAAATGGGTATTCATTTGTGACAGCATCATTTAATAAATCCTTTTCCCACTGAACTGAAACATTTATGAATTCTCTGTTCTATTCTAGGAATTTGTCTCTTCATATGCCAATATCATATTAATTTTATTACGTTAGTATTATAACAGATACATAGAGGATGGAGAAGATATGGTTATAAGGATGGATGAGTTTGACAGTAGTAATCAAGAGTGAAGTTGCTTCTCAGTGTTAACTTTCTAATCAGAAAGGGATTTAATGGAGAGGCCAATTGATAAATTGATAAGTATCTATTGATAACTACCCTTGATGTTGCCAGGTTATATTTTGCATTTGTAAAATATTGAAAAGATGAATGTATACCATTAAGAGCTAATTTTCTGCCAAGTAGTATGTTAGGGGATATATAATTCTCCTCACATCAACTTTATGAGGTTAGATGTAGCTCCCTTTTACAGAAGAGAAAATGGACACTTGTTCTAAGGGTTAAGTTACTTGCCCAGTATTGTGCAACTATTAGATAGTAAAGGTAGGATTAAAACACTAATGACCAGGCTCTTTTCACTATGCCATAATGAAATGTTTCATGAACAGTACTTTGAACACTAAAGATGTATACAAATTGATATGATGGTTATATCATAATCTTCTATCATTAGCACCCGTGAGTTTTATTTTAAAACAATGCAGTGGATAGGGCACAATAAAACTTTACAGCTAACTATTTATAGCAAAGCAATTCTATTTTGATGAAAGAACAATATATATTTATGTGTTCTTTCAAGAATGGTCTATGAATAAAATGTTAGAAGCTATTATGTTATTGATTGGTTCTTTTAAACATTTTTTTTTTTAGAGCAGAAGAAAGTTAAAGTAAAAAAACCAAAACCTGAATTTCCTGTATATACACCTTTAGAAAGTACATATATTCAATCTTATGATCATGGAACTTCTATAGAAGAAATTGAGGAACAAATGGATGATTGGCTGGAAAATAGAAACAGAGCACAGAAAAAACAGGTAAATTTTTAAAATTTTGTTTTAATTGAGTAAAATACATACTGAAAAGTACATAAAATATAGATGTACAGCTCAGTAAACTGTCACATGGTAAATCAAGTTACCATTGCCAAGATCAAGAAATAGAACATTGCCAGTGTCCAGAAGCCACACTCATGCTTCATCCTGGTCACTACCTTTCTTTTCTTCTACAAAGATAATGATCATCCCGACTTCTAACCATAGATTAGTTTTTCCAGCTGTTTGAAGTTTATAACTGGAATCGTCCTGTCTTAGTCCATTCAGGCTGCTGTAACAAAAATATAATAGACTGGGTGGTTTAAACAACAAACATTTATTTCTCACAGTTCTGAAGACTGGGAAGTTCAAGATCAAGATGCCGGCAGATTCGGTGTCTGGTGAGGGCCCTCTTCCTATTCATAGACAGCAGTCTTCTTGCTGTGTCCTCACATGGTGGAAGAGGTGAGAGAGCTCTCTGGGGTCTCTTTCATAAGGGCACTAATCCATTCATGAGGGCTCCACCCTCATGACCTAAGGAACCCCCAAAGGCCCCACCCGCTACTGCCATCACATTGGGGGTTAGGATCGCAACATATGGATGGGGGGACGGACACAGACATTCAGTCCATAACACATTCCATATGTACTATTTTGCATCTGCTTTCCTCTATTCATATAGTATTTGTGATAGTTATTCATTGTTGTGTGTAGTGGTAATTTGTTCATTTTCATTGCTGTATAATCCATTTAGAAATATAGCACAATTTATTTTTGTTGGAGATTGATGTTTCCAGTTTTTGACTATAATGAGTAAGTTTCCTTTGCACACTATTGTACTTTCAGTACACGTATGTGTAAATTTCTATTTTTGGAGTTAAGTTGCAGGGTCAGCTTTAGTAAATAATTCTGAATTTTTTCTGAATAATAATTCAGAAAATAATAATAATATTATTATTATTAATTATATATAATTATATATTATTATATTTATATTAATATATTAATATATATTAATAATATAATATATATTAATATATTATATTACATATATTTTATTATATATTATAAATAATATATATTATTTATAATATATTATATATTTATATATTATATATTATATATAATTATAATTATAATATATAATTATATATAATATAATATAATATATATTTATATATATTATATGTAATTATAAATAATATATTATATTATATATATAAATATATATAATTATATATTATTATTTTATTAATAAAATAATAATAATTCAGTAAATAATTCTGAATTTTTTTTTCAATGTTTGTATCAATTTATAGCTCAGCAACAGGATCTGAAAACTTCAATTACTTTACATCCTTGCCAACACTGGGTCAAGTCTTTTATGTTTTTAACCCTAGAGTTAGGTGTGTAGTCATATTTAATTATGGTTTAATTTGTATAACCTTTGATGAATAAGTTTAAACACTTTTTCTTATGTTTATTGGACACTGATACTCTCCTATGTGAAATGCCTTTTCAAGTCTTTTTTTATTATTGGGTTGCCTTTGTTTTTTCTTACTGATTTGTAAAGAGGTTTTTAGTGTATTTCAGAAGTGAATCTTTGCACATTTTCTCCCACTTTGGCTTGCCTTTTCATTCTCTTAATGGTGTCTTGATGACCAGGGTTATTAATTTTAGTCATCAGTCTTTTCCTTTCCTTTATTTGATGTTTGTGTTGTGTTTAAGAAATCTTTTCCCAATTTGCAGTCGTAAAGATATTTCCAAATTTTTCTAGAAGCTTTAGTATTCTACTTTTTACATTTAGATTCATAATCCCCTGGACTTTGTGTTTATTGTAAAGTAATGATCAAGTTTAATATTTTTTCAAAAGTTTTCCAAACCAACTGACCCAATACCAGTTAAAGAAAAGACTGCTTCCTACAGCTCTGCAAATGCCACCTTTATTATAGAACAAGTGTCCATAACCATGTGGTCTGTTTCTAGACTTTCTGCTTTGTTCCATTAATCTATTTCTCCATGCTTGTGCTGATACCACACGATCTGAATTACTGTAGCTATGTACTAGATATCTGGTATAGTAATTTTCCAACTTAGTTTTCCTCCTATAAGATTGCCACTTTACATTCACATATAAATTTTTTTATTTTATTTTATTTTATTTTATATTTGGCTGCGTTGGGTCTTCGTTGCTACACGTGGGCTTTCTCTAGTTGTGGTGAGTGGGGGCTACTCTTCCTGGTGGTGCGCAGGCTTCTCATTGCAGCGGCTTCTCTTGTTGCGGAGCACAGGCTCTAGGCGCGCGGGCTTCAGTAGTTGTGGCTCGTGGGCTCAGTAGTTGTGGCTCGTAGCTCTAGAGCACAGGCTCAGTAGTTGTGGCACACGTGCTTAGTTGTTCCGCGGCATGTGGGATCTTCCCAGACCAGGACTCGAACCCACGTCGCCTGGCAGGCGGATTCTTAACCACTGCGCCACCAGGGAAGCCCTTACATATAAATTTTTAAAGTAATTTGCCATTTTCCACAAATTATTCAGCTTAGATATTCAATTGGGATTACATTGAATATATAGATTAATTTTGGAAGAACTGGCATCCAGACAGTATTGACTCTACAACCCATAAATAAATCCATTCATATAGGTCTTTAAAAAATTATTTTTAATGTGTTACAGGTTTTTGTGTGTATATACTGCACGTTTAAAAAAATATTTATTCCTGGTCATTTAGTGTTTTTAGATGACATTATATATGATACTGTTTTTTTAAACTTCACTTTCCAATTATATTTGCTATATAGAAATACAGTTGATTTTTGTATAATAACCTTGTGTCCTGCAACCTTGCTAAATTTATTTTATAATTTTAACAGTTTTTCTGAGTATTACACTTTTTTTTTCTTTTGTGCTAAGGATCTCTAGTACATGTAGAATAAAAGTGATATAATAAGTATCTTTGTTTCATTTGCAATCTCAAAAAAGCTTTCTTTATTAAAAGTTTTATTTCATTATTAAAATTATATATTCTTTTATTTAACTGTTAAATGTGATATATGCTGTAGGCTTTCTGTAGCATTTTTTACTGAGACGCACGTCACATAACATAAAATTCACCATTTAAAAGTGCACACAGTTCAGTGGTTGTCGTCTATTCACTATGTTGTGCAACCATCACCACTATCTAATTCAAGATTTTCATCACACCAAAAAAATAAAGAAATAACCCTCTACCTGTTAGCAGTTAGCTCCAATTCTCCTCTCTCCCCTTCCCTGGCAACTGCTAATCTATTTTCTGTCTATGGATTTGCCTGTTCTAGACATTTCACATAATTGGTATCATACAGTATGTGGCCTTTTTTTTCTTTTCAGTATGTGGCCTTTTGTGTTTTGCTTGGCATAAAGTATTCAGGGTTGTGTTATTTAACAGTACTTCATTTCTTCTTATGGCTAAATAATATTCCATCATGGATATATCACATACTGTTTATCCATTCTTCAGCTAATGGATATTTAGTTTGATTCCACTTTGGGGCTATGATAAAAATGCTATGAACATTCACATACAGGTCTTTATTCAGACATATATTTTGTGGTTTCTCTAGGGATTACATTAACATCTTAATTTATAACAATCTAGTTAGGATTAATGCCAACTTAGTTTCAGTAGTGTTAAACTTTCCGCCATATAATGTGTTATTGTCACAGATTAAATCTGTATATATTGTGTGCCTGTCAACTTAGATTTATAACTATTGCTTTATGCAGTTGTCTTTTAGTGAGATTAAAAATGAATTACAAACAAAAATTACATTTATGCTATTTTGTATATTTACCTGTGTAAATACAAAAACACCTATCCTGGTGTTTATTTCTTCATATGCCATTGAGTAACTGTCTAATGTCCCTTCATTTCATTCTGAAGGAGTCCCTTTAAGCACTTGTAGGGCCAGACTGCTAGCAACAAACTCTCTCACATTTTGTTTATCTGGGAATGTCAAAATTTTTCCTTCATTTTTGACGGATAGTTTTGCCAGATAAATAATTTTGGTTTGACTGTTCTTTTCTTTCAGCACTTTGAGTACATCACCCCACTACCTTCTACCTTCTGGTTTCCGATTAGAAATCAGATGTTAATCTTATTGATGATCGCTTTTACATGATGAGTTACTTGTCCTTTCCTGTTTTGAAGATTCTTTCTTTGTCTTTAGCTTTTGATCAGTTTGATTGTGATGTATGTAGATGTGGATTCCTGTGAGTTTATCCTTTTGGAGTTCATTGAGCTTCAAATTTTAGAAGTTTTGACCATTATTCTTCAAATATTCTCTCTTTCTCTCTCACCCCGCTTCCCCTTCCTCCTTTCACCTTTCTGTTACTCGTATTAAGCATATGTTGATATGTTTAATGGTATCCCACAGGCCTCTGAGGCTTTGCTTATTTTTCTTAATTCTCTTTTCTTTCTGTTCTTCAGACCAGATAATCTCAGTGGGTTTATTTGTCAGTTTGCTGATTCTTTTTCTGCCTGTTCAAACCTGCTGTTGAGCCCCTCTAGTGAATTCTTAATTTGTTATTGCACTTTTCACCCTCAGAATTTCTGTTTTATTCCTTTTAATAATTTCTACATATTTATTGATTTATTCTCAACTAGGTGACACATTGTTCTCATACTTTCCCTTTAGTTTTTTGGGCATGGTTTCCTTTAGCTTGTTGAATATTTAAAATAGCTGATTTACTCTTTTTTTTTTTTTTTTTTTTGCGGTACGCGGGCCTCTCACTGTTGTGGCCTCTCCTGCTGCGGAGCACAGGCTCCAGACGCGCAGGCCCAGCGGCCATGGCTCACGGGCCCAGCCACTCCACGGCATGTGGGATCCTCCCGGACCGGGGCACGAACCCATGTCCCCTGCACCAGCAGGCGGACTCTCAACCACTGCGCCACCAGGGAAGCCCTAAAATAGCTGATTTAAAGCCTTTGCCTAGAAATTCCAGTGTCTGGTCTTCGTCAGGCACAGTTTCTATTTATTTTTTCCTTTGTTTGGGCCATACTATATTGTTTCTTTGCAGGTATGGCAGTTATCGTTGTTCCTGTTGAAGACTGGGTATTGTGACAGTTATTAGTTGCAACTCTGAAAAAATCAGATTCTCTCCCCTTTCCAGGATTTATTGTTATGTTTGGCTTATTGTAGTTGTTGTTTGTTTGTTTACAGACTTTTCTGTACTAATTCTACAAACTCTGCTTGTTTTGTGTAGCCACTGAAGTCTCTATTCAGTTAACTTAGTGATCAGCTAATAATTGGACAGAGATTTCCTTGAATGCCTGTAGCCAAAATTTCTTCCAGTCTTTGCCATGGGCTCTGTGTATGTGTTGGGGCTCAGCTTCCACACCCAGTCAGGCAGTTGACAATTCTGCCTTAGCTTTTACTTTCTGCTTCCAGAGAGCCTCAAGAGCAACAGCAGGTGAGAACTTAAGTCCTTCTCAGGTCTTTTCTGACCATGCTCACAGCCTTGAGCATGCACGTGGCCTAGATTCTCAGAGCATCTTATTCCTCAGCCTTTCTTCTCAAGCTTTTTGGTTAATCTGTTGTTTGCCCAGCTTTTTTCTGTTGCTTCAGGAAGCAGTGGCTAAGATACTAGACAGTAACCATTTTCCCAAAATGCCCCCAGGGAAGAGCTTTTAGCATTAGGCCAGTTTTCAGTTAAGCAAAATAAAGACAAGCCTTTTGATCTTCCAAGGAGCCACAAAACAGATCAAAACAAATGATTACAGTTCCTTGAAAATTAGTTCATTCTGCTCCCTCTACAATCAAGAATATGGTTGTTATTTTCATAGGTAGTGCTGAGCTGTGGAACAGGGAATAAGACTGGGGTAAGTTAATGTAGCCCAGAGGTTGCTATTCTTATCAAGAATCAGCTGTCTTTCTTTAGTACATGTTACCCATAGTACTGCAAGCCTTTGATTAATTTCCAGAGTTTAGAAAAACTTGATTCTGATAGATTCTGACCTTTTTTGTTGTTGCTTTTATACAGAGAGTAAGTTTGGAGTTCCTTACTCTGCCATTTTTGTTAACGTCACACTGTGAATTTTAAAAATCAAAATTTCTTCCTAGATTTGCTAAGAATTTTTATTTATTAAAAATGAATGTTATAAAATGTTATCAAATATTTTTGTGTCCGTTATGATGATTATAGCTTTTTAACCTTTATTTTGTTAATGAGATGAATTATATAGATTGTTTTCTAACATTAAACCACCTTGCTTTCTTAAACCCATTTGATTTGATATGATTTGATAGTACACAGAATTCTAGTGTACCTTTAACCCAGTTTTCCCTGATAGTTATATCTTATATAACTACAATACAATTTCAAAACCAAGAAATTGACATTAAGTACAATGGCTGTGTATAGTTGTATGCCATTTTATCACACGTGTAGATTAATGTAACAACCACTGCAATAAAGATACAGAACTAGTCAAGATACAGAACACAAATACATCACTCATGCTTCTTTATATTCACACCCATCACCTTCCCACCATCCTTAACCTCTGACAACCATTAATTTATTCTTTCTCAGGAGTTTTGTCATTTTGAGAACGTTATATAGACGGAATCATTCATTGTGTGACCTCTTGAGGTAGACATTTTTTAATGCCTTTTCATTTTTATTCCTTTCTTTTTTTTTAGTGAGATGTAATTGGCATATAACATAATAGTTTCATATTTACAACATAATGATTCGACTTTGTCTGTATTTTTTATTTATTTATTTTTGGCTGTGTTGGGTCCTTGTTGCTGTGTGCGGGCTTTCTCTAGTTGTGGGGAGGGTGGGCTACTCTTTGTTGCAGTACGCAGGGTTCTCATTGCAGTGGCTTCTCTTGTTAACGGAGCATGGGCTCTAGGCACGCGGGCTTCAGTAGTTGTGGCACACGGGCTCAGTAGTTGTGGTACGCAGGCTCTAGAGTGCAGGCTCAGTAGTTGTGGCACATGGGCTTAGTTGCTCTGCGGCACGTGGGACCAGGGCTCGAACCCATGTCCCCTGAGTTGGCAGGCGGATTCTTAACCACTGCGCCACCAGGGAAGTCCCTCAACTTTGTATGGATTGCAAAGGAATCACCACAGTAAGTATAGTTAACACCCATCACCACACATAGTTACAAAAATTTGTTTTGTGATGAGAACTTTTAAGATCTACTCTCCTAGCACCTTTCAAATATGCAGTACAGTGTTATTAAGTATAGTCACCATGCTGTACATGACATCCCCATGACTTATTTATTCGTACCCTTTCACCCATTTCATCCACCCCTCACTGCCACAGCCACACCTCTTATAAAAACCAGTCTGGGCCTTCCCTGGTGGTGCAATGGTTAGGAATCCACCTGCCAATTCAGGGTACACGGATTCCAGCCCTGGTCCAGGAAGATCCCACATGCCATGAAGCAACTAAGCCCATGCGCCACAACTACTGAGCCTGTGCTCTAGAGCCCGTGAGCCACAACTACTGAGCCCATGAGCCACAACTATGGAAGCCCGCACGCCTAGACCCCGTGCTCTGCAACAAGAGAAGCCACCGCAATGAGAAGCCTGTGCACCGCAACAAAGAGTAACCCCTGCTCACTGCAACTAGAGAAAGCCTGCGCACAGCAACAAAGACCCTACACAGCCAAAACTAAAAACAAATAAATAAGTTATAAAAAAAAAAGAAAAAAAAACAGTCTGTTCTCTTTTTTTTTGAGCTTAGTTTTCTTGGTTTTTGTTTGTTTTTGTTAAGATTCCTCTAAAAAAGTGAGATCATCTGGTATTTGTCTTTCTCTACCTGATTTATTTTACTTAGCATAATGCCCTCAAGGTCCATCCACGGTGTCACAAATGGTAAGATTTCCTTCTTTTTATGGTTGAATAATATTCCTGTGTGTGTCTGTGGATCTGTGTGTCACATTTTCTATATCAATTCATCCATCAAAGGACACTGAAGTCCTTTACATACCTTGGCTATTGTAAATAGTCTGCAACAAACATTGGGGTGCATATATCTTTTCAAATTAGTGTTTTCACTTTCTTTGGATAAATACCCAGAAGTGGAACTTCTAGATCATATGGTAGTTCTATTTTTAATACTTTGAGGAATCTCTGTACTGATTTCCATAGTGGTTGGACCAATATACATTCCCACCAACAGTGCACAAGAGTTCCCTTTTCTCCATATCCCCGCCACCACTTGTTATTTCTTGTCTTTTTGATAATTGCCATTCTAACAAGTGTGAGATGATATCTCATTTTGGTTTTGATTTGCATTTCCCTGTTGATTAGTGATGCTGAGCGTCTTTTCATGTGTTCAGTATGATGTTAGCTTTGGGCTTGTCACATACGGCCTTTACTATGTTGTGGTGCATTCCCTCTATACACACTTTGTTGAGAGTTTTTACCATAAATGAATGTTTTTGCCCAGTTTTGTCAAATGCATCTATTCAGATGATCATATGCTTAATCACCATACATCTGTGAGTTTTGCTTTCTTGTTGTAATTGATTTCTAATGTCAATACCATTGTGGTAGGAAAAGGTGCTTGATATGATTTCAATCTTCTTAAATTTAGGACTTGTTTTGTGGGCTAATTAACATCTGATCTATCCTGGAGATCCATGTGTACTTGAGAAGAATGTGTATTCTGTTGCTTTAGGATGGAATGTCCTGTATATGTCATTAATTCAGTCTGGTCTAACATGTCATTTAAGGCTAGTCTTCTTTATTGATTTTCTGTCTGGATGATCTACCCATTGATACAAGTGGAGTATTAATGTTTCCTACTATTATTGTATTGCTGTCTATTTCTCCCTTTATTCTGTTAATATTTGCTTTATAGATTTAGGTGCTCAGATTCACTTTTTTTTTTTTACTCACATTATGCCCTTAAGATACCTCCAAGTGTTTGAGTGTATCAGTAGTTTGTTTCTTTTTATCACTGAATAATAATCCATAGTGGGTTAGTTTGCATGATCTAACATGTTATGTATATAGGAGCATACAGTGCATACTCTGTTGTGAGATTTATTCATGTTTCTATAGTTTTCCCTTTTTAGTGCTGAGTAATATTCTATTGTATGGATACACTACAGTTTTTTAAGTTTATTAGTTGATAGACATTTGATTTGTTTCTAGTTTCTGGCCATTATAAATGAGTCTTCTATGAAGATTCATTGTACATGTCTTTGTATGGACTTATGCCTTCATTTCTCTTGGGTAAATACCATGCAGTAAAATGACTGGAAGGTGTGATGTGTGTATATCTAAATATTTTAAAAGTTGCCAAAGTGTTTTCCAGAGTGGCTATTAATTTTACATTCCCACCAGCAATGTGTAAGAGTTGCAGTTGCTCCACATCTTGGCCAACCTTTGCTGTTAACACTCTTTTTACCATTCTAGTGGATGTGTAGGACTATCTCATTGTGATTCTCATTTGCAGTTCTCTAATGATTAATAATGCTGAGCATCTTTTTATCTGTTTTTCATTAGAGTATCTTTTTTATGAAGTCTCTCTTCAAATCTGTGGCCCATGCTTGTCTTATTATTGAGTTTAAAATTCTCTACATTTTTTTTTAAATTCTCTACATATTTTGAACACTTTTGTCACCTGTATGTTTTGCAGATATCTTCTCCTTGTTTATAACTTGCTTTTTTAAATATATAAATTATTTATTTATTTATTTTTGGCTGCGTTGGGTCTTCGATGCTGCGTGTGGGCTTTCTCTAGTTGTGGCGAATGGGTACTACTCTTCGTTGCGGTGCGTGGGCTTCTCATTGTGGTGGCTTTTCTTTCTGCGGAGCATGGGCTCTAGGTGCATGGGCTTCACTAGTTGTGGCACATGGGCTCAATATTTGTGGCGCATGGGCTTAGTTGCTCCATGGCATGTGGGATCTTCCTGGACCAGGGATCGAACCTGTGTCCCCTGCATTGGCAGGCAGATTCTTAACCACTGCGCCACCAGGGAAGCACCCTAACTTGCTTTTTATTTTAGTAATAGTGTCTTTTGAAGAGCAAAAGTTTTAAATTCAGATGTTCAGTTTATTAAATATTTTCTTTTATACTAAGTCCTTTTCCTGTCCTAATTAAGAAGTTTTTACCAAACCCAAAGTTACTGAGAGTTTCTCCCATGTTTCCATTTAGAAGTTTTACAATTTTAGCTCTTAAATTTAGGTCTGTGAGATTTCAAGTTAATTTTTGTATATAGTGGGAGGTAAGCATTGAGGTGCTTTTTGTTTGTTTGCTTGACATTTAGATATCCAGTAGCCCCATTTGTTAAAAAAGTTATACTTTTCCTATTCAGTTGGCATGGGACCTTTGTTGAAAATAATTGACTGTATATGTGTTGGTTTATTACTGGGCTCTCTGTTCTGTTTTTTTAATCTGTATGTCTATATTTACACCAGTACAATTTGTCTTGATAATAAGCCTTGAAATCAGATAGTATAAATCCTCCAACTGTTATCTTCTTTTCAAAATTGTATTGGCTATTCTAGTTCTTTACATTTCTTTATAAAATTTAAAATCAAGTTGTCAATTTGTACAAAAGATTCTGCTGGAATTTTTATTGCAGTTGAATTGATCTGTAGATAAATTTGGGGAGGTTTCGCATCGTAACAATACTGAGTCTTTTTTTTTTTGGCTGTCTTGGGTCTTTGTTGCTGCACACGGGCTTTCTCTAGTTGCGGCGAGCGGAGGCTACTCTTTGTTGCAGTGCGTGGGCTTCTCGTTGAGGTGGCTTCTCTTGTTGCAGAACACAGGCTCCAGAGCGCAGGCTCAGTAGTTGTGGCACACAGGCTTAGTTGCTCCACAGCATGTGGGATATTCCTGGACCAAGGCTCAAACCCATGTACCCTGCATTGGCAGGCGGATTCTTAACCACTGTGCCACCAGGGAAGTCCCAGTATTGAGTCTTTTGATCCATTAACATGTATATCTCTTATTTTATTTAAGTCTTCTTTAATTTCTCTTAGGAACATATTTTGTCAAATTTATATCTAAATATTTCATATTTTATACTATTCTGAATTGTATTTTTAATTTCAGTTTCTGATATGAGTATATTGAAATACAATTAATTTTTGTATATTAGCCTTTTATCCTGTAACTTTGCTATGCTCACTTATTAGTCCTAGTAGCTTTCGTGAAGGATAGGTCTACAATTTTGTTATATTTCAATGTTTTTGTGTCCTCTTCATATCAGGTAATACTGGCCTCATAGAATGCATTGGGAAGTGTTCCTTCCTCTTCTCTTTTCTACCAGCATTTGTGTGGAATTCCATCTATTTTTTTCTTAAGGTAGCTTTGGCTGTTTTTCTTTTTGAAGGGATTTGACTGTTTTATCCAGGTTGTTGAATATACTGGAATAAGTTGTTTATAATATTCCCTTATTATCATTTTAATATCTGTAGTGATGTCTCTTTCATTTCTGATATTGGTAATTTGTGTCTTCTTTTCATTTTTTTTTTTTAAAGAGAACGAGGAGGGGGAAGAAGGAAATACAGGGTGTTGGGGACTGCAGTTTTTTAAAATTTTTATTTATTTATTTATTTTTGGGTCTTTGTTTTTGTGCGTGGGCTTTCTCTAGTTGCGACGAGTGGGGGCCACTCTTCATCGCGGTGCGCGGGCCTCTCACTGTTGCGGCCTCTTGTTGCAGAGCACAAGCTCCAGGCGCGCAGGCTCAGTAGTTGTGGCTCACGGGCCTGGCTGCTCTGCGGCATGTGGGATCTTCCCAGACCAGGGCTCGAACCCGTGTCCCTTGCATTGGCAGGCAGACTCAACCACTGTGCCACCAGGCAAGCCCCGTGTCAGATTCTGTTTTATTTTTGGTCAGGGTCTCTAGAAATACATCCGTTTTACTGATTTTCTTTAGAAATCAGCTTTTGGTTTCATTGATTTTCCTCTGTTGTTTTTTAGTCTTGTGTTCATTGATTTACGCTATTAATTTTTTCCTGTCTCCTACTTATTTGGGGTTTAATTTGCTCTTTTTCTAGTTTCTTAAGGTGGATGTTTAGGTCATTGATTTGAGAACTTCCTTCTTTTCTAAGTATTAATGCTGTAAGTTTTTTCTGAACACTGAATTATTTAAATGTAGAGCTTTATATTTGGTATTTTTAATATTTATACATTTGTATTTTAGCTGTATCCCACAAATTTTGATATTATGTATTCATTTTCATTCAGTTTGAAACAGTCTAATTTTCCTTGTGATTTCCTCTTCAACTCATGTTTATTTTCCTAAAAGATAGGTATTTCCAGATATCTTTCTGTTACTGCCTTCTGTTGCATATAGTTTTTTTATTATTTAAGTTTACCATTTTAGGTTTTTGGGATGAGCATTTAATTCATCTATATTTAGTATAATTAGTGATATTTTGGGGTTCAAATTTATCATCTTAGTATTTGCTTTCTATTTGTCCCTCTTTATCTGTTTCCTCTCTTGCTTTCTTTTGGATTAATTTTAAATTTCCATTTCTCCCTTCTATAAACTTGATGTCATTATACACTCTTTTAGTCTTCCTTTTGTGGATAATATGTAGTATTCAATATGCCTCTTATTATAGTCTTGCATGAGTTTCTGTTGCTACTCCCCAGACAATAAAATGACCTTTGACCCTTTACTTCATCTATTTTGTGGTGTATTTTGTGTGTTATTTGTTGAGCTGTGTCCCCCTAAAATTTATATGTTAAAGCCCTAACTCCCAGTACCTGAGAAAGTGACATTTGTAAATAAGGTCATTGCATATGTAAGTAGTTAAAATGAAGTCATACAGGAGTTTTTTGTGTGTAGAACTGTGTGATGATACAGCATTTCATTTCCTGGATTCCTTTGTTTCAAAGCCTGTATTCTTTTCTCATTAGAATTTTTGCCTATGGTTTCTTTGGTTGAACTGACCGTAGAAATGTGCACACCTTATACTCTCAGTAGATATTTGTTAAATTGATCAAGTGGCCAGAGTAATTTATCATGGTGACTTCTGCTGAGAGACCATAATAATGGGGGGAGTGGGAGACAAAATACTGGATTCTTAAGATTTGAAGACCTAAGTTCTAGTTTTAGCATCACTGTTTATTACCTATATGATCCGGGTTTTTGTTTTCTTATTACTTAACACCATACAAAGAGTGTGAAATTATCTGATCTTTCTACCTTAGAGATAAAAGTATATATGTTAAAACATTTTGTAAACTGAGAAACCCTAAACCAAAATGTTCCTTTTATTCTAGACTTCTTTGGGATCTTCCTGTCATTTTCAAAGTTTTCATCTACATTAAAATTTTTCTTTTGTCCTTTTATTAGTAGAAACCAAATGAAGAGAAATATATGTCCCAGTTGACCTCTCTGTTGTTTGTATTAAGAAGTTGACTTTGTTCAAGAGCTTCTCCAATAATCTCCCTAACTCGTTTTTGTTTTGTCCAGTATATATTTGGAAAGGTTTTAAGTACCATGTTTGTAAGCTCTCACAAAATATTGCTGTAAAATGATGTAATGGAGAGATGAACTTCTAGGAATGGTTACCCTGGGCATATGACATGGTGGCAAATGACCGTAGACAGAGGCTATACCTCTGTATAGCTCATATAGACAAATTGCATAAGGAAAATACCATAGCAGAAAGCTAGCTGTTGACTTTACTGATAATTCCATGTCAAATAGGGGAAATACAAATTTTTATCATTATCATCATCATTCTTGACATCTTGTGTCAGATATTGTCCTATGTCCTACTGAACATTGAGTTGCTCATTTAACTCTCACAACCCTGGTAACATTTTTTCCATTTTGCAAAGGGTGTTTGATTATCAGGGGCACTGTGCAATATTTAGTTCATTCGTATGCAATTGTTGTTATTTAGGGTAAAAACATTCACATATCAGGAATTTTACATGGCTCAACCAGTGTAAGTATATTAGGCATGAATCCATCTATGGAATTTCTTAACCTTCTTAAGCTCTTGAAAGGGTCAAACCCAGGTGATTTCTCCCAGAATTTGCCACAGCTTTCATTAGTGGCAGTGCCTGTAGCACTTTAAAGCAATAAGTAAAAGATGGCAAATATCCAAATAGTAGGAATATTAGATAAAAAGTGAAATACGAAAAGTTATTTCTGATTATAATTGCCCAACATTATAAGTTAAGTTGGTGATAGTAATTTTTTTTTTCATTTTTGAAACAATGTAGTTAAGTATTTTAAGTCCAATGAGCAGATGTCAAACATTTTTTGTGCGAAAACAGTCCATGTATATGATTAATAAAAGTGAGGTTTTAATGAGTCATTGGTAAGTCAAACAAAATAATTTTCCACCATAAATACTATAACAAATAAACTCTTCTAAAATAAAATAGTTTCTTCTTTTTCCCTCCTGTGACCTAGTGGTAATGTTCTGCAGTGTTTTATGTAGGAGACTTGGATTTCATTCCTGTTCTCGTTATCTCTCTCCCTGGGGCTGCAATGAATAAAATAAGAAATAAAATCACTATCCTGCATCCTTATTGCCATAGGCTGTACCCATGTCAGGTTTCATAAACTAAGCTAGATGGGGCCTGATTAGTATTGGGATGGAAGACCTCAGAACAAAGTCTGTGGAACACACATCTTCCATACAGCCAGTATTTCATCTTCCTTGAACCCTTGTCTTGCAGTCATTATTGCACTTTACTCTTTGATTGATTTACTTGCTGTAGGAAAAAAGAAAAGAAAAGGTCTTTAAAGTAAATGCATTTCTAGTAATTTAAATCAATGAATTTATTTATTTTCCCTTTTCAAACTTGAAAGACTATTTAGTTTGAAAGGTGTTTGGATATATTCTTGAAAAGACAGTATTCCAACCAGCAATGTGTTTTATTGTCTAAAAATTTACTATCTCAGGGACTTCTCATTTTATTTATCTCTGTAAAGTGTTCTTTGTTTCTGTTTGTTTTGAGAGATAGTGTTGCCCTTGTTTTATAAAAAATATACAACACATGAACTTATTTTTTAAAACATATAATGTAATTATGTGAAGATTCAAAACTTAGAATTGTTTTCTTGTTCCCTTTAAAACTTAGATTATCTACATACTCTGTAACTTTAAATTTTAATTTAAAAAAACCTCGAATATCAGTAATTTAAATCAGTTAGATCTTTGTGTAGGTGTATATATAAAATATAATGCGTATAATTCAGTTAAAAATGCACTTGTGTTTTTTTTTTTTTTTTTAACATCTTTATTGGGGTATAATTACTTTACAATGGTGTGTTAGTTTCTGCTTTATAACAAAGTGAATCAGTTATTGCACTTGTGTTTTAACGATGAATAGACCCAATCTACCTATACCTGTTCCTCCCAAAACACACACAAACACACCTTGCATAATTACAGGTGGTACACATGCATGCATATGCACACACACACTCAAACATTGGCGTACCTAAGTTCTCTAACACACTGGTTTTCTTTTCTTTTCTCTTTCCACCTCCCTCCCTCCCTCCCTCCCTCCCTTCCTAGTGACATTTTACACATAACCCCAATATATGAAAGACAGCTACAAATGGCTGAGCTTCTCTGGTTAATGTCAGAATGAGGGAGGCTAGGGTCCCATCCGTATGGCCTCTTCCTCACCCCATGAGGCAAGGCATCTTGGAAAAACCCTGAAGTTCTAAGAAACATGGCTGCCCTCCTCAGTTTCACACTATTCCATATACACAAAAACTTAATGCTTTGAAAGAGTTATGGTGAGTACAGAAAAGTGAGTAAACAAAAACAACAGAAACAAAATCAGATTATTGTCAGAAAAGAGATACTTGAGTAGGTGTGTGAATGTAAACAAGAGAAAGTTATTTAAGTGGAAAAGGGCATGTATCTTCATCAGGAAAACAACTTCCAGAATGCTGTTCCTATTTAAAAATGTTGATGGTAACACTTAGAGCTGTGAGCATGGGCCTGTGAAGTATTCATCAATGACTCTTGGTGGTTTCTTATTCTGCCCTTATGCCACATCCTCTTCATTTCCGTTTAGAATGACTCCAAACCAAAATTAAACCCCCAAAGTCATAGCAGTCAAAGAGGGGTGGCATATTTTTCTTTATAAAATAAAAAATCATTTATTTATATTCTGGAGTATTCCAGGATTGATCTAATTTATATTTTAGTAGCATTTAAGAGAATATTCCCTATTTGTCATCAATGATTTTTCAGGAAGTAGTTTTTTAAGTATTTCACAGTGTTACTGCTTTTAAACCAGCCATCCTTATACATATTTTTAGAATACCCCATGGTACTGGTAGGTAGGTGAATTTTTTAAAATTGATTCTTTGGAGGGAAAAAAGAAGCCTCAGTTTGTAGCATTTGCCAATTTTACTGGTAATTTACTCTCATCATGGCTGATTTGAAATTATCAACATGAAGTCACTGAAAGTGGAGTTGGGAAAAGATGTGGAGCAGTAGTTTACCATTCTGTAATATTTCCATCATGTAGATACACTAGATGTGAATATCCTCAAAGGATACATAATAATAAAATGTAAAAGAGGAAGCAATGAATTTTGACTATTACCTTTTTTAGTATAATTTAATTAAAAGTTTATATAATCTAATTTTTAATAATGGGTACGTTTAATAACTGGCTCACACAGTTCCTGAAACTTTGGCAATTGGCTCTCATGAGCTGGTGTAAGTGGGCTCCAGCACACCACTGTCCTTGGGAAAACTCCATTTCTTTACCTTTTACTGTATGTTTGATTCAGCCATCCGTCATCTGTTTCCAAGATTCACTACAGTTATGCAAATTATTTGACTATTGGTATTTAGGGGATACATAGAGGATATAAATATCAGCCTGTTTTCTTTCTTCTTTTTATCAGTTTGTCTCTATTATTAAGGCACCTACTATATTATCCTGAAGTCATTTAATATCTTACCTTCCTGTTACTTGCCTAGCAAGATGACTTTAAACCATTCAAAATTATTATCTTTCCCATGTCTTAACAACAGAACCAAAAGAAGCGATCCCTAAGTACATTGGAGTATTGGTGAGATTTTTTTGTTGCTAGACCGTCACCTACCTAAAACTGCCTAGATAGATCTGTTTTATTTGTAAGAACAAGGTTTTCATTTTAAAAGCTTTTTAATGTAATTAGTTTGATAACAGCTGAAGTCTCCGGTGAAAGGTCCCAGTCTGTTACCCAGCAGTTAACTGTTTGTGTTCATCGTTGATAATAGCAGCTTGCCACTGAATATTTTCATCATTCATTAGTTTACCCTTTAATAAAATTGTTTTACATACATTTTCTAAAGTGTATTATATTTTCAAAATAATTTGGCCATGGCCATATTAGATCTAGAATATCTGCCTTTTCCAAAAGATAAATTTGAACTTTGCATGTTAGAAAATCTTATATTTTTCTGAATTGGCCCTTTGTATTAAAGCTGTTTCTCACTTAAGTAAAGCTTCAGGAAGAAAAGGAAAACTCTTTTTAAACATTGTCTCTTACTATTATAGACTGGATAGCAGAAAAGACATCCCAATGAATGATTTACTATATGGTGCTGTTAAAAGTGCATTTCATGGTTTTCTTGATCACCAAGACAGAAAATGGCCAGTATATTTGAGAGCACGAAAAACTGAGATATTTATGTGTCTGGTAGTCTTATTTTATTAAAATCCTGTTTTAAGTCTACTAAAATCACTTTCAACAAATATTAAACACCTATATTTTATAAGATTCTTTTAGAGGTAACTTGTTTGATAACACTAGAGTACAAAAGATGTCAAATCTCTCAGTTTTTCCAAAGAAATTTCTGACTTTAAGCCCTCCCCCATCAGGGTCTGTGAGAAGCCCACTGTTAGTCATTCTTTGGGCCCTGGCCCCTTTCCCAGTTGTCTCTCCAAAAAGAAGTCACTCGGTCTGAGATTACTGCTTTGTTGATTATCTGAGAATGCCCTCTAATTTCTTCTGAAGTGAGCCCCCTTTGCTTGTCCTCCTGGTTTGGCCAGTGTGGTGTCTGTAGTCTCTGATACAGCAAGAGGCCCACTGGCAACTGCTCTCCTCATGCCAAGCTAACCAGGGGCCTCGCCACCGCTCTCAAGCTTGCCTCCAAGTGCAAGTATGTCATCATATCCTGTTACCAATTTTAGGGACTCTTCTGTCCCCCCAGTTGTCTTGCCCTTTTCTTCAACGCTTCCATTTGCACTCAGATTTTCTTTTCCACCCTCATCTCTTCACACACAGTTGGAGCCTAATGGCTTCGGTATGCACTGGATAGTCCTGAACTAGGACACGTTTCTTTTAAGCAGTAAAAAGTAAACAATACAGCAGGTTTTTAGATCCTGCTGTATTAAATTCTTAGTAACTCATTTTGTTATAGAAGTTTTCTCTGAGTGGGAAAAAAGAATGAATATCACAGTCTTCAGTTTTACAGACTAAGATAAAATGAAAGCACACCATAAGAAACTACTTTTGTGTGGACTGAAATATGTACACCAGATTTATATATCTGTTTGTGTATATCACATTCATGCATATATTCAAGTACATACATGAGTAGACAACAAAGAATACTATGAGAATTAAATGAAACATGTAAAAGTGGCAGACACATCATAGCCCTTCAATAAAATTAATCTTAATTAGATAATTTTCTAAAAGAATTAGTGGTTTTATGGTTCAGGTGGGTGATTACCAGCATGTGTTATTCTACCAATATTCTCTGACACTGTCTTTAGTTTCATAATGTCTTAAGACTTTTTCCTAGATAGCTGAGAAACTTTTTAAACGGTCATTTATTTTGTGATGGCTATTTGACTTTAACTTTTATTTATAAATTTGTTTTCTTCTTAGAAACTTTCTACAATGGCAACAGTTTACAGTCAATTTGAAGAATGCTAAGATAATTGATAAGTCTTTAAAGTGTGTCTTTTGTTAAGCCCAGCTACCTTATAATTAATGACTGCTACCACACCACCTGCTCTCTTCTGCCTTGAGTCTTATCACATCGATGTTGCTTTGAAATCTGAGAATCCTTTCCACTTCCTGACAACTAATATGCTACTAGTTTTAGTCCGACATCATATTACTGATTAGCTGAATACTATTTCCTGGTTTTCTTTCCCTGTATCTCTAAATAAACCACTTTTGTCTTAGGATTATGATGTTATAGAAAAAACACTTAAATTAGATTTTTTTTTTTTTTGGCAGAGGGAAGGAGATCATAGAGAAGGTGAATCATAGTATACTAAATGCTTTCTAAAAGGAAAATTTTGATAATAATTAAAATATAATTAGGTATACCTATGGAGAGAGAGTTTTTAAAAATCCACATTTGTTTCTCATCTTCCTTTTATAATGTAAGGGTTTTTTTCTGTATACTGTAGTATAGAATTTAGTTTTTGTGCTTTGTATTGTTTCCCTTGCATCCAGTCTTATTAATAATATAAGTACGTATTTTTAGGAATAAGCTGAGATATAATTCTTATATTATAATTACCTGGGCACTTATATTGTTCCTCTCCTCCACTATAAACCACCTGATGGTTGTGCTCATACCCTTGTAATTTTATATCCCCTGTAGTGTCTATAGGGTAAATATTAATTGAATTCACTTGTTGAATTAAACTGATCCCACTAATTTATTTCACTCCATCACTCAATACCATTACATGTTCTTATCCTTTGTGTGTTTATCTTTCAAAAGATAACCTTACTTCCATGAGATTAAAGTTCCTGGGAGTATCTCACTATATTTGCCACTAGGAGTCACAGGGATAGGGCCAATTTATTTTGATACTGGATTAGATTCAACTTTCTGAACCAGAAAAGCAGTTTTCCAGTGTCGTTCTTTTAAGAAGAGATAACTCTGCTACAACAATATGGTTACTATTGAGAAAATAATAACTTCCTCTGCCTGAGTAAAATGCCCACAAGGCCAGAGTGTGTTCCCGATGGCTAATTTATTCATCTGTTGTGTGGATCAGTCTGCTCCCATAAATGTGATCAGTTTATTCTCTCCCATGCTTAATCTGTAGGTTAAGCTAAATTACATGTAGAAGACCCTTTATCAATATACCATGAAAATCACTTTCTCATGACTCAGAGATACTCAAAGTAGAGAGGAGAGTGAATTCTTGGAAGAAAGACATGTTGAGCAAAGACACAAAGGTAAGACATTTCAAAACATGTTCAAGATGAGATGGCAGAACATTGTGTCTGGCTGCCAGAACACAGTGGGAGTAGACTGTGACCTAAGGCTGGAAGGACAGGTAGGTAACAAAATACACAAGTTTTTGAATGCCAGACTAAGAAGTTTATATTTTAGGTAGTAGGGAATCTTTGGATTTTGAGCTGGAAGGAGTGAGGTGGTGATGTGCTCTGATTTTTATTTTTATTTTTTCTGGCATGCCATGCGGCCTGTGGGATCTTAGTTCCCCAACCAGGGATTGAAGCAGGGCCCGGCAGTGAAAGCTCCAAGTCCTAACCACTGGACTGCCAGGGAATTCCCAATGTGTTCTGTTTTAGAAAGACGACTCTAGCAGCAGTAGACTGAAACCATAGAGTGAGAGTAGAAAGAAAAGAAATTCCAGAAATGATACGGAAATAAAGTTCAGATTTGCCTGTAATCATAGCTAACTAGTCAGTAGTGGAGCCAGGGCTTAAATGGTCTGTCTGACTCTAAAACCACCTACTGTGCTCCCCTACAGTGTAAATGTGGTCACCCCTCAGTATTCCGAGGGGACTGGTTCCAGGACACCGCTCCCAACCCCAGGACACACAAATCCACAGATGCTCAAGTCCCTTTATTTGTGTAGTATTTGCATATAACCTATGTACATCCTTCTGTATACTTTAATCTCTGGATTACTTATAATACCTAATACAATGTAACTGCTATGTAAATAGTTGTAAATACAATGTAAATGCTGTGTAAACAGTTGCTAGCATGCAGCAAATTCAAGTTTTGTCCTTTTGGAACTTTCTAGAATTTTTTTTCTGATTATTTTCAATCCGGAGTTGATTGAATCTGCAGATGTGAAGCCCACAGATACAGAGAGCCAACTGTATACTGTTATTATAATTATTTAAATGTTTATTAGGAGAGAGAACCATGACTTTTCATTTTTATGTCCCAGGATCTTAGCACAGTGCCTAAAAAAACAGTGGGAACTTCATTAGTTCAATCAATAAACATTTATTGAGCACCTACTAGGCATTGTGCTAGGGTGTGCATATGATTCAGCTCTAGTAGATTACTGCCAGTTTTCTGAAGTAATTATAACCAATGTATGCATACACACCAATTTATGAGAGTTTCTGTTGTTCCATATCCCTGCCCACAGTTGGTATTTATGTCTTTTTTTCATTTTAGCTCTTCTAGTGGGTGGTATACCAATGTGGGTTTTTTAAACAATTTTTTTTAATTGAGGAGAAATTCATATAACATAAAATTAACCTTTTAAAAGTGAACTCTTCAGTAGCATTTACATTCACATTGTTGTACAACCACCTCTGTTTAGCACCAAAACACTTCATCACCCCAAAAGGAAACTCTGTACCCATTAGGCAGTTGCTCCCTATTCCCTACCCCTGTCCCCACCAGCCTATAGCAACCAGTAATCTTCATTTTGTCTCCAATCCATTTTGTGGATTTACCTATTTTGAATATATCTTTCTTTCTTTCTTTCTAAATTTATTTATTTTTTATTTATTTTTATTTTTGGCTGTGTTGGGTCTTCGTTGCTGCGCGCAGGCTCTCTCTAGTTGCAGCCAGCGAGGGCTACTTTTCATTGCGGTGTGCGGGCTTCTCATTGTGGTTTCTTGTCCTGTTGCAGAGCACGGGCTCTAGGCACATGGGCTTCAGTAGTTGTGGCATGCGGGCTCAGTAGTTGTGGCTTGTGGGCTCCAGAGCGCAGGCTCAGTAGTTGTGGTGCACGGGCTTAGTTGCTCCATGGCATGTGGGATCTTCCCAGACCAGGGCTTGAACCCGTGTCTCCTGCATTGGGAGGTGGATTCTTTTTTTTTTTTTCTCTTTTTTTTTTTGCGGCATGCGGGCCTCTCACTGTTGTGGCCTCTCCCGTTGCGGAGCACAGGCTCCGGACGCGCAGGCTCAGCAGCCATGGCTCACGGGCCCAGCCACTCCACGGCATGTGGGATCCTCCCGGACCGGGGCACGAACCCGTGTCCCCTGCATCGGCAGGCGGACTCTCAACCACTGCGCCACCAGGGAATCCCAGGAGGTAGATTCTTAACCACTGAGCCACCAGGAAAGCCCTTGGTGGAGATTTTTTTGAATCTGTAGATTGCTTTGGGTAGAACTCATATCTAACGATATTGTCTTTTAGTCCATGAACATGGGATGTCTTTCTATTTATTTATGTCTTTAATTCCTTTCAGCAATGTTTTGTAGCTTTTATTGTACATGTCTTTCACCTCTTTGGTTAATTCCTAAGTATTTTATCCTTTTTGATGCTATTATAAAAGGATTGTTTCGTAATTTCCTTTTCAGATTGTTCATTATTAGTGTATAGAAATGCAACTGAGTTTGTTGGTTTTTTTATTTGTTTTTACTTCTTCCTGCTTTTATAAACCCAGTTTATTCTGGCTTTGTTTTCTCTCTCTGTTTCTATCCCTCCCTTTGAAATCCCTCAGTGCTAACCATCCTAGTCCAGTATCTCATGGCCTCATGACTGCTAACAGTTTCTTAACTATTATCCTATCAGTTCATCCTGTTTGCTTCTCTCTGATTAGAACTTTTAAAATACAATTTCACTGGGGAGTCACTCTTTCCTAGAGTATTTTCTTACTCATCTTACTTCCCTTATCTGAGTTCTTATAGCACTATTTCTGTACCACTTAATCTTATATTTGAGTGTATAGTGCCTTGAACTACCTAGTATTCTATTGGTTATAATTTTTTCCAATTAAAAAAAAAAACTTGCTGACTGCCTGCTATGTGGGAAATAATGTGAATGGGTGATACAATGATAAATAAGACGTGCCCAATTTTGTCCTTAATATTAGATAGCATTTATTAAGTGGCTACCATGTGTCTAATACTGTTCTATGAACTTTATATATAACTCAGTCCTCACAGCAACACCATGTGGTCTACACTATTTTCTTCATTTTACACAGGAGAAAACTGAGGTACAGAGAGGTAAAATAACTTTTTCCAAATTAGTTAGCTAATAAGTGACAAAACCATGATTCAAACCTACTTCACCAGCTTGAGAATCCATGCTGTTAGCCACTACCACTATATTATCCAGTTGAAAAGGTAAGACAGAGACCTAAATAAGCATATTTTGAGGTTTACTGTAACAGCTTTGTGAGAAGGTTAAAGAACTTTTACAGTCCAGCAGATGGCAAGATTACTTCCACCTAGGACAAAAACAAAGGCATTATGAAGGATTTGGAAGTGGGGTAGGGAGAAACATTCCACAGACAGGAACTTGCGTGATATAAAGCACTCTTGCGAGGAGACTCTTCAGAACATATTACCAGGCACAGTGAGTAATGTAGTTTAACTGCAAAGGATGCGTGAAATGGTAAAGGGAAATAAGTTTATAAAAGTGGGTTGCAGCCAAGTCATAGTTCTTGAATGTGAGATTAAGATGTTTAAGTCATATTTTGTAAGTAGTGCAGTGATATTTTAAAGTCTGTGTCATAGAAATGTTTGACTGTAATTATGCAAAAGGTCAAAGAGAGGAGAAGGACTAACTGGAAAGTTATTGCCGTAGGCTAAGTAAGAGATAATGAAGCCCTGAATTAGGTAGCTAGCAGGGAAAGTAGAGACTGGAGGAGAGACTGTGTGAATCTTCCTGAATCTTCAAGATTTATCAACTGATTGATTGGCTATACAGCAAGGGTGGTGCTGGGAGACTAAAAATGCCTAGTGGGTGGTTGGAAGAGGCAGATGCCATTAACAGAGATAACAAAGAGCACAGTTAGGACATGACAGTTTGGGAGAAAGGAAGATATATAATCAGTTTGAGACATGCCAAGTTTATGATGCCAGTGGAAGGAAACATTCAGCGATAATGTAGATTGTTGGGTTTTTTTTTGGCTGCATTGGGTCTTAGTTGCGGCACGTGGCCTTTTCGTTGCTGCGCGCGGCCTCTTTGTGGCGCGTGGTCTCTTCGTTGCGGCGCTCGGGCTCCTCTCTAGTTGTGGCTCGCGGGTTTCTCTCTAGTTGTGGCGTGCGAGTTTTCTCTCTCTGTTTGTGGCATGCAGGCTCCAGAGTGCGTGGGCTCTGAAGTTTGCGGCACGCGGGCTCTCTCGTTGAGGCGCGCAAGCTCAGTAGTTGTCGCATGCGGGCTTAGTTGCCCCGCAGCACGTGGGATCTTAGTTTCCCGACCAGGGATTGAACCCAAGTCCCCTGCATTGTAAGGCGGATTCTTTACCACTGGATCACCCGAGAAGTCCAATAATGTAGAATTTAAGAGGTGAAAATTAGAGGTGTAACTATTAGAGACCTTGGTGTACATTTGATACCTAAATCCAGGGAAGCATGTAGAGGAAAAACATCTAGGGGACATATGGAAAAATCAGAACCACCAAAGGAATATTCCCAGGGTAAGGAGAGCCAGAAGATTACGGTGGATTAAAATCGGAAGTGAGAGAGTGGAATGTTTCAGAGAGGTAAAACACACGTGGCAGATTTCATAAAAAGCATTTATGAAATCTAGGTTGTGAGAACATGAGCTTTTGTGCTTATACATGCTATTTCGTATTGTTTTTCCCTTAGACCTTTGTTTTTCTTTGCTTCTATAATTGGCTGCTCTACTTCAAATTATTTTCTAGTTGTTATATCTTACAAGTGAATTCTAGATTTCCTCAGAGCACTCAGAAATCATAGACTAACTGTGGTATCTACACATGTTATATAGACATGGATAAAGTGAATATTAGGTTATTAACTTAAGAGTAAATATAGATTAGCCCTCAGTAAGGCTCCCTTGGCAGATTTCTAGCAGCATAAAAGATGGAGCTGGTATGAATGAGCCCTGCCCTTCCAATATAAGATTAAGTGTTACGAACAAAAAAAATAATCATAGCCTTGATTAAAGGAATAAAAGGGAAATCCAGTTTTGTTTTAAGGCCAGCAACAGCTCAAAACCATAGTCAAAAGCAGGAAATGACACCACAGAATATAAGCCTTGGTGCCTGGGGTTTTAATACTTACTTGAAGCAAAAATTGTGCCTTTGGGTCCACAGGCAGCTGGATTGGGCCCCCTGCATAAAGCCTAGTCTCAAAGGGCTACTGTTTTGTGAAAGAATGAGAAAAATTCAGTGGTCCAGAGCTATTAAAACCCTTAGGACCCTGACAGAAGCCAATGCAAAAACTGTTCTCTACCACAAAACTTAGGGCTTTGGGAGCTCCTGTTAAGGAAGTATTTTTTAAAAAATCAAAAACCTCAGTGAAGATGTGCTCACAATATAAATATAAACTGTGAGGATAGTCAACAGATGCAACAAAGAGGAAAATTGTCCTTCTAAGAACAGGAGATAAGAAACCTAATCTGAAAGATGCCATAAAAATAATCATTTTAAAATAAACAATTAAAGAGAGAAAAGAAGGAATAAAACCTTAATGAAAGAACATGACAGGATAAGAGAAAAAAAAAGAACTATAAATGAAATGTTCATTGATTTTTTTTTTTCTTTAATGGTTGGATTAAACTACTGAAATGAGAATTAGTGAATTGGAAGATGATCTGGTCAAATCACCCAGAATACAGAACCAAGAGATAAGGAAGGAAAATATGAGAATGCTTAGGAGACATGGGAGATAGAATGAGAAAGTACAGCATATATCTGTCTAATGACAGTTTAGAAGAAGCGAATGGGAGATGCAATATTACCATAAAATAATGGTTGAGATTTTCCAGAATTGGCAAGAAAGGCAAGTCCTCATATTTAAGAAGTGCACAGTATCCTGAACAGGATAAATAAAAACAATCCACATTTAAACAAACCATAGAGAGACTGTTCAGCATTAAAGCAAATAGAAAATTTTAAACCAATTGTAAAGCAAAAATTAAAGAACACCAGTTATACTAACAATTACCTTCCCATCTGAAACAAAAGGTATCAGAAAAAGATAGAAAAATATCTTCAAATTGCTTAGAGAAAATAATTGTCAATGTAGCATTTTATACCTTGTTAAAGTATTAGTTGAGAATAAAATAAAGATATTTTCAGGAAAATTAAGACTTATCAATTTGCCATTGACAGACCCTCACTTTGAAGGCAAATAAAGGGTATACCTCAGCAAGAAGAAAATTGAATACAGGAGGAAGGAGAGGGCAGCAAGAAAAAGTTGTAACTCAGAAAAAAGTAAGCATGTTGATAAATCTTAAGCACTGACTGTAAAAGAAATTATTGTAATGATGATGACTAATTTGGAGGGGTTTAAAAACAGTATGACAGCAAAACTTAGAAGATGGGAGAAGGAAATCAGAAACATTTTAGCATCCTTAGCGTCCTTGTATTGAGTGGGAGGAGGATAGAGATACTAATTAGACTTTGTCAATGATTATTTTTTAAATATAGGGGTAAAACTATGGTATGTACAATTTTCAAACCAATAGGTGGAGAAAAACACAGTAAGAAAAATAGAATATAGGAAAAGAGAGAATAAAAGATACATAAAAGAAGATACAAAAGCATAAGATAAAGAATAAATCCAAATATTTCAGTAATCACAATACATGAAAGTAGTATTCTCAGATTGAAAAACTAATACAAAATGTGGCCACGTGTTATTAGAGAAACATCTAAAACACAGTGTCACTGAAAGATGGCAAGTAAAGAGAAAGAAAAATTCAGAACTCTGACCCTTATAATCTTTATGCATCTAACAACATAACCTAAATTTACATGGCAAAAAAATGCACAAATACCACACCTTCAAGGACCAGATAACCTCTGTCTTATATAGGTATTCTAATATTTGTAGAGGAAAATCTCCCCAAGTTCTTTTATGAGGCTAATGTAAATCTTAATTTCAAAATTAAATATGTATTATGAAAAGGAAGAGATCACTGTTACATATGAACGTAGATACAAAAATTTCCTAAAAATGTTAGGTATTGAGTTTTAAAAAGTCATTTTCTAATCCCTGAGGTTTGCTTTAAAAGTTTCTGCTCTGTTAAATGAGTATGATAGTAATACCAACTTGGAAACATGTAATATAGGCAATCCGCCGGGGCTAGCCCAGCCTAGATCAGCCATCTCTGAGTGTCCCACAGACTCATGTGATAAATAAATGCCTGTTGTTTTATATACTGAGATTTTCAGTTGTTTGTTTTGTAATAACAAGCTAATACATCTGGCAAAGTTAAAATTTAGATGTTGCTGGGCTTCCCTGGTGGCACAGTGGATGAGAGTCTGCCTGCTGATAAAGGGGACACGGGTTCGTGCCCCGGTCTGGGAAGATCCCACATGCCGCGGAGCGGCTGGGCCCGTGAGCCATGGCTGCTGAGCCTGCACGTCCGGAGCCTGTGCTCTGCAATGGGAGAGGTCACAGCAGTGAGAGGCCTGCGTACTGCAAAAAAAAAAAAAAAAAATTTAGATGTTGCCAACTATGTGGAGGAAACATGGGAAATTTCCATTGCTTTTTAAAAAATATTTTTTTTATTTGCTTCTTGGCTGCGTTGGGTCTTAATTGCGGCACATTGGATCTTCATTGAGGCATTCGGGATCTTTTGTTGTGGCGCACGGTCTCTTCATTTTGGCGCTGGGGTTTCTCTCTAGTTGTGGCGTGCGGGTTTTCTCTCTCTAGTTGTGGTGCGCAGGTTCCAGGGCGCGTGGGATCTGTAGTTTGTGGCATGTGGGTTCTCTAGTTGTTGGGCGCGAGCTCAGTAGTTGTGGCGCGTGGGCTTAGTTGCCCGTCAGCATGTGGGATCTTAGTTCCCTGACTGGGGATTGAACCCGTGTCCCCTGCGTTGGAAGGTGGATTCTCTACCACTGGACCACCAGGGAAGTCCCAAATCTCCATTGCTTTTGATGGGAAAGTGAATTAATACAATTACTTTGGAGAAAAGTTTAGTGATACCTAATTGCAAATTTGAAGATACCCACATCCTATTGTCAGGAATCAGTAAACACACAAGTAGGTAAAGAGTCATTTAAAGGATATTCATTGGCAGGAGGAGCAGCAGCGGCCAGGCAGCCCAGCTTTGCGAAGGCTCTTGGCGTGCCGCGGCCCATAGGTACCCGGCAGGCGCCAGCCCCGCCGCCACGATGCCCAAGAGGAAGGTCAGCTCCAAGGAGGGGGCAGCGAAGGAGGAGCCCAAGAGGAGATGGGTGAGGTTGTCAGCTACACCGACTCCTGCAAAAGTGGAAACGAAGCCAAAAAAGGCGGCAGGAAAGGATAAATCTTCAGACAAAAAAGTGCAGATAAAAGGGAAAAGGGGAGCAAAGGGAAAACAGGCTGAAGTGGCTAACCAAGAGACTAAAGAAGACTTACCTGCAGAAAATGGAGAAACTAAAAACCAGGAGAGCCCAGCCTCTGATGAAGCAGGAGAGAAAGAAGCCAAGTCTGATGAAAACCACGCACCTGGTCCTATCACTGGTCCCTGTCTCCCTTCTTGTACAATCCAGAGGAATATTTTTGTCAACTATTTTGTAAATGCAAGTTTTTTAGTAGTTCTAGAAACATTTTTAAAAAGGAGGGAATCCCACCTCATCCCATTTTTTAAGTGTAAATGCTTTTTTTAAAGAGGTGATATCACTTGCTGGTTGTTTATTTTTTGGTACAACCAGAAAATAGTGGGATATTGAATATGGGAGGCTTTGATTGTCTTGGGTGTGAGCTTAACATTCCACAGATGGTGGGGTAGCTTTTATATCCTATAATACAAAGCATAGTCAGTTGTGCATTTAATGTCTTAAACACTTTAAATTACTACTCTTCCCACGTTGTTTTTGGTAGAATTGTTACCTAAAGCAAACCACTCACCCCTTGATCTTGGCTCTCCTGGGCAGAATTTTGTGCACTCTGTTAACATCTTTGGTCGTGGTAGTCCAGTTCTTCTAGTAACTGTTAATGCGCTGTGAACGATTGACAATTTGCGTATGTAGTGTATATGATATTAAATTGCGAATTAGTGGCACTTACGATGTAACAGCATATCAGTATTTGAAGATATTGGTACTTGATATCCTGTGAAGGAAAATTTGCCTCCAAATTTTAAGCTGGAAAGTCACTGGAATAACTGTTCAGAAAAGAATCACAACTACATGATTTTTTAGATTTTTGGTACGTATGTTGAGAATTGTGTACAAATTGAAATGTCTGTGTACTGATCCTCAAAGCAACCAATAAAATCTCAATTATGAAAGAAAAAAAGATATTCATTGCAGCATTCTAATAGTGAAGAATTGGAAACAACCTAAATGTCCATCAACAAGGGGAATGAATAGATAAATGAATTACGTATTATAGTCATTTAATGTATAGTGAATAGTGCCCTCCCAAAAAGGGCACTATTCATGTCTACCCAGAACTTCAGGATATGATCTTATTCAGGAAGAGGGTCTTAGTTAATATGAGGTCGTACTGGATTAAGACAGGCCCTGAATCCAATAACTGCTGTCCTTATAAAAGGTGAAGATACACAGAAACACACAGGAGAGATTGGAGTGATACAGGTACGAGCCAAGGAACACCGAGATTACTGGCGACCACCAGAAGCTGGAGAGAGGTGTGGAACGGATTCTCCCACAGAGCCTCCAGAAAGAACCAACCTTACCAACACCTTGACTTTGGACTGCTAGCCTCCTGAACTATGAGGGAATAAATGTTTAAGCCACCCAGCTTGTAGTGTAATGTTTTATGGCAGCCCTAGGAACTAATACTACATAGCAGTTTAAACAAATGAACTAGAACTGTATGTATCAATACGGGTAAATCTTGAAAACTTAGTGTCAAATGGGAAAAAGCATATCTCATTACAATTTATGTAAACCCAAGGCAGACGGTGGGGGAGGGAGGAGACTGTGACCTCCAGTAAGCAAGTGGTGCTGACTGGACAAAGTGGCTTTGAGCTTCATTTTAAAGATGAATGAAGTACACTGAAAACTACAAATCATTGGTGAAAGAAACTAAAGAAAAATAAATTGAGAGGCATCTTGTGTTCATGGATTGGAAGGCTTGCTACTGTTAGACGTGAATACTACTCAAAGCAATCTACAGGTTCAGTGCATCCCCATCAGAATGGAATCTCAAGGGACTCCAAATAGCCGAAACAATCTCGAAAATAACTAAATTGGAGGACTCATATTTCCTGATTTCAAAACTTACTACAAAACTATAGTAATCAAAACAGTGTGGGGGGCTTCCCTGGTGGCGCAGTGGTTGAGAGCCCGCCTGCCGATGCAGGGGACACGGGTTTGTGCCCCGGTCCGGGAAGATCCCACGTGCCGCGGAGCGGCTGGGCCCGTGAGCCATGGCCGCTGAGCCTGCACATCCGGAGCCTGTGCTCCACAGCGGGGGAGGCCACAACAGTGAGAGGCCCGCGTACAGCATAAAAAAAAAAAAAAAAACAGTGTGGGACTGCCATAAAGACAGACATATATATCAATGGAATAGAATAGAGTAAAAAAATATCCCTCGCATATATGTCAAATGATTTTCAACAAGAGTGCCAGGACTGTCCAATGGAGAAAGGACAGTCTTTCCACAAATGGTGTTGGGAAAACTGGATATCCATATTGAAAAGAATGAAGTTGGACCTTTGTTTTACACCATATAGAAAAACCAACTCAAAATGGATCAAAGACATAAATGCAAGAGCTAAAACTATGAAACTCTTAGAAGAAAACATGGGGAAAGCTTTATGGTATTGAATTCGGCAAGATTTCTTGGATGTGACACCAAAAGCACAACAACAAAAGAAAATACAGATAAATTGGACTTATCAAAATTAGAAACTTCTGTATATCAAAGGACACTATCAAGAGTGAAGGTGGAACAGAATGGGAGAAAATATTTGCAAATCATATATCTGATAAGAGATTAATACACAGGATATATAAAGGACTCCTAAAACTCAGCAACAACAAAAAACAGCCCAATTCAAAGATGGGCAGAGGAGATATACTGATGGCCCATAAGCATGTGAAACGATGCTCAACATCATTAATCATTAGGGAAATGCAAATCAAAATCACAGTGAGATACCACTCACACCCTGTAAGCATGGCCGTATGAAAAAGAGGGGAAAATGAAAATAACAAATGTTGGCAAGGATATGGAGAAAATGAAATCCTCATAAATTACTGGAAAGTATGTAAAATGGTTCAGCTGCTGTGCAAAACAGGTTGGTGGGTCCTCAAAAAGTTAAGCATAGAGTTACGGTATGATCCGGCCCTTCCATTCATAGGTATATACTCAAGGGAGTTGAAACCAAGAGCTCAAATAAATACATGCATGTGCATGTTCATAGCAGCACCATTCACAATAGCCAAAAGGTGGAAACAGCCCAAATGTCCATCAATTAATGGATAAACAAATGTGGTCTAAATGTACAATGGAATATTACTCAGCCATAAAAAGGACTGACACATGTCACAATGTGGATGAATACTGAAACATTATAAGTAAATGAGCCAGAAACTAAAGGTCACATATTGTATGATTCCATTTATATAAAATATCCAAAGTAAGCAAATCCATAGGGACATAACGTATGTTATGTATATTTTACCACAATAGAAACCATGAGTAAGGGCAGGTTTGTGACACTCCTGGGAGCTGGGTGGGAAGCGGAAGCTGGAGGGGAGCAGCATGGTGGCCCAGGCTGGTAGGAAGCAGACAGCAGACTTCCCTCACCCTCACCTCCCTCTGGAGGGCTGTTTGGAAATTCAGTAACCCACGGCTAACATTTATTAAATATTATTGGCCTTAATATATGTCCTTAACTTACAGCCTCACTTCAAATGATGGTAACTTTATCTGATTTACCATCGTGTGGTGCCAGATCTTTCCCGAAAGATTTGAATAATCTCTTACTCAGGTAGTGTTACGGACCTATAATGTCTGTGGAACTGGAACACTTAGCTGCACCGAGCAGTGAGAAGAAAGCCTCCAAAGCCCTTGTCCAGCTGTTGCTCCTCCCATTCTCTTCTCCCCAGCCTAGTTTTTGGTGTAAGGCTGTACCAACGGCTCTTAGTATTACTGTCTTTTGAACGGAAGCTTGACTCTTCCCTCCCTTAGCAAAGCGAGTCTAGTCTGCTTGGTTACGTGCAAGAACTGTTGAGTGCCAAATTCCAGCCACTGTCAAAATGGCCGGAATCTTTATTTCCACCATTCACTCAGCTAGTCAGTCAGCCATTCATTCCACATAATTATTATAAGCCTGCTATGTGTCAGGCACAGTGGTAGGTATGCTCAGGTAATCAAGGAGTTTTCCATACCTTTTCATTTGCTGGTACATTTATTATGTCTAATTTTTATTCTCAAGTATGGAAACACATGAAGGAAGGACAGAGTACTTGATGTATTATTATTGTTCAAACTAAAAATACTATTGACTGGTATTGTCTATATGTAAGTGGAAAGCATATCAGAAGCCATAAATTTTTAAGACTGAATAAGGAATGAAGAAAATATGACAGTTGAATAGCTTTCTCTTGAGAGTAAGGAAAATACACATCAGTGAGAGAAAAATCACAACTGTTAAGAAAAAATGGGAAAAGAATCTAAAAAGAATATATATGTACATACGTGCATATATATGTATGTGTATATATATAACTGAATCACTGTGCTCTGTACCTGAAACTAACACAACATTGTAGATCAATGATACTTCAATAAAAAATTCTAATTAAAACTACCCCATCTAAAAGTGCACTTAAATATATGGTGGCACACGTATGGGTATGAAGGTATCATTTATGACTTGATCCTGGTGTGAGATTGGTTTTTATACTTTTCACATCCATTTCCCTTATCCTGGGAACCACCTTACAGACATATACCACTGGTCATAAGGAAATCTGGATAAAACACGAAAATTTAAAGGCTTCACAAAGAAGCAGCTCTTCAGTGCACACTTCATCTAAGTTCTTATTTTCACTTAAAAAGCTCTAATAGGTTTGTTTGTGGTTTTCTAGATGTCAGTTCAAGTCTCCTTGAATTTGCAGAGATGAGTAAAGACCTAAATAACACATATTTTTAAAACTTACTATGATTTTATAAACTATTCCTATTTTTCCTAGCTGTATTCTTGTCTGTATCCCTCTTCCGCAAATTACGTAGGCCTTCCCTTGTTAGTGGTTAATACTCGAGACTATCCTATGGTATTCTTTCAGTCAATTTAACAAGTGTTTTCTGAGTACTTAGTATGTGTCTAGTGTCAACCAAAAAATAATGCAGGAGGCTGCAAATAAGAAAAGTGTTTATTTGGGGTCTTAAGGATCACAAATCAAGAGACACAGATTCTGGTAACTCTGAAAGAATGTTCCGAGGAAAAGAGTCAGGGGCTTATTAAAACAAAAAGCCAGAGGGTGTTGAAAGTTGCCTGGTGAGAATTATGATTGACTCTGACCTGAGTCAGACAGTATTTGTCCTTAAGAGATCACAAGTTTGTTTTTATTTATTTTTTTATATTATTTTATTTTTTTGGCTGCGTTGTTGGGTCTTCATTGCTGCGCCCGGGCTTTCTCTAGTTGCGGCAAGCAGGGGCTACTCTTACTTGCAGTGCATGGGCTTGTCATTGCGGTGGCTTCTCTTGTTGCAGAGCATGGGCTCTAGGAGTGTGAGCTTCAGTAGTTGTGGCACGAGGGCTCAGTAGTTGTGGTGCATGGGCTTAGTTGCTCTGCAGCATGTGGGATCTTCCTGGACCAGGGATCGAACCCGGGTCCCCTGCATTGACAGGGAGATTCTTAACCACTGCACCACCACGGAAGTCCCGGGATCACAAGTTGTTTTAGGGTAGGGGTCTGATAAGTAGATAGACTGTCACAAGTTATTTTAGGGTAAGGGTCCTATAAGTATCTTGAGTTTCTGGCAGGTGTTCCGGATGACTTCATCAGGTCCAAAGGTCAGATTCCATCCAGGCTGAGACTTGCATAAGTCATACTTCCTTAATGGCCTCCCAGCTCCATTTAAGAGAGCTATCTGAGCCATACTGACTCTATGTTTATTTTCCTTTCACACTAGGACTTTGCTATCAGATGACATAAAACTGGAAAGGAAATTATGACATTTATACTAATTAAAAGAATTTGCAAGTATTGTCCTGACTGTGATGCTGTCTAAAATTATGATCCTACCTTAATTTTGTAGAAATATTTAAAAGGTATCCCACTTTCAGCAGTTTGGCTAAATATGTTTTTATGATATTGCATGATACAATATATATGCTCACTGTCAGCGATAACTTAACACTTTTATTTGTAATTTTAAAAACTCAGAATGGATTACTGGGCTAAAATTGGGAAACCTGAGATCTTATCCCAACTCCATCGCTGATTGCCCAGTGAACCTGAAGAAGCCTTTTCGGCTTCTGTAGGCTTCAGTTTCTTCTATCTTAAAAAGAGGGTGTTGGGCTAGGTTGTCTCTGTGACCCCTTGTAATTCTAAAATATTATTAAATATTACAGCATATAGATAAACCATTGAAATGAGGCTGTTTTAAGGGAATGTAACTACTAAAAGTGTTACCCTTTAAGAAAGCTAGTTAGATTCCAGTGTATATACATGATTCCAGTTACTAAACTAAGAATCAGGTGTCATTCTGTTGAATAATATGACCTTTGACAAATACTGGATGCATTATAGTTGAACAACATGGAAAGAGTACTACAAATTTCCAGCTTCCCCCGTACTATTTACCAATACATCCTTTTATCATACGTCCTGATTTTTTAAAAATCCCTTCGGTTTCTTTTGTTTCAGTTATTTTTTCTCAAATAGGATAATGCAGAAAAATTTCTGCCTGTAGACAGAACAGTTGGTCCTTGAGGTCACATTTAATGTTAATAGCTATAAATCTATAAATTAAAATGTCCCTTAAGACATGAAAATGTCTCTGGTGGAATTCTAACTTTACTAAGCAAGAGATCTACATTTTGAGTATCACCAATCCTAGAGAAATACGTAATTATTGTCATTTTCCACTCATGTATGCGTTATCCACTTCTAGTAATACATATAGAATTTATTGTCCTACCTCCAAAGGGGCCTGGTATGCTTCGCCTCTATTTTTCCTTTGGGTTTTTCAACTTTTTCCCAAAATACTCACTCAGTAATTATGCACTGACTTAATAATGTGCTCCAGGCATTGAGAATATATGCAGGAAAGGCATAGTCCCTAAGCCTTAGGAGATTATAATCCATACAAAGAAACAGTTATATAAAGAGGCCATCACAATATAATGCAATAATTTTTATAAAAGTGTATATAGTTATGGAGGAAGCATAGCAGAGGGAGTACTTCAGTGTCTTGGGAGTTAGAAAGGCTTCACAGAGGAAACTTATTCTTAATGTAGGAGTAGTTATTAGATAGAAAATGCAGAATAGTGTATTCTAAGCATAGGGAAAATATTCAAAAAGGCACAGTGATATGAAACATCCTCCATGTTCAGCCAGTAGTTTCAGATGTCTGAAGCATTAGGATAGGAGGCAGAGATTAAGATGAAATAAAAGTGGAGAGGTAGGCAGGGGTCAGATACCCAGTCTTTAAATGCCTTGCATAGGAACTTGGATTTCTTCCTAAAGGAAATGAGAAAAATTGGTGGATTTTTAACAGTGGATCAAATCTGGGATGTCAAGGAGCTTACTGCCTATGTTGTCTTCCAGGAGTTTTATGGTTTCAGGTCTTACATTCAAGTCTTTAATCTGTTTTGGGTTAAGTTTTATGTATGGTGTAAGATAGTGGTCCAGTTTCATTCTTTTGCGTATGCCTGTCCAGTTTTCTCAGCACCATTTATTGAAGAGACTGTCCTTTCCCCATTGTATATTCTTGGCTCCTTTGTCATAAATCAATTGACCGTATATGAATGAGTTTATTTCTGTGATCTCTATTCTCTTCCATTGATCATATAATCTGACTTTATGCCAGTATCATACTGTTTGGTGGTGGTGGGGTGGCCATTTATTTTTTATTTTTCATACAGTTTTTCATTCGTTTTTTTCATTTACGGTTACTACACAATATTGGCTGGGTTCCTTACGTTGTGCAGTACATCCTCGAGCCTGTCTTGCCCCCAGGAGTGTGTGCCTCCCTCTCCCCCGCCCTTTTATTGCCGCCCGCCCACTCCCCCACTGGTAACCACTAGTTTATTCTCCATATCTGCGAGTCTGCTTCTTTTTTGTTTTATTCACTAGTTTGGTGTGTCTTTTAGATTCCACATATAAGTGATATCATATAGTATTTGTCTTTGACTTAGTTCATTTAGCATAATATCCTTCAAATCCATCCATGTTGCTGCAAATGGCAAAATTTCATTCTTTTTTTATAGCTGAGTAGTATTTGATGGGATAGATATACCACATCTTTATTCATCTGTTGACGGGCACTTAGTTTGTTTCCATATCTTGGCAATTGTAAATAATGCTGCTCTGAACATTGAGGTGCATGTAGCTTTCGAATTAGTGTTTTTGTCTTTTTCAGATGTGTACCCAGGAGTGGAATTGCTGGGTCATATGGTAGTTCTATTTTTAATTTTTTGAAAACCCCCCATACTGCTTTCCACAGTGGCTGCATCAGTTTACATTCCCACCAGCACTGTATGTGGGTTCCCTTTTCTCCACACACTCACCAACATTTGTTATTTGTGTTCTTTTTCATGATAGCCATTCTGACAGGTGTTAGGTGATATCTCATTGTGGTTTTCATTTGCATTTCCCTGATGATTAGTTATGTTGATCATCTTTTCATATGCCTCTTGGCCTGCATATGAAAAATCTGCATTTCCTCTGGAAAAATGTCTGTTCAGTTCTTCTGCCCCATTTTTTAATCGGGTTGTTTGTTTTTGGTTTTGTTTTTGCGGTACACGGGCCTCTCACTGCTGTGGCCTCTCCCGTTGCGGAGCACAGGCTCCGGACGTGCAGGCTCAGCGGCCATGGCTCACGAGCTCAGCCGCTCCGCAGCATGTGGGATCCTCCCGGACCGGGGCACGAACCCATGTCCCCTGCATCGGCAGGCAGACTCTTAACCACTGTGCCACCAGGGAAGCCCTTGGGTTGTTTTCTTGATGTTGAGTTTTATGAGCTATTTATATGTATTGGATATTAATCTCTTATCAGTAATATCATTTGCAAATATTTTCTCCCATTCAGTAGGTTGTCTCATACTATACTGTTTTGATTACTGTAGGTGTGTAATATAATTTGAAATCAGGGAGCAGTTTTGTACTTTGCTCCAGTTTTGTACTTCTTTCTCAAGATTGCTTTGGCTATTGGGGGTCCTTTGTGGTTCCACTCTAATTTTAGGATTGTTTTTCTATTTCTGTGAAAAATACCATTGAACTGTATTGAATCTGTAGATTGCTTTGGGTAGTATGGACATTTTAACATATTCTTCCAATCCATGAGCACAGACTGTCTCTCCATTTTTTTGTGTCTTCTTCAGTTTCTTTCATTAATGTCTTACGGTTTTCAGTATACAGATCTTTCACCTCCTTGGTTAAATTTATTCCTAGGTATTTTATTTTTTTGTAAATGGGATTGTTTTCTTAATTTCTTTTTGTGAGAGTTCATTACTAGTGCATAAAAACACAACAGGGCTTCCCTGGTGGCACAGTGGTTGAGAGTCTGCCTGCCGATGCAGGGGACACGGGTTCGTGCCCCTGTCCGGGAAGATCCCACATGCCGCAGAGCGGCTGGGCCCGTGAGCCATGGCCGCTGAGCCTGCTCGTCCGGAGTCTGTGCTCCGCAACGAGAGAGGCCGCAACAGTGAGAGGCCCGCGTACTGCAAAAAAAAAAAAAAAAAAACCACACAACAGATTGTTTTGATTGATTTTGTTTCCTGAAACTTTACTGAATTTACTAGTGCTAACAGTCTTTTGGTGGAGGCTTTAGGGTTTTCTATATATTATATAATATATCATCTGCAAAAAGTGACAGTTTTACATGTTTGCATGCATTTTCCAGTTTGCATGCATTTTATTTCTTGTCTACTTGCTTTGGCTAGGACTTTCCATACTATGTTGAATAAAAGTGGTAAGACTTGGCATCCCTGTCTTGTTCTTGATCTTAAAGAAAAAACTTTCAGCTTTCCACCATTGAGTATAATGTTAGCTATGGGCTTGTCATATATGACCTTTATTATGTTGAAGTACATTCCCTCTGTACTCACTTTCTTGCGAGTTTTTATCATAAATGGATATTTATGGATTCTGTCAAATTCCTTTTCTGCATCTACTGAGATGATTATATGATTTTTATCCTTCATTTTGTTAATGTTGTTAACAAACCAATGTTGTTAATGTTGGTGTATCACATTGATTTCCACATGTTGAACCATTGTTGCATCCCTGGAATAAATTCCACGTGACCGTGGTGTATGATACTTTTACTGTATTAATGAATTTGGTTTGCTAATATTTTCTTGAGGATTTTAAAATGCATCTGTGTTCACCTGGGATTTTGGCCTGTAATTTTCTCTCCTTATGGCTTCCTTGTCTGGTTTTGGTATCAGGGTAATGCTGGCCTTGTAAAATGAGTTTGAAAGTGTTCTCTGTTTTTTGGAAGAGTTAGAGAAGGATTGGTATTACAGTTGACCCTTGAACAACATGGGGATTAGGGGCACCAACCCTTCACACAGTGAAAAATTTGCATGTAACTTTATAGTCAGGCCTCCGTATCCCCAGTTCCACATCTGTGGATTCAACCAACTGTGTTTCGTGTAGTACTATAGTACATATTTATTGAAAAAAATCTGCATGTAAGTGGACCCATGCAGTTCAAACCCATGTTGTACAAGGGTCCACTATAATTCTTTATAGTTTTGGAGGACATGCATTAGCCCATCAATACACTGACTACAAGAGACTGACTTCAGATATAAGGACACACATAAACTGAAAGTGAAGGGATGGGAAAAGATACTCTATACAAATGGAAACCAAAAGAAAGCTGGGGTAACTATACTTATATCAGACAAAGTAAACTTTAAAACAAAGATTATCATAAGAGACAGAGAAGGAGTATTACATAACGATAAAGGGGTCAATCCAACAAGAGGATATAATTTTAATTATGTCAGTGGTAAATCAATACTTTTTTTCCCTAAAGATTTAATTTTATTTTATTTTTGGCTGCGTTGGGTCTTCGTTGCTGCTCACGGGCTTTCTCTAGTTGCGGGGAGTGGGGGCTACTCTTTGTTGTGGTGCGCAGGCTTCTCTTTGTGGTGGCTTCTCTTGTTGCGGAGCGCGGGCTCTGTAGTTGTAGCTCGCGGGCTGTAGAGCGCACGCTCAGTAGTTGTGGCGCACGGGCTTAGTTGCTCCGTGGCATGTGGGATCCTCCCAGACCAGAGATTGAACCCATGTCCCCTGCATTGGTAGGCAGATTCTTAACCGCTGTGCCACCAGGGAAGTCCCCAATACATTTTTTAAGCTTGAATTTCAAAGCGTGACTGACAAGCTGGTGGGCTAATGCATGTCCTCCAAAACTAAAAAAAACTAATTTGTACTGCTTTTTCATGAGGTCTTAAATCAAAGCCAGTGTCATGTTCTAAAGTTTTTCTGTTAACATTATGTTAATCTTAAATATGATATAACTTTATCCTAGGTAGTCTAACAGTATATATATCTAACTTTGGTTTTCTACGCTTTACTATTCATTTTTCTCAAAAAAAAGTTTTAGGCAGTAAATAGTAATGTAATTCTTTATAAAGCTTTTCCTACTTTTCAACATTGAAAAAAAAACAATAGAGAACAAGTAATAATGACGGCACAAAGATTTTCTAACATAAATTTACCAATGCTCATTTTCAAAGAGTCTTTCTTTTGAATAATATAGTAAATGCACACTCACACATATCTTTTATATAATCTTAGTAAATAATATAGTAAATGTTGGGTCTTAATCATTTATAATTTTATCCAGAATACTTTTTTTTTTCTTTAAGAACTTTGAATCTTTGGCTTCTTGTATTGACTTTCTAGGTGGCCTTAAGAAAATTATTACATCTTTTTGCCAATTCCCTAACCTTATAGGTGATGATAGTGTTCTTATTTCAGGAAGAGTAAGACAGGATATAAGTTTTGTAGAGCATTAGAAAGGTGTAGCTAAAAAAGACAACAAAGACCCCAGGTCCTGATTTAGGTCCTTTTGCAGACTATATAGCATTATTCCACAAGCAGGGATAAAGATTTAAATAGATGGAATATTTATTTGTAATTTAAAATAATTTTCATTCCCCCCCAAAAAAAAAAAGTTGTGATGTGCTACATCTTTAAAAAAATTAGCAGCACAACACTACAATTTTCTTATCTTATAATGGAAATTATATGGCATCCAATAGATAAATAGATCAATGTAACATTAAAAGAGCCCTGAAGTAGACACATACAGACAGTTGATTTTTTTTAAGAATTTAAAATGTTTATATTTGCCTTTAGTGATTACATTCCTTTTCTTCTTGACTTCTCTGTTTCTCTTCTTTGTCTTTTTTTTTTTTAAATTTTTATTAGAGTGTGGTTGCTTTACACTGTTGTGTTTGCCTGCACTGCACAACATAATGAATCAGCCATACACATACAGATATCCCCTCCCTTTTGGACTTCCCTCCCATTTAGGTCACCACAGTGCATTAGGTAGAGTTCCCTGTGCTATACAGTATGTTCCCATCAGTTGTCTACATAGTATCGATAATGTATAGTGGCAATCCCCGTCTCCCAATCCCTCCCACCACCCCTTTCCCCCTTGGTATCCATACATTTGTTCTCTACAGTCTATCAACTGATTTTTGACAGTGATATCAAGGCAATTCAGAAGGAGAAAGAATGTAGTCTTTTCAACAAATGGTATTGGAGCAGCTGTGAAATAGGAAATGAACCTTGACCCCTACCTTACCCTTGAGATTGATAAAGCCTTTAGAGACAGGGCACTCAAGTCACTAACCATAAAAGAAAACACTGATAAATTGGACTTCATGAAAATTAAAAACTTCTGTCATTCAAGAGGTACCATTAAGAAAATGAAAAGGTACATACTGTCAACAACTGTGAAGAGTCTACAATTTCACACTATTTGCAGACTAACAAGTTAGCCTGCCACAGTTTCATGAATGGTGATAGAAGAATAAGACTCCTGGTCAGAGATAAAGGACAGTTTATTACAGCAACAGCAGTAGTCAGAATATCAGCATTTTTAAGCCAGTTCCCCAAGCCTCTGGTATAGCAGGATGCTTTAGCAAGCTTCCGCCCTGGCCCACAGGAGGAATCTGTGGCAGTGGGGTCACCAGTAACAACCCTCGCCAGAAAGTTGAGGCTGATCTGAGTGTCTTCCACCACCATGGTAGGTAGTGTAATTGGTCAATTCAAATAGTCAGGAACAAATTTCATACCACCTTTTAAAACTAGATGATTCCCATCGTAGGGATACCTTCCTCAATGAGCACATGAACTACAAGTCAGTTATCCCTCATTTCGGAGGGATCTTCTCAGTCATCTGAGGGCTACATAACCTGCTGGTGGTGTTTCCTTAAACACTTGAATGTCTCCTATGACTACTCCCAGGGCGCAAGTCATTGTAATTTCAGGAATAAAGGAAAAAAAGATGGCTTGCTTCTGCACCAAAGTGTAGTCCTAGGGTGCAGGCACATGATGACCCTGTAAAGAGAGTTTATTTACAATTATTAGGGCAGTGGTAGTATATTACATATGAGACTTTTATGAGTCAGGGGGAGGAACAAGTCGACCCTGCTTCCTACACACCTGTCAGCTGGGCCAGTTCACTTTTAATAATGGAGTCTAGTCCTTGTTTTGTTGAGCAACTACCTGAAGTCGTCAGCCCAACCTGTCATGTTGGTCAGTGCCACCAGTCACATTTTTCTTCCCCACAGAATGATTGAGTGTGATGGCCATGGGGATGAGGATAGAGATGACACCCAAAGGTGCTGATGTACGTTTAGCATGGGATATACAGGATCTGGGCCATCTGCTATTTTTAATGGCATTGTCAGAAATATTTAAGGCAATAATAATCAAGTTGTGGTACAGCCAGCTAAATTTAGGGCACTTGGAACAGTTTGAGAGAGTAGCACCAGGGTGTTTTCCTTCATGAGGAAGGTTCCAGGGCCTATTCTGAAAGACAAAATTATTAACACTCCTCCCTTCCCCATATCTCTCAGGATCTAAGCTGTTCCCTTTCCAGATTTTGAGATTGTTGTTCTCCCTCCATTGCCACAAAATTGGGGTATCTCATTCCAGAAGCTGTAGCTTCACCTTTTTTTCCCCCATTCACCCCTGACCTTGTACCAAGATCTTTTCCCCAGAAGGGTCAAGTACGAGAGGAAAAAGTCATTTTTATACATCTTATAGAGTTCCATTAGATCCCCCCACTTTGCACTGTATTGGTGACAAGTCTGTTCACCTAAGTGATCATGACCTAGGACCATGTGACTCTAACAAGAGAATCCAGGTAGCTGAACCAGAATCGAGGTTGAAACGCCTATTCCCCCTTTTGGCTGGACTGCCACCCAGAAGGTATACCAGCCAGACTGGGCTGGGATTGTCATAAGGGAAAGAAGCATCATGCCAGAATCAGGTGGGAATCCCAAATTTTCTAAATACGTCTCTATAACCCGCATCTCCTTTCATCCTAATCATTACTCATTACCCAGGAAGTAGCTAAGAAGATAAGATTCCTTGCTAGAGAAAGTGACATTTAGTGACCAAACTGCTTTATTATAAGGTGTAAAGACCTGGAGGAGGTGAGGGAGATAGAGTCAAACATTTTTGAATCAATTTTTGAGTTTCATCAGATACGGTAACTCTTGAGTGGCTGTTGAGTGGCTTTTGCAATAAAAGGTGTAACTGCGGACAGACCCGTGAATGGTCTGGAAAGCTGAAAAAATGGCAAAGACCACCTTCGAGAGCCATAATGACGTGGCTGATCGGATGGGAATGGCAGCTCAGTAACCTGGAAAAGTGTCGGTGGTGGGGAAGCGCCCCGCCTCCCGCCCCCAGCTCCACTCTCTCTACACAGCGACATCTGTTTTGTTTTTTCATAGCTGCTAACTGAGGTTGGATACCGTCAGGTTTCTCATTAGCCCAACCATCAGTGAACAAGGCCCAGGCATTTAATGGAACCTTTGTGAATTGAGGGCCCCACTGAGCCAGCAGCTTTGCTTCAGATGGTGGAATAGAGTAAAAGTTTCTCCCAAAGGGAAAGCTGCCACTTTTTCATGTAGAGACCAGATGCCAGTGGGCCAAGGCCAGCTGTGTTCTTGAACTTACCGTTTCCATTTAACAAGCAAGGCTTGTTAGGCCCCCTCAACTTATGAGTCATTGAATCTGCATTGACTCACCCCAAAATGGGAATATCAGACTGGAGAGTCACAAGGCTTCCTTAAACCAGGCATTCCTTTTGAAAATAGTTCAACAGCAAGCTAGTAGTTGCTTTTCAAAAAGGGTGCACCTCAGAATTCCCTGGTGGCCCAGTGTTTAGGACTCTGTGCTTCCACTGCAGGGGGCACGGGTTTGATCCCTGGTCAGGGAACTGAAACCCCACATGCTGTGCAATGAGGCCCCCAAAAAAGGGGGTGGTGTGCCTACCTGATAGCTGTGTCAGGGCGGCAGCAAGTCCAAAACCCAAGAGATGCCTCCAGGTCAAGGCTGTTTTCCTTTGTCATAGGCTCCAGGTCACAGGGTCATTAGTCATAGAGACTTACCTCCCAAAAGAGTCATGAAGATGTGGGACTTCAAAAGCAGACAGCATGTCAGCAGCTTGCTGGACAGGTGCAAATGCAGCCTGCTGGTCTGAGTCCCTTCAAAGTACTGTGATAAGTAGTTTAGTCCGTATAAAGTACCAGGTAGGGTGCTGAAATGAGACACAGACTATCTCCAGTACTCAGAGATTTGGATAAGGTGCTTCTAATTCTGAGCTGCACAAACCAAGTGCAACTCCACTGTTTTGGGCGACCCGTGATCACACCACGTGCGATCAGGTGGTGAGGTCCTCATGGCGGATACCATCTATTTCAGCTTTGAGAACTCTCTGACTCAGTACCGTAGCCACAGGGCTTTCTAGCTGAGGTCATGGGGTTGCCACTGGCTGGCTCAGGCTTGCACAGTGGTGACCTTCTTTGCCGAGTCCATCTTGATCCAGAGCAGTTGCTCTCCCATCACTAACATCTCTTAATTCTCACTCAGTTTCTACATAAGGGCTAGGGGAGTTTTCCAGGGTGGTAGGCTGACCACAAAAATTTACCTAAGTTTCTCTGGGTTAATTTCTCATTCTCTAGTTGGTCACTTATATCAGCGTTCTAAATCCAATCTGAGGTAATAAGAACCTGAATACTAAGCAAGGCCTCATTCTTGGTTTCCTACAAGAGTTTATCTGTCTCTGGGAGACCTCCTGAAAGGATAAAAGCAGCCATGACCCACTTCCAAAACCTCTGAGACCTTTTACTGTCATTTCCAAATAGACTTGAGGTGGACAAGACAGACTGTAGGAAAGACAGCCCAGCTGATACCATTTGTCCTTAAGACCATTACACACCCCGCCCCCTCAACTCCCAAGTAAACCAGACATTGTTCTAATGACTGGCCTGATTTATGCCCATGAATTTCTCTCCTTTCATGGTCATTATAGATATGTGTCTCTGTAATTGTCTGAAAGAGAGCAGAACCTTTTGCCTGAAAGGGAACAGTACTGAAATGAATCTCCTGGTTGTTACTGTGGGACACACCTGAGGCTGATTAACAGGATGGTAAGGAAGTGCCCCAGCCCAGAAGAGATTTAGCAGCAGTGAGGACACCTGTTTCCTGGTGTTCAGCCTGCAGCCACCTCGGCAGTTCACCCTCAGTAATAGGCAGCGAAAGGAAGGGCCATTTGCTTCCATAACTGACTGTATGATTTGGTCAGCGTGTTTACTGCAGATTCCCAAGGCCTTCCCTCAAGTCTCTGCAAGGCTCTCATCCTTCCTCTTTCAGAAAGTCGTGTCTCAGTCAGAATCCTATCCTTGTCACCCAAACTGTAAGGCATTGGAGATTCTACCCCACTTGCAAGAACATAAGTTAGCCTGCCACAGTTTCATGGATGCTGGTAGCAGACATGAGACTCGTCGATCAGAGGTAAAGGACAGTTTGTCACTCACAGCAATAGCAGTAGATAGAGTATCAGCATTTTTTCTGCTGGTTCCCTGAGCCCAGTTCCCCCAGAGCAATGCAGAGGGACAGATGACCCCCTCTGCAGCCAATGGGTTGTGGTGCAGAAGAGGAATCCTGAGCTTAAGGAACCCAAATCTTTTATAACAGGCAATAAGCATGGCTGTCCTTTTCTCCAGAGGGAGGCAATTATCTTCACTACACCAGACAGTAAGAATGCTTGCCCCTTGATCTTGAGGGAGACACTGTCTCTTCCTATCACTGCCTGTCTATTGGGCTGCTTGAATGCCCTCACAACTGGGCAGTTGGCCTTCAGAGCCAAGTGATCCCAAAGACAGCAAGGCAGAAGCTGCAGTGTCTTTTATAAACTAGCCTTGGAAGTCACACACTGCCATTTCTACAATATCTTGTTAGTTATACAGGTCAGCTCTAGGCACTGTGGAAGGGGACTGAACAAGGAGGTAGACATCACTGAGGACCATCTTGGAGGCCTGTAACCACAGTAATTACATAAGCTATTAGCATTGTAGTTAGCTAGATAAAGAGTATATGGGAATTAGGTAGGTCTTCAGAAGTTGAAGAATTTTAAATGAAAATGTAAGTTACAGACTGGAAGAAAATATTCACAAAACATATATCTGACAAAGATCTTGTGTCCACAAAATATAAAGAATTCTTACAACTGACTGATAAAAAGACAACCCAGTTAACAAATGAACACATACTTCACAAAAGTAGATATTCAGTTGGTCTTTAAACACATGTAAAGATACTCAAGATCATTTGTTATCTGGGAAATGCAAATCGTCACCACAATAAGATACATTTCATTCCCACCAGAACAGTCAAAATAACTGGAGACTTCCCTGGAGGCCCAGTGGTTAAGACTCTGTCCTTCCAATGCAGGGGGCACCGGTTCGATCCCTGGTTGGGGAACTAAGATCCCGCATGCTGCATGGCATGGCCAAAAAGTAAAATTAAATAAAATTAAATTAATAACTAAATTCCTGATTATTCTTTTAAAATAAATAAATAAATAAAATAACTGGTGATATCGAGTGTGGGTGAGGATCTGGAGCAACAAGAACCCTCAGTTATCGCTGGTTAGAGTGCAAAGCAATACTTGGGAAAAATACTTACCTAGTTTCTTGTAAAGTGACATGTATACTTTCTCTATGACCTAGCGATTCCACCAGTAGGTATTTATCCAAGAGAAATTAAGACACATGACCACTAAGAGAGTTATACACAAATATCCATAGCGTCTGTATTCATAATACATTGTAACCCAGAGCCGGCAGCTACCCAGGTGTTTATCAGTAGGAGAATAGATGAACAAATTGCGATACAAATCTTGTTTTCTGATATGTGCTGTGAATATTTGCTCCTGGTTTGTGGCTTTCTTTTTCATTTTTTAAGCAGTTTCTTTAAAAGACCAAAAATTTAATTTTAGCAGTCCAAATACTTACGGTTTTAACATTTTAAAGTAATTAGCTGTACACAACTGGTATTCTAACTCAGAGAGAAGGTTGCCAAAACCTCTACAGTGAAGGAGTCTCTGGGGGGCACTAACAGGAGTGTCTGTTATTTTGCAGTTGGGACAGATTCTAGAGCCCTTTGTTAGAGGGGGCCCCATTCAAAGTGGGCTAATTTGCAAGTAACAGCATAAATGGGCTTGTGTACAAGTTGTAAATGAGAAATATGCTTCCTTCGGAACACAAAAAAAAGCCTAAAAGACGTTGTGGGTGCTGAGAGTCAACAGCTGTTTCTTGACAGTGTCACAGAGAGAGCAGCCTTCAGTTTCCCCAATAATTTTCAGGAATCTCATCGAGGTGGCAGGGGGGCCTTACCCTGTGTGTGAGGCAGTGGCCCATCCTCTTTTTGTGAGCACCTTGTATTATTTGTATGTCCCAAACGAGTGTGTCAAAGAGGAAATCATCAGGGTAATGTCATACCTGTGTCCCTAGAGAAAGAAGGATGTAGTTAAGGTCTTGCCCTCAGAGACTGCGTGCAATGACAGGGCTGTGAGCTACCCGCCCTGGGAGCTGGGTAAAGTATGTCCTAGCCCTTTGGAGGGGAAGGCAAACTTCAGTCAAGAGGCTGTTGAAATAGGCACCGAACAAAAGATATGCAGCAAATTCTATAATAGAAAAATATTTACCATTCGCTGATTGGATGAATTTGGTCAATTCAGTAGTACTGGCTACAGGGACCTTAACGCGGCCCACAGCAATCCAGGCTCATGGGTAGTCCACTGTGAGGCACATTCATTCTTCCCAAGTTTAAGAGCAGGGTGAACTGGGCTCTTAAATGGCAGAGCAGTGGGGATACTCACCACTTCTCTAAATACATCTTGTCTAAAGGGTTTCAACCATGAAAGACTTTGTTTTAATTTACACTGGGCCACATTAACTATTTTAATGGGGGAAGAAGAGGTTCATGGGGTTCCATTTTATCAGGATAATTTGTGACAAATATTTATTACTCGTTGAGTCAGAGAGTCCATGAGCACTGGCACATTTTAGGACAATGGGTACTGTGATCACGAGAAATTTAGGCAAGACAGTAGTTCCTGTGGTTAAGGTAAGGCATACCTGTTTGTCCTCTTTATCACCTTTAGTGACTGCCCGATGATTATAGGGGGTACCTTATTTAAATTTAGTGGGATGCCCAGTGTAACTGTAATTTGAGCCCCGTTACTGATTAAGGCCATGAAGGTTATCCAACTGCTGTGTTTCAGCAAACGTTAAACTAATTCAGAACTAGTGTTATAGAGGTACAAAAGCCAATCTGCCCTTTTAATCTTTTTGTTGTAGAAATTCTTTTAGTAAAATTTCAGTTACCAATTGGGGCAAATTACAGACTTCCATTTCGGTTTTTGTTTGTTTCCTCCTTGTTACTGACTGAATTGTGTCCCAACTTCATATGCGGAAGTTCTAACCCTCACATGACTGTACTTGGAGATGGGGCCTTTAAGGAGGTGATTAATTAAGGTTAAGTGAGGTCATACGGGCAGGGCCCTAATCTGATAGGACTGGGGTTCTTATCAGAAGAGGAAGAGAGGCCAGGGATCTTCCCTCGCTTTGCGTGGGCACACACAGAGCAAAGGCCATGTGCAAGCCAGAAAGAGAGGTCTCATCAGAAATCAACCCTGATGACACCTTGATCTCCTACTTCTGACCTCCAGAACTGTGAAGAGATAGACTTCTGTTGTTTAAGCAACTCAGTTGCGGCAGCCCTAGCAGACCGCTGTGCTCACCCTGTAGGTTTTTTTTGTTTTGGTTTGGGGTTTTTTGGTGGTGGTAGTTACTGGGTATCCTTCAGGGAGGTCTTCTCTGCACTGCTCATATTTATAAATTTCTTCCTCCAGAAAGCCTCCAATCAGTATTGTCAGGGTTAGCATCCTTCGCCATGACAGCAGTTGAATTTACAACTTGGCTGTGCCACAGGGATGCCAGGGGTGTTCTTCTCTGTAACCCTGAGGATCAAGGTCTTTTTTTGCAACAGAGACGTAAGCAGCAGAAGCAAACGTATCTTATAGGGTCCTAGTGAGCCATCTGCCTTTAGGAGCATGAATCTCAGTAATTCAACTGCTCTTCAAATAGGGACTGCTGTTCCTCCATACAGGTGACTACCCAGTGGGCCTAACCAAGCTCTTTCCCCCTGAGCCCTCTTTAGAACAGGGCCAACACCACCTGCTTGAGACACACAAGCAGTATCTCACAAGTTAAGAGTCTTTCTCCTGAGTCCATCAATCAAGACACACAACTCAGTCTAAGACACAGATGAGTCTGGACTGAGACACACAACCCAAGGCTACTTAAAGGAGCTCCTTGATCCCATACTCTTCTCTGTGAACACCAATCACTGACGCTTCCAACTTAGGTGGGTTAAATCTATGACAGAGGCTTGGTAGGACTCAGCAAATGCAGCACCAGGCAGCAGATCCAGTCAGCAAACCAAAGCAAGAGAAGATAACCCCGGGTGGTGGTCGCCCCCCTCTAGACATCCTGCTCCTAGTGTCAACTGCTGTGGCCACCTTGCAGGAACAGCATTACCACCTCCATACCCAAAATTTGGTTCCAGTGTCAGGACTGATAATGTCACACACACACACACACACACACACACACACACACACACACAACCCCCCTCCCCCCCCCCAAGATAATACAAAAAGGTTGATTATGTAACGAGGCTTTCTGGGGAAAACAGGGCAGGCTTTCCATGTTGGCCCAAAAATTACCTGAGAAAGGAAAGGAGGCTGGTTTGGGATTTTTTTTACTGCGGTTGGGGTGGGGCTGGGATGAGGGTTCTCACACACACGGAGGGACGGAGGGACGTGCGAGGTTTCAGCCTCCCAGGCTTCCTTCAGGCTTTAACCCAGATGTGGGGCACAAGGGGGACGGGAGAGGGGAGGCTTCAAAGCTATCGGCAGTCAAACATCTTCGATGGTGTCAGCTCTTTATTTCAATTTTAAATTACCATGAATAGATGATTCTAGTACGTACTCTTTAGGTTAGAATTTGAATAATGTATATCATAGTTTTAAATAAGACTTCACAAATCTTTCAGGTAAAATCATATTCTTCTGGGTAAATATATCCCCTTGATCACATTTATGATTACTCCTTTCTGAATCCCCACAGGAGAGTAAAGGAATAAAAAAGGCAGAGATTAGTACTGTCATTAAAGACCTCAGAGATTCTTATCACACCCTGATATTGTTCCTTCTCATCAACTGTGGGGCCTGTGCAGTAACTCATCACAGACCTAATTAGCCGTGGTTCTGGATGTGGTCATCTCAGGCCAGTTGCTGCCCTGCACCTGATTTCACTCTCACTTCGTAAGCAGGCTGACTCTGGGCGTCTTCTCTTGCGGGTTTGAGCTGTCAGGACTGTCAGTGCACGAGCTCCTGTGGCTCCCCTCCACTCACACCTTTGTAAATAGCCCCTTTTGTAAATAAGCTCTCCACCAACTGAAGGGAGAAGAACCTCTCCAATAGCTGTGTGTCAGGCAGAGTAAATGAGTCAGAGTCCTTGTGGCCTCTGAGCCCTGCTGTGATTTTACCTCCTTGCCCCTCTGACCTCACCTCCTCCCCCTGCCACCTCGGCTTGCTTTGTTCTGGCCACCCTGGCCATCTTGCTGTTCCTCAGACATCCTAGACGTGCTCCCACTTCAAGGCCTCTGCAATTTGCTGTTCCCTGTACCTGGTGTAATCTTCTACTACGTGCCAAGTGCCCCCCCAACACTTAGTGGCATAAAATATTTTGCAAAGGAATGGATCAAACATCTTTGTTTCCATTTCTCAAGAGCTCCAAGTATTTACTGTTGCTCCTAAAAAAAAAAAAAAGGAGGTAAGAAGGAATTTGAACTATCTGCATTGTCTTGAGCAGTGTTTCTCAAATGATCTATAGTGAAGGACCAGGTTTTAAAAATTATTTCCGGCTACTGCTGACCAGGCTGTAGTCCTGCTGTGCCGAACGAGATTGCAGCTCGCACTTCATGGAACGCACATGCTAGCTTGACAACTAACCCAACTGGCTTCTAGTCTCTAAAGGAAGAGCCTGCTGATTGCTCTTGGTTGTGGTGGCAGCGGTCAACTGCTGTAAGTGTCGGAACTTCGTCACAGGTGGGTAACAAACTCGTTTGCCGGTTCGCGCCAGACCACACTTTAGGATCACTGGTCCAGAGGGGATCTCTCTTTTGGCAAGGCAGCTAAATCATAGATGGGAAGACCTTTCTGGTCACAACGACTGCTGCTAAAGGATCACAACACTATAATAATAGGTTAGGATGAGTTGCAAGTTTTCTTCAAAGAAGAGTTTCTCCTCCTAAGAGTGAAAAGACATTAGAGGTGATTTGTTTTGTTTGTTTGTTTTCGGTATGCGGGCCTCTCACTGTTGTGGCCTCTCCCGTTGCGGAGCACAGGCTCCCGACGCGCAGGCTCAGCGGCCATGGCTCACGGGCCCAGCCGCTCTGCGGCATGTGGGATCCTCCCGGACCGGGGCACGAACCCGTGTCCCCTGCATCGGCAGGCGGACTCTCAACCACTGAGCCACCAGGGAAGCCCCGAGGTGATTTGTTTTTAATTTTGTTGTTTGCGTTTTTTAATATACCATTTATCCACATATATAGTCAAGGTCAATTAACTGCTCAATTTTCAAATTGGAAATGAAAATTGTATAGCTGAAAGCCAAATGCACATTCTAAAACAAAATGTCGGTACAGAATGTAGAATGAGAGGGTAGCAGGTTATTCGATCATTAGATATACCATCCACATTATTAGATGCATATGTGATATTTTAACTGGGTGATACTAAGTAAGGATATTATTTCTTAGGTAAAATTTGAGAATGCATGAATTGAGCTGAATCTATTAAAAGTTGTTGAATCCAAAATTGTAACGTCTGTAATTACATAAATTACATTAAGTCATTTCAACAGAAATATTCTTCATTAGGCAGTTTCAATAAAGTATGAAAATGCAGTAAATAAGTACATTTAAAATTTTTCTTTTAATTGGATCATAAGTTTTCAGTACCAAATAAATTGCATGACAGTTTGTAATTAACATTTTACCGTCTAACTCTGTGAGGGGAAAGGTATGTATAGGTTACTTTAAAGGTACAGTGTGCTTTTCCCCTACAGCCTCCAACTCCTATCCCCCAAGAATATTAAGGATTTTCAAAGGCAGAATCTTTGAACATTAGCTGGTTTTATGACAAAAATCTATCCCAAAGGGGTAGAGAGAATACAATTTAAATGTTATATCAGCTCTTACTTTAGCAGATATATTTTGGGGTCATTACATAAATATATTAAATAATTTGAAAACTTTTTATTTTTTATTCAGTATGGAGATTTATTCCCAGAGCGGGGCTTTTCTGATGCAAAATTGGAATGCTTGTGTAGTCAGAACAGCTGTCCCCACCCCATGGGGTGTCTTCCATTACTTTACAGTAGAGATGAATTTTTGGCCCAGTGTCTCAGTAGTATTGGACACACGTGGTTTTAAGTGGCAAAGCGGTATGCGTATGCATTCATTTGACTTTCAGAGCTACAGTTGGCTCCAGATTAGAACAAGGAGAATACATTCACACCAAGGCCACCCTCATGGCTGCTGCAGTAGCTGGATCACAGTAGGCTCTGTTGCTTCTAAAGACACAACCAACTATTGCTGAGGAATTACACATTCACCAAAGTGCCGTACAGCTGGAAGAGAGAGAATAATGAACTGCTAAAAGGATTCTTTCAAAGATTTCAGATTATGGTCCTAGTTATTATTGATCTAGTTTTTTAATATTAATAATAAAATCATGGCTGTGAAATAACAGTGAAACTAAAAGGAAGGATTTTCAAGGAAGTAGATGATTTTTCAGGATATTCATCCAAATATTTGATTTAAATCTTTTCCTTTCCAGAAAAAAAGTGGCACTATCCTTTTAGACTCATTCACAAGGAATTAAAATTAGATTGATTCTTAATGCCCATTGTTGATACATGCAGCATATTTGGAAGGCCAATCTATTAAAAATAGATTAAAGAATTAGTTTACTCTGTGAAAGAATGGCTTATATTATTGACATTTTAGACAATTTTGTTTCCTACAAAAATGTGTTTGTTATAATTAATGCAGAAATAAGATCTGATTTAGCGTGAAATTGCATTGATACACTATATGGTTGGAATACTCTATCTCTGTGCAGCGTCAACTTAATGCTGTTTATGTATGACCTTGTACTATAAGCTTATATTTAAATGCTTCGTAACTTTTGCATTTTGAAGCCAATTGGTATAGTTATTCAAGTTTCAGCTTTTTAGCAAAAGTGATTTCCTAGAAAATCCAATTATGCCTGTCTAAATAATATCTGAATAATGCTTTTTCCCCTAAGTAAAAACAAACAAGCAAAAAGTAAAAAACCTTCAGTGTAAATTTTTAATTTATCTGATATGGAGAACTAGATTTCTGATATTCATTAAATATCAAGGAAATTCCGACCATACTCAGTGTAGGCTACCTTTTTATAGAAGGGAATTTATGCATGTTTCGTAAGGGTTGTACTGATGAATATGTTTGAGGCTTTCAGCTTTTAGTGGATACAAAATAGAATGATTGATAAAATCCTCCCTACTATTGGCTATTATTTACTGACTCTTAAGTGGCAGGTTGTATTTATGCCAATTTATCTGCTTCAGGGAACATTCTTGATAGCAGAACAAAGTGAATAAAAGTAGTTTGCTTTGCAAATGAATGCAAATGGGAGAGCCTTTCGGAAAGCCCTTTAACAGGGGCAGTGCACTTTGATTATGAGTGAAGCTGCCATTTGGACATGGTGAAAAGAGCACGCTTGAACCATTGATTGGGGGAGACAGTAAAAAGTCAGGAAGGGCCCCCTTAAGCTTGCGGTGAGGCAGGCGGATGTCAGTGTGGTTAGAGCACAGTGGGAGAATGACAGGGAGGATTAGTGTCAGGGAGAAGCTTTGCTGTAGCTGTGGAGATAGTCCCTGGGGTCACTCACCTCTGGCTGTTGTCTGTGCTGATGGTCCTGTAATGCATACGGCCTGATGTATGCCTGTTCATTATCGGAAACAGTGATTAGAAAAGGTATTTGTCTCAGAGGTTTCCTTCCTTCTTTCTTTTTTCTTTCTTTTTAATTAAAGGAAAATAAGGTGGCTTCCTCCATCTCTCTGCTGACTCCTAGAGTCTTGTGTTGTACCATTGTGGCTACTGCCTCTGGTAGGAAACGGTTTAGTGCTGTAATGTAAAATAATTGTAACGTGGCTATCTGTTCTTTGATGATGGTTTCTTTTGCTTTGCTCAACTTTGGGTTTCACCAAGTGGTAATGCTGAATAAAATGCAGAGAATATGCTTGCTCTGAGAATTTTGGCTTTTGCAAAAACAGATTTTTATCATCTTTAAGGTATTTTATTATTCAATTTAATAATCTGATCAACTTTTAGAAGCTATTTATTTACCTTCTCAAAAAGGAAGTGTTGCTTTGCATGGACTGGGTGGTTTAAGTCTTGGCTGCAGGATTTTCTAATTTCTATTCTCAGGTTTTACAAAATGCTAGCACTTGATAAATTAACTTCTTGAAAATACATGCTTTTTAGAATTAAATATCGTTACGTAGAATGAACAAAAAATATATCTTTGTCTCGGTTCTGATTCTGAATCAGTCCATTTACTTGTTCACATTTTCATTTACACTTATAAAGTTTTTTTGCTTTTTTAATCATTTTTCTTAAAAACTTCAAGACCTTCTGTGGTAAGCTCACATGAGGCATTTGTGAGCATTAGTGACACAATGCACTTCAAAACAACTGTCTTTCTTTTTTTAATGTCTTTAAGAGCCTGGGTTCACAGTACTTCTTCTTTATTATTTGGTGTACGTTGGAGCATTTAAAAGGCTGCGGGAGCTTTGCATTCTAATGTTAACTATGCAACTCAGACCTTCACCTAAACTAGTAGATACGTTTTAACATTGTTATTTTTGCAGAAAGCATAATGCCAATACTTGGTTTCACAGGTTTATTAAATGTTTTAGCGAACATTCTCTGAATTATTTTTTTTCTTTAATGTTTTGCAGGCACCTGAATGGACAGAAGAGGACCTCAGCCAGCTGACAAGAAGTATGGTTAAGTTCCCAGGAGGAACCCCAGGTCGATGGGAAAAGATTGCCCACGAATTGGGTCGATCGGTGACAGATGTGAGTTCACTCAGATTTGCACTGTATGGAGAGTGACAAACCAGAATAAGCCAACTATGTAGAAGGCAGACATAGATGCGTCCAACATTATCTTTGGAGAAAGCCTACAATCTTTTTAAGGACCTGGAAGTGAACCGTTAACAAAATAAGCAAGAAGCAGATGTCAGCTAGTCCCCTGGTCTACAATTAACAGCTGTGTGAGGCATTCTGGTGTTTAGAGACTTAAGCTACTGTAACCTAATCACAGAAAAACAATGCTAGTTTTTGTTTCGAGTGACCCCTTTAGCTGTGGGGGAAAAAAATAGTTCTCTGATCAGAATTAGAGAAGTTACATTTCAGCTGGATCTTTTTAACACTGAAGTACAGATTGCTATAGGTAGTTGACAGGTGGTTTGCATTAATTAAATGAGCAATAGTCCTATAATGTTTTTATTTCAAGGATGATACCTACGATTCATTTTGACAAGTTGTTTAACCAAAAAATTGTTCTATGCATATAGCTTTATAATTATATATAATGTACATTAGAAGTGTATAACTATAGATTTATATATATACTATAAACAATATATATTTAATTTATATATGATTATATGTGACCAGTAATACCTACCATTTAAAAGACAGTGTTTACCGGGAAAGTTTTCGATTTAACACTTTAGAAATATAGGGCAGAGAATCTTATAAAAGCACCTACTAGAGCACCTGATATATACTAAATATTCAGTAAATGTTTACTTGAAATGGAGGTCTTTATTTTCATCAATATGATCCTCATTTTCATAAATGATAGTAAATATTTACTGAATTTACTTTAAAATAAATCCTATAGCTCTAAAATATCTAAGGATACTGAAAGCAAAGATTCAGATTTCTTATGTTCTCTTCAATTGTATTAGTATACTTTGGGCCTTTTTTGATAATGAACAATTTAAAAACCCTGCAAAATGATTAATAAGCACAACCACCAAAAAAATAACCTTTTAATTTAGAAACAAATAATACGTATTACTGTCATTTTTTTTTCTTGGGTTTTTTTTCTTTTTTTTTTTTTTCTGTTTCAGATAGGAGCTGCTTTGAGAATTTTAAATTATATAGGAATGTTTTTACTACCATATGGTAGAACTTTTTAAAATCACATTTTAAAGACACAAATTTTTGTAAGATGTTTTACATGATTTCGACTTAAGAGTTAGTCTGATCATGTGGAAAGTTAGCCCTTGTATCTTGTAACTGTTTTTTTGGCTATTTCATGATGAGACCCGTTATCTTAGGTTACTGGAGGAAAACCATAAGGATACCTTTTCCTCTGCTAAGAATGTTACTGGGATGTGCATTTTATCTTGTTGCAAGGTTGTAAAAGATCTAATAATGCCTTATCAGTAAATATCTGACCAGGTTAAAGATGTTCCATGGTTACTGATGTTTTAAGTACTATGATCCTCTAAATGTATAATTACTGTTAATATAGTGATTAACAAAAATGACTGAAATACTTTTTAGAAAGTTACAAAACAGGCATTGGTTTAAAAGGGCCTCAAAACTTGTAGTTCAATTGGTTGATGAGAGAGAATAGTTCACTAACTAACTTAGTGTCTCTGTTGAAGATAGCACTGCCTTTAACTTTTTATTTATTTATGGCTACATTGAGTCTTCGTTGCTGCATGCAGGCTTTTTCTAGTTTGCGGCAAGCGGGGGTACTCTTCGTTGCGGTGCGCGGGCTTCTCATTGCGGTGGCTTCTCTTGTTGCAGAGCACGGGCTCTAGGTGCGCAGGCTTCAGTAGTTGTGGTGCACGGGCTCAGTTGCTCCGCGGCATACGAGATCTCCCCGGACCAGGGCTCGAACCCATGTCCCCCGCATTGGCAGGCGGATTCTTAACTACTGCATCACCAGGGAAGTCCCAACACTGCCTTTAACTTTTTAAATAATATTTCTATGAGACATTATAGTTAATAATTCCAAAGGCAGATAAGAAATTGAATAGAGCAATATTTTACTTTGTTGTTGTCATTAAAATCTGGTTAAATTTTTAATCTATATTTTTAAGAGGAGCGAGATGAAAGTTTAAATGCTAATATACGTGATGTAACCAACAGAGCCTTGGGATGGCTGTTTAGTATCATAGATCTCGAAAATTGACGTAACTTACAAGAGCAGTCTTAGTGCAGCCTTGGTGTAGGTAAAGGCATCTTTTCACACTTTTGCAAATTCATCCCATAGTTTTTTTCTTCTTCTTCTTCTGTACTTACCCAAGGAAGACTGATTCCATGTAATAGATATTTTTTCCTTTTATCATGGAAGTAGCAAACATGATTTTTTTTTTTTTTTTTTTTTTTTTTTTGCGGTACGCGGGCCTCTCACTGTTGTGGCCTCTCCCGTTGCAGAGCACAGGCTCCGGACGCGCAGGCTTAGCGGCCATAGCACACGGGCCTAGCCGCTCCGTGGCATGTGGGATCTTCCCGGACCGGGGCATGAACCTGTGTCCCCTGCATCGGCAGGCAGACTCTCAACCACTGCACCACCAGGGAAGCCCCCAAACATGACTTTTTGAGATATTTTTTTCCCCCTCCAAGTATTAGTTCTATTTTCATAATACCAAAAGTACCTTGGAAATACTTAGTAAACCTAAAATTTTGGGCACCAAAAGTGCCACTGTAACTTTTCTTCTATATCAGTATATACATATATAGACTCACACTGTATTTTCATTCTGTGAGCATCATCTCCATAGCTAGACTGTACGTTTCATTTCAGTAACTACATTTCAGTACCATACACACAAACACAAACTGTAAAGCACTCTCTCTCTAAAAGAGAACAAGTGTCTGAAGACAAAACTCATTTTACCGAACACACAGTGAGTTACACTGAAGCAGCTAAGATGGGTTTGGCTAATACAGTTCCTTTAGTAGAATGTTAAGTGAAAGCTAACCACACTTTAGAAGATCACTTATACTTCTTTTTTGGCGTATGGTGTTAATTAGATTTGTTTTCATTAAGTGTTCCACTATGAAAAAGAAACCAAGTTGAGTTTGCTGTTATTGGAACCTCTACATACCGACCGGATCACCTGTACCAATTCACCCCAGCTCTGCACCATCTGTTCTTTGACCCGTTTTCCTTGCTAAATGTGTAGCTTCAGGCTGAGTTCTCTTTCCTTCGAGAAACAATTGACCTTTTTGGGAGGGGTGACAGTGTGCCGTGGTGGAATCTATATGTTCCTTATTTGGGTTGACAGATTACAGTGAAAAACCCATTTTGTTCCTCAATTAAGAAAGGAGTTTTCAGTGTATTAATTGTCATAATTCACTAGTTAAATTGCTAAATACTACTCCGGATAAATACAAAGAATTTGTTATTAGCTTTGTAAAAAAAAACAATGCAAAAGCAAAGTATATTTTAACTCAGATATACCTAAACCGTAAGACTTACTTTATTATAGATGCGATATTTTAAATGTTAATATATGCCTTTTAGCAAATAATTTTGGTAACCACAAAGAACACTCAAATTTTAAAAACAGGAAACAAAACCTGTCTGGCATGTAAAACCAACTTTAGTGTGATTATTAACTGCAGGTTTTCTAAATTAAGGTCAGGAAGCCTCACATTTCTTGCTTGTGCAGTAATATCATTCTCTTGCCTGTAAGGATGTAAACTGATTCTGCCCCTCTCCATAGTCACTAAGCTCCTGCATCCTAGTTGTGATAACAGACTGATTGGAGATGTTCTGCCTGCTTGGAAAAGGCCCAGGTAGGTAGCAAAACAAAAGATAGGTGGATAGATTTAAACAAACAGACTTTTGTAATTAGCTTAATGCCACCGTGAGATGTGTAGTTAGAGAAGCATTTCATATGCAGGTGAAAAGGAGGGAGAATAATAAAATTACCAATTTTATTTTATATAGCCACAACTAGAGAGGAGATACCTGTTGGGGGAATATTTATATGTTATTATGGCAGTTGTTTCAAAAAATGTAAGCAGATTATTCAATAGAAAATAAACTTTTGTCAGTGAACTAAACATATAGTATATATAATGCTGAAAGGCATATATTAACATTTAAAATACTTCATCAGTAGTAAAGTAGTTGTTACAGTTTAGGTACATCTCAGTTAAAATAGACTTTGCATTAATTATTTAACAAAGCTAATAACATTCCTTGTGTTTATCCAGAGTAGAATTCAGCAATTTAACTCGTATATATTTGGGCAAATGTATCATTGCTATTACTTTTATTTAGAGTCAGACTAGTCCTACACAGGCTGTAAAGGGGACAAGAACTGTCGCCACCCCCTGCATCGGGCTCCCTGCCACAGCGGTTCTCCAGAGCAGCCTCATCTCCGCTCCTCTCGCTCCCCCACCTGCTCAACCCCACGACCTTCAAGGGTACTTAAATTTTTAAAAAGGAAGGGGTCCTTTATACCATTCTGCTTGCTAGATGAGTCACTAAAATCTAATAATCAGTTTTCAATCTGACATTAATAGATGATAATAATGTGTTATCAAATCTCTCTCTCACGCACACACACTTTGTTGTATGTCATTCCAGACTTTAGTCTTCTTATATAGGCATATGACTACATAATTTTAACAGTATTAATCTGTATCCTGCCCTTTTCACTTTGCTATAAGCTTCTTTCCACAACAAAGATCCACGTCATCTTTCTAAACACCTGTACAATACTCCATGTTGTCTGGATATAATTAAGGAGCACCCAGGTGATTGTCACTTAAATTGCTTCCCTTTTTTTCTTCATTCATCTTTCCATTTATATCTGTTTCCTTAGCTTGTATGCCTAGGAGTAGAGAAGCTTGATTCAAGACTATGGATGTTTTTAGAACCTTTGGTGACTCTAAAATTGGCCTCCAGAGAGGTGATAATATTATACAGTGCCCCTGGTGGTATGAGAGGACACTTCCTCATAGTCTCATAAACACAGAACGTTTGTTTTCTTTCCATCATTGCTCACCAAGTAAGTGAAACGTGCAATGGCACTGATTTTTATAACTTGCCTCCTTACTTACTGGTCTTATTTCGAATAGAGTTTGTGTTAATTCATTATAATTCGAGGATAGATAGTCCTACCGTTTTTTGTTGTTGTTTTTTTGGCTGTGTTGTTGGGTCTTTGTTGCAGCGCACGGGCTTCTCCGTGAGGTGGCTTCTCTCGTTGCAGAGCATGGGCTCTAGGCGCACAGGCTTCAGTAGTTGTGGCTCATGGGCTCTAGAGCGCAGGCTCAGTAGTTGCAGCACATGGGCTTAGCTGCTCTGCAGCATGTGGGATCTTCCTGGACCAGGGCTCGAACCTATGTCCCCTGCATTGGCAAGCATATTCTTAACCACTGTGCCACCAGGGAAGTCCTACCTTCTGCAAATAATACTTTGCCATTTTCTTCTGTTATATTGAGTGTATTAGCGAACAATTCCAGAGATATATTATAGTAAGAGTGATTCATGTAGACTTTTTGCTCAACATTTTAATAAGAAAACCTAATGTTTGGTCATTAATTTTAATATTAGTCATTGATATGAGAAATCCATTATTATGCTAGGGAAATTTTCTTCACTTTAATTTTTCCAATTCTAATTTATAGATGTGAAATTTTAACAGTGGTTTCTTCAACATCCCTTGACATGATCATATGACCTAATAAGGATGAATATATTACTAAGGTCCCCCTTTGTATTTCTAAGATAAAGTTTACTTGGTCATATAATATTATTCTTTCAATAAACAGCTGGATTTGATTTGTTAATTTATTTAGGATTCTTGCATTTATATATCTTAAAGTAAAAATATTCTAGAATTCTTGGTGTTTTGTTAATTGGATATCTTTAGGTAGGGTTATACCAGCCTTCTAGAATTAGTTCATTATACCTACCTTCTAACATCTAGAGCAGCGGTCCCCAACCTTTTTGGCACCAGGGACCCGTTTCGTGGAAGACAGTTTTTCCACACATGGGGCTGGGGGGATGGTTCAGGCAGTAATGTGAGCAATGGGGAGCGGTGGGGAGCGTCAGAAGAAGTGAGATGCCTCACTCACTTGCCTGCTGCTCACCTCCTGCAGTGTGGCCGGTCCTAATCAGGGGTTGGGGACCCCTGATCTAGAGAGTCATGAAAATACTGAATTCATAAAACAAAAAAGTGTGCTATGGAAAAAAATCAGAACAAAAATAAGTATCCAAATAAATGAAGTAGAATGGTTGAAAATTATCATCTGGAAAATCTCCTAGAGAGCAGAACAAAAAGACAAGAAATACAGGGAATCAGTCCAAAAGGTCAAAATCTGATTAAAAGGAGTTCCAGTTAGACAGAGAAAACAGACATGAGAGCATTTTTCAATAAATGATACAATGAAGTTTTCCAGGACGAAGAAACACCTGAGACCAACAACGCATGAACACTGAGACTACACAGAAGATCTTTAAAGCTTCTAAGGAGAAGAAGCCTCCAAAGTAAGGCAGGTCAGAGTGAGAGCAGATTGCTTGGCAGCACTAGATTCCGGGAGACAAGAGAACATTGCCCTCACAGTTCAAGGCAGAAGGGTTCTGAATCTAGAACAGACCAACCAGCTATGATGGTCAATACGTGGGGTCCTCACGTATTGACCTCTCATTCTTAAGACAGTTTCCTGAGACTGCACACTCCAGCAAATGAGGGATAAGTCACCAAAGAGGAAGACACAGAATCCTCGGAATAGTGGACTGAGCCCAGTGAATGGAAATCCTGAGACCCCACGGCAATACAGCAGGCGAAGAGTGCAGAAAGTCCACGCTGGAGCAGGAGAACAAAAGACTGTGAGAGAGCAACCACGTGAACAAAAGGCAACTAGAAACTCCACCAACAGAAAACCATACAAAAAAGGCATAGTCCAAATTTAAGTTCAGCCATACCTCAGTTTCAGTTCCAGACCACCGAAATAAAGCAAATATCACAATAAAGTGACCTACATGAATTTTTTTGGTTTACACTATATTGTAGTCTGTTAAGTGTGCGATAGCATTATGTCCAAAAAATATACATACCTTAATTAAAGATAGTTTATTGCTAAAAAAAATGCTAACCATCATCTGAGCCTTCAGGGAGTCATAATCTTTTTGCAGTAGTAACATCAAAGACCACAGATCGCCATAACAAATATAATAATAATGAAAAAGTGTGAAATATTGTGAGAATTACCAAAATGTGACACAGAGACACAAAATGAGCAGATGCTACTGGGAGAATGGTGCCCACAGACTTTGTCAACAGAGTTGCCACAAACCTTCAACTTATAGAAACCGCAATCTGCCTGTGCAGTAAAAAAGTGGAACGATAGAAACAGCAAAAGAATCTGACACTGAGAACATTCTCCTTTAAGTGACACAAGAAGTGCGATCACAGTGCAGTACTTACCTCTACAGTGAGTAATGTTTACCATATCACAGTTATGTAAGATCTTACATAATGGCTATATTTTAAACATTTTATATACTTTCAGATGGTTTTTCAATTTTTAAAATCAACAGATTGTGGAAGACTATGGCAAGTTGTCCATCAAAATACGTTATCCCCTTTTCTAGTAATAGAGAAGGCAGGCACACATTTGCCCAGCAACACTGCACTTCCAAGCCCTCCAAGCTCTGCTATGGCTAGGTTACTAATTTCTTCTCAGAGGGACATAACTGAAGTAATGTGTGTCTCTAGGAGCTCTTGCTCACTTTTCCCTCCCACTGAACTGGAGTACCAATTTGCCTGCCGCTCAGCTGCGACCATGCAGGCAAAGACAGTTGCCCTAAAGAATGGCAGGGAAGCACAATGGAAAGAACACGAACATACGGAGTAAAATAAAAATTGTAAACAGTGACAAGCTCCATGAAGAAAAATAAAGCAGAGTAAGAGGTTAGAGACCTAACCTAGGGAGTGCAATTTCAAGTGGGATTCTGAGGAAAGTCCTCTCGAAGAGGTAACATTTGAGCAGAGGCACAAAGCAACTGAGGGAGCGAGGTTGTCTGAGAAAGCGTTCCAGGTGGAGAGAACAGCAGTTGCAAAGGCTTTGAGGCAAGAGCCTGCTTTGGGTGTGCAGAGTCCAGCAAAGAGGTCAATACGGCTGACGAGGAGTGAGCAGGGGGGATTACAGAAGATGAGGCCAAGAGATAGTGGAGGACCAGAACACCTAGGACCTCCTTGGTCAAGGTAAAGATTTTGGATTTTACTCTGAGTGAGACAGGAAAGCACCAGATTTTGAGCAAAGGAGTGCAAGATCTAAAAGGGTCATTCTGACTTCTCTGTGGAGAAGATGCTGTGGCAGGGCAAGTGTGGGAGCAGGAAGGCAGGCCAAGTAAGAGGCTATTTCAGTTGTCCCTGCAAAAGACAGTGGTGGTTTGGACCAGGGCTTATTGGTAGAGGTGGGAAAAAGAGGCTGAATTCAGGATATAATATACCAAAAGCCTGTTAGTTAATTATGTGTACTTGCAAGCATCAGAAGAACTGTGAACATACAGATGGCCAACAGGCACATGAAAAGACACTCAGTATCACTAATTATTAGAGAAATGCAAATCAAAACTACAATGAGGTATCACCTCACACTGGTCAGAATGGCCATCATTAAAAACTCTACAAATAATAAAAATGCTGGAGAGAGTGTGGAGAAAAGGGAACCCTCCTACACTGCTGGTGGGAATGTAAATTGGTGCAGCCACTATGGAGAACAGTATGGAGGTTCCTTAAAAAACTAAAAATAGAGCTACCATACGATCCAGCAGTCCCACTCCTGGGCATATATCCAGAACTGACAAAAACTCTAATTCGAAAAGATACATGCACCCCAGTGTTCATAGCAGCACTGTTTACAATAGCCAAGACATGGAAGCAACCTAAGTGTCCATTGACAGATGAATAGATAAAGATGTGGTATATGAACACAATGGAATGTTACCAGCCATGAAAAAGAATGAAATAATGCCATCTGCAGCAACATGGATGAGCCTAAAGATTATCATACTAGTGAAGTAAGTCAGAGAAAGACAAATATCATATATCACTTATATGTGGAATCTTTAAAAATTGTATAAATGAAGTTATTTACAAAACAGAAACAGACTCACAGACATAGATAACAAACTCATGGTTACCAAAGGAAATGGCAGGGGGGAGATAAATTAGGAGCTTGGGATTAACATATACACACTACTATATATAAAATAATAGTATAGCTATTATTTATAGCTATATTACTGTATAGCACAGGGAACTATATTCAATATCCTGTAATAACCTATAATGGAAAAGAATCTGAAAAGTGTGTGTGTGTGTGTGTGTGTGTGTGTGTGTAACCAGGTCACTTTGCTGTACACCCGAAACCAACACAACATTGTAAATTTATACTTCAATTTTTTTTAATGGTTAAAAAAACAATGCTCAGAAAAAATATTTTAAAATTTCAAAAATTTCAAAAAAAGACTGTGAACAGAAATGCATGTTCTGGGTGTAGGGTACATGGCTTTTCATCAGAAGCCCTGGTTGTAAACTGACTTTCTTTTTTTTAAAGCTGTGTGCATGTATTACCTTGATTTTTAAAACTACTTTTAAAAATCTAAAGAAAAAATATTTTGTATCTTTCCATGTCAGTATATATAGGCCTACCTTGTTCTTTTTAATTTTTTTTTTATTATAAAAGCTTTACTGATTTACAGAAATAGAAAAAAAATCCTAAAATTTGTATGGAACCACAATGGACCCCCAAATAGCCAGAACAATCTGGATAGAGAACAAAGCTTGGAGGCATCACATGTCCTGTTTTCAAAATATGTTATTAAGCTATGGTAATCAAAACAGTAAGGTACTTGACAGCCGACAGCTAGGCCGGGAGGGCAGTAGGAACATTCAGCCTCTACTGAAACACTTGCCAGACCATCCCCTCACCGAAAACAGCTTTACTAGTAGAATTCTAGAGCCATCTATTAATATTTTTGCTTGTCTATATTCCCCCATCAAAGGGCCTTGAGGGCTAATTTGAATGTTCTAGCAAAGTAATAACAACTACTTGCAGACCCTTGTCCAGAGAATGTCCTTCTTTTATCTGGTTCAGTTGTCTTCTTCCACAGAGGACACAGCTTAAGGAGGGGCAAACAGAATAGTGGAGAGAGAGAAACAAGATATCCACCCAGCCTGTTTATACATCAATAGGGTGACAGGTATCACCAACAGATCTCTGTGACACACACTGGGGAAATCAAAGTACAAAGGGCTTGAATCTTTACTGAATTCACCTAGTTGGTGATTGGCAGTAACTCGGGTAAAGTAGTACAGAATTGGCCTTCATGAGAGGTGAGGCCAGACTCCCAAACTGTCAGTACACAAGCCTGTTTTGGATTGCTCTTTCCTTACTTTAGCCAACATTGATTTAGAAGTAAAAAACTTTTAAAGCAGTAAACAATGATTTTCTTTCTTATAAGCACAGTCCTAATTAATTGGAAATCTGTTGAATGAGTATGCAAGGGAATAACCACGTTGGAAGCTCCTTGAGGTGGATAATACTAGGTCTTATACATACACCACTGTTCTCAGTATAGTGATATGCTAAGTCAATACTTAATAAATCTTTGGTAATTCACCTAAATTGAAAGATAGTTCATTAATAATACCACATCTAGGGAATTCCCTGGCAGTCCAGTGGTTAGGACTCCGCACTCTCACTGCAGAGGGCCCGGGTTCAGTCCCTGGTTGGGGAAATAAGATTCCACGTGCCACGTGGTGCAGCCAAAAAAATAATAATACTAAAATAATGTCACATCTAGTGAATCACAGAATATTTGATTTAAAAAGAAACCATTAATGCAATCTTTTGTTTTACGGATAAAGAAGTAAAGTGGAAAGAGAACAGAATTTAAAAGAAAACCTGGCTTTGGTGTCCTATGCTACCATTTTATGGGCTGTGTGATTTTGTAGGTCCCCATGTCACTCTGAGCTTCAGTTTCTTCGCCTGTGATATGAATTTCACGGGGTATCTGGCAGGTGAAATGTGATAGCGTCATGAAAATACTTTGTTATTATGAACCATTACACAATTGTAAATCACTATAATAATCACTTATTACAGATGTGCGTTCTAGAAAGAAATAAAAGTTCAAGGCCATGGGCTTCCCTGGTGGCGCAGTGGTTGAGAGTCCACCTGCTGATGCAGGGGACACGGATTCGTGCCCCGGTCCGGGAAGATCCCACATGCCGTGGAGTGGCTGGGCCCGTGAGCCATGGCCGCTGAGCCTGCGCATCCAGAGCCTGTGCTCCGCAACGGGAGAGGCCACAACAGTGAGAGGCCCGCGTACCGCAAAAAAAAAAAAAAAAAAAAAGTTCAAGGCCACAGAGCTAGTTAATGGCAGCCTGGAACTAGAACCCAGATTGTTTGACTCTTATTTAAGCCACACTGTCCTCTTAGTTCAGCAAAGACTTGATTTTTACACCTTAACCCTGTGTGTAGGACAGCACTATTCTTTGTCAGCCATGCCCTAGATCAAATATCATCTTCAAAGTGAAATCTCTTGGTTTTCTGAGGTTCTGGGCCAAAGGAGGATAAATTTGAGAGCAAGGTATTTCATGTCCCAAGACACTGGCCAGTCCATGGGGCTGGAACTCCAGAGAGCTCCAAAAGCAGTTGCTTTCCTTTGAATATTTGAACCACAGAAATATTCAGCATTTCGTTAAGCTCTAACTGAACACTTGTTCATTTCCTCAGTGATTCATTCAAGCAAAGCATACTTGCAGATTGCATGAAAATTTTTCTATATATATCTCCCATTTACCATTCTTATATGTTTTCTCCTGGATCTTATTTAGTGTCCTATATTACTAATATATTGAGTTTGTAATTTGTACTCACTCATCAGAACCCTGTATCTTACCAAGAGGACAGTATCCACTTTAAAGTCTAGATCTAATTTACTAGTTACAGTGATATTCACTTTGAATACCATGGATGTTTTATTCATGAAGGAACTGGTTTCTCACAGTATAATCTGTGGTCTGGGGATAGCATCGTACTTTATGGTGGGATTTCTTTTATTACCCTGAATTATTTGCTTAACTCTGTCTTATGTATAGCTTAGAGATGCAGCGAGTCAATAGATGGTGACCCTTGAGCAGATGCTAATTTGCTAATGCAATGTAAAATTGCTTCCTTGTGCTAAAAATTTGGGTAACCCATTTAAAAAAGAGGAAAGTGGGTGAATGTATGTTGGCTTGTTGCAATATCTTGCTGATAGACTAAAAATATCTGCAAAACTACACTATTGTCTGTTGGCATAAGTATTTTCTCCCAGTAATTGGCCATCTACATTACTTACAGAGGTGATCAGGAAGTTAATGGAAGGCCCTCTTTGTCAATGATTAAGATGTACACTATTATTATTTCTTGTATTTTCTATCCAGACAGAGGATCCAGAGAAAAATTTAAAGACATTGGAGAAATAATAAGAATGAACAGCACTGCTCTCTACCAGCTGGAAACATTTTTCAGGTGGTTTATTTAATGTTCAGGTAACAGAGTGCCGTTTTTATTTGAAAACTACAGTAGCTCCTGGTTATAACGAGTGCTAGATTCAACAGAAAGTTGGCCAAAATTAAATACAACTGAATGAAAATACAGTTGATCCCTGAACAACATGACAGTTAGGGGCACCAGTCCCCCGCACAGTTGAAAATCCACATATAACTTTACAGTCAACTGTGTATCCATAGTTCTGCCTCCTCAGATCCAACCAGCGGTGGATTGTGTAGTAGTTTAGTACATATTTATTGAAAAAAAAAAAACACGTAAGTGGATCTGCTCAGTTCAAACCTGTGTTACTCAGGGTCCAACTGTAATGAACTTCACAGTTACATAATTTTTATTATTAGAATACTTAAAATATCATTAAGTCAGCCAGAATTTGAAAAATATGACTTGAGGTTATCACTAATAGCCAACATTTATTTTCTGAGTTATCTGAGGATGCCAGGAATATGAGTATACACTTTATATAGCTCAGAAAAATGGAAAACTCTTCTGTATGTTGAGTAGAAATGTGCCACTATGTAACTGTCCACCGACCCTAACTGGACCCTATGGAATACAGTTTTCATTTTGTTAATTAATTTTCTGTTACTTTCATCAGTGTTTTCACTGGAAGGAATGAAACCTATTTTAGGTTTCTTTCATTCACTCCACCCTAACCTATATATCCCAGATTTGCTCACAGAGCCCCCATTTCATAAGAATTTTAAAGATAGCTTTAGGTATAACTACATTAAGAAGAAGAATTATAAAAGTATTTTCTGCTTGGAATCAGAACATGATGAAACAAATTTCCCTACAATTCTACAATCCATGTAACTGTTAATACACATGTGGGTAGTGTTATCCAAAAGCCCACCTAAGCCAGTAGCCCACAATATTATTTGTTCACATACTGAGGAAGAAGAGAAGTCTTGTCTGTATGGACCTATAGGTCTTCTCCCAAAAGGAGGCTAGAAAAAAGTCATAAATCTCCATTAAGCCAGACAGAGCCCATACCTTCTACAATTGCACATGATATAAAAGCAGAATGAGTAACTGAAAAATTCATTATAGAATAGGTGAGAAGTAATACTAAACATTCATGACTAAATTGGCACCCATGTTATCCAAGTCATCTAGATCTATCAGAGAGAAATAAATTTGGTGATGAATATGTCACCTCCAATGTCATCTCTATTTGCAGATGACATGATATTACATATAGAGAACCCTAAAGACTCCACCGAAACTGTTAGAATTAATGAACTATTTCAGTAAAATCGTAAGCTACAAGATCAGTATACAGAAATCAGTTGTAACTCTGTACACCAACAACAAACTGTCAAAAAGAGAAATTAATTCCATTTACAATAGCATCAGAAAGAATAAAGTGCTAGTTTTACATTTAACCAAGAGGATGAATGATCTATACACTGAAAACTCTCAAGACACTCACGAAAGAAATTGAATGAGACACAAATAAATGGAAAGATATTTTGTGTTCATGACTGGAAGAATTTAATATTGTTAGAATGTCCATACCACCCAAAGCAATCTACAGATCCAGTGTAAACGCTCTCAAAATTCGAATGGCATTTTTCACTGAAATAAACAGTCTGAAAATGTGTATGGAACCACAAAAGATCCCAAATAGCCAAAGCAATCTTGAGAAGGAAGAACAACCTGGAGGGATCACATTTCTGATTTCAACTTTTAAAGTGATAGTAATCAAAACAGTATGGTACTGGCATTAAAAACAGAATAGAGAGACCAGAAATAAATCCACTGGTTTATTTTACTAGTACAGGCAACTAATTTTTGACAAAGCCAAGAATATACAATGAGAAAAGGATAGTCTCTTCAATAAATGGTGTTGGGAAAACTGGACAGCCACACGTAAAAGAATAAAACCAGGCTTCTATCTTGTACTGTACGCAAAAACTAACTCAAAATGGATTAAAGACTTGAACCTGAGACCTGAAACCATAAAACTAGCAGAAAATATAGGGAGTAAGCCCCTTGACATTAGTCTTGGTGTTGATTTTTTTGGATTTGACACCAAAAGCAAAGGTAACAAAAGCAAAAATAAGTGGGACTACATCAAACTAAAAAGCTTCCGCACAGCGAGGGAACCATCAACAAAATGAAAACCTATGGAATGGGAGAAAACACTTGCAAAGGACACATCCAATAAGGGGTTAATATCCAAAATATATAAGGATCTCACACAACACAATACCAAAAAAAAAAAATTCAATTTTAAAATGGGCAAAAGAGCTAAATAGACGTTTTTTCCAAAGAAGACCTATAAATGGCCAAGTATATGAAAAGATGTTCAACATCAGTAATCATCCAGGAAATGCAAATCAAAACCACAATGAGATATCACCTCAAACCTGTTAGGATATCTGTTATGAAAAAGACGAGATAACATGCTGGTGAGGATGTGGAGAAAAGAAAACCCTTGTAGACTTTTGGTGGGAACGTAAACTTGTACAGCCACGATGGAAAACAGTACGAAGGTTCCTCAAGAAATTAAAAATAGTACTACTATATGATCCAGTAATCCCACTTCTGGGTATATATCCAAAGGCAACAAAATCATTATCTCCAAGAGATATCTGCACTCCCAATTTCATAGCAACAATATTCACCACAGCCAGTGTATGGAAACAACTTAAGTGTCCATCAACTGCTGGATGTATACAGAAAATGTGTTTATACACACACACACACACACACACACACACACACACACACACAATGGAGTATTATTCAGCCAAAAAAAAGTAAAGCTTCATAGAAAAATTGTAGAAAAGTGGTTGCCAGGACTAGGAGATGGGGGAGATAGGGAGAGGTTGGTAAAAAGGTACAAACTTTCAGTTATAAGTTGAATAAGGTTTGAGGATCTAATGTATAACATAGTGACTACAGTTGACAACACTGTATTATAGAATTGAAGTTTGCTAAGAGAGAACTGAAATGTTCTCAACAACAAAAGTGAATATATGAGGTGATCGATATGTTAATTAACTTAATAGGGGGAATCCTTTTAAATGTATACATCTATCATCATGTTGTTCGCTTTAAATATCTTACAATCTTATTTGTCAATTATACCTTTAAAAAAAAAAAAGCAAACTGACACCCATGTAATTGAAGCTATCTAGATCTATAGGAAAGAAATAGAATTGGTGGTGACCAATGCTCACTGAAGGATGACTTTCCTTTCCTGAAGTGGCATACTGCCATACTCAGAGACACCCTGGACAGTGAGCTTTATTATTAGACTGTCACTTATTTGGAAACTTCTTAATCTGCCTAGAATAATAAATGATCTGCTGAGGATGCCAAATTTGCCCCCAAAACAGAACTATTTTGCCATATACATGCCTTCTCCTGAGATGGAAACTAATGAAAAGAAGAGAAATTCTCAAGAAAAAAAGGATCACTTAGAGTTATCATTGTTATACAACCATCTCATGGCACCAGGAGATATGGACTTGGCAAAGAGGATAGAACATTAAAATAAATCTTGGACTACATAGAATTGGAAAGTTGACCAGTTGTGCTTTTTGCTTCTTTCTTATAGGTTCTAAGTTGCCTTTTTAAGTGAGAGAAAAGTTTGGCTCAAAGGTGACTATAGTGACATCCCATTCGTTTTATTATTTAGAACTGAGAATCTGAAAGACTCAGATTATAGCAGCTATTTGTTTTGTGTGGTATGGATAGGCCAGATTGTGACATATGCAGATGGTCCCCTACTTACAGTGGTTCAACTTAACTATTTTTCAACTTTATGATGGTGCGAAAGCAATACACCTTCAGTAGAAACCATACTTTGAATTCTGAATTTTGGTCTTTTCCTGGGTTAGTCGTATGCAGTACATACTCCTCGTGATGCTGGGCAGCGGCAGCAGCTGCAGCTCCCACTCAGCCAAGCGATTATGAGGGTGAACAACTGACACACTTACAACCATCCTTTTTTCCACTTTCTGTACAGTATTCAGTAAGTTATGTGAGATATTCAATACTTTATTATAAAATAGGCTTTGTGTTATATGACTTTGTCAAGTTTTAGGCTAATGTAAGTGTTCTGAGCATGTTTAAGGCAGGCTAGGCTAAAAGCTATGATGTTCAGTAGGCTAGGTGTATTGTAAGCATTTTCAACTCACTGAAACTTGTTGAAACTTTATTGGGCTGTAACTCCATCATAAGCTAAGGAAGACATGTACTGTATTCAGAATCCTCTGTCAGTACAAGGAATAACTAACCATGGATTCTCAAACCAACTCATGGATAATAACTCCTTCTCTAGGAGGAGTCCTCCAGGAGTCAGAATAAATATCACACATTGCCTTCAGAAACCATTCCTTCAAAGAAGCCACAATTTGATTTGATGTGATTGTAGAGCAGTTTATACCCTGGGGCATTTTGTAAACAATAAAGCGTCAGCCAGCAGTTAATGTAGTTTATTAATGGGTGTGGTTAGGTAAAGAGAGGAAGAGAGTCCTACAGATACCACTAGCATCCCAAGATGACTGGGGATACCCATACCTGCAGTACCTGAGGAGCGACATCAGAGGCTTAATGCTGTAGGGGGCAGAGGGGCATAGGCTTCGCTAAATCCAGCCATCCATTAAACAAGCATGCAAATAACAACGACAGACCCTAACTTGGGGAAGGGTGTGGCGAGAGAAAAATCACTAACCAGAATTGCTGCAATATATTATCTAAATGTTCAGTTTTGAACAAAAATAATGAGCCATGAAAAGAAACAGGAAAATATGACCCGTACATTAGAAAAACAGAAGGCAACAGAAGCTGCCGTATAAGAGTGACCAAATGTCAGATTTCACAGAAAAAGACTTCAAAGTAACCCTTGTAAATATGTTCACAGAACTGAAGGAAAGGATGATGAAAGAAACAAGGGAAGATATAATGACAGTGTTGCATCAGACAAATAATATCAATAAAGAGATAGAAATTATTTTAAAAGAAAGAAAAGAACCAAGTGGAAATTCTGGAGTTAAAAAGTACAATAATTGAAATTTTAAAAATTCGGGCTTCCCTGGTGGCGCAGTGGTTGAGACTCCGCCTGCCGATGCAGGGGACACGGGTTCGTGCCCCGATCCGGGAAGATCCCACATGCCGTGGAGCGGCTGGGCCCGTGAGCCATGGCCGCTGAGCCTGCGCGTCCGGAGCCTGTGCTCCACAACGGGAGAGGCCACAACAGTGAGAGGCCCACTTACCGCAAAAAAAAAAAAAAAAAAAAAAATTCACTAGAGGACTTCCCTGGTGGCACAGTGGTTAAGAGTCTGCCTGCCAATGCAGGGGACAATGCAGGGTTCAAGCCCTGGTCCGGGAAGATCCCACATGACGCAGAGCAACTAAGCCCGTGTGCCACAACTACTGAGCCTGCGGTCTACATCCCGCGTGCCACAACTACTGAAGCCCGTGTGCCTAGAGCCTGTGCTCTGCAACGAGAGAAGCCTGCACACCACAATGAAGAGTAGCCCCTGCTCACCACAGCCAGAGAAAGCCCGCACACAGCAACAAAGACCCAACACGGCCAGAGATAAATAAATAAATTCACTAGAGATGCTCCACAGAGAGTATTCAAGCTGAAGAACAGAGAGAAAAACAAAAGAGGAAGTGAACAGAGCCTCAGAGAAAAATGAGACACCATTAAGCACACCAACATACACATAATGGGAGTTAGGAGAGGAGAGAGAGAAAGGAGGGGAAAAAAAATCCAAAGAATGGTGGGTGAAAATTTCCCAAATACATTGAAAAAAGCTAACCTATATACATCAGGAAACATGCTGAATTCTGAGTCGGATAAGCTCAAAGATATCCACAAAGGATGCATCATAATAAAAATGCTGAAAGTAAAAAATAAGGAGAAAACCTTGAAGGCAGCGAGAAGTGACTTGTGACTAACAGGGAACCCCCCCCCACACACACACACCCCAATACGATTAACAGCTTACTTCTCAGCATAAACCACGTAGGCCAGGACAGTGGAATAACATATTCAGAGTACTCAAAGAAAAACTTGCCAACCAGAAATCCTACATCCAGCAAAGCTATTTATCAAAATGAATGCAAAATAAAACATTTTCAAGATAACAAAAACTGAAGTTCTTCAATCTGAAAACAAGTGACCCCAGATTGTAATTTGAATCCACATGAAAAAGAACACCAGTGAAGGTAATAAGGTAATTATGAAAGACAGTATTAATAAATGTTTTCTTCTTAACTGATTTAGAAAGCAATTGTATCAAATAATAGATATATGTTACTGTCAGACCTGTAACATATAGAAAGGTAGTATTTGTCTAATATATTTGCCAATAACAGCACAAAGGAGGTGAGTGGGAGCAAAGCTGTATGGGGCTGAGTAAACCATTACAGATGGTAAAGTAGTAATTATAAGAATATTACTGAGTTTGTAACATGAATAGATACAATATGTATAATGGCCATACTACAGTATGGGGGTAAAGGGAATAGCGCTAGGGAATTCCCTGGCAGTCCAGTGGTTAGGACTCCATGCTTTCACTTCCGAGGGCCTGGGTTCAATCCCTGGTCAGGGACCTAAGATCCCACAAGACACGCAGCATGGCCAAAAAATGGTTGGGGTTGGGGCTGGGGTCGGGGGCCAAGGGATAGAGCTATACTGAAGTAACATTTCTGTATATCACTGGAATTAAGGTAGTATAAATCTGAAGCTGACTGTCATAAGATGTATATGGTAAACCCTAGAGCAACCTCTTAAAAAAAACAAAACTCAATATAGTAAAAAAAAAAAAAAAAACAAAATCATTAATTAAAATGCTACATTAGAAAATACTCACTTATGCAAAAGAAAACAATAATAGAGGAATAGAGGAACAAAAAAGACATTAAAAGTTAAAAGAAATCAAATTCAACTATATCAACAACACTAAATGTGAATGGATTAAACAATCCAATCAAAAGAGAGATTATCCGACACGATAAAAAAAATCATGATTCATCTCTATGTGGTCTATGGGAGACACACTTTAGATTCACAAATAGAAATAAAATGAAAGTAAAAGGATAGAAAAAAGATAATCATGCAAATAGCAATTGTAAGAAAGCTGGAGTGGCTATACGAATATTAGATTAAGTAGACTTTAAAACAAAAAAATTACTAGAGATAAAGAGGAACATTTTATAATAATTAAAAGGCCAGTCCAGGAAAATATAACAGTGAAAATCATGTGCATCTAATAACAGAGCACCAGAATACTTTTAGCAAAAATTGAGATGGATGAAAAGAGAAACAGATGATTCAACAATAAGAGTTGGAAACCTCAATGCCTCCACTTTTCAATAATGGATAAAACAACTAGACAGAAGATTAACAAGGAAAAATGGAATGATAATAAACCAGCTAGACCTAACAGACATCTCTATAACACCTCATCCAACAAAAACAGAATATACATTCTTCAAGTAAACTGAAATATATTCCAAGATAGACCATGTGCTAGGCCATCAAACAACCTCAATAAGTTTAAAAGGATAGAAATAATACAAGTATATTCTCTGATCCCAAAGGAATGAGATTAGAAATCAGTGTCAGGGAAGAAATTGGGAAAATCAACAAATATGTCTAAATTAAACCGCAGACTCCTAAACAACAAATGAATCAAAGAAGAAATTCCAAGGGGAATAAAAATTCTTAAAGACAAATGAAAAATGAAGACACAACACACCAAAATTTAAGAAATTCAGCTAATGTAATTCGTAGAGGAAAATTTATAGCTGTAAATGCCTTTATTAAGAAAGAAGGCCTCAAACCAATAATTCAATCTTCCACATTAAGACAATGGGAAAATGACAACCTAAACTTAAAGGAAGGAGAAGAAAGGAAATAAAAAAGTAGAGCAGAAATGAATGAAATAAGACTAGAAAAGAAATAGAGAAAAGTCAATGAATCCAAAAGCTGATTCTTTGAAAATATCAATAAAATTGACAGACATTTAACTAGGCTGACAAAAAAGAAAAAGGACTCAATACAGTCAGAAATGAAAAAGGAGATCACTACCAACCTTACAGAAATAAAAAGGACTGTAAAGGAATACTGTGAACAAATGTATGCCAAGAAGTTAGATACCTGTTTTTCTAATAGATATAAATGAAATGAACAAATTCCTAGAAAGACATAAACTACTAAAACTGAATCAAGTTTAGAAGAAATAGACAATCGAAATAGGCCTATAACAAGTGAAGAGATCGAATTAGTAATTAAAAAAAAAAAAAACTATTCAAAAAGAAAAGCCCAGGGCTTCCCTGGTGGCGCAGTAGTTGAGAGTTCACCTGCCGATGCAGGGGATGCGGGTTCGTGCCCCGGTCTGGGAAGATCCCACATGCCGCGGAGCGGCTGGGCCCGTGAGCCATGGCCGCTGAGCCTGCGCGTCCGGAGCCTGTGCTACGCAACGGGAGAGGCCACAACAGTGAGAGACCCGTGTACTGCAAAAAAAAAAAAAAAAGAAAAAAGAAAAGCCCAGGCTCAGATGGCTTCACTGCTGAACTCTACCAAACATTTAAAGAAGAATGAATACCAAAACTTCACAAATCTTCCCCAAAATAGAAAAGGATGAATACTTCCCAACACATTTTGTGAAGCCAGTATTACTCTAATACCAAACCAAAGACATGAGAAGAAAACTACATACTAATAGTTCATATGAATATGGATGCAAAAATTCTCAACAAAATACAGCGAACCAAATCCAGTAACTTATAAAAATAATTATATACCCTAATCAAGTGGGTTTTATCCCAAGAATGCAAAGTTGATTCAATATCTGCAAATCAATTAATGTAAATTAATCATATCAATAGAGTTAAAAAACAAGATCATCTCAATAGGAGCCTTTAACAAATCCAACATCCTTCCATGATAGAAACACTCAACAAATTAGGAATAAGAGGGAAGTGCCTCAACCTGATAAAGAACATCTACTAAAATCCCACAGTTAATATCATGCTTATTGGTGAAAGAGGGGATGTTTTCCTGCTAAGATAAAGAACAAGACAATAATGTCTGCTCTCACCACTTCTATTCAACATTATATGAGGTTCTAGCCAGGGCTGTTAGCTGAGAAAAAGAAATAAGATTGAAAAGGAAGAAGTAAACTGTCCCTATTTGCTAATGACATGATTTTATGTATACAAAATACTAAGTAATTAACTAAAAAACTATTGGAATTAGTACATCAAGATTGCAGTAAACATAAATATACAAAAATGTTTTAGTTTTATATACCTACAATGAACAACCTGAAAATGAAATAAAGAAAATAATTGCACTCACAATAGCATCAAAAAGAATAAAATACTTGGGAATAAATTTAACAAAAAATACAAACTTTAAAAACTACAAAACATTGTTGAAAGAAATTGAAGAAGATCAAAATAAGTGGAAAAATATCTCCTGTTCATGGATCAGAAGATTTAACATTGTTAAGATTGCAATATTCCCCTAAATGTAAGAGCTAAAACTATAAAACTCTTAGAAGAAAACAGAAGGGTAAATCTTCATGACCTTGAATTTGGCAAAAGGATTCTTAGATAGGACACCAAAAGTCCAAGCAACTAAAAAAAAAAAAGAAAGAAAGAAAAAAAATGTGTATGTCATCAAAATTTAAAACTTTTGTGCTTCACAGGACACCACTAAGCGGGAAAAGACAACCCACAGAATGGGAGAAAATATTTGCAAATCATTTATTTGATGAAGGACTTGTATCCAGAATATATAAAGAGCCCTTACAACTCAATGGTAAAGACAAATCACCCAAATAAAAAATGAGCAAAGGATCTGAATACACATTTATCCAAAGAAGATATACAAATAGCCAATAAACATGAAAAAAAATGTTCAGTATCACTAGTCATTTGGGAAATGCAAATTAAAACCACAAGATACCACTTCACATCCACTAGGATGTGGGATAATACAAAAAGTTGGGTAATAACAAGTTTTAGGAAAGATGTAAAGAAATCAGAAGACTCATATACTGCTGATGTGAATGTAAAATGTTGCAGCCATATTGGAAAACAGTACGACAGTTCCTCAAAAAGTTAAACACGGCTACCATATAACTCCTCAGTTCCACTCCTAGGTATATACCCAAGAGAAACGAAAACATATGCCCACACAAAAACTTATACACGAATGTTTTAGCAGCATTATTTATAATAGCCAAAAGATGGAAGCAATACGAATGTTTATCACCTGATAAATGGATAAACAAAATGTGGTATATCCATACAATGGAATACTGTTCTGCAATAAAAAGGAATAAAGTACTGATACATGCTACAACTTGGATGAACCTGGAAAACGTTACCCTAAGTGAAAGAAGCCAGCCACAAAAATCCACATATTGTATGATTCCATTCATATGGAAGTCCAGAACAGAGAAATCTGTAGAGACAGGGATTTGTAGTTGCTTATTGCTTGATGAGGGATGGGGTGGGATAAGGAGGATGGAGAATGATAGCTAAAGGATATGGGGGTTCTTTTCAAAGTGATGAAAATGTTCTCAAGTTGGCCACAATGATGGCTGCACATATCTGAATTTAGTAAAAACCACTGAATTATACACTTTAAGTGGATGAATTGTATAGTATATGAATTGTATCTCAGTTAAGCTGTTTCTTAAGAAACAGAACAAGGGAGGTCTTTGTGTACTATTCTGGAATAATCTCCAAAATATTTTGTTAAATAACAAGATGCAGGAGAAAAAAAAGAATTATTCCATATCCTATATGTAGGTTGTGTATCCTATAGTTACATGAATCTATAAATGTGTTAAAACTCATAGAACTGTGCAACAGAAGAGGAAAAGGTAATTTTATTGTATTATGATGTAAAAATATAGAATCTTTAAAAATACAGTAGAAATTGAGAGAGGAGAGGTATTGTCACCAGACTTGGTAGTCCTGGTGGTGGGCATCTGGGAAGTCTTCAAGAAGAAAGTCACACTTGCAAGTATTTCGAAGGATGACTTGGCTCTGGACGGATAGATATTTAAGGAGAGGTTTGATGAAGAAAAGAAAATCATTTAAGACAAATGTTAACAATGGCCAAGAGTACAGAGCAGAGAATTTCTGACCATCTGGAGAGCATTAATTGTTTAGTTCGCTGAAAGGAAGGATGCACACAGGAAAGAAAATAGATCAGACTGTGGATTTCCTTGTGTGTCAGGTTAAGAATTGAACACTTTGTTGTATGGTCATTGATGAGCCATGAAAGGTATCTGATCAGAACTCTGCCTTGGGGATATTATTCCATGGGAACTGCTAATAAATAAGTTGTAGACCAGTTAGAAGGCTGTTATATTAATTCAGTCAGAGAATGAAGGACTAATACAGGTGGTGGAGATCTGAGAGAGATGGGAACACATGGGGTCAGTATTGTGAAAAACGTGGCAGCTGGTTGGGGAGGGAGAAAAAAGTCCAAAAATTGGTTCTTTGGTTTTGCCCCTACGTGACTGGGATGATAGTACTGTTAGGAAAAGGAAGGGGGGAAAGCAGAGAAGTTGATGAGTTTAGGTTGGGAGTTGTTTAGTTTCAGGAGCTAGGAGACGTCTAAATAAGACACTTAACGGCAGTTACAGAGGGAAGCCCCACGGTATGGTCGGCACCACACCTGCAAATTCAACCAACCTCGGATGGAAAATATTTGGGGGGTGGGGGGGAATCCAGAAAGTTGTAAAAAGCAAAACACGTATTTGCCTCACAGTGGCAACTATTTACATAGCATTTAGATTGTATCAGGTATTGTAAGTAATGCAGAGGTGATTCAAAATGTACAAGAGCATATGTGTAGGTTATATAAAATGTGGGAAAGATATATGGCGGTGCAATCAGAAATTTGAGTTGGGAAAGTTGGAAGTCAGGGAAGCTCATGTTGGATAACTTCAAGTTTTTTCCCATAAAATACAAAGCAAGGTCATCTACAGAGAGGGAATAAAATTGAAGAGTGTTTCTAAGCAGCTTTAAATATTTTCTCTAATTCTGCCCTTTTGCGTGAATGGAAAACAAATGATCCACATCAATTATAATAGGTAATTATAAGCCTTTAACATTTGCTAGGTATCATGCTAAGAGCTTATTTCAAACTTAAAACATCCCTACCAGACAAAAGGTATTAGCAGTTTTATCCACATATTACAGAGGGTAATACATGAGAGAGAGAGAGAGAGGATTGGAAATAGCTCAAGGTTACCCAGCTAATCAGAGGTGGAACCAAAACTGAATATGAGCTCTAACTCCGAGCTCTGAGGATGTTAGAGCATGCTTTCTGAGGTTTTCCTTTCAAATTTCATTAAAGCAGCAAAATGTTTGTTCAAGAATTTACACGGATTAAGGGGATAGAATACAAAGTATGTATTCCATGTATACAATGAAATGTAATTTTAATATAATTTTAATAAAGTTAACCTTTTAAATGGAGAAGGGATGGCTTGTTTAATAAGTGCATTGGGGCAGTTAACTATCCAACTTTAATTTTTTTAAATTAATTTTGATCTCCTGTTTATATATAATAGAAATCAGAACAGTGGTTGTCTATGGCAGGGTAGAGATGGATTTAGGGGAACAGGGAACTTTCTAGGATAACAGGAATTTTCTGTAATTTGATTAGAATGTAGGTTGCATGGGGGTTTTTTGGTCAAAACTCATTGAAATGTACATTTAAAAATCTCTACATTCCACTCTATGTAAATTTTATCTCAGTTTTAAAAAGGGAAATCTATCTAGACCTCCAATACATCATTAAATTAAAAAAAGCAAGCTAAAGGGTGAGACGTACAATATAATACCATTTATACAGAAGAAAGAAAACATTATTTCTGTGGATCCACACTTGTGTATGTAAATGTCTCATGGGTCTTGGGTCCATCTACTACTCCACCAAGAGGTCCTTCTGCTAGTGTCAGTCTTGGTGCTCTTAGGGTTTCTTTCTGGGATACGAAGAAAAGACTTTTGTATTATAACATCGTTAGCTTAAGAGTAAATTTCCCCATTGTTCATAATACCCCTATGGTATAATATTCTCCAGTGAAGAAAGATACTCTTTCAGGAAATTCTAACTAAAAAACACGACGTGTTTGTATAGTGATTCTGGAAACTAGTACATCTTCACAGGCAGCCTTGTATAATGGGGCTGTAATCAGGTGATCTGAATTCTTGTTCTGACTCTGCCACTTGATTAGATGGATATTTTGGAGTAATTCATTTAATCTCTCTGGGCTTCAGTTTCCATGTTGGTTAAGAAAATGGACTGAACTGATGACTGAGGGTCCATCCAGGCCTAAGATTCAGTAAACTCTGTTCCTTCACACGGACCTTCTATGAAAGAGGTCACTTGACCTACAGTAGACGTATGGAAAGTCAGATTTTTTCTGCTTTTATATTTTGAAACAGGTGACAACCAAAGCCAAGCAACTGAAGGATTCAGTTACCTGCTCCCCAGGTGAGTCAGCACCCACTCCATCCCATTAATCTAAAGCCGTGCCTTCAAAATAAATCCCTTTTTATAATAACTTGTTTTGCCCAATGGACTCTACTGGTCATCTCTGTGAAAGGGATCGAATTACAAGCACCCACAAGCCAATGCAGCCCTGCACACACAGTGGTGCTAAGATGTACTTAATAAGTTTGAAGAACTGTAAAAACCTTGTTCTTCTCTAGTATTGGGGGGAGGGGGGCATGCAGGGGAAAGCCAGTCTGCGCCATTTCCCCACACTGTGCACCATTGCCACCACACACACAAAGCGTCCTTTGGGACAGGCCAAGCAGCTTCTCCAAGAATCTATGTTTCTCAAAATCCATTTCCTCCAGGGACTTCCCTGGTGGTGCAGCAGTTACACGAGTTCAAGCCCTGGTCTGGGAAGATCCCACGTGCCACGGAGCAACTAAGCCCGTGCACCACAACTACTGAGCCCACATACCATAGCTACTGAAGCCCCGTTCTCCGCAACGAGAAGCCACCACAGTGAGAAGCCCGCGCACCACAACGAAGAGCAGCCCCTCCTCTCCACAACTAGAGAAAGCCGGCGCAGCAACGAAGTCCCAACGCAGCCAAAAATAATTTTTTTAAAAAAAAAAATCCATTTCCTCCAAGACTACGTGGAATTTTGTTCAAGTCCCCATACTTTTTGCTCGGAACCAAGAAGAAAATACCTCCTAAACCTTCCAACTCCACTTAAATACAGGTCCCTGCACTCGATGTAACCTACTAGGGACCAGCAAACCCTGAGATCTCGAAACGTCTCCCCTGGAGAGGACGGGGCGTGCGGTTCTGCGGTCTCCAGCGAGGAGGGCATTTCCAGACTGCTCTCCTACCAGCGCGGCTGTTGGTCTGTGTGGAGGCCCAAGCGCGCAACGTGCTTCTGTGAAAGACGCTCCCCTCCGACACAGTCTCCAGAAACCTGCTCCTGAAAAGGCGGTGGGGCACAGACAGATCTTCCTAGAGCACAGGAGGGGTCGGGAGTGTGTGAGCAGGGCGGGAAAGGCGTGGCTGAACACACCCATGGGTGGCACGAGGAGTGTGCTTTTCTGTCAAGCGAGGCATCGCGGTGGCACAGGAAGCAGCTTGGCTGGGGGGGGCGGTGGGGGGCGGTCCCCCGTGCAGGGTTAGCCCAGCGGGAGGTCTGACGGATTCACTGTACTTGCGCTCGCGGAACTAATAACAACCCTAGATTCTGAAGAACATCTTTCCATACCTCGAGAGTAGCCGCTTATCCCCTCTCTAAGAGACCTTCTCATCCTCTGATCGCAACCTGGCCCTGGGAGGCCCCCGAAGTCCTCAGAGCGGTGGAAGGACAAAGGCTTGGAATCAGACAGAAGTGGGTTCAGATCCCACCTCTGCTGCTTCTGAGACTGACTTCCCTCCTCTGTGCAGTTGGGGTCACGATGGCTGTCTTTATAGAATAGTGTGAACATTAAGTATACCATACATGCAAAATGCCCAGCGCACTGTCTGCTGTGGTGAAGGCAGCTGTCCTGATTCTTGTCACCGGAACTGACCTTGCCCTTCCCCTCCGTGTGTCCTTTCTCACAGGGATGGTCAGACTCTCCGAACTCAGATCCACAGCCCAGAACTCCCGGCCCCCCAAGGCTGCCACCACCTTGCCGGACGACATCATCACTCAGCGGGAGGAGGCCAAGCAGGCTGGGGAGCTGGAGGAGGAGGACGGCGAGGAGGAGGCCGATCCGGAGGCCGCGGAGGAGAGCTGGCCTCGGAGGCGGAGGCCAGCCCGGCCACCCGAGCCGGAGGAGAAGGTCCGGGGAAAGAGGCAGAAGGACTTCGACATGTCGGAACCGCACGAGTCCAGCGACGATGAGAGCCAGAAGAGAGAGCGAGCGCGAGCCACGGAGGAGCCCTGGACTCAGAGCCAACAGAAGCTTCTGGAGTTAGCATTACAGCAGTACCCAAAGGGATCCTCTGACCGCTGGGACAAAATCGCCAAGTGTGTCCCGTCCAAGAGTAAGGTGGGTGACGCCGGGAAGGAAGGCCTCCGAGCGGGTCTAGATCACACGGACGCGGCCGCAGCGGGTCCACCGGCTTTCCCTCCTCCTACGCGTCTTTCTATCCGCCTCATCTCTTACCTGCCAGTTACCTTCCACTAGATGTCTCCCGAGAGCCTGTGAATCTGCACTCGACTGCTTAGTGTAAATGAGGTCAAGATTCCAAGCTGAATCGTTATACAGACCAGTTATGTTTTCTCAGCGAAAACCCCACTCATAGATCATAACCTGCCCCCACAGCAATCCCGCCAACCTTCTGGAGCGTTCGCTCGGCGGGGGCGGGGCGGGGCGGGGACGGCCGGGCAGCATCCTTGTCGCTGCGAGGGCCGCGCAGGGCCAGGCCTCCCTCGCAGGCGGAGGCTCCCTTCGGCCAGCAAGGAGAAGGTTTCCCACAGAATCACGAGCCCCTCCAGCGCTTCACAGCTCTTTAACCCGGGGAACACGTGTGGCGGCCGGCGTCGCCATGGTCACCAGTTCTGCCGTGTAACTTGTCTAGTCTCAGCGGTGGCATCTGTGGACCAAAGGCTGGAAGTGGTGTTGGGGGCGGGGTCAGGGAGAGGTTGCCCTCAGGATCAGGATCCAGCTTGTCCTCTGTAGCCCTTTCCTCCCAGTGTACAGCTTTTAGTGTCTGTTTAAACACATCTGCAGAGAGTTCCCAAATGCCAACTCAGATAGGAGGGAAGGGGGCAGCCCCTGTGGGAAGTCAGGCCCTGTCCGGCCTCTGTCTTCTGCTCCGACAGTTGGGAGCTGCAGAGCCTCCGGTGTGATGTTTTCAACCCAAGCCTTTCCTGATACAGCCTCCTGGGCGTCTTTCCTCGTAGCCATACCCTTCGTCTGAGGCACCAGGAACACCGAGAAATCAAAAGAGCCAGTCTCCTTTGCCTTCTCTGCCCATCACTCAGTAGCCTGTGGGCACACTGATGTTCATTTACATTCCTTTTTTTTTTTAATTGAAATTCGATGTCGGAAAATCTAGCTCGTGGCCATGGATGTCCCCGTGCGTACAAGTCTAGTTATCTATCACCTACTTTAAAATGAGGAAGTTGAGAATTCCCGGGGAGAAAAATAAACCATTAGCAGTTGATCTATTTGAGAAACACAGATCCTCCCAGCCCCTCCAACTGGTTTGCCAGAAGTAATTATTTTCCCTGAATTTCTTTAGCATCTGTCGGGACACAGGCATTTACATGTGTGATGAATTGACACTGGCTTAAAATGAAGGAGCTGGAACCGTGGATTCCTGCGGACAGCACACTCAGAAACTCATTGCCTTGGGGGCTGGAAACCTTCCTGGTTCAGGGAGGAATGAGCAGCATGGTTTATTATCCTGCAGGTGTTCCCCTTACGCCTCCACGTCAGAACCAGGTCCAGGGGAGGTTGCCTGCTGGCTCGCCCGCTACAGGGCGACTCCCTGGAAGTGGCCTGCAAGCCGCTGGGAGCCCTGGGCCTGAAGGAGGAGCCTCTGCCTGAGGCCCACACGGGGCTGGGCTGGGCCGCCCACCCTGGCAGGCCTGCTGCTCAGAGCCCAGGGTCCCCGCATCCCCCCACAGAGCACTGGGCCGGCCGGGCAGCTTGGCTGTTAGGGAAAGGGTGACACTTTAGGCAGGTGGCCCTTGGGGGTGCGGAAGAGGCACTTACTAGAAAATTCTCTCAGAACACTACTAGGCCAAAACTCTAGGAAGAGAACGAACACCCGTTCTCTGTCCAGGGCCTCTGATAAAGTCGTCTGCTGTGGAGCACAAACCAGTTCACGTGTGACCGTAAGTTAGTGAAGGCTTACAGTGCCTTTGGGGTGTTTTTGAACAGAAACAGAAATGGATTCTGGAAGGTACCTTGTGATAAACAAGAGAGCAATGAGGCCCTTCCCCTGCTTCATTAGGGGTCCTCACCCCAAGGGGTGACAGCGACAGGCAGCTGGCGTCTGAAGCTACTAGTTCTGTAGCCTGACTGGAAGGCTGGGAGACCTCGGCGGGGCTGGTATGAGCCGGAGGAAGAGCGGGGCACACTCCCCGTAGTAGCCTGTGGGGCTGGGCCGACGTGGCCCTACCGCAGGAAGGTCCCAGGGGCCCCCAGGGAGAGGCAAAGCATAATGAGAATGACGTTGTGGATGCCTGGCCTCAAGGCTTTTCGTTTCTCTGAAGTAATGTGTTGTGATGAAACGGTGAAATGTTAAAATGTTAAGTACCACTGGTGAGTCGAAAGTCACCATCACAGTAACCAAAGTCTCCATCCCACAGACAGCAGCCACCAGCCCCTCCCCCAGGGTGCACATCACACCTCCCGCCCGGGCACCCAGGGAATTCCAGGTGGACAGGACAGCCCTTGGTCAGCGCTGGGCACGGCAGGCTCACCCCACGAGGGTCACTCTGATTGTAACTGTCAACTCTCTGTCTCTCTCTCTCTCTCTCCAGGAAGACTGTATCGCTAGATACAAGCTGCTGGTTGAACTGGTCCAAAAGAAAAAGCAAGCTAAAAGCTGAATCCTCTGGAAGATGATGTTTACCTTATTTTCCAAAAGGATTATTTTAAAAATCTTATGCAGAAATTTGCATTTTGTACCTCACTATTTCTATACGTCATGTGCCTTAGTAAAAAAAATTAAAAATGTAAAATAAATGTTGTGCTACATTGTTTAAACAAATACTGTGTTAAAGGAGAAAAAATCAGATTTGGGTATTTTATAGATTATTTTCTCTCTCATCACTGCAAAGTTTAATTTCCTGGGGAACAAACTGAATAGTGCTAACAGTGAGGAAAATGGATGATTTTGAAGGAACATATGAGTGAACTAATGTGTAAGAATGAAGACTTAATGTGTTTCTTTGACCAAAGATCACACCAGCTAATGAGTAGCAGGATGCCAGTATTTGGGAGAACAAACCAGCTTTGTATTGAGCTAGCTGGCTGGGAGTAGTGTGGGGTTATCTTAACTGTATGTATATGCATATGTTACATGTATGTAGAAAAAAATAAGTCTAAATGCACAAGGACATAATAAACTCTGAAGTTTGGATGGTTTGGTAGAAGTGCATACCCAACGGATAGAATTTCCAGACAACACGTAGGCAAGGTTTTTCGGATCTGATGACACTGGGTCCCACTTTTCAATACCTGAGTTAAAAATCACTATTTTGTGCTGTTACTTTTGACTGAACCATCACCATCAGCTGAGTGCTCCTTTTTAAATCTGTCATTTGCTCAGGGCTGAGAGCGGTTTGCTGAAGTACAGATTGCCTAAACTTGAAAACCATTAAGATCACCAGAACAGTGCTTCCCTGGTGCCGCAGTGGTTGAGAATCCGCCTGCCAATGCAGGGGGCACGGGTTCAAGCCCTCGTCCGGGAAGATCAGGTGCTGCAGAGCGACTAAGCCCATGAGCCACAACTACTGAGCCTGCGAGCCACAACTACTGAAGCCCACGCACCTAGAGCCCGTGCTCCACAACAAGAGAAGCCACTGCAATGAGAAGCCCGCACACCGCAACGAAGAGTAGACCCCGCTCGCTGCAACTAGAGAAAGCCTGCTGCGCAGCAACGAAGACCCAACGCAGCCAAAAATAAATAAATTTAAAAAAAAAAAGATCACCAGAACACATTTCAGGGAGGTGATTTGATAAAATGCTATAAAGACGTCATTTTTCTCTAAGGATTGAAATGAGGTTAGATTCCCGGAGAAGGTTTGGGTGGCAGCAGCCACACTGGCTCTGTAACCTTTCAGCCTGAGCAGGACACACGTGGCTCCAGGTAGGCCCGCCTCTGATGCTGTGGACGACCTGCCACCTCTGCGTCGTCAAAAAGAGCAGTGGAGAAACTGTTCCAAGTCATTGTTTTCATGAACTGAGTCCTCGGGCAGCAGCTCCCCTGAGCCTCATCCTGGTCGGGAAGGGGAGGCAGCCGGGGAGGGAGAGGCTGCCTGGCCTGCATGTCAGGAGGCCTCTTTCTAAGAACAAACAGGAGCCAGTCACAGGCGGCACCAGAGCCAACAGCTGCTGCCCCAGAACTTTCTCCTGGAGCCAATGGGGCCATGAGGTTATTACTGTGCATTCGCTTCGGGCCAAGGCCCACTCCCCATTGGTGTGGGACGTCTCAGAGGAAGAAGCTGGTGCGTGGAGGGAATCAGGAAGGGACTGTTCTGGCTGCTTTCCAGGCCTTGGGTCCATCCTGTCTCCGAGTCCAGGGTCAGGCTTGTCACACAGCTTGGTTGTCCAGCCTGTGACATTCTGTGAGCATCCTTCCATGAAATCACCCTTTTCACTTATGGTACTTTGAATTGGGTTTCTGTTGCATGCACCCCCAAATCCCATGACCAGATTTCTGGGCTTCCAGTGTGGGGAGAGACCCACAGGGGTCCAAAGATGCCTTAAGAGGTACAATTTAGGATGAAATGCCCTAATTTGCCTACCAACCTCATCTTTTGCACACTCACTAAGGAGGAGTCTTCTAGCATGGTTTTCTACTATCCCTGCCACCAGCCCCTTTCTGCGTGGCCTCCCCTATTTGGGGGACCTGGAGCTGCTGAGTTTTGTTGAAGTAGGACCAGTGGGCCGGGTGGGGCAGGGCTCAGGAGCTCAGCTGCACACAGGAGATCCGTGGGGTTCAGCTTGAGTGAGGTCACGGTCGGGAAAGCAATGGCACCTCCAAAAGGGGTTCCCGACACAGGTCTCATGGGGACCAGGCACGGCCCCCCTCTCCTTCCTGACGCCCCAGGGAAGTGCTCTCTAAACCCACCCCTCAGCCCCGCCTTGTGACCTTATCTATCTGTTCACAGCTCCGAGCTGTGTGACATCAGTGCCTTGTCTTACCTCTTTGTCTCGATTCCCTATCTGGAAAAATAGGGAATAACGGTGGCTGCTGCATAGGTTGTTACGATGATAATCTGGCTTGTTGAACACAATAAATGTTCTTTTTCTATCTGACCATCCAGGCTTCCTGTTACCATCATTTTCAGCAGCTGCAGACGCAGGTAGCAGGGCTGACAGGCCACCAGCCACGCTCATTTGGTCCCTCGCGGGCGGGAATCCCTAGCCTGGGCCCCAGGAGTCCTGGGCACTGTACAGGCCCCGGTGGTCTGGGAGCCCTGCCAAAGGTATGCAAAGTCTTTATTCTTTTGGACGTGTGGTTTTCTGGAGAGAGGGTACACATCTTTCACCAGTTGCCCCAAAGGTTCCTTACCCAAAAAGGTTAACTCAGGCCTCTGCTCAAGTGTTTACACTGACTGCAGCCCACCAAGGGCCCACGTGGTACAAGGACGATCCTCAGACTTGGCCTCTGACAAAGAGGCCCAGAATTCAACCTCAGAGTCGCCACCCCACTCAGACCCTGGCAGAGGGAACGGCAGGAGGTGTCTCTTCGTGCGGGGCTTGGAAAGCGCTGGCCTGGCCCCAGCACACGCCGCCCACCTGCGCCCCCTGGCCCCACACGGCTTGGGGTGTCTGCCCCCATCTCCCCGGAGAACTGGGCCCTTTGTCCTGTAGTAATTGACACTTACTTTCTCCACTGGGGCAAAAGCTTACAGCTCAGTTCTTCACACCACCGACGGCACCAGCTTTTAAGCCCATTCACACGTTCCCTCCTGTGTCCTCACGCAGCCCCTGACTGTTCTAGCAGGTTCCCGCCAGCAGCCAGCGCTGCTTCGAGGCCAGGTGCTGTCACCCGCTGCCCAGGGCCCGGCGGGGCTGGCAGGCCTGTGCCTCACGATGCTTTGTTACTAAGAACTGAGGTTCCCAGTGGACGACCTGGTGCTTCTGTGACATTTGCTTAGGAACCACCTAGAAGTCTTGCGCTCTTATCTCCCTGATTGACCCATGTGTGCTTGGCAGACGTTCCACCCCACAAGACGGGATCCGTTTTGACTGGAATATTGCCCCCGTGGGCCGAGTCTTCTCCTGGGTTCCTATCTCAGTTTTAGAATAAATCATAAGCAGCTTTCCCCAGTCCATGTTCCGGATGCCTTAAAAAGGCCTCTTGCCTCTTGGTTATGTGCCAGCCCTGCCCTCACACCAAGTCCACCCACCCCTTTTGAAAGTAGAGAACTCATCCCTTTAAAATACCAACTACCTCAGCCTTACTTCCACCTGTAGGGTAGTTGTTGTAGTTGTTAGGTTTTTTTCCTAACACTTAAACGGCACAGTTTAAGTTGTGATGTTCTATACACACACGGTGACCACAGGTCCCAAGTGGCCCAGGACAGTCCCAGTTTATACCTGTCTCCGTGCACTCAGTCTGGACTGCACGTTACATGGTCACCCGTCTGTGAGGGGCTGCTGGAGGATGGCTGGTCCCAGAGGTCCCTGGGGGGTGGGGGGGACGGACTCTGAACCACACCCCCATCCCAGATGGCTCTGAGGCGTCCGCGTTCGTTTTGCTCGCCTGTGGCTGAGAAAGCACAAGGACGCAGCGACTGTGCTGACCCTGAGCCCTGGTGCCCCCAGGGGCACAGGGACCCGCCTGAGTCGGGCCCATCCCGACCGGGGGGCTCCTGCCAGCGTCAGGCAGGCTCCCCCTGCGCTCCCGCAGCTGCCCGGGCCGTGGCCCCCTTTAGCGGTTTGCCGCACAGCCTCCCCTCCCGCCGCCCCCGCCGCTCCACCTGTAGCTGGGATCACGGCGGGGCTGGCCTGGAAGCCACCCCACTGTCTTGGCAGGAGTCCCAGCCTCCTGTTTGAATAAACTGCTTGGCCCTCAGCCTTCGACTTGATTCACCAGAGAGCTAAATTAACACGCTGTAAAACTGAACGGCTGCAATTATTTTCCCCTCTGGTCTGGGGAGAAAAAGAATGGCTTCATGTAGGACAGAAAAAGGGAAACCACGTTCGCAATCGTATCCCCAGGGGGAAGCTACCAGTGTGTCCAGAGAGAACCAGGGGCCAGCCCCGGGGCCGCCACCTGCCCTGGTGGGGGGGGGGGGGGGCAGGGCAGCCCCTCCTCCCGCTGCCCCCACTGAGCACCTGGCCTGGCTGCTCTGGGACCCTCCAGCCTCAGCAGGGACCCGCGGGTCCAGCTCCCTTCCTCACGCCCTCCGTGCCCTCCCACTTCAGGAACTGCTACACGAACGAACAAAAAGACACCGGATTCTTCTGTAGGGAAAGTTGCCTGTTCACCTCTTGCCTTCACCACCTGTCATAAGCCAGGAGCCTGAGGGTCAGTATCCCCTGGATTATTACAGGAGTTCAACTCAATTAAGCCCATCTTTGGTTAGTACAGTTTAAAATGAAATCCTACTTTTACAAAATGAAATGGACAAAGATTTGAGCGGCAATGAGGGAGTCGTCTTTTTTAATGAAGTATACCTGACTTACAATGCTGTGTTAGTTTCTGAAGCACAGCAAAGTGATTCAGTTATACATACACACATATATATATATATTCTTTTTCATATTTTTTTCCATTATGGTTTATTACAGGATATTGAATACAGTTCCTATCCTATACAGTAGGACCTTGTTATCTACTTTATATACAGTCGTTAGTAACTGTTAATCCCAAACTCCTAATTTATCCCTCCCCACCCCCTTTCCCCTTTGGTAACCAGAAGTTTGTTTTCTAGTCTGAGTCGTTTTTTAATTTTGTATGTCCTAAGTTACAAAGGAACACGAACAATCTCTGCCATGCTTGCTTTTCTGTTGTAACTCAAAAAGAAATATTTTGTAAAATTTAAGATAAAATATCAAATTGTTTATCCCAAATTATCTTGGTTCCAATCTGTCTCACAAAGGACGATGTTCCTGCAGTGACAACTAGATGCCTCCAGACGTCTGACCCAAGCTGGTCTCCTGTTTTTAAGAGGCCTGGCATAGGAAACTCCCTTGGAACTCTCCTCTGGCTAAACTAAGATCTATCCTGTTATGTTAAAACTGGAACCAAAGCATTGGATGTGGACGTTTTTGCCTGGGGCTGTGTTTCCATAACAGGAGAGAGGCCGACTCTGGCCTGGGGTGGGTGACGATGAACCCAAACTTGAACCCAAACTTGCTTTAATCCTGGGACCGGTCGGCTCCAAATACCTCTCCCCCCCCCCACCCCCACCCCCCACCCCCCCTGCCGCCGCTCAGCACCAGCTCCTGGCAGCAGCAAAAGCAGCTGTTTGCAGCCAGCTGAGTGGCCAGAGGGGCCACTTCCTCCCGGAGCAAAGCCTGGGGTGAGGCCGGGCCGCTTGGTACCTCCTTCCGGGTCTTGGCTTGGACATTAACTCCAAACCAGAACGAGGGCTGCAGTCATGGAGAAAGACTGTTCTGAGGGAGGAGTTAAACATGGGTCGTAAATCAGAAGAAAGTAAAGAAGCTTCCAAGGACCTGAGAAGCCCGAAGCTGTGAGAGCTGCGGGCAGGGAGGGCCGACGTTTACAAGGTCACGGGCCTGCCCACTGCGATGCTGAAGGCCACAGAGCTACCCTGGGCCCCCAGTAAAACCCAAGACCGAGCACTGATGCCTGCGGTTGAAGTGTCAAAGGCTCACATCGGGGTGAACAACAAGGCCACCTGATCCGCAGCTGGGACAGGCCAGTTCTTGAAATAGCCGCAAGGCCCACGATGGGCAGCTGCGAGGCTTCGCCCAGAGCCTGGGAAGGACGGGGGGCGTCAGGAGTGGGGTGGGGCAGAGGGCCTGGGAAGGGCAGGGAAAGCAGCCTGACGGCCCAGCAGTTTCTCACCGGAGCCCCCAGACACCCAGGGCAGGACCCCAGTCCACACTCCGCCTTCACAGGCGGCTGGAGGGAGGAGAACCACTGCACCAGGCCAAGAGTTTGCAAAGAAACTCTGCACCTTATTTTGTTCACAGACTGCCCGCACACGAAGGGTTCAGCTGCGGAAACACCTGTCCATCCTTGCTCCGGGAGGAGGGGGAGAACCAGCGAGATCGCTGCGGCAGGAGCAGCGGCGATGCCAAAAATGTAAAATCTCCTAATTAATCCGTCTGCTTGTTCAGTGAGCCAAGTGAAAAACAGCAGATGCATCAATCAGAATCTGAGGGAAACCAAATTAACTCCATCAGCAAAAAAGTGAACGTCTTGCTTCAAACTTCAGAAGGACCAGCACAGCCGGAACGCTGTGCACTCACAGCCGCCAATCGCGAGGTCCCCGCTTGGCCTGGCTGTGCAGCCCATCCTCCCTGACCCCTGCAGCTCACGCCACCCAAACCGCTCCTGGTCACGTCACTTTCTAAGCACTGGATCCAGGAGGCGTTTTCAGCGGGCGGTGTCACCTTTCAACTTTCTGCAGCCTCAAGTTTTTCGGGAATGAAGTGCGTGTAATTCAAGAAAACGGGGAGCCCTCCCGGCCCGTCCTCAGATCCCTGTACAGGCGCTTTATCTCCCACCTGCCTTCTAAACCTCAGGGTTCCCAAGGGCCAGCCTCCAGCATACCCTCCTCGCGGCTGTTGCCTGTACCGCCTGCACTGGCCTGATGGGGACCAGCCTCCCCGTGCCCGAGCCAACCATCATCCCCTCTGCTGAGGAAGCCTGGGGCCTCCCTCACGTCCAGTACCGCAGCAAGGCTGGGAAGTCTGCCCCTCTGGGCCCCCTCCCTGGGAAGCAGAGGTTAGAAGCCCTCCCACAGAACCGAGAAGCAAGACAATGCATCTCCAGCCCAAAGCCAGCAATGGAGTCTGTGCATTCCTTGCCCCTAAAGGCCTTAGCTTGGTCGAAACACCGCTGCAGTTTCCGGATCCTACTTGGGGGTCACTTCCCCCACGGGACCCAAACATGCCTGTCTTCCCCACCCTCCATTTGATCTCATCTGAACCTTCAAACCAGTTCAGTTCAGTTTGTCTGTTCCCCACTTCTGCATGTGTGCCCAAAGCAGCCAGAGGTCTGGGGGTCAGAGTGGCCACAGCTGCAAGGATGGCACAGCACCACCCGGGCTCTGCCCCTGAGGACAGACTCACCAAGCCTGAACTGTGACCAAAGGCAGCTCACAGTTCACTGAAGTCTTTACTGAATTTACGGGATTGTAAACATTCAGTGATGGGTATGAAAGAGACATTTCCTTTGTTGCCAATACCAAGGTGAGGGGTGGGACTGTAAGTGGAACAACAGTTGGCGTGAATTCTTCACAAGGTAAAATTATCTGAAAAAATCTAAAGGCTTCCCAATGTTTACAAAAGTTCACAACTATTTCATTTGGAAAGGCCTACTGTGATGTATACCAAAAGTGGTTTTCATCAGTGTGTGTTTTGTTTCCAGTAAGTGAAGTTTAAGATTAATGGTATGTATCTCACTGAGAGTTGTCAAATTCGAAACAAAAGTCCATCCCCTTCCTTTTTTTTTTTTTTTTTTTTTTTTTTTTGCGGTACGCAGGCCTCTCACTGTTGTGGCCCCTCCCGTTGCGGAGCACAGGCTCCGGACGCGCAGGCTCCGAACGCGCAGGCTCAGCGGCCATGGCTCACGGGCCCAGCCGCTCGGCGGCATGTGGGATCTTCCCAGACCGGGGCACGAACCCGTGTCCCCTGCATCGGCAGGCGGACTCTCAACCACTGCGCCACCAGGGAAGCCCCATCCCCTACTTTTAAAAGCAAAGCTACATTCTGTCGTGAGGCACCTTTTGCCTACAATGCCAGGGCCTCTGCTGTCTGTCTTGGGGAGTGTCCAGGGGCAGTGGTCATTCTGTCCTCTGCTTGGTTGATGGAGTGCTTAAGAAAGCCACCTGGCGACCTGCGTTCTCAGCCCTCCCGCCCGGCACCTGCTCTTGACCCTATGACCCAGCACACTCCCACAGCACTTCTGCAAAGAAGTCCAGACGGGAACCAGCCCATGGCATCCCGAGTCACATGCTGAGCACCCCTGCCCGAGGCTCTGTGCTGGGCAACGAGCAGTACCTGCTCAGAAACGTCTCTGAGCAAAACCCAACAGGGAAGCAGGAAGCAGCAGCCCAGGCGCATTTCATGCGGTGGGGGGACAGGGCTGCCCAGCACCTCGGGCGAGTTCCAACAGCGGCTTAAGCCTGTGGAGCCACACCAAGACACAGGCACAAGCCAAGAGCCCAGACGAGTGTCACGTGGTTAAGAACTGAAAAGGCGCACGGCCGGCTAACGTTCTGTGGAGGGCTGGGAGAGTGAAGACTGGGGCGGCGGCTAACAGGGACGAGGCACCGGCCCTCTGGAGGAGGGCGAGTCCTCAGACCTGCGGGAGACAAGACTCTGCAGAATCAGATCATCATTTTTCTATTCGTGTATCAAAAAGGAAGTCTTCCCAGGAACCTAAAATGCACTCCTTAGTAAAGTTAAAAGCCTAAACCAGTTTTCCTTGTTTATTCAGCTCTTAATTAAGAGGACCCAGTTACACAGATGAGGTATATTCTGGTTCAATTAAGTCTGAACCTTTGCAAGGCCCACAGGTGATCCTGATGCACACTGAGAGCCGGGAACCACCTGGGTTTCTCTTTGATTTAAATGCGTCTGGTTAAAGCTAACTGTGTAAAACAAGAATTTACTCTTTACCAAGTATGAATACAGCTTTACTGATGTGCTGTAAGTCTCATCGGGAATTTACCTTCCTTTCATCTTCACTGCGATTATTTCCTTCCTCTTTCCGCTGCGGCAGTTTGCAGGGCTCTCTCTGTCTCACCTAATGATGTCTAAGAGTCGGACACAAGGTGGTGTGTTCGGCCGCTGCGCAGCGTCTACTCCCGAGCGAGCTTAAACAACCTCAAGATGGAACCACCCTGCTGCCGAAGCACAAAGCGCCCAGAGGCTCCTGGAGCGAATCGTCGCGAGGCACCAACGGCCTCAGGAGCGTCATCTTCTCCAAACAAAGACGGATGTCACCAAGCTGGTGATAGATACAGGTCCTTCCTGACCTCACTGCCCTCACAAGAACAACGAACAACTGTTCATGGACAACACACCCCTCAGAAAATCCTAGACTACGGGCGTGAGGCTGGAGCACCGCCGGCACCACAGAGACCACGACGCACCTCACCTGGCAGAGTCAGAGGAGCCGCCCCAAGCCCGCCCAGCACCGCCCAGCAGGGCCCCTGAGCCCACCGCTCCTCCGACGGACATCTAGCGCCCTCGCCCCAGCACTGTGGGCTGCTTCACGGGAACCCCTACTGCAGCCACCCCGCCGCGTCACCGGGGGAGCTGCCCGGCTCGACCCCTGGGCATCTGTGGTGGAGAAGACCGTGGGGCTTCCGACAACCGGCACTCGGCCGACCGAGCTCCTACCTGCTAAGCCCAGGCGGCGGTTCCTGCCAGCGGCTCTGCCCGGCTGCGGCAGCACGTCCGACCAGGTAGCCCGGCAGGGCGCAGGGTGTGGGCCTGTGGGCCCGGAGCCGGCTTTTGCCCCCTCACGGGCCGCAGTTTACTCGGAGCCCCGCCCACCGGAGAGGCAGCTGGGACGCGGGCACGAGGGCGCCGAGGGCGCCGAACGGCCGCTCTCACAGCCCCGCCCACCGCCGAGTGGAGCTCTGCGGGCCCCCTGCCCAGGAAGGCGGCCGCAACGCCGGCAGAGCCGCACCGCCCACCCCTGCTGGAGCCCTGGAGCCGAGTCCCAGCAGGGGCAGAGCTCTGACGAGCAGATCCAGCGGCCCTGTTCAGCCAGGAAACTTGAGACACCGGTCGGCTTGAGTCGAGACCACGAAGCGCCTTACCTGTCTTGGAGCCAGTTCTCCCACTCCACCTGGGCAGGGGAACTAATTTGTAGCCCCACCCACTGCTGAATACAGCTGCCCGCCCTCTCACCCAGGAAGCCTGACCAGAGCACACAGCAAGCTGTGTAGCCCATCCGAGAGCCGTGCTTACAGTGGCACTTAAACAGTGCACAGCCTGTGCTTCCCTGTCCGCAGAGCAACACCGGCGGCCCTGTCTGACCAGGGAATTCAGCGCATAGTTTAGCCTAATTAGGGTCCCCGAACAATGCTGCCCGGCCAGGGAGGGAAGCTAACTCAGAGCCCTGCTTAATACTGGGTAGAGTACCCCGTCCCGACAGTCTGATGAGCCTGACCAGAGACCCCAGGCAACAGCAAAGCCCATCCTACAGCCTTACTAGGGCAGGGAAACAAGCCAGCTTTCCTATCCAAGTGCTCTCAGCAGCACCACCACCCCTGCCCCCCACCTCAGGGTTCTGGGCAGTGGCCTTGCCCCAAAGTAGACCCTGATATAGCAGCACCCCCCCCCCCAGCCCACAAACATTACCAGCAGACACATCCAGAAACCCCAACAGGGCTGACTGGTGATAAACTGTCTCTGCCAAAATGAACCTGTAAAATCTGAAAGAGGAGCCCACTTACTCAAATGCTCAGATACCAACATAAGGAATCAAGGATCACAAAAATTCAGGTAAGCATGACACCACCAAAGTAGACTAGTAACTGATGCTAAAGAAATGGAGATCTATGAACTATCAGACAAAGAATTCAGAATAATCCTCTTGAACTTTAGTGAACTACAAGGACACACAGCTAAACGAAATTAGGAAAACAATATGTGAACAAAATGAGAAGTTGAACAAAGAAACAGAAACCATTAAAAGCAAACAAAAATCCTAGAGCTGAAAAATACAATGACTGAACTGAAGCATTCAACAGAGAGCTTCAAAATCAGACGACCATGCAGGAGAAACAATCAATGACCTAGAAGACAGGACATGTGAAATTACCCAGTCAGAGGAGCAAAAGGAAAAAAAAAGTGAAGAAAGCCTTATGGGGCACAATCAAAAGAACCAATATCTGCATTATGGGAATTTCAGGAGAAGAGAAAGGGAAAGGGACAGAAAGTATGTTCAAAGCAATAATGTGGAAAAGCTTCCCAAACTTGGGGAGAGAAAATAACAGATCCATGAGGCCCAGTAGACCCCAAACAGGTTGAGCCTAAATAGGGCTACACTGAAACACATTAAAAATATCAAAAGTCAAAGACAAATAATTTTGAAAGCAACAAGAGACAAGAGAGAAGTTACATACAAGGGAAACCCCATAAGACTATCAGCAGATTTCTCAAAAGAAACTTCAGGCCAGGAGAGATGGGATGATACATTCAAAATATTGAAAGTAAAAAACTGTCAACCAAGAAGCCTGTATCAGGCAAAACTGTCCTTCAGAAATGAAGGAGGGATAAAGATTTTCCTGAACAAGCAGAAGCTGAGGGAGCTCATCACCAGGAGACCTGCTTTACAAGAAATCCTAAAGGGAGTTGAGTGGAAGTAAAAGGATGCTAATTAACATTATACAATATAAGAAGGTACCATAAAATTCAATGATAATGGTAAATATACATTCAAAATTAGATTCTGTAATATGGTAATGGTGGTGCATAATTCACTTACAACTCTAAAAGTTAAAAAACAAACAGTAAAAGGAATCATAACTATAAAAATCTGTTATTGGATACACAATATGAAAAATATGTAAACTGTAATATCAGTAACATAAAATGTGAGGGGAAGAGAAGTAAAAGTATGAAGCTTAGGACAGCTATCTAAGTTAAGTTGTTGTCATTTTAAAATAGGGTGTGTTATAATTTTAAGGTATTTTATGTAAGACTCATGTAACCACATGGGGAAAATCTGTAGTAATTACACAAAAAGAACATGATAGAGAAGTCAAAGCATACTGGTACCCAAAGACATCAAAACACAGAAAGACAGCAGGATAAGGAACAAGGAACAATGGGTCTACAAAACAGCCAGAAAACAATGAACAAAATGGCAACAGCAAGTCCATACCTGTCAATAATTGCTTTAAACAAAAATAGATTAAATTCTCCAATAAAAATAAAAAGAATGACGGAATGGATAAAAACACAAGATCCAACAACATGCTGCTGCCTACAAGAGACTTGCTTTAGCCTTTAAGCCAATTAACTGAGAGTGAAGTGACAGAAAAAGACATCTCAAGCAAAACTAACCAAAAAGAAGCAGGGAGAGGTAGCTATACTTACATATATCAGACAAAATAGATTGTAAACTAAAAATGATAAAAAGAGACAAAGAAGGTCATTATATAATGATAAAGGGGTCAAACCATCAAGAAGATATAACAACAAACTGAAAAAGACAACCTATAGAATGGGAAAAAATATTTGCAAATCATGTATCTGATAAGGGATTAATATCCAAAATACATAAAGAACTCCGACAACTCAACAGAAAAAAATAAACCAAATAATCCAATTTTAAAATGGGCAAAGGACCTCAACAGACATTTTCCAAAGAAGACATACAGATGGCCAACAGATACATGAAAAGTCCCTTGAAAAGTTCAACATCACTAATCATCAGGGAAATGCATATCAAAACCACAATGAGATATCACCTCATGCCTGTTAGAATGGCTATTATCAAACTACCATCTGATCCAGCAACCTCACTTCTGGGAACATATCCAAAGGAAACAAAACCACTTATGTTGAAGAGATATCTATACCCCTATATGTTCATAGCAGCATTACTCACAATAGCCAAGATATGGAAATAACCTAAATGTCCACTGATGGATGAAGTTGTGGTATATGAGTCTGTACGTATTTGTGTGTGTATATATATGTATGTGTCAATACACACACACATATACATACATACATATGATGTATGATGGCATATTATTCAGCCATAAAAAAGGAAGGAAACCCTGCTATTGTGACAACATGGATGGACCTTGAAGGCACTGTGCTAAGTGAATTAAGTCAAACAGAGAAAGACAAATACTGTATGATCTCATATGTAGAATCTTATTAAAAGAACAAAATTTAACTCATAGAAAAGAGGTGGGGGTTGAGGGAGAGGGAACTGGACAAAGGTGGTCAAACAGTTCAGATTTCCAGTTATAAGATAAGTAAGTACTAGGACTGTAAAAGTACAACACGATTACTGTCGTGAAGTCTGCTGTACATGATATACAGGAAAGTGGTTAAAGAGAGTAAATTCTAAGAGTTCTCATCACAAGGAAAACACTCTTTTTGTCATTCTCTTTTTTTAGTATCTGTATGAGATGATGGATGTTAACTACACTTATTGTGGTAATCATTTCACAATATATGTAAGTCAAATTATTATGCTATCCACCTTAAACTTATACTGTGCTGTATGTCAAGTATATCTTAATAAAACTGGAAAAAAAGCAGAGTTATAAACATTATTAAATTTTATTAACAAAAACTTTGTACATTTTAATACATGTGGAATTTTACATCTAAGTAAAATAACAACACGTTCAAAATTTACCATTTATACAAATTGTTACAGAATAACAACCAGTGGGTTAAATAAGTAAAATAAACCACACCGATTTTTTTAAATTATCTACAAAAGATTTGACTTTCTTTAAAATTCCCCTGAACATATAAAAATAAATTAATTTTACTTTTCAATTAAATCTACCAATTAGAAATATTACAAATCAAAATATCAATGTTATCTTATGAATTTTTCACAATACAAAACAGATTCACAAAACCTTATTTACAGAAATGAGGTAAGAACTGTGCAATGTTTATTAACCAAGAGACATATTGCAGAATTAACATGTTCTTCCAGCTAAGTACACAGTGGAGGTCTAATTACAGCTGGGTCTTTTCCACTAATAATTCACACATTTAAGAATAGTTCAATGATTACATCCCCAATGGTTTAATTTATACTCTGCTATACTGTCATACCAGGAGTGGGGATACCCAACATGGAAGGGCTGTAATACAGATTTCACCTGTTTCAGGAACTGCAGTGGTGGGTTTTTTGTCTTGTTTTGTTTGTTTCAAATCATTGTCAATAATGGGAAGTTGTCTAACTTAAGAAAAAAAGAAAATTCTTACCAAATCCACTCATTTTTCTTGTGACTCATTAGTGGATAAATACCCAGGTAATAGTTTTGCCTGAGCTAGCTACAGTGGCATAGAAAGTTCTTAATAAAGGCAGAACCATGGGGAAGGCTGCTGGTGCAACGCCGACTGTCCCTACTACTCCCAAGGACTGAAAGCGCAGGCTCAGCTGTCCAGAGCCACTTCAGCACAAGGCAGGTCCTAACAGGCACTTGATTCAGGCCAAACCCTACCAGCAGTTTCAGAGTGGCCCCTCTTTCACTTTGAATTGAGCTGGTTCCCTCAGCAGCCTTAGAAATCACTGAACTCAAGCTTTCTTTAAAATATGAGTAGGTCTTAACACTAAAGAAAAAGCATTTAGCAAAAGAAAATTACCTTTAGCAGAAGCAGACATTTACCATTCTAACTTGATTACCAAAATTGGCCAAATCCCATTAGAAAGGAAATTTTCATAATAAAGATTGCCAACTCCAAGTGGATGACCTATTTATTTGTAATATTTAACCAATAAAACTCCAATAGAAGAAATTAGACAGTTCCTTGAAATTTGTTTTGACTCACAGAGCAAGCATACTGTAACCCAAACAAAAGATCATATTTCACGTTCCAACTTTTACATTAAAATCAAATGGTTTAAAAATGGAACAAGTCTTTAGTTTTGCTATTCATCTCGCCAATTCATAACAAAATTAGTTGTACACCAACTATATTAAATTCCTCTTAGGCTGATAAATTCATTGCATGTAAATTACTTCAATGACAAAAGTTAGCTATTAAATTTTCTTTCAAAATTCAAAAAATGTGGGTGAGGGGTGGGGGATATGGGAATTCCATTTCAGTGCAACAAAGCAACAAGAAAATCAATCAAAGCCTTACAAGAATGCTCTTGGGGCAATTAATCCTTTGTCGTGCAGCTGGTTTCTTGTTGCATTTCTTCATAGGTGTAGTAAGCGGACTGCAACAGCAGCCAGATGAAGTGCTAGAATAGCAGGATAGTCCATTTCTAGATGTTTCTCAAGTGTCAACTTTTTTCTTGAGCAACAGGCCCAGTTTTATCACTAAGTCTCTGCAGTTAAAACAAACAAAATAAGATGCATTAGCTAAATGAATTTTTGGCCCCCACTTAAGATAATATCCTCTTACTTGAAATTTTAACTGAGATAAAAGGTCATATATACGGTTATTCCTTTTTTTCTAAAAGTCAGCATGGCTACTTTTCAGCATAACATAAAGACATGAACTTACTGCTAAACATTCAGTTGCTTTATACTAAATTCAGCAGTATACAAAGACAGAAGTGCCCCTCTGAGGGAGGATTCATAAGGAATGAATGTAGAAACCATCCCCCCAGACTGACTTTTCCACAGAAGCAGTAACACAGTAGTGTGGAAAATCAACTAACAAAGTCTTGGGTTCTGATCCCACATGTGCTATGTGTCCTTTGAGCTTTAACCTCTTTGAATCTCCCTATTTAAAAAATGGGGTTACAGCCTATTAATATTTTAAAGATTGGAACCACGTATACTATTGTATCTAACAAAGATGCCTGCCACATAGCAGGATACTCATAAATATTATTTCCCAGCCTTGCTTTTCTACATTAATTAATATTGTTTATTTTATAGTGTTTATTTACTATTGTGATTTTCCATTAAAAATACATTTCATACTGTATAATTTTTTTAACACAAGAAAAAACTTAGGAAAAAACGGTTAAAAAAAATTCTAAATTAATACAGAATCAATGAAATTTTCCATGTCTGCAAAACTAGGTTTGTGATAATGACAGTATTCACAGTCAGGAAGTCAGAGGAACAGTGGGGCAAACAAAAAGCATTGAAGAGTTAATGAAAACCAATAATTCTATATTTTGAGCCAATTCTTGTTACTAAATACAAACTAAAGTTTCTGAAAACTAAAAGCACAGTAAAGAGCAAACTTTCAAAGTAATGGGAAAGAGCAAACATTGTGACTTTTAACACCATTTTTTGCCAAGTCTCCCACCTCATTCTTTCCCTTCTTCCTTTTCCTGATGTCCAGTCTCCATTCTATATCCCAATATCCTTCCTCTAACAGGGTTCTGCCCTGAACTGGAATTTAGGGGAAACATTTATACTCCAGTAAAGTAGACCTGATTGAAGGGGAGAATTAATAGAAAGAAACAGCCTTAAAATGTGTGCTACTATATGTATAGTATACTGTTCCTGCACCCATTTTTATTTATCTTAACTTGTACATTGAAAGGGTAAGATGCTATCACTTACATGAGATTAATAAAGAATTTAAATTTCATTACAAATGTGATGATTTACTTTCTATCAGGTAGAATAACTGGATTGCCCTAAAGTTTATATATTAATTTTATTATAAATATAATTCAATTTTAGCATGTCTGAGCAAAATAATAAAAATATTCCTAAATTATCTAGACTATTTCTATAATTAAACAAATTAGTTAAACAAAGATTCTCAAAACACCAACTACTATCTTCTGATTGGACTGTCCAATACCACTTACCATACCATACTAAAACACATTTTCATTTTGAAATTATAAAACAGTCTTCCAACCTTACATGCAAATTCAAACTGATATACTTAGAGGATATATAAATTGGCTTAGGTCCTTTGTGTTTACAATATCCAGGTGCTGAAACAACTGGTTTTAAGAAGAAATTATCAGGGGGATAATATATTTTAAGGGGGGTGGGGAGGAAGAGAGGGGCTGGACAGTCATCTCTGATTAATCAATAAAATTCGTTTTGGAATTTCACTAGCTGTAACAAAGCACAGACACTTACTGTTACCTTCTGACTTGCATTATCGCCATGGATGGTGAGGAACGGGTTGGTGGTGGCTGGATGAAGCGGAGGCGCCTGCGTGCCTGCGAGCAGGTTGTTGATGGGCATCTGCGTGGGTGCCGGGATCTGCAGCTGCTGGAGATCAGGCTGGTGGTGCTGCTGCACCAGCTGATACAGAAGGGCCTGGTGCTGCTCCTTAGGTAAGAACATGCAGGAGAGGGTGAGTCCCAGTGCAGACCCGGCCGTCAGGACAGCCTGCTTTCTCTCTTCTTTGCTCTGATGTTAGGTATTTAAATGACAGCAAAGTCATACTACTAAGAAAGACAACAAGAGTCTCATCTGGAAGAACACACTGCACTAGATAATAACCATCTACTGTAAAATGTCAATATCATCAGGGAATGGCCTTATTTTCAAAATGGGGCAAACAAACGTAGGAGACCCCTATTCATATGCGGTTGCCCAAGATAATCAAGGAGAATGGCAACTTAGAGCAGCCATGTGACCTGCATTTGGCTTTAAAATGCACTGCATGGTGAAATCCCTCCCACAATTCTGGGTACTTAAAATAACTTTTAAAGTTCTCATTCATGCCAACAGAAAGAGTGCTTTCTTGATGCGGTTATGAGACCATGCCTTCCAGTGAGCACCCCTGAGCGCGTACTATGATGTGCCAGGCACTGTTCTGGGGTGAAGAAATGTTAGGAAATGAGTACTGCCCAGGGTCGGGGGGAACAGGAGTGTAAGAGAGAGGACAGCAGGGGCGGGGGTCAGGGTGGTTCTCACTTGGACACAGACACGAGGAGATGAGGGAATTCTCTATGTGGATATGGGGGGGCAGGGGTGGGTGGGTTCCAGGCAGAGAGAGTGCTAGCCAGTGCTGAGGGGCCCTGTGGCACACCCAGCATGACCCAGGATGAGCAAGGAGACCGGGCCGGAGTGCAGTGAGCAGGAAGGAGGCCAGAGAAGGATGAGGGCCTGGAGTGTTGGCCGAGAGAGCTCTGGTTTTTCTCAAAGTAATGCGGGAAGGCAAAGGAAGGTTTTGAACAGAGGAGCGACACAACCTGACCCAGGATTCTTGATGGATTCAATGTGAGGTGTCAGAAAAAGAGAGGGGTGAAGGAATAACTGCTTGAGCAGCTGGAAGGATGGAGGTGCATCAGCTGAGGTGGGGCAGCCATGTGGAAGGTCAGCAGTTCTGTTTGGACACATTAATTATGCCTGCACCATCTATTAAGAGAGCCAAGTGGTGGCAACTAAGCAAGCAGTGGATATGGGAGCTTGAAATTCCAGAGAGCGGCCCGGGCTGGAGACGTTGGTATCAGCACAGACAGTATTTAAAGCTTTGCGGCTGGAGGAGATCCTGAATTCTAGGATGCTCTGAAATGAGTGGGGCTGAGGAGAAGAGGAGGACCCAGAAAAGGAAGCTAAAAAGGAAGAACCAGTTAGGTAGGAAGAAAACCAAGATAATGTGGTATCTTGGGAGCTAAGGGAAGAAAATGTTTCCAGTGGGCAGAAGCCGTTACCAGGTCAGGGAAGAGGCCAGGCAGAAATGGACAGGGCTGAGCATGGGGCAGCAGCTGGTGGGGAGGAGGGTCAGGAGGAGGTCGAGCAAGAGTTTTCCTTAAGGTGGGAGGAGGGAGGTGCCTCACAGCACCACTCCTGACTATGTGAAGTTTGATGCTTGTAAATTAACAAACCTCATGCCACAACCTTGGCTGCAAAGGAAACGTCAAGTCTAATCCACTCAGTCTTCCTGGTCTCTGGGTAATAATTTGTGCTAAAAATTCCTTGATCAACCACGTTCCAGAAACGAGACACCTGTATGTGCTGTTCTTAGAGTAAAATCTTGATTAACAGGAAGAACCCCAAATACACTGAATTCCAGAACTTCATATTAAGATGAGGCAAGAGATAAGAAAACAAGATTACATTTTAGTGTAAGCGTTTAAGAATTTATATAGACTCTATCCTTATACCACTGCTAAGAACAGTGACAGTGACAATGATCCAGAATTGTAAAACAGACATTTTCAATACATTTTTGACTAAAGCAAGAAAGTAGGTAGATGTATTTTAGAAAGAAGTTACAAACAAAGGCTGAAACCCCAAAGTTAATTAAATGGGTGTTCTCCTAGCAGTGAGGTGTGCTAGACACACCCTCCCACATCTGCCTTAGTTCTCTCCCCACCTCCAAGATATGTTCCACACCTTCCTTCTCTCCTCTAACTACAATATCCCTATCCCCCTCAGCTGATGACTTTACTTATAATTCCCATTTAAAAACTACAAACATTAGAAGTGGGTTTCCTCAACCTCCTGTCATAAAACCCACCGACAGCCTCTCTGCCTCCCTCTTATCACAGGGGAAGCTGCTCTCTGCTGAAGAGCTCTGCTGCCCTGGCGTTATCCCTCCTCTCTCTGCACCAGAAAATTCCCCATCAACATACACATACGCTGTCATTTTCAAAATGATTAGAAACTACCCCCCTTAGACCACGTCTTTCTAATGCTAGCTGCCGATTCATTTCTCTGCTCTTTACGGTAAAATATCTTGAGTTGCCTGTACCCCATCTTCGCTTCCTCTCCTATTTTCTTCCCAACTACTCAGTGAAGCTTTTCACTTCTCAGCAAAACCACGTTCTCAAAAAGCTCCGGACACCCAAATCCAATGGGCAGTTCTTACTTGTCTCACCAGAAGCATTCTACGCAGCTGAGTCCTCCCTTTCTTGAAATGTTTCTTCACACGGAACTAGGCCACCACTCTCTGTGCTAACTCACTGGCCACTTTTTCCCTAGACCCTTGACTAGATTACTCTTCTCCTCCAGGGTGCCCAGGGCTCAGTCCTGAGACATTAGATTTCATTCCCTACTGACTTCAGAGAATCCCGCGAATCTAAACGTCACTGTATGTCATGTCACTATTGTGTTCAAAGCCCTGCAATTACAGGACTTCCTTGGCAGTCCAGTGGTTAAGACTTCGAGCTTCCACTGCGGGGGGCGCGGGTTCGATCCCTGGTCAGGGAACTAAGATCCTGCATGCCATGCTACGCGGCCAAAATAACAAACAAACAAAAGCCCTACAATTAATTCTTTAAAATTCTGAAAGGAAAAATGAGGATATACGAAAAAAGAGTTTTTTAACTGGGATAATTATTAAAGCTAGGCAATCAGTATACCATACTCTCTACTTCTTATACACCTGAATGTTTATTTCCACAAAGAAAGGTTTTTTAAAAAAAAATCACCAATGGCTTTCCATCACACTTAAGGTAAATCTAAATTCCATGCCATGGAGAGCCAAACAAGGCAGCCCACAACCTTGCAGCCCACGCTCACCTGTCTGACTGCTCTCCTCCACACCAGCCCAGTCACACAGCACACAGGCCCTGGTCCCTCCACCTTGAGTGCATGTTCTCTTCCACACACCCCCATGTCAGAAAGTCATGCTCCTTCAACTTTTATTCAGGTGTGTGCTCAAAAGTCACCTACTCAGAGGCTGGACCATCCTATCTAAGATAGCTCTCACCCGACTGTTATCTACCACCTTATCCTGCTGCATTTTCCTTCCCAGTACTCATCACTACCAAAAGGTGTGTATGTATTTATCGTCCATCGCCCCTATCAGAATGAAGCTCCATGAAAATACAGAGTCTACCAGAGCTGCACAGACCACGTTCTAGTATTTGTCGATGAATCAATATAACGTAACTGCAGGTATCACAGACTACAGCACAATGTCATTTCACAAAGTGGGCAATCTATACCTATGCTGAATAGTTATTATAGCTTGGATCACTTGCTCCTAATAAAGATCAAGTATTATCAAAAGGAAGAACTTACTGGTGTGAGCTGTTGAGAATTTAACAACTGCTGGAATTGCTGTTGATGAAGAAATATTTGTCTTTGCTGGTCAGAAAGTAATCCGAGTCCTGAGGCACTGAAAAACGATGAAAATTCTTACTTTCTACCGTACACCTTTTAATGTTTTTTTTTTAATGTAAAATGAACAATTGTTTCAATTTGACGTTTAATAACTTAACAACTTTCTAACCATAACACTTTTTGAAAACAATGATGCACAAATTTCTTTTATCTCTCTTTCTCTCTCTCTCTGCACATATACAGGTAAACAAGAATTCACATTGTCAGTAAATGTTTTGTTTCCCTTTATACTGTAAACCAAGCAGGCACTCAGTTGTTTTATGGAATAAAAATTTACATGTGTTTATAACATGGACATGTAATACTTTATTTTTAATCATTCAAGGATAATTTAACCCACACTAAGTGACACACATTTAAAACAAAGAAAGAATCCAAACATACTACTAATTGATTTGACCTAAACTTTTTTTACATTCCCAATGGTCGGTAAAATTAAGCACCAATGAAAAGAGAGCCAGAAGAAACAGTTTACTACTATCCATTGCAAATCCATTTAAAATGACTTATTCCTCAAAAGTATGTGCAATAACAACATGGTTTTGCCATTCAAATGAAATTCCACTACAGTGAAACAGTGAGTCTCACTCCCTGGAAATTCAAGATAAATATTTGACCTTCATATTATATCAAAATCTTTGACAACAAAGCTAACAAAATTACACAGCTGAATTTTAAGAAACCAACATTCCTATGTGATCTTCATTATAATATTACCTTTCTTCAGGATTTATGACACATGAAGGCAATATACACGGGGATAAGAAAAATTAGCATTTAAAACACACATCACAGATCAAAACTGAAATTTTCAGTATAGAATATACCTAATGCTTTGTTACGAAAGGTGATTTAATTTTGTTTTAACCTGAATTACTTAAGTGTCAAAAATAAATGGCTCTTGGTATAATATATTAAGTTTGGTGGGTTTTAATTTCTTAGAGTACATCTAACAAGGAGCACATTTAAAAATCCCAATCTAAAGTATGGACAGCACTGGTACCATGTTGCACTAAAAAACCCAAAAGGTATTTAAGTAAGTTTCTTACCTGTTAGTCAGTGTAGTTGGCATTGGATGTGCTGCATTAGGTGGTACAGTTGTGTGGGTGAGGGGGGTAGGGTTCTGGGATATTGTGACAGGGGTCTGAATAACCCCATTTAAAGCTCCTACAATGCCATTAATTGCCAGTTGGTTACCTGGCAAAGCTCCAATTATTCCACCCACTCCAGGCACGGCAGGAATGGTGGATGTTACAGTCTGCATTCCACTAGCCAGTGCCCCCACTGTCACACCATTGACCTGCTGAACTCCACTAAGGCCTGAGCCCTGCTGAGCTGGACTCTGCCCAGCAGGAGGTGGAGTAGAAAGAGCCGATGAGCTGCTGGTGCTTTGTCCACTGGAGGTTAAGTCCTAACGTAAGAAAGAATAGAAACTAAGTTGTAAACAACACAGCAAAACTGTTTAAAATAATTTTAAACCATCTAATGTGATATACTACTGTTCATAAGTGAAACACACAAATGAAACTAACCACACCCAAATTACCTGATTTAATACAGGAAGAGAATTATCAGGTAGAAAGCTGTTTCCTAGATGAGGGCTCTTACTGCTGTTCAAGGAATCAGTAGTAGGAGCTAGATTAAAAAAGACGAAGAAAAAGAAACCTATTTACCTGTTAAAGTACATTATGTGTAAGATTAAAGGCTTGTCTAAAAAAGCTTACCCTGAAGCCCGCATTAAAAACACTTAAATATTAAGCCTTGTTATTCTTAAGACCAATTTGAATGAAAAAAATCTTTATCTATACTGAATATCATGGCTTTAAATCAATAAAGAGATCATTACATATTTAAATTTTACCATTAAATTCTGTACTAAAGAAGTTAGAGCAAATTCAAATTGAACACTGAACAGGATTCTTTTTTTTTGAATTTTTGAATTTTATTTTTTTATACAGCAGTTTCTTATTAGTTATCTATTTTATACATATTAGTGTATATACGTCAATCCCAATCTCCCAATTCATCCCCCCACCACCACTTTCCCCCTTGGTGTCCATACGTTTGTTCTCTACATGAACAGGATTCTTTATGCTCATAGAAAATAATTTATCATTCCTTTTCTACATCTGCATATAACTGGTGACCAGTTATTATTCAGTTATTATGAAAAAGATAATGGAAGTCCATCCTACTTTCTTTAGATCCACAATAAATTCATACTTACCATTCTGTGCTGAAAATGCATGCATTTGATGAGATGGGCTGGGATTTGTTGTTATTGTTGGAAAAGGCACTGAGAGCTGTGCATTCAATAATTGAAGGCGTTCCTTTTTGGCAGTCAAGTTTTTAATCTGTTCCTCTAATCTTCGATTTTCTACTTGAAGTTGGTGTAATGACTTCAGCATTCCTAAAACTAGCAGACATTTGAATGGTTTTTAATAAAGAATTTCATACACAGGACTAGGTATTTTATGGACTTAAGTGTCAATAACTTTAGAAATAAATTAAAATAGAAAAGTAGAAATTCTATAAAGCATTTCTAAGTGACTAGGTTCTATTCCTAAATTTATATGTAGATATAAATATACCATAATATATTTGTACCTATGTAAGCATAAAGAGATACTGTTCCTAGATATACCATGTGGAAACTTTGTTGCCACATACCAAAAAAACCCAACCTAGTTCAGGTAATTTCCATTCTCAAAGAAAAATCATGAGAACACTTTATTTTCATCAAAATGAAAACCTAATTAAAAATTCAAGGTGCTCGCCATGATTTTTCATTAAAATCATATTTCAAAGGGCAAAGAATCACACCAATATCCTTTGTCACAAATAAAGAGCACAAGTATTTGTTTGTTGCTTGGTTGAGTTAAGCAAGCCACCTGACACAGGACTAGGAAGCCCAGCCGCTAGGCCTGTGGATCCACACTCGCCCAGCAGAGAGCAGTGTGTGTGCACCGCAGTCCCTCTCCCGGCTCCATGGGAAGGCACGTCATCTGCATACAGGCTCAGCTTCTGTCCTGCCTTACCACCTCAAATACCGTTTCCGTTCCTGCCACAGCTCTCAGACCTCTCGACACAGCAGAGAGAGAGGCCTGTATGATGCTGCAGTGAATGACACTTTAAAAGTTCTATGTATTAAAAAGTTGTAGTTGTTTAACATGTCCTCAGGGCTTTGAAAACACACAATTCTACTGGTACAGACACATACGGTCATTTCCCAAGGATTTAACTTTTATCCCTCCTCTTCAAGATCCCACAAATAAACCCTTAGTATACCCAAATGAGATGCAGTAAGACTAAGCTAAACCTGTCCTCCAGCTATCATGTTCAAAGGATTATCCCGGCATGAATTTCCTCACAATTATCATTTTTTGTCAGAGCACCATTCATAAAAATACCAATTTGTGGCACCTGTGTAACAATAAGCAAAATATTTTGTTCTGTTTTAAAAAATTAAAGCAGCAAAAGCTTATACCTCCCACCCCCAAAATGATTAAAAACCAAACCAAAACACCTATTATTTCCTTCCCCCAGATATATATATATCCTTAACATTAGGCCACTTCTCTAGTTAACAGTATCTGTAGTAACAGTTTTTGTGTTTGGCATTTTTCACCCATGGCTCTCCTTAATACTTAAAACTGTAAAGATACTAAATATGTATATGTAATATATATTACATAATTTAGCAAGTAAATGATATAGATAATATATATAAGTTATATATATAATTTAGTAATTATTCTCCTTTCTCACCCAAATTGTAAAATCAAGAGAGTTGGCCATACTTGACTATACACATTTTTTAAAACAAATTCTCCAAAGATGAGCAAGTTTGATTCAAACAACTAAGCTAAAAGAAGCTATAACTCATATTTTAGTAAAACTTTTAAAAATTGATTAGAACAAAGTACAATGGAGAAACAATGTACCAATATTTTAATAATTATAAAAAGTAACAAAAACCAGTGAATTCCATGAGCCAGGCAACGTTCTTTATATATTCTATGTCATTTAACCCTCAAAACAATACTATGATATAGGTAATTATTCCCATCCTACAAATGGAAATCTAAAAGCACAATGACATTAAGAAACTTGCCTAAGATCACACTGTTAGTAACAGGTAAAAACAAAATTCAAGTCCAAGCAGTAAACCTGTAGCATTTGTTCTACTGAGCCACTACATTACACTTTCTCACCATATTATGTAAGACATATCATAATTTCAATGCTATTGTTGATGAAGTGTGACTTCAACATCTATCCACCTATCTGTTCATCCATCCATCCATCCATCTATTGATCTTTCTTTAAAGACAAGAAGAGAATACTTACTGTCACTAGGAGTGCCCTGTTCTAATAAAAACTGCTGTCCTTCACTCCACTGCCTCTCCAGAAGCTGCTCTATGCTGGCTGCTACTGGGGGCAGGTTTTCCAAACTGCTGTTGCCTGGTTGATCGTAGCGGATCTGTAAGCTACTTACAGGGGACCTGTTGGAAACATTAATCCTCAGGTTAAACAGAAGAAGGACCCTTTGAAGGAAGCACATTCACATTTCTCACCTTACGCTGAGCCTTCTCCTGTACAAGTTTTCTAACACCGGGCTGCCTATGTTAGAACAATAAAACCATAATCTACCCTAAAATTTAGTAATTACCATCCTTCCTCCCCAAATGGTAAAAATCAAGGGAATAGCTGGCCATGCTCAATAATTAAAAACCACTAGAAAATATATAAACACACCACTAATAATCTCTGAAATAGGCTGTAAAAGAACTTGATGCAACTTTATAAGACAAAAGGGAGAAAGACAGGACTAGAAAGACACTGTACAATTATAATAAAGTAGAGAGCATTTTAATTCATAACCACAAAATCTCAAATATCAGTAAAAAGAATTTTTAAACAATTTTGAAGGAGTATTTTGTTATAAATTCAAAAATACTTAGTTTCAAGTATTTTTAGAATTAGGGAACATTATCCAGACCAAAGCAATTTTTGAGCCCTTTATACAAATTTTTTCTAAAATGTCTTACATCTGTACTTCAAATGATAACAACTTAAACCTCTTCCAAAACAAGTATCACTTATATTAAGATGAACATGTTATGTTCTCTCATCCACTTTTTGTTTTAAATAAGTAAATGTGGCCATTTCTGTTCTCCAGCCTCCATAAAAATATAATAAATTAGTAAAGGGCTTTAGAGTTTCTGAAGTGTTTCCACCCAGTTAACTTCACAACAACCTAGTGAGAAGTCAAAACCTGCCTTACTGGCTCCATTTCTATCTGAGGAAACAAGATGGGGCTTTAGTGACTTGTCCAAAGATACGCCGCTAGTAAGTGACAGAGCTGGGCTACAGCTCAGGTCTTCCAACAGCCTGAGAGTGCTCTGCCGCATCCCTGATATGCATCTCTCCAAAAATCTCTTTAAATTAGAAGTTAAACAAATGAGGCTTTTTATTCCACATGTAAACATCACATGCTACATACAGCTGCCCATCCCTTTCCAAACAGTATATTATTGCCAGGATAATTTAGGCCATTATATTTCAGGCTGATTTTTAAAGAATAATATACAGTTGGAAATATGTGCTAAAGTAATTTAGTGCCATTTTTTTGTGTTAAATACCATTTAGCTAATGAAACACGAAGAACTGCACAATGCAAAATTGCAGTAAGGAATCCTGAATAATTTCTAGGTAGCTTGCATGATATTTTAAGTTTAAAAGGAGAACACAGGGGGGCTTCCCTGGTGGCACAGTGGTTGAGAGTCCACCTGCCGATGCAGGGGACGCGGGTTCGTGCCCCGGTCCGGGAAGATCCCGCATGCTGTGAAGCGGGTGGGCCCGTGAGCCACAACTACTGAGCCTGTGCGTCCGGAGCCTGTGCTCTGCAACGGGAGAGGCCACAACAGTTAGAGGCCCGCGTACGGCAAAAAAAAAAAAAAAAAAAGGAGATCACGGGGACTTCTCTGGTGGCGCAGTGGTTAAGAATTCGCCTGCCAAATGCAGGGGATACGGGTTTGAGCCCTGGTCCGGGAAGATCCCACATACCACAGAGCAACTGAGCCCGTGCGCTGCAACTACTGAATCCCGTGCGCCTAGAGCCCGTGCTCCACAACAAGAGAAGCCGCCGCAATGAGAAGCCCATGCACTGCAAAGAAGAGAAGCCCCCGCTTACCACAACTAGAGAAAGCCCAAGCGCAGCAACAAAGACCCAATGCAGCCAAAAATAAATTTAAAAAAAGAAAAAGGAGAACACAGAGACGCTTCCTCCACTAAACATATGAGCAAAAAAAATCCATTAACTTTCTTCTTTGAAAAAAAAAGAATAAAACAGTACAGAAGTAACACAGCATAAATTATAAATTGGTCAGATGATGTTATAATTGTACTTCAAACTCCTAGTTTCAAAAGAATACTATTTAATTTTCTGCAGAGTTCAATTAGGAAAAACAATACTACCTTTAGTTCACTCAGGGATTAGAAAAAAGGCACTACTGATGCAGCACTAGAAAATAGCAAAATTAGAGGTTATTGGACTAATCTCTCTAACGTTAAAGATGTTCCTTAACAGACATTCCCATATATATTAGCAACATAACAACAGTGATATTTACGGTAGCCATGGCAGAAAAAATTTTATTTTTAATAGAATTTTAAAATTTCCACAGTTGAAAAAGATTCTTGAATGGGCTTCTTCCTCCTTCTGCTCCATTCTCACCCAATCTAATACTATGCTTGAGGCAGTTTACAAAATTAGAGAACAGAGAGAAAACAAACTAGAAAAAGGTATAGGAGTTGAGAGTGGAATAAAGTTAATAAAACGATAGCCTAATGTGCTATTCGCAGGAATAACCTTATATATTATATATTAATAAATGGTACCTGAACTCTTTCATATAATATCTAAGATAATTTCACAGAACAATGTAACATATTTGCTATACTTTGCTTCAGACAATTTTAAGAACTAGAGGGATTTCAGAGATGAGCCACAAGAACTTCATTTACTGAATTAGGAACTAGAGACTAAAGGGTTAAGTGCATTGCCCACAACAGAGCTAAAACTGGAACCCAAAGTTGAAAGCCTGGAGTCTGCAGCTTTAAGAGACTTTTTTTGTTTGTTTTTGTTTGTTTTGTTTTTATTTTTGGCTGTGTCGGGTCTTTGTTGCTGCGTGGGGGCTTTCTCTAGTTGTGGCGAGCGGGGTCTACTCTTCTTTGCGGTGCACGGGCTGCTCATTGCAGTGGCTTCTCTTGTTGCAGAGCATGGGCTCTAGGCGCAGGGGTTTCAGTAGTTGTGGCACACGGACTCAGTTGCTCCGCAGCATGTGGGATCTTCCCGGGCCAAGGATCAAACCCGTGTCCCCCCTGCATTGGCAGGCAGATTCTTAACCACTGCACCACCAGGGAAGCCCTAAGAGACTTTTAAGACTATTTTCTAACCAAAAAGAATTACCCAAATTAATACATTAATAGTACCAGGAGCTAAATATACAAGAGAGCTGAAATTCATTAGAAATCCAAGAAAAGGTATATCTTTTACAAAGCTTACAAATCTAACCATGTGTTTAAATTAATATTCAAGTCAATTTAGAATCATTTTTCTTGACTGTCCAGACATGCTTCTTATCTATAGAATGCTTTTATAGCCTCACAAATGTATGCTCTGCTGATATGAGTTAAAGAAGTTTCCAAATCGCAAAATGTTTCCTTTGCCGATACTTTGCAGTGCAAATAACGCTTACCTTGGTGAGAGACTCCCTCTGGGTGAGCTTCCTCTGCCACCAAGGCTGCGGCTATTGTCTCCGAGTTCTTGATCTGCAGTGTAAATATTTCACAGCTGATAAAGTGACTCTCACTAGATAACAGGTTTTAAGCTCTGGCCCTGATTTTTTCTAAAACATACATAAAACCTTTACCACTATCTTTGCAGTTCCTATGAAAGTAGAAGATCTAGTATGTTGCTAGTTTAGAATTGCTGAACTGTGGCATGTAAGGCGTTGTCCCTACACGTTTTTTGTGGGTGGAGAAGGCCATGGATTATGTTCGTTCTTTCATTCCTTTCAATTTTACAGCACAGAAGCGTGGTTTCCATTTGCAGTACCCTCCCCTCAGCCACTTTTAATTTCTACGGTTAAAGTAATGAATCACAGCTGTGGACAGCTAATCTGTATGCTTATCACAGCAAATCCTTATGCTTTGTATATTTTAACACTTTGCATTCCAAGACAAGTCATAAAATACATATGTATTACCTAGAGCTACACACTAAAAGTGTATCTATTATATGGATCATTTCACATAACACTAAATATCCAAATGGACAATAACAAGTAGGAATACAGAATTCTGTATTTAAAAGGAAAAAGAAATTAATTTCTTCAAAATATTCCTTAGGTAACACCGAATATCTCTGCTTGAAAAATAACTTGTATTTCCCCTACAGTTAGTTCCTTATAAAATCATCCTATCTGGCCTCTTTAAGGTTGTCCTCCCCTTACTCTGAGTCAGGTAACCTCTGACCCTTAAAGTGTAAAGACATGACTGATCCATTCTTGGTGAACTGCTAAACCCATTCCCTTCCCCCAAACAGGCATGACTACTTGGACATGTCAACAAATCCTTAAGGATGGAATGAGACAAAGCAAATCCAGTGGCTCATTAAAACAGTACAAGAGGCAAACGCTACAAAATGTCAACTGGTAAAAATTCACAGGATTACTAAACACTGTAGAAATTCTCTAACAGGATTTTTTTACCAAGTTTGTGTAATGCAATTTCATGAATTATGCAAATAAAGATTGAGGCTATTCACAGAAAAGCCCAGTGTTATGTTACTTTCATTGCACAGAACTGAGCACTGAACACATCAATCACAAAAGTCACAGGAGACACTAGCATTCCTGCCTGCTGATGGCTCTGCTTAAACATTTACATTTCAGACAGTAAAAAAGCACATCACTATTTTGCAGCACAGCATACTATTTACTTCCAACTGTGATTCTTTTGATTTAAAAAGGGAGGGGCACCCCCCACCCACCCTTTAGATTTTACTTATCAACCACACCTTTAGATCTTTCAAATCAAATGACCTGAAGGGGGTAAAAATTACATTGGGGGAAGGGAACAGAATTTTAGAGTTTAAAAATTCTTGAAATCTTACCTGTTTGATTATTTTCAGACTGAGCTATAAGAGCTGCCATTGATGAATTTGGATTTATTCTATTGCCATATATATGAGATGATGCCTGACTAAGAGAAGATCCAGCTAGAGTATTTGCCTAAATGAAAAGAATTACAAAGACAAATGAATTATACTTAAAAATATCTTAATACTCTTCCTCCTAATAGAACTAGTAACAACTACTTTCTCCAACCTAAGAATATAAGAAAAATTTCTGACTTTCTGAAGAGCAAATTTCATTCTTGTTTCACCGTTCCAATATTCCAGTTTCTGGAAAGTTACATAACTCTAAATTTAAAAAAATAAAAAAGTGAGAGAGAGAAAGAAAAAGGATTGGCACAAAGTTAACTATTCATGCTTTAATTTCAAAGTACCTATTTGATACCAAAACCAGTGGCATGGTAACCATGTGAACATATGACTAGTTATTTAATCTTATTAAACCATTTACAAAATAAGGGCAGGGAGACAACAGATGTCTAACAAATGTTTCAATCTCTTACCTCACAGGCTGGCTGAGGAGGTCAAAAGGTCCAACTTCTACCTTTAGTATTTTAACTATACAGAGCCATATTTCTATTGCTTAACTCTGTCATTAGTAAAACCTGCACACTATTTTGTTACTTCCTATTCTGATAGACTTGGAAGCCTGCTGCTTTTTCTGTTTTGTTTTGTTTTATTTTAAAAGAAAGCAAACAGGCATCACAAGTATGTTTTCTATACAATGCAGGGCTCAACGAATCACAGCTTTGCCCTGACCCCATATAAGGCACTGTCTTTTTGGCAGTAAGCCAGCTCTACGAACTGAAGAGCTAGTCCACAGTTTGTGATTCATTCATGTTGCTAACCACAATTCTGAAGGCCTCCACTGGGACTTGTGCCAAACAAGCGAAAATGAACCCTTAAACAGATGAAGCTAAGGAGGCTGGCCAAAGTCTTGCGTAATCCAAAGTAATAAAAATGCCTTCTTTGATGTGAATACTTTCTCCCACTTTCCAAGAATATTATAACCTTAAAAATGTGGCATTTTAGAAGCAAATCTCTTGTACACAAAACACTGCTAACTCACAGAAGAAGGCTATTACTAGCCTGAAATACTTTTCAGACTTAACAGAACCACGAATTTCAAAGTAGATTTCTTTTTCTTTTTCATGAATGAAATCAAACTTAACCTTTCATAAAAACAAAATCATTGTGTAGTTATTGCAAAACAAAATTCTGGAAAACAATTTAAAAGAACTGAGGCATTTTTAATATAAAGCAGCTGAATAACAGCAGAACAAAAGATGTGGGACATTTTGACATGTTTAACTGCACAAAAGAGAACAAGACGACATAATAGTGACAACAAGCAAAATATAAACAAGAGAATAAACTGTGTTTCTGGAAAGACTCAGACCCTGACATTAATATTCGGCCTCGCCAACTTCCTAAGCATAAAAGTTGGCCTTTACAATTCATAGTAATAGTCCCCGTGATGTAGAATCCTGTCCTTGCTTTCCATTGTTTCAAAGGGTATATTTCATAGTTCATACTGTAATGTCTAAGTTCAACTGGTCAATTTCTGGGCTTCATTTTTCCTCTTATTAAAGATACGTATACGAAGTCAGTAGTTTGGATTATATAGTACTGTTTAACAATCAATTAGCCCTTGGCAAAAGCTAAGTCGGCACTTTAACCTAAAGATCACACTAGACACTTACCATGTATAGAATATATAAAATATGAGTCAAAAATGGAAACACAGGAAGACTTTTTTTTTTAACCTCTCCAGAATTTAACTACTTGGGAATCTTGGATACTTATAAAATAACTTAGAACAAGAAAAATCCAAAGAGACACGCAGAAAGATCAGATGTTACCAGTAACCCAGTTTAAAATCTTGGGCACCTCACACTTAAAAATGCTCTTTGCAGAGCGAACTTACTTACTCTAGACACAATTCTAAAAAGATCAACTAAGCATATAACAGATTAGAAGTGGAAAATTAATTAGAAAGACGAAGAAAAAGTAATATCTTGAGACATTTTGTTGGCAGCAAGAAGTAACAGCTGACAGCAAGAGAGGAGAGAGAAAAATACCAGCAAGAATGAGTGCATTCCCGACTGCTGGTGGGGCTGTACTCTGAGTACATGGACAGGAGGGGCCTCTGCACCTGCACCCTATCCTTTGACTCTCGTGTTTGTGCACTCATCCACTGGCTGAATCAAAACTATTATCATACCAGTTGAACTGCTTTTCTAGTTCCAATTATCAGTTTTATGAGCTGCCTTAGTCTCTTGACAAGAATCAAAGATCCTATTCTCTTTCAGGAAGGGTTCCTTCTGTCAAGAGCTTTATATTTATCCTCGTTAGCTTCAAATTTCTTGATGTAGTCTCCAAATCATCTTACTTTCCGAATCACACACTACGCCCACTACACTAACAGATCAAAACGCAAAGCAGCACACCATAACTGATTTCCATAATGACTATCAACAGGAAGAGAATCAATCATCGTTAGCATGATTCCAAAGCAGGAAACATGTATTTCATAAGGATGGCAGGAAAAGGAAAAATTAATAATAAAATAATAAAATAAATTAGAAATACATTCTTCATTATCCTGAATGATAAATTTCCCAAATTTTCTGAATGTTTAAAAATTATCTGGTAGTTTTGTCTTTTAAAAATTATTGTACTTATCTAAACAAGAAATTTCCAAGAGAGACAAAATAAATGACTAATTTTACCATGTAGGATTCTGTGGTATATGAAAACATCTAAAGCACTCCACATTAAAATTCAAGTCATTACCATCATTTTAAGCAGGGAACATGAGCTACCAAAGATTCCACAAATGTCTGACACTGCTTGGCCAACACTTCTGAAATGGTATTTACAACGGTTACTCCTGGAAACTCTTGATAACTCTGTAGGCACCTTAGGACCAAGAAACTCCCAACATTTTAGTAAAAACATTCTTCAACTTAGTAGCAATAAAGAAGGATAAGTGAGTGAGCAGGGAAGAGACACACAACTTATGAGGACACTACACATACAATGACTGGCATTTTGTAGACTCAAAAAAACCTTCGTTATTAATAAGTGAAAGCATTAAGATTCATGGAAGTCCATGAGAACCTAAAGAAGCTAGTTATGAAGCATAAAGGGCACTGAAAGCTTTTATATAAAAGGAATCTGGAACAAGGAATAAGGGAAACAATATATACACAGTTCTCCAAAGCACACTTTGAACATGGATTTTTAAAGTGCACCGAAAGCAAATTAGTAATGTACCACAGGTCTGCTTCAGAAGACCTGGTATAAAAACTGGCAGTTGTCATTGCTGGAGACGGTGTGGAGATAAAGGAGCCCTCCTACACTGCTGGTGGGAATGTAAATTGATGCAGCCACTATGGAGAACAGTATGGAGGATCATTAAAAAACTAAAAACAGAGCTACCACATGATCCAGCAATCCCACTCCTGGGCATATATCCAGAGAAAACCATAATTCAAAAAGATACATGCACCGCAATGTTCATAGCAGCACTATTTACAACAGGCAAGACATGGAAACAACCTAAATATCCACTGACAGATGAATGGATAAAGGAGATGTGGTACATATATACAATGGACTACTACTCAGCCATAAAAAGAGTGAAATAATGCCATTTGCAGCAACCTGGATGCACCTAGAGATTATCATACTAAGTGAAGTAAGCCAGACAAAGACAAATATCATATCATAAAGCTCACATAAGGAATTTAAAAAAAAAAAAAAAGAGAGAGAGATACAGATGAACTTATACACAAAACAGAAACATATCCACAGACATGGAAAACAAGCTTATGGTTACCAAAGAGGAAAGGGGAAGGGGCAGAGGGATAACTTAGGAGTTTGGGATTAACATATACACACAACTATATATAAAATAGATAACCAACAAGGACATACTGTATGGCACAGGGAACTATACTCAGTATTTTGTAATAACCTATAAGGGAAAAGAATCTGAAAAAAAAAAGAAATATATGTATGTATAACTGAATCACTTTGCTGTACACCTGAAATTAACACAACATTGTAAATCAACTAGACGTCAATGAAAAAAAACCAAAAAACTGGCAATTGTGTCTGGAAGGAAGTACATACCTTATTTCAATTCTATCTTGCCCTGGGAAAGAGAGTGTCTACTGTGGGCAAATATGTTCTCAGGCCTATTGGCACTATAAAGAGTATGAGTTGTTAAACACTGGGGTGCTGAGTGAAGGTATCCACAAGACACATAAACTCTGTACTGGTTTTGCAACTTTTCTATACACCCCAAAATTATTTCAAAATAAGAAGCTAAAACAAAAAAGAATATGTAAGTGTCCATCGACAGATGAATGGATAAAGAAGATGTGGCACATATATGTAGTGGAATATTACTCAGCCATAAAAAGAAATGAAATTATTTGTAGTGAGGTGGATGGACCTGTCATACAGAGTGAAGTGGATCAGAAGGAGAAAAACAAATACCATATGCTCACACATATATATGGAATCTAAAAAAAAAAAATGGTTCTGATGAACCTAGGGGCAGGACAGGTGTAAAGACACAGACGTAGAGAATGGACTTGAGGACACGGGGAGGGGGAAGGGTAAGCTGGGACGAAGTAAGAGTAGCATTGACATATATACACTACCAAATGTAAAAATAGACAGCTAGTGGGAAGCAGCCGCATAGCACAGGGAGATGAGCTCGGTGCTTTGTGACCACCTAGAGGGGTGGGATAGGGAGGGTGGGAGGGAGACACAAGAGGGAGGGGATATAGGGTATATGTATGCATATAGCTGATTCACTTTGTTATACAGCAGAAACTAACACACCACTGTAAAGCAATTATACTCCAATAAAGATGTTTAAAAAAAAAAAAAGAATATGACCGCCAAAAAACTGGTCACTTGGCTTAATAGTGTCCTGATGAAATGAAGTCATCTACTCAAAATGTAAAAACCGGTTTTAGATCAAGATAAAAATATTTTATGAAATTTTAAGTTCATATTGCCTTAATAAACTTCTGCTTTCACTTCCAAATATATGATACCTTAGACAGGTTCTTTTTTCCCTCCCCAAGACTAATAACTGAAGGAACCACTTCACACAAGATGTTATATCTATTCTAATACCTTAGTAAAAGTCTCACTAAGTGTAACAATTATTTTACAAGATGGACCCAGAGCCAAGTAAAGTAAAAATAAACTGAATAATTACTGAGGTAAATCTAAGTCACGGTGAAGCAAAATATGCTTAGTACCTGAGTCAAAGAATACCCTTAGCAAATTTAGAATAACATACTATGTTAAGCATCTAGAAAGATATGCAAGTCCCTAGACCAAGGCAGTAGTGAAACTCAAAATAAATCATAGAAATTTAGTGCTTCCTAAGTAGACTGACATACCCTATTAAAATATTAACAAGATTAAAATTATATTTCAGCTTGAAGTTCACCTCTTACATTTCAAATGTCCCCTTAGGACCACAGAGAAGTTTTGAAAGAGTTCTAGTTGTAGAGTGAAGTAAGTCTACCAAATTCCTAGGCACTTGGCTCATTCTAAAGGAGTTAGTAGTAGAGAGGGAAAAAATCAGGCTAAATCTACTCAATTATCTGAGTATCAGACTTAAAAGTGGGTATTGTTTTGGAAGATTTTTTTTTTCCTCCCTAATGTTGGTAAAGGCAGAAAAATAAAGTATGAAGAAGAAAAATTAGGTTTGAAAGAACAGTACCTATCAAAATTTCACCTTTGGAAAGTATCATAGCAATGCATCATCTAGAGGTGAGTATGAAACTTCATGCTTCAATCATATAGGAAGAGGTCATAGCAAGCATTTTTTAAATGCACAATTAACCTGTCAATAAACATTAAAGTCAAATGATTCAAACAAGCTCTAAAACACAGCAGCTTCTTCTTCAAACTTTCCAACACTGACACATGATTTAAAAATGCGTTCTTCTGAAATACTGTCAGCTCACTAAACAGTATTATTTTTAAAAATTCCTACTTCGTCCATACTCTTACAAGAAAAAACTCTTTGTTATCACTGTATCGGCCATAAGACAAACTATCTCACCTTGGGTGAGGGACTAAAGCTCTCTGTCCTCAATTTCCATCTGTAAAAATGGAGATAGAAATAGTACCTTCATCATAAGAATACTGTGAGACTTGAGTTACTGCACGTAAGGGCTGAGAAGAATGCGTGGCAGATGGCAAGCACTCAAACTTTACCTTGTTATTTAAAACTTCTTTTCATAAACTATTATGGTTTCCATCTTTTCCATTAACTTCATTAGAGAACATAATTTGCCCATTATATTCTGATATTAACATGGCTATATTTCAGAGTAAAACATTTCCCTAAGAAAAATTAGATAGTACTGTCTCATTATGCAATGATATCTTAATCTATATATTCTATAATAACATAGCAATACAGCAAATATAATGTAAGGATTCAAATATTTTAATGATAATTTATGCACAGTTTGTTTGACTAGAAAAGTTTCCAGGAAAAACTGGAGAACAGTAGAAAGTTTCATATATTCTCCAACTCAATCCTAACTTTGTACTCTAAAATGTATCCTGATAACAGACCCATTTCTGTGTCAGCTACCACCATCGGGCTTTAATACTCAGCATGTGATGAGAGAAGAAACCATGTGTGAACAACTTTCAGGTCCCATGAGCAGGCTGACTGTTAAAGCTGTCAGGTTCAATTGCATCATTCCACTTTATTCAATGCCCCAAACTGCTCCCTAATTGTTAGGAGCTTAACGTATTCAAAACCATTGTTTAGGCTAATGCTGAAATGCCCCACAATTGAGTTTATAAAGTAGTGGGAGGGATTAAATTGTAGTTAAAACCATCAATGAACACTGATGATTGAGCAACAGGACTGTGCAGAAGAACCACCAATTCTAAGCAGGTTTCTTAATTGGCCAATATCTAATCAATATATCACCTACCTTTTGGGGTGGAAATTAAGTCCCTAGGACTAAAGAGGCTATTGAAATAATTTAAGAATGAAAAGACCTTAGTCAACAGCTGTATGTGAAATGACTAAATGGGTGTAATAACCATTAATTCCAAAGTACTTCATGGTCTGCAAAGTACTTATTCTCGCTTGAACTTCAGAATATACCTGTACTGCAGGTAGAACAGGTATTTAAAGTATTCCATTTCACATATGAAAAAAAAATCAACATCCACAAATGTAAAAGACCTACCCACAGACACACTAGTGAGCAGCAACGCTCCAGGAATCTAGGATTTCGGACCCCAGTTTCTGCTATTTTGCATTGTGCCACACAAACAGACACAGTAAAATTCCTAAGAATGCTTTTTCAAAGAGATACCCCTTAACACAGAGGCTCACAATCTATGTCACTTAACCTCTTCATCATCCAAAAGTAAGTAACATTAGAAAGCACTTATAAAAACTTATTCTGCTCAGAATGTGGACTTCCTTAAAATTACAAGTCATTATGCAATTATTTAAAACAGGGACTTCCCTGGTGATGCAGAGGTTAAGAATCTGTCTGCCAATGCAGAGGACACAGGTTCAAGCCCTGGTCCGGGAAGATCTCACATGCTGCAGAGCAACTAAGCCCTTGTGCCACAACTACTGAGCCTGCGCTCTAGAGCCCGCAAGGCACAACTACTGAGCCCGCGTACCACAACTATTGAAGCCCACGTGCCTAGAGCCCATGCTCCACAACAAGAGAAGCCACCGCAATGAGAAGCCCGCGCACCGCAACGAAGAGTAGCCCCCGCTCGCCGCAACTAGAGAAAGCTTGTGTGCAGCAAGATCCAATGCAACCCCCAAAATAAATAAATAAATTAATTAATTAAAAAGCAGGATACAACAATAAAGTAAAGTAAAATAAAATAAAATAGATGAAACTTTCGTTCTGACCAATCAAGTCAGAGCTCCTCCAAAGATAGATGAATCGGCCTGGGAAACTGAACCATTTTCCCAAACAGAATTAAAGTGCCCTATCAGCCATCATCTGAAAGGAAATCAGGATTATATCTAAGACAGCTCCCCAACACACACACCAAAGTTAAGATACTTGAAGTAAAAGTCTCACAGAAATCTGCAAAACATTAGTCACTAAATTATACCCTTAAAATACTTAAATTTATCTGCATTTAGTAAATATCACATAAATAAACCTTAGAAGTTCCTTCAATTACTTTTAAACCCGTATCATTTTTATAATAGTAACACAGAGTAAACAAGGAACCATGATTATCTACATGAAGACTGTATCCAAAAGCAAAACTCAGAATGCAAGACATATTAGAATACAATTATTTTCATTACATTCTGTCTTAAACTCTATTAAAGCAATCAACCTTCAAACAAAAGCACCAGGATTCTTCCAAAGACAAAACAGAATGAATGCAGAACTAAGAAACAGTGGAATTTGAAAGGCAAAATGAAATATTAATGGCACACCTATAGAAACTAATTTATACCTCTACCCATGATACAAGAGCAGAGCACCCATCATTAAAACATCACAAGGACAGCAGTTCTATCTTCCAATAATGTTAAGGAACTATAATTGTAACTATACTGCTGATATCTGTGAAGGAATAATTACCCTAAAAACAAGTTTATCAAATAAAACAAAAGGATTTGACATCAAACAATATAAAACTAGGTTATCAAACATTTTTAAAGGTTTTTTTCAAATTAGGGCTGCTAAGCATCAGACTTTGTCTCCCCACATTTTTACAAGTGTCTCCTTTTTGCCCCATTAAAGGCACAAATGTAGTTTCAGTTTTTAATTTCTATTAGCTCTTCCTGATCTTACTTCCCTGACCACTTGCCTGGGAACAATCCTTAAGACAGCAAATAAACCAAAGAAGAGGCCTGTCTATCTTACTTAAAACCAAGGCCAGAAAGATCAAGAATGACCTACGGATTTTTATCCTTCTGGCACCAAGCCCATCACTAAAAATTACTGCTTTCATTAAGGTTTTGGGAGGGAAAGGAGGAAAGTCAAAACATCGTTCAAATTTAACACTTCTATTCTCTGATTTATATTTTTTAAAACATTTGCTTGCTGGTGTGATGGTTTTCTCAATAATTGTAACAAGGCTTCTATAATTATATTTTAAACATTGATAGTTTTAATTTACACACTTATAGCACTACTCTCTTCATTTTTAAATCAACTACCTATAAAGAAACTCTAAATAAAAGGCTAGGGTGTGATTATCTAACCACAGTGAATTGCATGATCTGAAAACATACAAGGCCTATATAAAAGTTAAACAGAAATAAACTTCTGTCATTTGGAAAGAAGATTAAATTACCAAGTGCATCACAATTTTAGGAGTTCTATCTAAACATTCGATTTATTCTAAATATTTCTGTATCCTTTCCTTTGCACATTGCCTAGAAAATTCACACTTTGCACATTCAACACCAATACTATTGTCTAAGGCAGCTAAACTGAAGTAGTTCTGCACTCAGTTCAACTCAGAGGTCAACCTGCCTCAGTTGCCTGGAGACTGATGGTTGCTACAGCAGCACCAGATAAGCCAGGCTAAATAAGCTCCGGCTTCAAGGCAGAAAGTGTTTACTGCTGGACAGAAACACAGATGCAGCTGTCTCGGCATGCAGCATGGGAGTCTCACTGGATGATCATATTTATAAGAGACCCACCTTACTGAAACAGGGAGGAGGATAAACAGTGAAGATTTTAATTGGACTGAATCCTGGATTACTTGAAACTATGATTTCTTTGTTCTTCAGCTGAGTCATATGTTAAGTGGAATTTTCCCTCTAGCTATAAATTTCTCTTCACTACCACTTCCCCCACCCACCTCCCTAAAGTCAACCCCCAAAACCACAAACATAATGAATGGGAAGAAATGAGATTTTTGCTTAATTCAGCCTGGAATTAACCAGAGGGTAATTAAAACAGACTTTTAGAAAGAAAGGAAAGGAAAATGCACATTGAAAATGTTCATGTGAGACTCTTTCCAAGGATATAAAGCTATCAACAGCATATGGTTACACTTAATTAAAAGAGATAAAACTATTAATAAGAGCCATTTTCTCATTTATCCTTTCACCCTCTCTAACCCCAAACCCCTATCATTATGCCTATACCTCACCAAGGCTAGTGAAATGAGCTAGAGAAAAACTCTCCTAAACTAGTCAAACTTCCCTTCTTCAGGTTGAGAAGTTCACCAAATTGTTAACTTTCATTTTCAAAGACAATACCACTAACCATGCCATTGTTTTTCTGTGCTGAACTGTTGTTTATTCTAATTCTTGATCTAATTATAATGGTGATCGTTTGCACTGCACCACTACATACTTTAAAAATAACTTAATGCTGTGCTCTGATGTACAACTTACAGAAAATGCTGGAAAAGTGTACATATATTCTAAGGCCCGTACAATAGAAACTATGAACACATACATAAAGCAGAAGTTTACAGCAACTTACAAACAACTAACTACTTAACTAGTTGTTTATAACTAGACATTTGTCTTTGTCATAATTTTCTTAAAACTCTGAGACTATTAGAGGCATTGGGTAAAATGAAAATAATAAAATTATAAAGAATTCCAAATAAAGAAAAAATATATATACTTTAGGAATTTTAAATTATTACCTTTGAGGAAACATGGGGGTTGGGGATGGGGAGTGAGTGTGCGTGCTTGTGTGTGAGTGTGTGTGCGCATGTGTGTGTGTGTGTGTGTGTGTGTGTGTGTGCACGCACGTGCGCAGCTGTGGCCATTTACTATTCTATTTATATAATTATGATTTCTCTGGTTTGACTCTGGCTCTTAGAGCATTCCTGTAGACTAGGTCACCCATCAAGTTCCAGATCTAAAATGAAGGAAAAGGATAAATAAATGCAAAACCACCAACATAGTCACCATTATTTATAATATTATAAATATCCCTTCTTTCTCACAAGAAAGAACACCCTATAAGTACTTAAAAGAATCATTCACTCTTAATCCTATACTCTCCTTCACTGGTTTTTAAAAATTTACACCACAGATATTCATATATTATTTCTGCGATTTTAAAATTATGAAAGGAATTTTTAAAACCACAGAAGTCCAAAAGTGGTTCATACTTTGTAAGTCCTACTTTTAAAAGAGGGAATAAGAGCTCCCCCCAAATTACTATTTTACATCATTAGGACAAAATCAGGAACTCAGAAATTGAAAAGAATCAGTTGGTGCCAACATATTCTTTTGTGCTCTCCCATGAATATCATGTAAACGTGTGTATCATTTCCACTCGCGTCAATACAGATTGAGATATTTTATAAATTCCTATAGGAAGCCCTATTTCATTTATCTCCCCTATAATCTAACTTACTTTCATTTGCAAATGAAGAAACTGACAAAGGATTAATCTCCAAAATATACAAGCAGCTCATGCAGCTCAATATCAACAAAACAAACTACCCAATCCAAAAATGGGCAGAAGACCTAAATAGACATTTCCCCAAAGAAGACACAGATTGCCAGCAAACACATGAAAGGATGCTCAACATCACTAATCATCAGAGAAATGCAAATCAAAACTACAATGAGGTATCACCTCACACCGGTCAGAATGACCATCATTAAAAAAATCTACAAACAATAAATGCCGGAGAGGGTGTGGAGAAAAGGGAACCCTCTTGCACTGTTGGTGGGAATGTAAATTGATACAGCCACTATGGAGAACAGTATAGAGGTTCCTTAAAAAACTAAAAATAGAACTACCATATGACCCAGCAATTCCACTACTGGGCATATACCCTGAGAAAACCATAATTCAAAAAGAGTCATGTACCACAATGTTCATCACAGCTCTATTTACAATAGCCAGGACATGGAAGCTACCTAAGTGTCCATCAACAGATGAATGGATAAAGAAGATGTGGCACATATATACAATGGAATATTACTCAGCCATAAAAAGAAACGAAACTGAGTTATTTGTAGTGAGGTGGATGGACCTAGATAGAGTCTGTCATACAGAGTGAAGTAAGTCAGAAAGAGAAAAACAAATACCGTATGCTAGCACATATATATGGACTCTAAAAAAAAAAAAAAAGGTTCTGAAGAACCTAGGGGCAGGATGAATAAAGACGCAGACGTAGGGAATGGACTTGAGGACACGGGGAGGGGGAAGGGTAAGCTGGGACAAAGTGAGGGTGGCATGGACATATATACACTACAAAATGTAAACAGATAGCTAGTGGGAAGCAGCCACATAGCACAGGGAGATCAGCTCCGAGCTCTGTGACCACCTAGCGGGGTGGGATAGGGAGGGTGAGAGGGAGACACAAGAGGGAGGAGATATGGGGATACATGAATATGTATAGCTGATTCACTTTGTTATACAGCAGAAACTAACACACCACTGTAAAGCAATTATACTCCAATAAAGATGTTTAGAAAAAAAAAAAGACAAATGGATGTACATGTTACTTTGTAACACTGTAATAATTTACCTGAGTTGTAGCAACAGCAGAGGGTGCAGACGACCCAGCAGACGGGGAGAGCGCTCCCACTTGCTGTAAATGCCCAGAAGGTTGCTGAGGTAAATGAGAACTGGAGACAGGAGTACTGGATCCTGAGCCAGATGCTACATTTGGAAATGATACTGCTACATCACTGCTGCTATAAATACCTACAAGAAAAAAATCTTATTTAAATATTTTATAATTTAGCAGTCAAATTGGTCACAGACACCAACATTAATCGATGTTAGAATACCCACATTTCCTCCTGATCCCTCCCACAATGATAAATTTTATTGATGTCAAAAAAAAAAAAACACGGTCCGGGAAGATCCCACATGCCGCGGAGCGGCTGGGCCCGTGAGCCATGGCAGCTGAGCCTGCCTGCGCGTCCCGAGCCTGTGCTCCGCGACGGGAGAGGCTACAACGGTGAGAGGCCCGCGTACCGCAAAACAAAAAACAAAAAAAACCCAGTAACTAAATGTATAAATACTGACTTTTCATAAAGTACTTGTCTTAAAGAAACTAAGACTTTTTTTATACGTCAAAGATGATTTGTTAAGAGACAGAGATCACATCAGGAAGTGCTTTGTAAGAATAATAATAAGGGTTTTAGGAATTCCGAAGAGCAGTGACATGTTTCTGAAATAGGAGAATGAAGAAATTAGAGTTGTATAAAAATTACTTGGTAAGCCTTTCAAAAATGCAGATACTAGAGCCCCAGCACTCATGATTGAGAAGGTATGAAATGGGAAGAGACTCTGTTTTTGAAAGGTCATCCACATTACAGAGCAGAAAAGAAAATGGAACAGGACTAGACTTGATATTCCGAGAACAACAAAGAGCCTGATGCCACTGGTGGGACACAGCAGTGAGAATAAAGAATACAGGTGGATTCTATAGATATTCAGGAGGTAGAATAAACAGGACTTTATGACTGACCGAATGAGGTATCTAAAGTAGCAGTCGGGGTGGCCAGGGAACAGAGCATTAAGAGATGATGGTGACGTGGAAAGCTAGGTGGTGGTAGCATTCACTTCAGAGAACACAGGAAAAGAGGAAAGAGATTTGAAAGTATTTTCAGTAGCACCACAGGGTTAAAAAGCCAGAAAGAAAGAGTAGAAGCAATTCACTCTAGAAAAGTGGATGGACAGAGGACAGAAAGAGAAAATGAGCAAAAGTTAAGAAGAAACTAGGAGTTACTTTAAAAAGTGTTTTGTGGGTTTTTTTGGGGGTTTTTTTCCCCCCAAGATGGGTGATCATGCTCTTATGCTGATAACAAAAAGTCCACAGAGAAGGAAAGGCTCTTTGAGGATAAAGGTTAAGAGACAGGAATCTCTATAAACCAGTGGGGTTCTGAACCAGGGGTGATTCTGCTTCACAGGAGACATATGACAATGTCTGGACACATTTTTGGTTGTCAAAACTAGGAGGTACTACTGGCATCTAGTAGGTAATGGCCAGGGATGCTGCTAAACATTGTACAATGCACAAGCCAGCTCCTCACAACTAAGAATTATCTGGCCCATAGAGTTAATAGCAATGGAGGCTGAGAAATCTTATAATAAACCAGGGCTCTTGGGAGGGTGGGAGGGAATAAGACCTCAAGAACTTGACACTATAAACAAGAGGAAAGCAGAAGAAAAGAACCTAAGTATGCCATAGTCAAAAAAATTTTTTTGAGAAAACACAGTGGTTATATCAACAGTAAAATTTACTTTGTTCTAAAGAATATAAATATTATTGATTGATAATAAATAGAAGTACCTATAATCTTCAAACAAGGGGAATACAAAAATTGGGACATTTTTAAAGGCCTTACAACTATAATTGAGGCTCCTAAGATCCTTTTTATATCTACAATTTCTCCAGAATAATGATAATTTGTCCACTTAACAAATACATTCATTCCACAAACATCTGAGAGCTCACTGTTTGCCAGACAGTATTCTAAGCCCTAGAGATACAAAGCCATTCGAGATATGTGGTCTCCGCCTTCAAGAAGCTTAGTGGAAAAAAGAGACAATTACAAAAGACCGTGAAGAGTATTATGATAGAGATATCCTCAGGAGGCTGTGAGTGCATAAAGAGGGTTATCTAACCCAGACCTGGAGTGAGAAAGGATGAGGTCAAAAAGCGAACTGGAAGAGATGGGTGCCTTTAAAGCTAATTTCTAAAGGAGCTGGAGGACAGAGGTGAAGGGCATTCTGAGGAAGAAACATGCGCCACAGAGCCAGGTAGATTCTAAGAACTTATAAGTGCCATCCGTGTAGCTTAAGCAAGAAATGAGGCTAAAAAATAAGCAGGAACCAAATCAAGAAGAACATTAAAAGTTAAAATGTTAGGGCTTCCTGGTGGCACAGTGGTTGACAGTCCACCTGCCGATGCAGGGGACACAGGTTCGTGCCCAGGTCTGGGAAGATCCCACATGCCGTGGAGCAGCTGGGCCCGTGAGCCATGGCCGCTGAGCCTGCGCGTCCGGAACCTGTGCTCACAACGGGAGAGGCCACAACAGTGAGAGGCCCGCATACCGCAAAAAAAAAAAAAAAGAAAGAAAGAAAGATGGACCACAAAGGACAAAATAAGGAAACAGAGAGAATCTTAGAAACCACCTAAGAGGATTTCAAAGGAAAAGGTCAAATGATTCTATTGATCATTTAAGGTAAGGCCAGAAAAAGAAGTCATGAAAAGTAACAAGAAATTTTGGCAAGATAACTCTTTTAAGAAGTTTGGCTGTGGAGGACAGAAAAGAGCACATAAATGCAGTGAATATTTATAAACCTACATTCCAAAGGACAGGCCCGTGGGTGAAGAAAAAAATTGTTTTAAGTTGTTTACCCCATAGTTCTTTCAACAAATACTTATTGAGGTTCTAATAATAATTTTTAAAAAGGCAATGAAGATGGCAAAGAACAGAAAGGAATTCATCCTTCAAAGAACTTATAGTCTCACAGCACAGCTAATAAGTACTCCCAAGCTACTATGATACAGGAGGGAAATGCTAAATACCATAAGGACATATGATACAAAAAACGACTTAAGTTCAGAGGAAGAGACTGGGGTGGAAGAGTTCCAGAGAGAAGTACTTCAACTCAGCTTTTTCAAAGTACCTTAAAAGGTAGAGTGCTGATTTTTTTTTAATGTCGAAAAGCATACTATACGTGGAATCTCCAATTCCCAAAACCAAAAGACAAAAGCGAGCTGGAGGCAGTAGGCTGAAATCACAACAGGACAAGTTTTTGATTGAGACAAACGTCCTGGCTCTCCCAACCTTGTGATCTTAAACTTTGTGAGCCTCCATACTGTTCTTTTCTAAGAACCAAGATAATAGCTACCTTAAAGGTTTTTGGGAATACTCATGTAAAGGCTCTAACAGTGCCTAATACACAGTAAGTTGCCATAAATGGTAGCTATAGCTATTATAGAGTTAGCGCTCTAGTTAAAAATTTATCTTTAAGTCAGGGAAGTATAGTATTTTAATTGTCAGGTCCTCTACTGTCCGTACTACACTTTGAAAACTGCAAATACCATTACCACATGCAATAATATATCATGAAAGTATAATACTGAGAAGCAAAACTGTGGTGTGTTTGAGGATCTTCAATCTCTAAACTTAAGTCTGTTTTCTAACTGCATTAGCTTGATCTTAAATGGGAAACTGCACAGCTAAAAACGCAGCAATCACACTTTGAAACTGGTACTCAGGTTACTGTAATAAAATAGAACAAATCAAAATTTTCCTTTCCTATCAAGTCAGGAAAGCATGGAATTCTAAATCTTTTTCTGAAAATGCAGATCACTGGCTCACCTCAACTCCCTCATACCCCGGGTACGATGGTACAGCATTAACCGTTCACTAAGACCTCTAGATCCTTTTTCACAAGGCAAATAATCCTCCTTAGATTGTTCTGGACCTGCTTTCTATTTAACTTCACTCTATTTTCATCTTTTACAAGTTATATGCTATTTTAGTCTAAATCAAGGTGACATTCATCTAATTAAATAGAACTGAATCCTGCAATGCAAAAGCTCAAGGAAAATACCCTCAAATTCACCTGTTCTGGATACAATACTGTGCACCTGCCGTTCAGGGCAGTTGTACCGGTTTACACTTTCCACCAACAGAGACCAAGTGCCTCTTTTCCACCTCACACTCAATTTTATCTAGTCCTTAGATCTTTGTTAATCCAATGGGCAAACAAAGGTGCACTACCACACTTTTACCTGTGTGTAACCAGGCGTGGGAGGACGTGTGGAATGAGCACTGTCAGGAGGAGCGCTCCTCGTGTGGAATGAATTTTGGCGAATGGAACTGGAGAGAGAGGAGGCCCGGACTTAGGACCAGCCCGGGTCAGCCGTCGCATGTGACAGTGGCAGTGAGGACGGAGACCTGCTCACCCACCCATGGGCGCCCGAGGGAGAGAAGCAGCGCAGGTATAACGTGCAGCTGTCCCAAAAAAGGCTCCCCTCTGAGGTTCTTAGGGTCAGCGCGTGCCAGACAGACCGTGCTTGCGTCTCCTGCTCTGTCCGAAGTTTCCTTGGGTTCCTCACAGATGTCTTTGCACCCTTCAGGTCTCAGCTCAAATGGCACCTTCTCAGAGAGGACTTCCTTGACCACCCTATTGAGTACTGCAACCCCCTCACTGCCTCCATCTACTCCCCTGCTTTATTTTTCTCCATACTCATTATCACATTTATCATTCTGCATGTTTTCCTTATTCCTTTTGTTCACTGTCTTTCCCATGTCCCTCTGGAATGTACTCTCCATGAGGATGGGAGTCTGCTTTGTTCACTGCCTTATTCCCAGTATTGTACTTAGAGCAGTGTCAGGCATACTAGATTTGCAATACATGTTTATCATTATCATTCAGTACTGAATGAGTAAATTCTATTTGGCAAGGCAGTATAGCTTAGTAATTAAACTTGCAGGATGGGGCTCATTTGGACCTCAGATCAGCTGCGTGACTTTGGACAAGCAACTTAACTTCCCTAAGCTTCTTTCCTTAAAGGTGAAGTGGGGGGCTTCCCTGGTGGCACAGTGGTTAAGAATCTGCCTGCCAATGCAGGGGACACGGATTCGAGCCCTGGTCTGGGAGGATCCCACATGCCAGGGAGCAACTAGGCCCGTATGTCACAACTACTGAGCCTGCACTCTAGAGTCCGCAAGCCACAATTACTGAAGCCTGCGTGCCACAACTACTGAAGCCCGCATGCCTAGAGCCCGTGATCCGCAACAAGAGGAGCCACAGCAATGAGAGACCCACGCAGCACAGCGAAGAGTAGCCCCTGCTTGCTGCCGGTAGAGAAAGCCCACATGCAGCAGCGAAGACCCAATGCAGCCATACATACATACATACATACATACATAAATCTATTTTAAAAAACAAAAAAACGAGGTGAAGTGAGGTTCGTAAGAACACCTTGTCCTTTATTGGGTTGTAAGGATTAAATGCCTGGCACACACTAGACACTTAGAGGCTATTGTTATGTTTCATAAGTTGTGTAGACTAGGAGTCTTGATTTATCTTTTCTGTTTCTAGGCTGCTCATTTGAGGCAAGTGTGCATGTGTGTGCAAATGTGTGTGTGCACACATACGATCTAGCAAATCTATCATGCTGTGAACAAACTAGGCCACCTTCACAGGTACTTTTAAGAACTGGAGTTATCAGCACAAACAGTCCCCATTTTTTACTCATGACAATGGGATGTTTTATAATAAAGACACTGTAAATCAACTATATTTCAACAAAAAAATTTTTTAAAGGATGAAATGAAAAACGAACAAAAAAGAAACAAAGATGCAGAATGATACAGAGAGTGGCAGTAACATACTGATTCATTTATCCATCCACCCAAGAAATATTTACTTCATATGTACTAAAAGACAGGCACTGTGCTAAGAGCAGAGAATAAAGTAGGGAACAAGACAGAAAAGATCTCTGTTCTCCAGGAATATACAATTAGGGAGGCAAACATCAAAACAAACACATGAGACTTCCCTGGTCAAGACTCCATGCTCCCAATGCAGGGGGCCCGGGTTTGATCCCTGGTCGGGAACTAGATCCCACATGCATGCTGCAACTAAGAGTTCGCATGCCACAACTAAGGAGCCCGTGAGCTGCAACTAAGGAGCCTGCTGGCAGCAGCTAAGACCCAGAGTAACCAAATAAATAAGTAAAAAAATAAAATATTAAAAAAAACAAACACGACTATAAATTGTTGCAAACACTATATGATGGAAGAGAAAGGGTATAATGAGGGTGAAAAATTAAGAAGCAGAAAAGATCTGTCTGAAGAAATGATATAATAAGACCTAAAGGTTAGGTATGTAGTTGTTAACTGAACAAAGAATGAAGCAGAAAAGCTCGTTCAAAAAACAAGTTAAGGGCTTCCCTGGTGGCGCAGTGGTTGAGAGTCCGCCTGCCGATGCAGGGGACGTAGGTTCGTGCCCCAGTCCGGAAAGATCCCACATGCTGCAGAGTGGCTGGGCCCGTGAGCCATGGCCGCTAGGCCTGCGCGACCAGAGCCTGTGCTCCGCGGCGGGAGAGGCCGCAACAGTGAGAGGCCCAAAAAAAAAAAAAAAAAAGACAAGTTAAAAAAAAAGGTAATATGGCTAAAGTATAGTGGAGAGAGTGGTAGAAGACAAGGTTAGAGAGGGGAAGTAGATCTCACAGGACCCTGTAAGCCATGTAGAGGTGTTTAGAATTTAAGATCAATACGAAGGGGACTTCTCTGGTGGCACAGTGGTTAAGAATCCACCTGCCAATGCAGGGGACACGGGTTCAAGCCCTGGTCCAGGAAGATCCCACATGCTGCAGAGCAACTAAGCCTGTGTGCCACAACTACTGAGCCTGCACTCTAGAGCCACAAGCCACAACTACTGAAGCCTGTGTGCCTACAGCCCATGCTCTGCAACAGGAGAAACCACCACAATGAGAAGCCCACACACCACAACGAAGAGTAGTCCCCGCTCGCCGCAACTACAGAAAAGCCTGTGCGCAGCAACAAAGACCCAATGCAGCCAAAAATAAATAAATAAATATTTTTTAAAAAGATCAATGGGAAGACAATAAAGACGAATAGTGAGAACTGGATTTTTAAAATATCATCCCTCTAACTGCTGTGTAGCAAATGAATAGAAAGGAGGAAGAGTGGAAACAGAAAGATCATTTAAGAGGCTATTACATAAACTAGATGAAAGATTATGATCCTCTAAAAATGGTAGTGGAACTGACCATGGAGAAAGATGTGTCTGAAGTGCATCTACAAGTTAAAATCACCTAAACTTGATAAGCTATACTTGGTAGACAGTGTAAAGTATTTTGCATCAATCCCAATTTCGTTCATTATGTGTTGTTTCTTTTGAATTTACCCATAAAGACAACACATACTCATTATTAAAATTTTTAAGTAGATGGGAAAGTAGGAAAAAAAAATCAACCACAAAGACTGTTAATATTTTTATATATTTTCAAACTTTTTGGTGCAGAGTTTACGGTTTTGCTCTATATAGTTGCCTATATACTGGACATAGAATTTTTAATCCTCTTACACTTACCATACATATTTTCTGATTTCATTTTAAAATATTTTTAAATGTTTTGAATATCATTTTGATATCAATTGAATACTGCAGAGTTGACCTGATTGTACAATATTCTACAAATATTTATGCACCTAATATGCCCAGATACAATACTTCCTGCTAAAGATGCTACAAAGAAGAAAACAGATACCATCCTTGCACTCGTGGAGCTTAAAGTAAAGGAGTCATACGTTAAATAATCACACAAATATTAGTGCTATGATGAAAAAGTAGAATGTGCTATGACAGAATACGAGGGGTAACTTAAGATTAGCAGTACCAAAAACAAAAAAACAAAAAAAGAAAAGAAAAATTCGCAGTAAAGGGTAGGCCTTTGTAAAGTGACACATAAACTAAAAGGAAGTCCTTAGGGGAAGTTCTAATTTTACTTGCCTAGACCTCTTTCCCATTTCTTTTCCAAATAGCACCCTATTTTCTATTAGGGAAGTACCCGTCCTCCACTTCATGCACTCCTGGCCCAGGGATGAACATGTAATCCAATCTGAGGCAAACCGTCTCTGCTGGGAACTTACACCTTGAATGTATGCTCATAAGGGCAGAGAATGATCAGACCTAAGTTAGTCTAATGGTAATAATATTAGGAGTCTATTAGTTCTTGTTCACCTTGCCCTTTAAACTACCCTTATTTCTCTCCTCCAAAAGTTTTAGAGTAAGGTCTTTCTACTAATTCTCTAAAATAACTGTATATATCCAATAAATTACTTTTTGCTTACATTCGACAGAACCTACTTCTGTGGCTTACATACAATGGACCCTAACAGACACAGCCACTGTGGTATAATAAACAAAGAAACAAGATACTCAAAATGAAGCTAGGGACTTCCCCCAGTGGTCCAGTGGTTAGGACCGCTGAAGGGGGATTAGGACCCATTCCAAGCTTCCAGTGCAGGAGGTGTAGGTTTGATCCCTGCTTGGAGAACTAAAAAAACAAAAGAAGCTAGAATCCAGCCCAGGAGTCAGCTCAGGTAAAACCTTGCAGGCCATAAAGGACTTCCCAATTTTGTAGTAATGGAAAGCCATTAAAGCGTCTTAACCAAGAGTGACATGATCATAATAGTATTTTTAAGAGATCACTTTGAATACAAAGTGAACAATGCCTTAAAAGAAAACAGAAGAGTAGAATCAGGGAGATAAATTAGGTCGTTACTGCAATACTTTACACAAAAGATTTTTTTTTTAAGTTTCATTTATTTATTTATTTATTTTTGGCTGTGTTGGGTTTTCGTTGCTGCACACAGGCTTTCTCTAGTTGCAGCGAGTGAGGGCTACTCTTCGTTGCAGTGCGCGGGCTTCTCATTGCAGTGGCTTCTCTCATTGTGGAGCATGGGCTCTAGGCACGTGGGCTTCAGTAGCTGTGGCACATGGGCTCAGTAGCTGTGGCTCACGGGCTCTAGAGCACAGGCTCAGTACTTGTGGCACATGAGCTTAGTTGCTCCGCGGCATGTGGGATCTTCCCAGGCCAGGGATCGAACCCGTGTCCCCTGCATTGGTAGGCAGATTCTCAACCACTGCACCACTGGGGAAGCCCTACACAAAAGATTTTAAGTAACTTAAATTTGGTGAGAATTATGGAGTGACCAAAGCAGAGGCTCAGGAGTGAGTCCCAAGGAATTTCAACACCAAATCAGGATAAAGGAGAAGTCACAAAAAACTAAAAAGAAATGGTCAAAACAGTAGGACAACCAAGTTAGGGAAAGTGGAAAAAGAAGAGAAGGGGAAGTGATGTAAGATGATCATGTAAGAAGAAAACTGAAAAATACTCACTTGGACTTGACAGTGTGAAAGCTATTCCTGACCCGAGTGGAGTAGTAGTTGCAGAAGCCAATATGAAGTGGTTTTAAAAAATCAGTCAATCAATCAATGGGGGAATTTCTGTTTCTGGCAACAAGGCAGACTCGACAACCTAAAAACCTTCCTAATTAAAAGTACCTAAATGTGAATAGTTAAACCCACAAAAAAAAAAATTAAGGGGTCCAAATAAAAAGGAAAGGCTTTAACAGCTGCCCTAAAGCAGCCAGCCTATGTCAGGAGCCTAGGACCTTTGGCTTTAATGCCCACCACAAGGAAAAGAGATAAAACCTTGGGTCTCCGATGGAGGGAAAGCTGAAATTGATGAGACCCTGATTATATAGTTTAGACTTTCCCATGGCTACAGTTTCAGGGGAAAACTAACCCATCCCTTCTCCACTCCACACCCAAAGACCCCCACAAAACACAAAACCCCCAAATCACGGCATACACAGGGAGAAAAATAAAATAAGGAAGTTTGTCCAATTTGATCTGAGCTTTGGATAGAGGACAGAAGATCTGCCTTGAGAATTTACAGCCACAGCCTTGTCTTCAAATAGGTTTTGGGTCTGAACTTACACCATCTGCCTGGTCTGGTAAATCCCAAATGCTGAATCAATATAAGGGGTCAGGCAGTACCGTCACTTGAATATATTAGCAGAAGCAAATGCAAAACCTCTTTGAAGGGATATATCCTCAACCCAGGCTAGAAAATGAGTTTGCAATCCAAAATTAGAAAACATGGAAAGAACAATCCCCTTGATCACAAGTTAGCGGACATTAAGATTTGACTATCTTCTAAAAACCTTAGAAAACAGAAAACAGCAAATAAAGATTATGAGATAAAGATTTTAAATGATTAAGAACCTAAGAGAAGAAATCAAAAATATGAGAAAGGAACAACATTCTATATAAAAAAGAAGAACCTGGGATATCCTTCTGTGGTAAGCAGAATTCCCCAAGTTTCCCATCTCCTGGTTATTCAAACACTAATCTAGGTACTGCTCTGAAGGCACTGGCAGATTGAATTAAGGTACTCATCAGCTGACCTTAAAATAGGTGGATTATTCTGAATATGAGGGTGGGCCCAGTGTAATTGAATGAGCCCTTAAAAACCAAAGAAGGGCAGAAGAGTCAGTGGGAGATGCAGCAGAGAAAAGCAAGGGAAATGTGGCAGAAGGGGATGTCAAGAGAGACTCTAGGTGTGAAAAGGATTCAAATCATCACCTTTTCTGGCTCTAAGATATAGAGACACATGTGCAAGGCTGGGAGAGAAGGCTCTAAGAGCTAAGGGAGGCCCTTAACTGACCGGAAATGGTGACCTTGGTTCTACCACTCCAAGGAAAGAACTAGATTCCACCAACAACCTGAATGAGCTTGGAAGTGGGTTGTTCCCAGAGCCTCCTGACAATAAGAGCTGGCCAACACTGTGACATCAGCCTTGTGAGAATCTAAGCAGAGAAACCAACTTACCCAACCCAGACTTCTGACTGTACACTAAGAAATTTGTCTGGTTTTAAGCTGCTAATATTTGTGGTAATTTGGTAGAGCAGCAAGAGAAAACTAATATACTTGCAGTGTCAGAAAGTAAAGAAGCATTAAAAGAATAGAGGGGACATATCAAAAGGACATGGAGTCAGCTTACAGGGCTCCCAATGCCTAATTGTGAACAATCTAAGCATCACAACAAATGGATTATAACCCATACAAATCCGTAAGTCCATACTGAAATAAACTGAAAGTTTGATGAGGAATGGAATATTTACATAGTCTCACAGTTTATTCCACAAAATACTAATTATAAGGGGGAAAGAAAACCTTTTCATTGGAAAAGTCTCATTATATGCCATGTGACAAAATGCAATGGAAAGATCACTTCTAAAATATATAACCCTGGGACTTCCCTGGCGGTCCAGTGGTTAAGAATCCACACTTCCACCACAGGGGGCACGGGTTGGATCCCTGGTCGGGAACTAAGATCCCTGCGTGCCATGTGGTGCGGCCAACAAAAAAAATAAATAAGATAAAACAAATAGCCTGAACCTAGTAACTTAAAAAAAATCCAAAACAACTGGCCTATAATCCTCAAAAATTTAGGCAGCTGTCAAAACTCAGATGGTGTCTAAAGACTAGATGCTACTAATAAGGTGATATTAATTTCCTGTTCTTGATAGCTGTACCATGATTTTGGAGGAGAATATCCTTGTTTGTAAGAAATACTTAGGTATTAAGGGCTGATGGGGCACTATGAGTGTAACTTACTCTGAAATGGTTGAGGAAAATAAAGTTCTCTATATTTGCAATTTTTCTATAAGTTTGACACTGTTTCAAAATAAAAATATTTTTAGATGTGAGGAAAGAGCTAAACACTCTTAAAAAACAAGAAAGAAAAACAAAACCAGACCAGGTCCATTAAAAAAAACAACAACAAAGAATTCCTAAAATTTAAAAACACATTCACTAAATAGAAACAATTAATTAATAGAGCTAAAGAAATGATGAGTGAACAAAAAAGAGTTAAAGAAATTACACAGATACAGCACAGAGAGATTAAGAAGTGGAAATTATAAATGAGAGGGTAAGGGACATGAAAGACAGATGAAAATCTAAAAAAAACTGCTCAAGAATAGAAAGAATAAGAAGAGTAATAATTTAAGATATAATGGCTACAACTGTGTTCAGAATTGATAACAGACATGAATTCCCTCAATGAGGAAGTACAAGAAGATCTTAAACAAGGGAGTGTGGGGAAAACAATGTGAGGTTTAGGCACACAAATAGGAATGTGGGATTAAAGACAGTTTGGGGGCTTCCCTGGTGGCGCAGTGGTTGGGAGTCTGCCTGCTGATGCAGGGGACGCGGGTTTGTGCCCTGGTCCAGGAGGATCCCACGTGTCACGGAGCAGCTGGGCCCGTAAGCCATGGCCGCTGGGCCTGCGCGTCTGGAGCCTGTGCTCCGCAACGGGAGAGGCCACAGTAGTGAGAGGCCCGCGTACCGCAAAAAAAAAAAGAAAAAAGACAGTTTGGGTTTTTTGGTGTTTTTTCCAAGAGGAAAAGACTAGAGCATGTTTAGATGTAGATGGGCAAAGATAAGTGATAGTGAAAGAGACAGTAAGGAAACTAAAATGGCAAGGTCTCTGAGAGGGCAAAAAAGGATGGATGAGATCCAGACCATAAGTAATGATTAGCCTTTGAGTGTAGGCAGGACTAGAGAGAAGGAAAAGAAGATGGACACAAATCAAGTAGGTTGCAGAACTGAGTTATGAGAAGATCAAGGTTTTTCTGGGAGTAAGAGGCAAAGACATCTAATACACTGGGGATGGGGAAAGGGGAGGAAAAGTTTTAAAAAAAAAGAACAATCAGGGGCTTCCGGGAAGATTGCAGAAGAGTAAGACGCGGAGATCACCTTCGTCCCCACAGATACACCAGAAATACATCTACACGTGGAAAAACTCCTACAGAACACCTACTGAACAATGGCAGAAGACCTCAGACCTCCCAAAAGGCAAGAAACCCCCCACGTACCTGGGTAGGGCAAAAGAAAAAAGAATAAACAGACACAAAAGGATGGGGACGGGACCTGCACCAGTGGGAGGGAGCTGTGAAGGAGGAGAGGTTTCCACACACTAGGAAGCCCCTTCGCAGGCGGAGACTGCGGGTGGCGGAGGGGGGAAGAAGCTTCAGAGCCGCGGAGGAGAGCGCACCCACAGGGGTGCGGAGGGCAAGGCGGCGAGATTCCCGAACAGAGGATCAGTGCCAATCGGCACTCACCAGCCCGAGAGGCTTGTGTGCTCACCCGCCGGGGCGGGCGGGGCTGGGAGCTGAGGCTCGGGCTTCTGTCAGAGCGCAGGGAGAAGTCTGGGGTTGGCGGCGTGAACACAGCCTAAAGGGGGCTAGTGCGCCACAGCGAGCCGGGAGGGAGTCCGGGAAAAAGTCTGGAGCTGCCGAAGAGGCAAGAGACTTTTTCTTCCCTCTTTGTTTCCCAGTGCGCGAAGAGAGGGGATTAAGAGCGCTGCTTAAAGGAGCTCCAGAGACAGGCGCGAGCTGTGGCTAACAGCGCGGACCCCAGAGACCGGCATGAAATGCAAAGGCTGCTGTTGCCGCCACCAAGAAGCCTGTGTGCGAGCACAGGTCACTATCCACACCCCACTTCCGGGGAGCCTGTGCAGCCCACAACTGACAGGGTCCGGGGATCCAGGGACAACTCCTCTGGGAGAGAACGCACAGCGCGCCTCAGGCTGGTGCAACGTCACGCTGGCCTCTGCAGCCACAGGCCCCACCCTCCTTCCCTCCCCCACCCCCGGCCTGAGGGCCTGAGTGAGCCAGAGACCCGGAATCAGCCGCTCCTTTAACCCCTTCCTGTCTGAGCGAAGAACAGACGCCCTCCAAAGACCTACGAGCAGAGGCAGGGCCAAATCCAAAGCTGAGCCCCGGGAGCTGTGCGAACAAAGAAGAGAAAGGGAAATCTCTCCCAGCAGCCTCAGGAGCAGCGGATTAAAGCTCCACAATCAATTTGATGTACCTGCATCTGTGGAATACCTGAATAGACAACGAATCATCCCAAATTGAGGAGGTGGACTTTGAGAGAAAGATTTATGATTTTTTCCCCGTTTCCTCTTTTTGTGAGTGTGTATGTGTATGCTTCTGTGTGAGATTTTGTCTGTATAGCTTTGCTTCCACCATTTGTCCTAGGGTTCTATCCGTCGGGTTTTTTTCTCTTAATAATCGTTTTTTTATTTTAATAACTTTATTATATTTTATCTTACTCGATTTTATTTTACTTTATTTCCTTTCTTTTTTTCACTCCTTCCCTCCTTCCTTCTGTCCTCCCTCCCTCCGTTCTTACATTCTTTCGTTCTACTTCTACTGATTCTTTCTTTCTACTTTTTCTCCCTTTTATTCTGAGCTGTGTGGATGAAAGGCTCTTGGTGCTGGAGCCAGTAGTCAGTGCTGTACCTCTAAGGTGGGAGAGCCAACTTCCGGACACTGGTCCACAAGAGACCTCCCAGCTCCACATAATATCAAACGGAGAAAATCGCCCAGAGATCTCCATCTCAACCCCAGCACCCAGCTTCACTCAACGACCAGCAAGCTACAGTGCTGGACATCCTATGCCAAACAACTAGCAAGACAGGAACACAAGCCCACCCAATAGCAGAGAGGCTGCCTAAAATCATAATAAGTCCACAGACACCCCAAAACACACCACCAGACGTGGACCTGCCCACCAGAGAGACAAGATCCAGCCTCATCCACCAGAACACAGGCACTAGTACCCTCCACCAGGAAGCCTACACAACCCACTGAACCAACCTTAGCCACTGGGGACACACACCAAAAACAATGGGAACTACGAACCTGCAGCCTGCAAAAAGTGGACACCAAACACAGTAAGATAAGCAACATGAGAAGACAGAAAAACACACAGCAGATGAAGGAGCAAGATAAAAACCCGCCAGACCTAACAAATGAAGAGGAAATAGGCAGTCTACCTGAAAAAGAATTCAGAATAATGATAGTAAAGATGATCCAAAATCTTGGAAATAGAATAGAGAAAATGCAAGAAACATTTAACAAGGACCCAGAAGAACTAAAGATGAAAAAAACAACGATGAACAACACATAAATGAAATGAAAAATACTCTAGATGGGATCAATAGCAAAATAACTGAGGCAGAAGAACGGATAAGTGACCTAGAAGACAAAATGGTGGAAATAACTACTGCAGAGCAGAATAAAGAAAAGAGAATGAAAAGAACTGAGGACAGTCTCAGAGACCTCTGGGACAACATTAAATGCACCAACATTCGAATTATACGAGTTCCAGAAGAAAAAGAGAAAAAGAAAGGGACAGAGAAAATATTTGAAGAGATTATAGTTGAAAACTTCCCTAATATGGGAAAGGAAATAGTTAACCAACTCCAGGAAGCACAAAGAGCCCCATGCAGGATAAATCCAAGGAGAAATACACCAAGAGACATATTAATCAAACTGTCAAAACTTAAATACAAAGAAAACATATTAAAAGTAGCAAGGGAAAAACAACAACACACAAGGGAATCCCCATAAGGTTAACAGCTGATCTTTCAGCAGAAACTCTACAAGCCAGAAGGGAGTGGCAGGACATATTTAAAGGGATGAAGGAGAAAAACCTGCAACCAAGATTACTCTACCCAGCAAGGATCTCATTCAGATTTGATGGAGAAATTAAAACCTTTACAGACAAGCAAAAGCTGAGATAGTTCAGGACCACCAAACCAGCTCTACAACAACTGCTGAAGGAACTTCTCTAGGCAAGAAACACAAGAGAAGGAAAAGACCTACAATAATGAACCCAAAACAATTAAGAAAATGGGAATAGGAACATACATATCGATAATTACCTTAAATGTAAATGGACTAAATGCTCCCACCAAAAGACACAGATTGGCTGAATGGATACAAAAACAAGACCCATATATTTGCTGTCTACAAGAGACCCACTTCAGACCTAGAGACACATACAGACTGAAAGTAAGGGGAGGGAAAAAGATATTTCATGCAAATGGAAACCAAAAGAAAGCTGGAGTAGCAATTCTCATATCAGACAAAATAGACTTTAAAATAAAGACTATTAGAAGAGACAAAGAAGGACACTACATGATGATCAAGGGATCGATCCAAGAAGAAGATATAACAATTGTAAATATTAATGCACCCAACATAGGAGCACCTCAATACATAAGGCAAATACTAACAGGCATAAAAGGGGAAATCGACGGTAACACATTCATAGTAGGGGACTTTAACACCCCACTATCACCAATGGACACATCACCCAAAATGAAAATAAATAAGGAAACACAAGCTTTAAATGATACATTAAACAAGATGGACTTAACTGATATTTATAGGACACTCCATCCAAAAAAAACAGAATACACATTTTTCTCAAGTGCTCATGGAACATTCTCCAGGATAGATCATATCTTGGGTCACAAATCAAGCCTTGGTAAATTTAAGAAAACTGAAATTTTATCAAGTATCTTTTCCGATCACAACGCTATGACTAGATATCAATTACAGGAAAAGATCTGTAAAAAACACAAACACATGGTGGCTAAACGATACACTAATTAATAACGAAGTGATCACTGAAGAAATCAAAGAGGAAATTAAAAAATACCTAGAAGCAAAAGACAATGAAGACACGACAACCCAAAATCTACGGGATGCAGCAAAAGCAGGTTTAAGAGGGAAGTTTATAGCAATACAATCCTACCTTAAGAAAAGAAACAGGAAACATCTTGAATAAACAACTAACCTTGCACCTAAAGCAATTAGAGAAAGAAGAACAAAAAAACCCCAAAGTGGGCTTCCCTGGTGGCGCAGTGGTTGAGAGTCTGCCCACCGATGCAGCGGACACGGGTTCGTGCCCCGGTCCGGGAAGATCCCACATGCCGCAGAGTAGCTGGGCCGGTGAGCCATGGCCGCTGAGCCTGCGCATCCAGAGCCTGTGCTCCGCAACAGGAGAGGCCACAACAGTGAGAGGCCCACGTACCAAAACAAAAAACAAAAAACAAAAAACCCCCAAAGTTAGCAGAAGGAAACAAATCATAAAAATCAGATCAGAAATAAATGAAAAAGAAATGAAGGAAACGATAGCAAAGATCAATAAAACTAAAAGCTTCTTCTTTGAGAAGATAAACAAAATTCATAAACCATTAGCCAGACTCATCAAGAAAAAAAGGGAGAAGACTCAAATCAATAGAATTAGAAATGAAAAAGGAGAAGTAACAACTGACACTGCAGAAATACAAAAGATCATGAGAGATTACTACAAGCAACTTTATGCCAATAAAATGGACAACCTGGAAGAAATGGACAAATTCTTAGAAATGCACAACCTGCCAAGACTGAATCAGGAAAAAATAGAAAATATGAACAGACCAATCACAAGCACTGAAATTAAAACTGTGATTAAAAATCTTCCAACAAACAGAAGCCCAGGACCAGATGCCTTCACAGGCAAATGCTATCAAACATTTAGAGAAGAGCTAACACCTATCCTTCTCAAACTCTTCCAAAATGTAGCAGAGGGAGGAACACTCCCAAACTCATTCTACGAGGCCACCATCACCCTGATACCAAAACCAGACAAGGATGTCACAAAGAAAGAAAACTACAGGCCAATATCACTGATGAACATAGATGCAAAAATCCTCAACAAAATACTAGCAAACAGAAGCCAACAGTTCATTAAATGGAACATACACCATGATCAAGTGGGGTTTATTCCAGGAATGCAAGGATTCTTCAATATATGCAAATCAATCAACGTGATACACCATATTAACAAATTGAAGGAGAAAAACCATATGATCATCTCAAGAGATGCAGAGAAAGCTTTCGACAAAATTCAACACCCATTTATGATAAAAACTCTGCAGAAAGTAGGAATAGAGGGAACTTTCCTCAACATAATAAAGGCCATATATGACAAACCCACAGCCAACATCGTCCTCAATGGTGAAAAGCTGAAAGCATTTCCACTAAGATCAGGAACAAGACAAGGTTGCCCACTCTCACCACTCTTATTCAACATAGTTTTGGAAGTTTTAGCCACAGCAATCAGAGAAGAAAAGGAATCCAAATCGGAAAAGAAGAAGTAAAGCTGTCACTGTTTGCAGATGACATGATACTATACATAGAGAATCCTAAAGATGCTACCAGAAAACTACTAGAGCTAATCAATGAATTTGGTAAAGTAGCGGGATACAAAATTAATGCACAGAAATCTCTGGCATTCCTATACACTAATGATGAAAAATCTGAAAGTGAAATCAAGAAAACACTCCCATTTACCACTGCAACAGAAAGCATAAAACATCTAGGAATAAACCTACCTAAGGAGACAAAAGACCTGTATGCAGATAATTATAAGACACTGATGAAACAAATTAAAGATGATACAAATAGATGGAGAGATATACCATGTGCTTGGATTGGAAGAATCAAAATTGTGAAAATGAGTCTACTACCTAAAGCAATCTACAGATTCAATGCAATCCCTAACAAACTACCACTGGCATTTTTCACAGAACTAGAACAAAACATTTCACAATTTGTATGCAAACACAAAACACCCCGAATAGCCAAAGCAATCTTGAGAATGAAACACGGAGCTGGAAGAATCAGGCTCCCTGACTTCAGACTATACTACAAAGCTACAGTGAGCAAGACAGTATGGTACTGGCACAAAAACAGAAATATAGATCAATGGAACAGGATAAAAATCCCAGAGATAAACCCATGCACATATGGTCACCTTATCTTTGATAAAGGAGGCAGGAATGTACAGTGGAGAAAGGACAGCCTCTTCAATAAGTGGTGCTGGGAAAACTGGACAGGTACATGTAAAAGTATGAGATTAGGTCACTCCCTAACAACATACACAAATATAAGCTCAAAATGGATTAAAGACCTAAATGTAAGGCCAGAAACTATCAAACTCTTAGAGGAAAACATAGGCGGGACACTCTATGACATATAAATCACAGCAAGATCCTTTTTTACCCACGTCCTAGAGAAATGGAAATAAAAACAAAAATAAACAAATGGGACCTAATGAAACTTCAAAGCTTTTGCACAGCAAAGGAAACCATAAACAAGACCAAAAGACAACCCTCAGAATGGGAGAAAATATTTGCAAATGAAGCAACTGACAAAGGATTAATCTCCAAAATTTATAAGCAGCTCATGGAGCTTAATAACAAAAAACAAACAGCCCAATCCAAAAATGGGCAGAAGACCTAAGCAGACATTTCTCCAAAGAAGAAATACAGACTGCCAACAAACACATGAAAGAATGCTCAACATTACTCATCATTAGAGAAATGCAAATCAAAACTACCATGAGATATCATCTCACACCAGTCAGAATGGCCATCATCAAAATATCTACAAACAATAAATGCTGGAGAGGATGTGGAGAAAAGGGAACCCTCTTGCACTGCTGGTGGGAATGTAAATGGACACAGCTGCTGTGGAGAACAGTATGGAGGTTCCTTAAAAAACTACACATAGCACTACCATATAACCCAGCAATCCCACTACTGGGCATATACCCTGAGAAAACCATAATACAAAAATAGTCATGTACCAAAATGTTCATTGCAGCTCTATTTACAATAGCCCGGAGAAGGAAACAACCTAAGTGTCCATCATCAGATGAATGGATAAAGAAGATGTGGCACATATACACAATGGAATATTACTCAGCCATAAAAAGAAACGAAACTGAGCTATTTGTATTGAGGTGGATAGACCTAATGTCTGTCGTACAGAGTGAAGTAAGTCAGAAAGAGAGAGACAAATACCGTATGCTAACACATATATATGGAATTTAAGAAAAAAAAAAGTCATGAAAAACCTAGGGGTAAGACAGGAATAAAGACACAGACCTACTAGAGAATGGACTTGAGGATATGGGGAGGGGGAAGGGTAAGCTGTGACAAAGCGAGAGAGAGGAATGGACATATATACACTACCAAACGTAAGGTAGACAGCTAGTGCAAAGCAGCTGCATAGCACAGGGAGATCAGCTCGGTGCTCTGTGACCACCTGGAGGGGTGGGATAGGGAGGGTGGCAGGGAGGGAGATGCAAGAGGGAAGAGATATGGGAACATATGTATATATATAACTGATTCATTCTGTTGTAAAGTAGAAACTAACAAACCATTGTAAAGCAATTATACTCCAATAAAGATGTTAAAAAAAAAAAGAACAATCATGGCAAAAATTAAGAGCTTCCTAGAGATGTGTACTAACACTGTGAAGCAATTTAAATATCACTCAAGGGTAATATCATGAATCTACAATGGCAGGAATTCGTACATGGTGTGATTTTGTCTACAGAAACACTTAGCTAAGACGAAGTATAAAAATATAGGTGGGAGGGCTTCCCTGGTGGCACAGTGGTTAAGAGTCCGCCTGCCGATGCAGGGAACACAGGTTTGTGCCCTGGTCTGGGAAGATCCCACATGCCGCGGAGCGGCTGGGTCCGTAAGCCATGGCCACTGAGCCTCTGCGTCCGGAGCCTGTGCTCCGCAACGGGAGAGGCCACAACAGTGAGAGGCGCGCGCTCGGCAAAAAAAAAAAAAATATATATATATATATATATATATATATGGGAGGAGGAACGAAGATGGCAGAGTAGAAGGACATGCTCTTACTCCCTCTTGCGAGAACACAGAATCACAACTAGCTGCTGGACAATCATCGACAGGAAGACACTGGATCTCACCAAAAAAGATACCCGACATCCAAAGACATAGGAGAAGCCACAATGAGATGGTAGGAGGGGTGCAATCACAGTAAAATCAAATCCCATAACTGGTGGGTGGGTGACTCACAGACTGGTGAACACTTATACCACAGAAGTCAACCCAGTGGAGTGAAGGTTCTGAGCCTCACTTCAGGCTTCCAAAACTGGGGGTCCAGAAACGGGAGGAGGAATTCCTAGAGAATCAGATTTTGAAGCCAAGTGGGAACTGATAGCAGGACTTTGGCAGGACTGGGCGGGAGGTGGGGCTGTGGCTCGCCGTGGGGACAAGGACACTAGCAGAAGAAGTTCTGGGAAGTACTCATTGGCGTGAGCCCTTCCAGAGTCTACCATTAGCCCCACCAAAGAGCCCAGGTAGGCTCCAGTGTTGGGTGGACTCAGGCCAAACAACCAACAGGGAGGGAACCCAGCCACTCCCATCAACAGTCAACTGGATTAAAGTTTTACTGAGCTCAGCCCACCAGAGCAACAGTAAGCTCTACCTGCCACCAGTCCCTCCCATCAAGCCTCTTAGATAGCCTCATCCACCAGAGAGCAGACAGCAGAAAAAAGAACTACAGTTCTGCAGCCTGTGGAAGAAAAACCACACTCACAAAAACATAGACAAGATTAAAAGGCAGAGGGCTATGTACCAGATGAAGGAAAAAGATAAAACCTCAGAAAAACAACTAAATAAAGCGGAGATACGCAACCTTCCAGAAAAAGAATTCAGAATTATAATAGTGAGGATGATCCAGGACCTAGGAAAAAGAATGGAGGCAAAGATCGAGAAGATGCAAGAAATGTTTAACAAAGACCTAGAAGAATTAAAGAACAAACAGAGATAAACAATAGAATAACTGAAATGTAAACTACACTAGAAGAAATCAATAGCAGAATAACTGAGGCAGAAGAACGGATAAGTGATCTGGAAAACAGAATGGTGGAATTCACTGCTGTGGAACAGAATAAAGAAAAAAGAATGAAAAGAAATGAAGACAGCCTAAGAGACCTCTGGGACAACATTAAATGCAACAATATTAGCATTATAGAGGTCCCAGAAGAATAGAGAGAGAAAGGACCAAAGAAAATATATGAAGAGATTATAGTAGAAAACTTCCCTAACATGGGAAACGAAATAGCCACCGGGAAGCACAGCGAGTCCCATACAGGATAAACCCAAGGAGAAACAGGCTGAGACACATAGTAATCAAATTGGCAAAAACTAAAGACAAAGAAACATTATTGAAATCAGCAAGGGAAAAACGAAAAATAACATGCAAGGGAAAAACGAAAATAACATACAAGGGAGCCCCCATAAGGTTAACAGCTGATTTCTCAGCAGAAACGCTACAAGCCAGAAGACAGTGGCATGATATACTTAAAGTGATGAAAAGGAAGAACCTACAACCAAGATTACTCTACCCGTCAAGGATCTCATTCAGATTCGATGGAGAAATCAAAAGCTTTACAGACAAGCAAAAGCTAAGAGAATGCAGCACCACCAAACCAACTCTACAACAAATGCTAAAGGAACTTCTCTAAGTGGGAAACACAGAGAAGAAAAGGACCTACAAAAACAAACCCAAAACTATTAAGAAAATGGTCACAGGAACATACATATTGATAATTGCCTTAAATGTGAACGGATTAAATGCCCCAACCAAAAGACACAGGCTTGCTGAATGGATACAAAAACAAGACCCATATATATGCTGCCTACAAGAGACCCACTTCAGACCTAGGGACACATACAGACTGAAAGTGAGGGGATGGAAAAAGATATTCCATGCAAATGGAAATCAAAAGAAAGCTGGAGTAGCAATACTCAAATCAGGTAATATAGACTTTAAAATAAAGAATGTTACAAGAGACAAGGAAGGACACTACATAATGATCAAGGGATCAAACCAAGAAGAAGATATAACAATGATAAATATATATGCACCCAACATAGGAGCACGTCAATACATAAGGCAACTGCTAACAGCTATAAAAGAGGAAATCGACAGTAACACAATAATAGTGGGGGACTTTAACACCTCACTTACACCAATGGACAGATCATCCAAAATGAAAATAAATAAGGAAACACAAGCTTTAAATGACACAACAGACCAGATAGATTTAATTGATATTTATAGGACATTCCATCCAAAAACAGCAGATTACACTTTCTTCTCAAGTGGGCATGGAACATTCTCCAGAATAGATCACATCTTGGGTCACAAATCAAGCCTCAGTAAATTTAATAAAACTGAAATCATATCAAGCATCTTTTCTGACCACAACCCTATGAGATTAGAAATGAATTACAGGGGAAAAAAAGTAAAAAACACAAACACATGGAGGCTAAACAATACGTTACTAAATAACCAAGAGATCACTGAAGCACTCAACCTAGAGACAAATGACAATGAAAACACAGTGATCCAAAACCTATGGGATGCAGCAACAGCAGTTCTAAGAGGGAAGTTTATAGCTATACAAGTCTACCTCAAGAAACATCTCAAATAAACAATCTAACCTTACAACTAAAGGAACTAGAGAAAGAAGAACAAATAAAACCCAAAGTTAGCAGAAGGAAAGAAATCATAAAGACCAGAGCAGAAATAAATGAAATAGAAACAAAAAACAATAGCAAATATCAATAAAACTAAAATCTGGTGCTTTGAGAAGATAAACAAAATTCATAAACCATTAGCCAGACTCATCAAGAAAAAGAGGGAGAGGACTCAAATCAAAAAAATTAGAAATGACAAAGGAGAAGTTACAATAGACACCGCAGAAATACAAAGCATCCTAAGAGACTACTACAAGCAACTCTATGCCAATAAAATGGACAACCTGGAAGAAATGGACAAATTCTTAGAAAGGTGTAACCTTCTAAGACTGAACCAGGAAGAAACAGAAAATATGAACAGACCTATCACAAGTAATGAAATTGAAACTGTGATTACAAGTCTTCCAACAAACAAAAGTTCAGGACCAGATGGCTTCACAGGTGAATTCTGTCAAACATTCAGAGAAGAGCTAACACCCATCCTTCTCAAACTCTTCCAAAAAATTGCAGAGGAAGGAACACTCTCAAACTCATTCTATGAGGCCACCATCACCCTGATACCAAAACCAGACAAACATACTACAAAAAAAAATTACAGGCCAATATCACTGATGAATATAGATGCAAAAATCCTCAACAAAATACTAGCAAACAGAATCCAACGACACATTAAAAGGATCATACACCATGATCAAGTGGGATTTATCCCAGGGATGCAAAGATTCTTCAATATATGCAAATCAATCGTGATACACCATGATAACTAATTGAAGAAGAAAAACCATATGACCATCTCAATAGATGCAGAAAAAGCTTCTGACAAAATGCAACACCCATTTATGATAAAAACTCTCCAGAGGGCTTCCCTGGTGGTGCAGTGGTTGAGAGTCTGCCTGCCGATGCAGGGGACACGGGTTCGTGCCCCGGTCCGGGAAGATCCCACATGCCGCGGAGCAGCTAGGCCCATGAGCCATGGCCGCTGAGCCTGCACGTCCGGAGCTTGTGCTCCACAACGGGAGAGGCCACAACAGTGAGAGGCCCATGTACTGCAAAAAAAAAAAACTCTCCAGAAAGTGGGCATAGAGGGAACCTACCTCAACATACTAAAGGCCATATATGACAAACAGCAAACATCATTCTCAATGGTGAAAAACTGAAAGCATTTCCTCTAAGATCAGGAATGAGACAAGGATGTCCACTCTCACCACTATCATTCAACATTGTTTTGGAAGTCCTAGCCGCAGCAATCAGAGAAGAAAAAGAAATAAAAGGAATACAAATTGGAAAAGAAGAAATAAAACTGTCACTGTTTGCAGCTGCCATGATAGTATACATAGAGAATCCTAAAATGCCACCAGAAAACTACTAGAGCTAATCAATGTATTTGGTAAAGTTGTAGGATACAACATTAATGCACAGAAATCACTTGCATTCCTATATACTAATGATGAAAAATCTGGAAGAGAATTTATGGAAACACTCCCATTTACCATTGCAACAAAAAGAATAAAATACCTAGGAATAAACCTACCTAGGGAGACAAAAGACCTGTATGCAGAAAACTATAAGACACTGATGAAAGAAATTAAAAATGATACCAACAGATGGAGAGATATACCATGTTTTTGGATAGGAAGATCAATATTGTGAAAATGACTACACTACCCAAAGCAATCTACAGATTCAATGCAATCCCTGTCAAATTACCAATGCCATTTTTTACGGAACTAGAACAAATCATCTCAAAATTTGTATGGAGACACAAAAGTCCCCGAATAGCCAAAGCAGTCTTGAGGGGAAAAAACAGAGCTGAAGGAATCAGACTCCCTGGCTTCAGACTATACTACAAAGCTACAGTAATCAAGACAATATGGTACTGGCACAAAAACAGAAACATAGATCAATGGAACAAGATAGAAAGCCCAGAGATAAACCCATACACATAGGGTCAACTAATCTATGACAAAGGAGGCAAAGACATACAGTGGAGAAAAGACTGTCTCTTCAATAAGTGGTGCTGGGAAAACTAGACAGCTACATGTAAAAGAATGAAATTAGAACACTCCCTAACACCATACACAAAAATAAACTCAAAATGGATTAGAGACCTAAATGTAAGACTGGACACTATAAAACTCTTAGAGGAAAACATAGGAAGAACACTCTTTGACATAAATCACAGCAAGATCTTTTTTGATCCACCTCCTACAGTAATGGAAATAAAAACAAAAATAAACAAATAGGATCTAATGAAACTTAAAAGCTTTTGCACAGCAAAGGAAACCACAGACAAGACGAAAAGACAACCCTCAGAATGGGAAAAAATAGTTGCAAATGAATCAACAGACAAAGGATTAATCTCCAGAATATATAAACAGCTCATGCAGCTCAGTATTAAAGAAACAAACAACCCAATCAAAAAATAGGCAGAAAAAAAAAAATAGGCAGAAGACCTCAATAGACATTTCTCCAAAGAAGACATACAGATGGCCAAGAAGCACATGATAAGCTGCTCAACATCACTAATTATTAGAGAAATGCAAATCAAAACTATGAGGTATCACCTCACACCACTTAGAATGGGCATCATCAGCAAATCTACCAACAACAAATGCTGGAGAGGGTGTGGAGAAAAGGGAACCCTCTTGCACTGTTGGTGGGAATGTAAACTGATACAGCCACTATGGAGCACAGTATGGAGGTTCCTTTAAAAAACTAAAAATAGAATTACCATATGATCCAGCAATCCCACTACTGGGCATATACCCAGAGAAAACCATAATTCAAAGACACATACATGCATCCAATGTTCACTGCAGCACTGTTTACAATAGCCAGGTCATGGAAGCAACCTAAATGCCCATCGACAGAGGAATGGATAAAGAAGAAGTGGTACATATATACAATGGAATATTACTCAGCCATAAAAAGAAACGAAATTGAGTCATTTGTTGAGATGTGGATGGATCTAGAGACTGTCATACAGAGTGAAATTAAGTTAGAAAAACAACTATCGCATATTAATGCATATATACGGAACCTAGAAAAATGGTACAGATGAACCGGTTTGTGGGGCAGAAATTGAGACACAGATGTAGAGAACAAATGTATGGACACCAAGGGGGGAAAGCCACGGTGGGTGGGGATGGTGGTGTGATGAATAGGGCGACTAGGATTGACATGTATACACTGATGTGTATAAAACTGATAACTAATAGGAACCTGCAGTATATAAAAACAAACAGAAAAAAACAACTAATATTAAACTTTCTTTCAAGTATTTGTATGGAAATATGTTAATATAAATGTTTCAGACATTACATGAAATTTCTAAAAATCTTATACGTTCTGGTATAATGTTGTAAGTCATAATTCTAGCTATTACTTTAAAATGTATATCTCAGAAATAACTAAATTTCCTTGTCAACTGCATTATTATGAACTTTCATCAAATCTTTAACCATGGTCATCTTTAAGTCTTTTGTCATTTACAGACAGTTATGGGTGTACTCTGATGCTTTTGCAAATATGTTCCTATAAAAGGGTTTCATCTTCAAGGAATTCACGGAAAAGACTGACAAGTACAGGTTTCTGGTAACTGACTATAATGCTGAACTGAATGAATAAGCATTTTCACAACTCTAATGGAAAACTGATGAATTCATAAAAGTGCTAACAAAAGATCAAGATGAAAAAAAATTAATTACATGGGACTGAGTGAACTGATGAGGATGATTATAATTTTTTTGACTTTCTGTTTGAATAAAAAAAAAATCCCACAAGGATTCAGAGGCAAAAAGTATACAAATCAATTCTCACTGCAAAGTAAAGGAGCTGTTACAGAGGAGGATTACTGGAATGAATGTCAATATTATGACATAGTATGAGTGTGTTTCGTGTTTGGTAATTGCTGTCATTGTTGCTTTTCTTGTGGTCATCCATTAAAAAAAAAAAAAATATATATATATATATATATATATATATATATGGTCAGTTTAATGAAGAGAGTACTTCACTAAGAAGAGATAAGACACACATAAATTAGTATCAATCATAATCCTAGATGAGAAACATGAAGTTCATTACACAGTGATTTTTTTGTTCTGTTTCTTTAGCTTAAGGAAGTTAAAAGGAAGGTTTAATAGGAAAAGAAAAATTGTCAATTAAAATGAAGAACATAATCTTATTAGGTGTGTCAGCTATTAAAACAATTTGCCATTCTTCATTAAAATGTTTTGTGATTTAATTGAAAACATAAGGACTTCCCTGGTGGTCCAATCGGTAAGACTCTGTGCTCCAAATGCAGGGGGCCCGGATTCGATCTCTGGTCGGGGAACTAGATCCCGCATGCATGCTGCAAGTAAAGAGTTCGCGTGCAGCAACTAAAGTCCACACGCCGCAACTAAGAAGTCCGCATGCTGCAATGAAGACCCCACATGCAGCAACTACGACCCGGCATGGAATGAATGAATATAATGACCATATTCAATTTTAGGAAATGAAGACAAGGAAAAAACTACTCTCAAATCTATAACATAAATCTTTAACATATCCACTATGATAATTTTGTCTAACATTTTATTCTGTAATTACTCATTTACATTTCTGACTCTTCCAACTAGAATCTGAGCACCAGGAAAACAAGCATCATATTATAAGGAATCAACAGTCCTTTACCATGTAATTATTATTTATGCATAATAATATACAATTTGTTGTCCTGGGTTTGGTGTCTGGGAAAATATATCCTGGATATATTTTCAAGTTACTTAGGTAAACTTCCTAAATAAAACTTGATAATCAAATCCAGGAGATACTACAAGAAATAGGAGTATAATTTTCACATTCCCAGTCCTTCCACTTTTTTTGTCATGATAAATCTATCTGTAAGTCTAGCTTTTTCATATGTTGTACCATTTCCTTAGAATAGTAATCACTTCTATTTAGACCTTTTAAATCTCCCCAAGAAGCACTTCACAATAGTCCATGTATTTCTTGTTTTTTTTTTTTTTTTTGCGGTACGCGGGCCTCTCACTGCCGTGGCCTCTCCCGTTGCGGAGCACGGCTCCAGAAGCGCAGGCTCAGCGGCCATGGCTCATGGGCTCAGCCGCTCCACGGCACGTGGGATCTTCCCGGACCGGGGCACGAACTTGTGTCCCCTGCATCGGCAGGCAGACTCTCAACCACTGCGCCACCAGGGAAGCCCCCATGTATTTGTTTGATATGTCTAAATTTCCCAATAATGTGTCCAGATGAAGATTGTTTGTTTGTTTATGACTGCATTGGGTCTTCGTTGCTGTGCACAGGCTTTCTCTAGTTGCGGTGTTCAGGCTTCTCATTGAGGTGGCTTCTCTTGTTGCGGAGCACAGGCTCTAGGCGCGCAGACTCAGTAGTTGTGGCACACGGACTCAGTAGTTGTGGCTCGCGGGCTCTAGAGCGCAGGCTCAGTAGTTGTGGCACACTGGGCTTAGGTGCTCCGTGGCATGTGGGATCTTCCCGGACAAGGGCTCGAACCTGTGTCCCCTGCATTGGCAGGCGGTTTCTTAACCACTGTGCCACCAGGGAAGCCCTCCCTCACTCTTTTCTTTGACACTTCATGGGCTGTTTCAATCTAAGACCTCATTTTTTTTTTTTTTTTAAGGAAGTTTACCTCCATTATTTCTTCAGGTTATTTTCCTCTTCTCCATCCTTCTCTCTCCACCTTTCTGGGGCTCCTGTTACCTGGATTCTACTTCTATCCTCCATATGATATTGTTTTCATTTTTTATATATAGATCCTCTCTGCCTTTCTAGGGATTTCCTTAATCTGAACTTTCCATTAATTATTTTCTTCCTTGGCTGTATTTATCCCATATATTGCATTCTTTACTTCAACCATTAAAATAGTCTTCCATACCTAAAATTTCTACTTCTTTCCGTTTATAATATTTTCTTTGTTTCAAATTATTTTCCCTTACGTCTTTATATGTTTATTACACTGATTTGTTTCCTCTCCAAAGTTGCTTTAAGGACTGATCTGGGTAGATCAGATTTTTAGTCTCCTAAATCTTGACACACGCAGAACAACTTTCAATATAAGTTTCCTAATACACTTTTGAATAAAAGTATTAGTTGCACCTAATATTACAAGCATCCTGGAGAGAAATCTGAGAAACATAATTCCAAATACTGAGTTGTTATTACATAAATATACTATTCTGTCAGAAATAGGTATATACATAAATCTAGATATCCTGAAATAAAATGACCCTATGAATGTGAAACAAGTAATATCGGCCATCTATAGAAACAGCTCACCATAAGACATGGTCTATAACTCCAGGTTTAATCAAGGTGATTGGGACAGATTTTCAGAAAACACATGACCTGACATTAATGTAAAAGGAAGCTGCAAAGCAATGAACTGCATTATAAAGAGAGAAAAAAGAATGTTATCAAGATGGTGACAGTCTTTAAACATAAACTAACTCCTTATTCTGGTAGCAGATTCACTAAGCAAGTAACTTCCCAATTATGATGTGTTTCCCAAGATTATTTTAAGGAAGAATAAGACAAGCAACATTTGGCATTCTTGACAGTTTATGTTTTTATCATTAATGATTAAATAACATTCTTTCCTACCTTCATTTCTGAGATAGTGTCTTGGGTCAGCCCACCTGACCAACTCTAGGTATACTGACAAAACCAAAAGGAGTCTAGTATATCACAATAATCTGTGAAAGAGGTTAAGTAAGGATCTGAACCAACCCATGGCCATGAAGAAGAAGATGGAGTCTGAAAATAATAAAGAAATCACATATAAAAGTCGTATCTAGGAAGCTTCAAATTAATTAATTAGAAAAAATATTTAGAAGGGTACCACTTGGTGACTGATTCAGTTAGGCGAAGGCAGAGAATACAATGAGAGACAGACAGACACATTTTTGACAAAAGGAGAGGAGGTAACTTCTCAGGAGACAGTATTACAAAAGAAAATACTGTAGCTCAGAACCATAATCTTTACATATATAGGTATCATTATTTGTTACTCATATAATCATTAAAACATTATTCTGAAGTACACTAAAAGGATACCACTTTTGTAGTAAACACATTCAAGTTACTACACATACCTGAAAGTAACAATCATTTCTTTTGGAGGGAAAAGGCTACTTTTAAAATTTCTACTAATTTAAACATGCATTAATCCAAAATTATGAATACTGTGGGGTTTTTTACATTGAATGTTTCTACTTGTTTTCTACTTGTTCACTTGATCTCTTCCCATCTGTCCACATTCTTTGGTCCATCAAATATTCTTCTCTTATGTCTTGATCCTTGATCTTTCTAGAGTCTTCCTTTCCACCCTGACTTTCCTATCTTAAAATAAACCTGATCCAACCTTTCTTCTTCTTCTCTATCAATATTTCTCAGCCTTGACCAATCTTGGAGTTTTAGTTATTTACCCCTATGTGGAGGACTACTATCAATACTCCTTCATGCGCAAACTCTAATCTCATCTATCCATTTGCATGCTAAACGTCTCTACCTAAATACCTTGTTAGTAAATGAATACCCATCCTTCCCAAGCTCCTGCCATTCAGTTCATTGACAATTACTACCAGTTTCTTCCTGGGTAATATATGTCCCATCAGTCTGACTTCATTATTCTCATTCAGGCACTCAATACATTTGGCTACGTTATATTAAAAATCTAATTGGTTTCTCTGTTCCAGCATTAGCTCCTTTTAATCTTTTTATATGCTACAGCCAGATGAACCTTCCTAAACAACAGGTTTTATCTTTTTTTCCCAGCTCAAACACTAACTACTCTCAACCCTTTGGCCTAGTATCTTAAGGGTGTTATTTTTCTTAATTCATATCAAGTAGCAGTATCACCATCACTTTACACAGCCTGCTTATTCTTTTTTTTTTTTGCGGTACGCGGACCTCTCACTGCCGTGGCCTCTTCCGTTGCGGAGCACAGGCTCCGGATGCGCAGGCTCAGCGGCCATGGCTCACGGGCCCAGCCGCTCCGCGGCATGTGGGATCTTCCCGGACCGGGGCACGAACCCGTGTCCCCTGCATCGGCAGGCGGACTCTCAACCACTGTGCCACCAGGGAAGCCCCTGTGTATTCTCATTTATGTGCCACTGCTTGTGCTGGTTTGTATTCCTGAGATTAGGAGTCTGGCCCCGATCCCTATTCTCCATATAGCTAAATTCTACATGCTCTTTAAGCATCAGGTAAAATGTTACATTCTCTGGACATCTCCTTCCCTCAGTTGAAAGTAATTTCCTCTCACCCTGAACTCTTATTATACTGTAGATCATTAAAGAAGTTAAAACTACGTATCTTGAAATTATTTATATACACATTTCTTTTCCTTTTAGATTTTATCTTTCCTAAAGGCAGGATCCATTTACAGTATATACTTATTTCTGCCAAAGCAACTAACCAGGATCTTAGATATAGAAAGAACTTAATACGTACTTGTCAAATGAAAAATAGTTTCGACACTCTTTAGAAGGAATGCATCGTATTGCAGATACAGCCTGCAAGATTCCTTTTATTAATATGTGAAACTAAGGGTTTAAGGAGAGAGAAAGGGGTGGAGTAGATGCGTACATTAATTGGTTAAGAGTAGTGGATTCAGAATACACACGCTCACTCTCAAACTATTCCAGAAGTATTAGAGACACATTACAGAATTAGATAATTATTATAAATCATAGAATATGGTTCAGATTCTTCTTTCACTCAGTGAGAGAGAAGGGTCACAGTTGTAGAAAGTGTTCTTAAAAAATCAAAGACTTGGGGCTTCCCTGGTGGCGCAGTGTTTGAGAGTCCGCCTGCCGATGCAGGGGACGCGGGTTCGTGCCCCGGTCCAGGAGGATCCCGCATGCCGCAGAGCGGCTGGGCTCGTGGGCCATGGCTGCTGAGCCTGCGCGTCCGGGGCCTCTGCTCCACAGCGGGAGAGGCCACAGCAGTGAGAGGCCCGCGCACAGCAAAAAAAAAAAAAAAAAAGAAAGAAAGGAAAAAAAAAATCAAAGACTTAAGGTGTCTAGACCCTGACAGGTAAATAGTTTAAGGAATCCTAAAACCCACCGTACCATGTCTTAATATAACAAATCCAAACAAGTACAACAATAAGAACATCATAAAATTCTTCATCCCACCAACCATCCAAAATTATGGAGAATTCCTTTCAGCTATCATTTCTGTGACTACAGATCTCTAATACTGCTTTATATGTGAAGTCTTCCAAGGTACATTAGGATTAATTTAACACTATTACCTTTAGAATCATGCTTGAGTTTGCTATATACCTATGAATTTAAGTTCCTGCTTTGTTAGTGTAGAATTGTCATCTCTGTCTAAAGAAAGGACACACTTTAATTTTGAATTTTTAATAACCAGTTCCTAAAAACTACCATGATAGACAAGTTGAGGAACTTAAGACATTATGAGGAGGAAAACTCAGTAGGGTTAAAGTCAAAAAGGGGGGAAGGGGAATTTTCAATCATTATAAATTTATTTTTCACTAAAATAAAAAGGTAGCACCCTAAATAAAGATATTATCAATGGCAGTACCATTTAATTAATTTAAAGCTCGGTGCTTTGTGACCACCTAGAGAGGTGGGATAGGGAGGGTGGGAGGGAGGGAGACGCAAGAGGGAAGAGATATGGGAACGTATGTATATGTATAACTGATTCACTTTGTTATTAAGCTGAAACTAACACACCATTGTAAAACAATTATACTCCAATAAAGATGTTAAAAAAAAAAAGAGCAACTTCTTACCATTTCCAGCAGGGTAGAAGAAGGGTTGGGGATAGTGTCTGCTGCATGTATGGAGAGGGATTTGGCCTACTGAGATTTTATTTGGGTTTGTTTTGGATGAGAGGATAAATGGACAGACATGATCAGAAACTAGAGTTTAAGGGGAGCTGCCGGAGTACTGAGGGGATATAAATGATCAAGGACACACCTATAATATACTAAACACAAATCATGTGTGCTAATAGCTTCTCATTTCAACAGCCAAGGAATCTACCCTGAAAAAAAGTATTTGATTAGACATTTTTGACATTTGAAAGGTGATTTTTTCAAACAAATTTATATATCTTAGTGGAAATGTAATAGCCTTGGCATTTAAAAATGGACAGTGAGTATTTGGGTCGACTTTTCAAATTAATAAATGCAATGTTCTTTTAAAAAAAAGTAATTCTTATAAATTCATTTCCATTTACACTAATTCCTTCACTCAATAAGAACTTTTCAGGGTCTTCTTCTCTTGGAGTTTCAATGAGATGCTTATAAATTCATTTCACTTTATAAGTACATGCATACTGAAAATGACTTTATCTCCCTAGTGGCTGATTCACCATCCAAATGTTAATATCCTTCTCTGTTTATCACTTAAGAGTCTCTGAAGGCTACCTTTCAGGAACTTAAAGAGATCCAAGAGACAAAGTAGCTTGGATGCTTTGAAATAGAAAAAGTCTTACTGTCTTATCTATAGTATATGTCTTATACTACTTAGCAAGGCTATACAGTAATCAGTCAAATTCCTTCCTACACAGGAACAAACATTGAAACAAACAGCAGCATTTGCTGTATCCTGGGATGTTAACAATTTATTGTATAAAAATAACACACCAACTAATTGGGTAAGAAGGAAAAACAAGTCTATTGTGATTAAAAAGAAATTAGATCTAGAATAATCTAGATCCACTGTTCTCAATCTCCACACTGTTCACAGAGACAGCTTCTGCCATCAGTAATGCCTCATTACACATAGTGAATCTTTTTTTTTTTTTTGGCAGCACCGAGCAGCATGTGAGATCTTAGTTCCCCAACTAGGGATGGAACCCACGTCCCCAGCACTGGAAGCTTGGAGTCCTAACCACTGCACCGCCAGGGAAGCCCCCACACAGTGACTCTCAAATGATTCACAGATGTACTACAGAACTGTTCTGTCTGATAACTACTCATCTTTGTTCTTAAATCCCTACATCTCAATGCTTCCCTGAAACGAAAAGGGGACACATATGAAGAATAAAAATCTAGTTTCCTACAAACTATTCTGAAAAAACCTGGATAGGATCCCATATTTGAGGGAGAATGTTCACCCCCAAAATCAATTAGCATCCCTATTACTCTCAATCCTATAGGAGAAATCTATGAATAACTGGTTGGCATTACTTTGCCGCCTCCATCAAGTGAGATGTGTTTGATGAGCGTGGCTGTGACAAATTCCGGGCGCCATAATTAAAGGGCATTCAGCAGCGTAGGAAACGGGCACAGAAATCAATTAGCAATGTTACTGTGGTGAAAACAGATCCAAGCTCTCTAGCTACTTTTATCTTCTATTTCAAAGTTATATTAAAAGTGAGAACTGCCAAGACAAACAAATGAAGCAACTCCATTACTGCAGCAAAGAACCAAGTTCCTACTCTGACAGAAACAAGACTGCCTAAGGCAAAGTTTAATTCCTGAAGAAAATAAACACATTACAAAGAATATATAAAACCTATTCAAGGGCTGTGTAGTAACTGACGACAATTTATTCATTTAACATTAATGGAGAGTCTATTAGATGATGAACTAAATACCAATGAAATAAAGAAAAAACTCAATTCCTATGCTAAACAGCTTTATACTCCAGTGAGGAAGAAAAACTATGAACAAATAAATAAATTATTAAACCACCTAGAAAGCACTAGAGCAAAATCATACCTGAAATAGGATGATGAAAACCAGGCTGATGATGTGCTAGTTTTTAACTGGACTATGAAACTAAACTGTAATCCCTATATACATAGTACTTGTTTCATCATTATTATAAGAATTTTAAATACACCTACCAAATGAAACAGAAATTAAACTTAGAGTTTAATAATATTGTGAAATCTAAATTCTCTTACTCAAGCTGGCTAGTTCCAAGGTACCACCATAAAGCAAAATGTTATGAAATACAAGGCACTTCACTTCATGGACATCTATTCAAAGTTTACAGCCCCCATACATTGTTTTCTAAAATAGTCAAATGACTATTTTGCCTTTCCAAATTGCCTTAAAAGTTTCAAACATTTACTAAAAGATTTTTACATTATATCTTTCTCCTATCTGTTCAGTTTTCTTTTTCCTCTGTTAGTACAATAATTTTATTTCTTCAACTCTTAAGTTTCCTAAATTTCTCTGATGACATAAAATTCAACCCACTGGGCCTATTTTTTACAAATATACTGGTGAAGTGTTTTCCTGAAAGTATTTTGCTTTGTATTGATGATATTCTTATTTCCTTATTGAGAAACACGAATTTCAACGTACAGCTGATTCATGTTGCTATACAACAGAAACTAACACAACATTGTAAAGCAACTATACTCCAATAAAAAAAATAAAAATACACACAATAAAGGGAAAAATTTATATGCATTAAAAAAAAGTTTATGGAATATTTTACACACATTCAAAAAACCCGCCACCATTAAGTCCTAAGATCCTCTATGAGAAACACCAAGTCAAGATAGATGCTTAAAATTCAACATCTATGACTATTAAACATACAATATTTCCTTGGTTCTTATAGTTTCCAAAACAAGTCTCAGTGAAATACTAAATTTTAATTTTATAAAGTTCTATATAATAAAACATTTTGAGATGTATCAGATACTAGAGAGTAAATAATGAAAGTAATCCAGTCTTCAACTTTTCAGAATTTCAACTTTCTAACAGAAGAGTTTATGGGTTTGTCTTTTTTTTTTTAAGTTTCACAAATGTGCGACAAATATGACTAAGATATAGATCACAGAAACAAAAACAACTGTCCGGAGGAGCAGTAGAAATAGAATGAAGAAAATATTAGATCACTATGTACAAGAACCCAGAAGTGTTTTCTTTGTTTTTGTTTTTTAGTTAATAATTCTATCAAAAGACTTTGGAAAAAACTCTGTAGGAGATAAATCTATGCTTAGTTTTAAATTCTACTTTCATTAGTAAGGAAAGGAGGAAGGCCATACCAGCAGCAGACACAACCAAAGTCTATATCATAGATTTTGCAGAGAACAGTCTATCGGGAAACTATGAGTAGATTATACTGATGCAGCAAGAAGTGGGAGAGAAGAAATGAGACTGGAGAGGCAGGTCAGTGCCAGAAAAACTCCTTATGCCTTGCTAAACAATATAAATTTATCCCATTAATACCAGAAAATCCTTAAAGGATTTAAGTAAGACAGTGACATGGTCTGATCTGCATCTTTATTTGTTAAAAAAAAATTTTAATATTTATTTATTCATACATTAATTTATTTTGGCTGCACCAGGTCTTAGTTGCGGCATGTGGTATTTTTAGTTGTGGCATGCAGACCTCTTAGTTGCAGCATGCACGTGGGATATAGTTCCCTTACCAGGGATGGAACCTGGGCCCCCTGCATTGGGAGCCTGAAGTCTTACCCACTGGACCACCAGGGAAGTCCCTGATCTGCATCTTTACATAGACCCTAATAGATTCTGGTAACACCTAGAGAATGAGCTGGATAACAGAATAAAGGTTAAGAGGTTGCTGAAAGAGTTCATATAACAAATTACGCAGAATTGCCAAAGCAGGAGCAGTGGAAACATAAAGGAAAAGACAAGTTAAAATGATGAATAACAGGAAAAACCTTTAAAAAAACAAATGGTGACAAACTAAACTCTTCCCTCTCATTTCTTTAAGTCCCTAGCATAACTCTGGTTTAGAACTTCTAATTCTTTTAATCTATCATATACAGATAAGGAACACCAGAGAAGAAGCAGGCTTAGAGTGGGAATGTAAGAAGAACTGAGGTTTATTACGTTGTTGGGAATGAGTCTGAAAATCAAGATAAAATTCTACACTGGAGGCAGAGATTTGGCAATCTAACGAATATAGATGACTGCTCAATCTGTAGGTATGAATAAGATATCTTCCAACAGAATAGGCATAGAATGAGAAGTGAATAAGTAGAGGAGAGGATACTGGGAATAAAACAAGAGGTACACAAAGAAATCGTAAAAGATACTGTCAATACTCTCAGGAAGACATTGCTATAAAGACCTACTTTCAAAAAAAGATCTGAAATAAATAATCTAACCTCCTATCTTAAGGAATCAGAAAAAGAAGAGCAAATAAAACTCAGAGCAAGCAGAAGGAAGAAAAAAAATAAATAGCAGAAATACAATAAAGAACAGGAAAACTATTTTTAAAAAAAGAATGAAATCACAAGTTGGTTTAAAAGAACAAAATGGCATATAAAGCAATTATACTCCAATTAAAAGAAAAGAACAAAACTGCTAAACTTCAGCTTAAATGACAAAGGAAAAAGGAAAAAGGACTCAAATATACTATAATCAGGAATAAAAGGGGATATTACTACCCATATTACCAAAAAAATTTTTAAAGGATTATGAAGAGAATACTATGAATAACTGTATGCCAACAAATTTAAAAATCTAGATGAAATGGGCAAATTCTTAGAAACATCCAAACTAAAAAAATTGATACAAGAAGATATAAATAGATTTTTCTCAAAAGAAAATATACAAATGGCCAAAAAGAACATGAAAAGATGCTAATTCATTAGTCATAAGGTAAATGCAAATTGAAACCACAATAAGATACCATTTCACACTCACTTGGATGGCTAGGGAAAAAAAATAGAAAATAACAAGTCTTGGTGAGGATGTGGTGAAGTTAGAACCCTCATATACTACTAATGGAAATGTAAAGTAGTACAGCTGCTGTGGGAAATAGTTTGGCAGTTCCTCAAAAAGTTAAACAGGAGTTACCATAATGACCCAGCAATTCTATCCTAAGTATATACACAAGACAAATTTAAAAAATATGTTCACACAAAAACCTGTGTGAAAGTTCACAGCGGTTTCATACCAGTCAAGAAGTGGAAACAACCCAAATGTCCATCAACTGATGACTGGATAAACCAAATGTGACGTATATTCATATAATTTGTATCATCAAGCCATAGAAAAAAGAATGAAGTGCTGATATGTGCTACAACATAGACAAAACTTATGCTTAAATATGGAAAACATTATGCCAAGTAAAAGGAACCAGACACGAACTCCCTCTACATATAGTGTCAACTCAACAAAAGGCAAATCCACAGAGACAGAAAGTATATTACTGATTGCCAGGGTATAGAGGGGGAGGGGAATATATTGGGATGTATGTGATTTATTTCCGGATTGATAAAAATGTTCTAGCATTAGGCTTCCCTGGTGGCGCACTGGTTAAGAATCCGCCGGCCAATGCAGGGGACACGGGTTCGAGCCCTGCTCTGGGAAGATCCCACATACCGCGGAGCAACTAAGTCCGTGTGCCACAACTACTGAGCCTGCGCTCTAGAGCCCGCGAGCCACAATTACTGAAGCCCGTGTGCCACAACTACTGAAGCCCATGCGCCTAGAGCCCGTGCTCCACAACAAGAGAAGCCCACACACTGCAACAAAGAGTAGCCCCGCTCTCAGCAACTAGAGAAAACCCCCGTGCAGCAGTGATGACCCAATGCAGCCAAAAATTAAATAAATGAATAAAATAAAATTTTTAAAAAATGTTCTGGCATTAGATAGTGGTTACAGTTGCACCACATTATGAATACAGTTGACCATTTACCAATATGGATTTGAACTGCATGGGTCCACTTACATGTGAATTTTTTTCAACAGTAAGTACTGCATTACTACATGATCCTCGGTTGGTTGAATCCATGGATGCAAAACTGACAATAGGGATGAAAGCTGTATACAAAGAGCCAACTATAAATTTTATCCAAATTTTTCTACATGTGAGGAGCGTCAGGGCCCCTAACCCCTGAGTTATTCAAGGGCCAACTGTGTACCAAAAACCTTTGAATTATATACTTTTAAATGGTTAAAACTGTAACTTTTATATTACATAAATTTTACTTCATTAAAAATTTTGGGGGGAAAAGATAAGATACTGGAGAAGTAGAACAAGAACCATTTACTCTGAAAAAGGATGAGAGAAGTATGAAAAAAGAAAAAGAAATAAGGGGTGTAATTTTATACGTACATGCAAAACAATTAATTAAATCAAAGGAATGATAAACAAAATTCAGGATAGTCATTAACCTTGGGGAATGCAATGGTGAAAAGCATGCACTATATTCAACAGTGCTGGTAACATTCTATTTCTTAAATTGGTGGTAGATTCCTGAGTGCTCATTTTATTAGTGTGGCCACATAACTTATACATATTGCTTTCAATGTATCAAATATTTCAGAATAAAAGCTGAAAAAGGATGTATGAAAATATGGCAAAATATTAACAGGTGTTATATTTCTAATAAATTCATAATCTCTGTACTTTTCTATAAATTTGAAGTATTTTATAATTTATAAAATACATAGAGGAGAATGCTATAATGGAATACAGAAAGCTTCAAAAGAGAATGGCCGGGCTTCCCTGGTGGCGCAGTGGTTGAGAGTCCACCTGCCGATGCAGGGAACGCGGGTTCGTGCCCCGGTCTGGGAAGATCCCACATGCCGTGGAGCGGCTGGGCCCGGGAGCCATGGCCGCTGAGCCTGCGCATCCAGAGCCTGTGCTCCGCAAAGGGAGAGGCCACAACAGTGAGAGGCCCGCATACCACAAAAAAAAAAAAAAGAGAATGGCCAACAATTTCTCTGAAATGAAATCAAGTAAGATAAAAACCTGTCTCCGGGAATTGGCAACCAGAACTGGTCACTAGTAATTTATCGGAAAAAAGCTAACAAAAAAGGTGCTAAAACCAAAACTATTCAAAAAATACATGTACTAATAAATCCTAACCCTGGAAATGATTTTAGTAACATCTTCTTAAAGTATGGCAGTTAGAATAATTGTGAGCAGACATGGTATACAGAATAATGCCCCCCCACCTGTCCCCAAGGTGTCCATGCCTTAATGTCCAGAACCCGTGAATACGTTACCTTAAATAGCAAAAGGGACTACACAAATTTATCTAAGTTAAGGACCCAGAGATGCAGAGCTTATCCTGAATTGTCTGGGTGGGCCCAACCTAATCATAAGAGTTCTCATAAAGTGTATCTGAGAACCAGACGGACTGAAGCATTAGAGGGACTTCCCCATAATTGATGGCTCTGAAGATGGAGGATGGGGGCCACAAGGCAAGGAGAGCAGGCAGCCTCCCAAAACTGGAAAATATAAGGAAAGAGATCCTCCTCTAGAAATTTTGAAAAGGTTCAAAGCCTGCCAACACCTTAATTTTAACCCAGTGAGGTCCATGTCAGACTTCTACAGAACTGTAATAAATTTGTTCTGCTTTAAGTTTGTGATAAGTTGTTAGAGCAACCATAAAAAACAAATACAGAAGAATAAAATGGAATGTAAATTCTTCTTTTTCTTTCCTCCCCCCAGAGACAAGTCTCACAGTTTTTATTGCTTGATACTCAATATAATGAAGAAGAAAAAAAATTTTAAGCTAACATTTGACACCTCACACCCATTAGGATGGTTACTATCAAAAAAAAAAAAAAGCAAAAACAATTAAGTGTTGGCAAGGATATTGAAAAATTGGAATCCTTGTACACTGTTGGTGGGAATTTTTAAAATGGTGCAGTCACTTTGGAAACAGATTTTGAAAATTAAAAATATAAGTGTATATTGGGCTTCCCTGGTGGCACAGTGGTTGAGAGTCCGCCTGCCGATGCAGGGGACACGGGTTCGTGCCCTGGTCCGGAAAAGATCCCACGTGCCACGGAGCAGCTGGGCCTGTGAGCCACGGCCGCTGAGCCTGCGCATCCGTAGCCTGTGCTCCGCAACGGGAGAGGCCACAACAGTGAGAGGCCCGCGTACCACAAAAAAAAAAAAATATATATATATATATATATATATATGTATATGTATATATATATAACTGTATAAAATAAATATGCGACAAAGATCTACTGTACAGCACAGGGATGTATAATAGCCAATAATGTATAATAACTTTAAATGGAGTATAATCTATAAACATTTTGAATCACTATGTTGTACACCTGAAACTAATATAATATTGTAAATCAACTATACCTCAATTAAAAAAATTTTTAAATATAACTACCATATGATCCAGCAATTGCACTTCTGGGTAAAATGGAGATTCGAAAAGATATCTGAACATCCATGTTCAAAGCAGCTTATTTACAACAGCCAAAAGGTGAATGCAACCCAAGTGTCCCTTAACAGATAAATGGTAAGATGTGGTATATAATACAATGCAGTATTAGTATTATTCAGACTTAAAAAGGAAGGAAATTCTGACACATCCTATAACATGGATGCACCTTGAGGACATTATGCTAAGTGAAGTAAGTCAGTCACAAAAAGACAAATACTACATGATTCTAACTCACATGAGGTATCTAGAGTAGTTGAATTCATACAAACAAAGTAAAATGCTGGTTGTCAGGGGCTGGAGGGAAGGGGAAATGGGGAGCTGTTGTTTAATGACTATAGTTTCAGTTTTTGTAAAATTAAAAAATTCTGGAGATTGGGTGTACAACAATGTGAATATATTAAACACTACTTAACTGTACACTTAAAAATGGTTAAAATGACAAATTTTATATTATGTGTATTTTACCACAATTAAAACCAAAAAAATGGAATACATTTGAAAAAGGAGAAAACACAAACATATGGATTTTTCCAACTAAGTCCAAGCAACTCTCCTTCAATCCTCCACAGGCTAAATATTACTTCACTAGGTGCCAATTCTACACTTGTCTTTGTAATTAAAAATATAAGTCCAGAGCAATTAGGCAAGAAAACAAAATAAAAGACATCGAATTGGAAGCGAAGACGTAAAACCGTCACTATTTGCAGATGACATGATACTATATATAGAAAACCCTACAGACTCCACAAAAGAAAACGTTAAACAAATAAACAAATTCAGTAAAGTTGCAGAATATAAAATCAATATACAAAATCAGTTGCATTTCTATACACTAATAACAAACTATCAGAAAGAGAAATTAATAAAACAATCCCACTAACAACTGCATCATAAAGAATAATACATAGGAATTAATTTAACCAAGGAGGTGAAAGATCTCTACACTGAAAACTAAATGACATTAATGAAAGAAATTGAAGGCACAAACAATGGAAAGATATTCTGTAGTCATGGGATGGAAGAATTAATATTGTTAAAATGTCCACACTACCCAAAGGAAGCCATAGATTCAGTGTAATCCATATGAAGATTCCAATGGCACTTTTCCGAGAAATAGAAAAAACAATCCCAAAATTTGTATGGAACCACAAAAGGCCCCAAATAGACAAAGCAATTGTGAGAAACAACAAACCTGGAGGCATCATGCTCCCTGATTTCAACTATATTACAAAGCTACACTAGTCAGAACAGTATGGTACTGGCATAAAAGCAGACACATAGATCAACGGAACAGAACAGGGAGCCCAGAAATACACCCAAGCGTATACGGTCAATTTGTGGCAAAAGAGACAAAATGGATTAAAGACTTGAATGTAAGACCTGAAACCATAAAACTCCTATAAGAAAACATAGGCAGTCAGCTCCTTGACATTGCTCTTGGTGATGATTTTTTGGACTTGATACCAAAAACAAAAATAAACAAGTGGTAATACATCAAAAATAAACAAGTGGCAAAAAGCTACCACAAAGCCAAGGAAACCATCAACAAAATGAAAAGGCAACCTACCAAAAGGGAGAAAATATCTGCAAATCATACACAGCTGACCCCTGAATATGGGTTTGAACTGTGCAAGTACACTTAATGTTTTGTTTTTTTTCAATAAACATAGTACCTGGGGCTTCCCTGGTGGTGCAGTGGTTGAGAGTCCGCCTGCCGATGCAGGGGATACGGGTTCGCGCCCCGGTCCAGGAGGATCCCACATGCCGCGGAGCGGCTGGGCCCGTGAGCCATGGCCGCTGAGCCTGCGTGTCCAGAGCCTGTGCTCCGCAACGGGAGAGGCCACAACAGTGAGAGGCCCGCATACCGCAAAAAAAAAAAAACAAAAAACATAGTACCTGTATTTTCATTTTACAAATCTTTAAGTGTGGGGGAAAGTTTGTGTGTGCTTCTAAATCATAATACGTGGAATCAAATGAACCAGGGTTTAAGTTTTGATTCTATCTAAACTGTTTCTGCTTCCTGCTTTGGGTGAGTCATTTGTCATTTCCTTTGTTTCTGAGGCAGAGATAGCAGTACTTGATTTTCAACTGCTCAGGGGTCAGCACCCCAACCCCTAGTTGTTTCAACTGTTGAAGGGTCAATTGTATCTGATAAGGGGTTGATATCCAAAATATATAAAGAACTCCTATAATTCAAGAGGGAAACAAAATCCGATTAAAAACTGAGCAGAGGATCTGAAGAGACATTTTTTCAAAGAAGACACACAGATGGCCAACAGACATATGAAAAGATGCTTAACATCGCTAATCATCAGGGAAATGCAAATGAGAGTCACGAGATATCGCCTCACATCTGTTAGAATGGCTATTATCAAAAATACAAGAAATAAGTATTGGTGAGAATGTGGAGAAAAGGGAACCCTTGTTGGTGAGAATGTAAATTGGTGCAGCCACTACTGGGAAACTGTTTGGAGGTTCCTTTAAAAAACAAAAATGTCCTACCATATGGATCCACTTCTGGGTATTTATTTGAAGAAGACAAAAGCACTAATTCAAAAAGATCTATGTACCCCCATGTTCGCTACAGCACTATTTACAATAGCCAAGACACGGAAACAACCTAAATGTCCATCAATGGATGGGATGGAATGGGTGATGGGGGTCAAATTTCCAGTTACAAAATAACCCAAGATTTTAAAGAAAACCTGTGTTCATTATATTAATCTCATGACATTAACTTCATTCACCAATGCAAAGAAACATGACAATTTGCCTGTTAAATTAATACAACCCAGTACTATGTCAGTTAATAACGACAAAGGATTTAGGTGGCTCCCAACAGTATCTACTTCCTTTTTTACCCCAAATATACTCTTTTCAAACTTTCAGCATGCCTCCAAATTCTAATATTCCAAAATTAAAGAGCAAGTCTAAATTTACCTATGCAAACTGAAAATGATGTTTTATACTTTCCTATCAAAGAATGGTAACATATTTGGTTTATTCTTAAGAATGCTTCTAATCCCTTTCCTCTAGATACCCAATATTCAAGAGTTCCTTTTTATCTGGAACATTTATTCTAAGAGTCTGCAGTTCCAGGTTACACAGGGAAGCAAGAGTTATTTTAAAAATGTACCCATTAATAAAATGCTCATTATGGGTTTCCCATCCCAACCACACTAGCCCTCAAATCAACACAGTGTCTATGCCTGTTCATCGTGCCATTAGTCTCTTGCTGGCTATAGATTTGTAAACACCTGACAATTTAATCCAAATGCAATGCAAAACGACGTGCAAATTAAATTACATTAGCAAAATATGCAAAATTTCAGAAAGTTAATGAAAATGTGTTGGGAAAACTGCTTGGAATCATTTAAACAGTCTTGAACAAATAAGAGGTATGTCAGCTAATGACTAAAAAAGATAATCAACAAAGATGATACTAGATTCAAGAATTTTCTTTAAACAGCAAATAATTAAGGAAGGTTCTTGGAACTGAAGAAACTCCCTACCACTTTTGCAAAAATAAACTCCATTATAATTATATCTTAAAAGTTAAAAAAAATGATAGCATTTGCCTTATATTCTGATTTCAGAACCCAATCCTGCAAAAGATGCAAGTCCCTGTAAAAACCTGGCCTCAAATTAGACATAATGTAGAAGGTTATCTTATGTTTATTCACTAAATGGAATAGAGAAATAGAATAATAAAACTATTATTATTATTTTAATCCTAAAAATAAAATTCACATTCCCAGTTGTGGAAGAAGCAGCAAATTCCTGATGTAGGTACCAATCACCAACTGCACTGGCAAGCCAGAGCTCATAAGAACTAGAAAAAACTATCTGCAAAAATAGAAAAATGACTTTCATAAAGGTAGAACAACACTATCACCATTTTGCCTTACAAAGAGACAACAGAAGCCAAACTGATGAACTAAGTTGACCTATAATCCTCCTGTAGGCAATCCACAAAAAGTTTTCACTAAGGTGCTGAACAATTGATTCAGAGCTAGGTTTCACTTCATCAATGGAACATGCAAGCTTTCAATTGGGAATCTCTACAAAAGGCAACCTTTGTAATAAATGAACCACCAGAGAAGATTCTAATAAAACTTACCATTGTGTATTGCATTCAGCAACTCTGAGAAAGCTTTTAAGTAAGGAAAAAAGGACTTCAGGTTAAGATCATTCTCAAACACACAAAAGAAATACATAGGCATAGGCTGCATCAGTATAATAAAATCTCAGTAAATCTACCTTGGATCATTGCTTAAATCATTAAAACTACAAGCTTGGCTCAGTCTTCACATGGTATAAATTTCTAGATACTGCATTTCACTTGCCAATATAGTACCTACTAAATTTAAATAACATGTCAGATATACTGTCATAATGATGACAAATCTCCTTAGTAATAAATAAAGCTACTTTTAAAAAGACATTTAGTAGTCTAACTATGTAATGTCTTTCTGGCTGAAAGTCAGTATCTATAAGATGCAATTCTATACAGGTAAATCCACCTTTGGTCACACTTAATAGTATTTATTATAACGAAAAACCTCATTTTATCATCTAACCTGATCAAACATTCTCAATTCCTAGACTTTAGTATAATAGGCTCAAGATATGCAGAGGCCTAAGCAAAAAAAGATATCTAAAGACAATATACAAATATTAACATTAAGATTAGTGAAAAACAAAAAAATTGGAAATATTACTTCATTGGGGAACAGAAGTCACAATTCTACAATGGAAGCACCATATTAAAAGGTCAGCAATCAACAAAATTTGGTCACAATTTGACTCTAATATGGATCCTGAACACAGGACAAAGCAGCAAGTTAAGCTACCTTTGTAGGAGAAAGAAATCTATTCAATTAAGAACCAACTGCATCTGAGAAAATTAAAATTTAAAGGTTCAGAAGTGGCATAATATACTAGAAAAAGCACTAGAGTAGGAGTCAAAAAGTCTGGGTTACCAACCCAGTTATACAACTTACTAGTTGTTGGACAAGCTCCATCATGCCGATACTGCATGGAAATTTCTGTTGGGAGGGAGGAGAAAGGAAATCAGCAAAGAAGTTGCCAGTGAGTTAAGGGCAGAAAAGAAACAGGCCAGAAAAACAGGAAAACATTCACCTAAAAGTCTAGCTGAGCAGGGCAAACAGAAATGCAAGAACAGAAATTATGAGCCAGTAATTGGGACATAAGGGGTAGGAGGACCAAACATGATGGCATTCTCACAAATCTTAACAGGACAGTGTAGAAATGTGTGTGCATGTATATGTGTGCAACGAATGAGGAAAAGACAGAAGGGCTTACAAATGAATCTGTATAACAAGCATTTAAGAATAAATGGATTCACTTCTATGAGGAAGTAGAGTTAGGCAATGAGATAAACTAATGTGCTTTATGTAATTCATTAGATGAGAACAGTGTATCAAACACATTTGAATGCTATGTTCAATTAGCAATTACGATTTAAGTATGAAAATTATTTAGTTTATATCTGAGCAGAAATCCATTATGACTTACATAACAATAAAAAACTCATTAAACTACAGTCTGCTTACTTTCTTCTACCTTTCATTTTTGATGATGATAATGAATGAAAAGCCATTACTCTTATTCTTTTACTCCACCCAAATGAGGAGAACGAGCAGAGGGTGACATGAAGCAACAAAACACTGCTAAAAGCAAAATCTGCTCAGAAATGGGAAATAAATTTCCATATGACACTCCAAAGGAAAAGTAATCGATAAAACCAGTGCTAAGGCTTTGACTCAAAATTCCTGGCCTGGGAACTCCCTGGCGGCCCAGTGGTTAAGATTCTGCACTTCCACTGCAGGAGGCAAGGGTTCGATCCCTGGCTGGGGAACTAAGATCCCGCAAGCCGCCGCAGGAAGCCGCAGGAATTCTCTGGCTATTACTTAACCAAAAACATGACTTCTAGGAACCATGTGCACAGCAGAGCCTTCCAGGCAACCATCACTCACACATCTACCTCAGAACTCAAGTCTAATCATTGGCCCACTCTGAATAACTTGAGATTAAGAAGAAAGACAAAGCAAGGTAGAGGAAGCCAGCACTCACTTGCAATCACTGTAATGTTAAAAGAACTTGACATTAGATACTGTTAAAAAATCAAACACTTAGGCCAGTTTAGTGTAAGTCCTTTCCAGATGACCCTCGAAAATGAGTCATGGTGGGAGAATTTGCCACCTTAATGCTTCAGTAACAAATGCAATACAAGTGAGATTTTAAAAGGTTATTAAAGAGATAGACATGTTACATTATAGAGAAATGGTAGTTGTTTGGAATGGTCCTAAAAAATAATCAAAGGACACTCATGCAGAAGGATTTTCTCAGTGGGGACAAAAAACTGGAATATGGCTATTCTGGCCTTTGATCTAGTACTTTTATAGAAAGACAGCCATGACATAGGGCCAGCAAATTTTCAGATCATCAAAAGCCAAAACAAAATCAGGGGATTTTCTAAGAAAGCAAATTCCAAGGTATATCCTGGTCTTAGCAGCATCCAATATCCTTTATGATTTTCATTTATAACCCAATATAATCAATGTATATAAAATCATGAACCTGAGTCATTTAGATGTGAATTATGTTCACTAACTGTAACTAATCCTTCATCTACAATACTGTGTTAGTAACTCTACTCTCATGAGTTTATTAGATTAATATTTTAGCTATATGATTCCCTTACCTGTTTACAGAATCAGTCTATTTCTAATTAAAATATTTTATCAAAAAAAGACTCCTCAGTTTCACTTTACCAACAGAAGTAGATATGACATAAACAGGGATACATTTAACAAGTTCCCTTTCATAGTTACACAGGCTCAAGTTAAACTTTCATAACCTTCATATTTCAGGAGAAGCCAGAAGAAACTTCTATTGAGGCGATCTACTCATAGTAATAACTTGTCTTTGTGAAATCAGGAACAATTTAAGATTAAGTACATAGTCTCACAACCAAAGGACTGCCTTTCCAGAATCTCCTTTTATAGCATGTATCACCACTAAAGAATTCTATCACTGAAATAGATTTCAGGTATCTTAACTGAGAAAGGTATAGAGGCATTCTATTAAAGAATTAGAGACTGAGTTTAAAAAACAAAAAACAGGGAACCCTATACTTTGAAAGGACAGAGCGTGCCCAAAGAAAAGAAATTAATGTTAAACCACCATCATTTAACGAATACCAAACTTTTCTCAGAGAAAATAAGATGATGATTTTTGTGAAGGAAAAATGCTAACCTTCACTTTACTAAATCATAAACTCTCCTAATGTGGTTGAGATAAAAAGGAAAACAAGGACTTCCCTGGTGGTGCAGTGGTTAAGAATCCGCCCGCCAATGCAGGAGACACGGGTTTGAGCCCTGGTACAGGAAGATCCCACATGCCGTGGAGCAACTAAGCCCATGCGCCACGACTACTGCGTCTACGCTCTAGAGACAGAGAGCCACAACTACAGAAGCCCGTGCACCTAGAGCCTGCACACCACAACGAAGAGTAGCCCCCGCTTGCAGCAACTAGAGAAAGGCCGTGCATAGCAACGAAGACCCAACGCAGCCAAAAACAAACAAACAAATAAATAAATAAATAAAAGGAAAACAGAAAAGGACAAATACAGCACGTCAACTCTTCCAAAATATTCAATGTTTTCAACATCTTAATTTTCAATGTTTCAAAAGACCAGGTGCCTATTAAGAGCTCAAAAGAACGTACGTAGGAAAGAATTCAATCAAAAGTTTAATATAATTTGTAAGCCAAAACTTACAACCTTTAGTAGCCATTTAAAACATTTTGTACAAGTCAGTATAAAACAGTAGGTCATTTATCAGGATGTACTGTGATTTAATAAAAATCTTACAATACAAACCCTTGATCAGACAAGTTTAGAGGTGTTTTCTGGGTTTCTATTCTGACTGGATCTAGGCCTCCTAGAATAAATATCTTGCTACATATGCTCTACTATAATTTGAACATGTCATGAGAGAATTCTGATTACTCTAAAATTCTTTTAATAGTAAGTTGCCAGAATTAAGTCCAGAATGCTAATTCTAGGAGAAAGACCACTAGCCTCAAAGTCTGATTTCTTCAGCCTGGCATTCAACTCTCCATAAACTCATCCTGCTCTATTTAATCAACATTACTTCTAACTACCCCACAAACACAAGCTTCTTGTTTCTATGAAGTTTACCCTTCAAATATACCTTTACTATCTTTTCTGATAATAATGTTGGCCTTCTTTTTCTGCCTACTCCAAAGTACAATTCAAATTTCATCTTGTCCATGGTCTTTTCCAACTAATTATATATCCTAAAACTGGTCTGTAATACTATTGATACGTGAAAAGCTTTACAATAAATAATTTCACTTGCAACCTGGCAAAAACATTTGAAAGACAAGTACAAAATCACACAGGATACTACCAAACACATGATAACATTCTCAGTGATTACTAATAGTATTCATTCTTTTTTTCGTTTTTTAATGTTTAGCATTTATTATGGTCAAAGCACTGTGCTGGCAGTGGGGAGACAGTAATGAACATGACAAACACAGCCCCTAACCTCCTGGAGCTAGGATTATAGTGCTTGTTACAGTCTAACCTTATAATTAACAGGTGTTTACAAGGTCACCTGCATTGTTACTTGCACATGAATCTTTAAAAGGACATCATGGAAAACAATTCTTGATAACACGGTACACATTTTCTCCTTCTGACTTATTTATACAGGAGCGAGTTTTCTGCTCTTACAATTACTAAGTGCTTTCTCAATCTAAAATTAAGCCAAAGGAAAAATTAACATTTTGATACTAGTAGGAGGTACTATTGTTGCAAGTTAAATTATTGGCTCAAACTCTCTTGTTGATCCCATTGCTTAAAGCATGACTGACAGTATACTAGCAAGGTTTTACACCCTCATCAGCAAACATCCCTTGAATTTTATAATTAAGTATCTCTGGAATCAAGGAAAATGCATAGCTCCACCACTTAGAGCTGTGAGAATTCTGTCTGTTTCCTCTTCTATATAATGAGCGATAATACTTGATGCTTGTCAAGTGCTTAAGACAGTGTGCAGCACATGCTAAGTTTCAACAGCAGTTAGCAATTCTTAACTTATGGTAAGAAGGCGTAATTCCTAAATACTCATGGCATTTAGCCAGCTTCTTCTAGATAAGCATAGACTTTTTAGTACTAAGCTTATCAGTGAGAGAGTGCTCTGATCTAGTCATAAAACTTTTATTAAAATGTGTAAGATTAAATAATATATTACCTCAAATAGTTTTCAACAACTAATCTTATTTCCTAAGTATGGCTTTAACAAGATACATACACTCTTCAGAGTGATTTTAAAACTCAAGTTTAAGAAAAAAAAAAAATCCTAGGGCTTCCCTGGTGGCACAGTGGTTGAGAGTCTGCCTGCCGATGCAGGGGACGCGGGTTCGTGCCCCGGTTTGGGAAGATCCCACATGCCGCGGAGCGGCTGGGCCCGTGAGCCATGGCCGCTGAGCCTGCGCGTCCGGAGCCTGTGCTCCGCAACGGGAGAGGCCACAACAGTGAGAGGCCCGCGTACCACAAAAAAAAAAAAAAAAAACTTGACAAGTCTAAATTTAAGTCATTTATTTTGGTGAAATAATATTTATGGGAATTTCTCCCTAAATTTCTGTCTACCTACTGGTGAGGTAAAAGGGATACAAATTCATATTTTTCTGCCACAGATGTACCACAGACACTGCCCTCACAAAGTAATCAGTAATCAGTATAAAACATGATTTCCCACACACAAAATTTCCCTAAATCAATAACAGCTAGGAAAATCTTTTAAGAATTTATCTTTTAACTATTTAGCCTATATTAAGTAAAACTGGATTAGTGCCAAATGTCTTTTCCAAAGACCAAACTGTCCTCCTAAGATCGTAACACTTTTCATTAAGATAATTAAACGTCACTTAGCAACTCACAGTATTATCATAATGATAGTTTAAAATGAATTTGTGGGGACTTCCCTGGTGGTACAGTGGTTAGGAATCCACCTGCCAATGCAGGGGACACAGGCTCGAGCCCTGGTCCAGGAAGATCCCACATGCCGTGGAGCAACTAACCCCGTTGAAGCCCACGTGCCTAGAGCCCGTGCTCCGCAACAAGAGAAGCCACTGCAACGAGAAGCCTGCACACTGCAACGAAGAGTAGCCCCAGCTCGCCAAAACTAGAGAAAGCCCGTGCGCAGCAACAGACCCAATGCAGCCAAAAATAAATAAAATTTTAAAAAAATAAAATTAAATAAATTTGCTTGGTGGTGGTGGCAGTGGCAGTGGCAGTGGCGGTGGGTGGGTGGGTGAGAGGGAGGGAGGGAGAGAGGGAGGGAGGGAGAAAACAAGGGGCCAAGCCTACCTGAACCAAGTGGAGAGGAGCCCACACTAAGACTCTGCACACTCCCATTCCTGAGCGGCGTGGGGGATTTCTGGAGACTAGAGCTGGTTACACTTCCTGCAGCTGACGCTACAGATGACGTTGGTGAAGCAGAAGAAACTGAGAGATGAGAAACATTCTCTTGACTTTTGTTTCCTTTGGGTCTACCAGGCCCATGCTTACTTTGTTTATTTCCTTTTCTTTTCTTTTCCTTTACAGTTTCTTCTTCTATGCCAGAAGTTTGAGCCCGCTTATATCCTGCTGTAGGAAGGCTGGAATTACCCAAATCTCCAGGTGAATTTTCAAAGTTTTTAGGCTGTGGAATAACAGCTGAGGTTGAAGGGAGACCAATTATGGAACTAAAACTATTTACCCCCCCTTCCTGGCTTCCAGACTCTCCTTTATGTACATCTTTGGTTGATGATGACTGTTGGGAGTGAGTGTAACTGTCATTACGCAGATCTGAGTCTGTAAAGCTCAAGAAATCCTGGGGAGACTGTACTGAACTTCCCGAAGACGATTTTACACTGCCTGGAGTTCCTGAAAAACTGCCTGTAGTGGGGGAAAAAAAAAAATGGGGTAGGAAAAGAAAAAATTGGATGCAAAAGTTCCCATGAGCAGTAGAAATGACACAATCATCAAAAAGAGAGGATGAAAAAAATTACAAAACTTAGGACATCAGTATGTAACAAAGCTAGATTTTTTAAGGATTATTACTGAAATCAAGTTTATCTATAAAATTATGTTTTAAAAATACTTTTTATAGTTATTAAACTGAATATTAACTCTTGAATTATATGCTATTACTTGTACAATTACCAAGATATAAGATGTGCTGTATTTAACCTACCTTTTACCATGGCAGCATTCCTCTACTCTCCCCCAAATGCCTTGTGTATGCTTGAGGAAGGACCAAAGAAAAGCGAAGTCTCAAGGAGACTCTGAAATGACTATGATTGAACTCTGCATGGCTTTGGGAACTTCCTTTCTTGCAATTATTGAAGGTATGATTATAAATGTTCCCAACATACAATAAGATCCAAAAGATGTTGCTCAGGTCGTAAGTTCTGAGTTTTAACTTCAAGATAATGTTGGCGAATGTTATCTTTCAGTTATATCTACCCCACCAAAACACGGATCTGATATAATCATCATCATATGGAACCTAATCTATATAACTCACATTCTCCCAGTCCACCTCCCACGGAGATGCATAAAGAAAAGAAACCAGCCACTTATATTCTGCTATTGCTTTTATGAAAGTAAAATCATAGGAGGGGCACCTCTCATGAATCTCTCACAACTGCTTATTTTTTCCCCACTCTTTAAAGAATATTAGTAAGCCCACCGTGCCATTATGAGATATAAAAACCTCAAGGTTCTTATTTACCAGGTTAAAACTAATGGCTGGGCTGAAACAAATTCGATCCACCATCCCACTTCATCAAACACTCTCGCCACGCTTGCCAAATGAAGTAACAAGTGTTTAGACTCAGTTTTGACCAACATCTATTGTGTTTCATAAAACTAAACTATGTCATGTTTTACCTAATGTCTTCAAGAAACGAAAGCTCAAAATAAAGTGTTCTGTTGGCAGTGGAAAGGAAATTCCAAGCTAAGTGTTAAATTTTACTGTAGAGAACATTCGTAAGTAATCACACATAAATCTGCCTAAATATTTACAAAGATATTTTTTCCCTACACATAAGAAATAATTTTTTTAACTAAAGTCTCAAGGTTTTGGTTTTTAAATTTTAAGCTCTTCTAAAATGGCTCATTAAAAAAAATTAATAGTTCTAAAATTTAACTCCTTCAAGAGAATATCTGCCTTATTAATCTACAAAATTACTTGTACCGATGTGACCATTTTCAGGCCATTTCTGTGTAAAAAAAATATATACATATTAAGAAGCCATTTACATTACATCAATCATTTAAGGATAACTGCAATTTGCCACTTAATTAACAGCTATAAAGAAGTTCTTTATTATCCATTCTGATCTGTCACCATCTGTTTTTTTTCCTGCACATTTTTGTTTTTACAGCTGGTGTTAAAAGCTCACGACAGCATAGCAAATACTTTAAAACACTTAGTATACACAATATTTTAAATGTGTATTTTCTAAAATTCACATACTACCTGCAATTTAAAAAAAAAAATTACCTTAAATGCCCTACCTTTAAATTTCAACTTTTAAAACTTTTCAGGATATTACTTCAGATATAAAAACATAACACGTTCTCTACCATATCTTAACAGAAGCAGGGAAAGACTCTCCAATATTGTGAAATTTAAGAAAATGAGAGCTCGCTTTTCTAAATGAATTAGTACTTCAAAGATAACATTAAAAACTCAATGCAATTTTACAAGTACAAAATAAGGTCTTAGTTATAGAGAAGAGATGACTGAATTCTGCTAATCACATTCAAAACGTGAATGAAGTTACATTAAAACTTAGTTTTACAGGAATTCCCTGGTGGTCCAGTGGTTAGGACTTGGCACTTTCACTGCCGTGGCCCAGGTTTGATCCCTGGTCAGGGAACTAAGATCCCGAAACCCAGGTGGCAAAAACAAACAAACAAAAAAACCAAAAACTACAGTTTTACTATTTGTTTTCCAAAGTATCATAAAAATAATATACAGTAAATTTATTAAACATAAAACAGCAAATTTAGCATTTCATTTCTTTTCTACTTGTCTTTTTGTTATATGAGGCAAAAAGAAAAAAAAAATCTAGGACTTGAAAATCTTGAAGCACAAAATAACTTAGTTTAAAAATATATGAATATACTTTTTAATGAAGAGGTCAGCAGACAGCATCTCTCTACATATTCAAATTATGTCCTGGTAGATTATGGGCATAATTTTTATTGTCAGCAAAAGCTTTAACAGGGTAAAGAAAAGGACAACTTTTTCCCTCATTTACTCCTAGGGGACAAAGGGCTGGGGTGGGGGCGAGGGAGAGGAGGCCTTTATTTTACTAAATGTATTTGTCTCGAACAGTTTTAGCACTTACATTTCTCAACATATTTATTTCAAAATAAAAACCTAGAACATTGGGCTAATGTATTCTAAGGTTTAGCTGAGTTATTTTGTTCTCCATAAAACAGACTTGTCATATAAAACACAAAATGCCTAGTTAATTCTGAATATCAGTTAAACAACAAATTATTTTTCAGTATAAGTATGTCCCAAATAAATGCATGGGACACACACTGAAAAAAATAATTTGTTGTTTAACTAAAACTCAAAACTAGCTGGGCATCCTGTACATACAGCAGCCATAATTACCAAAAGATATGTAGGCTGAGCAGAATTCTACTTTCGTCTTCAAGCTTTATAATAAATGCATTAATAATCAGCAAGTATTATTTACCGAGAACTATTTAGCTCCCCTAAAAATTACTGAGTACTTATTCACTTATTGAAAATGTATACCTTAACCGTTTTAGTGTTCAACGGGAAAAGACAAATAAAAACAATTTATAAATTAGAATGACTTTTCTGTTGAGCAGAAAGGAAAGGAAAACTCCAGCTTTTATTGTTTTTCTCCTCAGACTTAAACTTTATTCCACATCTATTTAAACATTAAAAAAAATTACAGTTCAACTTTAGCAGCACAGGTCATAACACAAAAAGAAAGCAAAGTTCCCAGAAACATTTGAAGAAGGAATACTAGTCTTTAAAGTAATCTTACTATAGCAACTAATCATAAAATAATCTCTAATTATCCAATAGTTATAAGTAAAAGGTAAATTCTTTTATAAAACTTAACTACTATTGATCATCACAAGAACAAGTATTTCAACTAAAATATCATAATTAATACCTTGCTGGAAAGGACTAGCTGCTGATACAGTCGTTCCTGGATTTCTTCCACCAGGCTTTCTTCCCCTTTGACCTGAGCTGTGAGCTGAAGATTTCTTCCCTTTGCCCTCTGACCCTCTAGCCTCTGAAACATCTTTTGCACTAGTAGTGTGCGCAGAGACTTCCTGGAAATTTGCATTTGTAAATCGTGCTGCAGTATCTTCCAAGCGCTTCAATGATCCAGATATAGAGTTGCTGCTAGTGCTTGTATAAGTCTAACATTTTGATTGAGAAAGGAAGTAAAAGGAAAAAGAACTGATTACAATTTGGCTACAGGGGGAAAAAAAGATGGCACATTAATAATAAATAATTATTGGACTTGAAAGATAAACATATGAAAGTTTCAGTTATAAAAACATGTCACTCTAAGAAAATCATGTAAGAACAATTTAGAGTCTGGTACAAATATTTCTTTTAAAAATGTAGATAATTTATAATATGACTGAGCATCAAATTGCAGCGATTAGTAAAAGTACATATTAGTTGTTTTTATTAAGTGACACACAGTAAGTAGTACAGAAGATACTTGTTTCTCAAGCAACATAATTTTCAACAAGAACAATCTACTTCTTAGACATGAAATTAAAATCAGCTTTAGTGTTCATCACTGAAAGGCAACAACTAGAGAGAAGTAAGGTACTACAATTTCACTACTGGACTATATCCTTGATATTATACAGATCTAGCATAGGTCAGAGCAAGAATTTTTTAAATTCAGATGAAGGCTGCTTTTCAAAAGAGAAATATTTAAAACCTTGAAACAGAAAAGATTTCTTCCCAGTATTAAGTTGAGGAAACAGTTACATTTTGCAGTTAAGATTTCTAAAAAAATTAAAAGTACAATTATACCATAAAATTGATTCACAATCACCCCCTATAATTAGTTATGGTAGGGAAGCAAAGCAAGATAAAGACAAACTTAAACAGTTTCCAGTTTTTAATAATCATTTTAATATAAGGTGCATGCAAATAATGACAAATTAAATGACTATTAAAGTGTGATGCCAGATGTAAATTAATCAACATGCTTTGAAATTAAAGATTTATATGGGGGCTTCCCTGGTGGCGCAGTGGTTGAGAATCTGCCTGCGAATGCAGGGGACACGGGTTCAAGCCCTGGTCTGGGAAGATCCCACATGCCGCGGAGCAACTAGGCCCGTGAGCCACAACTACTGAGCCTGCGTGTCTGGAGCCTGTGCTCCACAACAAGAGAGACCGCGACAGTGAGAGGCCCATGCACCACAATGAAGAGTAGCCCTCACTCACTGCAACTAGAGAAAGCCCTCGCACAGAAACAAAGACCCAACACACCCAAAAATAAATTGATTAATTTTTAAAAAAAGATTTATATGGTCCAAAGGGTCAGGGATTTTTGTTGCCATTGTTAAACTGGTGTCTGAACTATAACTAGCCCTAAATTTCTGTTGAATAAATAAATAATTTTCTAATACTTCTATCTGATATCTCCAATGTAACACAAGTGAAAAATCTGAAAATATGCAAAACTGAAATCTGCCACATATTAACAACCACTCAGTACAAAACATCAGAAAAATTTTAAAAATGAAAAAGTGACAATAAAAATCAGGTTTGTTAGCAAATCAGTGTTCAGAAAAAAGGAGTAAGAGGAAACTTCAACTGTTTTGAAAACCAAATCTTTACTACTACTCTTCTGCTACTTGCCCAGTGTTGCTGCTGCACCCCACAGCATCTCACTGCCAAGAACAGATTTTCACCATCAAGTACAAGAGACATTATGATCTCATAAAAAACTAATCACTATTGTAATAAACTATAATCCACAAATAAGAAAAAGGTTTTCAAACTAAATTTCAGGAGGAAACACACTCCCATTTAACAAAACAATCATATTTAAGCTGATTAAACTTCATGGATGACTACCTTTCCCAGCCAGACAGGTCACTTTCAAAATCACCTGACACTTCACTTTTCCAATATTTTAAGTTGATCCTGAGATTTTCCAACCCACTCATTTGACCCTAGTAAAGTTTAAAAGTCATCTAAAAAAACCACAATGGTGTTCTTCATTCAAGTCCTCTATGTGTCAAATAAGGAAAAGGAGAGAAAACTGGGTAGAATACCAACAACAGAAATATGCTGTTTCCACATAACAACCTAAATTAGGGTTGGTCAATTTTCCCAGTCATTTAGTAGAATATACTGGCTTACCCCTGAAGTATAAATATGTCCATAAATCCAATGAAAACATGATATTTGGAAGGGAAGGTATTACAAAGAAAGCATTTAATGAAAATTACACAAATTTCAGTGACCAAAGTCATATTAAATAAAACCATAACATTTTATTTTTTACAAACCTCAACACCTTGTAAGTTTAAAAAAAAAAAAAAAAAAAAGTACTACAGGGACTTCCCTGGTGGCACAAGTGGTTAAGAATCCATCTGCCAATGCAGAGGACACGGGTTCAAGCCCTGGTCCCGGAAGATCCCACATTCCACAGAGCAACTAAGCCTGTGTACCACAACTACTGAGCCTGCGCTCTAGAGCCCGCACGCCACAACTACTGAAGCTCGCCTGCCTAGAGCTCATGCTCCACAACAAGAGAAGCCACCACAATGAGAAGCCCACACACCACAGCGAAGAGTAGCCCTCACTCACTGCAACTAGAGAAAGCCCGCGTGCAGCAACAAAGACCCAACGCAGCCGTAAGTAAATAAATAAAATATACATAAATTTTTTTAAAAAGATACCACAGGTTTCTTAGTAAGAAAAAAAAAAACATAACAAAAATAACTTTAGCTGAAGATTCTAACAGTTAAAAAAAATTTTATACATGCCCCCAACATCACAAACCTGTTTCCTCAGTCAGTTTCACAACCTAAGTAACTCTCATAGCATTAGCATGCCATTGCTCTGAGAGCCACTATAGTGCTTAAAAATACATATTCATGTAAATTGATCATAAAATACAAACTAACTACATCAATTGGTACTCAACTAAGTAAAATATAGCCTTCCTTTTTTTTATTTTCCACTAGAGAGAATATTGGATATCTGGCTATATTGATAGTCTTTAGAGAAGTGCATAAACACTTTGTGATTTACAGGCAACTTAATGAATCTTTCAAAATAGACATCTACAATGTGTTTGATTTTTCTTTCATGGCCAACTAAAATTATTAGTCCTCAGATGAGATGCAAACCCTATATACCTACTAAATAGCATTAATTAGGAACAAAAAAATATTTCTAACTTCAAATAGAAATTTTTAGACTCATAATTAATCAAAGGCTATCAGAGGTAACCAAAGAAATAGCAGTTATTATATTTTAAAGGTATGGTTGCCTTAGGTTTTATTCTACAAGGCTCTGTAATCCATGTTTGGAAGAAGGAGGCAGAGGGAAGGAAAACAACCAATAGCTTTGCCTTTCACCAACATGGTAAAACAGAATAATGCTTGTTAAAAATTTTTTTTTAATTATATACTATTCAAGTCTCCCATAAAAGTCACATTTTTCACTAGCCCAATTCTTAGAATACAGCACAGAAACTATCAAACATGAAGCACAAAAAGAATGAAAACTTTTTAAGAGGGGAGGGGTGCCAGTAAGCTGTGGGACAACATTAAGAAACCTAATGTACATGCTATTGCAGTACCCAAAAAAAAGCAGGGGGGAGGGACTTAAAAATAATAATAGCAGGGGGAAAAAAGAAAAAAAATAAAGAAATAATAGAAAAACTATGAAATTTGATGAAAACTATAAACCTACAGATCAACTAACCCCAAGTATGAGAAACATAAAGAAAATGCCACGAATGCACATCATAATCATATGGCTTCTCGCTAAAAACCAACAATAAACAGAAAATGATAAAAGCAGCTGGGGGGGCGGTTAAATATGCCTATGTGCTAAGAAATAAGGATGAAAACAGATTTCTCATGAAAAAGATGCTAGCTAGAAAAGAGAAGAGTAAAATCTTCAATGTACTAAAAGAAACAAACTATCATTAACCTAGAATTCTATACCGAGCTAAAATACCTTTCAAAAACACAGGCAAAATAATTGTTTTTCAGATAAAAAAGCTGAAAGAACTAATCACCAGCGGTTAACACTATAGTAAATGCTAAAGGTTGTCTTTCAGGCAAGAGGAAAACAACAAAGGAAATGTGGATGTACACAAAGTAATTAAGAGCACTAGAAACAGTAATTACATGGATAAATACAGAAGATTTTTTAATTATTTAAGTCTCTTTATAAGGTAACTGATGATCTAGAGCAAAAATAATAACAATGAATTGTGAGGTTTATAAAATATGTAAAAACTTTAAAACATGACAAAAATAGGCCCAAAGCCAAAAGGGTAGCAATGGAAGTACACAGTTGTAAGGTTCTTATATAATATGTGAAATGGTATAATATCACTTGAAGGCAGACTGTGACAAGCTAAAGATATATAAACCCTAAAGCAACTAATAAAAAAATACAATTATTACTAATCAGCCAAAATGCAATCATACAAAATATTCAATGAGAAAAAAAAGAAAATAGGAAGATGAGAAATAATGGGCAAATTAAAAAGGACTAACAAAGGATAGATTTAAATACAACCATATCAATAATCACATTATATGTAAATTACCTAAACATCCCCACTGAAAGACAGAGATTGTAACAGTGAAAAAAGAAACTCAAGACTTTATGTTGTCTACAAGACACCCATTTAAAACATAAATACAGAAAGATATTAAAAGTATGGGGAACACATATCAATCTAACACTAATCCAAAGAAAGCTGAATTCACAACATTAATATCAGACAAAGTACACTTCAGAACAAGAAATATTACCAGGATAAAGAGGTCTATTAATCAAGAGGATATAAAAATCCTAAATGTTTCTGCAAATTATGAGACCTTCAAAATAAATGAAGCAAAAACTGAATAGAGAAAACAAAGAAACAGCAAAATGTATAGTTATAGTAAGAGAGGTTCATTCTTTTTCTCAATAACTGACTGAACAAATAGACCAAAAAAAATGAGGATATAAAGAAACTTAAACAATATAAGTCAACTTGACCTAACTGATATTTATAGAAAAACTTCGTACAATAAGAGCAGAATGAATACACATCCTTTTGAAAAGCACACAGAAAAACAAAATAATCCATGTTCTGTGTCATTAAGAAAATCTCAAAAAAATTTAAAATAAATTATAACACAAAGACATTAAATGAGAAATCAACAAGAAGATACGTGAAAAACCCCTAAATATTTCAAAAGTAAATAAAATGCTTCTAAGTAACCTATGGTCAAAGAAGAAATCAAAAAGAAACCTTAAGGTATTTGTTCAACTAAGTAAAAATGAAAATACAACATATAATTTGCAAGTGGAGCTTAGAACAAAGTTTTTAGCATTAAATGTCCATATTAGCACTTTCTGGTCAGCACGTAATAAGGAACTTTGAAGTCTTCATTCCATCCTAACAAGTAAAAAGCCTAACAAACTGAAAAGTCAGTAACTCTTCTTAGATCCATCAGAGAAGCGAGGTCACAGAGCAAACCACTGCCACCAAAATTAGAGAGACAGACAGACAGATACAGAGAATCAGAGCGTACCCAAACAGAAATCTCTATGGCAACCAGTATCAGGGTAGGAAAACCTCAAGTATAATTGACAAATTGTTGAAGGCTCAGTGTGGACAAGTCTGAGAGATTAAAAACTCCAGGAGGGGCTTCCCTGTTGGTGCAAAGGTTAAGAATCTGCCTGCCAATGCAAGGGACATGGGTTCGAGCCCTGATCAGGGAAGATCCCCCATGCTGCAGAGCAACTAAGCCTGTGCGCCACAACTACTGAGCCCGAGCTCTAGAGCCTGGGAGTCACAACTACTGAGCCTGTGTGCCACAGCTACTGAAGCCCGCGCGCCTAGAGCCCATGCTCCACAACAAGAGAAGCCACTGCAATGAGACACTCACGCACCGCAACGAAGAGTAGCCCTCGCTGACCACAACTAGAGAAAACATGTGCACAGCAACAGACCCAACACAGCCAAAAATAAATAAATAAAATATATAAATTTATTTTTTAAAAAAGATAAAGGTAAGGCAGAGATAGGTCTCATTAAAAAAAAAAAAAAAAACCCCAAAAAAAAGAACTCCTCACACTTTTCAAGTTTTACCTCCAGGAGCTCTACCAAGTCTTGACAGTGAATACCAGAAGAAAAATATACACTCATGCTTCCAGCAGGGGAGGCAGAAAGGAACTATTCTAATATGCCAAGGTATTCTGTTCTTCTTAATAAGGCCTGTTATCAGGAGAATATATTTTACCAGAGCATAACCTGCTGAGGTTGTATCAGAGCCTCAAGTATGTGAAGGAAGGGAAATACCCAACTACAACCCCCAACAGTATCCTGTCCCAGCAAAGCAGGGTAGGGGGTGAGAATCACTTGTGAGGTTTACAGTCCAGGGGCACAGGCTCACCAAAAGACTGAGAACTAACCATAGGACTATAGAATTCTTCCTGTCCCTCTTACCATCACATTATTAAAGGCCTATTTACCATACTTCCTTTTATCCAGTAAATCATATACATCTTTTAACAAAAAACTACAAGGTGCACTAAGAGGCAAATAGACCGTGTGAAGAGAACGAACAAACATCAGAACCAAAGACAGAGATGGCACGACTGTGGGAATTACCAACCCAGAAATTTTTTAAACTATGATTAGTATGCTAAGGGTTTTAATGTAAAAAATAGACAGCATGCAACAACAGATGGATATTGTAAGCAGAAAGAAATTCTAAAAAAAAATTTAAAAGGACTCTTTGAGATAAAAAAACCCATAACAAAAATGAAGAATTCCTTTGATGCGCTCATTAGTAGACTGGGCATGGCTATGGAAAGCATCTCAGAGAGTGAGGATATGAAAATAGAAACTTCCAAAAATAGAAAGCAAAGAGAAAAAGAAACTATGAAACAGAGAACAATATCCAAGAACCACAGGACAACTACAAAAGGTGTAACATAGGTGTAATGGGAATACCAGAAGGAAAACAAAGGAACTGAGGCAATATCTGAAGCAATAATGACTAAGAATTTAACCAAATTAATGTCAGAAACCAAATGACAGATCTAGGAAGCTCTGAGAATACCAAGCAAGATAAATGCCAAAAAGCAAGCAAGCAAACAAAAACAACACCTAGGCATATCATATTCAAAATGCAGAAAATCAAAGATAAAAGAAAAAACACTCAAAGAAGCCAGAAGGGGGGAAAGCCTTAACTACAAAAGAGCAAAGATAAGAATTACATCTGACTTCTCTTCAGAAACAATGCAAACTACGGAGTGATGTGAAATATTTAAAGTGTTGAGAGAAAAAAAACAACCTAGAATTCTGCACACTGCAAAATTATCCTGTAAGAGTGAAAGACAAAGACTTTCTCAGACAAACAAAAATTGAGGGAATTTGTTGCCAGTAGGACTGCCTTGCAAGAAATGTGAAAAGTTCTTTGGAGAGAAGGAAAATGAAACAGGTCAGAAACGTGGATTTCCATAAAAAATACCATTAGAGAATGAATCAGTGAAGGTAAAATTAAACTTTGATTTTTTTAATTCTTAATTGACCTTAACAGCTTGCTCAATGATGTATTTGATTATATAGTTTTATGCATTCATATGCTTATGTATGTTCATGTATAAGTGAAATGAATGACAGCATTGACAGAAAAGATGGGAGGGAGAAATTAGGAATATTTTGTTATTATAAGGTACTTGTGCTACCATGAAGCAGTATAGTGTTACTGAAAGACGCCTTAGATATGCCGTAAAGATATATTGCGAGCATGAGGGCAACCATGAAGGAAAACAAGTATAACTGATATATTAAGAAATGAAAAGAAAATGGAATCGTATAAGATGCTCAGTTAAAACCACAAAAGTTAGAAAACATGTGGAAGACAAAAACAGGAACAAAGACCAAGAACAAATAAAAAAACAGTAACAAGTTTTGTAGATACTAACCTAACTGTATCAAAAATCATCCTAAACACAAATGGTCTAAATATGCCAATTAAAAAACAGAAATTGTCAGAGTGGATCAAAAAGCAAGACTCAGGTACAGTAAATATAGAGACACATCATGATTTAAAAAAAAATCAATGGATGGAAAAAGGTATAACATGCTATCACTAATCTAAACAAGGCAAGAACAGCTGTATTTCAGACAGAGTAGACTTCACAGCAAGGAAAGTTAACAGGGATAAACAGTGACATTATACAACAACAAAGGAATGAAGACTACAAGATGACACAACAATCCTTCATGTGTATATGCCTAAAAACAAAACATTAAATACATGAGGCAGGGACTTCCCTGGTGGCACAGTAGTTCAGAAATGAAAGATGGAACATTAACTACAGATCTCATGGACATTAAGGGATAATCAAGGAATTTTACACACAAAAAGAAACAGACAATCTGAACAGACCTATATCTATTAAAGAAATTTAATTAATAATTAAGCATCCCACCAAAACACACAAAGCACCAGGACCAGATGGGTTCACTGTTAAATTCTACAAAATTCTTAAGGAAAAAAATTATACCAGTTCTCTACAACCTCTTCCAGAAAACAGAAGCAGAAGAAATAATTCCTAACTCTCTCTATGAGGACAGCAATACTATATCAAAACAGATAAAGACATTATAAGAAAGAAAACACAGAATAATATCACTCATGAAATAGATGCAAAAATTCTCTACAAAGTATTGGCAAATCAAACCCAAAAATGTATAAAAAGAATTATAGAGACTTGCAAGATGGCGGAGGAGTAAGATGTGGAGATCACCTTCCTCCCGACAAATACATCAGAAATACGTCTACACGTGGAACAACTACAGAACACCTACTGAACGCTGGCAGAAGACCTCAGACCTCCCAAAAGGCAAGAAACGCCCCATGTACCAGGGTAGGGAAAAGAAAACAACGAAAAACAGAGACAAAAGAATAGGGGTGGGATCTGCACCACTGGGACAGAGCTGTGAAGGAGGAAAAGTTTCCACACACTAGGAAGGCCCTTCACTGGTGGTGACAGGGGCTGCTGGGGTCAAAGCTTCAGAGCCAAAGACGAGAACACAGCAACAGGGGTGCAGAGGGCAAAGTGGAGAGGCTGCCACACAGAGGATTGGTGCGGACCGGAACTCACCAGCCCGAGAGGCTTGTCTGCTTACCCGCCGGGGCGGGCGGGGCTGGGAGTTGAGGCTTGGGCTTCGGTCGGTCGGAGCGCTGGGAGCGGGAGGACTGGGGTTGGCAGCGTGAACACAGCCTGCAGGGGATTAGTGCACCACGGCTAGATGGGAGGGAGTCCGGGGAAAAGTCTGGATCTGCCTAAGAGGCAAGAGACCATTGTTTCGGGGTGCGCGAGGAGAGGGGATTCAGAGCACCGCCTAAACAAGCTCCAGGGATGGGCGCAAGCCACCGCTATCAGCACGGACACCAGAGATGGGCGTGAGATGCTAAGGCTGCTGGTGCAGGCACCAAGAAGCCTGTGTGCAAGCACATGTCACTATCCACACCTCCCCTCCTGGAGCCTGTGCAGCCCGCCACTGCCAGGGTCCCGTGATCCAGGGACAACTTTCCCGGGAGAATGCACGGCGCGCCTCAGGCTAGTGCAACGTCACGCTGGCCTCTGCCGCCTCAGGCTCTCCCCGCATCCGCACCCCTCCCTCCCCCAAGCCTGAGTGAGCCAGAGCCCCCTAATCAGCTGCTCCATTAACCCTGTCCTGTCTGGATGGGGAACAGATGCCCTCAGGCGACCTACACGCAGAGGCGGGGCCAAGTCCAAAGCTGAACCCTGGGAGCTACGAAGAAGAGAAAGGGAAATTTCTCCCACCAGCCTCAGGAGCAGCTGAATAAATCTCCACAATCAACTTAAGGTACCTGCATCTGTGGAATACCTGAATAGACAAAGAATCATCCCAAATGGAGGCGGTGGACTTTGGGAGCAACTGTAGACTTGGACTTTGCTTTCTGCATCTAATTCCTTTATGATTTTATGTTTATCTTAGTTTAATATTTAGAGTTTAATATTCAGACTTTCTTATCACTGGTAGATTTGTTTACTGACTTGGTTGCTCTCTTCCTTTTTTTTTATATACAGATATATATTTTTTTCATTTTTCACTTTTAGTGAGAGTGTATGTGTATGCTTCTTTGTGTGATTCTGTCTGTATAGCTTTGCTTTTACCATTTGTCCTAGGGTTCTGTCTGTTTTTCTTTTTTTTTTAAGTATACTTTTTAGTGCTTGTTATCATTGGTGGATTTGTTTATTGGTTTGGTTGCTCTCTTCTTTCTTTTTTTAATTTTTTTTATTTTTAATAATTTTTTTATTTTAATAACTTTATTATTTTTTTCTTTCTTTTTTTTTCCTCCCTTTTCTTCTGAGCGTGTGGCTGAAAGGGTCTTCATGATCTGGACAGGTGTCAGGCCGATGCCTCTGAGGTGGGAGAGCCAAGTTCAGGACATTGCTCCATCAAAGACCTCCCGGCTCCACATAATATCAAACAGTGAAAGCTCTCCCAGAGACCTCCATCTCAACGCTAAGACCCAGCTCCACTCAGCGACCAGCAAGCTACAGTGCTAGACACCGTATGCCAAACAACTAGCAAGACAGGAACATAGCCCCACCCATTAGCAGAGAGGCTGCCTAAAATCATAATAAGGTCACAGACAACCCAAAACACACCACCTGATGCGGTCCTGCCAACCACAAAGACAAGATCCAGCCACATCCACCATAACACAGGCACCAGTCCCCTCCATGAGGAAGCCTACATAACCCACTGAACCAACCTTACACACTGGGGGCAGACACCAAAAACAACGGGAATTACGAACCTGCAGCCTGTGAAAAGGAGACCCAAAAGAGAAACACACAGCAGATGAAGGAGCAAGGTAAAACCCACCAGACCAAAGAAATGAAGAGGAAATAGGCAGTCTACCTGAAAAAGAATTAAGAGTAATGAAAGTAAAGATCATCCAATCTTGGAAATAGAATGGAGAAAATACAAGAAAACTTTAACAAGGACCCAGAAGAACAAAAGAGCAAAAAACAATGATGAACAACACCATAAATGAAATTAAAAATTCTCTAGAAGGAATCAACAGCGGAATAACTGAGGTAGAAGAACGGATACGTGACCTGGAAGATAAAATAGTGGAAATAACTACCACAGAGCCGAACAAAGAAAAAATAATGAACAGAATTGAGGGCAGTCTGAGACACCTCTGGGACAACATTAAACACACCAACATTCTAATTACAGGGGTCCCAGAAGAAGAGAAAAAGAAAGAGACTGAGAAAATATTTGAAGAGATTATAGTTGAAAATTTCCCTAATATGGGAAAGCTAACAGTCAATCAAGTCCAGGTAGCACAGAGACTCCTATACAGGATAAATCCAAGGAAAAACATTCCAAGACACATATTAATCAAACTATCAAAAATAAATACAAAGAAAAAACATTAAAAGCAGTAAGGGAAAAAAATAACATACAAGGGAATCCCCATAAGGTTAACAGCTGATCTTTCAGCAGAAACTCTGCAAGCCAGAAGGGAGTGGCGGACATATTTAAAGTGATGAAAGGGAAAAATCTACAACCAAGATTACTCTACCCAGCAAAGATCTCGTTCAGATGTGACGGAGAAATTAAAACCTTTACAGACAAGCAAAAGCTAAGAGAATTCAGCACCACAAAACCAGCTTTACAACAAATGCAAAAGGAACTTCTCTAGACAGAAAACACAAGAGAAGGAAAAGACCTACAAAAACAAACCCAAAACAATTAAGAAAATGGTCATAGGAACATACATACCCATAACTACCTTAAATGTAAATGGATTAAATGCTCCAACAAAAAGACACAGACTGGCTGAATGGATACAAAAACAAGACCTGTACATATGCTGTCTACATGAGACCCACTTCAGACCTAGGGACACGTACAGACTGAAAGTGAGGGGGTGGAAAAAGATATTCTGTGCAAATGGAAATCAAAAGAAAGCTGGAGTAGCGATTCTCGTATCAGGCTAAATAGACTAAAATAAAGACTACTACAAGCGAAAAAGAAGGACACTACATAATGATCAAGGGATCAATCCAAGAAGAAAACGTAACAATTGTAAATATTTATGCACCCAACATAGGAGCACCTCAATACATAAGGCAAATGCTAACAGCCATAAAAGGGGAAATTGACAGTAACAGGATAAAAAGAGGGGAATTTAACACCCCACTTTCACCAATGGACAGATAATCCAAAATGAAAATAAACAAACACAAGCTTTAAATGATACGTTACACAGGATGGACTTAATCGATATTTATAGGACACTCCATCTAAAAACAACAGAATACAGTTTCTTCTCAAGAGCTCATGGAGCATTCTGCAGGCTAGATCATATCTTGGATCACAAATCAACCCTTGGTAAATTTAAGAAAATTGAAATCGTATCAAATATCTATTGCGACCACAACGCTATGAGACTAGATATCAATTACAGAAAAAAAATCTGTAAAAAATAAAAACACATGGAGGCTAAACAATATACTACTAAATAACCAGGAGATCACTGAAGAAATCAAAGAGGAAATCAAAAAATACCTAGAAACAAATGACAATGAAAACACAACGACCCAAAACCTATGGGATGTGGCAAAAGCAGTTCTAAGAGGGAAGTTTATAGCAATAAAATCCTACCTCAGGAAACAAGAAACATCTCAAATAAACAACCTAACCTTACACCTAAAGCAATTAAAGAAAGAAGAACAAAAAAAAAAACCCAAAGTTAGCAGAAGGAAAGAAATCATAAAGATCAGATCAGAAATAAATGAAAAGGAAGTGAAGGAAATGGTAGCAAAGATCAATAAAACTAAAAGCTGGTTCTTTGAGAAGATAAACAAAATTGATAAACCATTAGCCAGACTCATCAAGAAAAGAAGGGAGAAGACTCAAATCAACAGAATTAGAAATGAAAAAGGAGAAGTAACAACTGACACTGCAGAAATACAAAGGATCATGAGAGATTACTACAAAAGCTCTAGGCTAATAAAATGGACAACCTGGAAGAAATGGACAAATTCTTAGAAATACACAACCTGCCAAGACTGAATCAGGAAGAAATAGAAAATATGAACAGACCAATCACAAGCACTGAAATTGAAACTGTGATTAAAAATCCTCCAACAAACAAAAGCCCAGGACCAGATGGCTTCACAGGTGAATTCTTTCAAACATTTAGAGAAGAGCTAACACCTATCCTTCTCAAACTCTTCCAAAATATAGCAGAGGGAGGAACACTCCCAAACTCATTCTACGAGGCCACCATCACCCTGATACCAAAATCAGACAAGGATGTCACAAAGAAAGAAAACTACAGGCCAATATCACTGATGAACATAGATGCAAAAATCCTCCACAAAATACTAGCAAACAGATCCAACAGCACATTAAAAGGATCATACACCATGATCAAGTGGGGTTTATTCCAGGAATGCAAGGATTCTTCAATATACGCAGATCAATCAATGTGATACACCACATTAACAAATTGAAGGAGAAAAACCATATGGTCATCTCAATAGATGCAGAGAAAGCTTTCGACAAAATTCAACACCCATTTATGATAAAAACCCTGCAGAAAGTAGGCATAGAGGGAACTTTCCTCAACACAATAAAGGCCACATATGACAAACCCACAGCCAATATCATCCTCAATGGTGAAAAACTGAAAGCATTTCCACTAAGATCAGGAACAAGACAAGGTTGCCCACTCTCACCACTCTTATTCAACATAGTTTTGGAAGTTTTAGCCACAGCAATCAGAGAAGAAAAGGAAATAAAAGGAATCCAAATCGGAAAAGAAGAAGTAAAACTGTCACTGTTTGCAGATGACATGATACTATACATAGAGAATCCTAAGGATGCTACCAGAAAACTACTAGAGCTAATCAATGAATTTGGTAAAGTAGTGGGATACAAAATTAATGCACAGAAATCTCTGGCATTCCTATACACTAATGATGAAAAAATCTGAAAGTGAAATCAAGAAAACACTCCCGTTTACCATTTCAACAAAAAGAATAAAATATCTAGGAATAAACCTACCTAAGGAGACAAAAGACCTGTATGCAGAAAATTATAAGACACTGATGAAAGAAATTAAAGATGATACAAATAGGTGGAGAGATGTACCATGTTCTTGGATTGGAAGAATCAACATTGTGAAAATGACTCTACTACCCAAAGCAATCTACAGATTCAATGCAATCCCTATCAAACTACCAATGGCATTTTTCACAGAACTAGGACAAAACATTTCACAATTTGTATGCAAACACAAAACACCCCGAATAGCCAAAGCAATCTTGAGAACAAAAAACGGAGCTGGAGGAATCAGGCTTCCTGACTTCGGACTATACTACAAAGCTACAGTAATCAAGACAGTATGGTACTGGCACAAAAACAGAGAGATAGATCAATGGAACAGGATAGAAAGCCCAGAGATAAACCCACGACATACGGTCACCTTATCTTTGATAAAGGAGGCAGAAATGTACAGTGGAGAAAGGACAGCCTCTTCAATAAGTGGTGCTGAGAAAACTGGACAGGTACATGTAAAAGTATGAGATTAGGTCACTCCCTAATACCATACACAAAAATAAGCTTAAAATGGATTAAAGACCTAAATGTAAGGCCAGACACTATCAAACTCTTAGAGGAAAACATAGGCAGAACACTCTATGACATAAATCACAGCAAGATCCTTTTTGACCCACCTCCTAGAGAAATGGGAGGGAAGGAGATGCAAGAGGTAAGAGATATGGGAACATATGTATATGTATAACTGATTCACTTTGTTATAAAGCAGAAACTAACACACCATTGTAAAGCAATTATACCCCAATAAAGATGTTTAAAAAAAAAAAAAACTGAACCCTAATGCCAACTGTGGATTTTAAGCCTTAATGATGTGTCAGTGGAAGTTCACAGATTGTAACAAATGTATCACTCTGGTGTGGGATGCTGACAGTGGGGGAAGGTGTCAGGAGTTATATAGGAAATCTCTTTACTTTCCAATTTTTCTCTGAATCTAAAACCACTCTAAAAAATAAAGTTTTTTTTAAGCTGCCTATTTTAGAGAAAAGAAAGGTCTTGAATAAATTCATATTACACCTTAATAAATTAGAAAATGAAGAGGAAAAGAAACCCAAAGCAAGCAGTTAAAAGGAAAACATAAAATTAGAACAGAAATCACTAAAATATAAAACATAATAACAACAGAGAAAAATCACTGGAACCCAAAGGTAATAATTTAAGATCATAAAAATTCATAGCCAGCCTGGTTACAAAAAAGAGAAAAGACCGTCAAAGCTCACTCAAGAAGAAATAGATAACCTGAATATAGCCCTGTATCTATTTTCTTTTAATGAAATTACAGTTGAAAACGTTCCCCTACAGAAAACTCTAGGCCCAGATGGCCTTAAAAGAGAATACTAGCAGGAGTTCCCTGGTGGTCCAGTGGTCAGGACTCTGCACTCTTACTGCCAAGGACCCAGGTTCAGTCCCTGTCAGGGAACTAAGATCCTACAAGCTGTGCAGTGCAGCAAAAAGAAAAAAAAAAAAAAAAAGTGAATAATATTAAACATTAAGAAATATTACCAAATTTACATAAACTCTTCCAGAAAACAAGAGTGAATACCTGCAATGCATTCTATAAGGCCAGCATTCCTTTTAACACCAAAACCAAAGACATTGGGGCTTCCCTGGTGGCGCAGTGGTTGAGAGTCTGCATGCCAACGCAGGGGATGTGGGTTCGTGCCCCGGTCCGGGAAGATCCCACATGCCACGGAGCGGCTGGGCCCGTGAGCCACGGCCGCTGTGCCTGCACGTCCGGAGCCTGTGCTCCGCAATGGGAGAGGCCACAACAGTGAGAGGCCCGCGTACCGCAAAAAAAAAAAAAAACCAAAGACATTGTAAGAAAACATGGGTCAATATCCCTCATGGGGCTTTCCTGGTGGCGCAGAGGTTGAGAGTCCGCCTGCCGATGCGGGGGACGCAGGTTCGTGCCCCGGTCCGGGAGGATCCCACAATGCCACGGAGCGGCTGGGCCCGTGGGCCGTGGCCGCTGGGCATGCGCGTCCAGAGCCTGTGCTCCGCGACGGGAGAGGCCACAGCAGTGAGAGGCCCATGTACCGCAAAAACAAAAACAAAAACAAACAAACAAACAAATATATATATATATCCCTCATGAATACAGAGGCAAAAATTCCTGTAAAATTTCTAAAAGTAGAATCAAACAGTACATAAAAATGGTAATACATCAAGACCAAGTGGGATTTCCCCAGGAATGCAAGGTTTTTCAACACTGGAAAATCAACCCTCGGAAAATCAACGTACTTCATCATATTAACAGATTGAAAAGGAAAAAAATCAATCAATATATCTATTAAAAATATATAAACAGTCTCTTCAGCAAGGGGTGCTGGGAAACCCTCATGTCAATTAATGAAATCAGAACACTCTGACACCATATACAAAAATAAACTCAAAATGGCTTTAAGATCTAAATGTAAGACATAACACTATAAAACTCCCAGAAAACATAGGCAAAACATTCTGTGATATAAATCATAACAATATTTTCTTAGATCAGTCTCCCAAGGCAAAAGAAATAAAAGCAAAAATAAACAAATGGGGCCTAATCAAACTTAAAAGCTTTTGCACAGTGAAGGAAACCATCAACAAAACCAAAAAAAACCTACAGACTGGGAGAAAATGTTTGCAAATGATGCAACCAACAAGGGCTTAATTTCCAAAATATACAAACAGTTCATACAACTCAATGTCAGAAAAACAACAACATAATCAAAAAATGGGCAGAAGACCTAAACAGACATTTCTCCAAAGAAGACATACAGACGGCCCAAAGGCACATGAAAAGATGCTCAACACTGCTAATTATTAGAGAAATGCAAATGAAAACCACAACAAAGTATCACCTCACACCAGTCAGAATGGCTATCAAAGAGTCTACAAATAATAAATGCTGGAGAGGGCGTGGAGAAAAGGGAACCCTCCTACACTGTCAGTGGGAATGTAACTTGGTGCAACCACTACCGAAAACAGTACGGAGATTCCTTAAAAAACTAAAAATAGAGCTACCATATGATCCAGCAATCCCACTTCGGGGCATATATCTGGAGAAAAACTTGGTTCGAAAGTATACATGCACGCCAATGTTCACTGCAGCACTGTTTACAGTAGCCAAGACATGGAAACAACCTAAATGTGCACTGGCAGATCAATGGATAAAGAAGATGTTGGGTACACACACACACACACACACACACACACACACACACACGTTCACAGGTTAGAAGACTCAATGTTATTGAGGGATCAATTATCCCCCAAAACAATTTGAAGATTCATTACAGTTCAAGTCAAAATACCAGTAGTTTTATTTCTATAAATTGACAATTCTAAAATTCATATAAAAATGCAGAGAACCTAGAACAGATCAAACAACTGAAAGAGAACAAAGTTGGAAGTGGACCCTATCTGACCTCAAGAGTCATTATAAAGCCACAGTAATCAAGATTGTGTGGTATGGAACAGAACAGAGTCCAGAAATAGACCAATACATATATGGTCAACTGTTTTTATACAAATGGGAGTAAAGGTAATTCAGTGGAGAAAGGGCAGTCTGTTCCACAAATGGCTCAGGAAAAACTGAATATCAGTATTCAAATAAGTGGATTTTGATGTGTAACTCACATCATATGCAAAAATTAACTCAAAAAGGATCATCGACCTAAATGTAAAACATAAAAATATAAAACTTCTAAAAGAAAACATATAACATATCTGATAAAGGATTTGCATCGGAACATATAATGTCTCACAAAACTCAGTAATAAGAAAACAAACAGACCAATAAAAAGGAAAAAATAAATAAATGGCAACTATTCACATGAAAAGATGTTTAACATAATTTAGGTCATTAAGGAAATGCAAATCAAAACCACAATGAGAAACTGATACGTACCTAACTAGAATGGCTAAAATTAAAACAACTGATTATACCAAGTGTTGCAGAGAACATAGAGGAACAAGAACTCTCGTACACTGATGGTAGAATTGTTAAATGGTATAACCACTTTGGAAGATAGTCTGACACTATCTTAAATAATTAAGGACATACCTACCATGTGACCCAGCTATTGTGCTCCTTGGTATTTATGCAAGAAAAATTAAAGTGCATGCCCATACAAATATTGTACAATGTTCCTAGCAGCTTTATTTTTAATAGCCCAAAACTGGAAACAACCTGAATGTCCATCAATTGTTAAATGGATTAACAAAGTATGGTAAGCCCATACAACAGAATACTAGTCAGGAATAAAAGGGAATGAACTCTTCATACACACAATATGGATGAGTCTCAAAATAATTATGCTGAGTGAAAGAAGTCAGATAAAGAAGTGTACATACTATATGTTTCCATTTTTAAAATTCTAGAAAATTCAAACTAATTTACAGTGACAGAAAACACAATAGTTGCCAGGGCAAGGGTAGTCGTGTGAAGGCAAGAAGGGCATTACACTAAATCACAAGGAAACTTTTGCTAATCATTTAGCAAATCAATTCACAAATTTATGGAATTTTCCACTTCAAATATGTGCAATTTATTGTATGTCAATTTTACCTCAAGAAAGCTAACAGAAGGTCCAATGTATTTGATACAATAAAATTTTGAATACTTTTATTATCATAAGATTATTGTGTATGTGTGTGTATTTCCTTAAAAATTAAGTCTCCAAAGAAATTTGTTTAAGCATGATTAGCATTCAAGGGTGTTGTGTTGCTGAATAACACAAGAAAAGAACAGAGATTGACATATACTAAAAACATAGTGGATAAATCTACACCTGGATTTCTTAGTAAGTTAAAACTTCTACAGATTTCTTTAAAAGTTAATCTTTAAAGAAGCATATTAGAAGTTTTTAAACATTAAGAAATCAATTAACCTACTTTACAGAAAAATGTTTGTCCTACTATCAAAAAATCTTAGAAAAACAGTATAAACTGTAACAGTTTTATTTAAAAGTTATACTTACTGAAAGGCCAAGAGATACAAGAAAACAGAACTTAACTATGGCTTTCCCTCATTCAAATATTTTTTTCAGAAAAATAACACGGACACCAAACAAATCGGCACAAGGTAAAGAGCTAAGACTTTCTTCTCTTATCCTTCCTTGACAATACACCCTTCTACTAACACTATGGAAAGAAGGAAACAGATTTGAAGTGCTCAGAAAGACCAAACTGAGGAAATCAGGGGAAGCGAACATGCTGTCCTACAAACACAAGGTGAGCCTCCTTTTCTGCTTTCTCAACTTGATGTATTATATTAAAGGATTCCCTTAATTCAAGTCTCTGCAGAATCTAATCCCATCTGTTCCATCTAATCCCCTTATACCTAAAAACCTAAACCTCCCAATGACAGAAACAACAAGCTATGTTTTCCAGGAAGGACACTTATATATACAATCTTAATGATTAATATGAAAATCCTACTCTATTCCTAGTGACTTTTATATATCTATGTATCACCAGTAGTACACTACCATGGTTATCAAGGATTTATGTGAAAATATTATATTGATAAATTAACGTTGCAGTATTTAAAGGATTACAGTGACATCACACTGACATGACATCGAGGCATTTACCTGCTGCTAATTCCTAGCCTGAAAAATGTTTAGAGTCAAAAAAGGGTTAAAAATTATACATAAAGTACAATTAAAAATTCTAAGACCAGCAGAGTCGATTCTAAGTTAATAAAGAAATAAACAAAATGGAATTTTGCCTTAAGGTGTAAGAAATGACAAATGCAAGGTTCAAAAATGTACAATCAAAACTGGCTATAGGGCTTCCCTGGTGGCGCAGTGGTTGAGAGTCCGCCTGCCGATGCAGGGGACGCGGGTTCGTGCCCCAGTCTGGGAAGATCCCACATGCCACGGAGCGGCTGGGCCCGTGAGCCATGGCCGCTGAGCCTGCGCATCCGGAGCCTGTGCTCTGCAACGGGAGAGGCCACAACAGTGAGAGGCCCGCGTACCGCAAAAAACAAACAAACAAACAAACAAACAAAAAACTGGCTATATAGTACAGGTATTTAAAAACTGCAATAGTAAATTAAACTTCCCAGTGACTCAATTTAAATATGCTCTACAATTTTATTTATTTATTTTTTTTTTTGCGGTACGCGGGCCTCTCACTGTTGTGGCCTCCCCGGTTGCGGAGCACAGGCTCCGGACGCACAGGCTCAGCGGCCATGGCTCACGGGCCCAGTGGCTCCACGGCATGTGGGATCTTCCCGGACCGGGGCACGAACCCGCGTCCCCTGCATCGGCAGGCGGACTCTCAACCTCTGTGCCACCAGGGAAGCCCAAATGTGCTCTACAAATTTTAACCATGGGATCTAAAAGGAGCCTTGAAGATCAAAATAAAACTCAGCCTTACATTCCTTGATATAGTCCTATGTTTCCATCAATAGAAGGTAATAAAAAGTGTGGTGCACCAACAGTAAAGGAACACTCTCCTCCTAAAAGGAATCTATGGCTCAAATCCTCTACCATCCATCCACCAGGTCAAGAAGGAGCCCACACTACCTGCCCCTTTCAAATACTCAAGGCCTGGGCTTCCCTGGCAGCGCAGTGGTTAAGAATCCGCCTGCCAATGCAGGCGACACGGGTTCGATCCCTGGTCCGGGAAGATTCCACATGCCGCGGAGCAACTAAGCCCGTGAGCCACAACTACTGAGCCCATGGGCTGCAACTACTGAAGCCCATGTGCCTAGAGCCCGTGCCCCGCAACAAGAGAAGCCACCACAATGAGAAGCCCGCACACCGCAACGAAGACTGAACACAGCCATACATACATACATACATACATACATACATACTGAAGGCCTCACCAGATTATTTTCCTTCAATCTCCAAGGGTTAATCTGATTACGACTTTACCAAAAGACAGACTCCAGGTCAATCCTCACCTGCCTCTTTGCCACTCACTAACAGAAAGCCCAGAATCCAGTTTAATCCTCTCCTCCGTCTTTCCCACTCAGCCATGAACATTTTGTCCACACACCCCCGCTGCTCCCTCTTCAACAGCTGAAACCCTTCCACTGTTCTCTCTGGAACTCAGAATGATCAAGAAAAGCTGCTATATTAAACTCAACCTTGGGACTGCCATGGCGGTCCAGTGGTTAAGACTCCACACTCCCAATGCTGGGGGCCCAGGTTCGATCCCTGGTCAGAGAACTAGATTCCCACATGCCACAACTAAGACATGGCACAGCCAAATAAATAAATAAATATTAAAAAATAAATAAGCTCAACCTTTTCTCAGAATATTCCCTGCAGATTCTTGCTCTAAGAAAATCAGGGGTCACCCTGAACACCCTGTTTACCTCACAGCTACTTCAAGTAATGGATACTCTACTCCAGCTACTCTACTCTGGTTTCACTGGCTATGCAGGTGGGCTGGGTTCTCTTGCTCTTCCATGCTGATTCTAAACCCCTCTCTCTCTCTAAAGCCCTCCAGGTATAAAACCTCAAAACATCAGACCTTATCACTCACTAGGTCTCACTGTTACAGTTATTATCAATCCCTTAGAGCAGAATTTGGAAAAGTATAAGCTTAGTTGTATCTTGGGTCTTATTTGAGGCACACAGGATCTTTGCTGCCGAGTGCGGAATCTTCATTGCAGTGTGTGGGATCTTTAGTTGCAGCATGCAGGATACAGTTCCCTGACCAGGAATCAGAGCCAGGGCCCCTGCATTGGCAGCATGGAGTCTTAACCACTGGACCAACAGGGAAATCCCAGGCTTTTTTTGTTGCTGTTGAATTGTATGAGCTGTTCGTATATTTTGGAAATTAAGCCCTTGTTGGTCGCATCATTTGCAAATATTTTCTCCAAGTCCGTAGGTTGTCTTTTTGTTTTGTTTATGGTCTCCTTTGCTGTGCAAAAGCTTATAAGTTTATTTAGGTCCCATTTGTTTATTTTTGCTTTTATTTTTATCGCCTGGGGAGACTGACCTAAAAAAACACTGCTACGATTTATTTCAGAGAATGTTTTGCCTGTGTCCTCTTCTAGGAGTTTTATGGTGTCCTGTCTTATATTTAAGTCTTTAAGCATTTTGAGTTTACTTTTGTGTATGGTGTAAGGGTGTGTTCTAACTTCACTGACTGACATACAGCTGTCCAACTTTCCCAACACACTTGCTGAAGGGACTGTCTTTTACCATTGTATATTCTTGCGTCCTTTGTCGAAGGCTGCCCATAGATAGGTGTGTGGGTTTATTTCTGGGCTCTTTATTCTGTTCCACTGACCTGTCTGTTTTTGTATCAATACCATACTGTTTTGATTACTGTAGCTTTGTAGTATTGTCTGAAGTCTGGGAGAGTCATAACTCCTGCCTTGTCCTCTTTCCTCAGGATTGTTTTGGCAATTCTGGGTCTTTTATAAAGTTTCCATATAAATTTTCTGATTATTTGTTCTACTTCTGTGAAAAATGTCATGGGTAATTTGATAGGGATCACATTAAATCTATAGATAGCTTTGGGTAGTACGGCCATTTTAACAATATTAATTCTTCCAATCCAAGAGCAGGGGATATCTTTCCATTACTTTGAATCATCTTCAGTTTCCTTTATTAAGGTTTTGTAGTTCTCAGCATATAAGTCTTTTACCTCCTTGGTAAGGTTCACTCCTAAGTTTCTTTTTTTTTTTTGAAGCAATTTTAAAAGGGATTGTTTGCTTGCATTCCTGTTCTGTTATTTCACTGTTACTGTAAAGGAATGCAACTGATTCCTGTATGTTAATCTTGTATACTGTTACCTTGCTAAATTCGTTCATCAGTTTTTGTGTGGAGTCTTCAGGGTTTTCTACATATAGCATCATATCATTTGTGTATATGACAACTTTACCTCTTCCCTACCAGTTTGAATACCTTTATTTCTTTTTCTTGTCTCATTGTTGTGGCTAAAACTTCCAATATTATGCTGAAGAGAAGTGGTGAGAGTGGGTATCCTTGTCTTGTTTTGGGCAGGAATGCTTTCAGCTTTTCAACGCTGAGTATTACATTCGCTGTGGCTCTGTTGTAAATAGCTTTTATTATGTTAAGATATGTTCCCTCTAGAACCACTTTTGCAAGATACTCATCGCTAATTATTAGAGAAATGCAACTCAAAACTACAATGAGGTACCACTTCACACCAGTCAGAGGGGCCACCATTAAAAAGTCTACAAACAACAAATGCTGGAGAGGGTGTGGAGAAAAGGGAACACTCTTATACTGTTGGTGGGAATGTAAATTGGTGCAGCCACTATGGAAAACAGTATGGAGGTTCCTCAAAAACTAGAGTTGCCGTATGATCCAGCAATCCCACTCCTGGGCATATACCCAGACAAAACTATAATTCGAAAAGCTACATGCACCGTTATGTTTATAGCAGCACTATTTACAATAGCCAAGACATGGAAGCAACCTAAATGTCCATCAACAGACAAATGGATTAAAAAACGTGGTATATACTGGGTTGGCCAAAAAGTTTGTTCCGGTTTTTCTGTAAGATTTTACAGGAAAACCCCAACGAACTTTTTGGACAACCCTAAACACAAACACACACACACACACACACACACACACACACACACACACAGGAATATTGCCCAGCCATTAAAAAGAATGAAATAATGCCATTTGCAGCAGCATAGATGGACCTAGAGATTATCATACTAAGCGAAAAAAGTCAGAAAGAGAAAGACAAATATCAGATGATATCACTTATATGTGGAATCTAAAATACGACACAAATGAACATATCTATGAAACAGAAAGAGACTCACAGACATAGAGAACAGACTTGTGGTTGCCATGGGGCAGGGATGTGGAGGAGGAAAGAATTGGAAGTTTGGAGATTAGTAGATACAACCCATTATATATAGGATGGATAAATAACAAGGTCCTACTGTACAGCACAAGGAACTATATTCAGTATCCTGTGATAAGCCATAATGGAAAAGAATATGAAAAAAAATATGTATATATGTATGGCTGTGTCACTCTGCTATACAGAAAAAATTAACACAACACTGTAAATCAACTATACTTCAATTTTAAAAAATTTTAAAAAGAACAAATACCATACCCAAAACTGAATTCCTCTTCTTCCCCTAAACCTACCACACCCACAGTCTTTCACATCTTTGTCAACAGCAGTTCCATTCCTTCTAGTTACGTGGGCTAACATCTTTGGAATCATCTTTGGATCCTCTTTCTCTTACACTTTTTATCTATAAGAAAGTTACGTGGGTTCTACTTTTGAATGTATTCATAACCTGATCACCTTTCACCACCCCCCAGTGTCACAACCATCCCTTTCTGGATTATTGCAATAACCTCCTAATGGCCTCCCTCCTTTCATTCTTGACTCTCTATAGTCCATTTACAACAAAGCAGCCACAGGTTCTTACAAAACTTAAGTAACACCATGTTACATCTCAGATCAGAACTCTTTAACGGAGGGGTCCCCAATCCCCGGGCTGGTACCAGTCCGTGGCCTGTTAGGAACCGGGCTGCACAGCAGGAGGTGAGTGGCAGGCGAGCAAGCGATGCTTCATCTATATTTACAGCCGCTCTCCACTGCTCACGTTACTGCCTGAGCTCCGCCTCCTGTGATCAGCAGCGGCATTAGATTCTCATAGGAGCGCAAACCCTACGGTGAACTGCACACGCGAGGTATCTAGCTTGCGTGCTCCTTATGAGAATCTAATGCCTGATGATCTGAGGGGGAGATGAGGTGGTGATGCTAGCACTGGGGAGCGGGCTGCAAATACAGATTATCATTATCAGAGAGGTTTGACTGCAGAGACCATAATAAATCAATCGCTTGCAGACTCCTATCAAAACCCTATCAGTCAGTGGCAAGTGAAAACTAGCTCAGGGCTCGCACTGATTCTGCATTATGGTGAGTTGTATAATTACTTCACTATATATTACAATGTAATAATAACAGTAATAAAGTGCACAATAAACAATGCGCTTCAATCATGCTGAAACCATCACCCCACCACCCCCCATCTGTGGAAAAATTATCTTCCACAAGACCAGTCCCTGGGGCTTCCCTGGTGGCGCAGTGGTTGAGAATCTGCCTGCCAATGCAGGGGACACGGGTTTGTGCCCTGGTCTGGGAAGATCCCACATGCCGCGGAGCAACCAGGCCCGTGAGCCACAACTACTGAGCCTGCGCATCTGGAGCCTGTGCTCCACAACAAGAGAGGCCGCGACAGTGAGAGGCCCGCACACCACGATGAAGAGTGGCCCCCACTTGCCGCAACTAGAGAAAGCCCTCCCACAGAAATGAAGACCCTACACAGCCAAAAATTAAAATATAAATAAATAACTTAATTAAAAAAAAAAAAAACAGTCCCTGGTGCCAAAAAGGTTGGGGACCGCTGCTCTAATGGCTATCTTTACACTCAGACTGAAAACTACGTCCTTCCACTGGCTTATACAGCCTTATGTGATTGGTCTCTCATCCTGGCCTCTTCTACTGCACCCCTCCCACCTCCCTTTCTTACTCTGTCCCAGCTGCCCAGCACCATCCCCACTTGTTTTCCTGTTACCCACATGATTATAATCTTAATAATATTTAACATTTACTAAGTAATACTTACTATGAACTAGACATTGTTCTAACTGCTTCATATGCATTACCTCATTCAATTCCAACAATTATCTCCCCCACTTTAACGAATGATGAAATTGAGTTACAAAGAGGTTAATTAACCTAAGAGCTTGGTCTGTAAGTGATGAAGCCAAAATTCAAAAGCACAGGTGGACAAAGCCCACTGCACAGCCCAAAGTTTACATCTCAATGATGCCCCCCACTTGTTATCCTCACTTAACATTCTTCAGAAATCAGCATAGAATAAACAGAAGATAGAATAAAGGACTAAGAATAGAAAACCTAAAGCACTTGATGTAGGGTTAGAGAGGTGGAAATGCTTAGAAGGAACCAGGACACTTCCTCAAGTATTTTCAAAATTCAGCACATAACTAGTTAAACGGTAAAAGTCAGCACATAACTAGTTATTATGTAGAACAAAATATGACACTTAAAACTTACTTTTTCTGTAGTAACAGTCAAGGAAGGAACCAATGCAGGTGATGGTTCTGGTTGCTTCTTGTGTTTTTGTTTGTGTTTGTCCTTTTCTTTATATTTCTAAAAGTGAATAGAAGTAAAATCCAATTTAAATTTAAATCATAACCCACATATACATAATAAAGATGAGATTTCTATATAATTGTGTTTAAGTAATTTACAATGTTAACAAATATTTGTCAAAAATAACAATCACTTCTAACCATGATCATATTATTTTATATATAAACAATACTAGTAATATACTTATGGCATTACTATATATATTACTATATATTAAAATATATAGTAATACTAGTATAACTTATTTTAAGGTGACTTCAGTTCCCTTATCCCTGACCAACGTAGAACAATATATAAACAACTAAAGTCTACAATTATTTGCTACTTTTATATCTGACAAACTTTTTCTTCTGTTAAAAACACCAAATACTGTTGCGTACATTTCATAAATAGCACTTTAAAATTTACATAGCACTTTGACATGCACTATCACATCATAATGATGTCGGATTCTCCAACACCATGCATTAAATTCTATGGCCCACAAACTACAAAACAGAGCATAGAAACTCAGGCAAAAAATTCTTTCTGAGGTTTACTCCAAAAATAGATGAATTAGTTATCTCTGCTAAAACTGATGAATTGAAATATAACAAAGGAATTCAATTAATAAGAAATTAATTAAATATTAGGAGCCCAACCTTATTTAACACCAAAAACTTTTAACGAAATCACTCTCAGATGTTTGAATCAGTAGGTAAGAGTCAGTCACTATTGGGTGTGAAGTTTACTACTATTTAGTTAATTCAACTTATTTGCAATAGTTCATAAATTTAAACATTCGGAGAACTTAATCTATTCAAGGCATGAAAGAGTAATATCACTGGCTCTGCCCTAAAAGAGAATACACACCAGCAAAACAAAAAGCATAAAAATTAAGGATAGATGTTTTACTGTAATACCCAAGAGTACTGCCACTCTTTGCTTTTAACTCCTGATTTAATAAGTACATTAGATACCTCTTGACTGCAATGTTAATACTTTAGTAAAAGAAAATGTAAAATAACACAATAGTAGTTTTTATTCAGATTTTTTTAGGAAACTTTCTTACTATGAAGATATTTTAACTGTGACAGATCATAAGGACTCATGCCTCCAATTCTTTGTAATAGGATGTCATGTACAAGTTCTGGAGCTAAGAAGAGCCTTGAGAAGTCTTCTACGTCTTTCACCTTTGCCCCCTTAGATCCCAGTCATCATGTAAAGAGTCTGAATAAGAACAAGATAAACAATCTCTACAATCTTGGAAAACACACGAGAGTAAAAAGTAAAGTATGCATGTGTAAATCTATGAAAATGTGAATGTATGGAACTCATCATGAAATAACACAGAACTTTGGTCCTTTGTAATACGCCAAGAAATACATCCTGAGATGAGGATTTCAAATGCTCAGTGGAAGAGGCTATCGATAGATTATATTCATAATATTGGCCGGTAAGATATGAATCAACACAGTCTAATGACTTTCACACTAAAAAGATAGGCTGATTTTAATAGAACAATAGAACAAAAGGAAATTCCAGGAAAATATTCAATTAATATAAATATTTAGCATATGACAAAGATGGGATTCCAAATCAGCAAGGAAAGACTGAAATTATTTAGTAATGGTACTACAATAACTGGTTAATAATTTAGGGGAAAGTATCATACAAAGTAAGACAAAATCCAAATGGATTACTTTAAATAGTTAAATAAAAATTAAAATAATCTAAGAGATTTAAGAAAATATTTTTTAAAACTTTAAAGAAAGACTTTTTCTAAGAGTAAAAAACTCACTAAAAAATCAGAAATGGATACCGTATGCTAACTCACATATAAGGAATCTAAAAAAATGGTACTGATGAACCTAGTGGTGGAGCAGAAATAAAGACACAGACATAGAGAACAGACTTGAGGACGCAGCGGGGGAAGGGGAAGCTGGCGAAGTGCGAGAGTAGCGTTGACATATATACACTACCAAATGTAAAACAGCTAGCTAGTGGGAAGCTGCTGCATAGCACAGGGAGATCAGCTCAGCGCTTTGTGACCACCTAGAGGGGTGGGATACAGAGGGTGGGAGGGAGGCTCAAGAGGGAGGGGATATGGGGATATATGCATACATACAGCTGATTCACTTTGTTGTACAGCAGAAACTAACACAACATTGTAAAGCAACTATACTCCAATAAGGTTAAAAACAAAATCAGAAATGGAAAAGGCAGTTTTAGCTATTCAAATTCAAAATACTTCTACATCAATTTAAAAACCAGTAAAAAGCTAAAAACAAACTGAGAAGTGAGTTAATATGTTCCGTATTTCAGTGCTGTTTAAATTTTTTATAAATCAGTAAGAAAAAATATATATGCCATAAAACAATGTACAAAGGGCAATTTATAAAAGAAACTGAGTCACTAAACAACAATAACAAAGAATGTGCAACCCAACTACTAGAGAACTTAATGGTAATATTTTTCTATTACCTAGTGATCAAAATTGTTGGGTTTTTGTTTATAATAAAACCCAATGTTGCCCAAGTTACAGTGAAATGAGTACCTGCATACATTACTTGAGAGAATGTAAAAATGCAAAGGACCATTTTAAAGGTAAGAGTTAGAAACCATGAATGCTTTATCTGATCTAGTAATTTCACCTCTAGGAAGTGAACAAAGGATTAAATACAGTTTATTATGCTACTATTTGCAATGATAAAAAACCTGAAAACAATCTGAATGTCCAGTGACACAGATGTGGTTGAAAAATTATTATACAACCATGTAATGGCCACTTAAAAAGCATGTTCTAAAGGAATATTTAAAGATTTGGGGAAATGGTTAATATGATATGAATTCTGCTTTAAAATTTTATGCAAGGAGCCAAAGAAATCTGAGAAAGAAGAACAAAGCTGGAGGTATCACAGACCCTGATTTCAAACTATACTGCAAAACTATGGTAATCAAAATACTATGGTACTAGCACAAAAACAGACACACAGATCAACGGGACAGAACAGAGAGTCCAGAAATAAACCCATGCTTACATGGTCAGTTAATCTGTAACAAAGGAGGCCAGAATATGCAATGAGGAAAAGACAGCCTCTTCAATAAATGATGTTGTGAAAACTGGACAGCTACATACAAAAGAGTCAAACTAGACTACTTTCTTACACCATATACAAAAATAAACTCAAAATGACTTAAAAGGAAGACCTGAAACCATAAAACCAGAAGAAAACATGGGCAGCATGCTTTTCGAAACTGGTCTTAGCAGAATCTTTCCAGATATGTCTCCTGAGGCAAGGGAAGCAAAAGCAAAAATAAACAAAAGGGACATCAAACTGAGAATGAAAAGTTTTTGCACAGTGAAGGAAACCAGCAACAAAATGAAAAGGCCACCTACTGAATGGGACAAGATACTTGCAAACAACATATCTGATAAGGGATTAATATCCAAAATACACAAAGAACTCATATAAATCAACATCCAAAAACCAACAACCCAATTAAAAAATAAGCAGAGGGGGCTTCCCTGGTGGTGCAGTGGTTGAGAGTCCACCTGCTGATGCAGGGAACACGGGTTCGTGCCCCGGTCCGGGAAGATCCCACATGCTGCGGAGCGGCTGGGCCCGTGAGCCATGGCCGCTGAGCCTGCGCGTCCGGAGCCTGTGCTCCGCAACGGGAGAGGCCACAACAGTGAGAGGCCCGCGTACCGCAAAATAAAACAAAATAAATAAGCAGAGGACCTGAATAGACATTTTTCCAAAAAAGACATACAGATGGCCAACAGACACATGAGAAGATGCTCAATATCACTAATCATCAGGGAAATGTAAATCAGAACCACGATGAGATACCACGTCACACCTGTCACAATGGCTATCATCAAAAAGACAACAAATTATAAGTGTTGGCAAGGATGCAGAGAAAAGAGAACCCTTGTGAACTGTCGGTGGTATTGGAAATTAGTGCAGCCACTATGGAAAACAATGTGAAGATTCCTCAAAAAATTAAAAATAGAACTGCCATATGATCCAGCAATTTCATTTCTGGGTATTTACCCAAAGAAAACAAAAACACTAATTCAAAAAGACATATGCACAATGTCCACTGCAGCATTATTTGCAATAGCCAAGATATGGAAGCAATCTAAGCGGCCATCAGTAGATAAATGGATAAAGAAGACAGTGTGCGTGTCATATTACTCAGCCATTAAAAAAATAAAATTTTGCCATTTTACATGAATGGATTTAGACAGTATTACACTAAGTTAAATAAGTCAGACTAAGAAAGACAAGTACCATATGACCTTCCTTTTATGTGGAATCTAAAAAACAAAACAAACAAACCGAACAAAAACAGACTCAGATGCAGAGAACAAACTGAGCGGGGTGGGGGAGAAAACTTCCAGCTATAAAATAAGTGAGCAAAGGGGCTATAATACACACCATAAAGAATATGGTCAATAACATTGTTAAGAAATTTGTACAGGGACAGATAGTTACTAGACTTATTATGGCGATCATTTCATAATGTATGTAAATATCAAGTCACTACATAGTACACCTAAAACTAATATACTTTACATCAACTATATTATTTCCATAAAAAATAAATTTAATAAATAAGTGAATAAAATTTTATGCTAAAAGAGAGTACCAACCAGAAGGAAATAAACAAATACTGAATATTTTTATGTAAAACCATAGGTAAGGACAACCAGTGTCACTCCTAAATATATTAGTGTGTATAATTAACAATAAAAATAATCAGAATTGTAGCAATTTGTAATTTACAAATATATATATTATCTCATTTAATCTTTAAAACAGCCCTGTAAGGATCTGTTTTTACAGATCACAAAGGAATGGCTTAAACAAGCACAAAATAGACTTTAACCTACACCTCCCAAGAAAGTTAACTGAAACCTTTAAAAATATATATTTTTTTTTTAATTTAAATAAAAATATAGGTAAGTTACCCATGATGACGAATTATAAAATGGAAATTTGGACTTCCCTGGTGGCGCAGTGGTTAAGAATCCACCTGCCAACGCAGGGGACACGGGTTCAATCCCTGGTCTGGGAAGATCCCACATGCTGTGGAGCAACTAAGCCCATGTGCCACAACTACTGAGCCCACACACCACAACTAATGAAGCCCGCGCACCTAGAGCCCGTGTTCCGCAACAAGAGAAGCCACCACAATGAGAAGCCCATGCACCACAACGAAGAGTAGCCCCTGCTCACCGCAACTAGAGAAAGCCCACGTGCAGCAACGAAGACCCAACACAGCCAAAAAACAAAAAAAAAAGGAAATTTGAAAGAGTAGGGAAAAGAAGAAAAGATATAAAAGAAGGGAGAGAAAATGTTTCCATTTTAAAGTAGCTTTAGCTCCAGAATGAACTACTTTCCATGTAGAAGTTAGGGACGATACAGGAGTTTTTAACCTAAGTTTAGAGCAAGATAAACAACTAAGAGACATCCAATGTTTCTAGTGTTCAAACTGGAATGGGTAAAGAAATTAACTGTTAAAGGAAAACTAAAGTACAATACAGTAGAGATAACACCTGAAATAAGTTCATGTCTTCAGACACAGAGAAATCAGATATCTCAGAGTTTGAAAAGTACACGTGCAATCACTGAACAACTGGTAGAAATACTGGGGGTAAATCAGAAAGTGAATTCTAAAAGGAATGCAATATTTGGCTTGAGGTTATTACTTCCCCAGAAAAATTCTAAATTATCAACAAAGATTTGCTCATATGTAGGAAAGAATTTCATCATCACTAAGTGCAAAGAAGAGTTCATCAGGAAGCCCAATATTAGAAATTAAATTTCTAGTAAGGAGAGTGTGTCTAGATTTAATAACTCCTAACGCTTAAAAAATGGTGATCTGAAATCACATCAAATTTTTCCAATGTTAACGATTCAAAATCTAACAAACAAAAACCAGTGAAAACAACAAACCAAACAGCAACCAAAACTGGGGGATTGGCAGAGGCAGATAATAATGCATTAAACAAAAACTGGCAAGCAAGCAGTGAAATAGAAGACTTCAGAAATAGAGGAGAAAATGCCCTGGACTGAACTATAGAATTCAGCTATTAATAATCCTGCTTCCAAAATTAGTTAAAATTCTGAGAATATCACAAAAACCCCTCATTCTGCAGAGAAGCAATCTTTTCGTTTTGTTTTCCTGCCTACTTAATTTGTTCTCTGCCTAAAGAGTAGTGCAAGCTTCAGGGCAGAAACAGGAAAAACTAGAGGAAGAGAGAGTACTTACTCTTTGGAAGTAAAGGATCTAGGCTAGGAGTGAATTATATAAAATCAGAGGGTATTCTTAACTGTATGAGATACTCCCACACAGTTAAGAGATTAAAATCTAGTATAAGACATTTAATCAAAAATTAGAAAAGAAAGCTGAGCCTGAGGTTTTACCAAAAACTATACTGCCCCAGCTGAGCTTCTACACTGCATCCTTGCCATTCCCGCTGGCGTCAGAAAAAGGCAAAATACTTAGCCCTCAAACCCTAGTCTCAAAAATGGTGAGAAGAGATTCAAGAAATTACCTAAACTATAGTGGAGCAAATATCTACAAGAGCCTCACAAAAATGAGCAAGAGGGAAAAAAGTTGCATGGCAAAGAAATCACAGCCAAAAACGAAACAATATAAAGAACACAACGTGCATAAGAGAACCAAAAATCTTACCCTACAAATAAATATAACTCAGCATAAAGATATTTCTCAGAATTCTCTGGCGGCGCAGTGGTTAAGAATCCGCCTGCCAATGCAGGGGTCATGGGTTCGAGCCCTGGTCCGGGAAGATCCCACATGCCGCAGAGCAACTAAGCCCGTGTGCCACAACTACTGAGCCTACGCTCTAGAGCTCACAAGCCGCAACTACTGAAGCCCGCGCGCCTAGAGCCCATGCTGCGCAACGAGAAGGCACCGCAATGAGAAGCCCATGCACTGCAACGAAGAGTAGCCCCCGCTCGCCACAACTAGAGGAAGCCCGCGCGCAGCAACAAAGACCCAACACAGCCATAAATAAATAAATACAATTTTTTTAAAAAAACGCAATTTGAAGATATTTCTCAAAACTGCTTCACGCTAAATAAAACTTCGAACAAAGCACAAAAATGAGATAATGAAACAAAAAAAGGTCAAAGATAGGGATTATACAACCAAAGTAATTTAAAAACTAAAACAGAATTAGTAAATAACATAGAATCAGCAAGGAAAAAAATATACATTCTTGAGAATAAAAATACTGCTTAAAAAGGGGCATGAAACAATCCTATTAATGCAAGTGAAAAATCAGCAGATATTAAAGTGGTTATGTCCAAAAGGGAAGGGATATCTGTATGTGGATGGCTGATTCATGTTGTTGTGTAGTGGAGGCTAACACAACATTGTAAAGCAACCATACTCCAATAAAAATTTAAAAAAAAAAAGAAAGTGGTTAGAAGGAATTCTCTGAGGGTCCAATGGTTAGGACTGGGCACTTTCACTGCTGAGGCCCGGGTTCGATTCCTGGTCAGGGAACTAAGATTCCACAAGCCACGGAGCGTGGCCAAGAATAAAAGGGGGGTGGGGGGTTAGAGAGGAACTAAGAGCTACATAAAACAAGATAATCAAACATAAGTATAACCTGTGTCCCTAAAGTAGAAAATCCAATGAATGGAGAACAGAAGATGTATTCAAACATAAAAGCCCACAAAATAAAAATTGGAAGAAACGCATTCTGAAAAATTCAGTTACAGAATGTTCAACGGCAAGACTTACTGTAGTTAAACTCAGTTGACTGCAAGGGGGTCAGGGGGGTGGGACTGTCCCTGGTCCTCCCCACAGCAATACTCTCCAGGTCCACTGCTTGAATTCTTAAAAGGAAAGAAAGTGTGACCTAATGATATTATATATAGCCAAGATACAATTCAAAAATTAGGACAATAAGGAAATACTTTCCATTATGAACAAACTCAGAATACAGGTCTGCAGAACTTATTCTTGAAAAAAGATACTGAACAATAAAGTTCTGCCAATTTAAGACATGATATAAAGAACTCACTGGAGAAGCTGTGGTGAAAGGACTGGTAGTGACCATCCTACAAATTTAAATTAAATACAGAACAAATGGGACTTCTCTGGTGGTCCAGTGGGTAAGACTCCATGCTCCCAATGCAGGGGCCCGGGTTCCATCCCTGGTTGGGGAACTAGATTCCACACACATGCACAACTAAGAGTTTGCATGCCACAACTAAGAGTCTGTATGCCACAACTAAGAGCCCACATGCCACAACTAAAAAAAAAAGATCCCATGCGCCACAACTAAGAAGCCCATGTGCTACAACTAAGACCCGTCAGAGCAAGACTTCCCTGGCGGTCCAGCGGTTAAGAATCCATCTTGCAAAGTGGGGTACACCAGTTCAATCCCTGGTCGGGGAACTAAGATCCCACATGCCATGGGGCAACTAAGCCCACACACTGCAAATACTGAGCCTGCATGCCACAACTAATGATGCTGCGCACCGCAACTAAGACCCAACGCAGGGAAAAAAAAAAAAAGAAGACCGCCACAGCCAAATAAATAAATAAATATTTTTTAAAAATACAGAACAAATCCCTAAAACAACTCTGAGGATTGTGTTTACAGAAGAGAATGCCCCAGACCTGAAAAATATAACATAAAGATCTTTGAAAAACAAACAAACTGGAGGGCACAGGAAATGAGAAGAGTATGGGGATGCTGTTAGCCTTTCAAGGCAGGAGCTCAATACAGATTTTGAAGCATGTAGTTAAAACAAAATAGTTTGCCACCAAATAGTAATTACACATAAATCCTCTCCTTGTAGACAAAGTCTGGTTTTCTTTGGCTAATCACCCTCTCACATCCTCAAACTCCAGCCCAGAGGTGAACATGGTATATCTAAGTCAATTTAGATAAATCTACCCTCCCTACCCACTGACTGCCTTAGGTCCAGGATAGATTTAGGTCAGGATAATAAAACAGAAGGGTAAATTTTCTGTGAGATGGCTGGGAATGTTCTCTCTCTTAAAAACGTACTCCCTTCCTGCCTTCAGATGCTCAAGTGTTAGGCCATGACCCTTGGAACAACTGTAATGACCTTACAACTATGCCTAGAAAAGCCAAGAGAACCAAAAGAAAGACAACAATGCCCTGCTACTGTTGAACTGGCTATTGTTAAATTAACTAATCTTAGAAAAGCCTCTGAACATCTTATGCAAAACAATAAATTTCCTACTGCTTTAGCAATATTCTGTTACAGCTAAAAGCATCTGAACTGGAAAGACAATCTTACCTCTCAATGTTTTGTTTGTTTTTGTAATCTCTATTATTAAGCTTCAAGGTATAAATTTAAGGAAATAATATCCCTTGTGGTAAGGAAATTTTATATGAAGTTCAACATTATCTATTTTGCTTCACTTTCTTTTTCTTCTATATAGCCAAATAAATCTAACTAATATTTTAAAAATTAAGGTATTGTATCATTTTAATATTTTTTATTGCTCTAACTACCCTTTTTAAAATCTATTTTCCATCTATATATAAAAATCTGGATTATATAGCTATCTATATATAAAAATTTACTTAGTAGTAATAATGGCTATTTCTGGATGGTGGATTCTGGAGTGGGTCTTTTTTTTTTTTTTTTAATTAACTTGCATTTTTTTAAATGCTTTGTCTTGTTTGAATTTTTTTTTTTTTTTGCTGTACGCGGGCCTCTCACTGTTGTGGCCTCTCCTGTTGCGGAGCACAGGCTCCGGACACACAGGCTCAGCGGCCATGGCTCACGGGCCCAGCCGCTCCGCGGCATGTGGGATCTTCCCAGACCAGGGCACGAACCTGTGTCCCCTGCATCGGCAGGCGGACTCTCAACCACTGCGCCACCAGGGAAGCCCTGAATTTTTTTTAATAATTACATATGGCTTAACAAAAAGAATGGGCTAAAATGAGGTAGAGACAGCTAGCTATTCACCAAACCCATTTCCTTTTCTTATTCAGAGTATAACTAGATATTTCCCAGTTTCCTTTTGCAGTTCAATGTGTCACTCAACTGGGTTGAAGTCAAACGCAATCTGAATGAAAAACGACGTGTGCTGCCTCTAGGCCTGGTCCTTCATAGCCCCAAGTATTGAGTGTCCATGCTCCTTCCTCTTCCAGAGATTAATGCAAGTGAACACGGCAGCCACGAAGGAACAATGAAAAGAAGGCCGAGTCACAAGGTGGAAGGAACTTAAATTCCTGATTCATGCCTTATAAGAAAGAAAGCTGTCTGCAACATCCATTCTGGACTTAGCTGTGAATGAAAAATAAACATTGTATTAATCCTCATAATCTGAAGATTGTCATGTGTTAGGAGAAAGTTCTTACATGAGTCTCTACTGTTCCTGTATGTCTTCAGAATGAGGCAATGACTTGCCCGTCATTCTGAACTATCTTTTCAAGGTTGTTCATATAATGATCAGACTTAGAAAACAGAATGTGTACCTTAGGAGCAAAGGGCAGCCACACTTACTGGCTATTACAAAAGATTCAGGTGCCCTAAGATCACCTCTACTGCAATGCAAAAGACTGCATGAGCAGATGTCATCTGGTCCTCTTTGCACTGCCCTATGGAAACTGGATCTTGGGGGAGCAGTGCAGAAACACTGATACTCTGGCTACTTCTACTGCTTTAAGTAATAAACTATACTTCATCTCTGACTCAGAATTTTCTTGTCTCCTAACTAGTTACCTTATAAGTAGAGTAAAATCACAGACGTCTTTCAAAGTTCTTGACAGTTTGGTAATAGGAATGTGATGCTGTTAGAGACATGGCTTTCTGGAAGAGGAAGAATAAGGGCCTCAAGGGCCAATTAATGGGATTTGAGGGAAGTCTGTGGGAATGACTAACAAACATTGAGCAAATCATATGGTCAATCAAGTAGTAAATGGTCCTTCATTTTACTGCCTGATAATGAGGAAGAACTGAGGAGGTGGCTGTTAAAACCTCCTCCAGGTTACAAGGATATATTGTACAACACAGTGAATATAGCCAATATTTTATAACTATAGAGTATAAACTTTAAAAACTGTAAATCACTATATGTACACCTGCAACATATATAATTTTGTACATCAACTATACTTCAATTGAAAAAAAAAAAAACCTTCAGGTAGGATGATTTCCTCACCAATCTGGCAGTTGGCTTCAGTTCCATCCTACCGTAATAGTAACTAGTGAACAGAAAGTTCTAACCCTTTTCAGACAACAGTAACAGAGCCACTCACCTATACTGGGCATGAAAGGAGGGAAACTGGCAAGCAATCACTATGGGCAGAAACAAGGTGAATCATAGGAACCCTGGTTCACTTGAAAAATGCAGGTAGAGGGGCCTTAATGTATGTTAAGGAAGAATGGCAATAGCTGGGTTGCCTCACAGCTCAATACCACCTGCGATCTATCGAGCCAACTTCAAATTCAATTAGAGATGACAATAAAAGACTTCAGATATTTTTGCAGTGGATCCTGGTTGCTATAAGGCAGCTTTGGTCAGGAAATCTCAGGGAGATTTCCCAGAGGCAGACCAACACCCATAAGAAATTACAGTTGAGACTTAGAAGAGTAGTATTCAGGCTCTTGATGCCCCAGGTTGGATTTACAATATTAATAAAGCATTTACAGTATAATAAAGATGACCCACTGGAGAATGAGAAATCTAGAAAAATTCTTCCAATCACCACTGCCACCCTGAAAAACTCTCCCAGTCTTTATGAAACTAGCACCTTATTGAAACTAGGTGAAAACCTGAGAGTTTAACTTTGTATTGGGTGGCAGATACCCTGGACTGAGGAGAGCTCTCCAAAACGGGTTCCTACTTTGTGAGCCAAAATCAAGTTGACCAGAGAGTGCAAAGTGGCTGCTGAATCACGGGGTCCCCTGGGCTGAAATAAATGGTGTCACCCATGAGGATGTCACAATATGGAGCACTGTGAATGCTGAAAACACGGGAAATTTGTTTGGTTAACCCACCAGCAGCCGTCATGCCCTTGGAAATTGAAACTAAACCCAAAGGTGAATTTAACAGTGTGGAGCCATCTCTACCCCCCGAGTCTCTCACTCTTCCTCAACCTCCTCAGCCTTTAAGGTGATCACAGTTGCTTTAATAAGAAAAATGATTAGAGATGAGGATAAGACTTCCCAGTCCCCAAAGAGAAATCAAGTAATGGCCACAGGCGCCCATCCAAGTATGCTGGAGAATTTGGAGACAGCAGAGACACAAATTTTTATGGTTCTGTCACACAGAGTTACCCAGATTACTATCTTACCGGGACCTATGGCAGAAAAAGGCACCAGCATCAGTGGAAAGATTCACAGTGGGAAGAAGGAAGCTAATACTTTCTACCTTCAGCACCCCACAATCCTCATTATGCACTTGAGCTACAAGTTTTGTGACTGATGATTTTGCTCATTTGAGACTCTGGCAAAAAGCCTCTACCCAGAGGCTCCCATTGGGATTCTAGATTTGTTGCCTCCCTGACACAGCTATCAGGGGCACCCCTTTTTGAAAAGTAGCTATTAGCTTGCCAGTGGGCTCTTGTCAAAACTAGACCCACAGAACAATGTGACTCTCCAGCCTATGATGTCTAATATTAAGTCAGACTTAATGACTAACAATGTGGCAAGGGCCCCAAATTCCTCACTTGCCAAATGGAAATGGTATATTCAAGAACACAACTGCCCTGGTCCCATCAGCATCTCAGCTTTGTATTTAAAATGTGACAGCTACCTCTGTTCTGTCACCTGATGCAAAGCTGTTGGCTTAATGTGGACCTCAATTCATAGAGCTTCCCTTCAACACTGAGCTTGGTTCACTGACTAGTTCAACTAAACCGAAACCAAATGGTATGTGGTATGCACTGGGTTGCAGCAGCTATTCAGCCTCAGTACCTGCTAAACTGATCCAAAAATACATGTCATCACTGCACTAGGAGGCAGAATTCAAGCCATTCTCACAGCACCAGACAACACTTCTGTGGAAGGTAAAATAATGGTACTGAAAGACGTCTAAACCCTAACCCTCAGAATCTGTAAATATGTTACCTTACATGGCAAAAGGCACTTTGCATATATAAGTATATTTACTTATCCTGGATTATCCAGCAGGCCCAATGCAATCACAGGGATCCTTAAAGTGAAAAAAGGAGGCAAAAGAAGAGAGTCAATGGAAGATATATGACTACGGAAGACTGATCAGAGAGCTGCAACGTTGCTGGCTTTAAAGAGACGAAGTGGGCCATGAAGCAAGGGATGTGGGCATACTCTAGAGGCTGAAAAAGTTAAGGAAACAAACTATGTAATCACACAAAGGAATGAATAATAAATGATTTAATGCTCACTTCAACTTCTCTCTGCCTGCTTAACAAGTATATCCATTTTGCAACATTAAATACTAAATCATTTTCTTCTTCCATGGATAAAAGTCCATCCCTTCTCAACGTCTCATCAGAGATTATCCCTTTTCATGACCTCAGCAGACCCCTCTTACTCCATTAACATCCTGTGCTCCAGTTTCATATTCCTATAAATGTATATGTAACTACTACAGTATAGTCAATGCAACTAAAACTATAAATCCTCCCAAATCAGTTCTTAATTACTCAAAAGTTGTCAATAATACTACCTTTATTTCATTACTCCTATACTTAAAACTCTGGGTTTGTTTAAAAAGCAAGCATTTCACATGGTTTCACTGTGTTCAAGAAACCATATTTTTAGGCACTGTGGAAAAAACAGTAAAGTACAAAAGATACGGATCAGTTTTGAAACACAATGTAGGGAATTCCCTGGTGGTCCAGTGGTTAGGACTCCGAGCTTCCACTGCAAGGGGCATGGGCTTGATCCCTGGTCAGGGAACTATCCCCCAAATGCCACACAGCACGGCCAAAAACAAAAAACAAAACAAAACACAATATAGCCTGGCAGTTAGACATATACTAATGACAACTAGTAGTAAAAAAGTGAAATGAAAACATAAGAAAATTGTGTAAAAGATATCCAAAGCAAGAGATACAGCGTGAGTCACACAAGACAAAGTCTAGCTTCATGAGAAAGACAGAACTAAGTGCTGGGCTTGAACTGAGATGGAAGAAAGAAAAGAAGAAGATGAAAACTGAAGAGCATCATTATTTGACAAAAAAAGAATAATTGGAGCACATAGAATAATGTTTAAAAAAAAAAAAACCAAAGCTTGTTTGGAGGCAATGGGTAGAATATGATTCAAACAAATTGTTTTTCCCTTCTGTTACGTGTAATGTGCCAATACCTCAGTCCAAGCAAAGCCTCATCACTTAAGTCTTTCTGACAACGCTTCGTTTTTACTATCAAATCAATCTCCTTATTTTACAATATTAATCATAATTTACAACTCTTAAAATAATAATAATTTCACTTATTTGAATCAAATATACATCTAGCCTAACCCATCTCAAACTCCAGTCTCACACTTCTAACTGCCTTTAAAATGTTTCCCATTCCACCAGACCTAATGTGACTAAAATCAGAATTATCAGTTCCTCCTTTTTATAATGTTTACTCATTATAATGAGTAATTACAATGTTTATTTTTTCCTCAAGGCCCTACTTGTATTTATGGTGGTAGCATGTCCCCTATAACCATCTATCACTTACAATGCACTCTTCCCCTTGCCCCACTACTACCAATCAGATCCCGGGCCTTATAGATTTTATTGCTTCAGTGCCTTGAATATCATTTCCCGTATCTTTCCATTCATATAAACTCAGTTTAGACTTCATTACTTTTAATCTGATTCAGGTTAACGTGCTTAAGCAACATAATATAGTGGTTAAAGAGCATGGACTCAGGAGCCTGACTATGTGGGTTCACATCTGGCTCTATCTTATTCACTATTAGCTTGTGCACGCTGTTAAACTTCTATGGCATAGTTTTCATATCTGTAAAAAATAATAATAATTGTACTTATCGCACAAGTTTGTTGTTGGGGATTCTATGAGTTAATAATACATGTAAAGTACCTAGAACAAGGTCTAACATACAGTAAATGTTAATTATCGCTGCTTGGTTGTCATTGTAGTTGTCATCATCATCATTCTACAAACTGGTCTCCTTATTTCAATTACTTATTAAGTAAAATTATTTATTTATTCAGTACACAAATGCTGATAATACAAATGTAAACAGGACAAAAATTTATGGTGAAATTCCATTGTTTCAATGGGGAAGACAAATACATAAAACTTAGATAAATGTTATAAACAGAACTATCAGTCATCATAGTAGTTCACAAATTCTGTCCCCTCATACAAAACTGGGTGAACAATCTTCCTCATACCACTATTAAATGCAAACTCCTCTTACTGAAATTGTCATAAATGGCCCCAACCTATATTTTCACGCTTATCATTCTTATTCCCCTACCCCATGTTTTCAACAAACTGAACCTTCTCCATGTTCAAAATACTATGAAGTTTCTAGCTTTTGTACTCTGAAGATATTGTTCATGTAATTGAGAACACTGTCCTCTCATATCTCCTTAAGAAAAATCAATGACAACATTCAAAACGTTTCTAAAATAACACTGCTTTCATTTAGCATTTCCTACTGCCTCACAGGAAACTTCTGCCAAATTTCCACAAGGACTTTATTTTCTTCTCACTGGACCAATCTCGCTCTGACTCACGTGTATATTTATTTTAACCATTCAGCCTAACCTAAGCTAGCAGTACTCAATTTCAGAAACCACTACCACTTCACATTTCTTTTAAAAAAATTCAGCTGTGTTTACATATGACAATTAAGGTTTGAAAAAAAATAGGCCTACACAACAATTTATTCAGTAAAAACGTTATTGAGTGATTGATTTTACCACACAGAATCATAATAGGTAACTATCCTCTAAGCAGAGTCACCTAATAATTCATCAATTAAGAATAAATTATTATTGGGGACTTCCTCGGTGGTCCAGTGGTTAAGAATCTGCCTTCCAATGCAGAGGATGCAGGTTGGATCCCTGGTCGGGGAACTAAGATCCCACATGCCCCAGGGCAGCTAAGCCCAGGCGATGCAACTACTGAGTCCATGCCCTCTAGAGCCCATGTGCCGCAACTAAAATCCAACACAGCCAAATAAATAAATATTTTAAAAAAGAATAAATTATTATTATGCCCGTTATTTTTTTATCACAAAAACTTTCCAGTCTACTGGTTACCTGGAAGACTTAGTACAAAGTAATTCCTTACCTATTAGTGGTTGAACCTAAAGCTTTTTAGTGCCCACGTGATTCCCACATTTACTTCATGATGAAGTAAACAAAACAAAAAACTGAATAAAAACACTTCATAATTTAAACAAAGTAACACTAATATTTATCCAGAAACCGTAAACATGAACCAGGCTCTCACTATCTTCTAAAGCCATGCTTCCAATATGGTATCTACTTGCCACATGTGGCTATTTAACTTACTTAACTGTGGTCTAGTCTAGAACTTCACAATAAATCAATAAAAATTTACATTTGAATGTACTCCTCTCACTTTTCCTCTAATGTAACTATGAGACAAAGTTTATTTAACAATAATCAGCCCCAAGAAAATAAACAAAGAGCTGAAGACCAAATAACTTATCATAATGAAGGAACAAAACTACCACTGAGAAAAGCAAAAACAAAAAATAAGTGTTGGCAAGGATGTGGAGAAACTGGAAACCCTGTTGGTAGAAATGTAAAATGGTACAGCTGCTATGGAAAATAGTATAGCGGCTCCTCAAAAAATTAAACACAGAATCACCATGTGGTCAGCAATTCCACTTCTGGATATATACCCAAAAGAGTTGAAAGCAGAGGCTTGAAGAGTTATTGTATACCCACCCATGTTCACAGCAGCATTATTCATTCGCAACAGCTAGAATGTGGAAGCAACCCAAGTCTCCATCAACAAATAAATGAATAAGCAAAATGTGGCATGTACATATAACAGAATATTCCACTTATAAGAGGAATCTAGAGTAGTCAAATTACTAAAAGCACAAAGTAGAATAGTGGCTGCCAGGGGCTTGAGGGGGGAGTTGGGGGGAGGGGGAGTTACTGCTTACTGGTTGCAGAGTTTCCGTTCTGCAAGATGAAAAGAGTTTTGCAGATGGATGGTGGTGATGGGTGCACAGCAATATAAATGTATTTAATGCCTCTGAACTGCACATTTTAAAATGGTTTAAACAGTAGATCTTATGTATATTCTACCACTTTAAAAATTAGGAGTGATAACTACTACAGACAGAGAGAAACCTAGGGCCCTTGTCATTATCACTATCATTAAAGAATTGAAACAAGCTCACACAGAGAAGTTTAAGCAGTTGGAGAGCTGCCCCAAACTGTTTATATAATACATTCTGTCTATACACTGTTTACTTTTTCTTCATCCATTCCCCCACTTAATTGAAATGCTACAACTGAGATTATTTTTTCAGTTTAAAAATAGGGAATAGCAGGGGCTTCCCCGGTGGCACAGTGGTTAAGAATCCGCCTGCCAATGCAGGAGACACGAGTTCGAGCCCTGGTCCGGGAAGATCCCACATGCCGCGGAGCAACTAAGCTCGTGTGCCACAACTGAGCCCGCGTGCCACAACTACTGAAGCCTGCACGCCTAGAGCCTGTGCTCCGCAATAAGAGAAGCCACGGCAATGAGAAGCCCACACAAGGGAGAGTAGCCCCCACTCGCCACAACTAGAGAAAGCCTGCGCACAGCAACAAAGACCCAACGCAGCCAAAAATAAATAAATAAAATGAATAAATTTATTTTAAAAAAAATAGGGAATAGCAGAAACAAACCAAACAAAACAAAATCACTTGCTTTTAAAATACAACTGTTATGTCACAAAGTATTTGGTACAACAGTACTGTAAAAGTACTTTGTACTACTACTACCTCAGACAATAAGATAACTGATATACGATTAACATATGAAAGTCAATAGTCTTTATAAACAGACAATAAAAGAAGATACAAGAATAGTGAACCCCCTTTTAAAGTAACAAGAAAAGGCTTCCCTGGTGGCACAGTAGTTAAGAATCCACCTGCCAATGCAGGGGACACGGGTTCGAGACCTGATCCGGGAAGATCCCAGATGCCACAGAGCAGCTAAGCCCATGTGCCACAACTACTGAGTCTGAACCCTAGAGCCCATGAGCCACAACTACTGAGCCCACGTGCCACAACTACTGAAGCCCATGAGCCTAGAGCCCATACTCCGCAACGAGAAGCCACCACAATGAGAAGCCCACGCACCGCAACAAAGAGTAGCCCCAGCTCACCACAACCAGAGAAAAGCCCGCGTGCAGCAACAAAGACCCAACTCAGCCAAAAATAAAATAAATAAAATAAACAAATAATAAAAGAACAAGAAAGAAATTAACAAAGGAAAGATGGTGGCAACAGAGTAGTTTCTCAATCTCTCTGAATCCCCATATAAAAACAGACAATTTAGGAAAACCAAAAATCCATGGAATAACATTTTACAACAAAACCAAGTGTCAAAGTATTTCCATCAACCCCAAAATACAAACAGAGTGGAACAAAGAACTACAAGATCTGCATGGTAACAGCATTTGTGAGGGGAGAAGGAAACCACAAGAAAACCACAAAATCACCAACGGTACCCACTGCAAAGCACTAAGTGCTAATTTGAGGACAGCAGCTGAAACAAGAAAGGGTTTTGCAATGGCCAATACCAGATAAATGCAAGCAGCCTCATGTAAGAAGGGCTGAAGTAGAGTCTCAATTAACCTTCCAGGTAAGGATCCATTCTAGGACAGGGACTTACTCCAAAGAAAAATGGTTTCTAAATACCATCCCCACTGAAAGAATATGATACAATGATAGCAAAAAAAAAAAAAAAAAAAGGTTATGAGGCACTGTGAACAATACACCACTTATGTGGTATTTCTACCAAGTATGCTTAACATAAATCTAATCAAAAGGAAATGAAAAAGACAAATCCCAGTTGAGGGACATGCTGCAAAACAACTAGTATAGAACCTTCAAAAATGTCAACATTGCAAAAGGTAGAAAAGCTTGAGGACTAAAGAGATGTAACTAAATGCAATGTTTGACACTTAACTGAATCCTGGATCAATTTCTCTTAAGGCAGCTACAAAGAACATTATTGGGACAACAGGAAATATTTGGATATGGACTATATAAAGTAGATGCTACATAAACATTTATTAAATTCAATTAAACATTAATGTCCCTATTCTTCATCTATGGAAAAGGAAATTAAACTAGATAGTGTAACATAGGAAATAAGTATATTAACAAATTTTTACTATTAATGGAAAATATTTGTTACAGTCACCATAATTCTAAGATTTTAGACAGTTGGAATTCAACTCTAAACACCTAAATGAATTAAGTCTTCACATTATGTGTAATCTCAACTTTATAAAAGATAGTAACTCTACTGAATAAAGAAATTAGTCCCTCAGCCAATTCAATTAGTCACAAAATTCCATTTCATGGGCATGGTATTTAATTGATGCAAACTGTATTAATGTTTATCTTTAATATCTAAATTCAAGCAAAATTTCAAAAAGGCTGTTCACATCTACTTGTAACTTGGCTGTTAATCCTCTTTTGACAAGGAATCTTTCCCTCCTAAGTTACAAGCTCTTTATAAATCTCTTCTCCCAAACGCTAGTCTAAGTAAGAACTTCCTGGAACAAAGCAGAGGATTCACGAGAGATTCTTTGTATTAGAATTCTTTTTAGAACACGTGAAAACTGCACCATTTGTACTAAGACCAAAAAAAGTTCAACTTGTAATACATCTGATTTATCTAACTTTTAAAGAAATGTGATTATTAAACCTCCACGTAAAAGGCAGAAAGACTTGTGAAAAAAAGATCCACAGACTTTGGAGTCAGGCATGCCTGGTCTTAAATCCTTGCTCCATCATTTATTAACAGATATCTCCTGTTTTTGTCTGCCCATTATTTTTCTTTAGGTAACTCTTCCCTACTCCTTGTGACCTTGCTAAGATCTTCAACCACAGTAACCCAATACTCCGGACCACAAGAGTGGGTGTGTTAAACAGGTAAGGCCAATCCTATGTGGACAACCCTCAGGGTCCCCAAACATTCTCAGTTCCAATGGCTTTCACTTAAGATTCTCCTTTGGTATGCCTATAATCACATCTTGTGCCCCAAAACTTGAAAGGTCTAAGATCTTACCGTACTTACAAGCTAACAATTAGTCCACCAGTTTCATGAGTGCTGGAAGAAGACACAAGACTCCTGGGTTGGACACAGAGGGCTCTATTACTCATAGCAATAGCAGTAGCCAGAGTGTCAGCATTTGCATCATTCCCCAACCCCCAATTCTGACAGGATAACCTGAAGGAGGCCAGATGACACTTGCACACAGAGGGGGTTGCATTTAAGGAGAGCAATCTTGGGCTTAGGGAACCCAATTCTGAACAGTAAGCATGCCTGCCAATTACCCCAGAAAGAGGTATTATCTCTGTATCTCCCAAGACTATATGCAACTCTGCCCTTGCTCTGGATGGTGCCTCCATTTTCCAAGGCTTATTTATTATATAAAAACTTCGAAAAGATAAACAAAGGCAGTTGAAGTCTCTGCTCACAAGACGTGTACAAATGTCAGAGTCCCATGGAGAACTGTCTCCCAACAACTGATGCCAAAACAGACCAATGAAATATTCAACCACTATGATCTATTCTTTCTTCACAACCTTGAAGTTAACTCACTCTCTTAACTTGTTCTTGGGACCTCACTGAGTTCTTCCAGGCCCTTGCTCCAACACTTCCTCCAAATCTATATGCCCCATTCCCTAGTTTCACTTTAAACACTTTTGAAAATAACTTGTCTCCTTATCCTAATACCCAACCTGCTTAGCAATATCTCCCCTAGGATTCTGCCCTCGTCTACTTTCTCTGCTCCACTATCCAGGTGACCCGAAGTTGTAAGCACATCGGGTAGGGGGTCTCGGAGAAAGAGAACCAGGCATGGCTTTCTTGACATAAGAGAAGCCATTTCTGGCCTAAGCCATTTTGTGATCTAAGCCTGGCCGCAATGGAACAGGTCTCCATAATTATTGATCTTACAGGAAATGAGGGAAATGCAGGAACAAAGGAAAATTAACAGGGAAGAGCTAAATCAGACTGCAAGTTCGATCTGTTTGATTTTAACCTTTGCTTTTTGTTGCTTTTGTTATTTTAATCATATATAATGGCCTGCCTCAGGGAACCCTGCCCCTCTGCCTGAATGTTAAACTAAAGTGCCTCTGTTCAGCTCACCGGGAGACAATCTGACCCTGCCCGCCTGTGGATGGCTGCAAGAAAGAAGAAATTAACACACTCCCTCACAGAGGCTGGCCATTCCAGGGGATATTTGCAAAACTTACAGCCTTTTTACTTTACTTCCTCATCTCCCCCTCTCTGCGCTATAAAAGAAACTGGCATCCAAACCCCATATATAATATGGTTTTACGGAGACACCAGTCTGCCACCTTCTTGGTCTGCCAACTTTCCGAGTAAAGTTGTATTCCTTGCTTCAACACCTCGTCTGCGCTTCACTGGCCTGTCTTGATGCAAGTAGAGCGAGCTTGGACTTGGTAACAGAAATGCAGTCAAGAACCAATAATTCAAGACTTCCCTGGTGGCGCAGTGGTTAAGAATCTGCCTGCCAATGCAGGGGACACGGGTTCGAGCCCTGGTCAGGGAAGATCCCACATGCCGCGGAGCAACTAAGCCCGTGTACCACAACTACTGAGCCTGTGCTCTAGAGCCCGCGAGCCACAACGACTGAGCCCATATGCCACAACTATGAAGCCTGTGCGCCTAGAGCCTGTGCTCTGCAACAAGAGAAGCCACCGTAATGAGAAGCCCACGCACCACAAGGAAGAGTAGCCCCTGCTCACCACAACTAGAGAAAGCCCACGTGCAGCAACAAAGACCCAACACAGCCATAAATTAATTTTTTAAAAAAGAAACAAATAGTTCAGCAATAAAACAGGGTCCTAGTTCCTCCTCAAGGGATATACGTAACAATCTGATACCTGTCTTGAGTTCTGCAGGAATTAAGGCCCCCCACCCAAGGTGGAGGATGAAACAGATGATGTCGATCTTTTCTGACCCCTCCTGACTTTAATCAACTAAAGCTTGGACTCTCAACTTCTGCCCCAATTCTATGCTGAATTCTCCTCTGCTCAAGCCCCTTCATGAATATGCATGTACCCTTGGCTTAAAACTTCCCCACTTCTGCTGTTTGAAGAGATACCACTTTGGGAGAGATCCCTGGTGTTCTCCTTACTTGCTGTAAATAATAAATCTTTCCCCCTTCCCAGTCTTTGGCTTGGTTGTGTCTTTTGGCTCAACACCCACCAAGAGGCGAACCCAGTTTTCAGGTAGCGAAGTTACTCACATACACGCCACCTCTTTTCTTCCACCCCTCCCACCACCCCCCAAACAGGGCAAGACAATACTCTTCTTTGTCCATTACCATACCTTAATCTTACATATTCCTCCAGGTATTACCCTATTTCTCAGTGGGCAGGAGCTGGAAGAATTTTTAGGAGATGATGCGTGAAAGCCTAACGAGCATGGAAGAGACTATTCCTAGCCTTTCAGGAGGCTGCTAAGGAGGGCTTAAAAGAGAACAAAATGTACTTGAAAATTAGAGGAAAAGGGGTTCTTGTTATGTAGTAACAACATTTAGCAACATTATGCCCATGGTAACATAGAAAAGAGAAAGTGTACTCAATGTGTTGTATGATTTAACAAGGAGATTTTCTAGGTAATATGTTGAAAGTGCAGTCTTTTTGCTATTTATAGTAAAAAGCAGTATAGAGATAAACTAGGAAAACCACTGACAAAAAAGGAACCAAGACCTGCTGGTTTTGTAAGTTGCCAGTCTTTCCAGACAGCAAACAATGCTAAAGTAAGGACTAGCTTCCAGAAAAACATAAAATCTAGGCTACTGTCAGAAAACCACTATATGAGAGCAAAGCAAGGGTATGACTGTAAAATCCACTGTTAAGATTTAGTGAGCCTCAGAGAACCTGAAACAATGTCAGGTGTCAGGGTCAGGAAAGACAAAGAAAGAATGAGGAAATATTCCAGACTGGGAAAAACTAAGAGACAGGACAACTGACTGCAACGTGTCATCCTGGATTGGATTCTGAACCAGAACTAAAAAAGTCTCCCTCTTTTAGTTAGTATGGAGGACATTAGTGGGTGGAATTCAAATAGGATCTATAGATCTAATAGTTCTGCAACAATGTTAATTTACTGCCTTTGATCATTGTACTGTAATCATGTAGGAAATTTCCCCTTTTATTAAAACTACACATTAAAGGACTTAGGCTAACAGGGCATTATAATTTACTGTCTCAAGTTCAGAAAAAAGATTATACATAGAAAAGTGAGCGAAAGAGGGCAAAGGCGGGAGAGGAAGGGAGGACATGATAAAGCTAACAGGATGAAATGCTAACATCTTGGGAGTCTGGGTGAATGGTGCAGAGAAATAATGTGTAGTATTTTTGCAACTTTTCCCACAAGTCTAAAATTACTGCAAAATCAAAAGTTTAAAAAAAAAAAAAGATGTTAATCCTTCTGGCTGGCTGCCCAACACCCCAGGATGAAGGATAAAACTAGCATTACTTATAAAACTATTCATGAAATGACACCTTTTTAATTGGGGTATAGTTGTTTTACAGTGTTGTGTTAGTTTCTACTGTACAGCAAAGTGTAGTTCCCTGTGCTATACAGCAGGTTTTCGTTAGTTATCTATTTTATACATATTAGTGTATATATGTCAATCCCAACCTCCCAGTTCATCCCACCCACCCCCTTTCCCCCTGCGGTGTCCATACGTTTGTTCTCTACTTCTGTGGAAATGACCTTCTTAATTAAATAGTCTCATCTCCTGTCACTCTTCGGCCCCACCACACACTCCAAACATTCTAAATTACTGTTCCTGCAAAGCCCTGCCCTCTCCCCCCTCTTAACTCTTTGCACACATAGAAGCTTAAAGCTTTAACCTGAGTGGAAGATTTCCAAAGGGAAGTACAAAAAGGGTGTGTGTGTGCGTGTGTGTGTGTGTGTGTGTGTGTGTAAAGGGTGACTCTCAAACTGAAAACTTAAAAAAAAAACAAAAATACAGAGAATGACAGCTCTGTGATTGAGTTTTATTCCTCCAAGGACCAAAGAAGTAGCCCAGTTCTCTTCGAAGAGATGAACAGTCCTAAACAAAAGGGAAGTCCAGTCAATTCCCTGAGGTTCACAAAACACTAACCAAAAAGCCTATCTCCCCCAACCTCCCAAAGCACCCTAACAGTATTTATACTAGCAATAACTCCTTCATTTGTTGCCAGTTATTAATAACATAATGGAACCAAGGGCAAGTAAGGGGGTGGAGTACAGGATGGGAGAGAAATCCCTCTAATTGTAGTAGGGGACAGCTGGATTTCTGTCATACCTATTTGGAACTGAGTAAATTTCCATAGATACACTGCCACTAATGTTAATGTGGCTGTAAAGTATTGTAAGTCTAGTCTAGCATAATACTGTACTACTGATACAATATAAGTTAACATTGATGAGTGGGAAGAGCATAAAGTGAGGATCAAATGAACTGGTACAGATTATCTCAATGCAAAAAATAAGCACTGATTTCTAAATGATGACCTCCAACATAGCCTTTAGAAAAAATATCCTTTCTGAAGCTCGGAGCCTTGCAAAACAATGGCATGTCTCCAAGTCTGATATGCATCTCCATTTCCTAACTTTTGCCCACATCTCACTCTATGGCAGTGCTTCTGTAAACACAAAAACACTAGGCTTAAAAAAAAAATTCTATTTTACAATGAGCATTAATTGACATTAATAGTCTTAGAAGATATTCTTCTTAAATAGTAATGATCATGATCCAAACTATTTCATGATTGAATTAAGACCCTCCTATAATATGCATAGCTTTTCATTCATTTCAAACATGTACTTTGATTCTTTTAAAAATATATAAGCCAATATTTAGAGAAACTGTCTCTAATTCAAAGGTATATCTCACCATTAGCTTTTCCTCTCTCCTTGCTGGCATTTCACAGTTAATATCTAACCAGTAATAATATATCTTAGGCCACACAGAAATTCTCTCAAAAGCGAAGGCTAAATATTGGGTTGGCCAAAAAGTTCGTTCTGGTTTTTGTAGCTTATGGAAATCCCGAACGAACTTTTTGGCCAGCCCAATATTTTTTTAATTTTCTTATAGTTATATCTAAAAAGTTAACTTATAAATTGATTTGATTTAAAAATAAGTGAGTTGGATAATACAATATTTAGTATTAAATATTCTTTATCATCACTTATTTATAACTTAATAAACATGTGACAGAATGAACATGGATAAAAGAATTCACAGGGAACATGATTCTAACATATCTTATGAACAATATCACCAAATTTTAGTTCATAATATATAGTATTTTAAATTAGTAAAATCCAAATAGATTATAAGTACTACTTGTCAAAACATTTTATAACACGATATGCATATTTTCAAGACAACCCTATTAGATGTTAAAGTCTTAAAAGAGGTAAGGAGGGATGAAGAGAAAGACAGTCTGTAACACCCTATCTTTACAGCTACGTCATCACTTAACATCATACCATAATAAAAAAGTCCCTCCCCGAATATTCCTAAGGCAAGCAAACAAGTCTAACAATAATAATAAATTTATAGTATGTTTATCTCACAGCCTTTATAGATTATCAGAAAATCTTAATTATTAGAAAATAAAATGCACAAACTGATTTTAAGTCTGACAACAAAATCAAGTTGTACTAAACTTATACGTGCTAAAAGTAAAATTCAAATAGTATTTATATACTAATGAAAATACCAACAGCTAGAATTTAAAGTTAAACAAGTTTGACTAACTTAATACATTGTTTTTTAATACAGTATTCAACGACTGCAAAAACTCATAAAATGAAAACTTTAATTCATTCCTAGAAGGAAAAAAAGATTAATAAATAAATAGTCACCAGTACCGTATTTATTAAATACTGTACTACATTTAATAATTGTCCATTAAAAATAACATGACAGGGCATAGATTAAGATAAATATGGTCATACAGCAAATACTTCTTTAAACAGATAATCCTCATGAAATGGCAGAATATAAGAACATCATTGGTATGACTTCCCTTTTCACAATTTATAATAAGCCCTACCTAAGACTTCCTCAATCATGATTAAAAAGTTTAAATAGAATCTCACAATGCTTGTTACAAAAACTGCTAATTAAACCAAATCTGCCATTTTTCCATGAGCAACACAAGCAACAATAAACAGCAAAATCAAACCCTACTATTGTCACTATCACAAAACCACCTCGTTAAAGAACTCAAAATGAATATGTGTACTTGTTGCCTAAGATCTACCAAAAATATATAAACCTAACAAATGTTCGGAAGGAGAATATAAAGTTATAATTATTATTCACTAATAATTGGAAAATTAATCTCAAAACAAAAAATTTAAGCTTTCAAAATGTTTACCTTGAAAAAAGAAACAAATTCTAACCAAATTCCTAAGTATTTACAAACATGAAAATGTTAAGTGATTTAGTTTTTCACACAATCTGTAGAAATATCTTCCAAACTAGTTTATACCAACTGTTTAAAAGTAATATTCTTTCCTAATTGAAGAAGTCCTCTGTATCTTCACTTTGTTGAAAACAATCCATAGCAGTATCCTTTTCTTATGTGGGCAATATGTCCTATGAATGACTCTACAGTACTTATCATTAGTTCACTAAAAATTACTCATATCCTTTACAATAAGTAAAAATGTAAGCAGAAAACAGGTAAGTCAGAAGAAGACAGATTAGTATTAGGCAAGCTTTTAGTGTTTTAATTAAAAGACAGAATATTCTCAAACAAATGGTATGACATTTGGTCATTAAAAAAAATAATAATCCATTAGTACCACTGGGGAAAAAATAACAGTCAAGAATATACAGAACTTCAAAATTGTTCTATATTATAAAGGGAAAAGGCTGATGAGATTTTTACTTACATGTGAAATAATCAGTTAATAATATCTAGCAACAAACCATTATTGCTAAAGTTACCCAAAGATTTCAAAAGATGACCAGAGTAACACATGCAAGAAATCCCTCACATGCCTTCAATAAAGTTTTCAATATTTCAAATTTTCAGTTGAAATGGGTACAACCATATTCACAAATATGGCGTATTATTTTAAACCTACTCTTTGACTTAATACTCTGTATTAGCCAAAATTTTTCAGTATTTCAATGTTTTCATTCAGCTATCAAGAAACTTAATTTTATCTAAAAACGGGAAAAAAATCTATTAAGTAGATGTGCTACATATTTAGCAACAACAAATCCACTTACTTTTTTCTCTTTCTCATGATGTTTATCCTGAGAGTGAGAGGAAGAATCACTTAAACTTTGATCATATGACCTATTACATCCCCGTTTGCTCTTTTTCTAAAAAAGAAAATATGTATACATATAGGTATATGTATATAAAATCTGAAATCTTTTGTTAGGTTTAAACCAATTCAAGTGTGAAGTACTATAAAATGTCTACTGAAGGAAAAAAAAAGTCTATTTCAAACTATATACTCCAGACACCATCCATATATTATATATTGCATTATAAAGGAAAATCTAACCCTAAATCTAAGATTAATGCCATGTTTTTGTATGTTTATTAAAAAGTGTGAAAACAGACTATACTTTCAAACAAGCAGTAGCTTATTTGTCATTTTATTACAAAACCACCTCATTAAAGAGATCAACTATAGTTTTCAACATCTGGTTTAAAAAACTAAAGATGTTTCAACCAAAAATAGAGAATGCCATATTGAAAAAGGATGCCAAGACTAGAAGAAAAGAAAAGAAAATATCTGAAGAGTTACTTTATGCCACTAGGAAAAGCAAGAAGCCTTTTAATCTCATACGTTCAGTATTAAGGCATACGATTTTCTAAAAATTTGTCTCTGCAGTTCATAAAGAAAAAAAAAAAAATGAAAGGAAATGTCAGCATTAGACCCATGCATTTTTCAAAGCATTACTAAAACTATTACACATTTCTATTTAAAATACTTACACAGATTCATAATAAAGTATGACAGAGTTACTGGAGGTGTTAAAATTTGGTGGTACCATAACTAATTAAACTAGATAAAAGTGACTATAAAAGATGATCAAATTCCATGCAAACATAGATCTTATACAATCTTATTAAATTATTAAACAGACTTTTTCCCCCAACCACCAAATGGGATAACAGCATATTAATAAGTAACAATGAAAAAATTCTATTTACGCAAAGGTCAAAATCCACTTTCATTATTTCTATATTTTATCTATATCATCTCTGATTTAGAAAATGAACATTCCAATGTGGTTTTAAAGCAAATTTTCAATTTTACTATCTCAAGATTTCTCTTAGAACACTTCAATGTTCTTTGACAGTCATTAAAATAAATCAAAGTCTTCAATATTAAACAATATATATGTACAATCTTAAATATTTTATATGCACAAACCAGAATACTGGAGTCATGAGTTGCTCATTTCTTAAGAAAGGGGCCCCTAATGATATTATTTATTTTTAAAAAAGAAAGAAATAGCCCTATTCACAGGGGAGAGGTAACAATAAAAAGTAACAATGAGACACTAAAGAAAAACAAAGAAGCCTTATATTTTCAGTATACAAATCTGATACCACTAAAGACTGAGAAATAGACAATGGGGCATTAAGGAAATATTGATCTGTCAAAGGAACATGGACACAAAATACGTAATGGTTAATCAAATAATACTAACTCATCCATGCTACTATGTGACAGTAAAGAGTGATCAAATCTAAAATATTTCCAAAGTTGTATTTAAATATATTTTTCTCAAGATCTTTAACCAAGAAGTTACAAAAGAGCCTTGTTTCAGGTTTACTATCTCCAAGTAAATAAAAATGAAAATAAATAATAAAATGGGTAATAGTAATAAAGCAAAAAGATGAGAAACAAGTGATAATCACAAAATACATAATCAAACATCAAAAATTAAATTACCTGAAAACGGTGGTAAATTACAAAGAGTTCTTTACACATTTGTATTTTCTACTAAATGTATACCAACATTTACTATTAACTATTAATATATATTCTAAAGTAGAATATTCACCTTCATAAATGAACCCAAGCAAAGCAAAATCTTTTAAAATTACTAGAGCTTTTAATTCCCAACAAAGAACACGCTAAGCAAACTTAATCTGAAGCATAAACAACCAAAAAAAGTAATGGCTATTATGCCTTTTCTATAAAAGACTCCACTCTATTGTCAAAACTAATTATTATCATTTTAAAATTAAATTCAAGACAAACTCTTACCAGCTTACTGAAATGGTATTTACAGTAGCCACAGTATTGGACGTTATCTGCACCATTACCTTCTTCTTCACAAAGTAGTCCTGCAAACTGAGCACTGAAAAAGAAAGCCAAGTATATCAACAAAATTTCAAACCATGGTGTGTGTATATATATCTCTATATATTATATATATAGATATATATAAAACTTAAAATTCACTTCCAAGCATGTAGGGTTTATAAGAAAACCTTACATCTCCTAAGAGAAAAAGGGAAAATAAAAGGCTTTACTCTAGCTGAGACCAAGAACATTTCATCCCATCCTATGACTGATATATTTTTAAAGTTATATACATGGTTTAAAATAAACTTTTTATCCATCTCTAACAAGGATGAAGATTTATTCACGTTTTATGTCACCAAGCAGACATTAAATTTCTTTTAAGATATCTCCACACCCCAAACTTAACACTTCATTTTACTTTTTCAATCTCTATCACAGGTACAACTGGAAAGGCCAGGCATCTAAAGGGCTGACACGACATATGATGCAGATTACATACTGTTAGAAGGAAAATGCTTCAAGTCATACCATAGTACAGTAGGTAAGAGAAACGTAAACTGTGTTTTTCTAGTTAAAAACAATGGAAGAAATGGAACTGAAACCTAAAGCTATGATATTCATATTTTTAAAAAACACGAAGTGCTAAAGTTTAGAATCATTATCTTGTCAATTTGACCTTCCACTTTTAACATTCCAAAATTAAAGTACTAGTATGTATCTCATACCCAAAAAAGGTCTTTCATCTTTGGAAATTTAAATACAATATTAAGAGAATTCTTTTTATTTTTTATTGAGGTATAGCTGAATTACAATGTTGTGTTAATTACTGAGGTACTACAGCAAAGTGACTCAGTTATACACATATGTACATTCTTTTCCACTATGGTTTATCACAGGATACTGAATATAGTTCCCTGTGCTATACAGTAAGACCTTGTTGTTTATCCATTCCATATATACCAGCTTGCACCTGCTAATCCCAAACTCCCAATCCATCCCCCTCCCCCTTGGAAACCACCAGTCTATTATCTGTGTCCCTGATTCTGTTTCTGTTTCATTGATAGGTTCATTTGTGTCATGTTTTAGATTCTACATATAAGTGATATCATATGGTATTTGTCTTTTTCTTTTTGAATTACTTTGCTTAGTATGATAATCTCTAGTTGCATCCATGTTGCTACAAATGGCATTCTTTCATTCTTTTTTATGGCTGAGTAGTATTCCACTCTGTGTGTGTGTGTGTGTGTGTGTGTGTGTGTGTGTGTGTGTGTGTGTGTGTGTGTGTGTGTGTGTGTGTGTGTGTGTGTACACACACCACATCTTCTTTATCCATTCATCTGTCGATGGACATTTAGGGTGTTTCCATGTCTTGGCTATTGTGACTAGTGCTGCTATGAACGTAGGGGTGCATGTATATTTTTGAATTATACAGTTTTGTCTGGATATATTCTCAGGAGTGGGAATGCTGGATCATATGGTAATTCTAGTTTTAGTTTTCTGAGGAACCTCTATACTGTTTTCCACAGTGGCTGTACCAACTTACATTCCCACCAACAGTGTAGGAGGGTTCCCTTTTCTCTACACCCCCTCCAGCATTTGTTATTTGTAGACTTTTTAATGATGGCCATTCTGACTGGTGTGAGGTGGTACCTCACTGTAGTTTTGATTTGCATTTCTCTAATAATTAGTGATTTGAGCATCTTTTCACGTACTTAGTGGCCACCTGTATTTCTTCTTTGAAGAAATGTCTCTTTAGGTCTTCTGTCCATTTTTCAATTAAGAGAATTTAAAAGAAACAAAAATCTTTTCCATGGGACTTCTCTGGTGGTCCAGTGGCTAAGACTCCATGCCACAGGGGGCCCATGCCGCAGGGGGCCCAGGTTCAATCCCTGGTCAGGGATTTACATCCCACATACCACAACTAAAAGATCCCGCATGCCGCAACTAAAGATCCAGCAGGCTGCAATGAAGATCCCGCATACCGCAACTAAGACACAGCGCAGCCAAAAGAATAAATAAATATTAAAATATATATATTTTCCATTCCCCAAAAGTAATCTAAAATGGACTTCATAAATCCACATACTAAAAGCTCAGGAAATAAAGCCTGTTCCTATACTGGCTGATAAATATAGACTGATTTTTAAAATTAATAACTATATGAGTTACACCCAAACTTTTATTTTTTATTTTATTTATACTTTTTTGGCCGCACAGCATGTGGGATCTTAATTCCCCAACCAGGGATCGAATCCGTGCCCCTTGCAGTGGAAGCGTGGAGTCCTAACCACTGGACTACCAGGGAAGTCTCGCCAAACTTTTAGTTTTAATTGTTGTCTATTATGTTGAATGTTTTGTTTTAGGATAATTTGTGCTTTTGAAATTTTATGCTCAAAAAAACATATAAGTACAAGTTTTAGTATCAATTTACACTGCCTCCAAAAATTTAGTAACACGTGTTAAGAACAATTATAATGTTCACAATTTTTGCCCTGAAATCCGACTCCATGGAACTGTGCCCACTTCATAGTAAATACTCAATACATAATAGCTATTAATTATCATTAGTTACTATTCTAAGGAAATTACATTTATGTTTGTTGAATGCACAAAATGTTCTTTACAGCACCACATATTATAAAACAATTTGGAAACAATGTGTCTCAAATTGGTGAAACATTAAATAAAATACTAACATTTGATAGGATATAATGCAGCCATTTCCATGTTGCTAGTGGACTATATCATCTTACCAAAATTTTTGGTGAAAAAATTATCAAAAAACAATGTTACATTTAAACTGTGATTTTAACAAATTATGCAACAAATAGGTACATGGATAAAAACTGAAAAGAAACATGAACAAAATAAAACTAGAATGTTATTTAAAAAAACATTTAAGTAACTTTTTAAGGAACAGCCACTATAATACTGAGAATCATGGCGATTGCTTTTTTTTCCCCTCTTGAAACACAGTGAAAAAATGCTATCATTCATTAAATCCTTACTAGTATTTCAGATACTGCACTAAATTTATCTACATCAGCTCTTTTAATCCTAATGACAAATCCAAGGGTAGGTAACCAACAGAAGTATTTTAAACAAAATGTAACTGAATAAGGCACTAGAACCAGGGTCCACCTACTGGACTCTGGTAAATACACTCAATTATTAGAATTATCTTTATTACAGTAAATATAAACATAGACACTATCCTAACAAAATTTACTTTAATAATATTTGGGTACCTAAGTTTTTAACTTACAAGGTATTCCCAATTTCACTTCTGTACAATGACAGAAACATACTTACCATGTCACATGGAAAGCCTGTCGACATCCATGTTTATTACATGTCATGCAAGCACCAGTGGCTGCTTTGCTTTCTCTTCCTTGTTCATCACAAATGTAGCAAGTCTTAGGGTAAAGAAACAAAACAAATTGAAAAGAAAACAAAAACTTTACGAGTGCTTCACACAAATAAGGATTTTATAGTTATCTTCAGAAGTCAAGATCAGGTTTACTATCTAACCTACTCCAAATCATGAATTCATTTTTTTTCTGACTGTAATCTAATTTTTCCAAACATGAAAACATCAATACAGACATAAACGGTCCTAGTACGATTTCACAAGGCAGTGTTTCCTTAGACTCAAAAACCCCACAAGATAAGAAGAATCTTCGCAGGAACTGAGGCCAGGGGGCAGGACACAGCCTACCCCACCTCAGTATTAATATACTCCTCCTCACCAATATTTAACTGATTCCTGTAACAAAGGTGTAAAAAGAGGTTTGCTTTCTTTTCTGCTGGAAGTAAGCATAAATAAAGGAGGTTGATACAGGGAGTTGGGACTTAGAGGTGAAGGACAGTCCTAAATGAGTGAGCAAGGTTTAGGTCATCCCAACTGTCCACAAAATCCCACATGACCTATCATTCAGCCCTGCCAACCTGACAAAACAGGCCTGGGAGGAAGACACTTTAGGAGATCAGAGATGTCCCCAAGAGGTATTGGCCAATGAACACTCCCAGCAACTTTGACATCTATCTGGTCCTTCTCCCAGTTGAAAATAGCTGATAGACCGCACCACATATTCATGAAAGACTAAATTATAAAAATGGCAATCTACAAGTGTATAATGAATAAAATTATCAACTGACTGTAAGTTGAGTATACAAAAATTAATGCCTAACTACATATACTCAGATGATACAATTCTAAAAAGAAACCAATTTCTCAACCGTAACAAGGTATAACCTAGCAAACTTCAATAGGACCACATGTATTTTTAAATTTGGAGAAGTTTCCCCCACTATGCACTGTGGTGCCAAATAACACCGTTCAACAATATTGATAAGAACACAGTTTCAAAAAAAGAGTAATATATAGTAAAGTCAGGTAAATGAATTTCAACTCCTCTGCTGAAAGACATGGATTCAGACTGAATTGAATTACAAAAATTATCTTATATCTCTAAAAAGTAAAATCCTTAGTTACAACAAAACTAACCTAGACACACTGAATAAGAGCATCTCTAGAGACCTCCCTGATGGTCCAGTGGCTGAGAATCTACCTTCCAATGCAGGCGACGTGAGTTCGATCCCTGCTTGGGGAACTAAGATCCCATGTGCCATGGGGCAACGAAGCACACGTGCCACAGCTACTGAGCCTGCACGCTCTACAGCCTGCACCATAACTAGAGAGAAGCCCAAACACCGCCACGAAGAGCCCGCCCGCTGCAACAAAACTAAGCCCACATGCTGCAACTACTGAGCCCATGCACTCTAGAGTCCACGTGCCACGCTAGAGAGAAGCCCACTCACCGCAACAAAAGATCCCACATGCCGCAACTTAGACCTGATGCAGCCAAATTAATTCATTAATTAATTAATTTTTAAAAAGAGCATCTCTAACTGTTCAAATTACCAGAAGGCAATATCAAACAATTACAATGGAAACATTTAACATACATCTTTTAGCCTATAAATGATCAATAAAATTTTAAAAAGAAAAGTACAGAGCAGATTGAAACAGTAACTTTTTTTTAATTAATTTATTTTATTTATTTATTTTTAGCTGCATTGGGTCTTCGGTGCTGCGTGAAGATTTTCTCTAGTTGCAGTGAGCGGGGGTTACCCTTCATTGTGGTGCACAGGCTTTCATTGCAGTTGCTTCTCTTGTTGAGGAGCACAGGCTCTAGGCGCATGGGCTTCAGCAGTTGTGGCACACAGGCTCAGCAGTTGTGGCTCATGGGCTCTAGAGCGCAGGCTCAGCACTTGTGGCACATGGGCTTAGCTGCTCCACGGCATGTGGGATCTTCCCGGACCAGGGCTCGAACCCGTGTCCCCTGCATTGGCAGGCAGACTCCCAACCACTGCACCCCCACAGAAGTCCCGAAACAGTAACATTTTAAATGGCAAAATTCAGGGAAAATATGCAAATAGGCCTCAAAGAATATCTCAGTAACTTCCAACAGAGCTGACAGTGAAAAGACACCATCATTTGACCACTCAATAAAACTAAAATTATGACATATTTTTTTTTTTAAAGAAGTTAGGCCTTCCAGACTTCTGAAATACCAGAGTGAAGAGGTCCACGGATCCTCTCCTCAGTAAATTAACCATTTCATAGGTGAAAAAGAATCATTTAAAGTCTCTGTATAGAATAAGCTACAAGGATATATGGTACAACACAGGGAATATAGCCAATATTTTATAATAACTATAAATGGAGTATAACCTTTAAGAATTATGAGTTACAAAAAAAATGAGTTACTATATTGAAAATCTGTAACTTACATGGTACTGTATATCAATTACACTTCAATAAAGAAAAATAATAAAGTCTCTGAAAATTGTCCTGAAGACATGCAGAAAGCAGAAGATTTTACCCAAGACAATCTACTAAATCTCAATAAGAACAGTGAGAGCCGGTGGCATTTGAGCCATGATCTGCCCCCATCACCACCACCACCCCCACATACTGCTTCCTGTGATGGAAGTTCCTTTCTGGGTGGCGCTGTCAAGAAGATGAGGGCTCCCTCTCTCCACAGATCCTAGTCTAAGGCTACAATTTTACCCGAGGAGGGCCAGGTCTCCAGTGACTCTCATACTACTACTCATCCTGGTAGCTCCCATTCATAGCCTCCCACCCTAAAAACAGGCCAAGTTTCCTGGGGCCCTATCATTCCTTCCCCAGCTTGCTAGCAGAATGGAAGTTCCATGCTAGGAGGGATAAGCTGGGCTACTATACCCTTCCCTCCTTCCAGCACCCTGTCAGAGTACACGTGCCTCTTCAGGAGAAGCAAAGTGCTGTCACCATCCCCAGCTCCAGAGCACTAGTGCAGAGGTTCTGTCTCTACAAGGAGAAGGAAGATTCATTCTCTCGAGGGGCTACTATCTAAAATGTCTAATTTTTAGGGACTTCTCTGGTGGTCCAGTGGTAAAGAAACTGCCTTCCAATGCAGGGGACGTGGGTTCGATCCCTGGTAGAAGAACTAAGACCCCACACGTTGCAGGGCAATTAAGCCCACATGCCACAGCTATTGAGCTCACATGCCTCAACGAGAGAGCCCACGTGCCGCAAACTACAGAGCACATGCATCACTAGATAGAGAGAAAGAAAAAATAAATAAAACCAGCACGCCACAATTAAAGACAAGCCTGCGCGCCGCAACTAGTGAGAAACCTGAGCAGACCACGTGCCTTAATGAAAAAAATCCCACGTGCCTCCACAAAGATCCCGTGTGCCACAACTAAGACCCGACGCAGCCAAAAAAATAAATAAAATAAAATGTCTAATTTTCAACAAAAAATTATAAGACATGCAAAGAAAGAGAAAAGTATGACCCATTCATAAGAAAAAAAAAAAAGCAGGCATCGATAACTGTCTTTGCGGGGAACCAAGATGTTGGACTTAGGAGATCAAAACCAACCAAACAGAAATTCTCGATTTTAAAATTCACTAAAAGGGGGGCTTCCCTGGTGGCGCAGTGGTTGAGAGTCCGCCTGCCGATGCAGGGGACACGGGTTCGCGTCCTGGTCCGGAAAGATCCCACATGCCGCGGAGCGGCTGGGCCCGTGAGCCATGGCCGCTGAGCCTGCGCGTCCGGAGCCTGTGCTCCACAACAGGAGAGGCCACAACAGTGAGAGGCCCGCGTACAGCAAAAAAAAAAAAAAAAAAACCCACACTAAAAGGGCTCAATGGTAGATTTGAGTTGGCAGTAGGGAAAGAATCAACTTTAAAAATAGATCAATAGAGAATTTACAATCTAAGGAACAGATTTTTTTAGATTATATTACCTAAAGAACAGTTTCAGAGAAACGTGGTATGCCATTAACTGCATTAACAGATGTGTAATGAGAAAATCAGGAGAGGAAAGAAAAGGATAGAAACTGTACCTGAAGAAATAATGGTCGAAAACTTCCCAAATGTGATGAAAAACAATAACGTACACATCCAAAAAGCTCACCAAACTCCATACAGGATAAATACAAACAGATGGACACTCAAAATGCTGAAAGGCAAAATAAAGAGAAAATCTCGAAAGCGAAATGAGGGAAATGGATCATCAAATACAAGTAAACCTGAGGTTTCATTAGGAATAAAATAGGGGACAGAAAGCAGTGGAATAACATTCAAAATGCTGAAAGAACAAAACTATCAGCCAAGAATCCTATATCCAGAAGAGCTATATTGCAGAAATAATGGCAAAATAACATTCTCAGGCCCAAAAAAACTGAGACACTTTGTTGCTCCAAACCTCACTAACAAGAACTACAAAAAGAAATTCCTTAGGCTAAAATTAAGTGACACTAGACAGTAATTGCAATCCACACAAAAAAACAAAGAGTTCCTCAATAAAGCTGAAATTTTAAAAAATAAATATATAGGGCTTCCCTGGTGGCTCAGTGGTTGAGAGTCCGCCTGCCGATGCAGGGGACACGAGTTCATGCCCCAGTCCGGGAAGATCCCACGTGCCGGGGAGCGGCTGGGCCCGTGAGCCATGGCCACTGAGCCTGCACATCCAGAGCCTGTGCTCCGCAACGGGAGAGGCCACAACAGTGAGAGGCCCGCGTACCGCAAAAAAAAATAAGTAAATAAATAAATATATAGACCAATTAAAAAACAAAGAGTTCTGACAAAGGTAATTATATACGAAATGATAAAAGATAGTATGATGAGATATTTCTTTCTCATTCTCTTAATTTAAAAAACAATCACATAAAACAATGTCCATAAATTGTATTGTTGGGACTATAACATATAGAAATGTAATATATGTGACAATGACGACACAATGAAAGAGAGTGGGAATAAGTTATTTTGGAGTAAGGAAATAACACGAGATGGTAACTGGAACCCATAGGAAGAAATGAAGAGAAATAAAAATGGTAAACAGGAAAACACACACTCTATAAATGTATCTGTGGTCTTCATCTCTTAGCTTCTTTAAAAAATGTAAGATTATATAAAGCAATAATTTTAACTACTTTGGGGCTTGTAGTATATATAGAGACATGATATCTATAATACTAATAGCACAAAGGTGGAGAGGAAAGAAATAAAATGAATGCTATAAATTTTTTATATCTTACTGGAGTTAAGTAGATTCTGGTAAGTTAAGATGAATATTGTAAGCCCTAGAGCAACCACTAAGAATATAACCGAAGAAAATATAATTTAAAAATCATGAAAGGAATGAAAACGGTACACCAGAAAACATCCACTTATAAACATTAAAGAAGGTAGTGTACAAAGAGAAAAAACAAAGTAGTCACAAGACAAAGAAAACAAATTAAGGGACTTCCCTGGTGGCGCAGTGGTTGAGAATCTGACTGCCAATGCAGAGGACACAGGTTCAATCCCTGGTCTGGGAAGATCCCACATGTCACAGAGCAACTAAGCCTGTGCGCCACAACTACTGAGTCTGCACTCTAAAGCCCGTGAGCCACAACTACTGAAGCTCATGCACCTATAGCCTGCGCTCTGCAACGAGAAGCCACTGCAATGAGAAACTCACACACCATAACAAACAGTAGCCCCTATTGGCCTCAACTATAGAAAGCCCACAGACAACAACGAAGACCCAGCACAGCCAAAAAAACAAAACATTGCTGTTAATAAAAAAAAGTAAAAAAGAAAACAAAGTAAAACGGCAGATGTAAACCCAACCACATTAATAGCACTGAATATGAAAATAATCCAATCAAAAGGCAGAGACTGATTAACTGAATTAAAAAAAAAAGTTCCAGGCTTCCCTGGTGGCACAGTGGTTGAGAGTCCGCCTGCCGATGCAGGGGACACGGGTTCGTGCCCCGGTCCGGGAAGATCCCACATGCCGCGGAGTGGCTGGGCCCGTGAGCCATGGCTGCTGAGCCTGCTCGTCTGGAGCCTGTGCTCCACAACGGGAGAGCCCACAACAGTGAGAGGCCCGCGTACCGCAAAAAAAAAAAAAAAAAAGTTCCATATGCCATCTATAGGATGCATACTTTAGATCTGAAGACACAAGTAAGTTAAAAGTAAAACGATGAAAAAAGATATACCATGCAAAAGGCAAGCAAACACAAGGCAATGCATACTTTAGATTTGAAGACACAAGTAAGTTCAAAGTAAAAGGATGAAAATAGATATACCATGCAAAAGGCAAGCAAATACAAGTGGTTTATTATCAGACAAAAAAATAGACGGTTGAGGGACTCCCCTGGTGGCGCAGGGGTTAAGAATCTGCCTGTCAATGCAGGGGACACCGGTTCGATCTATGGTCCAGGAAGACCCCACATGCTATGGAGCAACTAAGCCCATGTCCACTACTATAAATAAATAAATTTATTTTAAAAAAAAGAAAAATAGACTGTTGAGAGAGATTTTATAATAATAAAACAGATATAACAATTATAAGCATATATACATGCAACCAACAAGAGCTTCCAAGACACATGAATCAAAGGAGGAAAAAAGTGATTTGCAAATTTTAAATTTCGCAATTAAATAGCTATTGGATCGAGAAGAAAAATTATAAACTAACTTGAGGATTATTTAGAAAATGATCCCAAACAACAAAATCGCATCTAAATAAAATGTCAAGTATGTGAATAAAGCTATACTCAGAGGCAAACTTATAGCCTGAAAACTTTCATTTTAAGGGGGGAAAAAGTCATAGTTTGACCTAATATTTTGAATAAAAGAAACAGTGTTCATATCAAAAGGATTCAGGGGCCAAATTCCACCTCTACCTAAAAAGTAGAGAGCTGAAAGAACATCACTCTAAACCTATCAAGAAAAAGCCATTTAATCTATAAAACCCACAACTTTTCTTGAAACTATGAAAGATTTGCACCTGCAAAGGCAACCAAATAGTTTGAAATCCAAGGGCAGACACACTCTCCTTCAGCTGCCTAAAAACCACAAGACACTCAGACTATCCACTAACGACAGAGCTAGGGAAGAAAATGTGGAGGAAGACATGCAGATAAGAAACCAGCTAAAATTTTAACAAATTGCTCAAGGCTGATTGTGGGCTACTGCAGTAGTACAGAACCACTGGAACCACAGACAAGAGTTCACACTCACTCACAGGCTCTACTCCATGAAGATTTACAAGGAGCTCTTGGGGAAGACTGGAAGGAGACAAAACAACCAGAAAGAATCTCCCTTGGTGGTGCAGGCATGAAGGAGAGGATCAGGTGCCACTGAGGCAAAGATATGAAATCCCATCTCTTGCCCAGACACTACTCTCAAAAGCCTTGAGCGTCTGGGGGATTGGCAGCAAATCCTGTCACACCCAGGGCATAAGTAAAGACCCATGATGGCTAGGAGGACAAAGGGGAAAATCTTTTTCCCCTAAACAAGGGGCAGGAAAAATTCCTGACCCCAGGATCTGTTATCGGAGATCTTCTAACACTTGGGGAGAGACAGGAAGCTGTCTCCCTCCCAAGTCCTTCCACAGATGTAAAGTCTGCCAAAGGCAGGAGGCAATGAATTGGTGAAACCCTGAGGCCCAGATATACAGAGCCCACCAAGGACTGAGGCTGGACCAAAACCACCAAGAAATCAAAAGCCCAAAACATCAAATAATAAACGACAGCAGTCTAGCACTAACAGGTGGGACAAAAGTGTGGTAAAAGGAAGAGCACAGAAAGAAACCAACCTCTGTGGCACCAAATCACCCAATATTCCAGCCCTCAACCTAAACATAAGGTATCATTAGAGGAGGATGAAGGGGCAGGGCCACCCCAATGGACTCAGAAAACAGATCATCAAGCCACAGAGAGAGGTCACACAATGTTACTTCCACCGCACTTTATTAGCCAAAACAAGTTACAGAGCAGCCTAGATACAAGAGATGAGGCATTTACTTTTGGTACGAATGTAAACTGGTGCAGCCACTATGGAAGACAGTATGGAGGTTCCTTAAAAAACTAAAAATAGAGTTAACATATGATCCAGCAATCCCACTCCTGGGCATATATCCAGAGAAAACTATAACTCAAAAAGACACATGCACCCCACTGTTCGTATTTACAATAGCCAAGCAGCACTATTTACAATAGCCAAGACATGGAAGCAATATAAATGTCCACCATCGACATATAAATGGATAAAGAACATGTGACACACACACACCCCACGTGGGGGATAAATTTGGAATTGGGGATTAACATATACACACTACTATATATAAAATAGGTAAACAACAAGGACCTACTGTATAGCACAGGGAACTATATTCAATATCTTGTAATAACCTATAACAGAGAAGAATCTGAAAAAGCATATATATGTATGTATGTGTATACAGACATAGATATAACTGAATCACTTTACTATACACCTGAAACCAACACAACTTTGTAAATCAATTATACTTCAAGAAAAAAAAATTCTTAATAGCTTTCCACATCTATTCCTTTAGAAAAAAGATAAAGGGAAGTTGGGCTAGCAATTTCTAAGTTTTCCTCTACCATTATCCTCTTATAGTTCAATGACACCATGTTTTATAGTATTTTTGGTTTGTTTGGTTGGTCTGTTATGATCCTTCCTATACTTATAAACACTCATTCCTTCATGGCCATTCAGTAAATAAAAGCTATTCAAAAGGATAAATCCAGGATATACCCATCATCTGCCAACTACTTTCTATGGAAATTGCAGCTTTCTAAACTAAATGCTTCCTTGACTCTAAAGAACACAAGACCACCCAAAAAAGTTCCCAAATATCTATGTTGCCCCAATCTTCCCATTTCTTAAAAATTATTGAAACGTAATTAAAGGTAACATATGCCACTCAAATTTATTAACAAAATGTATATGTTAGTGAAATAAGGAATTGATACAAGAAAATATGAGAGGTCAAAAAATAAAAACAAGAATCTGATGACAAATGGTACAGAAACTGGCCACTATATATATAATGATGTGGAAATTTTAACAAAATAAGTCAACACAGTGAGTTCTCTGCAACTGGATATACTATACAAATAGTCTAGAAATTTTCCTTTTTTTCTTCTAAATCTTACAGTGTTCCAGCCACACAGGATTTATTATTCTCTGAACTGCCTAGCACCTCCCCTTTGTACCTATTACCCTAATTTATGCTACTTTCTCTGTCTAGAATTATTATTTGATTCTTTCTTCCACAGGTCAAATTTCTTATTATCATGCACAGCCGTTATATAATATCTTTGTGTGCCTTATTCAATTCCTTAGACAAAAATAATCCCTCCTTTCATTATGTTCCATAATACTCTATTCAGATTTTTTATTATTTATAATTTCTTATTATTTTCATACATCGTAGTTATATATTTACTTGACTGTCTAAGTGTCACATGGAGATAAACCCTGTATTTTATGAAACTCTGAACTCTTAGCGTCTAGCACAATGCAAAGCAGGTCCATTTTAAGTGCCCAATACATTTATTAATAATCTCCACATTATCCTTTACTACCACTCATTAAGGACTGATGTATTCCAGGGGAGCTCCCTGGCAGTCCAGTGGTTAGGACTTGGCGTTTTCACTGCCATGGTCCAGGTTCAATCCCTGGTCAGGGAACGCCCCCACACGTCCCCCAAAGAGAAAAAAAAGATTGATGTCTTCCAAAATGCAACAATCCATTTTCCCATTGTTCCTATCATTTCAGAATTCCATGTCCCCTATTAACCATACTGAATATTCACGAACAGAATATTATTCTTTTTAAGGTTAACTATACAGACCAACAACCATAAGAATCCAAGAAACATATAAGGAAAAAATTTGACAGAGAGATACACCATGCTTCTGGAAGGGGAGATGCAATATTCCAAGAAGATCAATTTTTCCCCAAAATAGTATTTCACTGTAGCACCAGTAAAATTAAAATTGTATTGTTACTCTTAAGGTTCATCTAAAAAAAGAAATACATGACAATATTTGTTCTACCATGTACCAAGATGTATTTAAAGCCATAATAATTTAAAACAGTGTGGTAGTAGACTAAGAATAGAAAGACACATCAATGGAACAGAAAAAATGTCAAGAATAGCCAAGAATTTAATAATGATTCAAACAGTATTTCAAATCACTGTGCAAAACATAGATTATTCAATAATAGTGTTGAAAAGGTTGACTAAACCACATGGGAGGGGAAAAATTACACACACATCTCACCATATTCTAAAATTAACTCTAAGTGGATAGAAGATTTATACCTAAATTAATTCATTCTGCCTCTATACTCCCTCCCTTACTTCTTGAGTACTTTAGTCTTAAAGCCATGAGGTGGGGCCAAGCATGCTAGCATCTATCCTGGGAAGGAAGGGGCAGGCCAACTCAACTATCAGAGCCCCAGTAGTGTTGGCGCTCATGAGAGTGTTGGGGGCTGGGGTGGAGGTAGTGTCCAAGTGAGTTGTAAGAACCTGAGCAAAGTGAGCAAAGTGAGGGGAGAAGGGGTAGTTCTGGACTGAAGCTGGGTGTCAAACCCCCAAAATGGTTTTAAAAAATAAAGACAGACATGCAGGGAAGCAGCAGCAACCCAGAGTGAGGTCTGAGCCTGAAAATGGTTAGGCTGGCCTCTGTATTATGGGATGGCAGCAACAGAAGATTTGTCAATATAAGAGAGAATGATCAAATATATTGAGGATAATGGGAGTCACGTTTCTCATTGTCTGGCATGAGAGTCATAACACAAAAACAAAAAAACATTAGAATGAACCCTGTGCTGTTGGATTAGGTTTAGGGAAATTACTAGGAAATTCCTAGGAGTTTATGGTTCGATAAATAAATAGATACAAAGACAGACAGATACAGAAATACATATAGATATGTTTGTGTTTAATACATAAATCCATATACTGAATCAGAAGTATCTATGTGACCTCACCAACTTCAAAATATAAAGAAGATATAGATGTGAATGTGCGTTTATCTCTGCATCTATACACACTGAGAGGGTCTGGAAGTAGCAACATCCTAATAGCAATGAGCACACCTAGTGTCCACTTTGGTTTCTAAATACCATTCTCACCTAAAACAAATCAAGGCTCCCTGGAGAAATGTTATTCTAGGGCTAAGACAAGGAATGGTTCAAGATGTGCCTAGAACATACTGTCATGTCAGAAGTAAAGAAGTGCTCAAACAATGACAGAACCATGTCAAAAGACACAGGAACCCACATGAAGAGGTACCACTGGCCAAACCTGAGACAATATGAACATCACAATAAGTGACAGTAATGGGGAATGACCCATTAAAATAAAATATTAACATGTAAGTCAATATTAGTCCATACTAATATAAATAATTGCAGAGTGGAGAAAGCTTTTCCTTAAAATGGAATGCCACCTGATGAATGTAAAAGATGGAATTAGGAAACCACCACTTGCCATCAATCTAATAGACTAATTAAGCAAAGAAACAACAATGAATGCTAAAATTAGTGAGTAAAAGGCACAAGGAACAAGATATTTACATAAAAAGTACTTCCCGGGGCTTCCCTGGTGGCGCAGTGGTTGAGAGTCCGCCTGCCGATGCAGGGGACACAGGTTCGTGCCCCGGTCCAGGAAGATCCCACAGGCCGCGGAGGGCTGGGCCCGTGAGCCATGGCCGCTGAGCCTGCACGTCCGGAGCCTGTGCTCCGCAACGGGAGAGGCCACAGCAGTGAGAGGCCTGCGTACCACAAAAAAAAAGAAAGTACTTCCCCACAAAATGCTTACTGATTATAAAGGGAATAAAGATTAACCTCCCAGCGAAGAAATCTTGTAGACACTGCCTTAACCAAGTGATCAAGGTAAAATCACCAGTAATGGGAAAAGCTGAAATCATGTACCACCTGACAGGATGCAATGAGAAGAACATAGCATCGTGTCTGTGATATTCCTGCCAAAAACACATAATCTGAATTTAATCATGTGGAAACATTATAAAAATCCATTCTACAAATAACTGGCCTATACCATTCAGAAGTATCAAAGTTATGAGAGTCAGAGAAAGACTGAGTTACTATTCAGGAGACCTAAGAGACAAAAAGCAATCTGTGATCTTTTTGCTATGAAAGGGAAAAAAGAAAACATGAATGAAAATTAGGCAAATGATGATGGGGTCTCTGGATTAGACAGTAATAATGCATAAATGTTAATTTCCTGATTTTGGCTGTATTCTGGTCATGCAGAAGAAAGTCCTTCTTTATAGGAAATACAAACTAAAGCATTCAGAGGTGTCGGTGTTATATGATAAATTACTCTCAGATGGTTTAGGAGAGGAAGAAGTCTTTGTACTATTAATGCAACCTTAATTTAAGTTTGAAATTATTTCAAAATTGAAAGGAAAAAAACAAGTATTTTTAGAAATGAATTTTGAAAGTACTAAAAAAATAGACATTAGTGTAGAGAAAGATTTTCTTTGCATGGCAACAAAGGCAGAAACAATAAAGAGTAGTTGTGTAAATTACATAAAAATTTTAAACTTCAAACTAGAAGAAATTAACCTGCTAGAATACCGACAACAATAAAAACCATCAAGACTTAATGAAAAATAAACAGAAAATGTTAAGTTATGGGCAAAAGCATCCACAGCAAGTATATAAGAATAAAAAATAACATCTCCAATATAAAAAACATTTTGTAAGAAAAAATTAAAACATTACAATATTAAACTGAACGAAGAGCTATTCAAGATCAATTAACAAACATGAATAACCTTTTTAAAAAACTTTAAAATATCTAACCTTACCAATATTCAAAGAAAATCATTCAAACACTAATATTTTTCACTAAAAAGAATACCAAAGCCTGTTTTAATGGTAATATACAGTGCACTTAACAGGATATAAGATTATGTGCACTCTCACATATAACTAGTGTGATTAATAAATGAGAAACTACATTCTAGAACAACTTCACACAATATATTTACTGAAGCCTCCAAAATGTTCATACTCGTTTACACAGAGATTTGGCTGGTATGTACATGCCAAACACCAAGTGAGGCTCTTCAACAAGAAGGTGTTCCTAAGGCGTTCCTAATAAATTATATTTTATCAAAACTAATAATACTTTGTATTAGATGCTAAATATCCACTAGAAATAATGGCAAAATATAATTTATTAACAAAAAATGATGTTCAGGGTTATGAACAGTATGAGCACTATGATCCAAACTTTTTACAGTTATATAGTATATGTAAAAATGCACACAAAAAAGATTTTAGATGATTTCTGTCTCGCATTTTCCTATTTTTTTATCCATATTTTCCATTTTTTTTTAATAAATACTAACGATCTACATTACAAAATGTTTAGTATTTTGAAACCTTAGAACTGGCTGCAGTGACACTTTCTTCACCAATGGAATAAATCAACAGGTACCTTTAGTTAAAAATGGTAACACTATATTTAAAGACACAGTGGTTAATAGAAAAAAATCATCCAATAATATGCAAGAGAATGAAACAATAATATAAATGTACTAAATTAATAAAAAGATACAGGAAAAAAGTGAACATTAACTAAGGTTTTTAAAAAAGGCAACAATAGGGCTTCCCTGGTGGCGCAGTGGTTGAGAGTCCGCCTGCCGATGCAGGGCATGCAGGAGGATCCCATGTGCCGCGGAGCGGCTGGGCCCGTGAACCATGGCCGCTGAGCCTGCGCATCCGGAGCCTGTGCTCCGCAACGGGAGAGGCCACAGCAGTGAGAGGCCCACGTACCGCCAAAAAAAAAAAAAAAAAAAGGCAACAATAAAAATCCTATCTCGGGGGAACGAAATAATGTGGAGAGGAGAGATGAGCAAATAATATTCTGTGATAAGACAGGATGTGTAGCATCATAACAAATACTATACCAAATAATGATTAATTCCAATTTAACAGATCCTCAATGTCTGAAAGAACATAAAAGTTAGTAATTCTTAAAGAACAAATCTAAGGACTTCCCTGGTGGTCCAATGGGTAAGACTCTGCGCTCCCAATGCAGGGGGCTTGGGTTCGATCCCTGGTCGGGGAACCAGGCATATATGCATGCTGCGACTAAGAGTTCACATGCCACAACAAAGAAGTCTGCATGCCGCAACTAAGAAGTCCACATGCCGCAACTATAAGATTCCACATACTGTAACTAAAGATCCTGCATGCTGCAACGAAGATCCCAAGTGCCACAACTAAGACCTGGTGCAGCCAAAATAATAAATAAATATTTTTTTAAAAAAAAGAACAAATCTATACAGATTAAAATGTTAGAAGCTTAAATACTTAGGTTAATGTAAAAGGTAATATAGTTTTGTTTGTGTGTGTTTGTTTTGTACTCCTGTGACCTTAATAACATATTTTAATACTTGTAGTTTACCACAGTAATTACACTTTTTCCAAATCAATGGAGGCATTTAATTTAAATTTTTTAATGAAGGGCTGTAATAAAACAAAATTTAAAAATTCCTTTATACTTCCCAGTTTTAAAACAAAAAAATTATATTCAAACATCAATAAAATAATATCTACTATACCTTATTATAACGATCATGTGGCACAGACTGTAAAACAATTGGTTCCATTGTTGAAACATTGGCAAACTGTACCTCTGGAATATACAGGGCACAAACCACATGAGCCCAACCTAAAAATAAACAAAAATAATGTCATTTTTCAATAAAGCTTTTTCAAAGATAAATTAAATTATTAACTTTATGAACAGGTCCCTTAAATGTCCATTTTAGGAAATGCACAACAAAAACATTAACAAATTATCACTACTGACTGATCATCAAACCACTACTGATAAGACTCTTAGTCATTTCTCCAGTTAATACACACAGTAACACAAATAAACAGAAACTTTGGGGGTTTTTTTGGCTGTGCCACAAGGCTTGCTGGATGGATCTCAGTTCCCCGACCAGGGACCGAACCCGGGCCACAGCAGTGAAAGCCCAGAATCCTAACCACTGGACCACCAGGGAACTCCCCAAGGGAAAATTTTTTTTTCTTTTTTGGCTGTGTTGAGCCATCGTTTCTGTGTGAGGGCTTTCTCTTGTTGCGGCGAGAGGGGGCCACTCTTCATCACGGTGAGCGGGTACTCACTGTCGCGGCCTCTCTTGTTGCGGAGCACAAGCTCCAGATGTGCAGGCTCAGTAGTTGTAGCTCACGGGCCTAGCTGCTCCGCGGCATGTGGGATCCTCCCAGACCAGGGCTCGAACCCATGTCCCCTGCAATGGCAGGTAGAACCTCAATCACTGTGCCACCAGGGAAGCCCCCCAAGGGAAATTTTTAATTCAGATGCTGGCACTGACACTTTTTATAAGAGTAAACTGAATAATTCAGATCAATAATTCCTCTGAGAACCACTATAAAAGTATGAAGTTTTGGGACTTCCCTGGTGGTGCAGTGGTTAACAATCCGCCTGCCAATGCAGGGGACATGGGTTCGAGCCCTGGTCAGGGAGGATCCCATATGCTGCGGAGCAACTAAGCCCACGTGCCACAACTACTGAGCCTGTGCTCTAGAGCCCACAAGCCACAACTACTGAGCCCGTGTGCCACAACTACTGAGCCCGTGTGCCACAACTACTGAAGCCCGGTGCGTAGACCCCTGCTCCGCAACAAGAGAAGCCACTGCAATGAGAAGCTCACACAGAGCAACAAAGAGTAGCCCCTGCTGGCTGCAACTAGAGAAAGCCGGCGCACAGCAACAAAGATCCAACTCATCCAAAAATTAATTAATTGATTAATTAATTTTAAAAGTATGAAGTTTTATAGCTGAAAACCTATAATAAAAATTTTAATACTTTAAATCTTAAATGTCAGTATTAAATTTTTAACTGTTATACAAATGTTGACATTTTAAACACTTATACTAACGATCATTGTTCTACTATTTTAAGATTTCACTTAAAATATATTAACAATTTATCAATTTAAATATTAATATTAAATGCTGTTTCTTTTAATTTTCAAAATGTGACTAAAGGTATCAAAGAGCTGATGTCATAGTAAGGAATTACTGGGCCAAAACTTGAAAAGGATGGAAGTCAAGGGAGTTCAGTACAACTTTTGACCATTTTGTCACCCAGGGGACATTTGCCTATTTCAAAGAAAGCAGCTGAGAGAGTGAAAGGTACTTCTGACAAACTCAGAAGGCTGAAAGTACAGGGATCTACATCCATAGACAACTAAGGGAAAAGAAGAACACTAGTAAATCCCTTCCCTCTTTCAGCGGCAACACTGAGGGGCTGCAAGCCAGGAATGACAATAAACTAAAAGTACATAGGCCCACCCAGAGACTGCAGCTGGGCTTTGATCATCTCAAACTCTGAAATTTGACTCACATAACCCTAAATTACAAGTGCCCCCAGACACCAGACAGAAGCTAATATACATCCTCTTTAGAGAAAAACAATGTCATTTTGGCTACAAATAATTTCTAATACTAGTTCATTACCATTTTCAGCACAATGAAAAATACTAAACACATGAGAGTCAAGACAACATGAATGAAAACCAGTAGAAACATGAAGATCAAAACATATTTGTATTTTGGAGTTTCAGATACAGACATTTATAAAAAGTATGTTTATTATGTTCAAATACACACAACACAAAATTTAAAATTTCTTCAAAGAACTGAAAACTCTAAATCAAAAAATTACAGAAGTAAAAACAAAAATTATAAAATCAATAAATGGGATTAACAATGGCTGAAAACAGCCATTAGCTGAAAACAGAATTAGAACAACAACAAAATAGGTCAGAAGAAAATATTCAGAACATTAGCACAGAAGTATGAAGAATAGGGCTTCCCTGGTGGCACAGTGGTTGAGAGTCCGCCTGCCGATGCAGGGGACGCGGGTTCGTGCCCCGGTCTGGGAAGATCCCATATGCCACGGAGCGGCTGGACCCGTGAGCCATGGCCACTGAGCCTGCGCGTCCGGAGCCTGTGCTCCACAACGGGAGAGGCCACAACAGTGAGAGGCCCGCGTACCACAAAAAAAAAAAAAAAAAAATGAAAAATACAAAAAGACAGGAAACGAAAACAACATGATGGGCAGGCCTAACACACATGTAATTAGAGTCCCAGAGAAATATGAGAGGGAAAAAAATGGTACAAAAGCAATATTTAAAATGATAATAACTGGGACGTCCCTGGTGGTCCAGTGGTAAAGAATCCGCCTTACAGTGCAGGGGACGCGGGTTCAATCCCTGGTCAAGGAACTAAGATCCCACATGCCGTGGGGCAACTAAGCCCACGTGCCACAACTACTGAGTTCATGCGCCTCAACTAGAAAGCCCGTGTGCTGCAAACTACAGAGCCCACACGCTCTGGAGCCCGTGCATCACAACTACAGAGCTCACACGCCCTGGAGCCTGTGTGCCACAACTAGAGAGAAGCCCGCACGCCACAACAAAGAGTCCAAGCAACGCCACGAAAGATCCCGCATGCTTCAACAAAGATCCTGCATGCCTCAATGAAGATCCCGCATGCCACAACTAAGACCCAATGCAGCCAAAAATAAACACATAAATAGATATAGATAGATAAATAAATAATAAATCTTTTAAAAAATGATAATAACTGAAAACTTTCTAAAACAGAAGAAAGATGGCAAGTCATAGACTGAAGAACCACAATAAATCCCAGGGTAAATAAATATAAATCCACACATAGGCACATTAATAAAACTACAGAAAACCAAAAAGAGAAATAAAAATCTTAATATAACCCAAAGGGAAGTTATCACTAAAAGAACTGGATAAATAACAAAGCCAAAAAATATCTCTAAACAAATTTCCATTAAAGGGAATACCAAACAATTTTCCTCGGGCAGAAAACAATGACCCAAGAAGTAAGCTCCAAGATGAAGGGGAAAATGAAGCATGATAAACATGCAGGTAGTTTTGATAGATTATTGGCTGATAAAACAATCATAATACCTCCTTTCACTTAAAATACATATGACTGCTTACATCAAAAGTTAAAATGCTGTCTTGTAAAGTTTTCAATGTGTGTAAAACTATAACAAAGATTGGGGAAGGAGCAGGTAAAAGAGATCTATACAGTTTCAAGGTTTCTACATTTTGTGTGAAGTGGTACACATAGTAGACTGAACTTATTTGTATGAAATTTGTAATCCCTGGAGCAACCACTACACAGATATTAATACTTGTATATATAGAAAGCGATATGGCCCAAAAGGTAATTTAATTTACAATTACATTTAAATGCAATATTAAATAACCGCATTATTAAACTGATTCAAATGCAATGTTAAAAATATTCATTATAATCACAAATAAGGAAGAAAAGAGGGAACAGAAGAATAATAAAATAAGAGAAAAAAATCAAGGCTAAGGAGAAATAGTAGGAGATTGGTCAAGATGGAATAACAAGGACCAAATTTATCCTCCTGCATGAAACAATGCAGACCCCACACAGTCAAAAAAAAAAAAGGACAAAATAATTTAGACAGTGTTTCTCAAGATACCTGTGTATCAGCTACAGAAAGACAACAATCTCAAAGAGGTAAGAGACAAATGAGGTGAGCCCTCTGTTTGCCCCCTCTTAATGTCTTGAGAGTTCTTCCAGGCCAAGACTCAGGGAGAGAAACTGAGGCCAAGCCCAGGACACCCTCAAAGTATAGGAGATGGGTGAGACCAAGAAAGCTAAAATTGGCAAAGCCAAGTACCAGAAATGAAAGCCCTTCAGAGAGAGAACACTCAAAGACAGAGAAAGAGAAACAGCACTACATGAGTATTAAACAGAGAACATGTGAGTAGAGAAATTACCTGAGGCTGGAAAAAGAACCAGCCAAAAAGATTAGAGCGAACAGTATCCAGCTGGCACAAAGGTCTAGGAACAGTGCCTGTTCCCTGAGCCAGACTGGAAAAACTCCCAACTCACAGGGCTTTCACTGGGTAAAAGACTCATAAAGGTCTTGCCTCAGTAGTGGGAATAAGTACCCCTAGACTGAGCACTGCTCTGGACCCACTGAATAAATCATAAGAGCAGGACCTGAAAAGATCAAACTGTTTCCAAGGAACATAACTGTATTTCAGAACAAAACTCAAGAAGACTTACAGGGATGCAAAAATGTCCAGATTTATGTTAGCAAAAATGGGGGAGAAGGCAGCTCCAAGGGCACATTCCACCACAGAAACATCAAGAAGTCAAGCAGAAACTATCAGAACCAATTTTGTCAGGACTCTGGGAAAGAAAGTGAAAGGTTTGCAGCAACCAAGCAAACGCTCAGTCAGAAAAAAGCAACTTAAAAATGGCAGGAAAGGGCTTCCCCGGTGGTGCAGTGGTTGAGAGTCCGCCTGCCGATGCAGGGGACACGAGTTCGTGCCTCGGTCTGGGAAGATCCCACATGCTGTGGAGCGGCTGGGCCCGTGAGCCATGGCCGCTGAGGCTGCGCGTCCGGAGCCTGTGCTCCACAACGGGAGAGGCCACAACAGTGAGAGGCCCGCGTACAGCAAAAAAAAAAAAAAAATGGCAGGAAAGTGGGGAGTTCCCTTGAGGTCCAGCGGTTAGGACTCAAGTGCTCTCACTGCCATGGGCCCAAGTTCAGTCCTTGGTCAGGGAACTAAGATCCCGCAATCCACGCAGCGCACCCCCCCCCCCAAAAAAAAAGGCAGGAAAGCTTTGGGAATTTTTACTTTCCCTTGACCCATGGATTCAGCAGAGGTCTTGAAGATAGCATCTTGTATTCCCAGTGAAGAACCCCAGCTTCTGGTTTCAGAAGGAGCAGAGCAGACTTTATTTGCAAAGAATTGTGTTTCTCTAAAGTGTCTGTTGGCTACTGAAGAACTGACACAACATGCTTATTCTTTTGACAAGCTCAGAACTCACTCAGGGCAGAAAAGTGGTGGGTATCCTCAAATCACTGTAAGGCAGACAAAATACCCACAGGTCCCTGGGGCGAAAGATCATGTTTCAAGCAAATAACCTAGTGCCAAGAGCCTAAGAGGAAAAGCTGGGGACAAAGTTTCTCTTGGAAATTGGGGCACTGGAAAGTGTCTGTTCATTCTAGGGAATTTAGACAGCACCACATGCCCAGGGCAGGATGCATATTCCTAAAAGACCTGATGAGACACTAACCTTTCATCTCTGGTCTATCTCCTGGTACAGGGCAAGTAGGGAGTGAAGGCTAAGTAAGGGAGAGTGGTAAGAAGACTGGCTAGCCACTGAAGGAACAGTCCTAGCACAGAGCCAATCTGCAAAGACTGGAAGACGTGTTGCTTTTTTCCTTTTTTTTTTTTTTTTTCTTTTTGATTCTCCCTCTCTCTCGCTATTTTGGCACCTGGTATTCAAGCAAAACTCTGTCAAAAAACTAGTTGAACACAAACTACAGAAACAGACTTTAGAGAACAAAGTGACAAAGAATGTACACTTTTTTAAAAATTACATAGAAGACCACTAAAAAGGCAAATAACTGCAGCATACAGCAAGCAACATAATTAAACCGTGAGTAAAGAACCCACTTTCCAGAGTTACCATATCATAATATTCAGTACATCCAGTTTTCAAGAGAGTTACAAAGCATGCAAAGAAAAAGAAAGTACAGCCCATTCACAGGAGAACTGAAGAGAATCTGTCTCTGTAGAAGCACAGACATTTAGTGCAGACTTTAAATCAACTGTCTTAGATCTGCTCAAAGATAAAGGAGAGCAAGGTCAAGGAGCTAAAGGACACCAGGACAATGATGTCTCAACAGAGAATCAACAGTCATTTCAAAAAGGAACCAAACAGAGACACTGACATTGAAAATTGTAATAACCAGAATGAAAACTACACTAGAGGGTCTCAACAACAGATGTGAGTAGGTAAAGAAAAAAACTCAGTAAACTTAAAGGTAGACCAATTGAAATTATCCAGTTTCAAGATCATTTAAAAAAGGGGAGCAGAGGAGTTCCTACGAAACCTGTAGGACACAATCATGCCTACTAACATACAAACAATGGGAATCCCAGAAGAAAAGGAAAAAGAGGAACAGAGAAAATATTTTAAGAAATACTGGCCAAAAACTTCCGAATTAGATAATTACGTGAATCTACACATTCAAGAGGCTCAAGAAACCACGAGAAGAATAAACACAAAGAGATCTGCACTGAGATAAAATAATAATCACTGCTAAAAGCCAAGAAAAAAGAGAATCTTTAAAAGATTAACAGAAAAGCAACTTGTCACATACAAAGAACCCTCAGTAAGATTAAACAACAAATTTCTCACCGAATTCAACAGGGGCCATTAGGGTGTGTACAATGACATTTTTAAATTTCTGAAAGAAAAAAACCTGTCACCCAAGAATTCTAAATCAAGCAAAGCTATCCTTCAAATATGGAAAAAGACAGACATTCCCAACGAAACAGAAGGTGAGGGAATCTGTTGCTAAGAGACCTGCCCTACAAGAAATTGGAAAGGGGGTCCTTCTGGCTAAACGAAAGAACACTAGACAGTAACTAAAAGCCGTACCAAAAAAAAATTTTTAACGCCAGTAAAAGTTAAATATAGGTAAAAATTAAAGCCAGCATTATGATAGTTTTGATTTGTAACTCTTCTTTATATTTCCTGCATGGTTTAAAAGACAAATGCATGAAAAAAATAACTATATGTCTATGTTAATGGGCACATGATATGTATAAAGACACAAATTTTGAAAAAACAATAGAAAGGTGGGGGAATGTGAGCAGAATTTTTTGTATGCTACTGAAGCTAAGTTGGTATCAATTCAAAGTGGGACTTCCCTGGTGGCGCAGTGGTTAAGAATCCGGCTGCCAATGCAGGGGGCACGGGTTCAAACCCTGGTCCGGGAAGATCCTGCGTGTCACGGAGCAACTAAGCCCGTACGCCACAACTACTGAGCCTGTGCTCTAGAGCCCACAACCCACAACTAGTGAGCCCACACACCACAACTATTGAAGCCTGCATGCCCTAGAGCCCATGCATCACAACTACTGAAGTCCATGCGCTCTAAGGCCTGCATGCCACAACTACTGAAGCCCACATGCTGCAACTACTGAAGCCTATACGCCTAGAGCCCGTGCTCCGCAACGAGAAGCCACCACAATGAGAAGCCCGTGCAATGCAACGAAGAGTAGCCCCCACTCACCACAACTAGAGAAAGCCCACGCACAGCAACGAAGACCCAACGCAGCCAAAAATAGTTTTTTTAAAAAAATTCAAAGTTATTACAAATTCAGGATGTTAATTGTAATCCTCATAGAAACCAGCAAGAAAATGAAGTTGGCCCTTGTAAAACACAGGTTTGAACTGTGCAGGTCCACTTACATGCAATTTGTCCATAGTAAATACTACAGTACTACGCAATCCAGAGTTTGTTGAATCCGTGGACGTGGAACCTTGGATATGGAGGAATCACATATATATAGAGGGCCAACTATACATTATACTTGGATTTTTGACTACACAGTGGGTCAGTGCCCCATCTCCCATGTTGTTCAAAGGTCAACTGTGCCTTAAAAATATACACAAAAGAAAAGGAAGGCGGGGGACTTCCCTGGTGGTTCAGTGGTAAAGAATCCACCTTGCAATGCAGGGGACATGGGTTCAATCCCTGGTCAGGGAACTAAGATCCCACATAATGTGGGGCAACTAAGCCCACACGCCACAGCTACTGAGCTTGCACGTCTCAACTTACAGCCCACGTGCCACAAACTACAGAGCCTATGTGCTCTGGAACCTGCACAACACAACGACAGAGCCCACACGCCCTGGAGCCTGTGAGCCCCAACTAGAGAAGAGAAAACCCGCACACCACAACTAGAGAGAAGCCCGCGCACCACAACAAAGAGCCCTCACGCCGCAACGAAAGATCCCATGTGCCTCAACAAAGATCCCACATGCTACAACTAAGACCCAACGCAGCCTAAAATAAATCTTAAAATAAAAAAAAAAAAAAAAGGAAGGCAGGACTTCCCTGGTGGTCCAGTGGTTAAGACTCCACACTTCCACTTCAGGGGGCACGGGTTCAATCCCTGGTCAGGGAACTAAGATCCCGCATGCTGGGGGAGGAAACGAAAAAAAGAAAGAAAGAAAGAAATGAAAATAAAAGAAAAAAAAAAAGGAAGGCAATCAAAAGGGCACAAAGCCAAAAAAATTAATTTAAGAAAAAAGGCAGTATTGGAGAAATAGAAGAACAAAGGGGGGCATAAAACGTACAGGAAAAATAGTAAAATGGCATAAATTATCAGTACCTACTTTAAATGGAAACGGGTTAAACTATCCCGTCAAAAACAAGAGAGAGAGATTGGCTAAGTGAATTAAGAATACGCTCCAGGGCTTCCCTGGTGGCGCAGTGGTTGAGAGTCCGCCTGCCGATGCAGGGGACATCGGTTCGTGCCCCAGTCCGGGAGGATCCCACATGCCGTGGAGCGGCTGGGCCCATGAGCCATGGCTGCTGAGCCTGCGTGTCCAGAGCCTGTGCTCCACAACGGGAGAAGCCACAACGGGAGAGGCCACAACGGTGAGAGGCCCGCGCACCACAAAAAAAAAAACAAAAAAAAAACACAATGCTCCAACTATACAGGCATACCTCATTTTACTGCTCTTCACAGATGTTGCATTTTTTATAAATTGAAGGTCTGTGGCAATTCTGCATCAAGCAAGTCTACTGGCACCATTTTTCCAACATTTGCTTGCTTCATGCCTCTTTGTCACATTTTGTAATTTTCGCAATATCTCAGCTTTTTCATTATTATATTTGTCATAGTATCCATGATAAGTGATGTTTGACGTTACTATTTAATTGTTTTGGGGTGCCACACCCATTCACAACAGCAAATTTAATTCAACAAATGTTGTATGTTCTGACTGTTCCATTGACCAGCTGTTCCCCTATCTCTCTCCCTCTCCTCAGACCTCCCTATTCCAAGACACAACAATACTGAAATTGTGTTCAATTCAAGTAGTGTTTAAGCGAAAGGAAGAATTGCGCATCTCTCACTTTAAATCAAAAGCTAAAAATGATTAAGCTCAGTGAGGAAGGCATGTCAAAAGCCAAGGGAGGCTGAAAGCTAGGCCTCTTGTACCAAAGAGCCAGCTATGTTGTGAATGCAAAGGAAAAATTCCTAAAGAAAATTAAAAGTGACACTATTGTGAACACACAAATGATAAGAAAACAAAACACCCTTATTGTTGATATGGAGAAAGTTTCAGGAGTCTCGATAGAAGATCAAGCCAGCCACAACAAAGCCAAATGCAGAGCAAGGCCTTAATTCTCTTCAATTCTAAGAAGACTGAGAGAGATGAGGAAGCTGCAGAAGAAATGTATAAAGCTAGCAGAGTTTGTTTCATGAGGTTTAAGGAATGAAGCTGCCTCCGTAACATCAAAGTGCAAGGTGAAGCAGCAAGTGCTGATACAGAAGCTACAGCAAGTTATCCAGAAGAGCTAGCGAAGATAATTAATGAAGGTTGCTACACTAAACAACAGATTTTCAATGTAGATGAAACAGCCTTCAATTGGAAGATGACATCTAGGAGTTTCACAGCTAGAGAAGCCAATGTCTGGCTTCAATGTTTCAAGGGCCCTGACAACACCCCCGACTATCTTACTAGGCACTACTGCAGCTGGTGACTTAAAGTTGAAGCCAATGCTCATTTAGTACTTCAAAACTCCTAGAATCCTTAAGAATTATGCTAAATCTACTCTGTCTATGCTCTAAAAATGGAACAACAAATCCTGGACGACTGTACATCTGTTTACAACATGGGTTACTGAATATTTTAAGCCCACAGCTGAGATCTACTGCTCAGAAAAAAGATTCCTTCCAATATAATACTGCTCAATGACAATGTACCTCATCACCCAAGAACGCTAATGGAGATGTACAATGAGTTTTATGTTGCTTTCAGGCCTGTTGACATATTTTCCATTCTGCAGCCTATGGATCAAACAATAATTTCAAAGTTTTAAAAATTAAGAAGTAAATTTTGTAAGGTTAGAGAGAGGAGTCAAGATGACAGTGTGGGAAGGTGCAGAGCGCGCATCTCCCCACAACTGGGGCACTTGCCAGACACCAGTGGGGGACCCTGATGCCCAAGGAGACGGGAAGAACCCCCAAGAAAACCGGTAGGATGTGGGGGCACTGAGGGGGGAGGAGAAGTGGAGGCCGGACAGGACCGGCACCCCTGAGGGGTGGCTGAGGGGGGGAAGGGTATCCACGCCTGGAGGGACCCTCAGGGGCTCGGATCAGGGGGCAACAGGCCCAGCATTTCCCCTGCCCAATTAGCCGGGGATGTTTGCCCATCTCGGGCTAGGCCGGGTCCTATGCTCTCAAAGGTCCCCGCTGGGCTGGGTTGGCCCTGGGGGCATAAGAGGAAGGCTGGGGAGATGTGGAGAGGCAGGCGCAAGGGGCCCTCCATGACTGTAGGAGCAGGAGAGGAAGGCGTCTACCCCATCCACTCAAGCCAGAAAGCCTTCTGGGCTCCCAGGTGGGGTCCCCCAGCCTCTGAGACCAGAGGCAGGAGGCATGCCTGGGCCCCTTCTATTCTGTTGAGCCTAAGCTGCACCCCCCCACACACACACACCCCGGGCCTTTTCCACCCCTGGGGGTACTAAGCATACACCCCGCCCACCACCCAAACCTCACCTCTGCTTCGGCCCCGCCCTCCAAAGCCAAGGCCTTTTCCACCTTTCTTACTTTTTTTTTTCCCCTCCTCTTTTTACTATCGTGGTTCTCTTTTACCTTTTGGTTGTTCTTTCACCTATATCTTTATTTTTGTATTTTTTTAACATAGGTGTTAGTTCCCTAGTCTAATTTTATTTTTCACTTTGTTATTGTTATCCTTACTTTTTCCCCCCCACCCGGCCAGCACGACTTGCGGGATCTGATTTCACAGCAGAAACTCTATAAGCCAGAAGGGAGTGGCATGATACACTTACAGTGATGAAAGGGAAGAACCTACAACCAAGATTACTCTACCCGTCGAGGATCTCATTCAAGATCTCATTCAGATTGTCTCTTTCTTACAGACAAGCAAAAGCTAAGAGAATTCAGCACCACCAAACCAGCTCTACAACAAATGCTAAAGGAACTTCTCTAAGTGGGAAACACAAGAGAAAAAAAGCACCTACAAAAATAAACGCAAAACGATTAAGAAAATGGTCATAGGAACATACATATTGATAATTACCTTAAGCGTGAATGGATTAAATGCTCCAACCAAAAGACACAGGCTCGCTGAATGGATACAAAAACAAGACTCATATATATGCTGTCTACAAGACACCCACTTCAGACCTAGGAAAACACACAGACTGAAAGTGAGGTGATGGAAAAAGATATTCCATGCACATGGAAATCAAAAGAAAGCTGGAGTAGCAACACTCATATCAGATAAAATAGACTTTAACACAAAGAATGCTACAAGAGACAAGGAAGTACACTACATAATGATCAAGGGATCAACCCAAGAAGAAGATATAACAATTATAAATATATATGCACCCAACATAGGAGCACCTCAATACATAAGGCAACTGCTAACAGCTATAAAAGAGGAAACCGACAGTGACACAATAATAGTGGGAGACTTTAACACCTCACTTACACCAATGGACAGATCATCCAGACAGAAAATTAATAAGGAAACACAAGCTTTAAATGACACAATAGACAAGATAGATTTAATTGATATTTATAGGACATTCCATCCAAAAACAGCACATAACACTTTCTTCTCAACTGTGCATGGGAACATTCTCCAGGATAGATCACATCTTAGGTCACAAATCAAGTCTCAGTAAATTTAAGAAAACTGAAATCATATCAAGCATCTTTTCTAACCACAACGCTATGAGATTAGAAATCAATTACACGGGAAAAAAGGTAAAAAACACAAACACATGGAAGCTAAACAATACGTTACTGAATAACCAAGCGATCACTGAAGAAATCAAAGAGGAAATCAAAAAACACCTAGAGACAAATGACAATGAAAACACGACGATCCAAAACCTATGGGATGCAGCAAAAGAAGTTCTAAGAGAGAAGTTTATAGCAATAAAATCCTACCTCAAGAAACAAGAAATACCTCAAATAAACAACCTAACCTTACACCGAAGCAACTAGAGAAAGAAGAACAAACAAAACCCAAAGCTAGCAGAAGGAAAGAAATCATAAAGATCAGAGCAGAAATAAATGAAACAGAAACAAAGAAAACAATAGCAAAGATCAATAAAACCAAAAGCTGGTTCTTTGAGAAGATAAACAAAATTGATAAAACATTAGCCAAACTCATCAAGAAAAAGAGGGAGAGGACTGAAATCAATAAAATTAGAAATGAAAAAGAAGTTACAACAGACACCGCAGAAATACAAAGCATCCTAAGAGACAACTACAAGCAACTCTATGCCAATAAAATGGACAACCTGGAAGAAATGGACAAATTCTTAGAAAGGTGTAACCTCCCATGACTGAAACAGGAAGAAATAGAAAATATGAACAGACCAATCACAAGGAATGAAATTGAAACTGTGATTTAAAATCTTCCAACAAACAAAAGTCCAGGACCAGATGGCTTCACAGGTGAATTCTATCAAACATTTAGAGAAGAGCTAACACCCATCCTTCTCAAACTCTTCCAAAAAATTGCAGAGGAAGGAACACTCCCAAACTCATTTTATGAGGCCACCATCACCCTGATACCAAAACCAGACAAAGATACTACAAGAAAAGAAAATTACAGACAAATATCACTGATGAATATAGATGCAAAAATCCTCAACAAAATACTAGCAAACAGAATCCAACAACACATTAAAAGGATCATACACCATGATCATGTGGGATTTATCCCAGGGATGCAAGGATTCTTCAATATATGCAAATCAATCAATGTGATACATCATATTAACAAATTTAAGAATAAAAACCACATGATCATCTCAATAGATGCAGAAAAAGCTTTTGACAAAATTCAGCACCCATTTATGATAAAAAATCTCCAGAAAGTGGGCACAGAGGGAACCCACCTCAACATAAGAAAGGCCATATATGACAAACCCACAGCAAACATCATTCTCAATGGTGAAAAACTGAAAGCATTTCCTCTAAGATCAGGAACAAGACAAGGATGTCCACTCTCACCACTATCATTCAACATAGTTTTGGAAGTCCTAGCCATGGCAATCAGAGAAGAAAAAGAAATAAAAGGAATACAAATTGGAAAAGAAGAAGTAAAACTGTCACCCTTTGCAGATGACATGATACTATACATAGAGAATCCGAAAGATGCCACCAGAAACTACTAGAGCTAATCAATGAATTCGGTAAAGTTGCAGGATACAAAATTAATGCACAGAAATCTCCTGCATTCCTATACACTAATGATGAAAAATCTGAAAGAGAAATTAAAAACACTCCCATTTACCATTGCAACAAAAGAATAAAATACCTAGGAATAAACCTACCTAGGGGGACAAAAGACCTGTATGAAGATAATTATAAGACACTGATGAAAGAAACTAAAGATGATACCAACAGAAGGAGAGATATACCATGTTCTTGGATACGAAGAATCAATATTGTGAAAATGACTATACTACCCAAAGCAATCTACAGATTCAATGCAATCCGTATCCAATTACCAATGGCATTTTTTACAGAACAAGAACAAAAAAAAATCTCAAAATCTGTATGGATACACAAAAGACCCCAAATAGCCAAAGCAGTCTTGAGGGAAAAAAACAGAGCTGGAGGAATCAGACTCCCTGACTTCAGACTATACTACAAAGCTACAGTAATCAAGACAATATGGTACTGGCACAAAAACAGAAACATAGATCAATGGAACAAGATAGAAAGCCCAGAGATAAACCCACGCACCTATGGTCAACTAATCTGTGACAAAGGAGGCAAGGATATACAATGGAGAAAAGGCAGCCTCTTCAATAAGTGGTGCTGGGAAAAATGGACAGCTACATGTGAAAGAATGAAATTAGAACACTCCCTAACACCATACACAAAAATAAACTCAAAATGGATTAGAAACCTAAATGTAAGACCAGACACTATAAAACTCTTAGAGGAAAACATAGGAAGAACACTCTTTGACATAAATCACAGCAAGATCTTTTTTGATCCACCTCCTAGAGTAATGGAAATAAAAACAAAAATAAACAAATGGGACCTAATGCAATTTAAAAGCTTTTGCACAGCAAAGGAAACCATAATCAAGACAAAAAGACAACCCTCAGAATGGGAGAAAATATTTGCAAACGAATCAACGGACAAAGGAGTAATCTCCAAAATATACAAACAGCTCATGCAGCTCGATATTAAAGAAACAAACAACCCAATCCAAAAATGGGCAGAAGACCTAAACAGACACTTCTCCAAACAAGATATACAGATGGCCAAGAAGCACATGAAAAGCTGCTCAATATCACTAAGTATTAGAGAAATGCAGATCAAAACTACAATGAGGTATCACCTCACACCAGTTAGAATGGGCATCATCAGAAAATTTACAAGTAACAAATGCTGGAGAGGGTGTGGAGAAAAGGGAACCCTCTTGCACTGCTGGTGGGAAGGTAAATTGACACAGCCGCTATGGAGAATAGCATGGAGGTTCCTTAAAAAACTAAAAATAGAATTACCATATGACCTAGCAATTCCACTACTGGGCATATACCCAGAGAAAACCATAATTCAAAAAGACACATGCACCCCAATGTTCACTGTAGCACTATTTACAATAGCCAGGTCATGGAAGCAACCTAAATGCCCATCGACAGATGAATGGATAAAGAAGATGTGGCACATATATACAGTGGAATATTACTCAGCCATAAAAAGGAACGAAATTGGGTCATTTGTAGAGACATGGATGGATCTAGAGACTGTCATACAGAGTGAAGTAAGTAAGAAAGAGAAAAACAAATATCGTATATTAACGCATATATGTGGAACCTAGAAATATGGTACAGATGAACCAGTCTGCAGGACAGAAATTGAGACACAGATGTAGAGAACAAACATATGGTCACCAAGGGGGGAAAGCGGCGGGGGGTGGGGGGGGGGTGTGATGAATTGGGAGATTGGGACTGACATGTATACAGTGATGTGTATAAAATTGATGACTAATAAGAAGACTAATAAAATTGATGACTATACTGCTGTATAAAAAAAATAATTAAATTCAAAAAAAACTTAAATTACATACTTTCACTGAATTCATCTCACAAATATAATGCTGAGCAAAAGAAGCCAGACACACAAAAAGTATTTACTAAATGAGTCCAATTACTAAATTTCAAAGATACACAGAACTCACCTATGATGCTGTAAGAAGTCAGGATACTGGTTACCCTTGATTAAAAGGGGGGCATGAGGGTTTCTGGGGTAATGGTCTGTTTCTTGATCTAGTGCTGACTATATAAATGTGCTCACTCTGTGAACATTTATTGACTTATACATTTATAATTTGCAGACTTTTCTGTATTAGTATTATGTTTCAAAAAAGCCTGTGTTAGAAAGTTAAAAAAAAAAAGCCTCAGATGATAGCTATCATTTTCTGGCAATAAAGTATTTTTTAATTAAGACATGTACATTGTTTTTTTTTAAGCCATAATGCTATTGTACGCTTAATAAAGTATAGTATAGATGTAACTTTTATATGCAGAAGGAAACCAAAAAATTCATGTGATTCACTTTACTGCAGTGATTGGAACCAAAATCAAAGTATCTCCAAGCTTTGCCTGAATACTGTCTACAAGAAACTTAATTTGGATACAGAGGCACAAACATTAAAAGTAAAGGGATGGAAAAAGATATTCCATGCAAATAGTAACCAAACCAGACCTTGATGGCTACAGTAATACCACACAAAAAGACCTTAAGTCAAAAGCTGTTGAGAGAGAGAGAGAGAGAGAGGAAGGGAGGGAGGGAAAGAGAGGAGGGAGGGAGACTAACAAGGACATTATATGTTAATTTAAAAGTCAATTCATCAGTGTTAAAATTATAGTGTTAAAAGTTTAAAAACACACACACCAAACAACAGAGCCCCAAATTACGAGGCAAAAATGGACAGAACTGATAGTTCTAATACTTAGAGACTTCAACACCCCACCTTCAATAATGGATATAACATCTAGACTGAAGATAAACCAGGAAACAGAAGACGTGAACAACACTATAAACCAGCTAAACCTAAAAGAACAATCAACCCAACAACAGCAGAATACACATTCTTCTCAATTGCACATGAAACATTCTCCAAGACAGACTCTATGTTAGAACATAAATCTCAATAAATTTAAAAAGAATTAAAGCATACAATGTATCTTCTCCAACTCCAGTGGAATGAAGCTAGAAATCATTAAAAGAGGGAAATGAAAAAATTAGAAATATTTAGAAATTAAATAACACAGTCTTAAACAACCAGTGAGTTAGACAAGAAATGAGGGTAATAGGAAGCAAATGTTTAAAGGGTAGAGGGTTCCCTTTTGAGGTGATAAAAACATTTTACAATTACGTAGAGGTGGTGGTTGTACAACGTCATGAATGTTCTAAATGCCAATGAATAGTTCACTTTAAAATAGTTAATTTTGTTATGTTAATGTTATCTGTTTTTAAAATTGCATACACACACCAAGCCAGCACCCAAAATAGTATAATCCACAATGTCTGGAATCCATTCAAAGATTACCATGCATGCAAAGAAGCAGGAAAACACAACCCACAATGAGAATAATCAATCAAGAACTGATATAAATGATAAAATTAACAGAAAAAGCAATAAAACAGTTACTATAACTTTACTCCATATATTTAAAAAGTTAAGTAGAGTCATGGAAGAGTCTAACAAATAATTATTTAAACAAAATTAATAATTCATTGTGGGGTTTATAACAAAGATAAATACATGACAACAATTGCATAAAGGCCAAAAAAAGAGAAATGGAACTGTATTATTTTGAGGGTCTTATACTATAGGTGACATAGAATAATAACATCACTTGATGGTAGACTGTACTGAGGAAAAGATTTATTATACTTTAAACCCTAAGGCAATGAGTAACACAACAAAACAAAATATATAGCTAGTAACACAACAAAGAAGATAAAATAGAATCATAAAAATCAAAAGCCAAAAAAAGAATACAAGAGAGCAAAAGACAGTTGGAGCAAATGAAAACAAGTATCTAGATGATAGATTTAAATCTAACCACATCATTAATCACACTAAAAGTAAATGCACTAAACACTCCAATTAAAAGGCACAGATTGTCAGAACACACGTAAATAAGTGGTCAATAAGCACATGAAAACATGTTCAACATCATCACTCATTCAATAAATACAAATCAAAAAATGAAATACCACTTCACATCTATCAGGATGGCTAAAATAAAAAAGACAAACATTAAAAAGCGTTGACAAGGATCTGGAGAAATAGGACATCTAACACACCAGTAGCAGGAATGTAAAATGGTACACCAACTTTGGGAAATAGACTGGCAATTTTTCAAAAGGGTATGAGTTTTAACATATGACCCAGGAATTCCACTCCTAAGAATAACCTGAAGGGAAATTAAAACATATTTACACATACACCAAAAAAAAAAAAGTGGAAACAACCCCAAATATCCCTCCACTGTTGAATGGATAAACAAAATCTGGCATATCCATACACTGGAATATCACTCGGCAATTAAAACAAATGAAGTACTGATACATGCTACAACATGAATAAAAGTCAAAAATAGGAAACCAGTCACAAAGGACCACATACTGTAGATTCCATTTATACGATATGTCCAGAATAGGCAAATGGACAGAGACTGAGCTAATAGCTGCCTAGGTTGGAGGTGTTGAAGGCAAGTGAGAAGTGAATGCTAATGATTAGTGTATATTTTTGGCTGGATGAAAGTATTAATTGTGATGATGGTTGCACAAGTCTTTGAATACTGTAAAAAAACATTGAATTACATGCTTTAAATGGTTCAGTTGATTGTATAATAGATGAATAAAGCTGTTATATTTTAAAAATCAACAACAGAGAACTGATTTTTTTTAAAAGGGCAAAAGATTTGAACATACACATCACCAAAGAGATGTGAGAATGGCAAGCACATGAAAAGGAGCTCAAACTTATTTACTCATTAAGGAAATTCAAATTAAAACTACAAAGATACCACAGACATAGAAAACAAACTTATGGTTACCAAAGGGGGGGGGGGAGATAAATGAAAGTATGGGATTGATACCCACTACTACATAAAACAGATAAGCAAAAATGATTTACTGTATAACACAGGAAGCTATATTTAATATCTTGTAATAACCGATGACAGAAAATCATCTCAAAGATGTACATATACACATACCTGGAAAAAAAAACCCACAAGGATACCAACTGTACACTTCTTTAATGGCAACTTTAAAAAAAAAAAAAAGCCTGACTATATACTGAGTGTTGAACAGGATGCAGAGCAAGTGGAACTCTCACATGCTCCTGATAGGAATGTAAAATGTTACAACCACTTTAGAAAAGAGTTTGTCAGTTCCTTAAACAATTAAGCATGCACTTACTATAAACTAGCCATTTCATTCCTATTTACCCATAGAGTATGTGTCTATTATATATTTGTGTGTCTAGACACACAAACACACGTATAGATTCCATTTATATGAAACTCTAGAAAATGCAAATTAATCTATGGTAACAGAAAACAGAACACTGGTTACCTGCGACAAGGCTGAAAGGAGGAACAGGTGGTTCAGATATAGTAAAAGAAATCAGAGTAAAGTTTTAGGAATGATGGATATGTTCACTGACTTAATTGGGTGGATGGTTTCATGTACATACATTAGTCAGAACTTTTCAAATTGTTCACTTTAAATATATGTCGTATACTGAAAGTCAATCATATCTGAATAAACCTGTTTTTAAAAGAAAAATCTTAAAATAGATCTCAATCCAAATTTTAATTTACATTAAATGTTATATCATTTATACACAACAGTTGATGGGACAAGGTAAGATTAAAGACAGACTGAAAAGGACAGAGTAGATTTTTTTTTTTAATGACCAAATGATATGCTGCCTATAAGAGAAACACTTTTAATAAACAAAGACTCTGATAAGTTTAAAGAAAATAAAGCAAATGGATGGGAAATTAAATACCCTGCTAACAGTAAGAATATAAAGCCTGGAGTGACTATTTTGAAATCAAATATACACTATAAAACACTCTATAGAAAGGGACATTTCATAACAATAAAGGAATAATTTAATAGAAAGACATAACAATTAGAAAAGTGTATGAACCTAATAATAAAGCCTTAAAATACATGAAGCAATACTTGACAGGATTAAAGGAAGAAACTGACAACGTTCCAATCATAACAGATTTTTAACACACCATTTTCAGCAAATGACAGGTGTACTAGACCAAAAAAAGAAAAAAATCGGGCTTCCCTGATGGTCCAGTAGTTAAGAACCTGCCTGCCAACACAGGGGACACAGGTTTGAGCCCTGGTCCGGGAAGATCCCACATGTTGCAGAGCAACTAAGCCCATGTGCCACAACTACTGAGCCTGTGCTCTAGAGCCCACGAGCCACAACCATTGAAGCCCGCACACCTAGAGTCTACGCTCCGCAACAAGAGAAGCCACTGCAATGAGAAGCCTGCGCACTGCAACCAAGAGTAGCCTCCACTCACTGCAACTAGAGAAAGCCTGCGCGCAGCAACGAAGACCCAACACAGCCAAAAATAAATAAATTTATTTAAAAAAAAAAAGAATGAAAAAAATCAATAAATACATAAAAGAGCTTACCTATAACAAGCATCTTGATCTAACTAATTAGAACACTATATTCAACAGTAGAGGGACTTCCCTGGTGGCGCAGTGGTTAAGAATCCGCCTGCCAATGCAGAAGACAGGGGTTCGAGCCCTGGTCCGGGAAGCTCCCACATGCCGTGGAGCAACTAAGCGATGTGCCACAACTACTGAGCCTGCGCTCTAGAGACCACAAGCCACAACTACTGAGCCTGCATGCCACAACTACTGAAGCCTGCGCACCTAGAGCCCGTGCTCCACAAGAGAATCCACTGCAATGAGAAGCCCGAGCACCACAACAAACAGTAGCCCCCGCTCGCCTCAACTAGAGAAAGCCCTAGTGCAGCAATGAAGACCCAACACAGCCAAAAATAAATAAATAAATGAACAAATATTTTTTTAAAAAACAGTAGAATACAGATGCCTTTTCAAATACATATGGTACATTCACCAACGCAGACCATATGCTGGGCCCTAAAATAAGTCTTAGTGAATTTTAAAGGACTAAAATCATCTAGAGTGTAATCACTAACCACAATGAAATTAAATTAGCAACCAACAATAATTAGCTATCTAGCAAAACCACTAATATATGGCAAATAAATAATAGACTTCTAAATAATTTATGGATCAAAGAGAAAAATCACAAGGCAAATTTGGAAAACATTTTGAAATGAATGGCAACAAATACACAACATATCAAATCTTATGAAATGCAGCAAAAGTGTTAGGAGGGAAACTTGCAGCTTTAAATACTTTTACTAGAAAAGAAGATCTGAAATCAAAGACCTAAAGTGCCCCATGAAGAAATTTAAAAATTAGAGCTAAATACATACAAAGTAAGTAGAAAGAAGGAAATCATAAAGATTAATCAGTAAAACAGAAAACAGGCAGATGACTTTAAAAATTAAAGCCAAACACTATTTCTTTAAAAAGGTTAACAAAACTGACAAATTCTAGGTACACAGGTTAAAGAAAAACCAAACACCAAACTCCAAAACCCAAACCAAGAAAACAACAAAAACAAAATAAAGCAAAACAAAAAGCTGAGACCACAAATTACCAATATTAAGAATAAAAATAGGGTTATGACTACTGACACACTACTGATCCAACAAACATTAACAGGCTAATAAAAAAATACTATATATACTTACTCTTCAAAAATAATTTTTTTATCAAAAAATCTTCCCGAGAAAAGTTTCACTCTACCACTAAAAGGTTTAGCTGGTAAATTCTGCCAAACCATTCAAGTAGAAAGTAACACCTATTACACAAACCTTTTCATTTCAAAGGACTATTATAGCCCTTGCATAAAAAATCTGACAAAAATATTACAATTTTTGAAGAAATGGAGAATTAAATTACATAACAACATTAAGATTTATGTCAGGAGTTTAATAAATGAATTTCAAATTCATAGGGTTCAGAAAGAGCGTAAAAGCAAATATAAATATTAAATTTTATCAAGCTAACAGAAGGGGTAGAACAGAATAAGAAGTAATCCAATAGGAACGTCTGCACACCTATTAACATGGCCAAAATTCAGAACACTGACAACACGAACTATTGGCAAGGGTGAAGGGTAACAGGAACTCTCATTCCCTGATAGTGAGAATGCAAAAGAGTACAATACTTTGGAAAACACTTCGGCTATTTATTAAAAAAATGAAACATACCCTTCCCATACAATCAAGCTTATGCTCCTTAGTATTTACAAAAATAGTTGAAAACTCATGTACACACAAAATCTTGCACATGGATGTTTACAGCAGCTTTATTCATAATTTCCAAAACTTAACAGGCAACCAAGAGGTCCTTCCACAGGTGAATGGATAAAATGAGGTACCTCCAGACAAACAATAAATCCGCATTAACAATAAGTGAGCTGTCAAGCCATGAAGAGACATGGAGGAAACTTAAAAGCATATTACTAAGTGAAAGAAGTCAATCTGTAAAGGCTACATAACTATATGATTACAAGTATATTACATTCTAGAAAACACAAAACTATGAAAACCATAAAAAGATCAGTGGTTTTCAGGGTTTAGGAGGTAGTGAGGGATGAATAGGCAGAGCACAAAGGGTTATTCAGGGCCATGAAAATACTCTGTGTGATATTATAATAATATAATATTATATTATATTATAATGACATATGTCATTATAAATTTGTCCAGACCCAGAGAATGTACACCACCAAGAGAGACCCCTACTGTAAATAACAAACTTTGGATGATAATTATGTGTCATTATAGGTTCATCAATAGTAACAAATGTCCCAATCTGGTGGGGGATGTTGATAATGAGAGAGGCTATGCATCTGTGGGGACAAAGGACATATGGGAAATCTCTGTACCTTCTGTTCAATACTGTTGGGAACATTCAACTCCTCTAAAAAATAAAGTCTATTTTTTAAACATGTAATTCAAAAAAAGACAAGAATGAAAACGAACATAAAACAAGAAAAACAAATAGAAAACATTTAGTAAAATGGAAAGTGTAAATTCAAATACAAATACACACACATGCACACAAACACACAAAAACCCACGTGCATACATTAAACGTAAACAAACTAAAATTTACTTAAAATACAAAAACTGTTTGACTAGGGAAAAAGGCGACTATTTGCTGTTAACAAGAGACAAATCTAACACATTCAAATAGAACACATTCAACAAATCAGAAAGGATACGGAAACTGTTAACAACCCAAATATCAAATCCAACAAGCCAAATATCAAATTTTATGTAAATGCAGATTTATATAAAATACTACATTCCAAAACCACAGAACTTTTTAAAAGCACACAGAGAACTTCTTTAAAAACTGACCATATCCTATTCATAAACCAAGTCTGATAACATTCCATAGGATTAAAATCAAAGAGTATGTTTTCTGACAATGGTGAAATTAAACTAGAAATCGATAATAAAGATAAAAATACTCATGTATTTGGAAATTAAGAAATAAACATCTTAATTATCAATAGGTCAAAGTAGTAATTAGAAAGGAAATTATAAAAGTTTTAACTTATGATAAAAATAATATCTAAGTTGCAGGTTAAACTAAATTTCTCCCTAGAAATAAGGTTTTTAAAGCAGTATTAGAAAGACTGGAACTTAATGAGCTAAATAAATTTGCATCTTAAAATTTTTAAAAATAGCTAAATAAACCCCAAAAAAGTAGAAGAAAATAAAAATATTTGCAAGTATTAACAGCTTCTTGTAAATAAAGACATATGGGTAAACCCATCACTAGACTAACTTAGGAAAAAAGAGATGGCACTAATAACCAAGGACATTTTAACTCTGCAGATAGTAAGAAGGTAATGAAGAACTTTTGCCAGTAATTTTAAAATTTAGATGTGAAACTGATGGATTCCCCAAAAGTATAACTTATCAAAACTAATCACAATAAAAAATAGAAATTTTAGGGGCTTCCCTGGTGGTGCAGTGGTTGAGAGTCCGCCTGCCGATGCAGGCGACATGGGTTCGTGCCCCGGTCCGAGAGGATCCCACATGCCGCGGAGCGGCTGGGCCCGTGAGCCATGGCCGCTGAGCCTGCGCATCCGGAGCCTGTGCTCCGCAAAGAGAGAGGCCACGGCAGTGAGAGGCCCGCGTACCGCAAAAAAAAAAAGAAAGAAAGAAATTTTAAACAGTTCTTTAATCACTAAAGAAAATAAATACATAATTATAATTTTGGAAAACTCAAGACACAGACAGGTTTGCCAGAGAATCCTATCAAACACCAGGGATAAAATGTGCCAACCTTATACAAATGCTTCCAGAAAATAAAAAAAGAGAGAATACTTCCTAACCTGTTATGACATCCTCATAACGTTGAAATCAAAATCTGACAAGGCCATAATAAGAAAAAAAAATTACATACTAATGTCCCTCGTAAACACGGGTGCCAAAATTATAAATAGCCAACTGAATCCCAGGATAACAATTTGAGCTTACTCTAGGAAAACAAGGTATATTTAACATTCAAAACTGAATCAATTCCTAACAGAATAAGGTAGAACAATTATATCATCTCAGTAGACACAAAAATATCTCCTCTCTTTTTTTTTAATTGAAGTACAATTGATTTACAATGTTAGTGTTAGTTTCAGGTGTACAGCAAAGTGATTCAGACGTATTTTATATATATATATAATATTCTTTTTTCAGATTCTTTTCCATCATCTGTTATTACAAGATATTGAATATAGTTCCCTGTGTTATACAATAGGTCCTTGTTTATCTGTTTTATATATAGTAGTGTGCATCTATTCTTGATTAAAAAAAAAAAAAAAACTCGTATCAGGGTAGAAATAGTTACCCAAAAACTAAACAAAAGCCAAGAAAAAACCAAAACAGGGAATTCCCTAGTGGTCCAGTAGTTCGGACTCAGCGCATTCACTGCCATGGCCCAATCCCTGGTCAGGGAACTAAGATCCTGCAAGCTCCGTGGTGTGGCCAAAAAACAACAACAACAAAAAAAATTTTTAATAAAATATACACATATCAGCATAATTAATGGTGAAATGCTCAACACAATGTCTTTGAAATGGAGAAAAAGAATGCTTGCTATCACCACTTCTATTCAATGTTGTGTTGTAAGTCCTGGCCAAAGTATTAAGGCAAAAAATAAATAAATAAGATGTAAAGATTTACTTTTACTGTAATTTTTTAAAGCACATAACCAAATTCAGTGTTATTAACCATGCTTTAAGTGTACAGTTCAGTAATGTTAAGTATATTCACGTTGTTGTGAGACAGATCTCCAGAACTTTTTTATCTTGCAAATCAATATCCAATAAACACCCATTCCCTTTCTATCCCTCCCTCCAAACCCTAGTAACCACCATTACACTTTCTGTCTCTATGAATTTAACTAAGCACCTTATATTGTGGAATCATACAGTATTTGTCCTTTGTGACTGGCTTATTTCACTTAACAATAATGATCTTAAGGTTCAACCATGTTGTGGCACACTGCAGAATTCCCCTCCTTTTTAAGACTGAATAATATCCCATTTTATGTATATACCACATTTTGCTTATCCATTAATCCACTGATAGACATTTGAGTTGCTTATACTTCTTGGCTACTGCAAATAGTGCTGCTATGAACATGAGCACACAAACCTCTTAAGAGACTCTGCTTTCAGATATATACTTGGAAGTGGAATTGCTGGATCATTTTTTTTTATGGTAGTCCTTTTTAAATTTTTTGAAGGAACTCCATACTGTTTTCCATAGCGGTTACAACATTTTACAATTCCACCAAGAGTGTACAAGGGTTCCAATTTCTCCACAGCCTCACTAACACTGGGTTTGCTTTTTTTTTTTTTTAAAATAGTAGCCATTCTAATGGGTGTCCTGTCATCTCACTGTGGTAATGTTGAGTATTTTTTTCATATCAGTGATTTCATATGGATATCTGTACCCTGGATAAGATATGATGAGACAAGGACTTAACTTTTGTGGTATTCTTTCCCCAAACCCATAAATCCAATCTAATCACGAGAAAAACATCAGACAAATGGAGATTGGGGACATTCAACAGGTACCTGCCAGTATTCCTCAAGACTGTCAAGGTCATGAAAAACAAGAAAAGACTGAGAAATTGCTATAGACCAGAGGAGATCAGGAGACATGGCAACTAAATGCAAAAGGACATTAATGACAAAAATTGATGAAAACTGTTTTAAAGTGTAGCATTCAGTTAATAGTAATATATCATTGTCAGTTTCTTAGTTTTCACAGATATACCACAGTAATGTAAAAAGTTAATAATGGGAGAAACTGGGTAAAGGGTATACAGGAACTGGAACTTCGCTGGTAGTCCAACGGTTAAGAATCCGCCTTCCAATGCAGGGGATGCAGGTTCAATCCCTGGTTGGGGACCTAAGATCTCACCTGCCGCAGGGCCACTAAGCCCATGCACCGCAACTATGGAGCCCGTGTGCCACAACTACAGAGCCCACACGCTCTGTAGCCCAAGTGCCACAACTAGAGAGAAGCCCATGCACCACAACTAGAGAGAAGCCCACACGCCACAACTAGAGAAAGCCCGCACACAGCAACGAAAGACCCAACGCAGGCAAAATATTAATTAATTAATTAATTAAATCTGTTTAATTTTTTTAATTATTCCAAAACAAAAAATTAATTAAAACAAATTAAACAAACTGATTAAAAAGTTTCCTAAAGGAAAATTAAACGAGTAGAGCCAAAAACACCATTAGTAGTTTTTTTAAATTAAAAAAAATTTTAAAGACAAGAAAATGTGGGAGAGAAGAAAAAAGAAGGGAGGAGGAGGAAGACAGTAATAAGGAAGGGCTATATCTGCAAGATATAAAACTAAAACAATTAAAACAGTGTGGTGCTGGCCCATAAAAAGACACATCACTGAATACAATGAAAGTCCAGAAATAAAGTCAAATCACATGTGAACTTTGTATTTAAAAAAGTGTCGTTTGGAATCAACAAGGGAAAACAGATTATTCAAAATAGGTATTTGGAACAAATGGATAGTCATCTAGGTGAAAAATAAATAGCTCCATACCTCACAGCTTACATTACAATAAATTCTGGATGGATCAACAATCTAAATTTATTTTTTAACCACCTACTAGAAAAAAATGTACAAAAAGTTTAAAATACTCTTGGTGTAGAAAACAGTCCTTCTAGTGTGCTACAAAATTAGGAAAATATTTGTTAATAATAATAATAAGCATGATTATAAACTTAAATTTCTGTATGGCCAAAAGCAAAATCAAAACACAAACCACCATCTAGGAGGAAAAAATTCTGCAATACCCCAGACAAAGGACTAATTTCCATAATACATTAAGAGTTCTTACACAACAATCAACAAATCTGCCAGGACTTCCCTGGTGGTCCAGTGGGTAAGACTCTGCGGTCCCAAGGCAGGGGGCCTAGGTTCGATTCCTGGTGGGGGACCTAGATCCCACATGCATGCCACAACTAAGAGTCCGCATGCCACAACTAAGAAGCCCACATGCCGCAACTAAGAAGCCCACATGCCGCAACTAAGAGTCCGTGTGCCACAACTAAGAAGTCCACATGCTGCAACTAAAAGATCCCACATATTGCACCTAAGACCTGGCACAGCCAAAATAAATAAATAAATATTAAAAAAAAAAAAAAAGTGCCATGAGGAATGTACCAAGAGGAAAATGAGCTAACAATATGAATGAATACTTCACATAAAGAAAATACAAATAGCTTTTAAGCATATGAAAAGTTGCTCAACTTCTCTCATAATAAGAGAAATACAGATTAAGGCTAGCTTTACATAATTCTTACCTACCAGAATGGCAAATATAAAAAGACTCTTAATACTGACAGATGGAAAGAGTTAAAAGCTGTATTTTGAATCTCTCTTTCAGGCCCCTGAAGAAAATATCTTCACAGTTCTTGCAAGATCAACCCTGAAGATAGACGAGAGTCCTATAGTGTCTGCCATGTACTAATAATGTATCCAAGAATGCTCTTTAGCCTGCTGTACTTGGCTGTCAGGAATGTATATTGTATAACTTATAATTTATAGTCTATACTACATTAAAATAAAAGAGCTAGCCACTTACAGATACAGAGGCTATATGGCAAGTAGGCATATTTAAACTGAGGGTCCCCAAACCTGGAGGCTTCCCTCTGCTAATGGGACCTGCACTCGCATTAGCTTCTTGTCAACCTTACAATCAAAATGCTGGAAACATCAAAACCTGCATCAGAGTTTGGAGGCCTCTGTATCTCAACAGAGTATGCTTTTCCTTTATAGTATATTTGGTGCTGGAAAAGCCGATTGTGACTTGTGAGTCTGATCAACAATCCAGAACTGAAACTGACTCGGGTGGTCATGCAACTGTGCTGAGGAAAATATGATGAAAACAGGCTCTTTGCATGTATTGTGAATATACTGTGAATTAGTACATCTCAATAGCGGGGAATTAGGCAAAATCCACTGAAATTTCAGATGCACATACCCTCTGACCCAGCAATCCCACTTCTAGGAATTTTTGCCTATAGCTAATCACCCACTTATCCATGATTACATTGTACATGGTTATTCACTGCAGTACTGTTTAAAAATAATAATAATAACTAAATGTTCATCAAGAGAATGGTTAAATAAATTACGGTTCATTTTTACAATTAAGTATCTTGCAGATGTATATGAGAGTTTTTTATTACTTATGTGCAATGATCTCCAAGGTATATTATTAAATGAAGAAGCAATTCATAAAACACTATATCCTACATTTGTGTAAAAAATGTTTATGTATGCAGAAAATAGCTCCGGACAGATATCAAGAATGCAGTAACCTCCCCAGGAAGGAAACTACATGGTAAGGAAGCAGGAACAGTAAGAGCTAAAAGCTGGTAATTATATCCAATTTCCTACTGACATATACATTTTTCAGCAATTTCACCATCACCTTAAACTCAACACATGAAAAGTATATCTCAACATTGATCTTTACTCCCAAAACAACCCTCTGCCCAACACTCTCTACCTCAGTTAAGACCATCAACATTCAGCTGTCCACAGAGAAATCTGAGCAGCTCCCTTCCCTCATCTCAACCCACATCCATTAAGTCATATGATACTACTGTAGATAGCCATGATTTAAGCTTATTCACGGGCTTCTGTGGTGGCACAGTGGTTAAGAATCCGCCTGCCAATGCAGGGGACATGGGTTCGAGCCCTGGTCCAGGAAGATCCCACATGCCGCGGAGCAACTAAGCCTGTGCACCACAACTACTGAGCCTGCGCTCTAGAGCCCATGAACCACAACTACTGAAGCCCGTGTGCCTAGAGCCCGTGCTCCGTAACAAGAGAGGCCACCGCAATGAGAGGACCGCACACCGCAAATAAGAGGAGCCCCCGCTCACTGCAACTAGAGAAAGCCGGGCGCAGCAACGAAGACCCAACGCAGCCAAAAATAAATAAATTTAATAAATAAATTTTTTTAAAAAAAAGCTTATTCAGTATCCATTTCCTCCTCTTGTTAGAATACCACGCTTCAGGAGATTCTATTCATTTCTGGTTCCAGTCACTCCAAAATGCAAACACTCGAGCACTCAATTTTTCCTGAAGTCTGTGAGTTATATCTTTTCATATATTATTTTTGCTTCAGTTATCCAGAATCTATGTCTGTTACTGGCAACCAAATAATATACCTGTCTCTTGAAAACTGGTAAATAAGAGTTAAAAATGAAGCATTTGGACCTATGGCATCTCCAAGAGCCTGTGCTGTCACAGAAACACCAGAAAATGGAGAATAAAATGTCACAATCAACTTTGTCAGAACTCTGGAAGATAGTCAAAAGTTTATGCACCCAAGTAAAAAATAAAGAAAGAGGCAACCTGGGACTTCCCTAGTGGTCCAGACTCTGCACTTCCACTGCAGAGGGCATGGCTTCAATCCCTGGTTGGGGAACTAAGATCCCACATGCCACACTGCGTGGCCAAAACCAAACAAAAAAAAAAAAAAAAGAAAGAGGCAACTTAAAAACAGTAAGAGTTTTGCGTCATTTTTACTTGCCCTGGCTCTACCCCTCATTGGCTTGACAATGGTCTTGAAGACAGCACCCCACGTTCCTAGTGCCAAACTATGGTCCCTGGTTCCAAAAGAGGTTGAGCAGAGCTTGTTCTCAAAGAACTGTGATTTTAAGTTTTGACCTAACTGTGGGAGGGGGACAGAAAGAACCCAAAGGACTGACTCAAGGCATTTGCCTTTGTATCCCCTAACCTGGGTGTTTCTCAGGGTGTTATAAGTTTAAGAAGTTAATTGCAATCCCCAGGATAGCTACTAGAAATATATATATGGAAAATGAAATAAGAATTAAAACCTGTTACAAGGAACAGAGAAGAACATTATATATTGAAAAACAGGTCAAAACACCAAGAAGAGGGACTTCCCTGGTGGCACAAGGGTTAAGAATCCACCTGCCAATGCAGGGGACACAGGTTCGATCCCTGGTCCAGGAAGATCCCACATGCCACGGAGCAACTAAGCCTGTGGGCCACAGCTACTGAGCCCACGTGCTGCAACTACTGAAGCCTGCACGCCTAGAGCCCGTGCTCCGCAACAAGAGAAGCCACCGCAATGAGAAGCCCGCACACCGCAAAGAAGAGTAGCCCCCACTTGCCACAACTAGAGAAAGCCCACGTGCAGCAATGAAGACCCAACACAGCCAAAAATAAATAAATAAATTTATTTTTTAAAAAACACCAAGGGGCTTCCCTAGTGGTACAGTGGTTAAAAATCCTCCTGCCAATGCAGGGGACATGGGTTCGAGCCCTGGTCGGGGAAGATCCCACATGCCGTGGAGCAACTAAGCCCGTGCGCCACAACTACTGAGCCTGCACTCTAGAGCCTGCGAGCCATAACTATTGTGCCTGTGCTCCACAACGAGAAGCCACCACAATGAGAAGCCCATGCACCACAACGAAGAGTAGCCCCCGCTCACCGCAACTAAAGAAAGCCCGTGCACAGCAATGAGTACCCAAAGCAGTCAAAAATTTTTTTAAAAACGCCAAGATAAAACAATGATAAACATATATGCACCAAACATCAGAGCTCCAAAATACATGAAACAAAAATGAACAAAACTGAAGGGAGAAACAGACCATTCTTTAGTAATAGCTGGAAATTTCAGTACCCAAGTTTCAATAATGGATAGAACTTATCAGAAAATCAGTAAATAAATCGAAGAATTGAATAACACTACAATACATCTAGGCCCAATATATATATATATATAGAACACTGAAATAAAAACAGCAAAATACACATTCTTCTCAAATACCCATGAACATTCTCCAAGATCACAATTAATTCAGGTCACAAAACTAGTGTCAATAAATTTGAAAAGATCTGAAATCAGATCTTATCAATCCACAGTGGAATGAAAATACAAATCCACAACAGAAGGAAAACTGGAAAATTCACAAATACATGGAAATTAAACAATATTCTCTTAAATAACCAATGAGTCAAAGAAGAAACCACAATGGAAACTAGAAAATACCCTAAGACAAATGAAAAACACAATATACAAAACCTCATGTGATACATAGGAAGCAGCACTCAGAGTTAAATTCATACCTGTAAATATCTATGTTGGAAAGAAGATGCTTGAGGGGGTGAAATGGGGTAGGGTGGACAGATAAGGAAGTGATAGTTTAAAAATACAGGGTTTCTTTTGTTTTTTTAATTGAAGTATCGCTGATTTACAATTTTGTCTTAGTGTCTGGTGTACAGCAAAATGATTCAGTTTTATATACATATATATTGTTTTTCAGATTCTTTTCCATTATAGTTTATTACAAGATATTTATACAGTTCCCTGTCCTATACAAAAACAAACAAACAGGGTTTCTTTTTGAAGTGATGAAAATGTTCTAAAATTGACTGTGGTGTGTTGCACATAACTGTAAATACTTAAAAAAAAAAAACTGTTTCACACTTCAAATGAGTGAAACACATGACATAAACCATCTCCTAATAAAGCTGTTTAAAACAAAGCAAAAATGGGGCTTCCCTGGTGGTGCAGTGGTTGAGAATCTGCCTGCTAATGCAGGGGACACAGGTTCGAGCCCTGGTCTGGGAGGATCCCACATGTCGCGGAGCAACTAGGCCCGTGAGCCACAACTACTGAGCCTGCGCGTCTGGAGCTTGTGCTCCACAAAAAGAGAGGCCACGATAGTGAGAGGCCCACGCACCGTGATGAAGAGTGGCCCCCGCTTACCACAACTTGAGAAAGCCCTCGCATAGAAACGAAGACCCAACACAGCAAAAATTAATTAATTAATTAAAAAAAAAAAAAGATGATCTCAAATTCATAAACTAATTATATACCTATGCTAAGGAGCTAGAAAAAGAGCAAACTAAACCCAAAGCCAGCAGAAGGAAGAAAGGTGTAAAAATCAGAGATAAAATGAGAATAGAAAAATAACAGGGACAATCAACAAAACCAAAAGTTCTTTGAAAAGATCAACAAAATTGACAAGCTTTTAGATTGACTAAGAAAAAAAAGGACTCAAATTACTAAATTCAGAAATAAGAGTGCGAACATTATTACTGACCTTAACAAAAAGAAAGAGAATTATAAGAGAACACCATGAGCAAATACAGACCAACAAATTAGATAACCTATAGGAAATGGACAAATTCCTAGAAACACAAACTAACAAAGCTGACTCAAGAAAGAGAAAATCAGGGCTTCCCTGGTGGCGCCGTGGTTGAGAGTCCGCCTGCCGATGCAAGGGACACGGGTTCAAGCCCCAGTCCTGAAAGATCCCACATGCCTCAGAGCGGCTGGGCCCGTGAGCCATGGCCGCTGAGCCTGCACGTCCGGAGCCTGTGCTCCGCAACGGGAGAGGCCACAGCAGTGAGAGGCCCGCGTACCGCAAAAAAAAAGGAAGAGAAAATCTGAACAGACCTATAACAAGAGACTGAATCAACCAACAAGCAAAAACCTCCCCACAAAGAAAAGCCCTGGACCAGATGCCTTCATAAGTGAATTCTACCAAACATTTAAAGAAATATTAACAAAAATCCTTCTCAAACTCTTCCAAAAATCTTGAAGAGGGAACACTTCCGAGCTCATTCTATGAGGCCAGTATGATAGCAAATGCCCCCAAGGTCAGACAAACATAAGAAAACAAAATAACAGCCCAATACCCCTTATGAATATAAATGCAAATATTCTCAAAACAAGTGTATCAGTGTCCTAGAACAGCCATAAAAAATGTCAACAAATTTGGTAGCTTAAGAAAACAGAAATACATTCTCTCACAGTTCTGGAAGCTCTAAGTCCAAAATCAACATGCTTCTCTCCTACCTCCTCGTGGCTCTCACAATCCTTGACATTTCTTGGTTTATAGCTACATTACTCCAATGTCCACCTTACTCTTTTGTTTTTTTAACCTTAGTCTTCACATGGCCATCTCCCCATCTCTGTGTCTCCACATACTTTCACAAGGACATCTGTCATTGGATTGAGTGTCTACAACAGGCCAGGATGATCTCATTCAAGATTTTTACACTGAAAACTACAAAACATTGCTGAAAGAACTTAAAGACATAAATAAATGGAAAGACATCCTGTGTTCATATTATGGAAGACTTAATATTGTTAAGATAGCAATACTATCCAAAGCAATCTACAGATGCAATGCAACCCCTTATCAAAATTCCAATGGCCTTTTTCACAATCCTTGAATTCATATGGAATTTCCATAGAACACAAGGAGCCAAAGCAATATTGAAAAAAAAAGAGTAAAATTGGAACAAACTTCCCAATTTCAAAACTTATTACCAAAGCTACAGTCATCACAACAGTGTGCACTGGCATAAGAATACATAAAAAGAGCAATAGGATATAATAGAGTCCAGGAATAAACCCATGCATATATAGCCAACTGATTTTTAACAAGGATACCAAGACCATTCAATGGGGGAAAGAACAGTCTCTTCAACAAATGGTGCTGGGACATCTGGATACCCACAAGAAAAAAAAATGAAGTTGGACCCCTAACTCACATCATATACAAAAATTAACTCAAAATGGTCTTCACTGGTGGCACAGTGGTTAAGAATCCGCCTGCCAATGCAGGGGACACAGGTTCGATCCCTGGTCCAGGAAGATCCTACATGTCATGGAACAACTAAGCCCATGCGCCACAACTGCTGAGCCTGCACTCTAGAGCCCATGCTCCACAACAAGAGAAGCCACTGCAATGAGAAAAGCCCGTGCACTGCAACAAAGAGTAGCCCCTGCTCACCACAACTAGAGAAAGCCCGCACGCAGCAACAAAGACCCAAAGCAGCCAAAAGAACAAAACAAAACAAAAACTCAAAGCAGATCAACAGGGGAATTCCCTAGCAGTCCAGTGGTTAGGACTCTGTGCTTCCACTGCAGGGGACACAGGTTCGATCTCTGGTTGGGGAACTAGGATCCTGCATGCTGCACAGCACAGCCAAAAGAAAAAAGAAAAAAAGATCCTATCTCTGAATGTAGTCACATTCTGAGCAGCTGGGGATTAGGACTTCAACCATGAAGTGTGTCAACTTCCTTGTCTGTTAAAATAAAGAAAAAAAAATTTTTTTAATGGATCAACAACCTAAAAAGAGCTAAAAACATAAAACTCTAAGGAAGGAAATGGGTGTAAAATCTTTATAACTTCGGGTAGTAATGGATTCTTAGGACACTAAAAGCATAAGCAACAAAAGAAAAATTAGATAAATTGGTCTTCATCAAATTAAAAACTATAGTGAATCAACGGACAATATAAAGAAAATGAAAAAACAACCCACAGAGTGGGAGAAAAGATTTGTAAATCATGCATCTCTGATAGGTGTCTAGAATCCAGAAGATGTAAAGGAACTCTTATAGCTCAACAAAAAAAAAAGACAAACAACCCAATTACAAAATGGACGAAGAATATGAACAGGGGGACTTCCCTGGCAGTCCAGTGGTTAAGACTCCACACTTCCACTGCAGGAGGGCATGGGTTTGATCCCTGGTCGGGGAACGCCCGACACAGCCAAAAATAAATAAATAAATAATACGAACAGGTATTTTTCCAAAGAAGATTTACAAATGGCCAACAAGCACTCATCATTCATGATTAGAGAAATGCAAATCAAAACCACAATGAGGGCTTCCCTGGTGGCGCAGTGGTTGAGAGTCCCCCTGCCAATGCAGGGGACACGGGTTCGTGCCCCGGTCCGGGAAGATCCCACATGCCGCGGAGCAGCTGGGCCCGTGAGCCATGGCCGCTGAGCCTGTGCGTCCGGAGCCTGTGCTCCGCAACGGGAGAGGCCACAGCAGTGAGAGGCCTGCGTACCACAAAAAAAAAAAAAAAACACAATGAGGTACCACTTCATATCCACTAAGATAGCTATAATCTAAAAATTCAGAAAATATTAAGTGTTGGTGATAATGAGAAGGAAATGGATCCCTCATACACTGCTTGTGGGAATGTAAAAATGGTGTACCCACTATGAAAACCAGTTTGGTGGTTCCTTGAAAAGTTAAATACAGAAGCATCATATGACCCATCAATGCCACTAGTATATACCCCCCAAAATACCAATGTTCTAACATCTATACCAGTGTTCACAGCAGCACTATTCACAACAGCAAAGAGATGGATACAACCCAAATGTCTTTCAACGAATGAAAGGACAGATAAAATGTGGCCTGTATATATACAATGGGGTATCAATCAGCCATAAAGAGGAATGAAGTACTAATACAGACTGCAACGTTGCTGAATCTGAAAATGCATCTAGACACTGATGAACAGTTGTTAACACACACACACACACACACACACACACACAACAAATATAATATGCCTCCTGAAGGAAATATACAACACTATCTATGAAGTATTCTTGACTGTCCCCACAATAAACTGATTATGATCAAGTCTCTGAATATATCTAACTACTAATGTACAGAAAATACATGGAACAAAGTGACATGTTAACACACACACACACACACACACACACACACCCCATCTAAGATTAATCAACAAAGTCTGCTGTGTACAAACTCTACAGGACAAATGACCTAGATTTTTTCCATAAGTAAACTGACAAATGGGGGAAAGAAGACAAAGGAGATTACAGAGAGACCTAAGAGACATACCAAGCTACTGCAATGTATGCACCTTATTTGGATCCAGCTTATGGACCTTACGGGATCCTGATTCAACAACTATAAAAGAAAACAGGAGACAGTCAGGAAATTCTGAACACTGACTAGATATTTGATGGGTTTAAGAAATCCCTGTCAATTATTTTAGGTGTGATAATATATTGTGCATTTTTAAAATATACACGTAAACTAGAAATGCTCACAGAATTCAAAATAATCAGAAGACTGGGGTAGGGAAGGGTATAGAAGAAACAGCTGGCCATGACTTGGTCACTGTTAAAGCTAGGTACCAAGGTGGGGATTCTCTCTATTTGTATTTTTCAATAATATTTTGAAATTTTTCAATAATAAAAGTATTTTTGAAATTTTTCAATAATAAAAGCATTTTTTCAATAATAAAAGTATTTTTTTTTAATATACCTGTAAAAATTTACCACTTTAGTATCTCTGATGTCCATTCCCTCATTTTTATCCCTCCTCCTACTTCTGACTCAAACAGTTCCTCAGTATCTCTCCCTTGGACTTAATACAATAAAGCAGAGTCTTACCTCTGTGGAGCGTAGATTCTAACATCAGAGTACAAAACCCAAAACAGTATGTATAATCAAAACTATCCTTGAAAAACCCCTTAAAATCCCAATAGAGAAAGTGCATGACACTGTACGTCATTTTGAATACACAACACTGCTTTATTCAAGTTCTTCTAACTGCGCTGTCAGATAGTATCTATCAACGATCCTCAACTCACTTTAAAACTTCCTCTTCAAGAATATAAGTAAGCCGACACCACCTCTTGCCTGGCCCCCTCAATAATAGTATACTTCATGTCTTTGTCAGCGATGGTTGGGAAAGCTTTACAATAATTCACAAGGGATTTCCATATAGGTTTGCCTAGAGCTCAGTGAGTAAAACGGCAGACTGAATTACCTCCATAATTTATTTTTTTTCTATCTCCCCCCACCCGCTAGGCCATATAGCTGGTTTTAAGCATGTTAAATGCACTTATGATCCAGCTCTGCCTTTCTTTTTTATAGTTGGTCTGGTCTCATGTCCTTCCAATCCATTTACCACAACGCTGTCAGAGTGATCTTTCTAAAACAGAAAACTCATACGTTATTCCTCAGTTTCAGTGGCTCCCCATAATCAACAGGATCAAGTCCTTAGTATGAAAGGGTGGAGCAGGGGCCGGAAGAAAGAGGGAGGGGGAAGGTGGGGAAGGAGGGAGGGAAGGCAAGCCAAGGCGAGGGGAGGAAGGAAGGAAAAGGATGAGCAGGGGAAAGGGAAAAGAAAGAAAATCTTGCCTATACCATCAGCTCCACCTCTCAGAAGGCCTACTATTCAAACTCTACAATGCAAATCCCTGATATACCTGTGTCTTTTGTCATTTACTTCTCCCTTTGCCTATAATAACCCACTTTTCACACACCGATCTATGTTAAAACACTTACCTTCAACAACTGAGAACTATGGAGTGATTAACACTGAAGAAAAGTAACAGTTAAATTGAAAAATTCCTAATCCTGATCACCAGAAAAACAAAACTAAAATTTGGAACATATTTTCTGGTATGAAAAATGGGTATTAGATATTAAAGAACAGCATCACTGATACTATATACATCAGGTACATTGTGAGGTTTCGCTAACCAGTCTGGAAATACAATTGGCATTTCTAAAATAAAATGCATTCCAGGCTCCAAAATAATTTTGGAACACAATTTAGTCAGAATTTTTTAAATACACATCAAATTTAGACTATAACAAAGATGGCATTGCAAATCAATATGAAAAAAATGAACTGTTCAATAAATGGTGATGGGACAAATGGTAGCATTTTAGCATCTAGGAAAAAATTAAGTTGGAACCATACCTCACATTGTATTTGCTGCATACATTCCAAATGTATCAAAGATTAACTGTTAAAAAAAAAGAAAAGAAAGAAAGAAACTATAAAAATACTAAAGGAGGGAGGGGCTTCCCTGGTGGTGCAGTGGTTAAGAATCCGCCTGCCAATGCAGGGGGACACAGATTCGAGCCCTGGTCCAAGAAGATCCCACATGCCGCAGAGCAACTAAGCCCGTGCGCCACAACTACTGAGGCTGCACTCTAGAGCCTGCGAGCCACAACTACTGAGCCTCTGTGCCACAACTACTGAAGCCCACGCTCCTAGAGTCCCTGCTCCACAACAAGAGAAGCCACCACGAGAAGCACACGCACCGCAATGAAGAGTAGCCCCTGCTCGCCACAACTAGAGAAAGCCCACACACAACAAAGACCCAACGTAGCCAAAAATAAATAAAATAAATTTACTAAAAAAAAAAAAAAAAATATATATATATATATATATATATATATATATATATATATATAAGAAGAGGGAGTTCCCTGGTGATCCAGTGGTTACAACTCTGCATTTCCACTGCAGGGGGCACAGGTTCACTCGCTGGTCGGCGAACAATCCTATATGCCATGCATTGTGGCCAAGAAAAAAAAAAAGCTTAAGGAAAAACATGAAAGAATTCCTTTATAACTTTGAAGTAGGGAAAGTCTTAACTAATGGTTCAAAACACAGAAACCAAGAAAGACAAGATTAAGAAATTCAACTAAATAAAAATCAAAATTTTCTGCATGAGAAAAAGCCACATGAGCAAGATCAACAACAGGGCCAAAACTAGTCCAACTCATCACAAAAGCCTAATATATGAAGTACTCCTATGAAAGCTCCAACAAATCAAAAAGGAAAAAATCAACAACCAAACAGAAAAAGAACAGATCACATATGGGACAATACCAGTTGAATTGCTCTTAAAAACATGAAAAGATGCTCAGATTCACTCATAATAAGAGAAATGCAAAATGCATGGTTTGAGACACCAACTTTCATCTACTGGATTACAAAAGATGTGTGCTGCTGGGAACACAAATTGGTACCACCACTAAAGAGAATAATTTGGGAATATCTACCAAAATTAATTGTAAAATCTCTCTGACCCAACAGTTCAACTGTTGGGAATTAATAAAAACCTACAGATGTCTTTGCACAGAAGCAAAATGACATATATATATACAAGCATTAGTCATAAAAGCAAAAGATTAGAAACAGGCAGCTGATTATATAACATATGATAATAAAGAAAGCTCTATACTAATAATAGATAAACTGTTCAGGAAAACTTAAGATGCAAGAGAGTATATATAATATTCATCCATTTGTATAAAATTGCAGAAAATTTTTGTTTCCTCATATTTATTTGTGTATCCAAAAAAGTAGTAACAGCAACTATGTTGGTGGCAGAAACTGTACTGAGAAACTGTGCAGGTAATGGTGTACAGGGGTAGGAGCGAGGATTTTTAATATTTAAAATTTTGGATAATGTGACTTATAGTCTAAACATCAGATTTAAATATTTATATATATGTATATAGTGCTAGTCAAAAATGTTGTATTTTCCCCATTTACTCATGCCATGAAACTATTCTATGCCAAAAATACTTTAGAGCTGGCTTCCCAAAATGGAAGTATATACTAATAGTACTAGTTTTATCTCTACTATTTTGAGTTTCTCCATCAGTTACTTAATTTTCATAAAATGCCACAGTTTAATAAATTGAAGTCTACACATTTAAGAATGGTACTGAGCTATAAAGAAACATGGATTTCTCTAAGAAAGGTAACTAAAAACGGAAATGGGGCTTCCCTGGTGGCGCAGTGGTTGAGAATCTGCCTGCCAATGCAGGGGACACGGGTTCGAGCCCTGGTCTGGGAAGATCCCACATGCCGTGGAGCAACTGGGCCCGTGAGCCACAACTACTGAGCCTGCACGTCTGGAGCCTGTGCTCCGCAACAAGAGAGGCCGCGACAGTGAGAGGCCCGCGCACCGCGATGAAGAGTGGCCCCCGCTTGCCACTAGAGAAAGCCCTCGCACAGAAACAAAGACCCAACACAGCCATAAATAAATAAATAAATAAATAAATAAATAAATAAATAAATAAATTTTAAAAATAATAATAAAATAAAAATGGAAATAAAAATTAGAAATACAAAAGGGGTCTTATGAAAGCACACCAAAATTTAAGAAAAGTCAGAATTTGTTTATATTCAAGCAACAAGGATCCACAGGGTGTTAAAATTAACATGCATTAGAAACATCATTTGTCTAGCAATACGCAAAACAGGAGGAAAAGAATATAAAACAGATTTTTATCTCTAACGAAGAAAAAAAAAGAGTGGCTTATTTTCCCAACAGTAATATAAGAAACTGTATCCATTTAAAAAAAAAAAATCAAGATTTTAATTAGAAGTATCTGGATCATTCTGCACCAAAACAAAACAAAACTTAAGTTTGTCCAGAAAGTAGAAAAGCTGTTTCAATTTTTAAAAATTAAAAATTACATCCAGTACTGTTAAAAATATTTGAGCAGCAAACAGTTTGATATAATATGAATTACCAGATATTTTAAAATATATCTGCACTCCAGTGTTCAAGAAAATTTTTCTCAGAATTCTCTGCACTTACCGCCATTATCTGTTCTTTTTAAAGCTCCATCCTTATGAGGACACAGTTCACATCTCTATTAAAAGGGGGGGGGAAACAAAGAGATTTTTCAGATTACCAAAGTATAATATCTTCCCTGTAACTTGAAAACTATTAAAAATATGGTAGTGGCATTTGTACTAGTTGCCACCAAGAGTGTATCAGAAAGATCCTCACAAAGTAATTCTCCTTGACATTTGGTCTTCCTCAGAGTACCAGACAACAACTTTTAAAAAGTAATTTTACTTAACATTTAAATTCCTGCCACAATTTTTTTTCTAATGTTATATTAATAAAAATAAAAAGATTCTCTCAACATAGGATTGGGGCACAGTTTTTAACCTGTGCCTCTACTCCTTTGCTTTCTGAGTAGAATCAACCAGGATTATTACATACTCAGTTGGATCTGGTTTCTCCTGAAATAAAGAGCCAAACTCAAATTCAGAATTTTGATTCAAGTAGGAAGGCATGATCTCACATGTGCTTACCTGCCTTTGGAAGAAAAGAACTGCTCTAATTATTCTAGTTACTCTTTTTATTCACAGCCCAATGATACTCAGAATTATTATGGATCCCTCTCTACCACTCCCACAATTTAAAACCAGAAATAAACACCAAGCCAGTATTGCCATTTCTTTTCACTACTGACAAGAGGACTGAAATAATTGTAACAATAATAAAGAGTTTCAGTGGCACTGCCTTACTGTGAAGACTACATTCCTAGAAATCATATATGATACTTATTATTTGTACCCTATCTTACTCTCCAAAGAGGTTTGAAGCATATAATATAGTAATATAAATGAGTTACACAGTAAAATATGAGCAAGAAATTAAAATAAAATAGTGAACAAGCACGCAATAAGCTGGTAGGGGGGTTAAAAGACAAAAGTACTAAAAATCATCTATATCCACAATAAGCAGTTAAGGGATACACAAAACAATTAGATGTAAACTATGATATCAGAAACAGTAATCATGGGCTTCCCTGGTGGTGCAGTGGATAAGCATCCATCCGCCAATGCAGGGGATACGGGTTCAAGCCCTGGTCCGGGAAGATCCCACATGCTGCAGAGCAACTAAGCCCGTGTGCCACAACTACTGACCCTGCACTCTAGAGCCTGCAAGCCACAACTACTGAAGCCCGCATGCCTAGAGCCCATGCTCTGCAACAAGAGGAGCCACCGCAATGAGAAGCCCACACACTGCAACGAAGAGTAGCCCCCACTCGCCACAACTAGAGAGAAAGCCTGCGTGCAGCAATGAAGACCCAATGCAGCCAACAATTATTTAATTTTAAAAAAAAAAAAACAGTAATCATGAAGGGAGGAGAATACAGATGCAGGGTTTTTTGAATGCATTTGAAATTAAGAGATCAGCAACTTAAAACAATCCCGTATATATAAATAGACTGCTATACCAAATCCTCATGGTAACTGCAAGCCAGAAATCTATGATAGATATACACATCAAAAAGGAAAAGAAATCCAACCATAACCCAAAAGATAGTCATCAAATCATGAGAAGAAAACAACAGAAGAAGAATGGGAAAAAAAGACCTACAAAAACAAATCCAAAACAACAAAATGGCAATAAGAACATACATATCGATAATTACCTTAAATGTAAATGGACTAAATGCTCCAACCAAAAGACATGGGCTGGCTGAATGGATACAGAAACAAGACCCACATATATGCTGCCTACAACAGACTCACTTCAGATCTAGAGACACACAAATACTCAAAGTGAGGGGATAGAAAAGGTATTCCATGCAAATGGAAAAATGAAAAGAAAGCTGGAGCAGCAATACCGGTATCAAACAAAACAGACTTTAAAATAAAGACTGTTATGAGAGACAAAGAACACTACATAATGACCATGGGATCAGTCCAAAAAGAGGATATAACAATTGTAAACGTATACGTACCCAACATACAAACACCTAAATATACAAGGCAAATACTAATGAACATAAAATGAGAAATTGACAGGAATACAATAATGGTAAGGGACTGTAATTCCCCACTTACATCAATGGCCAGATCATCCAGACAGAAAAGCACTAAGTAAACACTGGCCTAAAATGACACATTAAAGCAGATGCACTTAATTGATATATATAGATATGTATATCTATATATATGAGCACTCCATCCGAAAGCAGAATACACATTCTTTTCAAGCGCACATGCAACATTCTCCAGGATAGATCGCGTACATACTAGGCCACAAAACAAGCCTCAGTAAATTTTAAGAAAACTGAAATCATATCAAGCATCTTCTACAACACTATGATTGGAAATCAGCTACAAGAAAAATCAGCTACAAGAAATTGGAAATCAGCTACAAGAAAAAAAACTATGAAAAACACAAACACGTGGAGGCTAAACAATACGCCACTAAACAACCAATGGATCACTAGCGAAATCAAAAGAGAAAATCAAAGAATACCAAGAGACAAATGAAAACAAAAACATGATGATCCAGCGAGTTCCCTGGTGGCCTAGTGGTTAGGATTCCGGGCTTTCATTGTCATGGCCCAGGTTCAATCCATGGACAAGGAACTGAGATCCCGCAAGCCACGTGATGTGGTCAAAAAAGAAAAAAAAAACACAGGATGATACAAAACGTATGGGATGCAGCAAAAGCAGTTGCAAAAAAAGGGAAGTTTACAGCAATACAAGCTTGTACCTCAGGAAACAAAAAAATCTCAAATAAACAACCTAACTTTACATCTAAAGCAACTAGAGAAAGAAGAACAAACAAAACCCAACATTAGTAGAAAGAAAGAAATCATAAGGATCAGAGCAAAAATAAATGAAACAGAAATGGAAAAAACAACAGAAAAGATCAATAAAACTAAGCTGGTTCTTTGAAAAGATAAACAAGTGATAAACCTTTAGCCAAACTCATCAAGAAAAAAAGGGAGGACTTCCCTGGTGGTCCAGTGGTTAAGACCTCCACTGCAGGGGGCAGAGGTTCAATCCCTGTTCAGGGAATTTCCACATGCTGCGGCGTGTGGCCAAAAAAAATTAAAAAGAAAAAAGGGAGAGGGCTCAAATCAATAAAATGAGAAATGAAAAAGAAGTTACAACTGACAGGACAGAAATACAAAGCATCATAAACTACTACTACTACTAGCAACTATACACAACTAAAATGGAAAATCTAGAAGAGATGGACAAATTCTTAGAAAGGTACAGTCTCCGAAGACTGAAGCAGGAAGAAGTAGAAAATATGAACAGATCAAGTACTGAAATTGAATCAGTAACTTAAAAACTCCCAACAGGAAATTCCCTGGCAGTCCAGTGGTTAGGACTCTGCACTTTCACTGCTGAGGGCCCGGGTTCAATCTCTGGTCAGGGAACTAAGATCCCGCAAGCTATGCAGTGCAGCCAAAACAAAAAAGTTAAAATACATAAAAAATAAAAGCTCCCAACAAACAAAAGTCTAGGACCAGATGGCTTCACAGATGAATTCTACCAAACATTCGAATATTTAAAGAAGAGTTAACACCTATCCTTCTTAAACTATTCCAAAAAACAGCAGAGGAAGGAACACTTCCAAAGTCATTCTATGAGGCCACCATCACCCTGATACCAAAACCACACAAAGACATCACCAAAAAAAAAAAAATTGCAGGCCATTATCACTGATGAACATAGATACAAAAATCCTCAACAAAATAGTAGCAAACCATATCCAACAATACATTAAAAGAATTATACACCATGATCAAGTGGGATTTATCCAAGGGATGCAAGGGTTTTTCAATGTCTGCAAATTAATCAATGTGTCATATAACACATTAACAAATTGAAGAATAAAAATCATACAATCATCTCAATATATGGAGAAAAAGCTTTTGATAAAGTTCAACGTCCATTTATGCTCCCCAGAAAATGAGCAGAGAGGAAACCTACCTCAACATAATAAAGGCCATATATGAAAAACCCACAGCTAACATCATACTCAATGATTAAAAGCTGAAAACATTTCCTCTAAGATCAGGAATAAAATAAGGATGCCCAATTTCATTATTCAACATTGTTTTCTAAGTTCTAACCACAGCAATCAAAGAAAAAAACAAAAAAAAGAAAGAAAAGGAATGCAAATTAGAAAAGAAAAAGTAAAAATGCCACTGTTTGAAGATGGCATGATACTCCACATAGAAAATCCTGAAGACGTTACCAGAAAACTACTAGGAAAAAAAAAAAAAAAAAAAAACTACTAGAGCCCATCAATGAAATTCAGTAAAGTTGCAGGGAACAAAACTAATATACAGGACTTCCCTGGTGGCGTAGTGGTTAAGAATCCACTTGCCGATGCAGGCGACAAGGGTTCGAGTCCCGGTCCGGGAAGATCCCACATGCCACGGAGCAACTAAGCCCATGTGCCACAACTACTGAGCCTGTATGCCACAACTACTGAGCCTGCGCCCTAGAGCCTGTGACACAACTACTGAGCTCGCATGCCACGACTACTGAAGCCTGCGCACCTAGAGCCTGTGCTCTGCAACAAGAGAAGCCACCGCAATGAGAAGCCTGCTCACCACAACAAAGAGTAGCCCCCACTAGCCGTAACTAGAGAAAGCCCACGCACAGCAATAAAGACCCAATGCAGCCAAAAATAAACTAATATACAGAAATCTGTTACATTTCTATACACTAACAACAAACTATCAAAAAGAGAAATTAAGGAAACAATCCCATTTACCACTGCATCAAAAAGAATAAAATACCTAGGAGGTAAAAGACCTGTACTCAGAAAACTATAAGACACTGATGAAAGAAACTAAAGATGACCCAATCAGATGGAAAGATGTTCTTGGATTGAAGAATTAATATTGTTAAAATGACCATACTACCCAAGGCAATCTCCAGGCTCAATGAAATCCCTACCAAATGAGTAATGGCATTTTTCACAGAACTAGAACAGATGATTTTTTAATTTCTATGGAAACATAAAAGACCCCGAATAGACAAAACAATCTTGAGAAAGAAGAACAGAGCTGGAGGAATCCCACTCCCTGACTTCAGACTGTACTACAAAGCTACAAAACAGTATGGTACTGGCAAAAAAAAAAAGACACATAGGTCAATGGAACAGAATAGAGAGCCCAGAAATAAACCCACATACCTATAGTCAATCTATGACAAAGGAGGCAAGAATACACAATGGAGAAAAGACAGTCTCTTCAACAAAAGGTGATGGTAACGCGGGACAGCTACATATAAAAGAATAAAATTAGAACATTCTCTAACACCATATACAAAAATAAACTCAAAATGGATTAAAGACCTAAATTTAAGGCAAGATACTATAAAATTCCTAGAGTAAAACAGGCAGAACATTCTTTGACATAAATCACACCAGTTTTTTTTTAATCTGTGTCCTAAATCAAAGGAAACACAAGCAAAAATAAACAAATAAGACCTAATTAACTTAAAAGCTTTTGCACATCAAAGGAAACCATAGACAAAACAAAAGACAACCTGCTGAATGGGAGGCTGAATGAATGGGAGAAATTTTTGCAAAGATGTGACTGATAAGGGGTTAATACCCAACATATATAAACAGCTCATGCAACTCAACATCAAAAAACCGCCCAATTGAAAAATGGGCAGAAGGGGACTTCCCTGGTGGCACAGTGGATAGGAATCTGCCTGCCAATGCAGCGGACACGGGTTCGAGCCCTGGTCCCGGAAGACCCCACATGCCGCGGAGCAACTAAGCCCGTGCGCCACAACTACTGGGCCTGCGCTCTAGAGCCCACGAACCACAACTACCAAGCCCGCATGCCACAACTACTGAAGCCCACACGCCTACAGCCTGTGTTCCGCAACAAGAGAAGCCACCACACTGAGAAGCCCGCACACCGCAATGAAGAGTCGCTCCCGCTCGCCACAACTAGAAAAAGCTCACGCACAGCAACAAAGACCCAATGCAGCCAAAAATAAATGAATTAATTTTTTTTAAAAAAAGGGGGGCAGAAGAACTGAACATTTTTCCAAAGAGGAAATGCAGATGGCCAACAGGCACATGAAAAGATGTTCAATATCGCTAATTATTAGAGAAATGCAAATCAAAACTACAATGAGGTATCACCTCACACTGGTCAGAATGGCCATCATTAAAGTCTACAAATAGGAGTTCCCTGATGGTCCAGTGGTTAAGAATCCGCCGTCCAATGCAGAGGACACGGGTTCGATCCCTGGTCAAGGAACTAAGATCCCACATGCCACGGGGCAACTAAGCCCATGCGCCACAACTACTGAGCCCACGCACTCTGGAGCTTACACACCACAACTAGAAAGAAGCCTGCACGCCACAACTAGAGAGAAGCCCGCGCACCGCAACAAAGATCTCGCGTGCCACAACTAAGTCCCAATGCAGCCAAATAAATAAATTTTTAAAAATATTTTTTAAATCAATGAAAGCATTCTGTGAGAATCAATGTACCATATGAAATTTACAATAAAGACAATAGTATCATTCATTATAAAAAAAAGAAAAATACTGATTCAATTACTTCACTTCTACAGAGCCAAAGGAAATATGATAGAAATGGCAATTATTAAGTACTGTGTCATCTTCATATCACTTACACACTTTAATTTCAAGATATGAAAAGACATGTGTACAGAAATATTTTATATCACTGTTTATGACTATAAAGTTTTTATTATAAGTCCAACTGTATAACAATGAGGGAACTAATGCTATATTCACAAATATTTTAAATGAGTTATAAAATGCAGAGAAGAAAATTCTAAAAGAGAACTACATGCTAATAAGTAAAATACTATTACTATGTCTTTACCTTTAGTCTTCTACTAAAGGTAAAAATAGATATATAGAAGACTTGAGAGAAAGAAATAACTACAGACAAAGAAGGTTAAGTTATAATTAGAGGCTATACCCTAAGCTCAGGAAAAAAGTATCAGGTTCTGGACAATAGAGATTCCAGACCCTACAGTAAACTAATCCAACCTGAAAAGTTTCACAGGGCAGGCTGCAGCTGTACATGTTACTATTAAAGTTCCACAGATGCATTCTTATTTAATAAGTGAGAGGTACTGTTTAAATGCACAAGTAAATCCTGTAAGAGAGTACACAGATTATAAGGAGACCAAAAAAAAAAAAAAAACACACACATTGAAGATCTTACTTTTTTTTTTTCTATTTTATACATAGTAGTTTATATCTCTTAATCCCCTGCCTTGCCCCTCCCCTGCTCCTTCCTTCCCCACTGGTAAACACTTGCTTGTTCTTGGTATCTGTGAGTCTGTTTCTGTTTTGTTTGTTTCTATATTATTTTACTATTTATTTGGCTGCATCGGGTAGCAGGATCTTCACTGAGGCATGCGGGATCTTTAGTTGTGGCATGTGACTTCTAATTCCCTGACTAGGGATCAAACCAGGCCCCGTGCACTGGGAGTGCGGAGTCTTAGCCACTGGACTACCAGGAAAGTCCCTCTGTTTTGTTATATACATTCATTTGTTTTATTTTTTGGATTCCAAGATCTCACATTTTAACAAAGGGGGGGAAAAACGTTTTAATTGAAACGGTCCAAACAAGCGGAAGTTATATAAGGTGGTTCCTTCTTTTTTACATCACGTAGTATACTAAGAAAGCATGCAACTACTTTCCATCTTTATAACACAGGCATCAATTTCCAAATACTTTTCCTACTTTACTTTAGATTATTTTCCAAAATATAAAACTCAGTATACTTCACTAAATCAAGTTCACCCAAAATAATGACTTTTAGGAGGCTGTGGCTATTAACAAGCCATTCAGGGCTTCCCTGGTGGCGCAGTGGTTGAGAGTCCGCCTGCCGATGCAGGGGACACGGGTTCGTGCCCTGGTCCGGGAAGATCCCACAGGCCGTGGAGCGGCTGGGCCCGTGAGCCATGGCCGCTGAGCCTGCGTACCGCAAAAAAAAACAAAAAAACAAACAACAACAACAAAAAAAAGCCATTCAGCTATACTGGTTTACTCAGACTTCGAACACCATTGTATTACAGAAAGCAACAAGATAATAATTATTTTTTTATAAACAGTATAGGCTAAATAAGAAGAATAAATTCAAGCTTTAAGTTTGATCTTCCTCATATTATATAAAAGATGTAATTGTGGCATTAAGAAAGTATGTGTAGGGAGGGGCTTCCCTGGTGGTGCAGTGATTGAGAATCTGCCTGCTAATGCAGGGGACACGGGTTCGAGCCCTGGTCTGGAAGGATCCCACATGTCGTGGAGCAACTAGGCCCGTGAGCCACAACTACTGAGCCTGCACGTCTGGAGCTTGTGCTCCGCAACAAGAGAGGCCGCGACAGTGAGAGGCCCGCGCACCAGGATGAAGAGTGGCCCCCGCTTGCCACAACTAGAGAAAGCCCTCTCACAGAAACGAAGACCCAACACAGCAAAAATTAATTAATTAATTAATAAACTCCTACTCCCAACATCTTCTTTAAAAAAAAAAAAGTATGTGTAGGATAAAACATTTACCATCATTACTTCTTCTTTTAGGCAAAAGATAAAAATACATATTAATTAACCTATTTTTTCTTGTGTTTTAGAAAGACTCGTGACTACCAGAGTAGAAATAAGCACCCAGAGCACCCAGGCTGGGGCCTCCAAACAGCATTTCCCAAAGGAACCAGAACTGCTGAAAGAAGTGGATGATTCCAGGTCTAGGTCAAGTATGCCCTGAATACCTCATTCTATCAAATAGCAAGGAAGCTATAAAAGACTGCTTTAGTCATATGAAAAGGACCTATGGTCCAACCTAAAGAGGCTCCTGATGGCCAAAGATGAAATCATCTAATGCTAACAGAGATAAAAACTGCAATAAACTGAAAACTACCAAATATTTTTAAATCCATCATAAAATGAATTTCTACTTCAAAAATTGCTGAGTGGACTACCCTGGTGGCACAGTGGTTAAGAATCCACCTGCCAATGCAGGGGACATGGGTTTGAGCCCTGGGCTGGGAAGATCCCACATGCTGCGGAGCAACTGGGCCAGTGCGCCACAACTACTGAGCCTGCGCTCTAGAGCCCATGAGCCACAACTACCGAGCCTGTGTGCCACAGCTACTGAAGCCCATGCGCCTAGAGCCCGTGCTCTGCAACAAGAGAAGCCACCGTGATGAGAAGCCTGCGCACCACAACGAAGAGCAGCCCCCGCTTGCCGCAACTAGAGAAAGCCCGCGTGCAGCAACAAAGACCCAACGCAGCAATCAATCAGTCAATAAATATTAAAACGAAAAGAAAAGGAAAGAACTAAACAGGGAATTCCCTGATGGTCCAGTGTTAAAGAATCCGCCTTCCAATACAGCGGATGCGGGTTCGATCCCTGGTCGGGGAACTAAGATCCCACATGCCACGGGGCAACTTAGCCTGAGCACCACAATCACTGAGCTCGCACGCCTCAACTAGAGTCCGCGTGCCGCAAACTACAGAGCCCATGTGCTCTGGAACCCACTCATGACAACTACAGAGCCCCCATGCCCTGGAGCCTGCGTGACACAACTAGAGAAGAGAAAACCCACAGGCCACAACTAGAGAGAAGCCCACGCGCTGCAACAAAAGATCCCACATGCCTCAACAAAGATCCTGCGTGCTGCAAATAAGACCCGATGCAGCCAAAAATAAAGAAAATAAATCTTTAAAAACAAAAAAGAACTAAATAAAAATTCTTAAACTTAAAAATATAATACATGAAGTGAAAAATTCATTGGATGGGCTTAACAACAGAATCAAGATGACAAAGGAAAGAGTCAGTGAGCTTGAAGCTACATCAATAGATAGGATCTATCTGAAAAAGAGAAAATGGTAAAAAAAATGAACAGAGCTTCAGGGACCTATTGAACAGTATCAAGAAGCCACCATGTATAATTGAAGGCCTGGAAGAGGAGGAGGAGGTGAGGGAGAGAATATGAATATGAGAATATGGCAGTAAAGAAAATTTTGAAAAAACAATGGATGAAAATTTCCTCTATTTGAAGACAAATTTATGGATTCCAGAAGCACAGTGAATCCCAAACAAGCAAAACCACTTCATGAAAAGCAAACAAAAGTCTTCAAGAGGCAGCCAAAAGAAAAGGACACACCAAAGACAGGGAAACAGTGATTGAATTAATAGCTGATCTCTCATCATAAACTATGGAAGTCAAAACAGTAAAACAAACATCTCTAAAGTGCTTGAAGAAAAAGAACTGTCAATCCAGAATTCTGTATCTAATATATCCTTCAAAATGAAGGTGAAACAGACGTTTTTAGGTAAGAAAGAGCAAACAGAATTCATCACCAGGTGATACAGACTACAATAAAGGCTACAAGAAATTCTTCGGAATAAAGAGAAATGGTACTAGATGAAAAACAAATCTTCAGGAGGCAAAGAAGAACACCATAAATGGTAAATATCTGGGTAAATATTGCGTTGGCCAAAAAGTTCGTTTGGGTTTTTTCGTAGGAGCTTATGGAAAAATCCGAACAAACTTTTTGGCCAACCCAATATAAAAGACTTTTAGTTCTTAAATTCTTAAAAATACATATGATTACTGAAAACAAAAATTGTAATACTGTCTTCTGGGGTCTATAATATATGTAGCTCTAATATATATGACAATAGACAATAGCATAAGTAACAATGGACAGAGGTGATGTGATGTAAAAGAATCTCTACAGTTACAAGATTTCTACACTTTACAAGAAGTGATACAATATTAACTATAAGTGGGTACGCTAAATAGACTGTAAAAAAGGTAAGGAAATATACTGAAATTGCTAGAGAAACACTAAGAAACTAATGCAAACAGAAATAGCTCTATAAAACTGGTACATTAAAAATTCTCTACATGCAAAAAATTAAGTTGGACCCCTTATGCATATGATATATAAAAGTAACTCAAAATGCATCATATACTTAAATGTAAGAGCTAACACTATAAAACTCTTAGAATGAAACTGGAGTAAATTCTTCATGACTCAGGGCTGGATAATGGTTTCTTAGATACAACACCAAAAACAGAGGCAACAAGAGAAATAATAGATAAATTGGAATTTTCCAAACCTAAAACCTTTTGTTCTGCAAATGATACCATCAAGTAAAAAACCCCATAGAATAAAATACTTACAAGATATATATCTGATAAGGGACTTATACCCAGAAAATATAAAGAGCTCTATAACTCAATAATAAAAAGATATATAGGGACTTCCCTGGTGGTTCAGTGGTTAAGACCCCGTGCTTCCACTGCAGGGGGCTCGAGTTTGATCCCTGGTTGGGGAACTAAGATCCCACATGCTGCAAGGCATGGCCTAAAAAAATAAATAAAATCTTAAAAAAAAAAAAAGATAAATATCCTAATTAAAAACTGGGGCAAGGATCTGAATAGCCATTTCTCCAAAGAAAACACATAAATAACCAAAACAAGCCTGTGAAAAGATGTCTAACATTCATTAAAGAAATACAAATCAGGCTTCCCTGGTGGTGCAGTGGTTAAGAATCCTCCTGCCAATGCAGGAGACACAGGTTTGAGCCCTGGTCCAGGAAGATCCCACATGCTGCAGAGCAACTAGGCCCGTGTGCCACAACTGCTGAGCCTGCACTCTAGAGCCTATGCACCACAATTACTGAGCCCACATGCCACAACTACTGAAGCCCGCGTGCCTAGAGCCCGTGCTCCACAACAAGAGAAGCCACTGTGATGAGAAGCCCGTGCACCGCAACAAAGAGTAGCCCCCACTCGCCACAACTAGAGAAAGCCCATGCGCAGCAACGAAGACCCAATGCAGCCAAAAGGAAATAATTAAAATAAATAAATTTATAAAAAAGAAAAAAAGGAAATACAAATCAACACCACAATGAGATACCACGAGGATGGCTAAAATCAAAAGATAAACAAATCCTGTTAGCAAGACTGTGGAGAAATCAGAACCCTCATATATCGCTGATGGGAGTTTAAAATGGTGTGGCTGCTTCGGCAGTTCCTCAAAAAGTTAAACACAGTTACCACATGGGTCAAAAATTCCACACCCAAAAGAAATGAAACCATACATTTACACAAAAAACATGTATGGAAATGTTCAAAACAGCCTTATTCAGAATAGCTAAAATATAGATAAAATCTAAATGCCGATCAACTGAGTGAACAAATAAAATGTGCCAGATCCGGACAATGGAATGTTATTCAACAAAAAAAAGGAATAAAGTTCTAATACATGCTAAAACACGAGTGAACCTTAAAAACATTTTGCTAAAAGCAAAAAGCCGCTCACACAGTCACCACACAGTGTATGACTCCATCTATATGAAATGTCCATTCCTTTCAAGTGACTATGGTACATTCACCACAAAATAAGACACAATGAATTAAAAGGAATGAAATCATACGAAGGCAACTTCCCTGGTGGTGCAGTGGTTAAGAATCCGCCTGCAACACAGGGGCCACGGGTTCCAGCCCTAGTCTGGGAAGATCCCACATGCCATGCAGCAACTGAGCCCGTGCGCCACAACTACTGAGCATGCGCTCTAGAGACAAGCCACAAATACTGAGCTCGCATGCTGCAACTACTGAAACCCACGGGCCTAGAGCCTGTGCTCCACAACAGGAGAAGCCACTGCGATGAGAAGCCCGTGCACCTCAACAAAGCCCACGAGCAGCAGCCAAGACCAACGCAGCCAAAAATAAAATTAAAAAAATAAGGAAAGAAAGAAATCTTACAAAGTATGTTCCCTGACCATGCTAGGGGAAAAAGCTATAAAATTAATTAATAACCTAAGATTTCACCTAAAGAATCTACAAAGGTGCAAACTAAACCCAAAGTGAGAAGAAAGTAAATAGTAAAGAGCAGAAAAAGATGAGATAGAAACACTAAAGAAAATTTTAAATCAAAGACTGTCCTTTGGAAAAATAAAGTTGATAAACTTCTAGCTAAACTAATTTAAAACATACACAAAAATTACCAATATCAGGAATAAAGGAGGAATTATCACTATAGAACCCACAGATACTAAAAAACCAAAGATTATTAACTTTACACTAACCAATTCAACAACTTAGATGAAATGGAAAAATGCCTTGAAAAATACAATTTACCAAAACTGACAAGATGAAACAAAATTTGAAGAGCCCTTAAGTTGAATCCATCATCAAAATCCTTCCTCAAGGGCTTCCCTGGTGGCGCAGTGGTTGAGAGTTCGCCTGCCGATGCAGGGGACACGGGTTCATGCCCCGGTCTGGGAGGATCCCACCTGCTACAGAGCGACTGGGCCTGTGAGCCATGGCCGCTGGGCCTGCACGTCCGGAGCCTGTGCTCGGCAACGGGAGAGGCCGCGGCAGTGAGAGGCCCGTGTACCGCAAAAAAAAAAAAAAAAAAAAATCCTTCCCCAAAATACAACTCTAGGCTCAGATTTTTTCACTGGTAAATTCCATCAAACACCAAGGAGAAAACAGAATCAATCTCACACAAACACTTCTAGAAAATAGACTACTTCTGAAATCATTTTCTAAGTTCAGCACAAAAAATACTAATGAATATACCAATACTACCAAAACCTAAAAAGAAACTACAAAAAAAATTACAGACTAACATCTCTGAAGTACACAGATGCAAAAATATTTAATAATAATACTAGCAATGTAAATACTGCAATACAAAAAAAGAATAATACACCATGACCAAGCAGAGTTTATCCCAGGAATACAAGGTTGATATAACATATGAAAATATTAATTCTGCAAAAACATCACATAATCATCTCGAAAGATGCAGAAAAGGCATTTGACAAAACAACATCCACTCATGTCATAAACTGTCACAAAACTAGGAAGAGAAGACATCCTACTCAACCTGTTAATCATACCTTTTCATTCTGTATTTTTGATACTTGGAGGCCTTGCTGACCCTGGAGGGCTGTCCCTCCCAAGGCTAGCTAATTCCTGGAGATAGCAAACAACTCCCCAGCTTGCTTTCATATGCAAACCAACCAACTCAAAGCTCATACCCCCAACCATCTCTATCTATTTTACACTGGCGACTATATTCCCCTGCCCTAATCACCCCAGGGCCAGGTACCAGACAACTAGGGGCAGGCCCCATACCCCAAAGCCCTTGATATTATTCAAACTAGACAATCCTAAACCTGATTACAAGTTCTTCACTATTTCTTCCCACAGAAACCAAAATAAAGGCTCTTGCCTTTACTTTCCCCCCACCCCCACCCCGTTCACACCTGCTGCATCCTAATTAGGGTGCTTCCCCATGTGTCTTCCTAGGCTGTGGTATACCCGCCCTCCTCTGGGGAATCTGTGAGTATAACAAATTATCTTTTCAATGGCAATCATCTCCTGATCTGTTAGCCTTCCCTGCCATACTTAAGCAATAATAAAACCTGTATTTTAAAACAACCTGATAATGATCATCAATAAAAGTCTACAGCTCACATAATTAATGGCATAAAACTGAATGCTTTCCCCCAAAGAATGGGACCAAGACGTAAGTGCATGTGATAAGGGAAGAAAATAAAAATACAAATTGGAAAGAGGTAAAAAGCTTTATAACGTGATCACTATTAGAAAAATCGAATTAAATTGTCTACCAAAAAAACTCATAGAACCAACATGAGTTAAGGTTGTTAAGACACAAATCAATAAACATAAGTCAATTCTATTTCCATATACTAAGAATAACTAAAAATTGAATTCTTTAAAATACTCCCTCCAATAATATCAAATAACATGAAATATTTCTAAATAAAAATAACTTTAAAAACAAAAGACATGCAAAACCAAAGGCTGAAAACTACAAAACACTGCTCAGGAAAACACAAAGATGACCTAAATAAATGGAGAGATATGCCATACTAATGAACAGGAATATCTAACATTGTCAACATGTCAATTCTCCTCAAATTGATCTACAGATTCAAAGCAATTGCAATCATAATCCCATCAGCCTTTCAGAGAAATGCAAAAGCAAATATCAAACTTTTTATGGAAGTGCTAAGGACTTAGCAAAGCAATCTTGAAAAAGATGAAAAAGACTGAGACTTGCAAATCTGATTTCAAGACTTTCTATAAAGTGACAAATAATCAAAAGTTTGGTAATGATATAAGGACAAACAGATCAGTGTAACAGAATAAAGATTTCTGAAATCGAACCCACTTCTGCAGCCATGTAATGTTTCACCAAAGCAACCCAGTGAGGAAAGGAAACTCTTCTCAATAAAATAGTGCAGGGCTTCCCCAGTGGCACAGTAGTTAAGAATCTGCCTGCCAATGCAGGAGTCATGGGTTCAAGCCCTGGTCCGGGAAGATACCACAACTGGTGGGATCCCTTTAAAAAAAAAAAAGATAAAATTCACAACAACTAAAAGAAAAAAAGACATATACAGAAGCAGGAAATTATACCCCATAATAAAACAAAAACCAAACCTTGAAAGGTCAATCTTGAAATGACAAGAAGAATTAGTATACAAGTCCTTTCAAACAATTATTATGAATAGTTCATATCTTCTCTTAGTTGCCACAGAGCAACTAAGCCCATGCACCACAACTACTGAGCCTGCACTCTAGAGCCCGTGAGCCACAACTACTGAGCCCACATGCCACAACTACTGAAGCCTGCGCACCCAGAGCCCGTGCTCTGCAACAAGAGAAGCCCTCACTCGTCGCAACTAGAGAAAAGCCCACGTGCAGCAACGAAGACCCAATGCAGCCAAAAAATATTTTTTTAAGTTACATTTTCATAAAATGGTGCAGAAACAATTATGCAAAAAACCTATAAAACTTAATTTGAGATGCATCACAGACCTAAATATAAATTAGCAAAACCAAAAAGTTTTAGAGGAAACAAAGGAAATTACCTTCATGACTTCAGGGTTAGGCAAAAGTGTCTTAGCTCACAGTAAGCAATAACTATAAAAGAAAAAACTGATAAATTAGACTTCATCAGACTTAGACATCTCTGCTCATCAAAAGGCACAGTTAAGAAAATAAATAGGAAAAAACAGACTTGGAGAAAGTACTTACAAAACACTTATCTAACAGAGGACTGGTATCCAAGACATATAAGGACCTTCTGCAATGCAAAAAAAAAAAAGAAAGAAAAAACAGACAAAGAAAAAATAAGGAGAGAAAGAAGGAAAAAGGCTAAAGCTTTAAACAAACTCTTCCCAAGAGAAACACATGAATGGTCAATAAGCAAATTAAAATGTGTTCAATATCACTGGTCAATATGAAAACACAAAATAAAACCACAATAATACCACTTCCAGTCAAGATGGAATGAAAGAGACCAGATTTAGCCTTCTGCATGAAATAATAAAAACCTAACAAAATGTATGAAACAATAATACTGAGGATTTTAGACATGTAACAAAAGACAGTGATCCCTGGGAGACAAGAAACAAGTAACACAAGCATACATTTGCCCAGCTTACTGCCTTGAGAGTCTCCAGGCCGTGGAAGGAACCCAGGCAGAACCTGTGGGCTCCCCAAGTTGAGGAAATGGAGCTGGGAGTCCAAGGAAGCCAAGGTGGCTAGAGCTCACAAGGGAGACCAGCAGTGAGTAGAAAGCTGGAGAGAGAGAGAAAAATGAAGAGATCTACAGAGGCTCACCCTACAATATGTTGAGTAACTAATCAGCACTTGGGTGTGAGAGAACTATTCAAGGCCAGGGAAAGAACCACCAAATATTTAGAAGTGACAGCACCCACACCTCACACAAGGATACAAATAATGGCTGTTCTCGAGAGCCAGAATAGAAAACCAACTAATTCATACTGCATTAGAGTACTAAGAAGCATAATGCCTCAGAAGGAGGGGAAAAATTAACCTAGACTAAACCTAGCTCTGGTCCATTCAAACAAAACATAAAAGCAAGACCCAAAAGCAACAAACTGTTTTCCAGTAACTTAACCATGTCATAGAACAAAGTCCAAAAATATTTTTAGGCATACTTTATAAAACAGAGAATCTAACAAGATAAAATTCACGGCCTTTCTCACCTTCTGAGATGGCCCACACTCCGCCTGTGAAGTGTGTTTCTCTCTAAATAAATCCACTTTTTACCTATCACTTTGTCTCTCACTGAATTCTTTCTGCGATGAGACATCAAGAACCTGAGCTTCATTAAGTCCTGAAACCAGTCATTCTACAGGAACTGAGACCCCCACACTCAGGTGGAGGGTGGCGACTACCTGCTGAGCACAAGCACTAGACCCCAGACTGTTCGGACCACAAAGTTGATGGTTAAGATTCCTAAAACACCACACTGTTACTTCACAACATATCAATGAGAAGAAAGTCATGAATCCTACAGCCTTCACCCCCAAATGTTGCCTTTAAAACTGCTCCCCTGAAAGCCATTGGGGACTTTGGGTCTTTTGAGCATGAGCTGCCTGTTCTCTTTGCATGGCCCTGAAATAAATTTTTCTCTGCTCCAAAAGAAAAAAAAAAAGATAAAATTCACAACAACTAAAAGAAAAAAAAAAAAAAGACATATACAGAAGCAGGAAATTATACGCCATAATAAAACAAAAACCATTCAAACCTTGAAATGTCAATCTTGAAAAGAGAAGAATTAGTATACAAGTCCTTTCAAACAATTATTATGAATACAGTTCATATGTTCAAGGAGACAGAGGAAATATTAAACTTGTTAAGTAGAAACATCAAATTAAAAAAAGTGAACTTCTAAAGATGAAAATCATTAAGGTCTAAGAGGAAAAACATACTGTATGAGATTTACAGCACATGAAACCAAGTAACAGTTACTAACCAAAATGAAACAGAAAAAAGTACTTTTAAAAAATGAATAGAGGGGCTTCCCTGGTGGCGCAGTGGTTGAGAGTCTGCCTGCCGATGCAGGGGACACGGGTTCGTGCCCCGGTCCGGGAAGATCCCACAGGCTGCGGAGCGGCTAGGCCCGTAAGCCACAAAGGAGATAATACAGAAAAATATACTTGAAGAAATAACATCAACCATTTTCCAAATTTGATGAAAACTTAACAGCTAAGACAAAGCACTCTTTAAATAAACACCAAGCAATAAAAACATGAAGAAATGTAAACCAAAACATATTATGATCAAATCGCCTACAACCAGAAATAAAGATCTTTAAAGCAGCCAGAGAAAAAGGACATATTACATTACATACTGCAGAATCAAAGAAAATTGAAATGGTTATATTAATTTCATATAAAGTAGAATTAATAAAAATCAACAGTATTGGGACTTCCCTGGGGGCACAGTGGTTAAGAATCCGCCTGCCTGTGCAGAGGACACAGGTTTGAGCCCTGGACCAGGAAGATACCACATGCCGCGGAGCAAGTGGGCCAGTGCGCCACAACTACTGAGCCTGCTCTCTAGAGCCTGCGAGCCACAACTACTGAGCATGTGCCACAACTACTGAAGCCTGGGTACCTAGAGCCTGCGCTCCACAACAAGAGAAGCCACCACAATGAGAAGCCCGCGCACCACAGCAAAGAGTAGCCCCCACTCGCCGCAACTAGAGAAAGCCTGCACATAGCAATGAAGACCCAATGCAGCCAAAAATTAAACAAAATAAAATTTTTAAATTTAAAATCAATAATATTATCACCCAAAAAAGAGGATCATTTCTCAAAGATAAAGGGTATAACTCATTAAGAAGATATGAAAAATCCAAAACATTTATTCACCTAATAACAGCTTCAAAAAACATAAAGTAAAAATAACAGAACTATAAGAAGAAAAGTTCCACAATTATATTTGGAGATTTCAACAAACTTCTCTCAATAATTGATAGAACCAATAAACATAAAATCAGTAACGATACAGAAGTCTTGAACAATACTATCAACCAGAAAAATAGCATCAACCAAACTGATGTTAAGTGACATTTATAGAACACTAATACAAACTAGCACAATATTCTGTTCAAGGACATAGGGAACATTTACCAAGACCAATCATATTCGGACCATGAAACATCTCTTATATTTAAAAGATTTTAAGTCATAAAAAGAATTTTCTCTGACCATAATGTAATTAATTTAGAAATAAATGATGGAAAAATCTCAATATTTGGAATCCAAATATACCTCTAAATAACCAATGGGTCAAAGAAGAAATCCAAAAAGAAAATATACAGTATTTTTAAATAAATGAAAATGAAAAAAAAAATTTACTGAACTTTGTGGAAGGCAGTTAAAAGCAATAAATGAGAGGGAAATTTATAGCACTAAATGCCTGTTTTCTAGAAAAGAAACAACTCAAATCAATAACTTCACCTTGCACCTTACAAACCTAGATAAGCAAAGAATAAAGATCAGAACAGAAATCAATGTAATATAAAACAGAAAAGACAAAGGACTTCCCTGACTCTGCCATTCCACTGCAGGGGGCGTAGTTCAATCCCTGGTCAGGGAAGTAAGACCCCGCATGCCGCAAAAAAACAATACAGTGAACGATGAAATCAAAGGCTATACTTCATCCATTTCTGGGAGGATGGAATAGAAAGAAGTACTTTTTCCTATTCCTCCTACTAAGTACAAGCAAAAACTGTGAACACTAAAAATAAAATAAATATATTCTGAAAGGTGGTGAGAAGGCAAATTAACTAGAGACCACAGGACCCAAGAAACAACATGGCAGTGAGCTCCCTGGACTTTCTTTTTGCCTAATATATCTCACTCTTGGTATGGAAGAATTCAGCAACCCAAAAGCACCACCAAGCAGAGCCCAAAAAAAAAGTCCCAATGAAAGGCTTCTCTCTCTAGACAAAGGACCAGGAAGAGGGCATAATAGGTAGAAAGAAAACTGTTAGACAGTAGCTGCTCATCACAGGAAAAACTGACGCTACCCACTCCTGCAATGGTCAAGTGGGGAACAAACCTAGACATCCACCTTTGTGATTCTATAAATCAGCTGAAGACTCCCACTGGAGTAGTGTAAGAGCAGGTCAAGTAAGGAATCAGAACTTTCATCCTCACTAACAGGTAATGAGCACCTTTCCCCATACTATCGATGAAGACAACACGGGAAGCCTGGACTTCCACCCCCATCTGGCAGTAATGAGGGAACCCACCCTGTCCTCACTGGTATGGTATCAGTAAAAGTCAAGCACAGAATCAGGCCTTTCACCAAAACACAGTGTTAAATGAGGCCACATCCACTGTGGAGATCAAGTATGGAGCCATAACTCCGAACCCTGCTTGGCATTAATAAGCAGTTTCCCTCAAATGTCAACAGAGGCCAAGTAGGAAACCTGAACTTCACCCCTACCTGCTATAAGGAGAAGGTGTCCTCACTCTTCCCGTCAGACAAATGTCAGAGAAAGAAAGCCAGGTAAAACAGGTTTATAAAAGATGCAAAGTCCCATAATACAAAAATGTTCAAGTTTCAATGAAAAATCAACATTGAGATGTTTGTAATCTTTTTGTTTGTGTTTTTTGGGTTTTGGCTGTGCAATGGAGCTTGTGGGATCGTAGTTCCCCGACCAGGGATTGAACCCGCACCCTTGGCAGTGAAAGCACAAAGTCCTAACCACTGGACTGCCAGGGGATTCCAAGATGTTTGTAATTTTAACATCTGACATGGATGTTAGAATCATCTAATGAAGATTTTAAAGCAGCCCTGATAAAAATTATTCAACACACAATTATGAACATAAAAATGAAAACTAGAAAACTTTAGCAAAAAATTGAAGATATACAGAAGAACAAAATGGAAATTTTAGAACTGAAAAGTACAGTAAGAAAGAGCTCTCTGGGGGCTTCCCTGGTGGCGCAGTGGTTGAGAGTCCGCCTGCCGATGCAGGGGACACGGGTTCATGCCCCAGTCCGGGAAGATCCCACATGGCGTGGAGCGGCTGGGCCCGTGAGCTATGGCTGCTGAGCCTGCGTGACCAGAGCCTGTGCTCTGCTACGGGAGAGGCCACAAGAGTGAGAGGCCCGCATATCGCAGAAAAGAAAAAAAAATGCAAAATCAGTGAATGTAATCTACCATATTAACAGGCTAAAGGAAAAAGATTACATGCATCAATTGATGCAGAATAATTAACAAAATTCAGCACCCATACATGACTTTCAAAAAGCTGAGAATAATAGGAAAATAGGTAAATTTCCTCAACTGCATATAGAACATCTACAAAAAAACCTACTTAGTGACATCCTACTTAGTGATCTGCATCACTGAGTGAATGCCTTCCCCCTAAGGTCAGAAAAAAGTATGTCCACCCTCAACAATCTTAATGAACATGGTGCTGAAATTTCTAGTCAAAACAATTAGGGAAGCATAAAAGGGCATATAAATTGAGAAGGAAGAAATAAAAATAACCCTATTTGCAGATGACACAATAATCAGAAAATAAAACTCCCAGAATAAGTAAATTCAACAAGGTCATAGGATGCAAGGTACATATAAAAATCAGTTGTTATTTCGAAACACTACCAATAAATGCGTGGACACCAAAATTAAACATACAACATTATATACAATTGCTTCCCACAAAATTAAATACTTATAAATCCACAAAACATGCACAGGACTTATAGACTGAAAACTATGCCAAACTGAACAACAACAAAAAAAAAAAAAAAAAACAAGGAAGACCTAAATAAATGGAAAAACACAGAACGTTCATGGATTAGAACACTCAACAGAGTAAAGATGTCAGTTCTCCACAAATTGATATTCAGTTTAATGGTATCCTATCAAAATTCTAGCAAGATTTTTGGACAGATAAAGACAGGTTATTCTAAAATATACTTTTTTTTTTTTTTTTTTTGGCTGCTTTGGGTCTTCATTGCTGCGTGCAGGCCTCCTCTAGTTGCAGCAAGCAGGGACTACTCTTTGTTGCGGTGGCTTCTCTTGTTGCGGAGCACGGGCTCTAGGCGCGCAGGCTAGCGGGCTCAACAGTTGTGGCACACGGGCTTAGTTGCTCCGCAGCACGTGGGATCTTCCTGGACCAGGGCTCGAATCTATGTCCCCTGCATTGGCAGGCGGATTTTTAACCACTGCGCCACCAGGGAAGTTCCTATACGTATTTGTAAAAACCAACAATGCGGACTTCCCTGGTGGCGCAGTGGTTGGGGGTCCGCCTGCCAATGCAGGAGACACAGGTTTCGGCCCTGGTCCAGGAGGACGCCACGTGCTGCGGAGCGGCTGAGCCCCTGCGCCACAGCTGCTGGGCCTGCACTCTGGAGCCCGCGTGCCACGGCTACTGGGCTCGCATGCTGCAGCTGCTGAGGCCTGCGTGCCTGGAGCCCATGGTCCGTGGCCAGGGAGGCCACCGCAGTAAAAGGCCCGCGCACCACGGCGGGGAGTGGCCCCCGTTCACCGCAGCTGGAGGGGGCCCACGCGTGGCAGTGAGGACCTAACGCAGCCAAAAATAAAATTAAAAATAAATAAGGACTTCCCTGGTGGCGCAGTGGTTAAGATTCCGCCTGCCACTGCAGGGATCGAACACGGTTTCGATCCCTGGTCCAGGAAGATCCCACATGCCATGTAGCAACTAAGCCCGTGCGCCACAACTACTGAGCCTGCACTCTAGAGCCCAAGCACAACAACTACTGAAGCCCACACACCCTAGAGCCCATGAGCAGCAGCTACTGAGCCCACGCACTGCAACTACTGAAGCCCAAACGCCTAGAGCCCATGCTCCACAACAAGAGAAGCCACTGCAATGAGAAACCCGCACACAGCAACAAAAGAACAGCCCCCGCTCGCCACAACTAGAGGAAGCTTGCGCACAGCAACGATGCCTCAACGCAGCCAAAAATAAATTTAAAAAAAAGAAAAAGAAAAGAACACAAACAACAAATGTTGGTGAGGATGTGGAGAAAATGGAACCCTTATGCATCGTTAGTGGGAAGGTACATTGGTGCAGCCACTGTGGTAAACAGTATGGCGGTTTTTAAAAAAACTAAAAATAGAACTACCATATGACCCAGCAATTCTACTCCTAGATATACACCTGAAGAAAATAAGAACACTAATTTGAAAAGATATTTGCACCCCAATGTTCACAGCAGCATTATTTACAATTGCCAAGATACAGAAACAACCTAAGTGTCTATCAACAGATGAATAGATAAAGAAGATGTGACACATACATTACACACACACATATATACATGTATATATATATATACCATGCAACACTACTTGGCCATAAAAAAGAATGAAATTTTGCCATTTGCAACAACATGGATGGACCTGGAGGGTATTGTGCTATGTGAAACAAGTCAGAGAGAGAAAGACAAATACTGTATGCTTTCACTTATATGTGGAACCTAAAAAACAAAACAAATTAATGAATATAACAAAACAGAACAGACTCAGATGCAGAGGAAAAACTAGCGGTTACCAGTGGGGAAGGGCAAGACAGGGGTAGGGAATTAAGAGCTACAAACTACTATGTATAAAATAAATAAGCTACAAGGATATAATTGCACAACACAGAAAATATAGCCAATATTTTATAATAACTATAAATGAAGTATAACCTTTAAAAACTGTGAATCACTATGTTATACACCTGTAACTCACATAATATTATATATCAACTATACCTCAACAAAAAACAATAATTAAAAAAATATATATATAAGTAGTTACAGGGGACTAAGCCTGGGGGCAGAAAGGAAACAGGTGTAGCTGTAAAAAGAGTACCATGAGGGATCCTCGTGGTAATGGATATATTCTGTTTGTTAACTGCATCAATTTCAATATCCTGGTGGGGATACCATCCTACAGTTCTTCAAGATGTTATTAGCATTGGGGAAAATGGATAAATGGAAACTGGGTATATAGTAATTATATTATTTCTTACACCTGTATGTGACTCTACATTTGACACAAAAGGTTTAATTTAAAAATAATTGTAGGGACGTCCCTGGTGGCGCAGTGCTTAAGAATCCACATGCCAATGCATGGGACACGGGTTCAAGCCCTGGTCCGGGAAGATCCCACATGCTGCAGAGCAACTAAGCCCGTGCACCACAACGACTGAGCCTGTGCTCTAGAGCCCGTGAGCCACAACTACTGAGTGTGCGTGCTGCAAGTACTGAAGCCTGCATGCCTAGAGCCCATCCTCGGCAACAAAATAAGCCACTGCAATAAGAAGCCCGTGAAGCACAACAAAGAGTAGCCTCTGCTTGACGCAACCAGAGAAAACGCACACGCAGCAACGAAGACCCAATGCAGCCATAAATAAATAAATAAATTTATTTAAAAATATAATAATAATAATTGTAGGGGACTTCCCTGTTGGCACAGTGGTTAAGAATCCGCCTGCCAATGCAGGGGACACGGGTTCGAGCCCTGGTCCAGGAAGACCCCACATGCCGCGGAGCAACTAAGCCCATGCACTACAATTACTGAGCCTGCACTCTAGAGCCCATGAGCCACAACTACTGAGCCTGCATGCTGCAACTACTGAAGCCCACACGCCTAGAGCCCATGCTCCGTAACAAAAGCCACCACAATGAGAAGCCTGCGCACTGCAATAAAGAGTAGCCCCCGCTCGCCACAACTAGAGAAACCCCACACAGCAACGAAGACCCAATGCAGCCAAAAATAAAATAAATAAATAAATAAAATTTTTTTTTTTTAAAATATTGATTAAAAAAAAAAATTGTAGGGACTTCCCTGCTGGTCCAGTGTTAAAGAATCCGCCTTCCAATGCAGGGGACGTGGGTTCAATCCCTGGTCAGGGAACTAAGATCCCACATGCCACGGGACAACTAAGCCCGCACACCGCAACTACCAAGCCCTCACACCTCAACTAGAGAGGCTGCACACTGCACGCTACAGAGCCCACACGCTCTGGAGCCCGTGCACCACAACTAGAAAGAGAAAACACACCACAACTAGAGAGAAGCCCACACGCCTCAACGAAGATCCCGCATACCACAACTAGGACCCAATGCAGCCAAAAAATAATAAATAAAATAAATAAATAAAATATAATTATAAACGAACAATCTGAAAAGAAAATTAAGAAAACAATTAACTGCATTTATAAGACCATCAAAAAAGAAAGAAAGAAAATCTTGGGAATAAACTTATCCAGAGGCAAAAAACTTATACACTGAAAACTACATAATGTTGCTGAAAAAAATTAAAAGTGACACAAATAAATATAAGTTCACAGACTGGAAGAATGTTAATATGTCATCACTATCCAAAGTGATCTACAGATTCAATGCAATTGATACCAAAATCCCAAGAACATTTTACGCAGAAATAGAAAAATTATTCCTAAAATTCGTTTGGAATCTCAAGGAACCCTGAATAGACACTAAAATCATGAAAATGAAGAACAAAGTCAGAGGACTCACACTTCCTGATTTCAAAACTTACTGCAAAGCTACAGTAACCAAAGTGGTCTGTACAGGCATAAAGGCAGACATATCAAAGAGAATAGAGAGCCCAGAAATAAATCCTTGCATGTACTACGGTCAAATGACTTTTGATAAGGACGCCAAACCATTCAATGGGGGAAAATCACCTTTTCAATAAATGATGCTAGGAAAACTGGATATTCACATGCAAAACAATAAAGTTGGACTCTTACCTTACACCATATACAAAAATTAACCCAAAACGGATCAAAGACCTAAATAAATGTTAAGGGCTAAAACTTAAAAAACACTTAAAAGAGAAAATGTTAAAAAAAAAAAAAAGAGAGAGAGAAAGAAAATGTAAGGGAAATCTTCATGACACTGGATATGGCAATGATTTCTTGGACATGACACCAAAAGCACAGGCATCAAAAAACAAAAATAGATAAACTGAACATCATTAAAATTAAAACTTTTGTGCATCAAAGAACATCAGCCTAAGAATGAAAAAACCCACAGAATAGGAGAAAATATTTGTAAATCGTATATCTGATAAGGGTCTAGATCCAAAACTAGATAAAGAATTCTTACAATTCAACAACAAAAAGACAAACAACCCAAATACAAAATGGGCAAAGAATTGAATAGGCATTTCTCCAAAGACTTACAAATGGCCAAAAAGCACATGAAAAGACATTCAGCATCACTAACCATTAGGGAGATACAAATCAAAACCATAAGGAGGTAATACCACTTCATACCATTAACATGGTTATTATCAAAAAAATGAGCTGGAGGGGATGTGGAGAAATTGGAACCCTCATGCATTGCCAATAGGAACGTAAAACAGTGCAGCCATGGTGAAAAACATTTTGGCAGTTCCTCAGAAAGTTGAACATAGAATTACCATATGATCCAGCAATTTCACTCCTAGTATATATCCCAAAAAAACTGAAAAGAGGGACTCAAGTAGATACCTGTACACCAATGTTCATAGTAGCATTATTCACAATAGTCAAAAGGTAGAAACAATCCAAGAGTCCATCAAAGCATGAATGGATAAATAAAATGTGGTACATACATAAAATGGACTATTATTCAGCCATAAAAAGTAAACTCTGACGCATCTACAACATGAATGAACATTAAACGCTTTAATAACTAAGTGAAATAAAGGACAAATATTGCATGATCCCACTTAAATGAGGCATCTATAGCAGACAAATTTCATAAAATAGAAACTAGAATACTAGAAGTTACCAGGGGCTGGGGAGAGGGTGGTAGGGGGATTTCTTTAATGGGTACAGAGTGTCTGTTTGGGATGATGAAAAAGTTCCAGAAATAGATACTGGTGATGGTTGTAAAACATTATGAATGTACTTAATGCCACTGAACTGAATTGCATACTCAAAAATAGTTAAAATGGTAAATTTTTTGTTGTATACATTTTATCAGAATTAAGAAAGAAAACCTAACAACTAGACATTACTATGTTCATAGATTGAAAGATTCAAAACTGTAAATAGATGTCTCAAATTGATTTACAGAATCAATGCAAAGCTAATCAAAACACTAAATGGATTTTTCATGGAACAATAAGATTCTAAATGGTTATCAAATGCAAAGAGCAAGAGGCGAAATATTAAAAAGAAGAAAAAGACAAGAGGGAAATACTAATTTTATCTGACATATGTCCAGACTTTAAAAAGCTAGAGTAAAAAAGAAAAGTAGAAGCTAGAGTAATTTTAAAACTGGTATCGGCATAAAGAACAGAACAGCAAGTCCAGAAACAAATATACACATATATGAACTGCTAATTCATGACACAGTGGCACAGTACAGCAAAAGTGGAAAGAATGGTGTTAAAGTAACTGGATGTTCCTCTTTAACATAATATGTAATATATATTATGTGTACAATATGTATAAAACATATAAATATATAATGTACGTAAAATAAATACGTTTTTCCCCCATTTCATTCTATACATAAAATCAAATCCAGATGAGTTGGTTACAGACCTAAATGTAAAAAGCAGTTAAAAAAAATAATTCTTTTATAGGAAAATCATTTCATGCCCTCAAGTTAGTAAAAGATTTAACAGGTTGCAAAAAACACTAAGCAGCAAAAAAAAAAACCCTGAGAACAAAAAAAACCCACCTGAAAATTCTGACTACAGTGAAATTGAGAACTTTGCATTAAAAGGATAAAAAAATGAACCACTGACACAGAGAAGCCATCTGCAAGTCACAAGTAAGAAAATCTTAATGGACTATAAATATACAAAAAGGGTTTCACCATCATTAGTAATCATGGAATTGCAAAGTAAAAACCACAGTGAGACTACCAAAATGACTAAACTTAAAAAGACTGACATACTAAGCACTGGGTAAGGATGTAGAGCAAAAAAGCCACTCACTGGTGGGAAAGTAAAGTGAAATAACCACTTCTAAAAAAGGAGTGGCCTCCCTGGCAACCCAGCAATTCCACCTCTTCGTACATATCCTAGAGTAACATTTCTCAAGCTTTTTTGACCACGAACCACTCTAAGAAATATGTTTTATACTGCAATCCCACTACACAGAATACTAAAACTGCACTGTCAATTTTTTTCTGCTCTAGTTCATTTTTTAATGCTGGTTGCTCCCCACTAAATTGATTTTATGACCCTTTTTGGAGCAACCCCAGCAGTTTGATTAGTAGTGAGCTGAATTCCTGCAAATGTACAAGAATATTCACAAAAGTGTTCATAAATTGCAAAACACAGACAAAAATCTACATGGCCATCAACAGGAGAATGGACACTGGTGTAATTCAAATGCTGAAATCATGGAACAAAAGAAATTAATAAACTACAGCTATATGCATCAAATAGATGAATCTCAAAAACAAAATGTAAATCAAAAAAATCAATACAGCATTACTCCATTCACATGAAGTTCAAAACAGCCACAACTAAATAAAATACTGTTTAGAAGTAAAGGAAGAACAATTAACACAAAATTCAGCAGTTTCTCCTTCAGGTGAAGAGAGGAATGTGCTCAAAGGGAGGCACACAAGAGTCAAAGGTATGGGCAAAATGCTCTCTTTATTAAGCTTGGTCGCTAAATATATGAATACTGACTTTATTATTTTAAGTGTCCATATACTGGGTACACCCTCTTTTCTTTGCATCACAGATCTTACAATTAAAAATAAGTAAAAAAAAATAAAATAAAATAAGTGATGAGGGGCTTCCCTGGTGGCACAGTGGTTAAGAATCCACCTGCAATGCACGGGACACTGGTTTGAGTCCTGGTCCGGGAAGATCCCACATGCCATGGAGCAACTAAGCCTGGACGCCACAACTACTGAGCCTGCGCTCTACAGCCTGCGAGCCACAACTAATAAAGCCCGTGCGCCTAGATCCCATGCTCCGCAACAAGAGAAGCCACCACAATGAGAAGCCTGTACACCGCAACGAAGAGTAGCCCCCGCTTGCCGCAACTAGAGAAAGCCCGCGCACAGCAACGAAGACCCAACACAGCCAAAAATAATCTTTTAAAAATAATAATAGGTGATGAAAATTCTACACATAAACACACACAAGTGAGAAAAGTAAATTAAAATGCACAGGGTTGGTCCAAAGAAATTAGGAGTCTTTGAATATGAGTAAAATATCAATACTCTTACGGTTTATAATGCACAACTATTTGTGCAAAGGACAAAAGAAATATATTTTGACATACATTATCCATATATCAAAGAAACACAAAGGATGGAGTGTGTTTGGCTGAGAAAACTAGCACTTCCCCCCAAAAGTCAGTCGCCAAAAGCACTCAAACGTCCATAAATATTAATCATATGTTGCCAAAGAAGTGAAGATAAAAAAAGCTTCTGGAAAGTCCTTTTTATTTTTTTTTTAATTTATTTATTTATTTTTGCCTGCATTGGGTCTTCGTTGCTGCACACGAGCTTTCTCTAGTTGCGGCGAGCTGGAGCTACCCTTTACTGCGGTGAGCGGGCTTCTCACTGCGGTGGCTTCTCATCTTGCGGAGCACGGGCTCTAGATGTGCGGGCTTCAGTCATTGTGGCACATGGGCTCAAGTAGTTGTGGCACACGGGCTTAGCTGCTCCATGGCATGTGGGATCTTCCCGGACCAGGGCTCGAACCCGTGTCCCCTGCGTTGGCAGGCAGATTCTTAACCACCGCACCACCAGGGAAGCCCTGGAAAGTCTTAAGTGAAATGAAACTTTCATGTACAGAGATACAGCTCATCTAAACTACCCCATCCTAATTTGTTTTTTTTTGGCCACACAGCACGGCGGAACTTCCCCAACCAGGAATCAAACCCTGTGCCCCTTGCAGTGGAAGCGTGGAGTCTTAACCACTGGACCACCAGGGAAGTCCACGCTATCCTAATTTTAAAGACAAAAGGAATCAGCTAGGAACTACGGGGGTTAAAACGTACACATACAATAGCAGAAACTAATGAACCTCAGAAATGATCCAAACATGAGGGAATAGTGTCCTTATTATTGATAATATACTTCCTAATCCTACCATATTGATGCTATTTCACTTTCTCCTATCCTAAAATAACACCAAGGACTTCCTTGGTGGCACAGTGGTTAAGAATCTGCCTGCCAATGCATGGGACAGGGGTTCAAGCCCTGATCCGGGAAGATTCCACATGCCGCGGAGCAACTAAGCCTGTGCGCCACAACTACTGAGTCTGTGCACTCTGGAGCCCACGTGTCACAACTAGAGAGAAGCCCACATGCCACAACCAGAGAAGCCCACACACCGCATCGAAAGATCCCACATGCCGCAATGAAGATCCTGCATGCCGCAACTAAGACCCGATGCAGCTAAATAAATAAATAAATAACATCATCTCTGGAGAGCCCATAAATAAATAACATAATCTCTGGAGAGCCCAGGGTTCAAAACCTGGCTTACCCATTTTTATGTGACCCTGAACAAATCATTAAACCTCTTTGCCTCAAGTTGCCTCCTCATTAAAAAAATTGAGATTAAAATAGTACCTCTAATTTCATTGTCCTGTTGAGAGGGTGAAGTGATGTATTTCTCTGTATTAAGCACCTGACACTACTTGGCACGTTATTAGAGCTCCATGACATTTTGCACATGAGGAAACTGAGGCTTACGAGATAAAACTGCACAGGCATAAATCTAGTCCGTCTGACTCCAAAGCCCATGATCTTAACACTACTACCATACCACTTGGATATCTCTGCATGAGATTATGGATTTTTTTTTTTTTTTGCGGTACGTGGGCCTCTCACTGCTGTGGCCTCTCCCGCCGCGGAGCACAGGCTCGGGACGCGCAGACTCAGCGGCCATGGCCCGCGGGCCCAGCCGCTCCGCGGAACCTGGGATCCTCCCGGACCGGGGCACGAACCCGCGTCCCCTGCATCGGCAGGCAGACTCTCAACCACTGCGTCACCAGGGAAGCCCTGGATTATGGATTTTTTTTTCCCCAGTTATCTTTCTTTCTTTCCCTAATTATCAAAAATGAGTAGGCCTGCACTATACTAAAATCAGAGCAAAATTTTTTTTAGAAGATAACAAATACTCTGCGCTTTGGGAGTCAGAGAACAGAAAAGCACTTGTAGCATCTGAAAATAAAATGCTGAAGTAATCTTTTGGGGTTATCTGTCTATTCATGGCTATGTGGAGGATACAGTGCAGAAAGTGAAAATAGGAGGGGTAGGGACAAGACAGATGGAAAAAGAAAAATTTACATCATGTTAGGGCAGCTATAATTTCTACTTGTCTCTAGAGCAATACCACCATAAATTTCTGACCCTACTATGTAACTACAGAACTAAATTTTTTATTGTTGGGGCCGGGGGGCGGTGGGGGAGGTTACCCAGCCATACCCTGTGCACATGTGTGAGAGTGGAAATACTGTGGACCTGACAAAAGAATTTTCACTGCACCAACAGTTAAGTAACACTATAGGAGATTGGGAAATAACAATCATATTTGCTTTATAGGAGATAATCTTGAAATGTTGGGGAGGGGGACAGTACTGAAAGGAGAGAGGTAAAAAGACAAGGGAGAAAAGTTCACTCTAAAAGTGTGTAATATGCTACCTTTTTGTAGAAAAGGAAGAAAAACAAGAGTCTATATATGTAGAAATATATACATACATGAATAAACTAGAAAAATGAATTAAAAACTAGTAACAACAGAGAAAGATGGAAAGCTAAACTGGGCAAATAAGAGGCAGGTTTAGGAAGAATTTTCACTGTGTATCTTTTTATATTTTTTGAGCCATGTCAATATATTATCTAACCAAAAGTTACATAATTTAAGCTGTTGAAATAATCTAGACAAAAAAATAATCAAGATTATGTCAGTGACTACAGAAGTAGAGAAATTAAATTTAAGATGCCTAGGATATCTAAACAGAGATATCCAAAAGCCAACTGCAATGGATCTAAAGACTAGAAAATTGTTCAGGTGATAGTGATGCCTCGAGGCAACCATCAGCATGCCTAAGTTTACCTAGTGTGAGGTAATCAAATAAACGGCCAGAAAAGTAATCATCTAACATAAATTTTAAACAAGTAAATAAGTAATGCCAAATAGGAATCCAAAAGGCAATGTTTAAAGAGGTACAAGTAGAAAACAGTTTATCAGAAGTTATGAGTAAAGAGAGTTGCAAGAAAGATGAGTGATCATAGTTTTAAATGCTGAAAGTAGATCAAGTATAATGAAAAGTGAAAAAAAATTTTTGAATTTGGCCATGTGAAGTTAATAGCAAAATCAATAGAGTGGGAGACTTAAGAGTCAAATGTAACAATGTGAAGAATGAATGAACAGCAATTTGTGATATTTTATTTACTTATTTATACCTAAAATTTTTTTCAGAAAAGGATTTGAGGCAGACTACAAATAAAGGACCTGTATTATAACAATAAAAAAAACAGAAAAATGAACAGTGAAAGCCAGTATGAGGGACATCCCCTGATTTAGGGAAACTGCTCTTACCCCTGACTCCAACTATGTAGTTCTAGTGAGGGTTGTCATTCATAGCACCCTCCCCACTCCAGCCACAGGGATGGTGGGTACATGATCCAAGACAGGCCAATCAGAGTCCTTCCCAGGATTCTTCAAGACAGCCCCTTCTTCTGGTAGAAGGGGCTAGGAAGATGAGAGCCAAGAGCTGCCAGCAGTCATGGTTCCAGCCTCATGAAGTAGAGAGTCTGTAGTATGAGAGAATGAAATCAACACGCAGAGAAACAGAGATAAGAGGTGAAGTCCTAAATCCCACAGGACGAGGAGGAGAAAACAAATATATCAATAATCAGATTAACATAGCTGATGTAACTAAAGACCAGATTTGGTTCTGGGCTGCCTGATAGCCAGAACAAAAAGAAAAACAGAATACGTATCATAGAGCTGTCAAAAAGGAGGAAATATACCAGATTCTAATGGGAGACACTTTTCCTTATGCTAAATTATTAAAAGAATCTCTTGTACATGGATTTTCATATAAGGGTCACTGAAAGACAAAACGGACAGTGTCCATAATGAGAATGTTACAGCAAATGCTGATTTCATATGCTACTGCTTAAAATGACAATTAAGGAACTTCTCTAGCAGCCCAGTGGTTGTTAAGACTCCTTGCTTCCACTGCAGGGGGCACGGGTTCAATGCCTGGTCAGGGAACTAAGATCCTGCATGCCACGCAGTGCGACCAAAAAAAAAAAAAACAATACGATTAAGTTACACCTTAATCATTAAGCACAACTGGAAGGCTAGACCACAGTAGGCAGTTGAAGAAGCAGAGATAACAACTAATGGTTTTATTCTTCCAGGAAGCCTGCAAGTAAAAGGTGAAAAATGTAAAGGGAAAGTAAAATCCATGGGAAGATTGAAAAACGACTGTGAGCTGCGTGGGAAAAAATCAAGTAAAAAGGACAGACTAAAAGGAAAAACAAGACCCTGGAAGAAGTGGGAAAAGACTACATCATGAGAACAGGCAGTTAATTCCACTTGAAAACTAACTCCTCTCCTTCCACTGAATGACATAAAAAGGGCAAAATCACAAATCACAAAAGGGAAACAAACATAAAGAAAGACAACAGTTCTAAAACCTTGGAAGCTAAAAGGAAAAGAGTAGCAAATGACTTAGCAGATGAGAAAAGGCTGCTGCAGTAAGGCAAGTCCAAAAGCAACACGTCTCGGGCCACACGGCGCCCCAGCTGAGGGACCTCAGGCGCCACATCACGGTGGTGGTGCATGCCCCTGAGAGGGACGGGTTCAAGTAGGGCTCAAAACACGACGAGGGATAAGATAAAACCGGAAAGATAATCAACACCCCCCCACACACAATCCCTTCTCTACACACTACCAGGTAACTCTCTCTCCCACAGCCGAGAAAACTGCACAAAGGGTAAGCAAAAGGAAATCTGGACCTGGAGACATCTGAGCAAAGGCATACTGAAAAATCTAGTTCTAGATCGTGAAATTCCAGCAACCAATGCCTCAAGGAATACTGGTAACCAGGTTGTGAATCCCAAACAGCTGACTGGAGGATTTTTCTCTGAATAAACTAACCAGTTGGTGGCATCCCAATAAAAGAACCCAGCTAGACACCTATAATGAAGCCAATCTGCCAACAATTTCTGCCACACACACAGAACTTCCAGTCACCTCATTAGGAGCTTGTCTTAAATTCAAATGTACGGCTACCAGTCACTAGATTTGTAAGCAAAGTCCGTAACAAGACAGGCCAAAACAAATGGTACAAAGGAACTCTGAGGAAAAGAGTCCCAGGAGCAGAAGAAAACTTCAGAACACTGAAACAAAACAAAAACAACCATCTGGTTAACATCCTCAGAGAATTAAGAGAAAATATTGCACTTAAGAAACAAAAGCAGAGGATAAAAAATAAACATTCAGAAAGCATAAAAGAGCCTCTGGAAATTAAAAGTATAATAGAATTTAGAAATTTAAGTGAAAGAATGGAAAATAAAGTAAGAAACTGCCTCAGAAAGCAAAACAGAAAGAAATAGATTAACTTAAATGCAAGATCAGTTCAAAAGGTCCAACATCCAAATAAAGAAAAATACAGAAAAAGCAAACAATGATAATAGAACTGAGGAACTGTCAAAAATAATTCCAAAAAATTCTCCCTTAACTCAACTCATGTTCCCTAACACGATTTACCAAATTGAAAGGGCCACTGTGTGCCCAGTACAATGAGTGAGGGACAGTACACTAACTACCATGAGAAATAGCTGGTAAACTGGCCACAGAAAACACACCAAATCCAGAGAGAACAATCACATATAAAGGATTAGAAATCAGAACTTCACTGGTCTTCTTAAAAGAAACACTGACAGCTAAAAAGTAATGGAGAAATACCTTCAAAATTTTGAAGGAAACTTATTTCCAACCAAGAAAGAATTCCATACTCAGGCAAACTATCCATCAAGTAAGATGGTAAAACTTTTTTCCTTTTTGGAATTTTATAATGTATAGAAAATTGAATTTATAGACTACCTGATTCATTAAACAAGTGGAAAATTACATGAAGTGACTAGAAAGTATGCAAAGATTTAGCCTTAAATAAAGAACACAAGGAAAATGAAAATACAAGACAATTATTAATCCCAGGGAAAAAAAATTTAAAAAGAAAACAATCTTAGTATGCTTTTGGCTCAGAAATGAACAAAATACTTAAATAGTCATAATAACGTAAAATTTTCTGTTTAATACTCCTGACTTAACCAAAATTTGTGATATACTGAAAGACAACATCTAAAACTGGTATGTCAAGAATAGCTGCTTCAGGCTTCCCTCATGGCACGGTGATTAAGAATCCACCTGCCAATGCAGGGGACACGGGTTCAAGCCCTGGTCCGGGAAGATCCCACATGCCACAGAGCAACTAAGCCCATGCACCACAACTACTAAGCCTGTGTGCTGTAACTACTGAAGCCCACGTGCCTAGAGCCTGTGCTCCACAACAAGACACCGCGATGAGAAGCCCGCACATCACAACAAAGATTGGTCCCTGCTCGCCACAACTAGAGAAAGCCCACGCACAGCAATGAAGACCCAGTGCCACCAAAAATAAATAAATAAAAATAAATAAATAAATTTATTTTTAAAAAAAAAGAATAGCTGCTTCTACATCAAGAGTAGTCAAGCAGCAAGGTCAAGAGTCAAGCAGCAAGGTACTGTTTTACTGTGTGTGCAAAAGAATCTTTTGGTACTACTGACTGTGCATTTTTCACTTTGATAAACATAAAAGTTAAATCTAAACAAAAAATGGAATAAATAGGTACAATGGGCAATGTATCAATGTACCCAATGTTTTCATTTCTCTTACTAGTTATGTAGGCAGGTTAGAAAAGGATACAAGCAAGTACTAAACACCTACTTCATGTCAGCTGTTATGCTAAGTTTTTCTCACAGTAAAAGAAAGGAATTCAAGAAGTGAGACAACGGAAATTGGCTATTTGCTATTTTATGTATGGTGGTAAGCACTAAATCTGTTAACTTTTTAAAATCACCTCTTTCAAAGCTATAGGAACTCAGGATGCTACACTGAATTTAAAAGCAAAGAGTAGACATGAATCATCAGTAAGTGAAAAAAACGTTAGCAAATGTTAAACTTTGAAAGCATTCTATTTAAAGTATATAGGCTGGGACTTCCCTGGCAGTCCAGTGGTTAAGACTTCGCCTTACAATGCAAGGGGGTGCAGGTTCGATTCCTGGTCAGGGAGATAAGATCCCACATGCCTCATGACCAGAAAACCAAAACATAGAACTGAAGCAATACTGTAACAAATTCAATAAAGACTTTAAAAGTGGTCCACATCAAAAACAAAATTTTAAATAAATAAAGCATACAGGCTAAAAAGCTCGTACAGGAATAAAACGAAAAAAGTTATATATAATTTTTTTTTTTTAATTTTTGGCTGTATTGGGTCTTCGTTGCTGCACGCAGGCTTTTCTCTTGTTGCAGCAAGCAGGGGCTACTCTTCACTGTGCTGTGCAGGCTTCTCATCACAGTGGCTTCTCTTGTTGCAGAGCACGGGCTCTAGGCGCACGGGCTTCAGTAGTTGTGGCACACGGGCTCAGTATTTGTGGCTCGCAGGCTCTAGAGTGCAGGCTCAGTAGTTGTGGTACACAGGCTTAGTTGCTCCTCGGCATGTGGGATCTTCCAGGGCCAGGACTCAAACCCATGTCCCTACGTTAACCACTGCACCACGAGGGAAGCCCCTACAATACCTGTAGGAAGCCCCTACAATACCTGCGCGGAGCACAGGCTCCAGACACGCAGGCTCAGCGGCCATGGCCCACGGGCCCAGCCACTCCGCAGCATGTGGGATCCTCCCGGACCGGGGCATGAACCCATGTCCCCTGAATCAGCAGGCGGACTCTCAACCACTGTGCCACCAGGGAAGCCCCACAATACCTTTTTTAGACTGCCACTGAAGACACTCCATCCTGGCTTCTTGTACTCTTAAGTCAGAGGTATATAAGATAAATAAATTGGAAAACAAATTTTTAATTATGTAGATAAAGGTAAATCTTCTTGTGGTACAAATAAAAAAGAACTTAAAAGCTAAAAGAATCAACATTAGTTCAAGCTGAGGCAGTCAATGAAGATACCTGATCTAATATATACCTTAGAGGCTGGGATTGACTATGACACCAGCACAGACCCTAGATGTGCTGTGTAAGGACAGGAAATGGAAAAGGCCAATCCTACCGAAGGGGAATCTATCTCGAAAAAACATGGACTGGACCACTAAGACTAGAGAAAATTCATTCAAGAGGATAACTCAGCTGGGACGAGAACCACTTTCAACCTTGCCCTCCCTTCTTTCTGCCTGGAACACCTCTCTGCAGTCACAATGACTGTCATGCTGTGACCGTAGAACAATGCTGAAAATGAAAACTATCTGCTAAGGTTGGTATAGTAGAAAGAAAGAAAGTCTGATCCCTAAAGATTTCACAGAGGGACTTCCCTGGTGGTCCAGTGGTTAGGACTCCGTGCTTCCACTACAGGGGGAACAGGTTCAATCCCTGGTCAGGGAACTAAGATCCCGCATGCCATGTGGTGCAGACTAAATAAATAAAGACCTCACAGAGCTATCATAAAAGCTTCAAAGGAGTTTCTCAACTCCTTTCAAATAAGAAATCAGTAAATTTGTAAATTGCTAATCTGTAGAAGCCAGATTAATCTGTAATCTGGTCTTTGTTACTAGCAGCCAAAAGCAATTCTTAACAGTTACAGAGCAAATGCAAAAACTTCCCTCAGTGACACCTCCACAAACCCAGGTTAGAGGACCAGGAATCCCAAGAAAGAAAACAACGATTAGCTCACAGTCAAAAATTACAAAGTATGTGAAGACATCTACCACCACAGTTAAAAAACAAAAAACATGAAAGAATTCCAGAATCTCTGAGAAATTTTAAAGTAAGTATGTTTTGGGGACTTCCCTGGTGGTGCAGTGGTTAAGAATCTGCCTGCCAATGCAGGGGACACGGGTTCAAGCCCTGGTCCGGGAAGATCCCACATGCCGCAGATGAACTAAGCCCAGACGCCGCAACTACTAAGCCTGCACTCTGGAGCCCACGAGCCACAACTACTGAGCCCACGTGCCGCAACTACTGAAGCCCATATGCCTAGAGCCCATGCTCTGCAACAAGAGAAGCCACTGCAATGAGAAGCACGTGCACCACAGCAAAGAGAAGCCCCCACTCGCCTCAACTAGAGAGAGTCCACGCGCAGCAATGAAGACCCAACGCAGCCATAAATAAATAAATAAATAAATTTATTTTTATAAAAAGTACGTTTTGGCCATGACTAAGAAGCCCGCATGCCACACTGAAGATCCCGCATGCCACAACTAAGACTTGGCACAGCCAAAATAAATAAATAATGAATACTTCTTTCTTAATAAAGTTTTTTTTTTAAGGTGAAAGAAGGTTTTATTCAGGCAGAAACCCACTCCATAGACAGAGCGTGGGCCGTCTCAGAAGGCAAGAGGCCAAAATAAGTTATGTTTTAAATATTCAAATAAATAAATATACTCCTTAAGACTATAATAGGGACTTCCCTGGTGGCGCAGTGGTTAAAAATACACCTGCCAATGCAGGGGACATGCGTTGGATCCCTGGTCTGGGAAGATCCCACATGCCGTGGAGCAACTAAGCTTGTGCACCATAACTACTGAGACTGCACTCTAGAGGCCATGAGCCACAACTACTGAGCCCACGTGCCACAACTACTGAAGTCCGTGCTCCTAGAACCCGTGCTCTGCAACAAGAAGCCACCACAATGAGAGGCCCATGCATCGCAACAAAGAGTAGCCCCCGCTCGCCACAACTGCAGAAAACCCACGTGTAACAACAAAGACCCAAAGCAACCAAAAATAAATAACTAAATAAAATTGATTCTTTAAAAAAAAAATAAGGTGGAATTAAAATGTAAACAACAATAACACTGATTTTGCAAGATAAAGAGAGTGAACATAAGGTGTCCTAAGGTCCTTGGTTTTGTTCAAAAGGAGTACAAAGATTAATCTTAGGGCTTCCCTGGTGGCACAGTGGTTAAGAATCCGCCTGCCAATGCACGGGACACAGGTTCGAGCCCTGACCCAGGAAGATCTCATGTGCCTCGGAGCAACTAAGCCCGTGCACCACAACTACTGAAGCCCGTGCACCTAGAGCCTGTGCTCTGCACGCAACAAGAGAAGTCACTGCAACGAGAAGCCCGCGCAACGCAACTAAGAGTAGCCCCCGCTCACTGCAACTAAAGAAAGCCCCATGCACAGAAACAAAGACCCAGTGCAGCCAAAATTAATTAATTAATTTTTTAAGAAAAAGATTAATCTTAGACTCACAGAAAAAATATAAAGTATGCACATTAAAATATTAAGGGCAATCACTAAAAGAAAAGAAATGGAACATATAACCTCCAAATCAGACCAGATTTTTTAAAAGAAGAATAAAGAATAATCACTCCAACTGAAGAAAATAAAGAGGAAAAAAAATAAGCATGGTAAATAGATAACACAAAAATAGATAACACAAAATAGATAACACAAAATAAAAATTTAAGAAGCCCAAATGTATCAGTCATTACTATAAATGTAAACAAATAATCTGTAGACCATGTTAATACAGATTCTTAGACTACATTTTTTTAAAAAACCAAGCTTCACTATATTTACAAGGATGTTCACTGCAGCACTATTTGTGGTTATGAAAAACTGGAAACCTAAATGACAATCAATAAAGGAATTAAATAAATTACAGTACATTCTGTGACAGAATACTAAAAAGCAGATAAAAAGAACGAACTAGATCAATATATATCAGTGTAGTGATGTCACAAGTAGCTATGTCACAAATCACAGAACACATATAGAATTTACCATTCCTGTAAAATAATACACTAGTTGGTGGTGTGTATGGATATATGCGTGTAATAAGAAGGAGTAAAACATAGATGGTGGTATATATATACAACGGACTATTACTCAGTCTTAAAAACAAGGAAATTCTGCCATCTGTGACAACATAGATGGACCCTGAAGGCATTATGCTAAATGAAACAAGTCAGACAGAAAAAACAAATACTATATGATCTCACTTATATATGGAACCTAAAAAAGCCAAACTCAGAAACAGAGAACAGATTGGTGGTTGCCAGATGCAGTGGGTAGTGGGTTGGGGGAAATGGGTGAACGTGGTCAAAAGGCACAAACTTCCGGTTATAAGATAAGGGAGCTCTGGGGATGTAATGTACAGCATGGTGACTGTAGTTAACAACACTGTATTGTGTATTTGAAAGCTGCTAAGAATAAATCTTAAAAGTTCTCATCAAAAGAAAAAACAATTTGCAACTAGGTGAGGTGATGGATGTTAACTAAACCCTCTGTGGTAATCATTTTGCAATACATACGTATATCAAATCATTACGTTGTACACCTTAAACATTCTGGTGTTACATATCAATTATAGCTCAATAAAACTGGCAAGAAAAACAGAGAGAGAGACTGGCCCCACAGACATTAAAAGGGTAATGGCTGACCCAGACTGGGGAGAATACAAATAGTACTTCAACTTAATTTTTTAATTTATTGTTCTTTTTAAGCAGAAGGGAAGATTTGAAGCAAATATGAAGAATGGACATTTGTTCATTCTGGGTAGGGAACACACAGATGGTCATTTTATGTTTTATACTGCTCAGAACTACTCGTGATAATCAAATGCATATTAATATAATTTTAATTTGTAGAATTAAATCTAAATATACTTACTGTGATTAAGTGTATTTCATATGGTTTTACAGATTTATAGTAATTTATTTGCATTATGTATCTCAATAAGAGAAAAATTTAAAAATAAAATAGTGCATCCCTAGATCAATCCCTAAAGCCCTGGTTTTGAGTCCATCCAGTGGTTCCTCCCGAACAATGTAAAAAGCCAGGAAGAACTGAAATAAAGAGAGGCAGAGCAATAGAAGAAAGTTACAGCTCACCTCCTGGAGGAAAGGAATCATCTTTCATTTAGAGCAAGAAGAGCAAGACCTAAACAATGCAAATACTTAATGAGCTTTTGGCCATTTTATTTATTACACAATGCACTGTCAACACATTTTCCAAGCAGAATAATTAAATATCTAAAATATCCTCTCTCGGGCTTCCCTGGTGGCGCAGTGGTTGAGAGTCCGCCTGCCAATGCAGAGGACAAGGGTTCGCGCCCCGGTCCAGGAATATCCCACATGCCACGGAGCGGCTAGGCCCATGAGCCATGGCCGCTGAGTCTGCGCATCTGGAGCCTGTGATCCGCAGCGGGAGAGGCCGCAACAGTGAGAGGCCCACGTACCGCAAAAATAAATAAATTAATTAATTAAATAAAATATCCTCTCTCTGTATCTCATTAAAATTGTATAAGTAGGTAAAATTTCTAATAAATCTCTTCAGCCTGTGGTAGTTACGAACAGATACACAGTAAACACAAAAACAGTCATCAGAATTTCCCTGGTATCACAGTGGTTAAGAATCCACCTGCCAATGCAGGAGACATGGGTTTGATCCCTAATCCAGGAAGATCCCACATGCCGTGGAGCAACTACGCCCATGTGCCACAACTACTGAAGCCTGCGTGCCTAGAGCCCGTGCTCTGTAACAAGAGAATCCACTGCAATGAGACGCCCACGTGACGCAATGAAGAGTAGCCCCCCCCCCCGCAACTAGAGAAAGCCCATGCGCATCAATGAAGACCCATCACAGCCAAAAATAAATAAAATAAATTTACTTTTTAAAAATGTTAATTTAAAAAAAAAAGAACACATACACATTAAATACAAAAACAGTCATCAGAACTTCCCTGGTGGCACAGTGGTTAAGAATCCACCTGCCAATGCAGGGGACATGGGTTTGATCCCTGACCCAGGAAGATCCCACATGCCACGGAACAACTAAGCCCATGCGCCACAACTACTGAGTCGGCGCTCTAGAGCCAGCGAGCCACAACTACAGAGCCCGCGCACCACAACTACTGAAGCCTGCACGCCTAGAATCCACGCTCCCCAACAAGAGAAGCCACCGCAATAAGAAGCCTGCGCATAGCAACAAAGAGTATGAAGCCCGCAACTAGAGAAAACCGCACTAGAGAAAACCCACGCACAGCAACAAAGACCCAATGCAGCCAAAAATAAATAAATAAATTTATTAAAGGAAAAAAAAAAAAACAGTCATCAATGAGTGTTTTAACCTCTAACCTTGGGACTGACCTGGTGTTGCAGTGGTTAAGAATCCGTCAGCCAATGCAGGGGACGAGGGTTCGAGCCCTGGTCCAGGAAGATCCCACATGCCGCAGAGCAACTAATCCTGTGCACCACAACTACTGAGCCTGTGCTCTAGAGCCCACGAGCCACAACTACTGCAGCCCGCATGCCTAGAGCCCGTGCTCCGCAACAAGAGAAGCCACCGCAATGAGAAGCCTGCGGACCACAAGGAAGAGCAGCCCCCGCTCACCGCAACTAGGGGAAAGCCCACGCTCAGCAACGAAGACCCAATGCGGACAAAAATAAATAAATTTATTTTTAAAAACAAAACCTCTAAACACTGTGACAGCAGTTAGTAAACAATGAAGTCTAATGAAAATATTTCAATAAAAATTCTTGGGCTTCCCTGGTGGCACAGTGGTTGGGAATCCACCTTCCAATGCAGGGGACACAGGTTCGATCCCTGGTCCGGGAAGATCCCACATGCCGTGCAGCAACTAAACCCGTGTGCCACAACTACTAAGCCTGTGCTCTAGAGCCCACGCGCCACAACTACTGAAGCCTGCGCACCCTAGAGCCCGTGCTCCACAACAAGAGAAGCCACCCAATGAGAAGCCTTTGCACCACAACGAACAGTAGCCCCCACTTGCTGCAACTAGAGAAAGCCTGCGCACAGGAACCAAGACCCAACGCAGCCAAAAATAAATTAATTTTAAAAAAAAACTCTTATTCACTTGAGGTGAATAAAGCAATTCGAGTGTTTTTTCCGAACAATGAATGCCTAACAAAGAGCTTCCCTTAAAAACCAACCAAACTTTCCCTCAATTCCCCATCTATTTTTATTTTCCTCTTTCCTTATTTTCAACATTCAATCTAACCCTGCAATCCTTACTCTTTTCGATGCCCTATCATGAGGGTTCTGCCCAAACCAGAGAACTACAATTGCTGTCTCAAGTACTTATCTTAGTCCTTCAGCATCCTTGGCAGCAATGTCACTATCAAAAACTCTTTCTTAAAAAAAATAATTGTGGACCTCCCTGGTGGCGCAGCAGCTAAGAATCCACCTGCCAATGCAGGCAACACAGGTTCGAGCCCTGGTCCGGGAAGATCCCACGTGCCACGGAGTAACTAAGCCCGTGTACAACTACTGAGCCTGCGCTCTACAGCCTGCGCGCCATGACTACTGAAGCCCGCGCACCTGGAGCCTGTGCTCCGCAACAAGAAAAGCCACCAGAATGAGAAGTCCCCGCACCACAACAAAGAGTAGCCCCTGCTCGCCACAACTAGAGAAAGCCCGTGCGCAGCAACGAAGACTCAACACAGTCAAAAATAAATTAATTTTAAAAACAAATTAAAAATAAAATGGGGGTCTTCCCTGGTGTCACAGTGGTTGAGAGTCCGCCTGCCGATGCGGGGGACGCAGGTTCGTGCCCCGGTCCAGGAAGATCCCACATGCCACGGAGCGGCTGGGCCCGTGAGCCATGGCTGCTGAGCCTGCGCGTCCGGAGCCTGTGCTCCGCAACGGGAGAGGCCACAACAGTGAGAGGCCCATGTACCGCAAAAAAAATAAAAATAAAAATAAAATAAAAAATAAAATGGGTATACAATGTTAATATTAAAAAAAAAAAAAAAAAAACTGTCTTTGTTGCTACTGGACCCTGCAGGTTCTCCTTTCCTGACAGTTCATTATCCATCCTTGGAAACTCGTTCTTACTCTCCCAAATGTGAACATTCACCGTAGTTCTGTCTTCACTCTTCTTTTCTCTAACAAAAAATGTCACTTGTTTCCCAATCTTCCTTCTATGCAGCTCCAACTCTAACTTGTCCTCATTACTTTAACCCTAAATTTCCAATGAAAAATCCTAGCGGCATCAAAACCAACATGCCCAAAACAACTTTCCTTACTCTTCAAATTTGCTCTCCTTCCTTTGCTACTGTTAATGGTATCACCATTCCAGAGTGCTCAACCTTGACATCTCAGAATCATCTCTGATTATTCCCTTTCCTTCACCCCACATCCATTTGTCATTTCCTCCTTCAAAACGCTCCCTCTTTCTTTCTACTCCCTCCCTTTCTACTCTCACATTTTTATAGTAACAGCATCCTAAGACTTTCAGTTTCTAACCTCCCCTTTCAAAGCCATTCTATATACAACCAAACTTGTCTAAAAATACTTTATTTGTTCTGGATTTTTACTCCTCAGTATCTGTCAAGGTACCACCAGTTCATAATTCCCCCTCTTCTGAAAAGTGAGCTATCCCAAACCCACAGAGATCTCCCTGTGTCTGAGCAACTCAACCCTATTGTCTAGCCATGGCTAGCTAACTGGTCCAGAACTAGACAAGCCAAGACAGTTTTTTTTCCCCCAAGAGGAACATGAGATTCACACTGCGATTTAGCCTCTTGAGACAGGAGGCAGAAAATATTAAGAGCTGAAGTATGGCCATCTTTCACCACAGGAGGCAATATACAACACCTTGGTTGAGAGCTTCATCACAGCCCAGACTCCAACTAGATATGTATTTCTCTTAAAAGTACGATATCTTTATCTATGAAATGAAAGTAACAGAATATCTACCTCATATATTTGATAGGTAAAGAAAATAATTGGTATAGAACATTCAGCACAGTATCTGACAAATGGTAAACAATCAAAAAAGTTAACTATTGATTTTTGGAGTAAGTAGCAGAGAAAATCTGCAGAAAAGAAAAGAATGAAGCAGACACACAGAGAAAAGCAGAAATAATATTAAAACTAATTCCATTCCCGTTCTAATTCATGGGTACATTTTCAGGTTAGGTTTCTTGGCTACTATACCCTTATAACAAAATGCCCTTTCTTTCCTTATTTAAGCTTGGAATGAGTTTTTGTTTTTTACAAACAATCCTACCTTGTATAATTGTACACTACAGGAATTTAGAAGACTCTGTGCCTCTTCTTTCATTAACGACCCCCACCATCCTACCAAATAAAGCTAAAATAAAATGGGTCCTCCAATATACCTTTATATATCTTTTAAGATAAATACTTTATTCACCTAAATATCCTGACCATGACCTCAGAGAGGAAAAAGAAATAGAAACAGGCAACAAGTGGCATTTGAGGCAAATAATGCTGCCATTTTACCACTCCCCATTCAACTCTTTATCCTCCCTCTCTTGATACCCACTTTCCTATTTTCTAATCTTTCTCTGGCCATGTATCTACTGTGACATCCCCTGGAAGAGCCTCACCTTACTGTCAGTGTTTACTAACAAATTAAAGCATAACTTCTTTTGCTTGGTGACCCATCAACCCCAAACCATAACATGCTACAAAGAGGAAAAAAGACAGAGTAAACCTATACATACTTTAAGTCCTAAAATTTTCATTATTAATTTCATCCTCCACTTGCCAGTTCCCATTTCTGTAACACTAGAATAGCTGAAACTCTGGTACAGTGCATTCCCACACACAAAGAAAACACATCAACAGAATATTGCTCTGAGTTTCACAATCCTATATAAGCTACTCAGCCATTATTTCTGATCAAAAATTGCCCAGACAAAAATAAAAGCTTCTGTTCATACTATCCATGTAGGTAAAGAAGTTGAAATATTTGTTTTCTACCTTCTGTCACATACTCTAGTCAACAACAAAAGGAAGAAACTATCACACTGCAAATGGTAATACTTTCATGTGATTAATGAAGATTAAATCTTTTTCTCCCTCATATTTCCAGAAGTTCAACTGGAAAAATGATTTTGGCCACAAAGAATAAACATTCCTCCCTCATTCTTACAGAAGGTTTACAGAAGTGTTCAGAAGGAAGGTTAGCCAGCCAAGTCAAAAAAAGGAAGATTTTTATGTTGCTTTGCCAAAGGGACTGAATGTCTGAAAATACTGAGCAAAGTTAAACTTTACCTGTATAGATATAGTAAAAAGAAATATGAATCATTAAACACTTTTTTTAACTCAGTAAACAGAACCTAGCAAAATTATCTCAATATAACTTACTTATGTCCTACTGCCATTATATTCCAACTATGATTAGCCAATTTAACCCTCAAACCAGTAGGCACGGCTAAGAAAGCCCAAATACAACTTTATATTTTACCTGTTCTAAATATCCATCAGTATATACTTATGTGATTCAATTTGTTTTTCAGATCTTATAAAACCAGTTTAAAACTGTAAGTCAATATTTGGCCCAAATTCAATATTTGAACAAAAGACTGAAAACCCTTCAAACTGAAACATGAGTATGTAGCATCCTAAGCTACTCACTGAAGTATTTTAATGTTTTTGATAAACAGTCCTTACCACTCTGGCTGCTCTCTCCTGAGATTCACATTTCCTGCAAAACCATGGTCCAGTGGGTACTTGAACAATGCCATAGCAAGCTGTTGGGAAATAAATGTTTTAAAGTAAGTTAAGATTTGAATAATTATGTAAAATCAAATACCCTTTCAAAGCCCTATTAAAGTAATTACCTCTGAAACTATTCACATAAACCACCTGCTTTGTAAAGAACTTAAACATGATATATTTATGTTTATAATTTATCACCTAGTTAAAATTGTGACATTTTAACTAAATACTAGAAAAATAATCTTTTTCTATTCTATTTCAATTAAAAAGTATAAACACAAATTTTATTCTTATAACAGAAAAAATATTAGATAAAATTTAACATTTTTCTTTACATAGAATAACTCAAATTAATTAATTCATTCCTATATCCTGAAATTTAAATAGCAAGCATTTTAGATACATGAAAGTGAAAATTATTTCCAAATCACCTTTCAAAACAAACAAGACATTGCAGGAAAGAAAATGAAATGTAATGTTAAAAGTAAAATGCTTCTATTTAAATGAAATGTCCAGAATAGACATTTGTCTATCTGTCTATAGAGACAGAAGGTACATTACTGGTTGTCTAGGACTGGGGGAGTTAGGAAGAAATGGAGAATAACTGTTAACAGGTTCAAGGTTTCTTATTAGGGTGATGAAAATGTTCTAAAATTGACTGTAGTAACAAATCCAAAACTGTGAATATACTAAAAACCAGTGAATTGTACACTTTAAGTGGGTTAATTGTATGGCATGTGAGTTACATCTCAATAAACCCGTCAGAAAAAAAAAGTAAACTACACGTTTATTTCTAACATATAATGTTCCAACAAGTGATCTGTATATCACACATCCAAATCACAGTCTAGTTGCGTACAAAACTGTTTTTATATTAACATTTACCTAACTCAAAACTTAACATTTTCCAAAAACCTTAAAACACTAATATCCAACTGACATTCTCTTGAATGAGCTTGCTCAGAGGTAACTTGAAAATATATCAAATATTGGAAAGCACTTAAAGAATATAAAATCAGCACAAATTTTTAAAACTCCAAAAGCTAAACTTCTAATCCCTTTTAAAATGTATCGGAGTAAAAATATTCTATCAGCCAAGAAATACAGCATCACAGCCCAAAAACTTATATTTTAATTCAGAAATACTTCTAAAAAAGAAATTTTAACACTTAAATGAACACCTTCTAAATTGGGAGATGAGACTACTTAGCATCATTTATCATCCAATTCATAAGAAATACCTCTCTACAAGTGCCAATGAACACTATAACGGAAATACACTATACCAGTTCTGAGACCTTACAATCAGTACCTAGTTTTAATACACATGGTTTTCACTCCTTAGAAGAGTAAGGTGTGCAACTCCGCCCTTCTTTAAAAGAACTGGGGATACATGCATGCTCAAGTTCGGTTACTCACTATCTCCTAAGTCCGCCTTCCCAGTTCTGAGATTCCGTTCTATAAAGAATACAGTTTAGTCCCTTACGCTCAGGCTTTCTCTCGTTTAGTAGCGCCCGATACACTACTGAATCTCTGTCTCACTCAACGCCAGATTTAGAAACGGGAAGGGGGGCCGGGTTGGTGCACAACAAGGGGAGTACAACAGCCACCAAAAAAAGTGACCTGTTTTTCGGCCCCCAAATTTTCAGCCTCAATTCCTTACCACGTGAAATGGAAAAAGTCAGAACCTTCAAACGGCCACAAAACTACCTTAACTAGTGTCCTCGGCTTTTCTGTATATCCCCAAAACTCACCCAATGGAAACACCCAGACACAAACTAAGATGCTCCCCGAGTCACTGGCGGCGCCACCACCTCCTCTTCTGTCCAGTCACTGAAGCTGAGGAAGGGGCCCGATGAGGCCACTCAACAGCCTCATCCACCACCCCGAGCAGCTCAGCCCAGCCGCGCCCGCGGCGGCGCGACTGCGGCGACGGCCTTCCGCCTCTTCTCCGCGGGAAGCTCCAGTCCGCAGGAGCGGCAGCAAGGTCTCGGCCAGAAAGCTTGGGGTGCGGCAGCCGGCGCCCTCCCCCCCCAAATCTAAAGCGGCAGGGCAGACCCCCGAGCTCCGGATCCGCCCCGGCGCCGCGCGCCGCGCTCCCGAGCCCGACTCCATGGTACAGGAAGTCTCCAGACACTGCGGCAGACGGCGCGGCGGGAGGGGGAGGGGGCTCCCCACTCCCCAACCCGAACCCACAGCCGCGGGGCCACGGCCGAGGGGCGCGCGCCCGGGCCCCGACACCCCCTCGCCGCCGACCCCCGCCTCCGAGAGTCCGCAGACCCGCGGCTCCGGGCGCAGGCGGCGGCCGAATGACACTTGAGAGTGAACGCAGCATCACATGACAGTCCAGGCCACACACACTTTCTCCCACATGCGCAGCCCACACCCCTTCCGCCCCGCCGCCGACCCTCCGAGTCAATCCCCGGCCGCAGAACGGGGCGGGGGCGGGGGCGGGGGCGGGGCGGGGGGAGGGGCGGGAGGGGAACTGGCAGTTGCTGCCAAGGTGGGGGAAGTGGTGACGGTTGGGAGAGGCCGGGTTCGGCCCGGAGGGCGGTTGGGTGTTTACCTTGATGCACCGCGACGCTGCAGCCGTGCCCGTCGCAATAAACCAGCGGGTTCTCGGCCCAGCCTCTCTCGTCTGAGCAAACGCAACAGCCTCCAATCATCTCCTTCATACTATGGGAGACCTCGTCCTCCAGTGACACGGGCCGGTCGCTAGAGACCATCTAAGAGGGAGTTGGGGGGGACCATTAAAAAACACATGCAAGCCAATGAGTGCTTCCCCCCGCCCAGTCCCCCGCGCCCCCGCTCCCTTCCCGGCGCCCCGGCCCCCGCCCGCCGCTCGGCCGCTCGCTCACTCGGGCTTTGCCGCTCAGTCACTCACGTTCCGCACAGGAGTCAGGAGCCATGTCCTTGCTGACTCCCCCCACCTCCCCTCCACCGCCTCCTCCGCCTCCTCCTCCTCGTCTTCTTCCCTCCCCACCTCCACCCGGCGGCTAACGCTGGAGCCCGGAGAGGGCACACATAATCAAGTAGGCCTCCGCACAGGCGCACTGGGGGGGCTCCCGCTGGGCCAGGGGCAGCGAGGGAGGGGAAGGGGGTTGCGCTTCCTCCTCCGAGCGTCACTCGGCGTGCGCGCCCGCCCGGCGACCGGCGTGAGGGAAAAGGCCCGGGAGAGGCGAGGCCTGCGTGCGCGTCGCCGCGTCCGGCCCGCAGCCCGGGCCTGCCTCCCGGCCCCTTCCCCTCCCCCGCGCCGCTCGCAGCCGCCGAGGTGTGCTGAGGGGGAGGGGGCGACGGGAGCCCGTGGCGCGCCGAGGCCGGAACAAGCCAACTGGAGGGCGCGGGGGCGCGCACGCGGGGGCGGGGACGTTGCGGCCGTCTTCTGCAGTGCCGGCCGCGCGGGCTGCGTGTGCACGTCGCGAAGAGGCCTCGGCGGGAGGGAGGGTGGGAAGGGAGGATTCCGAGGACCGGCAGGGAGGACGAGTTTTGTCTGAGTAGGTGGAGGGGACTCCCAGCGGGCATCTGAGAACCTACCTGCAGGCCTTTTCCTCAACAACTGGCCCGTGGGTAACAAGGGTTGGGCAAGTCGGCCAACTTCCATGAAGGGTGCAATGAAGCATGGCTTCCTGCAGTTGGCCGCGCGAACTTCACTGTAGTGCCGAAGCCTTTACACCCATTAAGTTCACATCCTGGACTCTACCCAAAGTTCACCCAGTGGAAGTGCCACCAAGTCGGCTGCCCGTTTACACACCACACTGGGCCCAGTGACAACTGAAAGTGCATCACAGACAGGGTCAAAAGCCTAGGTTGGGTTGTATTCGAAGAGGGAACACCTATGCTACCCGCAACTTGCTGTGTAGGAGTACAAACGGTTGTTAATCAGGAATTAGCAATATAATGTGAGGATCAGGAAATCGCAGTTTGAGGGAACCCAAGTTCTAGTCAGGCACCAAATGATCTCTAACACCATGTGACAGTGGAGTCCTTTCAATTGAGGATTTCTCTGATCTGGCTCTGTACTCCAAATTTACTTTTGAAAATTTGTCAATTTTTTATTAAGGCCACTTAAGTGGCAGGAAGATGGGAGCTCACTCACATACAAATAGAAAATGGATCAGGCCTATCTGAATAATTAGCTGGATATTGAGCAGTTTTGAGCTGTGAAATCTTCCGCTGTTGCCCTACCCCCTATGTATCCTTTTTAGTCCAATATTGATTTTAGGCCAAAAAAGTTTAGCATGAAATAGGAATATAGATAGATTGTTTAAATGACAAGCATAGTTACAAGGCGAATTCATGACTTTGATAAATACCTTACAGGTACAAAATGACTTTATCAGGAATTAGCAATATAATGTGGGGATCTGGGAAATGCAGTTATATAAAATGCTAAAAGATGAAGGAACCCAAGTTCTCCTAGTCAGTCACCAAAAGATAATGGTTTAAGTTCTAAAAGCATTCCAAGTGTTCTCATAAAGAAAAAAAAAATTGGTGGCATGGCTGCTTTTTCTATTGCAAATTAATTGCTAGAAATCTATTTAAGAATTATAATAGATATACTACAATGCAAGCATATATCAGCAAATATATTCAAACATTCTAAAAGCGAAGTGAGATGGCTACAGTAATGCAAATCTAGAAGTGTAAGATAGGGGAAAAATGTACACTAAAGAGACCAAAAAATGAGAATTTAGTTATATTAGTGCATTTTAAAAAGGTGACTACAAGATTACATACTTATAAAATGCAACTTCTTTTGGAGGGTATGGTAATAATAAATTTCTAAACATATAATAATGATGTTCTTAAAATACCACTAATATTTTTAAAACTAAAACCGTGTTCAAACAAATCTATATTGTTTTGTGTATCTCTACTGTATATCTTATCTTTACCCCTTTACAAGGGATACCAGTTCAACATCCAATTCCTGATCAGGTTCACACTCTTAATGAAGAGTAATTTTTAGTTAAAATTAATGTGAAATTTCCCTTGCTAAACACTGCAGTCGAACCTTAATGAAACAAATTATTTTAAAATACATTCATTTTATTTTTAATGCATTGGAGCTTAGTTCTTGTGATGGAATTAATTTATATGTAAAGAAAGATGGGTACTTTACCCTATCCTGTAACACTTAATAGAAGAAATGTAGGTAAACGCTTAGTGTTTCCAAAACAAAACAAAAAAGTTCATCATTTGTAATACATTTTTGAAATTTAGAAAAATAGAGAAAATACACTATTTCTTAAGAACAGGCCTATATATAAATAATAGTATCTGAAGAAGAAATTTTATTAAAGATGTACATATAAATGTTGACAAAATATAAGTCAAATTATTTAAAACTGATATTTAACATATTAAATGTTATGAAAACTGTAAGAAAAAACATAATGAGCTAAATAGGTCATTCTAATTTTAACTCATGTACCAGATATAGAACTTTTTCTTATGTTATATATCAGAAGTATAATATTTAATATATTTCTAAAAAATATTAGGTGATAAGAATAACAGACATTACAAAATAGTTCAGAGATACAATTAATTATTCATTCAGTAAATATTTATGGAACATTTACTGTGAGCCAGGGAATATTTACTAGATACAGGAAATACAGCAGTGAGCAAGTTATATTTGTCCTTTGTGCTATATGTATGTGTATGATTGGCTGATTATGCTAATTCTCATAACTCAGAATGGATACAACTTAAAAAGTGCCAGAATCGTTAAAGTTCGAGCAAGTTTTTAACAACACATGGTAATGTTAAAAAAAAAAAAAGTTCATGGGATTTATAGAATAACTTCATAGAAAAGTACAATTTCAATCTTAAAATAATGTTATCCTTTAAATCTGATTCCACATTCTCAAAATATTCTTTGTAAAAGTACACCTAGTACCTGTAGAATAAAACAAAAGCCTGTGGTCCCAGTATACTTCCTCACATAACAACAGCAGCTAACTCAGTAATGGCTCATCTGTTTCTCTGAACTAATCATCTGAGGCAAACCACAAAAAACTCAAGTAAAGTATTTTATGATGTAACCTCTAACCCTACTATAATGGGAAACTATATTTTCTTCCTGTATGGGTAATATATCTTCTTATAATTTTCTTTATTCCTCATCCTGGGCACCAAATTTTTGGATTTGCTTTTCCATAATCATTTACATTAGTAGATACTTACGAACGAAATATTTAAAACCAAACTTGGTTCCTAGGTTAATATTGCTTATATTTATCTCCTTTTTAAATTGAAGTTTTATTTGCCTTCTGCTATTTGCCTGGTATGTTTAGTCTATTATACCCATTGTTGAAGTATATTTCTTTAATGAGGTATAGAAATTGAGGTATATTTCTATAATGTTAAGACTAGATGCACTTTCCTTAACTCAGATTCTTAACTTCCATAAAGTGTTTAAAATTCTGTATTGGCTCTGATACCTAGGTTTTTAAACAAAAAGCAATTATCAGAATTCATTCATCTACTAAACCTCATCAGAAACTATAATTTTCTTTCTAAATAAATTAGTTGGAAAAAGCAATAAGGCAATTCCTTATGATCTGCACAAACTTTAATATACGCCCTCTTCTAAAGGAATCTCTGAATAAAATTTTGTTTTGCTCATTTGGTATCCAAGGTTTCTTACCTTTTACATGAAAAGTTTATGAGCCATATGTTTATACTAGTATGATTAAAATATTGAGGTATTTGTGATACTAGTTTTGTTATTTATCTCACAATAAGTGAGTATTGTGTCTTTATAGGTACAAACCCATGCATGGCACCTATATCATGGAGCACTATCAGAAATTTCATTAAAAGGTATTCATTTCAATTATATTTTCAGTTGATATTCCGTTAATGGCTTTTGGAAAATTCCATTTAACGAAGCATATTAATCTTACTAGGTGATTTTTTTAAACTCACCATACCGCCTAGCAAGTGTCCTGCACGTAGTAGGCCCACAATAAATATTCATTTAATGTACAGTATTGGTGTTTAAAAGTTAATTGCTGTCTGAGCTTTATTCTTCAGAGTAAAGCAAGGCTTTATTTTGTATGTACACCTGAACTAAAATTTCTAAGTAATGATTAGGAAATTTTCAGATAAATTGGCTTTAAAGATTTTCAATAGTTGAAATTAATATAGGTGAAGAGTTTTTATTTACCGGGTAATTTAGAATTGTCTGTATTTAAATAGCCCTCAACTGTTAACCACCTCTCCATGTAAAAGTCATTTTCTTACAAAACAGACTCTAACTTAGAATCAATCATAATTAATATTATTGTTGCATACACTGTTAAAAAGTTTAGTTAGGTAATTCTGAAATTTAAATTGTATGTAATTTAAATTTTAAAATCTTTTTAAGAATCAAGGCCTAATATTTACTTTAAAGGGTTTAGTTTGGTTAATCCTGTGTTTGGCTTCAGAGCCACGCCTTTTGCTATAAAATTGATATGCATTGGTTATATTTACATTTTTGGGTAAAACACCGTGTAATTACCAACAGAAAAATAATATCTAAAAGATGCCTTTAGATCCTCTAGGCGTTACACAAACCCCAATAACATTTCAGAACTGGGCTATTTTTTTCCATGATGCAATAATACTTAAAGGTGTTACACTTTAGACTTTTCAGAGTATCATCAATATAATGTAAGGGCAGGAGTGTAAGGTCCATGTTCCCATTTTTTTACTGACACTGAAGATTTGCATTTCTGTTATAATTAAAGTGTGATTAAAGTGACATATTTAAGTGTCTGTTTATAGGATACAATAAGGTTATCCAAGTGAAAAGATTCTGGACATGGAAAAGAGGAAAATCAGTTTTTGAAATGGAAGAGAACCTTGCAAGAAATGAAACATATCTTGGACTGAAAAAAAAGAAGAATCAGAAATTAAACTGAATTGCTAAATACTATTTGGACCAAAGAAGACTACTTTTTAAGATTTAAATGTTTTCCTCTCTGAAAGGGGCCACTGCTTACCAAATCCAGAAACAAGCCCTAGAATATGTTAATTAACTGCATTGTGTCCCAGAAAGAATGAGGTTGACAAATTCATTTTTTTATTCCTTCAATCAATAAACTGTTTGCCTAGTACATCTTAGATTTTTTAAATCTATAATGTGTATATTTACCTCTTGGAATTGTACAGTAACAGTGCCAAATACCACCATGGCCCCATAGGGTGCATCTTATGAAGCTTAACATTCCTGGCGAATTAAACACACAAGCCTCCGATCACTTTTTGTCAGTCTTTACTGTGGCGCGTAACAGCCAAACTGTAGGTAATTTTTATATGGTGGCAATTTACCCCAATTTAAAAAGCAATGATCTTTGATGCAAGCAGAAGTGGAAAATATAATGACAGAAAACTAAAGAAAGGTATTACAAAGACTGACCTGGAACGCTTCTTGTCCCTCTCCATCCCCACCCCCATTCATGCCCTTTTTTTCCGCCCATTTGTTGTTTTTCTCACAAGTATATCATGACTTGCAACATATTTTTTTTTAATTTAAATAAAACCCCCAAATGCCTGAAACACTAAAAGATGTAAAAAGATTCACCTTCTGCAATCAACTACATAGCAGATAAACTTATAAAGCTATTCTAAACATCCAAAGACTTATAAATAAAAAATGTAAATTGAATCCAAGTAGTTGGGGAGGGGGACGATGGGAGGATGAGTGTGGGAGGAATGAACAGATTGAGAATATCTAATTTCAACACCAATTTTTTTTCCGTTCAAACCTTTCCATAGTTACACCTCAAATGATTTCTTATATAAGAATTTCTCCCTATATCTCGAAATAACTGAATGATTTCCGTGAGGAAATGCAAGTTTAGGAAGATCCGCAAAATGAAAGTGTTAAAATGCAAACCACTTCTATAGCATTTCAAATGCAAAATCACAACCACCACTACCTTTAACTGACTCTTAAGGGTTCTTTTCAAACAGAGGCTGTTTATGAATATCATCTGTTAACTTCTTTCTGGTAATTCAAAACTCTTGTCAAATGATGTTTTCAAGATGACGTGTAAATATAATATTCCACTAGAGATCAATTCTAATTGGTTTTTAAAAATCCACCTTGGGAAACCAGTGCTGTATAATACACAGACTAGTAATGGGCATTTTAGAAGGAATTTCCGCAAAGTCTATTATCAATCTAAGTCGAAATTACTGTCTTGCCCCAGTAAGGTTTGGGCAAAAGGACTGAAATTATTTCTCCATGAGTTTTCACGCACGATGACTTTGGTCTTGTCTTCAAGATTCGCGAGCACTTGTTGGAAATCTTCATTTTTTAAAACTGTGATGCTTGCCAGAAATATTTTTTCCACATGCCTCACAAAGGAAAACAGGCAGAGTTTCGTAGGTTGCTTACAATTATTTCTTTCTAAAACGTGGTATAAAAGCTAATGACACGTTTTTCCCTTTTGAATTTCACTGTTATTTTGAAAATGCATTTCACGTTAAGAAACCAAGCCTGTTTTTGTTAGGGGTAGCTCAACCCAGCCTTTTAAAATTAGACTCCTTGTATACAACAAAGAGCTGAATAATAACAAATAGAGACAGCGAAACGTGCTTTTCCGAACTCCTTTGAATCCCGACATTCATTTTCGAATCCATACATTTAAAGAGATTTAAAATAGGATATGATGGGCTCTAACTTTCCAGATCCAGAAAAAAAAATCGCCCACATTTGTCTCTATCTACTTATCACTTTGCAAACATATCTATGCTGCTTTCCCTCTTCTTTTCGTGTGTGAGTCGCAGCCTTGCCCAGCTTCCTCCAATTTAGCGGCACGTTGTAAAGCCTCCTTCCTACGCGGTCTGGAGTTGGGAACCCCTCGCCGGCCGACACTGATCATAAAACTTGCCGCGCCGACCCGACCCGGCCCAAGCGTTGCAGTTCGGGGAGGTGGGGGTGGGGGCCGAGTCGGGCCGGGGGACCCCTCCCTCGGGAAGGACTCACTCGGCGAACTGCCGCACGAGGGCCGAACAATGGGGGCGTCCGGGCGAGCGGGACCCGGCTCCCGCTTCCTCGGCGGCGCCGGCCGCGCGCCCGGCCGCCCCCGCCCACCGCGGCCCTCCCCGCCCGCGGTTTCGCGCTCTCACTGCCGGCCTCAGCCTTCCTCCCGAGCGCTGCGGCCCGGCCCGCCGCTCGCCCCGCCGCCGCGCGCCTCCTTCCCGTCCCCGGGCTGTCCCTCCTTTCTCCGACTGAGACACCGAGGCGCTGCCTTCGGCTACTCCAGCTTTCGCTGCGGCCGCCTTCCCGCTATTTCCTTAATATATTTTCTAAATTTCTCCTTTATTTTCGGAAGTGGTTGAGATGTCTCACTTCCACCTTAATTTCCATTTGCTATTTCCCTCAGGAAAAGATTCCCCCAGGAAATCCAAAACCTAGACGGAACTACAGCAAATCCCATAAAACCTTTAACTCTAAATACGTTTTTTTTTTAATTTTAACGCATTTATGTCGTCTAACCTGGCAAAAGAACTCTCTTCTCTTTTTATTTCCTCCTTTAAATATTGTTATTTTAAACTCTCCATCAAGTGCATTTTGATGAGAGGGCAGAGAATGTGTCCGGCAGCACGCAGCAAATCAGAGGTTTTATCTTACGCCTCCTGGGATGGTAAAAAAGTGGAACGTGGACGAGTAAGCTTCTAGGGAAGAAAAGCAACACAATTCGCTGGAGACGAAGCCAGGCCAGGCGGGGGGAGGCGCAGCGGGGGCGTCGAGGGCCCTCGGGCTCCGGGCAGGGGAGCTAGTCTGGGAAAGAGAGAAGGTTTTAAATAGCGGGGGCCGGGAGGGCGGCGGGCCCGCGCATGACGGTACTTTATGAGAAAGGATGGCGCAGCGGATGAGATTACTTTGCTTTCTCATCCCCTAAGAAAAAACTAAAGTTGGAGGGAGGCGGAGAGAACAGCCATCCTTATTTCCTCCCCACGTTTCCGCAGAAGGACCGGGACTGCGGCGGGCAGGGAGAGGGCGCAGGACGAGGTGGACCAATAGCAGTCAACAGGTCCAGGCCGCCGCAGGGCAGCGGGGCCGGGCCTCCGGGCCCCCTCCTCTCAGATCCCCTCCCCCCTTCCCTTTCCCCTTCCCTCCCCTCCCCCGCAGGCCCGGCCCGGCAGGGGAGGCCGGCTCTGCACTCCCCGCCCCACCCGGTCAGACTGCGGCCGCCTAGGCCTGGGCTCTCGGGGTGGGGGTGGGGCGGGGGTTCCCTGCCGGAGAATCCTCCCCCGGGGCTGGCGGCGGGAGGGGGAGGGGATGGAAATCGGGGAATGGAGGATTAAGAAGGACTCGAGCTCGGCACGAGCGCGGCCCGCGCGAGGGATCCTGGGTAAAAAGTGGCCGCGCGGCACCGGGAGAGCGCGGAGAGGAGCCGGGGTCAGAGGTCAGGGCCCTGGAGCCCTGCGTGCAGATCCCCCCCACGTGAACGCAGCGAGCAGGAGGAACCTTTTTGTTTTCGACCGCGCCAGCATGCTCCCCTATTGACCGCGCTGCTTTTCCCGGGCCGCTGGAGCAGAGGAGCTCCATCCCGTATCTCCTAACCCCACCCACCCCCCCTTCCACCACCAACACACTACCCAACTCTACCCTTCCTCTCAACTCACTTCCCAGCCCCCCGTACCGGGCTTGCAATAACGCAGTAAATTTGCTTTAACAACAAGTGGGGGTGGTTGCATTTACTCCTCCCTCTCTTCTCTCCTCCCCCTTCTCTTGCTGCGGCTCTTGACACTACTACAAACCAGGACTATAAACATAAACATGTGTCACTGTAACTGGGCAGGTAATATACGGATTTGGGGGTGGGGTGGAGAGGGGCTTGGTCGCCGCTTGGGGGGCAGTAAAAAAATGTGTGTTTCACGTGCTCGTCGGCTGTGGGGGCTGCCCCCACACACCGATCCATTTATATAATGCCGACTGCACTCGGTCACTTACTCATTCAGCCACACAGACCCACAAAGGCAGACTTGCCGATAACCACCATACCCAAAAGCAAACACATTTAAATACGACTCTCTCTCCTTTCCCAGCCACCGCTGCTGCCATTTCTTCTACCAGCAAACAGTAGTGTCAATTCTTGAATCCCCTTTCCTTTAGAAAAAATTTTTTCCACATAGCAATAGAGAACATTTTTCGAGCTAAACAGTATGCCGCTCTTTTTTCCCATAGACAGTAACCTACATATTTTGTGCGCAGAAATCATTTCAAAAAGCAAGTAAGGCTATTTAAGTGACTGAGTTTGAAATCTGTAAAGGTTCTTCCTTGGGCTTTCCCTTCCTGCATTTAGCAACTTCTGCTCTAAGTTGTTGCGACTGAGCTGTGGAGATTAGCCACAGCGAGCCTTTATTATTATTATTTAGTCTATATTTACACTGCCGATCACTTCTTTCTCTTTCTTAGTTCAGCAAGCCTAGCAACAACTGCTTACGGTAGAGTAAAGCGAATTCTCTCGG